>NC_091790.1:193630000-194880000 GCF_041296235.1 Equus asinus | reverse complement strand
CCAGGGTATTTCTTATGTACAGAGTCTCTGATCCATGTGTGTGTATGTGAATGAATGTATATGAGTTTGTGTGTGTGTGTGTGGTACCTATGTAAAAGAATGCAGTATCTTTATAAAATTTAATGCATAAAAATTAGATACTTATAATGGTATAAGTAGAATACGTTAAAGGTATAGAATAATAACATCTTGAAAAACTTATGTTTAAATCACCATTTCCAACTATGTGTGACAAGAAAACATTATCTGCTATTTTCCGGTTAATCTGCAAAAACTTGGTGGTGAGTAGAAATTCCAAGATGATCTGTTTAATGGATAGTTTCCAACTTTTTTCTGTCAGTTTCTTTCTTCACTGAAAATGATAACAAGATTGGAGAGGGGCTACATGTGTCAGGAGAATACCGTCCTCTATCAGGTATCTCTGAACATTGGCTACCACCTCTGTGGTGGCTCCCTCATCAACGACCTGTGGGTTGTGTCTGCTAGTCACTGCTACAAGTCACAAATAAACAAGACAAACATCCCTGTTCTCTAAGATCAACTCATTCCCCGGCCCTGCCAAACCACAATCAGGGTAAATTATAGAGCTATGCTTGAGTAGTGAGCATTCAGATTCTAAAAGCCACATTGTTCTCCCCAGAAATTGTATGATGTATTGAGGGACTTTCTCATGGAAAGGTACACTTAGAGTTCCCTGATGTCCTTCCAAATGATGGTACTAAAGACACAGGAGGGGAAATACTGAGTGATGAAGTAGGACTGGAACTAGCTTAAGAGCATTAACAAGTAAATAGTCCTAATCATTATAGCTCAACCAGGAAAAGATGGCATATGGAGGTGATAACACATATGCAATTTACAGTCGTCACTAAAAATAACAACTCATTCTACTCCCTTAATGTTCTGTCAGACCTCGAATTCCTGTCATGTCTCCCTACAGTAATTGATAGTCCCAACCAGAGGAGAAATGGCAGGTGCTGTGTAGTTCCCTTTCACCTCCCACTGTTTTCTTGGCATCCTTTGGTTCTATTCCTAAACCTAAATATTCTCACAAGATTGTGGGCTGTAAGTCTGTACTTGTAGTGGCACCTACCTAAGAAATACACTAACGTGCACCATATCTGGTAGGACTACATTAAGGGCACAATTACCCATGACTGCAAATGCTTGAAGGGAATGATGCCTGTATTATGCTCATGACTAGGGTGTCCTCGGAAGGGGGAAAAGTTCAAGCTGGATACTTAGGAAACTTGTAATCCTTTAATCCAGCTGAATCCAGGTGCATCTGGGAGAATACAACATTGAAGTCGTTAAGGGCAACGAACAATTCATTAATTCAGCCATGGTCATCCCCCACCCCAAATACAATGAAAACACCATTGATAATAACATCCTGCTGATTAAACTGAGCTCCCAGGCCACTATCAGCTCCTGAACGTCTACAAACTCTCAGCCAAGATATTGTGCTGCTGCTAGTAACCAGTGCCTCATCTCTGGCTGGGGCAACACCCTGAGCAAAGGCTGTAAGTGTCACCTGGAATAGAGGCAGCAAGTCTGAGAATCCTAGAGGTGAAAGGCATGTTTCAGGTCAATTAGTCCAAACTGTCATTCAAGGCAAGGTTCACAGAGTATAGTTTGTGGCTATATGGAGTTTTAGAATACATGACTTGAAATGAGGAAGATTCCTCTGCTGGAAACACAACAAAAATGAATATTATATAGAGCTAGGTGTTCATCTGATGTGTAATTACTGATTTGCAGAGAACTAGAAACTGAGAAGGTCAACAGAACAGAGGCTCAGGGATTTGGTATTTTCTGAAGGATAGACCTGCTTAAGAAATAAGGTCTGTAGATTTGAAATCTGGGGTCACTGAAGCCTAGTATCAGAGAGAGAATAACTGGTGAGTTAAAATTGATTGGAAGGGGCCAGCCCCATGACCAAGTGGTTAGTTCATGTGCTCCACTTCAAAAGCCTGGAGTTCGCCAGTTTAGATCCCGGGCATGGACCTATACACAGCTCGTCAAGCCATGTTGTGGTGGCATCCCACATAGAACAACTAGAAATACATACAAGTAGGATATACAACTAGGTACTGGGGTTTGGTGGAGAAAAAAGAAAAATAGGAAGACTGGCAACAGATGTTAGCTCAGGGACAATCTTCCTCACCAAAAACTGATTGGAACACCTTCCAAATAAAAGTTGTTCTTCCCAAGTAGCAGTTACTGGCAATCTGAGAGAAAGAGCAGGAGTATTGTGAAAGAAGGGAGAGAGAGATATTGGGAAAGAAATTTCCAGGAATCACATGGGTAATCTTCCATTTTCAATCTTGCACCCAACAGTCAACCTCTCTGATCTCCTGCAGTGTCTGAAAGCTCCCATCCTCTCCAACATTTGTTTGCCACAATGCCTATCCAGCCAGATCACCAACAACATGCTCTGTACAGGCTTCTTGGAGTCTGGAAAGGATTCCTGAAGGTTAGTTTCTTTTCACTCCTTCCTCCAACTCAGCCTCGTGCATCTCCATGATATTTACCCTTTCCTGAAACACAGAAAATTGAAAAGCTGTCTCTGGGACTGATTTTGAGGGGTGAGGGATAGACTTGGGATAAATGATGGATTTCCTTTATGCCATAGTAAGGGTTAGGGTTAAGAGTAAAAGATACACAGTGATTATATGCAAAAAACATCCAGATGCCATCCTGGGAGGTATATTGTAGAAAGAAGCTCTTTGAAAGCAGCAGGGCTAGCTGGGCAGCATTACACTCCACAGCCCTCACTCTTCTTGGCCCTACAGGTCTGCAACCAAGGAAAGAAAGAGGAGGAGCCAGAAGGAGGGAGAAAAAAGAATGGGATGTAGTATGGAGATTGAGGGTTGGATTTCCAGGGGAAGAAGAGTTCTTCATGGAAGATCAGTAGCCTGATGATGTCTTCAAGATACTGGAGGAACATCTTTGAGGCTTTCTCCCATCTGGGCATAGTTCAGAGTTCTAATTGTCTCCTCTGACTTGCTCGGTATGACTCTTGTGGTCCTGTGGTCTGCAACGGAGAGCTCCGGGGTACTGTCTCCTGGGGCCATGGCTGAACTCTGAAAGGCAAACTTGGTGTCTACACCAAGGTCTGCAACTATGTGGACTGGATTCAGCAGACCATTGCTGCCAACTCTACACCATTCTCTCTTCATAATCCATCTCCTGTTAGTTAACTTCACCTTCCTCCTATGCCTGAAAACAATAGCTTAATAAAAACATTTGTCTTCCACCAAATATGTCCTAGAATTTTCCTCTACTTTGTATTTTTGTACTTTCTCTTGAAACTATCTGCTGAATAAGAAAGTGGACATAGAATCAAAGTATTATATGAACATAAAACCTAAAAAGATATTTAGTTACTCATTCAACCTAATCAAAATAAGTATACTGGTCACCTCCTCTATGCCAGAATCTGTGTGGGACACTGGGGATATAGAGATGAATAAGGTTAGGATCACCGTTCCCATCACATTTTTGAACAGATAATGATACTAAGTGCAGGAAGTTAAAATCAACTGCCCAAAGACATTCAACTAGTTCATAGCAAAGCTGAGGTGAAGCACCAGCTATCCTTATTCCTAAGGCATTGCTACTACTGTGACATTGTTCTTTCCCTTTTTTTGTCTAATCTCTCTAAAATTCTTTGAGGCTAGATAAGGGAAAACATCTTGATGAATAAACTCTTAAAAACCACAGATTTCATGCATTTTTCATGGTTTCACCTACCACTGTATCCCAGGTCTCCAGGACCTTTCTTGTTTCTAACTGGGTTTATTGCTATAGTAGGTGTGATGTCTGCAGGCAATCTGGCCCCTCTTTCACAACCAGAATCCCCAAATACCAACCCAAATTATGTACTGTTCCGAACTATAAGCAAAAAATGAAAAAATGCAAATGCAGATAAGTTTGGAGAAAACAGATCCATTATCCTAAGGTCATAAAAGTCTTGGCTACAGAGGTGTTATTTGATCTCTTCAGCCCTATCTGTAGAGGTAGGTTTTAATTTTCAACACTGCTCCCCCAACTCTAGGTTGTTCAATGGATCATTTGGAAGATGGTTTGGAGTATATGTCCCAAGACATGATTCATGTGCATATCTGAAATAGATCAAGGGAAAGATACATGGAGTCTGGGCATAGAAACATTAGAGTAGGTGAATGAGGTTTGAAAGTGGAAAATGTTTTCAGCCCAGTGGTAAGATGAAGGAGAATTTTGCCTTAGTGGTTCAGGCTGCTATAACAAAATACATAGTTTAAATTGGCTTAAATAACAAACATGAATTTCTCACATTTCAGGAGGCTAAGGAGTCCAAGATCAATGTGCCACAGGAAATGGGAAGGGGCACTTCCTGGCTGTAGACAGCTGCCTTCTTGCCTTATCTTCTTGCACACGGCCCAGAGAGCTAGATCTAGTCTCTTCCTCTTCTAAAGACACTCCTCCTATCATGGGGGCTCCACCCATAGGACTACATCTAAACTTCCCAAAGTCCCCACTGCTAATGCCATCCCATTGGTGGTTAGTTTGAACAGATGAATTTTGGGGGGGACACGAATATCCAGTCCATAACAGATATCTTGGGAGAGGAAAGTATAGGAAGATATGTCCCCCTATTACCAATTTCCATCCCTTTGTAACTCTGGATGGCACATTTGCAGGGAGCAGCGCTAAGCCCCTAATATTGCCTTATCAATTACACTAGGATGGAGCCCAAATTCCTTAGCCTGGAATTCAAGGATCTTCAATATTTGGTCATAACTAACCTGTCTTGTGTTATTTCCTTAATTCTTACTGAATTGCTTTTATATTTGCATATACCTAAATTAACTTCACTTATAGCTCTTCTTTGTTAAAATAAGAAGACTTTGATCCACATTAACTAAAGAGGCTTTTCTCCAGAAACAAATGAGTTTGAAGATTTTCTTGTTCCTAATGAAATATTTTCCTACCTCATCCCATCACCACCACCAGTATACGCTTACTCGCCTAACCACCTCAGGCAGAGGGAAGATTCAGAGACCTGACAAGATAAGTGTGATATATAAAAGCTCAGGGCAGGCCCAGAGAAAAGTATGAAAAGGTAAAATAAATCATTTTTCTTGATGCCAACCAGTAGTCCCTTTTCAGTATATCTCACCATTTTCTCTCTCTTATTTTGTTTAAAATCTAACTCTTCACAATTTGTGAATTTATATTAAAATGTGAAACATATATGCTCTTTGACCTAGCAACTTAACCTCTAGAACTCTAGCCTATTAAAATATGCATGTAAAAACAGAAAAAAAGATGTATAAATGTGAGTGTATCATTTAGGGGTCATTCGGTTGCAAGGAACGGAAAATCCAATTCACAGTCTTTAAAAATGTACTAATGGAATCTTAGAAATCGGAAGGGCTTCGAGGATGGTTTGATTGAGCAATTCAAAAATGTCATCCAGGACCCAATTTATTTCTGTCTTTGCCCTCTGCATTACAGTCAGCTTTGTCCTCAGGATAAAGCCTTGTGATCAAAATGGCTCTCAGAGCAATACTCTCCCTTGTCTGTATCTAGGGAGAGAGATAAATAAAGTTGCTCCCGGAAGATCTAGGAAGCTTCTTTCCCAGAAGGCCCTGGCAGACATTATGTCATGTCTCTTTAACTGAATTTTCTCATTTGCACATCTCTGAGCCAATAATCGAATGGGATTATGCTGATTAACTTACAATTAAGTTACAGGGCATACCATCAGAGCAAGCAGTGACTTTCCATTCTGCAATAAACATGGCCTTCTTGGTATATGTTTGGTTAACTGAATAATTATAAAAGCAGTTATCAAAAGAAGAAGGAGTGGATGTTAAGGAGGCAGCCACCAAGTCCACCAGAATAATCAAGGATGCTTATTGATGCATTATCCACATAAGCCTGAAAATCAAGACACAATTCAAATATTCATTAATAGAGGATTGATTAAATAAACCTGGTATGTCTCGCAGTGGACATTATAGCTATTCTCTTCACTTATCCAACCACCTACTCAACAAATACTTATTGAGGGCCTATTATGTGCCTGACTCTGTTTTATGCACCAAAGATATAGCAGGAAAGAAAACAGTCAAAACTTTGCCTTTATGGTATATACAGTCTGATTGGATACATAGAAAATAATAGAGACTATAGAATATAATGCTGATCAATGCAAATGCCACAGGAAAAGTGAACGATAAAGGGATGGATGACTAGACAGCATACATCTGCTTCTAAACTATAATCAAAGAAAAACATCAACAGACCTATGAAAACATCCTACAATTTAAAATAAAAAGCCACTTTGTAGAGTCAGAAGAAATATCTCTCCCTAAAATGTATTTACTACAAATAAATACCCAATTCATGATTCAATAAGATCCAGGAAGACATGGTAGCTTTGTAGCAAAAACAAAGAAATGTAAAGAGGTAACTATCTGACATTAGGAACAACTGCATAGAGACACACATTTTTTTGCTTCTCATGTCTAATTATAGTAACAGATAAATTTACCTTACTTATCACTTGATCCTGAAAACTCTGAGAAGATGGCTCTCAATTGTCAACTTCATGGTTATGACCTTTAACAGCTACGTAAAATAAAGCAATATCCACACTTACAAGCTTAGTTGCTTATGTAAATATTTTTTTTCAGATAGAATATATAAGCTGGGTAGAAGTAAGTTTACTTCAAACTGGTATATTCTGTAATCCAGTTGTTAGTTTTCCCATTGACAAGCAAAGAATTTCAACATGTGCTCAGGATGAATTTATCTAAGAAAATTTGCAAACAAATAGAGGCCTCTTTTTCCCTAGAAATCTTAGTTGATTTATTTTTTAAATGCAAACTATTCTAATCATTTATCTTTTATAGCACGTAACTTTAGTATTGAAATCAAATTTTAAAATACCTTTAAAAACTAATTTACTATCTTAGTATTATTTTAGTCTTTTTTATACTTTTAAAAGTCAGTTAAGAATGTTTGTCTTGTTGAAAGGATACAAATACAAAAGTCTTTATTTAGTCTTCGAGATACTCAGTAACTCTGAGCGGCTCATTCTAATCATTTTTTATTTATCTAAGCCAAGGAATCCGCCTAAATGTACTCTTACCATATTATCCAGCAATCACACTCCTTGGTATTTACCCAAGAGAGCTGAAAACTTATGTCCACATAAAAACCTGAACATGGATGTTTATAGCAGCTTTATTTGTAATTGCCAAAACTTGGAAGCAACCAAGATGTTTTCCCATAGGTTACTGGGCAAACTGTGGTCCATCCAGACAATGCAATATCATTCATCTCTAAAAAGAAATACACTATCAAATGATGAAAAGACGTGGAGGAACCTTAAATGCATATTAAAAAATGAAAGAAATCTATCTGAAAAGGCAGCATACTGTATGATGCCAACAATACAACATTCTGTAAAAAGATCAGTGATTTCCAGGCGTTGGGATGGAGTAGGAGGGATGAGAAGGCAGAGCCCAGAGGATTTTTAGGGCAGTGAGAATAATCTGCATGATACCATGATGGATACCTGTCATTATACATTTGTCCAAACCCACAGAATGCATAACACCAAGAGTGGACCTTAATGGAAACTGTGGACTTTGGGTGATAGTGATGTGTCTATGTAGGTTCATTGAGTGTAACAAATGTACAACTCTGATGGAAGATGTTGATTATGGTGGAGGCTATGCCTGTGTGTGGGCAGGAAGTATATGGAAAATCTCTCTACCTTCCTCTCAATTTTGCTATGAATCTAAAACTGCTCTTTAAAAAAAGCCTTAAAGAATTGTTAACATTTTTAGTGGGAAGGAAAATTATAGAGAATGGGAAGAGCAAAAAAGATAGTTTTGCAATGCCTGATATACTCTTAATGAACAACTCTAAATGTAGTTGTAATTAGTGAGTTTTTGTTGTTGTTGTTTCTTATTTCTGTTGTCACTTTTTTGTATCTTTCTCAATAAACGTGTGATAGGTATAAAACAAAAGTAAAGTTTGTTTTTAATGAAATTCCCAGGATGTTTAGTTTATAAAATTTACTGTTAACCCTTACCACCTTACAAAACTCTCGTTATTTATACTCATCTCCAAGGAGAAAGCCAGCTGAGAACGAGTACAGCACAGAGCAGATTAGGACTACTGATTGGCTCCCCCCTCATCCTCCCACATCTTTTCAGTCACATTTGTCAGCGGATGTTACAAGCGAGACATGTTTAGAACTGGAATGGGTAGTAATTTATCTCAGCAGAGAGAGCTGTATTGGATTGAGGAGTCCTTAAACCCACAGGTGCTCAATAATTCTGAATCCCTGACTTGAGGAGGAACCATGTTCCTGGACCATACTGGAGCCAAAATACACAATTCTGTGGACCAGGAACATACTGAAGGTTTGATCCTTCTTAGGATTCAGGACTGATTTCTCACTTTTGCAGAGGTGCAAAAATGTAATAATAATCATAACTAGTATTTATTATTTTCTATGTGCCACACACTATGTTTATGTGCTT
This sequence comes from Equus asinus, assembly GCF_041296235.1. Lineage (NCBI taxonomy): Eukaryota > Metazoa > Chordata > Mammalia > Perissodactyla > Equidae > Equus > Equus asinus. The sequence goes on along the minus strand of NC_091790.1, from coordinate 194,871,451 downwards.
TTAAATAATATTTAATCCCCACAACTATCCTATGAGTTAGGTACTAATATTCCTCCCATTTTGAGGCTTAAAGAGATTAACTGGTTTTCTCAGGATAAGGCAGCTAGGGAATTCCTGAAGCGAGAAATTGAACCCTAGAAGCTGGACTCCAGTCCATGCTCTTCACTGCTATTTTAGTAAACATGGAAATTTCAAAAGATTTAAGGACTTCACAACAACTTTTGGACATTAAGATAGAAAGTCGTCCCCAGAAGCTGGAAAATATGGGGATCTTAAGGTTACAATTATTTTATTTAACAAGCATTTATATGGCATTTACTGTTTGCCACTAGAACTCACTGTTCTAAGCACCTTATAAATGGAAAATTTGAACAGACAAATAATGAAAAAAAAGATTGAATCAGGAATCAAAAACCTCCCAACCCAGAAAAACCAAGACCAGACGGTTTCACTGGTGAATTCTACCTAACATTTAAAGAATTAATGCCAATCCTTCTCAAACTTATCCAAAAAAAATTGAAAAGTAAGGAACACTTCTAAACTCATTCTATGAGGCCAGTATTACTCTGATACCAAAGCCAGAGAAAGACAGTACAAGAAAATGATAGACCAATATCCCTGATTGAACTCACTATCACATATCTCTGTCAGAAAGTTATCATGTAAGGCTAACTTATAGAAAGGACTGTGGTGCATTGGAAAGAGTACTAAGTGTCAAAGACAAAAACTGAACAGGTAAGGAGATTGACCTTATTCAGACTATTGCAATAAGAAGAGCATCCAGATCTGAAGATCAGAATGTCTCAGCAGGATGGTTTTGCCTTAGACTTTTATAGGGAGAAATGCACAAGTTACAGGTGGAGAGATTCACAGTTGAGGTTGTTTAGCAATCAGGAGAATTCTCAACCAGTTAGCTAAACAGAAGTGTTTATCTCTATATGTTCAGCTAGTTTCAGGGGAAAAATAGTTCTAAGCTCAGCTAATCATTCATGAGACAAAGTTGGAGGGTCTGTGTCTGGTCATGTCAGCAAGTTCAGGCAAAAGGGGAAAGGTCTGTGTTTGACCTTATCACAGGTAAACAAAGAAGTCATCTCAAGTCTTTTGGGAACCAAAAGAAAGAGTAGACAGTCTCTTCTAGCTCATGTGGTGATGGGCAATTCTCTGTGGCCCACCATTTCCTGGAATACAAAATTCCTGGAGAATTTTTTACTCACTGCTCTTTTCTGGGAGCACAAGACTCAGGTAAGGTTCAATACGTCAGAAGAAATCTAGAGACTCATTTCTGAGTCCTGCCTTTGCCTCTAACTTTCATGAGAACCACAGCTTCCTCATCACTAAAATGGGAGGGGAGGGGCCAGAGGAATGGTTTATCAAATTTATTTCACATCCCCATGTTTGATGAGTCTCTGAGAATGACAGAGGGACTCTCTGGAAGAAGGGAGATGGCAAGTGAGGCCAGAGAGAGAGGAGCCACAGTCACAAAGGGAAGAGGGGACAACAAAGAAAGGCTATGTCACAAAGAGGGGAGGAAAAATGTCAGCAGATACATCATCACTCCTGAGATTTTTAGGAGCAGAGAAGAGGCACCAGGGTCTTGACTTGGTCTGCTCCTTTCTCTCTTTCACTCATATCAGAGACAGCTCCCAGCCATGCCTTATACAAATGGGTTTTGATGAGGACTAGTTTGAAAACTGCTGTAAGATCCTTGCTTTTCCTCATGACCCTCAATTAATGTTTCTCCCCCAGCAGTTCTTGTCAAGGGCACTTGGACTGAAAATTGGGACAGTTTACAACTTGATCCAACTTGTCTGCTCCTGGTGAGATCACAGCCTGCCATGAAGTGCTGTCTCATCTTTGCTTTCATGAGTGCAGCTGGTGAGTCTGAGGCCTTGCAGTGGCCTAGAAAGAGATGGGATTGCGTAGGGAAGGGGAGGAAGGAGAAGCAGCTAGCCACAACTGAAGAGATAGGAGGTGGTGAGCATTTGCTTCAATTAACTGTTGAAGGAAATGAAAGGAAACACTCTCAGTGTGCAGCTCATCCCATCAGCATGCTCTCTAAGCCTCTCTGAGACCTGTGAACATGTTAGGTTATGTCACCACATGTGGCTTACTTTCTCCCAAGAGTCTTGGGTGTGTGACTTCCTAGACTGCCACTTTTCCTGGACAGCCACACTTCCTTTTCCCTGGGCAGATGGGCTTTAGAGGAGTGGGCACAGGAAAGGAAGGTGGGCTGGGTCAGGGCTCTGGAAGCCTCATGGCCCTCCCCAGAGCTTTGATCACCAAAGTCAGGCAGTACGCAATTTTTTACTTCCATGCTTAATTGGCAAAAGTTAATTAAAAATAATGTTTCCAAAGTAATAATTCACTTTTTTCACTTTTGTAATACACAGTGCTGCCAGTTTCTGATCAGGCTCAGACAAGCCCATGTGCTAGTTTAACAGATCTTTAATATAATTCTATCTCAAGCAAAGAGACATGTTGGTTTTCTTAATGTGTATAGCTTGGGTGACATGCATAATTCCCTCTGATTTTAAAAAAAATATTTAAAATAAGGTGAAGACCTTGATAATATCTTTGAAAACCTTAGGTTAGGAAAAACTGCCTTAGCCAACTCTCGCCTCTCAAACTTTTTGTCTCTTTCCACCTATGACAGTTGTTCTGGCCAACGATTCCAAAAATGAAAAGCTGGACTTACAAGAAGATTTTCCTGTTCCTTACATGGTCTATCTGCAATCCAGCCCAGAACCCTGTGTGGGGTCTCTCATTCACCCTGAGTGGGTATTGACAGCTGCTCACTGCCCCTTACCGTAAGTATCCCTTTGCTCTTGGGAGCTGGAAGAAATCTATTTAAATGAAAGCAAGTCTTATGAGGCATCTCAGCAAGTTTTAATGATATCCTAAGGGAATCAGAAGGTCCAGGAAGAGAGAGGCTCTTCTTCCCAATGGGGAAAATAATACACATTTTGGTGGTTTAAGAGGAGATCAATAGGAAGGTGTCAGAAGACTCTTTCTCATGGAGAGTAAATAATATTCATTCATTCAACATATTTATTGAACATTTACTATCTGCCAGGGACTGCTTAATGCACTGAGAAAACAGCGAGGGAATGAGATGGAAATAAGTTTTCCCTCATGGAGCTTACATTCTGGTAGAAGAAGTAAGCCAAAACAAATAAGTGGCCAAAGATAAAATACAAAAAGAGTGGCAAGCTGTAATACACCAGAATCAAACAAGAGATCTACCTTAGTTAGGGTGGTCATGCCAAGCCTCTTTGAAGAGACGAGACCAATAGGAAGAAGATGAGGCAGCCAAGTGAATACAGCCTGGAGAATATTCCAGACAGAGGGAAGAGTGTACATAAAGTCCATGAAGTTGTAAAGATATTTAAGTATTTGGCAAACAGAGGCCAGTGTTGACTGAGTGTATAGAGTAGGAGGGATGTTCGCAGGATGAGGTTGAAGAGTTAGGCAGAAGCCATATGATGTGATGCAGGAAACAGGAGAAGGGCAAGGGGCACTGCACAAAATAATGCTATCCTTTGTAAATTTCAGTGTCTCTATTGTGATTGGGTGAGAGATGTGTCTTATGACTGGGACCTATTCAGAGTTTCAGCAGTATACAAGGGTTATTTCAAACTCAGAGCTCTCAGCCACCTAGTTTTTCAAAAACAGTTTACTTGAACACAGAGTAAACCCTTGCTCTGCGCCTTATCAGAAATATAAAGGAAATAAAGACAGTTCATTCCTTCCAAGAGTTGAAGTTGGAAAATCTGATTTTTTTTTTCTCCACTAGATCTAATGCATGAACTGTTTTTGGTAGGGAATGGTTCTTGTATCTGTTGTATGACTGGACTCCTGGCAATGGAAATGGGTGGGTTTGAATTTGTCCAGGAAATATAAGAGAAAGTGGTAAGTGGGAATCCTGATAGACTATGAAGAGTCTGTCTTACCTGATGATATTAAGAGTCTGTCTTACTTGGCCTGAGAGCAGCTGGGAAGGGCCTAAGAATAGCCGGAAACAAAGGGTCCAATATGCTTGTTCTAGAGTTGCTTGAGGCTGTGTAGTATAGGCAAAGAGCTCTAGAATAATGGATTGTGGTGCCATCTCTATTACCTGCTCATTTGGATTATCCAAATCTTAACAGTAAACAATAATAATATAATAACTAGACTGTGCTGAGAGTGTTCTAGGTGGTACATACCGTGATGTCAGGTTCTATACATACATTGACTCTAATACAATAATCCTGTAAACTATTGTTATTACTATTTTACAGACCAAGGCAGGTCACTTCAGTTCTCAGGTCTAAGAGATAAAATTAAGATGATTGGGGAAGGTCATTTGTGATGTTTGTCGCAGTTCTTACATTCTGTGACCCTGCTCTTTTCCATCTTCCTGCCCTCTTTCTTCCGAAGTGTTAAAATCCGACTGGGAGTTTATCAACCCAGCATCAAAAATAAGAAAGAGCAGATACGGAATTACTCATTGACTGTGATCTACCCTGAATTCAACAAAGAAACCCTGGAAAATGACCTGATGATGATAAAACTGTCCAAGCCTGCGGCACTCAACAGCCATGTAGGAACCATAGCCGTAGCTATGGAACACTTAGCAACTAATGATACCTGCTTTATCCCAACCTGGATCTGGAATGAGTATAAAAACCGTAAGTATTTGACTCTATGTTCATCCTGAAGAGACTTTGGAGTTGGGAAAAATGTGGAGGAATATACTTGAAGGAAATAACTGCTATGAGGTATTGTTCTTGACCCTAGAGTGATTACTGCCAGGACTTTATACTATCAAGAGTAGAGGCCAAATGATAAAATTCAAAGAGACTGATTGATGTAGGGCAGCCAATCTACACTGATGCATGGAGCAGGCAGTAATTGTTATATCTCTAGAACATTCAATAGACAAGAGTCCAGGGAACTGAACTTAAATAAAGTTGGGGAAACTAGAAGTCCTCACCTTAGAGATAGTATTCAAGACATCCTGTGGCTGCTGATAGTCCACCAAGAAATTAATGGAACAGCAGTGAGAAAAACAAAAACAAAACAAGTGATATGGTGAGGCAACAGAGAATACTTCCCACTCCCTGCCATACCCAACCTTATGTTGATGGTGATTCATTCAAGTGGATTCTGAGAGATAAGAAGGTGGTGGAGGCAGCCATCTCTCCCATCACCAGAGCTGTTTCCTTGCAGAGACTGCTATTTACTCTTAGATCTATTGCTTCCTCCAATAGTTCTCACTTTGAAGTGGGGACTAGCAGGATTCATAGGGGAGTTGATTATTATGATATACTGTTGGTGTCCCTCTGGTCTGACATGCCTCTGGGAAAAATTGCCACCACCCAGGTTGCAGGCACACATCCTTCTACCCTCTGAACTCTAATTGGTATGAGCAGAGAAGGTTGGTCCCTCGTGGCCTTTAGTTCATGTGGCTACTAATAACTCGTTATACTCTCTTTAGGTATTGTCAAAGGATGATGGAACCACCACTTGATATTTGAAATAAATTGATAAAGCTAAATTTATTGCTTATTATAGTAAGGAAGAGCAATGCTAAGCAGGCACAGTCTCACTGAGCAGAGCTGAGTACTGGGTTTATGTGGGATTTGTGGGAAGTTTCTATACAGGAACTGGAAGACCTTCAGAGTCTTAAGAGGGTTGACATCATCTGTGGAGGCACGATAACTTGGGTGAGATTTTTGTTGATTGTTTGGCACTCTGGGGCACCTTTATTAGAAGGGTATCTGATTGGCTGAGTTTAAAAAGTGGCATTCATTGATTGGTTTGCTAAAGCTGTGTTGCTGAGGCTAGTTGCCATGGATACTAATCAGGCTTAAACTGTGCTGGTGCCTACAGAACAAGCCGTCTGTTCTATAAAAACAAATAAAAAGTGGGAAATTTTAAAATCAATGTTTTGTAAAAAAATGGAAATAAAAAGTAGGGACTTTTATATTTTCAGTATTTGTAACTTCATTTTCAATTTAGAAGCAACATTCCTGAAAATCTAAGTGAATATATTTTCTGAATAAATTGAAGCTTCATGATTTTTATCCTTAACTTTACGTCTTATTCAAATTAATTGCATCACATTTTACAAAAGTAATTTATAGTATACCATTTGAAAACAAAATAAAACTGTACTGCAAAGGTTTTATCACACAGGCTCTGCAAGTCAGAATCATAGCGAAAAATTGTAATTCTATAAGCTTTCTGGTGCAAGGCTCCCAATATTTTTTTAGTAATTCACTGTTTCAAAAACTTTCACCTAGTTTATTCTATATACGTCAATTGAATTCCCATAAAAACTTAAAACTCAACATAACTCCTCTCTTTTCTAACCTGACACTTTCTGGTTTAATCTTCTTTAGGACATTAGATTGGATATACTCTATCAGAAAAATCCTGCTCCATAAGTAACACTAGGCTCTGGTCAATTTTTTGTTTCCTTCCTCCTGCTGCTCTCCACCGGAGATTAAAATTATGTAATACCTTGGTTAGAATCCTTGCATCCTGAGGCTAACAGTATAGTAATAATTGCTATGATGGAGATGAGCAATATGACTTCTGAGGGGAAAATTTATGTATATTAATACATATACACACATATATACACTTATAAATAACCCATTACTAAATAATCTATTTCTTTAAAAAAGCACTTTTAGACACATTAAAAATAGTTTTCTCCCTTTATGATTAAATGTAAAGAAGATGAAGTAGGTGCCAAAAGTAAGGGTTTCTTGGGAACAATGGCTTTGTGTCTGTCTCTTTTCATAGTCATTCATAATTTTCTTGTGGATTTTCAAAGTTTTCTAAATTATGCATAGTAGAGAGAGAACTACAGATCTGATGGGACTTGATGCTCTGAATCCACTGCTCTAACACAGAGATGCTGAACGAGGATCCTAAGAAGGATGGAATGTTGACTATCTGCATTGAATATTCTCAGGGATTATTGTATTTACAAAACGGGCTGATCTCAAGAGTATATATGATAAGGAAAGCACCCTGAACTTCATTTGTCTTCTCTTTTCCACAGTTAGTGACCCTGACATCCTGACTTGGATAAACAAACATTCTCTTCCCTTCAATGACTGCCAGAATATGCTAGATGGAAGAATGATAGTAAACATCATGTGTGTGGGACAGCCTCTGAAGAGCATGTCTAAAATCAAGGTATCTTTCCTTTCCCCAGCTAGGAAGATAGCCAGGGCTCCATGAGGAGGAGAGGTGATTGCAAGAAATCAAAGGGTACTCATCCAACGGGCCTGAAGTCACTCTCCTCTCCCTCCTCAGTCTTTGGGGGGTTTTTTGTGGGGTTTTTTTTTTTTTTGAGGAAGATTAGCCCTGAGCTAACTACTGCCAATCCTCCTCCTTTTTTTTTTTTTTTGATGAGGAAGACTGGCCCTGAGCTAACATCCATGCCCATCTTCCTCTACTTTATATGTGGGATGCCCACTGCAGCATGGCTTTTGCCAAGTGGTGCCATGTCAGTGCCTGAGATCCGAACCAGCGCACCCCGGGCCACCGAAAAGCAGAACGTGTGAACTTAACCACTACGCCACCAGGCTGGCCCCCAGTCTTTGGTTTTGTCATTACGCCCCCTTCCCCTTTTTAGAGTGGGAGAGATTCTGAGTAGAACCATTTGTTCTTTCTCCTGCTTACACTCAGGTTGGATTAAGTTTGAACCAAGAGAGGAGAGACCTACGTGGATGTGAAGAGAGGGTTGTCCCCTCTCAAGAAAAATGAATCCAGCCCCTTAGATGCCTCTGCAACTACAAAGTGCTACTTTTTGGGATTTATTATTGTTCCATGAGAACAAAGAAACATTGATGTCTTGTTCCCTTTCCCTGGTAGGAAGTTTCAGCTGCTCCAGCCATCTGCAGTGGGAGGTTGCGTGGAATCCTGTCCTGGGCAAAAGGAAGTGTCACCCTGGGAAGTGAAGGATTCTTCACAGAAGTTTATTCCTATGCAAGATGGATCATGAAAATCATTAATACCCACTGAGGCTCCTCTTTCCTCCATATCCTCAGTGCAATATCTTCATGATTTCTATACTGGATCCACAAATCTCTTGGTCTTTCTTGTTCTTGAACAGAATCCAAATGGAAAACATTCAATTAAAAAAAAAATGACACTAAGAACTCATGCCATGACCCCAATCTCTTTAGTATATAAACTGGAAAACGATAAGAAATTTAGCAACATCCCCACCATTTGTTCATTCATTCAAAAATTATTAAACCATCAGCTATTCCGTATGTACTGCATATGCTAAGGTTACATGAGTGAAGATGACATAGACTTTGTCATCAATTAGCCAAGTTTAATATCTTGTGACAAGTGCTATAACTGAGATGAGCAATAAGTTCCATAAAAGCATAGAAAAAACCCTTCTGAGTGTCAGAGTCAGGGGAGGTATCACCAAAGAGGCAGGCAAATTAGGGGAAAATACTGTAAAACTGAGGGTATAGTTAAATGAAAATCAGAGAAATGTTAAAAAACCAGGCATGTTCTGGAAAACCTAAGTAATACTGGAGGGTATAAAATAAATTGTCTGCAGGGGAGGAGAAAGACTGATAAAAGATGATTATTTGTAGGTGAGCAGCTGTTAGATAGTGAAGGGCCTAGCCTGTTCAGTAAAGGAATTTAGATTTTTATCTTGTAGGCATCAGAGAGGGTATCTTTAAAGCCTCCATGATAGAGAGAACATTGTCGAATTTCTGAAGTGGGAGATACTAAGGAAGCAGAATCTGTGCAGTTTAGATGTATTGACTGTGAGTAGAAAAAGAAAGGGAAGTGTCTGGGATAATGCCCAAGTTTCTGATTTGGGCAACTGGGTAGTTGGTGGTTCTCGAAGATGATATGAAGAGAACCAGTGTTTTCAAATGTAAAGGATTGGAGATGTGGGCATGAATTAGAAGAGATAGGGTATATTATGTTTGAGATCCTTGAAGGGCATGGAGGTGGTCATTTCTAGTAGACAGCTAGAGACAAAGACCTGGATCTCTGATTATATCTGGGCGATAACAACTGGGGAGTTCTATGTTTATGAGTAGTAACCTCAGACTTTAGTACAGCTCTGTGCTATAGGGAAGAGCTCTGGCAAGTGCTCAGAATTCTCACACTGGCATATAGTAGGGAGATGTACAGCATCCCAGACCTACTGTCCAGAGCCCCTAAAAGTACAGAATTGAGAGGATTCTGAGTGGCCAAAAGTAGACGTCCAGAGTGATATACGAGAGGCTGTGGAGTTATGGGAAGGGGAGGGGCAATGTGATGTGACATGAAATCATGTGTTAAAAATGGAAAGAGGGACAGAGAGGGTCAGTGAGAGGGGAAGAGAGAATCACGCCACAGGAGAAGAAGACTCTGCAAAGAGTAAAGATGTTTGGAGTTCCATCCCATGAGGGAGATAGTGAGTCCATGTGTCTGTCTGTAGAGGTTACATAAGTGGGTTGGTTCTTGCACATTGATATACTCTGAGCCTGGATGCTTTTTCTCCCGTACCAAAGCAAAAAACAAACAAGCAAACAAAGCTAGGTTATGACTAAGACCACACCTTCTCCTGGCACATACACAACAATCATACTCTCAAATTTAGACACCAAGGCCATTTAACTTAACTGTGCTTCTTTTTCTTGCAATCTCTGGCCCATCCAAACCCCAAGCTTCTCTGTTTGCCTATCTTCTCTAGCAGCTTCATTCCTAGTTACTCCTGCTTTCTGTCTCTGATTCACTGCCCAGTGCTTACTGCCCCCTTTATTGAATCACATCTATATTTGTCCGAGAGTTTTTAATAGGCTCATCTCATCACTTATTGTAACTCTTAAATTATGTCTTCAACACTTACTGATAATCCTATATTTTTTCAGTCAATTGTCTATATATTTCTCCATAATGGGCATTTCAAACATTCTCCTCTCTCCTTCAACTTCCAGGGCTCGCCTTCAGTATATGACTCCTGGTTTATGAGTAGAGGGAGGTTGAAACCATCGGAAGATACCTCATTCAACTTCCTACCGCCCAACCTGCAAATATATTTAGTTTTTTTCCCATTCATTTTTTCCCCCATCCTTTCTGGAAGCAAGGTACTATTATCTACAGCTTCTATCTCCACCTGTGATATGGATCTCATCTCCTCTGGACTCATCCACCTCATGGACTTGCTTTATTGATTATCTCTACTTTTCTGCATTTTTCAACTTCCCCTATGTATTGGCTTCTTTCTGTCACCATTTAAGCGAGATAAAGCCTCTCCCATCTAAAATAGAGGGCCCAAGGACATGCTCCCTCGATCTACTCTCTGACTGCCTCCTCTGTCTTCTTTGCAGGTGGTTTTTACTTGACAATTCCTGAAAGATCTGTTCTGTATGATTCTTCTGTGTCTCCCTTCAAATTCTTTTGTATGCACTCTGCTCTCTTTTGAGTCCTTGTTTATCTTCCCAGAGACTTCTTCCCCATCTCTTCATTTGCTTAACTTCTACTCATCCTTCAAGCCTCAAACATCACTTCCCTAGGGAGGTCTTCTTCTGACCCTTATGTTAGGGCCCCTACTATGCTTTCTACCTCCCTTAATACCCAACAGTGTGACATTCATGATGGCAAGAGTTACTACATATATCTCCCCTATTAGTCTTTATGATCTATGAGGGCAAGATTCTCATCTCCCTTACCACTACACCATCAAATATCTAATGAAGTTCCAGCACTCAGTATACATTAGCATTTGTTTTCTATTGCTGCGTAAAAACATTACCACAAATTGAACAGTTTAAAACAACATTTATATATTAGCTCACAGCTTCTGTGAGTCCAGAGTCCAGGCATGGCTTAGCTGAGTCCTCTCCTCAGGGTCTAGCAAGGCTCCAGGGTAAAAATTTGCTTCTAAGCTCACTCAGATTTTTGGCAGAATTCATTTCCTTGTGATTGTATGACACAGGACCCTTGTTTTTTGCTGGCTGTCAGCTGAAAGCTACCCTCAGGGCCTCAAGGCTGTCCTTAGTGCAGAGGGGCCGCCCATACAGAGTTCTTTGCCCCGTGGGCTCCCTCAGCATGGCCACTTACTTCACCAAGCCAGCAGGAAGACTCTATCTTGTACATGCTAGCAAGATGGATAGATAGATAGATAGATAGATAGATAGATAGATAGATAGATAGATTAGATTAGATTAGATAGACATAGATATAGATGCAATGTCAACATTACATATTAACACATTCATAGGAATGACATCCTATAAGTTTTACCATTATTCTATTAGTTAGAAGCAAGTCACAGGTGTCACCCACACTCAACAGGAGGCAACTGGAGATTATGCAGGGTGTGAACATGAGACTTTGGGTCTGTCCTCCACACAAGTCAATAGAATTTTGTCAAAAAATGAATTTATTGGCTCCTTATCGCCTACACAATAAAGAATTATGCACGTTTTATATAGGCAAGGCTTATATAATAAGGCTTTTCATTATTTGATTCCTGTTTATCTCTCCACCTACCTCTTTAACACTTGGTTGTGGTTCCACAAACATGCCATGTTGTATTCATGCCTTTACAGAAACCTATTTTTCTTTCTGAATTATTTTTTTCTCTTTTATGCCAGACAAGCCCCTTCCCCTACTCTAAGAGCCAAGTAAAGTGTAACTTCTGAGTACTCCTTCCTTGCACAGAATGTAAATTGAAGAAGTATCTTTAACTCTATGCTCTAAGGCACATACCTCAATTTTTAAAAATATTTCTCCCTCATTTTCTTACGAAAATTTCAAACATTCACCAAAGCTGAAAGAATTTTCCAGTGCATACCTGTATACCTACCTCCCCCCTTCTCCCCAAACTCTGCCAACCACCAATCTTTTTTTTTTTTTTTTTTTTTTTTAAAGATTTTATTTTTTTCCTTTTTCTCCCCAAAGCCCCCCGTACGTAGTTGCATATTCTTCGTTGTGGGTCCTTCTAGTTGTGGCATGTGGGACGCTGCCTCAGCGTGGTTTGATGAGCAGTGCCATGTCCGCGCCAAGGATTCGAACCAACCAAACACTGGGCCGCCTGCAGCGGAGCGCACGAACTTAACCACTCGGCCACGGGGCCAGCCCCCAACCACCAATCTTTTAACTGTCTCTACAGTTTACCTTTTCCAACATGTCATAAATTGAAATCATACACTATATAACATTTTTAGACTGACTTCTACCACTTACTAACATGCATTTAAGATTCCCCCATGTCTTTCATCCCTTGACAGCGCATTTTTTTAAATCATTGAAGAACATTCTATTGTATGGATATACCACACTTTGTCTATCCATTCACTTATTTAAGGACATTTTACTCCCTTCCAAGGTTTGGCAATTGTGAATAAAGCTGCTGTAAACATTCATGTGTAAGTTTTTTGTGGACATAAAGTTTTCAACTCATTTGGGTAATCTCTAGGAGTACAAATGCTCTGGATCATAAGGTAAGATTATGTTTAGCTTTGTAAGAAACCACGAAACTGTCTCCCAAAGTAGCTATACCATTTTGCGTTCCCACCAACAATAAATGAGAGTTCTTGTTGTCCCACCTCCTTGCCAAAATTTGTTGTCTTCAGTGCTTTGAATTTTAGCCCCTGTCCTAGGTGTAGTAGTATCTCATTGCTGTTTTAATTTGTAATTCTCTAATGGCATGTTGAGAATCTTTTCATCTGCTTTTTGTCATCTTTATATCTTCTTTGTTGTTAAGGACCAAACTGTGTCCTCTCAAAATTCACATGTTGAAGCTCTAAACCTTAACGTGACTGTCTTTAGAGAGAGGGCCTATAAGAACGTAATTAAGATGAAATAAATGAGGTCATAAGGGAAGGGCACTGATCTGATAGGATTGGTGTCCTTACAAAAAGAGGCAACGGAGAGCTGGCTCTTCCTCTCTCTACACACACATACAGAGGAAAGGCCCTGTGAGAGCCTGCTGTCTACAAGCCAGGAAGAGAGCTCTCACCAGAAACTGAATTTGCTGGCACCTTGATCATGGACTTCTGGCCTCCAGAACTCTGAGAAAATAAATGTCTGTTGTCTAAGCCACCTAGTCTGAGGTATTTTGTTATGGCAGTCTGAGTACACTAATGTGTTTGATAAGGTGTCTGTTCAGACCTTTGGCACACTTTTTAATTCGGTTATTTGTTTTCTGATTATTGAGTTTTAAAATTTCTGTATATATTTTGGATATAAATCATTTAACAGATATTTTGCAAATATTTCCACCAAGACAGTGGTATACCTAGATTGTTAGCTCTGAATACTTTGTTTTGTAATTCACTGTTGATGTGTCTATCATCCGCACTGGTCTGTAAGCTCTTTGAAGGCAGGAACAGTTTCTTCGCAACACTCCTCAACAGTTCACACAAAGCATAGCATGAGTCAGACACATAATATAACTTATTGGCTGGCTGCTTGATTGAATACATGGGTGAGTAGTGACATGAAGGAAAGAAAGGGCTAATATATCTCATGGAGGAGTTTTGTGTCAGGCAGAGTGTTCAAGCTCAGCACCAGAGTCTGGGTTATGGTCCTGGAGATACATGTCAGTGTCACACAAACGGGGGTTGGCATCACATAGACGGGAGGGGCCAGTATCCTGGCATATCTCAAGAGAGACCTGATTTCAGAGTTTGACAAAGGTGGGACCAGAGAGGAGGAAACACCGTGAGCTTCAAGTTTCTCAGTTTAGGTACTTTCTTCCCTTAAGAAAGAGAACAAAACACTGAATTCCAGACCCATTCTCTGCAGTGTCAGGGATCAAGTCACCTGATCTCTCTTTTTGTACCTCTAACACTTGACACCACTCACACTGATGCCACCTCTTCTGGAACTGAATACTGCCACTGAAAGAATTCAGATAATAATTTTTCCAACCTCAGAACCCCTTTTTGCTTGATCCTACTTAGTCCTTTTCCCTTCCTCCTCTCCATGCTTTCCAGAGACCTCGAGCTGAATCTCATCCTCTGAAAAGGCTTTTGACATCATTATGAAGTTTATCATCTTCTGGGCTCTCTTAAACCTGCCTGGTGAGTGTCTGTTTATTTTTCTCTTTACTGGCCAAAGAGAAATCCTGAGAGAGTCGTGACAGATGGATAGACACAGAGGCAACGTTCCAGAGTGCAAGTGTAGGATTAATTCTCTATCTCCTATCACTGCCATCGTCCCCATGGGTTTTCTGCCTGACTCACCCCGGGTTTATTGCTTGCATGCTTTTTTGAGGAGACATGGACATTGAAGCCCCAATACCAGACTCAGTCCTAAGGAAGACTGAGACCTGACTCTGGGCCTGTGTAGAACAGGACTGATATTAGCATGAAAGAATAAGAAGTGGAGGCCAGGGTTGAAAGCAGGGGTCCAACGAATGGACACGGCAGAGCATTCAATGGTTTTAGTCTTGTCTGAGAATGGTTCCAGTTACTCAGGCAAGAACATTGGAACGCTGCAAAATCCTCTTTCTCTCACACTCCGTGTTTAATCTGTTTGGAAAATTGTATTGGCTGTGTCTTCTAAACATATCCCAAATCCAATCACATCTCGTCACCTCCACTGCTCACTATAGTCCAAGCCACCATATCTTGCCAGGATTATCAAATTACTCTGTAACAGACCTCTCTACTTTACACTCCTACACTCAACACTTCTCCATAACGAAATCATCATCACTCCTTCACACAAAACCCTCAAGCGGTTCCATGTTTCACTCAGAAAATTCCACATCCTTACAACATTCTACAAAACCTGCATCACTTCTTAGACCTCCCTCCTTTCCTGCCTTTTTCCCCTCACTCACCCCACCAGCCCCACTGGCCTCTGTGACATTCCTTAAGCAAGCCTTAGGACTCTTGCTCCAGCTGTTTCCTCTGCCCGGAATCCCATTCCCCAGATATCTGATTACCTAACTTCCCCATCATCATATCATTGTTCATCTCTCACATTTCCCATGAGGTCCACCCTGACTGCTGCTGTAATACTGCCCAATGCCCCACCATACATACTCACATGCACACATACACACATGCGCACACACACACACACACAGGCACACATACAGGCTCACTCGCACATCCTTAGTATTACCTTTCCCTCTTTCTCTGTTCTACCTTTTTTTCCATAGCACTAATCACCACTCAACATACTGGGTCATTTGCCCATGTATCATATTTATTATTATTGAATGTCTCCTCTCATTAGAACACATGAGAGCAGGGATATTTCTCTGTTTTGTTTGCCATGTAACCTAAGCACCTAAAACAGAGCCTGGCACATACTAGGAACTCAATGTTTACTTGTTGAATGAATGAACGATTTCCCCCTTCCGCATACTCTGTTAGCATATGGTCTTTTCTTTAAACAGCATTTATATCATTCAGCCTTGCATTGTTGTTGGGAGAAAGGGATAAGATTGGTAAAAGCATTCTAAAAATGGTAAAAATAATAAGCGCTCCATAATTTGATTGAACATATGCCCACTGAATTGTGGAAGGTATTTAAGAAAGCTTGTATTTTAATCTGAAGAATATTTATTGATAACTAAAAGGGAAAATGCTTTTATCTCTTGAAATAGACATGTTTCTATCATTTTCTTCATGCTTCAGAACAAGGTAAGCCAGTTTACAAATTCAGCTTACAGATAAAGATACTGGAGAGAACTTGAGCCAGGTAATTAATTTTCTTTTGTTTCTTTCTAGTGATCCCTAAAATAATCTCAGAATTTCCTGTCTATGTTTCTCTTTCAGTTGTTTTAGCCTTGGATCCAGATTACACAGACTTCATCACCTTCCCCTACTTGGCATACTTGAAATCTGATTACTTGCCCTGCGTTGGAGTCCTGATCCACCCACTTTGGGTGATCACAGCTGCACATTGCAACTTACCGTGAGTAATAAGCACCCAACACCATTCTACATTTTGGGTTCTCAGGTTGGGCACGGACACAGGCCCCTGCCTGGGACCACTGCCCAATTAAATGGGGACATGGAGGCCTTCTGGGTATGCTCAGGAGTACAGAAAAAACTCTGTGGGGGGGAGCTAATAAAGCCCATGAGGATGGATAAGCTGTCTCTATTAAGTTGTCTCATGAGAATCCATGTTGTTCCAGGAATCTTCAGGTGATATTGGGGGTTACCAACCCATCCAATGACAAGGAAAATAATGTACAAATTGTTGGGTACGAGAAGATCATTTATCATCCATACTTCTCAGTCGCTTCTACTGAAAATGACCTCATGTTAATAAAGCTGAAAACAAATATTCAACTCAACGACTATGTGAATCTGGTCAGCTTACCCACTGAACCTGTGTCCGAAAAAGCTATGTGCACTGTCTCCACCTGGGGCTACAACCTGTGTGATGACTGTGAGTGACTTCAAGATAATATTCTTCTTCTCTCGGAATTGGACATGCTTCTGTCCACTCCCTGCTCTTGCTTTCTGCAGTTATTCCCAATGAGGCTTTCTTCTAACCTCTTTATTCATCCTTTTCATCTCTTCTCTCATTCCCTGTATCTCACTGAAGGAGTCCTTCAATCTTTTATTCTCACTGTATCTTTCTATTATCTTTGTTTTCACGTATGATAGAATTGGTGTTAGTGGAAAGAAGACATTTGTATTCTAGTACTAATTTGCTGTGTGACAGCAGGTCACTTTATCTTTTCTCAATTTTCTTAACTCTAAAGTGTGGCACAAACTATAACAGATGTTTTCAAACTATTCCAAGCAATAAAGAAACTTAAAGTCTTAAAATATCATAAAATAATGAATTAAACATAAGATAAATACATAATATTGTGCTAGATCAGGCAGAACTTCCTTATGCAAGATTGTTCTACAAATGAATAATTAAAAGTTTGAGAAAAATATTTATGAAACATTTTTTATTTTTATTTTTTTTCCTTTTTCTCCCCAAAGTCCCCTGGTACATAGTTGTATATTCTTCGTTGTGGGTCCTTCTAGTTGTGGCATGTGGGACCCGTCTCAGCGTGGTTTGATGAGCAGTGCCATGTCCGCGCCCAAGACTCGAACCAACGAAACACTGGGCCGCCTGCAGCGGAGCACGCAAACTTAACCACTCGGCCACGGGGCCAGCCCCTATGAAACATTTTTAACTGATAACATTCTGAACATTTGGTAATTTCTTCAGAAAATTGAAATGATCGTTATTTTTATCAGTGGAAGTCTTCTATGTATAATTTGAAACTACCGAACTACGTATTTTACCTAAGCTTTCTTCTGTTACACATTTCAAATTCCATGAAGAAACTTTGAACAAATTAAGACAATTTTCTCTTTTCTAAGTTTTGTGCCTGTCTGCCCACTATCTCATTCCAAAATTTTTATGCAAATTCTAATCAACTGTCTGTAGGTATTAATCAAGATAGCAGTGAGTACTGGCGAAGAGGGGGAGGTTGATGAACTATAAAAAACATGTAAATATGATATAGTCCCTTAGGGAGGGTTATTAATACAATTTTACTGATGAGTAAGTTTATTTGAGTATATTTAATATATATATAAAAACATATGATGTATATTTAATATACACGTACATTGAGTATATTTAATATACATCATACACATATAATATACATCATACATTGACATAGTATGGAAAGGAGATTCTTTTTTTTTTTTTTTCCTTTTTCTCCCTGAAGCCCCCTAGTACATAGTTGTGTATTTTTAGTTGTGGGTCCTTCTAGCTGTGGCGTGTGGGATGCCACCTCAGCATGGCTTGATGAGCGGTGCCATGTCAAGGCTCAGGATCCAAACCGGCGAACCCCTGGGCTGCCAAAGCGGAGCACACGAACTTAACCACTCGGCCACGGGGCTGGCCCCAGGAGATTCTTTCTAAATAAGCCTGTCAGATTATATTTATCCATCCACTTCTAATTTCTTTTTATAGAAACCAAGAGGCAGCTATACACTTATCCTAACAATGCTGCCATTACTCAAACCTTTTTTAACCGCTCTTTGGTAAATATCTTCAGAACTCAAGGTATATTTTCTTGAATGTATCAAAAAGTGAAATTCTTTTTTCCCAGCTTTATTGAAGTATGATTCAGGAATAAACATTGTATATATTCAAGGTGTATAACTCAGATACACTGCGAAATGATGCCCTGAATCAAGCTAATTATTTATCACCTCACATATTTACCTTTTATATGTGTGTGTGGTGAGAGAATTTACAATCTACTATCTTAGAAAATATCAAGTGCACAATACAATATTATTAACTACAGTCACCATGCTGTACATTAAATCTCCAGAATTTATTCATCTTATAACTGAAAGTTGGTACCCTTTAATCAACATACCCCCATGTCCCCCACCCGTCAGGCCCTGGTAATCACCATTCTACTCTCTGTTTCCACGAGTTAGGCTGTTTTAGATTCTACACGTAAGTGATATCATACAGTATTTGTCTTTCTGTGTCTGACTTATTTCACTTAGCATAATATCCTTTAGACAAGTAGAAATTTTTTGTCCTTTGACAGTCAATTTGAGTTGTGGAAATAGGGAATGTCCCTCTGGTGAGCAAGCATGTTTGATTCATCTGCGTTATGCCACTTGAGTCAAAAAAGAGATGTGACTTACAAAAACGTGCTGTTTATTTTCATCTGGTTCATGAAGCAGTTAAGCAAGCATTTGCTAAACAGGCAATCCCAAAATAAATATTGAGCCATGCAATTATTGCTGGACTGAAAAACAAAGCAAAGAATCTCAAATGTTTTCTTTTCAAGAATTAATATAACATTTTCAAATAAAGACATTCAAATAAACACATTCCCAGTAAAAAGCAAAATTTCAAAGTAAAATACTTCTTTCCAAAAGTGAATCCTTGGCAGGAACACTTCACATATGCATAGGTACTACTTTGTTCTCATTTTTCTCATTTTGTTACGTATTGGAAAAACTTTGTTATGAGTCTGCACAGTTCACAGTATTTGTGAACCATTGATATAGAGGAAATAATTTGAACTAGGAATCAAGAGGCCCAGTTTTAAATCCTGCTTTCATGGGGTTAAGAAAATCACTTTTTGAGTGGTTTTGGCTTTTTTTTTGGAGCAGGTACTGGATTTTTTTGATGTGATAAATGAAAACCTAGGCTTAGAGCTCTAAATTCCTTCAAACTGTAAAAATAGGAGAGATGTTGTTTAAGGATACAAAGTTGCAACTACTAGATAAATAAGTCGTGGAGATCTAACGCACGGTATACTGAATATAAACAAAAATATCGTATTGTAATCAAACTTGCTAACAGACTAGGTCTTCATTAATCCCACCACAAAAACAGAAATGATAATTATGTGACATGAAAGAGGTCCTATCACTACAATAGGAATCATTTTCACATATATAAATGTATCAAATCAACATGTACACTTTAAATTTGTGCGGTGTTAAACATCAAATATATTTCAATGAAAAAATTTAAAAAGAAGTCAGTAATTAATTTAAAATATGGGAAAAATAATATACATTAGAGCTCACAAGATCTGAAATTAAACTAAGTAAAGAAAAATTCCACCTCAAAGCACACTCTTTTAATGTTTAAATTTCCAGAAAATTTTAAAGTAATTTGTTTCATTTCATTGCAGAGATGTCTCCTATTTACATGTAACTTCCAAGAATTTAATCTTTTTTATAAGGAGATAGACACTTGTATCATGAGAAATTGTTTAATTTGATAACTGCCTGTTGTCCTAGCTGCCACAATTCTGATTTCTCTCAGTGTTTGATCTCTTTTGCTTTCTGCCGGGAGAAGAAGAAATATGTTGCAAAAGAGAAAAAGGGGAAAAAAAAGTTTGGTATCTAATAACTCAAAGAAATTCTATTTCTCTCTTTCCTATAGCCAGTGACCCCAACTCACTACAAAATGTGAACATCTCTGTAATCTCCAAGAGTCAATGCCGCAATACCTATAAAGCCCAGAACATCAAAGAAACCATGCTGTGTGTGGGCATTGTGCCAGGAAGGAGGAAGCCTTGCAAGGTAAGGTACTCTCAATGCCTTAATTTTCGCACTTTATTCCTTCTATCTGTTGCCAGAAAGATAACTGGGTTTCTTTTTTCCTGGCAGGAAGTCACCGCTGCCCCAGCAGTCTGCAATGGAATACTTCAAGGAATCTTGACTTTTACAGATGGATGTGTTTTGAGAGCTGACGTTGGCATTTATACCAAAATCTTTAACTACATGCCCTGGATTGAAACCACAATCCAAAACAACTGAGCTCCCATGGCAGTAACTCTGGACCATGTGACACAGCCTGTCCCTATGTCCAGCCTCCGAATTAAATCGAAACAGAATCCTTGGGTTGCCTTATGCATATCCGCCTCACTTCTGCCCAACAGAGTGGGTGATTCATACATACCTGTACTGTGACTATACATGACCACCCTTCTTTCCCTCTTGATGAAAATGGCAAACTCAATACCCCTTAGGCAGTTGAAGTTTATGAAGTGGGGATTGTGTTCTCTAAGAAATTAATCACTGATTTATTTTTAAAAAGGCCACTCGATAGCCATTTTGGGTGACAAAAACCCTACTATTTGCACCGAATTAAACAACATGTGCTTTGGGCGAATTGCACGTGCCAATTGGATAAAGAAAGTCTGACAAGGAGTGAGCTAAGTAGAAGTATAGGCGAGAGGAAAGGGTTTAGGAGATGGTGGGAGGTATTTTATTGGCTTCTCCTTGCCTATGCAACTCTCAACACCAGGCATAGATTCTGGTCATTCATTTTGCAGGATTCTGGGTAGGGACTTGAGCCATGAGAGTTTAATGCAAAAGTTAACTGAAGGTCACACCATAGCGGATAAACAGGGAGTCCAGGACAGACTTTTCCAGTCCATGTTTGATCTTTCTGTCACGCCAGCTTCCCCAGGAACTCCATTCTCTCCCAGTTGCCTCTCTTGCATTTTTCTTCCTTCCTTCTCTTTTCACCTCACCTCTGCAACTCCAGTTACCACCTGAGAGTTTTAATTAATAGTTTTCCATGGGGAGTTGCCTTTGGCCAGTTGACTGAGGATCAAAAGAACGAAAACAAACACGAGATTTACAGAGTTCTGCCTGTGGCCTCTACAAGTAGACTATTGAAGCCTTATAGCCCAGCTAAGGGAGAAGAGACCTCTTCTCAGGAGACAGAAATTCTGGCAGTAAATCTTGTCCTCTCTAGGGTTCTAAACCCTCTAAATCTACAAAGCCTAGCTTGCAGTGTTGAAAAGCAACATTTTGTGCATAGGTTACTAAGTGCAATTGTGAGAGCTTCACCTTCATGTATGTTATTAACTGAAATTTTAGCTATAGGAGAAATAGATGGTTTTTGCGGAAGAGTATCTCAGCCTCTGGAAATGTTCCCCAGCTTGAAATAGTCCTAAGATTTCACTAGGTCATACCAATATTTATAAGGTCACTTGATTCTAGGTGATGAAGCATATGTTAAGGTCACCGAATTCCATAGGTATCAGTTTATTGTCTCACCATTATCATTGTAAGGTGACTTCTTTGGTTGGAACACATTCCTTTTTTGTAGAATACAGAAAACATTCAGTTAATTCAAGGGTGGTGGTGTTGGGAGTGATGATGGAAAGGGAAATAATCCAAATCTAGAATATGTCATTTTCATTGAGGACAAATACCTACTCCCTCCATGATGGAAGGGGGCCACCTACCACCATGCGGGTGGTGGGATACCGGGGTACAGTAATATATAACCACCATATCAGCGCTGAGATAGATCACTGACACTGGCAGGCTGGGTCTTCAGCAGCGGTGGTAGCTAGGCGAGACTTGCAAGAAGTCCTGCATATGCTCCATGTGGTCTTATTATTCACTTTTTTTATGAAACCATGAAAAAAACACTCAGAAGACTGAAAAAGGACTTCAGAACAGACTAGCTTATCTACTTGATTATTAAAGTCTTCTGAAGTGAGAGCCTTTTGGTGAGAATTCTCATGGGATAGAATATTCTCCTCCTTCAAGCTGGCCCTGAAAAATCCTGCTACATAATTCTTCCTCAAACCTCTTATCCCCTTCCCTTCATCTTGCTCCTTCTGAGGGCCTATCAGGGAAGACCCACTAGCCCTCCTCCCAAGAAATTCATAGAGATCTTGACCTCAAGAAAGAGAACAACTGGATATGTGGATTGAAAGTCTGTGTCCTGAGAAGACCCCCATTCTCCTCTCCCCTTCAGGGCATCCTCCTGAAAGGATTTAATATCATAGTAATACACAACAAATCAAACAGAGCCATGCATAATTGAAGTAAAACCTTTTCACCCTCAGTGAACTGCTCATGGAGAAATCTGTTTGAGGCCATAAGTGTTGGCTGAGGAAATATTGCCCACAGCAATTGCTTACGCAACTTATTTGGACCTTCAGGGCCTAATTTACCTCTATTCTGTTTATACTTCTAGTTGAAGATGGAATGCTGTGGAGCATATCCAGATTAATGACAAAGAGAGCCAGAAAGCTCCACCTAGAGTAACTTTCATGGTCAACTGGTGATCTGGAGTCAGGCATTTAGTCCCCACCACACCCTAGTACAAACCAGAAGCTGTTTCCCAAAGAGGATAAAGGAGCATGACTTTGCTACCATGTTTAGGGATCTCTGCTTTGATTTTCATGCTAGGCTTTGCCATAAGCTTCATTTAGTACACTAAAGATACTTTTAGCATCATTGGATCTACAACGTTGAAACCCAGGAAACAGAGCCAATCATTACACTTCAACCTGTGCTGCCCAGACAGACTTTTCTGATTTAGTCTCACTCTAAACTAGCAACTTTCTAGATCACTCATTAAATGGCTCAGAGTATGATATCCCAATGAGCTGTATGTTGCTTATAAAATTTAGCGGCATTCAGACATTATTCTTAATAGTAGGGAGCACAAGGTACAACAATATATTCATTTCGTTGGAGGAACCTGATATACACCCACAAGTTTCACTGCAGAAGCAGCTGACTGTATTTTTACTGGTTATATTTCCTATACATTACCACATTCCTGTCTTCCCAGGACATGCAGGAAATTTGCTACTACCTGTTTTCTAGTCCAATCTACATGATGTCATCAATATAGCAGACCAGTAAGGTACCTTTGAGACTGTCAAGTTTCTTAAAGACTATATTCAGGTACCGGGCCAGAACAATGATGATTGCCTGAGTGTGGAGGTAAAAATATACTGCTGTCCCTGACAAATGAAAGCTAATTAATTCTGAACTTCTCAAAGACGATGCATAAAAATGCACTTTCTAGATGAAAGTTGCATACTGTGCGTGAAGGATTGGATTTTTCTGCTCTTGCAAGGAGGCTACATATGGAACAGCAATCGTAATTAATGTTACCACCTGATTACACAGTAATCAAACACTATCATACCCCACCACTCTTTGACTTGGCCGAGTGGAAGAACTGAATGGGATTATGACAGAAATTATGACTCAGCATATTTCAAGTCTGTATTGATAGTACTGACTTCTGCAATGTGCTAATGTTTTCCATTTACTAAAGGGAAGTTCCATCAACTTTCTCTTAGCCCTTTCTACAACAAAAACCCTCACTACACAGGCCAAGGAGAAATTGTAATAGTTGTAGAGATTTTACCAATTGTAGAAAAGAGAGCACCCTCCCCCTGCTCCCCACCATCCATAGTGCACATAGAAAACAGAGAAATAAATTCTAGATGGTTTCAGAGCCCCATTGAATTACTCTAGGGAAGACTTAGATTTAGATGAAATTAGATTAGATAAAATCCATTTATCCCTCAATCTTCATAAGCCCCACCTTGATCAGAGGAGAGCACTGACAATAAATTTTCCCCACCACCACCAACATCACCATAAATTAGTACTAATGCAGATCCAGGATCTCAAAAAATTTAGCTATATTCTTGTCCCTAGAGCACAAGTGGCCAAGTAAATAGACTCAGGTCACTTTTGCATAAGCTAGAAAGGAGACTCTCAATGTTCGAACAGGTTCCATTCTCTAGGATGCCCAGGCTCCCCTTCATTCAAGGAGCATTGAATGAGTTAATGTAACTATCGACGTTTGTGACCCACAGAGGAGGCTGTAATACTTTAGCATATTGAGGAACATAAGTCCACTATTACCAAATATGTCAGGTATTTTTTGCTTGTTTTCTGGTTATATAAATCAAATAAGAACTTGAACTTCCTGTCAATTTCATTCCTGGGCATCCCAATTTTATGGAGAACCCTTGAGAGAATTCTCTTCAGGGCCAAAAACATCACCATGTAATATTGTTTGTTTGTTTCTATTTTAAGAGTAAGAGAAGGAGATGAAATTAATAACTTGATATTTGTTTGTTTTCCTTAAACAAGTTACACTAAAATCTAAGAGGCCCTTTAGTGAGAGAGAAACTTCACTGAGGAGGAGAAAATGTGACACCTGTAAAGTTCTTCTTCAAGGCCTTTATGTTCATTTGCATTTTACGTTTTTAGTAGAAAATATGACAGAATCCATCACTCAGTATCCTGAATGGTGTGAATAAGTCTTTCTAATTTTAAGTTGCAGCATTGGAAATCCCATTGTTGCCACGTAGGTAAGCCACATTCCTTATCAGCTTTATAAGAAATATTGCTAGAAATTTCCCTCTCTATCTGCCTTACTACTTTACCTCTCTTGATTTGTTCAGAATTCACATGGAGAACATAGGGATGTCATTAATTAGCCTCCTCAAATCCTAACAACAGTATGATAAGATTTGGAGAGCATATTGTTCCATTGAGTAGTGGGATACCCCCTATAACCACCATTCTCAAGGCTGAATAGCCATAATCCCAAAAGCTAAAAGTGAATGGATAGGCCAGGATCTTACAGAAGCAAGGTGAAAATGAGGCTAGAGTGTATTCTTGGGCACAGAAATGAACACCACCTACTGCACTCGTGAGACTTTCAGGGCTTCTTAGAATTTACAACTCTTGCGTATTCACTTCAAGGACAAATGGATTTGAGAAACCACAAAATGAGCTCTGTTCAATTGAAAATCAGGGTGGAGAAAAGCCCTGGATTGAAGTCATTGGCTGTAACAATTGAAAGAGAATCAACTTGCACACTGGAATCTAAAGATGGGGATTAGAGAAACTGGTCCAGGGTTTGACATTGGTAGGGAATCCCAAGTCCATTGTCCCCAGACCCTTTCAAAACTCACACAGTACTAGGCACCCCGATTATCTTACTTTGGGGTTTCTGGCAGCTACTCTGACCAAAACCAAACCAATGTGCATAGAGACAAATGTCTTTTCCTTGTCTCTCTCTGCCAGTCTATGATTTTGTTTTGTTTTATTTTTAAGAGATTATTAAGTGTTGGTAAATCACGTATAGGATTTACTTCAACAATAAAATGTGTATCCAAACTTGCTTTTGCCTGGCTTTCTATAGCCTCTGACCCCTACCTTGATCCATTTAGTTGGGACATCTATAATCTCTAGGGGCCCATCTACAATAGCAGCCCAAGACATGGTCCAGTGCTACCTTTAGTTGAGAGGAGTTTAAAGGCGCTCCTTACTCTAGTGACTCATCACCAAGCCAAATTGACTTTTACATTTTTCTACCCTAATAACCCAATTCTAATAACTGTTCTGCTCTGTTCTGTTCCACTCCTACAAGGAAGTCCTCTTTTTTATCCCAATTCCATTAAAGCTGTCTTCGTCTTGACAACCTTGTCTGATTCCTCAGCTCTTACAAGCCTAGGACTCCAAGTTACTCTTCTCAGATGCTGCTGGAAACCCATATAAGTCCAGTTTCTGGCTGTCAGAACTTTCCACTCCTCATTGGCTGCCATATAGCTCGTTTCCCTGGCCTGCTGCGCCTCTGCTGGCCACCTGGCCTGAACAGCCTGCCTGACTGCCCTTCTACCCTCACCTCAATATTCTTTGGTGTCTGGATTCTGTCAGCTTACCTGACTCCCACCTGTTATTGCCATCCCCCCTCTTTGGCTCCTACCATCTGCCCCTCCACTGTGAGCTTATCTAATTTCTAGATCCCCAAAAGGATGATCTCAGACTTAGTGTAGTTGAAAGAGATTGGATTTGGAATCCAACCTGGTATTTCATCTGAACTTCAACAGCTACTAGCTTTGTGTCCTTGGGCAAGTAATTAAGTAATTTAACCCCTCTCATCTTAGTTTATTTATCTCTAAAATGAGACCAATAATACTTTTCTGGATTGTTGGCAATAAATAACTTATGTAAGGTATGCAGCATAACACTTAGCGTGTATTAAACACTCAACAAATGATAATTCCACTTAAGTCTTTGCAAGGGATTAATGGGTGCCACAATTTCTTTACATCTGTGTTTATCTTTCTGCAATTAGAATGGAAACTATTTTCATGTACATACACAAAAATAAATAAATAAATCAGAAACCAGAGAGCCAAAGAAGATTCTGACAGAATTCACCTGAGTATGTTTCCCTTCCTCAGGTGTCAGGTCCCTATGCCTTGCCCTGCCTGTATGGAAGAGGTCTTCAGGTGTAAAATAGAGAGAGGAAGTTTTACAACATTACTGTGTTTATTTGAGTACAGGTCTTTAAAATGTAACTGCAAGACAAATATATTTTAACATCATTTACATAGGCAAATGCTAGATAGGGTTGCTTTGATTTTGAAGTATTTCCCTGATTTCAGAAATCAAAAACCTTCATTGTATATAATGAAGAAAGCCCACAAAAAGTAGAAAAATAAGTTTAAATTCACTCATAATCCTAACAAATTACATTAAGTTATTTTGCAAAGTTTTCCAGTATTCTATACTTTCTCTTCAGCTTAGTTAACTGTTAATCCATGTCAGGATTCACTGTCTCCCAAATCCAATATATCCAGTTTATCCCAGTTTGCCTTTAACAAGCCCCCACCAGGATGCTATGGATGTATGCCTAAGTTCAAAGGACTTGCATGGATCCTGAAACCCTAATAATTATTAACCCATTATCAACCCCCATCTCCCTAAGCCCACCTGTATCTGAGCCTTTCCTTTCATATTAGACCCACTCTTGCTCTCTGGTTCAGGGGCCTTGAAAGGACTACATATGGATTGTTAACACAGGCTGTGTTTCTACTCATGGTTCAGGAATCTCAAGTGTAACAAAGATGAGTTGTCTCCCTTTCTCTGCCTCTCAGAACCACCAGTGAAATTTTGAGCTCATGCTTTCTGCTCTCTGAGGAACTTCTTTCTTAAATGAAAGAATAAGGAAGGAAAGAAGAAAGATAAAATTTAGAGGAAGTGAAAAGTAAATATGCCTCATGAAAGTCACACCATGTCTAGTAAAATACTGCAAATCGAGTAGGTATTCTACACATTTATTGACTAATTGAGAGGATGACTGAGACAAAGGAGAACAAACAGAAGCTGTCTTAGCTGATGATATTCACTTGCCAGTCCTAGAATTTCACAATCTTAAAACTACTCCAAACTATGGAGACAACCATGAAGCAGAATCTGATTTACACAATCAGAAAATATATTGCCTTTCCTTCCAAATGGTTAGATTTAATTAGCATTATTCTTTCTATTTCCATCAGGTCCTGTTGAATCCTAGGACAAACCTGCAGGTCCCTTCCTCCCTCTTCTTTGTACGACACTCACATGACCTGCTGCCATGTAACGTGTAGACTTCTCTGTGCTCTCTGAACACGTCTGCCAAACGGCCTCTCCTGATAGCATCACCAGCAAGGTAATATGCGTTGGCTTTTTGGAAGGGGGCAAAGATACCTGCCAGGTAACACCTCCCTCAACCAGTAGTAATGTATTCATTATGCAAAGAGACAGCATAATGAGGTGTTGAGAGTCCTAGATTTAGAGTCATAATTCCTGTGTTTGAGACCTGGCTCTACCATTACTATTAGCTTTGTGACAACAGGAAGCCATCCAAGCTCTTGAGCATCCATTTCCCTATTTAAACAAATAAGCAAACAAAAGACAGTGCTGCTTGCCTAATAGCGCATTTGAAAGTATTGAATGAAAAAATGAAGTGAGATATACTTTGTAAAGACATGGAAAAGTCACCCTTAGCCTGAAGACAGGAGACTCACATAACAGAGATCGATATTTCCTGTCTGAATAACGACGGAATAACATAATCCATTCAATCAAAAAGTGTTGTTTGAACTCCTAGTATTTGCCAGTCTGGGAAGGCTAGTTTAATGACCATGGAATCCACCACCTAGGCAATGGTTTTAAGGCATAGTTCATGGTCCAAGTGAGCAGAATTGCCTCAGGGAGGTCTCCAGGGAGCTCTCAGGGGCTCAGGTGGAAGGGAACCCATCAGAACAATGATGCCTTCCATCCCTCCAGCCAGATGCTTGGCTGTGGCTTTTTCAAAGGCTGCCAGCAGAGGGCCTCAGCTTTTCTCAGGTGGACCGGGGCCTCTCTGCCCTGCCATCTCCTCTGTATGTATTTAACAACCTCTTGGTAACCTCTGATCAAGGACCTCCCAGTGATGGTGTTCTCAAACAGGGGTATCCTTCCTGGAAGAATGAGAGAACACAAGTAACCAAATGTCCCCAGGGCTCTGGGCCAGACTAGACCTCCTCCCCACCACTGTTCTAGTCCTCTACAGTTAGGCAGGGGTTCACCACAACACCTGAGAGGGGGCTGAGAGAAGACCAACAACTGTGACTGATGTCAGGCCCCTCCCCCACCAATCTGTGCAGATCTTGGAGAACTGTGGGCAGATGGTGCCACCTGATGGAAAAAAAACTCCTCAGTCTCCACAGGCGCTGAGGAAAGAGCACTTGCAAGCCGCTCTGTGCCACAACCACCCACAGCACCATTGGAGACTGAGGTACATTCTCATGTACTCACTCCCACCTTGCACCACAGGGAGCAGTTCATTTGATCTACACCCTGTGGGATAGAGAAGCTCTGAGCTAGAAGCAGAGCAGAGCGGCTCAGCTACAGTAGCCTTGCCTTTCTCCCATATCTGCAGGAGTCTCAGGATCTGGGCCTCTCTCCCATAATGCACCTTCCAGCTGGTTCCCAGCCATTTGCCTGGGGTCTGAGCCTCCTTGTTCTGCCCTCACTCCACGTATGGCCTAACTCAGGTTGCAGACCCACTTCTGAGCCATGGCTTTTTAGGTCAATATGTGGTAAGCCCTCTGCTATGGATTCCAGACCCTGGTCCTTTTTAGGTCAGGCCCTCTCTAAGTTTCTTACTTTTAAAAGGATCAACTTAAGATTGGGGTGTGAGAAGTTTAGGTGGTGATGAGTACTGAGAATGGGCACTTAATTGGAAAAGTGAGTGTTTATTTCAGGAGTGTGAGTGGGGGCCACACAATGAGATATTCGTTCTATTGCTTTTCTGAGCTCCCAGCATGTCTCCAGGTTTCCTCCCAGCACCTCTCTGGGCATTGAGACTGATATTAAAATGTAATATACTTTTTATATATGCACACTGTATAGAAAATACCTAATACTAAGTTTGTATTAGGTAATCCATAGCCAGTATAAATGAAAATTTGGGGTGAGTTTATTCTGAGCCAAATATGAGAACCATATGGCCTGGGGCCTTCCTTCCCCAAGAAAGGAAGGGCACCAAAGAAGTAGGGTGTACAGAGTGGTTATATATCCTCAAAGAGCATGTTTCACATATGTTTGAAATGTCCCTTTTACCACAGTCATGAGACTGCTCTGGTGGTATAGCAATTGACGGACACAGCAGGTAGTGGGTCTCCTGTCTCAGTGGACAAGCAGGTCTGTTGTCTCAAGCTGGGTGGTCACAGGGTGAGCACAGCAATCAGTTCCTAGCCTAGGGAGAGACGCTTATCCTTAAGAAAATGCCAATGTGAGGGAAGTTGCATCTTTGTCTTAAGGGCATTTGTTCTTGTCTTTGGGACATAGCAAATGCTTAAAGCAGGTGTACAATGCATGCTCAACGGCCATGTAAGTCCCTTTTGGAAAAACAAAGTAGGGCCGAATTAGGTTTACACCAAATGTCTTCCTCATATATTCCAATATCCTATTGCTTGCTATTTTTGTCAAGTGTTTGCTATGTATCTCTGTAGTATCCTAGGAGCTTCACCTGAACTATGTTGTTTAATCCTCACAGCAACCCTCGGAGCTGGGTAGAGTTACTTTCTGTACTTTATAGACACACAAGCTGAGTTTCAGAGAGATTAAGTATTCCCCAAAGCTCACAAGAGGCGCCTGAGCCCTCGAGAGCCTGTGGTTTAGTCACTGTGCTATTCAGGCACAGTGTTCACTGAAAGGCAAGGGGAAAGCAGCAGAGAAAGTCTACTTGTCTTAAAAACACAGGAAGAAAGGCTCTGGGGTAGGAAGGGAGCAGGCTTGGGGGTGCTGTCAGAGCAGAGGAAGAGGTTGGCTCTGTGGTTGGGAACCAGGGATAGTTTTTATTCAGTTGTCCAAGGAGGGTTTCTCACTGTGTCTTTGCTGCAGGTGCAGTACAGAGTTCTAGCTTGGGTCACATTGGCCACGTGTAGCTTCAGCTCGGTGTCATTCACCCGTTTGATCCGGTAATCTGCTCCAGGATGAGATACGACCTCCTCATCCCCAGAATACCGCAGAGTGGCCAGCACCTCGAGTTGCCCCTGGAGATCTTGTTGGTACCAGCTCATCCAGGGGTACTGGGAATTTCTCAGGATGCAGCGCAGGGTTTCAGCCCGTCCATGAGCTACCAGGACCCACCTGGGCTTTTGTTCCACGAAGCTTGCAGTGGCATCTGAAATACACAGGCAGGCCAGGCTAAAGGAAATGGGGATAGTGGTCACCCCCAGAAATAACTAGCTGCAGCCAAATCCTGAAGAGGGGTTCCCATTAGTAAGGCAGAAGGAGACTGCTGGGGATAGAAAAAATACTTTCTCAGGGTCAGGGGCTATGCCTGGAAAGATCTTGGCAAAAGCTGAGATCAAGGAGCAAAGCTTTCTGTGCCTACTGGTGCCACTGGGACCATCCCTCTTTCCCTCCCTCAACCCACTGAGTGGCTTTCTCTGCCTGGCATCTGACCTGTAGTCACAGCAGCCATGAGCGCCCAGCCCCACAGAACAGGAAACAGTACCATTCCCTAGCCCTGCAGGCCCTCTCCAGCAGGTGAGTGGGACAGGGGACTGAGGTAAAGGGCCAGCCAGGCAGGAGAGCAGGATCCTGGCCTGTAAGGAGGCAGTTACTGGCTGACACTCTCTGGGTCTGAAACCCAAAGAGGAGTGGCTTTTCCAGGAAACTCAATATCTTGTCTCATCTTCTCACTGATGCTCAAACCTCAAACTGCAGAGTACTTTCCTGTTTCCTGGGTACCAACACTCACACACACATGTGCACACATCACACTCCCCATGTTCACTGAGCGCCTGAGTGAAGGTACTTGGCCCTGCACCCTCTCTACTGTGTCCCAGAGAGTCCTAGAACAGTGCTTCTGAACCTGTGCCTCAAATCTTAGCAAGGGATGGAAACTTCTCAATGCAATCAACTGATCCTCATAGGTTGAATAATGACATCTTCATGAATGCATAGTGGCAGCTGCAAGGCTACACTTGGCAGTAGACAATGGACACTCATCTCCACTTACCTGTGTTTTCCTCTGTAAGGGCAAATCCAAATTAAACATAAGAGGCTTAATTCTCCCTGTTGAAAATAATGGAAGAGACTTCCCTCCTCTCCATTTTCTTAGAACATTTGCTTTAGAAAACTTGCAGTTCTTTCTCTGCCTCTTTGAAATGTATATAAAACTTTTTAAAAGCCAAATAACCTCTTGGAAGCATTAAGACCCAGGAATGTCTTTCTCAAGGAACTGTGACCATCTCTTTAGTGTATAAATATCAAAGAAGATATTTAACTTAATTTAGAGCTGATGCTTCGCCCCAAGTTCTAAAATGATTCCCTGTCATAAAGATGTGACAAGTTTATTTTTTCTTTGGATAAAGCCAATTAGCAAACACAGATGGAAACCCCAATTACCAAGTGACTTTACAATGAAATGTGGATTAACAGAAGGTCCTGTCAAGTCCTCTCATTTGAGGACCAGCGACTGCTTATGTAATGGGTTTTATCCGCTGGCCTATATAGAAGAGATTTCCTCTGTCTTTGCCGTCTCTTAACCAAGTGCTTGTGATGTTATCACATTCTGATTTAATGCTTATTCAATAATAAAACTGTTTTCTTTCTCTTCTACCTTTGCGGAGAGATTTTTTGAGTTGGGAGGAGATTTTGTTTTCAATTATATTTTCCTGACAACTTGTAGTGCCGCCACTACCTAACTGTGAAGTTGGGCCTCAGTTTCTTCATCTATAAGATGGAGATAATAATGCAGGCTATTTCATAGGAGTACATGGATTACTACATGAAAATTTCTTAACCTAGAACTAGGCACAGACTAAGTATGTAATAAGAGTTGACTTCTATTCTTGCAATGGTGGATTTCAAATTCAATTAAAATATGAGGGAATTAATAGTAGCCTTTATCTTTCTTTAATCACCTATCACTTAGCAATCAACTGGATTAAAATCACAAGTTCTCATAAGGTTTTAACATTGAGGCCTCATTTTTAGGAAAGCTTAGAAGCCAATGATCTGGGAAATTAGATTTAAAAGGCCCCATATCTGCAAACTTGGTATTTTACAGACAAAATATGGAGACACACAGGAGTTTAGCAATCAAACTTTACTATTTCAAGACCTGGGAGTGCACTGCATTCCAGTGTTGCAAGTGTGGTGTCTGCCCATCACAGACACTCGATAATGAGAAGAGGATTAGAGCAGGGCAAGACTGCAGATGCATCTCCCTCAAGAGTCCACATAGCAGGGCACAGCAGTGGCCTGGCATCTGGGGGTTCGCACCTCCCAAATTCACTTTGTTTTATAATCTGCTGACTTTTTAATACTTATAACAATATGGTTCACATGATTCTGGCAAAGGATAACAGTTTTTGATGCCATTTGGTGACAGCATAATACAGTTTATTACTCACTTGGCTTGCTAATTTTGAAATCATGTGACTTGATTTAAAAAAAATACAGATTTTTGTTATGTAAAATTTGTGTATAAAGTGAATTCATTACTATTTTCTGCATCACACTTTCAAATTTACACAATCAAATTGTGCACAAAATGTCAATTTCACCACATTCTAAGCAGCATGTGCTGATTCACCTTGACTTTTTTTTTGCTGCAGAAGATTCACCCTGAGCTAACATCTGTGCCAATCTTCCTCTTTTTTGTATGTGGGTCACCACCAAAGCATGGCTGCCAATGAATGGTGTAGGTTCACACCCAGGAACCAAACCCAGGCTGCCAAAGCAGAGCACACTGAACTGCTAGGCCATGGGGCTGGCCCCATCTTAACATTTTGCCCCCTTAACCTGCTCAACCTCGTCACTCTAGAGAGGGAGAGAGACAAAGCTCTGAGAAGCATTGCCCAGATCACACATCTTCCATACTAGAAAAACCTACATGCCAAGATAGACGTGTCTTCATCCTAGAGAGCCATGTGCATTTAATCCTGAGTTGTGCTGAGGAGAGAGTCACTCTGCAGATTAGACAGTGAAAGGAAAAGGGGCTGGGAGAGGGGAAAAAACTCTCACTGGGGGAAAAAGGAGAAAAGGGAGAGAAGAGCCCCAGGGGAAGTCAGGCTGGGCCCTGGGGCAAAGAGTCCTTGAGTTGCAGTGCTGGCTCCCAGCTCTTTCTCGTGCCCCTGCCTCTCCCTAAGGCCATTGCTTGGCAACCTATTGCAGGATAAGGCATCCTGGGCCCATCTCAGTTTACAGGGCTGGCTGTCCTGTCTCCCTGCAACGCCTCCCTTACCCTTAATCCCAAATGTGATTGGGATCAGAGTGTCTCTGACACTCCTGTTATCTCCTCCCTGGATTCCTGCTCCTCAAGGTCAGTACCTCCCAGACTCCTCCTCCTCTGGTGTTGGCCCAGCTCCCGCCCTGGGCCGAGGTAAGCCTCTTCCTTCCAGATGGCTGCCTAGCTCCCTACCTTCTCTGGACATTTTGGTCACCCCCTTGGGAAAGGTATTTCCTCCCCCGCTGCACCCCAGTTACTACTCAGGTGCTCACAGCAGCTGCAAACAACCTCAGCTGGATCCTTACTAGCTTTGATGAACTCAGTAAGTAATAAGAAGAATATGCATGCCCTGAATGGAGGTGTAAACAGATGCTCCAGCTTCTTTCCACCCCCATTTGAGCTGAATTCCTGTGTGTATATGTGTGGTCCAGTTGCTGTGCTGGGGGAGGCCCTCAGGCACATGTCCTTGTTAATTTTTCAGAGGCTCTCCATTGTCTAATGGAGGAAGGACACTGGCTT
This sequence comes from Equus asinus, assembly GCF_041296235.1. Lineage (NCBI taxonomy): Eukaryota > Metazoa > Chordata > Mammalia > Perissodactyla > Equidae > Equus > Equus asinus. The sequence continues at coordinate 194,837,149 of NC_091790.1, read as the reverse complement.
AAATGAGATGATTTCCAGCTCTGAATCAGCTGTGTCAGACCCTGGGCAGAAAGAACTCCGGAGTTAAGGTGAGACTTTGGTCCTCTCCCTAAGAAGCGGTCAGCAAATGTCACCAACTCCCTCCACCAGGACAAGCCATGATGGAAATGCACAGCAGGGGCTGGGGGCCTTGTGCATGTTGGTGACCCAAGGAAACACAGACAGAGCACTGGCCTGGGACTGGGCCCCTGTGTGCTTGTGTTAGCTCTGCCACTGAGTGGATGGGGGATCAGGCACCACTCATGTTACCCCTGGGTGTTTCTGTTTCCTCGTCTAAAATTTAAGTCCATCTAAAATTCCTTTTTACTGCTTTTACTCTGGTGTTCCAATATTCTAACATTCATCTGTGCTTTGATCGTTTGCATAGTACCAAAGTGCTTGCCAGAGGGGAAGTTGGACCGAGCCTCCAGTGGAGAGTCACTAAATATGACTTCTCTGAAAGGCCATTCGTGGGAAGAAGGGTAAAGCACAAAACATCCCAAAGGTAAATTCATGTTTATTTCCCATTTTCTCCTTCTTCTCCCCGCCCCCGCCTCCTCCGCCTCCTTGCTCCTCCCCAGGAACGTGCAGAAGCTCAAAGCCACCCCAGATATGCCCATCTGGAAAGGTGATTATGGCTCCTTCCCCTCTACATGTCCTCCCAGGGATTAGCAGCAGAGACTCCTCCAGGAGATGGCAATCATAGCCTTCCCCTCACCCCCTCCCAACAACTTTTCTCCCTCCTTCTACACTTGAAAGGTAGGTTCACATACAGTCTCACCCACCCTCTGCTAGTGCCTCAGTTCTATATGTAGACAAAATAGAAAATATCCATAAAATCTGGGGTGGGAGACAGGTGCCAAAGGGCAGAGTGCTCAGTAAGAACATCCAAGGATACAGGGATTGAGGAGCAGAAAGGGAGACAGGGTAGGGGAAGAAAAAGAGAGAGAGAGAGAGAGAAATGGAGGGAAGAAGAGGCAGTAGAAACTCAACCTCCTTGATTTTGCAGGGTGCACATTGGCAGGACACTGGGGATTGAGGTGGAAGAGTCTGAATGGTTTACTCATGAAAATTTCATGCCAAGTTCCTGCTCCAGGGCAAGAGCAATCTGCTCTGTACTGACTCTGGACACCTCACACCTCCAGAGTTATGTAAGTGGCACCACTCTGAACCCAGAGGATAATCAGATCAGAAGAGCCCCAGTCTGTCCCTCCCCCATGGCACAGTGCCTGGCACAGATAGAGGCACATATAAGTCCAAGCTCTTGAGTGTTCATCTGCAGGAAAGATGCTCCAGACTCCAGGAGCCATGGCCTGTGCCCTTCTCTTCAGGCTTCTCCTACTTATGGCCCTGGCAGCCCCCTCCCAAGGCAATGGCCCTGGCCCCACATCTCGCCTGCGTTATTCCAGGTTTCTGGATCCTTCCAATGTCATTTTCCTGCGCTGGGACTTTGACCTTGAGGCTGAGATCATCACTTTTGAGCTACAGGTCCGGACAGCTGGCTGGGTAGGCTTGTGTGTCACAAATCGCTATACCAACGTGGGAAGTGATCTGGTTGTTGGAGGAGTCTTGCCTGATGGCAACATCTATTTTTCGGTAAGTCTGAGGGTGACTCCCTTCTGAGCATGAGGGTCTCTTGCTGGGTTGAGAATGGCTCTGAGTTCAGGAAGGATCCACATTTTCCATACATATCAAGGCACAGGTACAGAATATCATCTGACTGCTGATCTCTTTCTACAGAAATGATCCACTGGAGAGTTGCAATCTATGTCTTCCAGACTGCATGTCCCTAAGGTGCTAAGAGAATGGAGCTGTTGGACTGAGAGAACGAGTCCTGCACCACATACTTGCTAATAGCTCACTAGATGCAAGTCACTAGGGGACAGTCAAAGCTTTTTGGGACACAGTCCTCATCCTCAATTTCCTTTAAATTCAACCAGATGGACCACAACACAAAATAGTCTAACAACAACAGCAGCAATTACAATAATAATAGCTTGAGATTGTCATACACTTTTGATTAACCAGGCATTGTTCCAAATTCTTTCCATATTAAACTTCACAGCATCTTTATGAAGTAGATGATTACCCCATTTTACAGATGAAGAAGCAGCTCACTTGTCTCCAAATCTCATCCATTCTGAACTGCATTTATATAGAGAAGGGTCAATGTGAAGAGCCACATGAGAGAATGAATAGCATAGACAGTTCAGAGAATAAGTGAACATTCACAGGTTAGGGATACAGGGATATTAGGATTTATGGAGATTAGATTTGAAATGAGAAAAGTCAAGCAAGGTCAGGAGGTGAAACTCCATCAGACACTGTCCATCCCTTTTCCCCATGAATTCACCCTTGATGCAATGGTCTGTCCTAGGAGCAAACTACATCATAAACACCTGGATTCTGCTAATTTTGTACCTTGGGGGAGCTAAAGGGACCTCAACTGCTTCAAAGTTGTGACCACTTGGGGCTCATGGTTATAACTTCTTGACCTTTCCTGGACCCCAGGATCAGCACCTGGTAGATGAAGACACCCTGGCGGAAGATGGGAGCCAGGATGCTGAGCTACAGGGGCTAACGGAAGATGCTGTGTATACCACCATGCGCTTCTCCAGGCCTTTCCGCTCTTGCGACCCTCATGACCAAGACATTACGGTAAAATAGGGAAGGAAGAAGGGCATTAAAACACAAGCAGCTTCTCCTTCTGGAGAGGTGTAGTCACTCCCAATCTGGAATGTCACTGCTTCTCAGGCAACCAGCCACAGTTCCGAAGGCTTTTCCCTCTCTGAGCCATCATAGTACTGCCCTAATCGTGCCCCTCTTGAAATCCACAAGTCCTCTACAGGGTAATTCCCACTGATGGGACAACCTTGCCAGATTTCACTGAACCTTTGTTGAGTGTCATTTACCCCTTGTGGACACAGGCATAGAGAGGAAATGTGAGGGAATGTGGCTTGCTGAACATTTCCAGCAAGTTAGCCTCCGAGGCAGAACTACAACTCAACTAGTTCTGACCTCCAATCTGAAGCTCTTTCCATTCCACTGCGTAGACGTGAGCAGGTAGTTTATGTTGGTCCTTGGGTATGGGTGTGTGCCAAGTGCTGCTCATAGGCAGCAGCACCCAATGCCCGTGACACCCCCAGAGTGACACTATGAGGGTGCTGGCCACCTACGGCCTGGATGACACTCTGAAGCTGGACCGGGAGCGTACTTTTGTCAAGTCCATCTTCCTGCTACAAATATTCCACCCTGATGATCTTGATGTCCCTGAAGACAGCATCATCCATGACTTGGAGATCACTGACGTAAGATCCCTCTGCCCCACCCAGCCACCTCCAGCCCGCTTCCCGCCTTCTCACTCAGTCCAGACCCTCCTCTTGTACCCAATATTCAGTAGGTTCCTTGAATTGAGGTTACTCTGACTTCCCTCAGTCCTATGAGAACTGCCAAACCTGCCCTAAAGTGAACACCCTTCCCTGGCCTGTCCCTTCACCTGCTTTTCTGGGCGTCTCAGTCCTACCCCAGCTCAGCTGCCGTGTGTCCCTCTCCAGTTCCTCATTCCAGAGGATGACACCACCTATGCCTGCACCTTCCTCCCTCTCCCCATCGTTAGCAAGAAACATCATATCTACAAGGTACAGTGAACCAGACAGTGGGGCATTGTCAAAGCAGTTGAACAGAGCAGTGGGCACAGTTGACTCTGAAGGGATGGGCTCATAAAATTGCTGAGAGGAAGCAGGAGGGAAGCAGCTGGGAGAAAACAAGAGAACCAGGCCACGCTTGGCGGAGGTGGTAGTCTCATGATCTTCTGAGCCCAGAACTATAGCTCCTAGCACTGTTTTATTCAAGCCCCACAATGTAGCAGAGATTTTGATGAAGGTCATTAAAAAGTGTTTGCAAAGAATAAAGTATAAGCCCCACCCTGGTCTCAGAATTCTCTTTTAGCCCAGGAGGGGGTGCAGGCTGGGGAACATGGCCAAGGGCTGTCAGGTTATGAAGTCTGAGTGGAGGGAACTCAAACTGGTCACCTGATTTCACATTTGAGTGATTTCAATTTTGATCAAATAAACAAAAGTATGATCTTATAATTAGTGGCAAATGTGTGGGAACCATTTTTTTCTTTAGAGAGAGAATCCAACAAGGCAAAATTACCTGCTCAGATACAATGAACTGGTAAGATTATTAAGGGGAACTCAGAAGTCCTGGGATATTCCCAGCTAGATTTAGTATGCTGTGCTCTCAGGGAAGGGGTTTAAGAGGTTGGGGCCTGACAAAGGAGTCAGATAGGGTGGGGGAAAATGATAGGTTGGGGAAGAAAAACAGACAGGAAATGGAAAAGAAAGAGAAAGAGAGATGAGTGGGGAATGGGTGTAGTTTTATTTGAGGAAAAGGAATGGAAGGAATAGGACCTGACATAGAAGATCTTGATGGTTTTCCATCCTCTCTCCCCACCCAGTTTGAGCCCAAGTTGGTCCACCACAATGAGACGATGGTGCATCACATCCTGGTGTACGCCTGTGGCAATGCCAGCACGCTCCCCACGGGCATCAGCGACTGCTATGGGGCTGACCCTGCCTTCTCCCTCTGCTCCCAGGTCATCGTGGGCTGGGCTGTCGGGGGCACAGTGAGTCCTGGGATGAGAGAAATAGATGGCTAGGGGGGTGCATGTTGTCAGGCAACTTGGATCATGGACTGATGGAAGACAGAAAGACAGGGAAGGTCTGGGCTGAGGACAAGAAAACAAGGGCAGGCCCTGGGTCCCTGCACCTCAGTCCCAGCCCTTCTTGCTGCCAAAGCTCCCTCCATCCAACAGAGTTACCAGTTTCCAGATGATGTCGGCATCTCTCTTGGGACACCTTTGGACCCCCAATGGATCCGACTGGAGATACATTACAGCAATTTTCACAACCTTCCTGGTGAGCATCTTGAGCATTTTTGGAAGAACAAGTGGCAAGGCTGGCTGATTACTTGGGTACTAGGAAGGTGTTGCGAGATGCGTGCTGCCTCCTTTTGCTCACTTTGCTGGGCCTCTTTCTCCCCACATTGTGACCTGCTCTCCTGCCTCCTGTGATTGTTTCTTCCTGCACCAGGTGTGTACGATTCCTCGGGGATTCGAATGTACTATACTGCCACGCTGCGCAAATACGACATGGGAGTCCTCCAGCTGGGCTTCTTCACCTTCCCCATCCACTTCATACCCCCCGGTGCTGAGTCTTTCATGTCCTATGGGCTGTGTAAGACAGAGAAGTTTGAAGAGGTGATGCTGGGAGGCACATCTTCCCTAAGTTCCTTGTTCCTCATCACAGATCTGGTCTGATCCACCAGCACACACAGCCTGAGACCCAGACTTGGAGAATGATTACAGCCTGGTGCTCAGAAAAATTACTCACCTGGATAATGCAAGGGAGGGAATGAGTCAAGGCTTTGACGACAAGGGGAGAGGGGCAGGGAGAAGGGCCAGTAAGAACCAAAGGGGTTCGAGTCAGTCATAAAAAGAAGGTGTCAGATATTAAGGGAGGAAAATCAAGGAGCAGGGCAAGATGAGATTTCTTAACAAACCAGTTGCATCTCCTCCCTGTCACAGATGAATGGGGCCCCCGTGCCTGACATACAGGTGTTTGGCTACCTGCTCCACACCCACTTGGCTGGCCGGGCTCTGCAGGCTGTGCAATATAGGTAAGGGCAGATGTGGATTTGCAGCTTTCCCTTCTGCATGTGGGAATAAATTTTAGGAATAGTTATTTATTCTGAACCATAAGGTTATGCTTGGTTGGGAGTAAGGAGGAGCTAGAATTATCCCCATCATAGAGATGACTAGAACAAGACTATGGAAGGAGGAGTTTTTTTTGTTTTGTGAGCAATCTGTGCCCACAGAATGACCCCACACACTGCTTCTTTGTTTATAGCTCCTCCCTACTTCATCCTCTTCTTATTCTTGTCTCCTCCCCTTCTCTCTCTCTAGAAATGGAACACAATTCCGAACAATCTGTAAAGATGACTCCTATGACTTCAATCTACAGGAGACTCGAGATTTACCTCATCTAGCAGAGATTAAGCCGGTGGGAGCCTGGGGGAGGCATGGCTGAGGTTGGGGGAAAGGCAGGAGCAGCGGTCATTACTATTAGCCAAGAGACTTCTCAGACTGTACCAGTCCCTCTGTGTCTTACTTTCAGCTTTCGTGTCTCATTCTGAATAGGGAGATGAGTTGTTGGTTGAGTGTCACTACCAGACGCTGGACCGCGACTCCTTGACTTTTGTAAGTACCTATCTCTCCACCATGGTCAGTGACAATAACCTTTGAATAGAGCCCCATCCCTGGCCTTGTCTCTGATTATTATAGCTGAAGCCATTTCCTTGGTATTACCCCTCACATGGGGCTTTTCATGCTCTCATACCTCCATTATTGTAAGATGGATACAAGTATTCCCACTTTCTCTGTCAGTGACCCACTAAGACCATGGAAAGATAATGTTTTGCAATGACTAAGAGCATGGACTCTGGGCCTCATTGCCTGGGGTGAATGTCAACAACCTTAGACAAGTTATTCAACCCCTTTGTGTCTCAGTTTCCTAATTCATGAAAGAATCAATAATACTATCTATCTCATAAGATTGTTGTGAGAGTTGATTAACACATGTAAAATATCTAGATCGTTGCCTGACTTGTAGTAAATACTCAATTAGAGTTAGCTATTGTTACTATGGTCACAAGGAACCCCACTCATTTTGTGTGTCAGGAATGGTTCAGCACTTGTAGGATTCAAAAAGGGTTGCACTCTATTGAGGAAGAAAATATAGCCACATGAATGATTATAATACAAAGTAGAAAGTGATATATACTACAAGAGAAGAATGGGGATACCAGTCTTGGAGAATTCACCAGGGAATACTATAAAGTCCTACTACAGTGACCTGAACATGCGACATATTTGAGTCAGTCTTGCCTTAGACATGTAGAGATAGGGAATTCCAGAGACATTCTAAAGGGAGTGGCTTTTTCAGGAAACTCAGTATCTTGTTTCTTCTCAAACCAGGGCAGTGGCAGTGGAAATGTAGAGGACAGGGCAGATATATGTGCTATTTCTTTGCTACTAATATCAATAATTATCCACCAATTAGAAATAGAGGAGGAGAAAGGAAGAACTGTGGTAAGGATTAGTAAGTAACCACCAGTGAGCTAAGTATAGGTTAAGGGAAAAGAAAGGTAGCATCATTGGTAGAAAAACCACCTAAACTATTTTCTGTCTGCCTTGTTCCCCTCTATCTTCATGTCTTTGTATCTTTGTCTCTCCATCCCTATTGCTCTCTTCTTCTCCAGGGGGGTCCCAGCACCGTTAATGAGATGTGTCTCGTCTTCCTCTTCTACTATCCCCGAAACAACATCTCCAGTTGCATGGGGTACCCTGACATCATCTACGTGGCCCATGAAATGGGAGAGGAGGTATCAGAGTGAGTCGTCCTGGAAGATAAGACTCTCACGTGTAACCTCTAGGAGTTAGATCACTTATGTACAAATTCTTTGTCTGCCTTTTTCTTGTGCACTACCTGATTCAGTTAAAGACTGTTTTCTTTCAAGTACTGACCCTTACTTATTTGGGGGTAAGTGTCCTCTCTCAGATTCTGATGAAAGCCCTGAAGCTACTTTCCAAGAAAAATGCACACCTGTGCAGACGCATTTCATTTCACATACAATTTCAGCGTATTTACAGGTTCCCTGAAGTCACTCCATCAACCTTCTTGGACTTCATGGCCCGCAGGTTAAGAACCACTTCTTTAAAGAGTCAGACGATTCTTATTCACTTTTTAAAATTCTCATCTCTGAGTTCTGGTGATATTTCTCCTTCTGCCAACCTCCTATTTGTCTCATTGACTTGTAAGACATTCCTATAGATTGTCCTGACATGGAAATGATGCTAACAAAAGTCAGGGTTTTTTGAACATGTTTTGTCAAAGCTTTAAGTTAACTCTAAATTATTCTCTGTTCCTCCCACCCCTGGCAGTCCCATGGAGGGCATGATGGCCATGAACAATGTTGAGTGGACCCCAGAGAACATTAAGAAGGCTGAGAAAGCCTGCAAGGAGGCCCAGCAGATGGTGATAATAAAGACCATTGATGTGAGTGTCCCAGGAGACACCACCCTGTCAGGGTTAGGGAGGCAGTGGTGCAGGATGGTGTTGGGCAAAGACAGGAAAAGAGAAGAATGATGGGAGTGAATGACAATTGCAGGAACAGTAAGTCTGGAAAGGAGCGGCTGAGGAAGCAGAAAGATGGGCCAATGGGCTGATGCTTCTCTAGGTTGTGGGAGTGACTGGAGTCTCCCGATTAGCCTGGGAGGCTACAAGGACTGGGGTACCCAAGCAACATCTGAGGAGAGGAAAGGAGGTGAAGATGCTTCCACCTTCACCCATTGTCTTCCTTCTCCTGCAGGAGATAGTGGAAAACACAACAGGCTGGATTTCAGAAATCATCCCTACTCCACGGGGGCCCTGCCTGGAGTCCTCGGGAGGCAAAGTGGAGCCCCAGGACAAAATCCCTGCAGGCTTCAGGGCTGCACCAATGGCCCTCTCAGGTTCTGAGACTGCTACCCCAAGGCACCTCCCCCTGGCTGCCCTATTCTTTGGGCAGGGGGCCCTGTCTTGGCTCCTTGCCACCCTGCAGGTTGGAGTCTGATGCTATCTCCTCAGGTCACATACCCAGGCCCTTCCTTCTCTTCTCAGGCCTCCCTTATCTTCAGACACAGAAACTCCCCTCTGCTTTGGTTCCCAAAAAGTCCTCCATCATACCCCTTCCCATGACCCAGGCCACAACACTGCGGGTCTGGGCATTATGCATGTTCCATAAAGGCTCTTCTATGATGAGCTATGCAAGTCATCCTTTAAAGCTTTAGAAGCACTATTGGGACCATATGTTTTCTGACAAAATCTGGATTCAAGGCTGGATGTGAGGCAATGGATCATTCTCTGAGAAGTCTGATGCTCAAGCTCACTTAAGGATGCTACATCGGGAGGAAGGGGCTTGAATGCAGAGGGTAAGCCTTGCAAACCATCCTTGGCCCATGCTGTCCTTGGAGGGTGCTTCTTTTCTCTTCTGACATTTTTGCTCAACCTTCCCGGTGAGGCAGAGGAAGGAAGCCCACATGTGTGATTTGTGATAAAGGGAGGGGCTCTGTTTATAAGGGACAAAGTTCGAGACATCAAATTAAATAGCTCAACTTGCTTCATGTTGCCATCTCTTTCCTTTGGCTCAGGAGAAGCAGCTGGGAGGTCTCTTGAATGGCCCAGTATAAGGCATCCAGAGGGTATTTGAGAACCTGACTGCCCCAAATGCAACATCTAATACAGTCCTTGCTTTCCTCACTGGTGCCTCCACTGTTGGCTGATCTTTGTTTATCTCACCGACTGTCACACTCTCAACACTCAGGTCACCACGTGTTGAGAGCATAACTCACCAGGCAGGCTTAACTGGGTTCTGAGAACAAGTCAGAGGCAAGGTAGAGAGAGAGAGGCCTTAGCCCTGGAGCCCCAAGCATGTCAAGGAGATCCACACGGACAGAGCAAGGATCACGTGCAAGTGGCCTGTGGAGTCAGGCTGCAGTTTGCAACCACAGTTGCCAGAAAATGCCAGTGCTGGTGGCTGCTCTGAGAGCTTCTGGGAGCATTTCTGTCTTCTAAGCTTGAGAAGCTCTGCACTACTCAGTCCTTTGAGGTGTAAAGTCATGATGCTGGTCTATGAATTGCCTTGCTCATTGTTCATATCCTCAGGTAGGGACGTTTACCCTGGCTATCCCAAGATATTTAGAGGGATATTAATCCCCTGGAAACTAGGGATTTGGCCTCAGCAAACTCCTTGCCACTGCTTGAGGGGGCGATTAGTCTAACATCATAGCCCTGTTCCTGGCAGAGCAACAGCCCTCATCTGGGATTGGTGAGGTGTGTGGGAGGTAACGAGCCTATTATCTTTACTGTCATTCTCCCTGGAGAATTCTAAATGCTCCATTCTGAGATTCTACGGAATCCTCGGTGTTCATTTTCAGCTCCTACAGTCTCAGTGCTAGATCTTTTCAGTGCTTGGGGTCACTTCCGGGCCTTATGATGTGTGAGCAGAGGGATTTGCTGTCCTTAAATCAAGGTTCATGATTGCAAAAACAACTAGGCTCATCTGAAGCCAGAGGATTGACTGTGTTCACTGTTGAGTGTCTCTGTTGTCACCAATCAAAGGAAGTGGAGGCTTCCCTTTTAGGTAATAATCTTAAAACATGGTTGATGCTATTTGGCAGCTACTTGAAGTACACAAATTACTTTCTGTTACATGAGGAAACAAAGATAAAGACGAGATCTAGATGGACACTTAAAACAAGCAGAACAGATCAGTTCTCTCGTTGACCAATTAATGAACAAGTCTGACATTTCTATTCCAATCTGTATTACTCAAAGTCCCTCCAAGCAAATTCTTTCAACCCCAATCTTTCAGGTTAAAAACAAAACATACTTTCTGGCTGGTTTCAGACACGAACCATGGGTTTGTGCTGCTGCCTTAGTCTGAGCTTGGGCTGAGCTCCAGCCTGCTAGGCAACCACCCTTAGGTTCTGCAGCCAAAATCTTCCAATGGCTCCCTTTGCCCAGCTCGTGGCCCAGAGTGGTTCCTAGGCACTGCTACTCTCTCCTTTGTCCCCCTCCAATTTCTTGTTCTCATTTAGTCTTCCTTCTTTCATTTTATTTTCTCTCCATCTCCTGACCTCAGCATTTAGTGATCATGCACATATTCACCAAGCACCATCTGCATGCTTGACATTAGGTCAGAATAGGAGCTACAAAAAGGAACAGGAAATGAGACAAGCTCCCCACCTGCCCTTGTGGAGCTGTGGTCAAGCTTCCACAAGCCTCTCGGTAGCCATTTCCTCCTTGGGCTCACACTATCCACCTCTGAGCCTTTCCCAGTGCTATCCGTCATTTCCTCCCAACTGCCTTGAGAGAGAAACCATATTTATATCAACTTATAGAGAAGGACATGTGTCTATTGGACAGAGAACTCAGAACAACACTGCCTGGGAAATGTTTTAGAACATTCCTGCATGGGGTAGGAGCCTTAATTAGATGACCTCAAGGTTTTTTCCAGTGTATGTGCTTTATGACTACAGTTTCCTGATGGCCTAATGAACACTGAAGAGGAAGGTGCTCAGAGTGGAAGTGGAAACGGATGACCACAACTTCCTCCTAGAATATTTTGTCACTTGGGCCTCTCTGTCATCCCTCATCCCTTAGGGGTGTTTAAGGTCAGGTCAGCTCTGAGTGACCCTGAGACTGTAACTCCTTTTCCACTTCACCTCCTCTACCCAAGACTCCATACTAAATGTAGAGGGTAAATAAAAGATCTATTCCCTTATTAGTTTATTCTGTGGTTCTGTGATGACAAGAAGAACCACAGGCTAATGTTTACAATGAATCTGGTCTCTCCTGCAGAATAAGAGTATTTTGGTACAATTCCAAATTTATAGAAAAGTTGCAGGAATTCCAACACGTCCTTTACCTAGCTTTATCCCATTTCTCTCCTAGTTTGCCCCATTTCTCTCTCTCTCTCCTCATTTCCCTTCCCTTCTCTTCTCTTTCTCTTCTTTCTCCTTCTTCTCCCCTCTTGTTCCTCTTCTTTTTTCCTTCTTCCTTCTCTCTGCCTCTCTTTGTCTGCCTCTTACTCTCTCTCGTTCATGAAGCTGATAACTTAGTTTGTTATCACTATTTGCTAGAATTCTCATCAATGTCCAGATTCCTGCTACCGTGTAGTCAGCTGAGACTGAGCAGGAAGAGTCTCCAACTCTGCCACTCCACTAACACAATGGCTCTCGACCTTGACTGCACAGTAGAATCACCTAGGTGATGGGCGTAAAGTCCAGGCAATAGCAAATTATTAAACTTTCCAGATGTCTCCAGTGTGCATGCAAGATTGAGGACCACTGAACTAGAAGTTCAGTTGCTCTTGACTAGTCCATTTCCTGTACAGGGAGGAGTCACATTCTGACTTCACACATTTAAGCCATGGCACAGGCAGTGACCAATCAGAGTGGACACCAGTGAAAAGGAGTCCTGGAGGCCTCCTCATTTCCAGGAGTTAAAGTTTTAGTTGCTGGATTGAGAGGATATGTGGGGATCTCAGAGAAGGGGCACATTTTGGGGGCTCAAAGAAATGGCTATTTACCAAGTATTACTCAAAGAATACATAACAAATAAAGACGAGCCCTTATAATGCCAAGTAGTAAATATAGAAGGAATGTGAAGTTTGAAAATCACCATTTGACATATTCATAGTGATAATTGATTCAGGCAAGAATCATCAATGGTTGACAAAACAAATAGGAAAGGAATCAAATAGCTCATACCCTCAAAGCATCTCCTCACAATTTATCTATTAATTACTCTGAGAAAAAATAGTAACTTTACTGTGGAGAAATCTGGCAGACACCATCTCAAACAAAGTTAACATCACTAATAATGGAAAAATAGACATCATGTGGCTCCTGATATAGTGTACCAAGAAAGACACGGCATCAGTTCTGTGTTATTTCAGCCAAAAGTTTATAGCCTCAATGAAATATTAGAGGAAATATTACAGAAATCCAAAATTAGGGATATTCTACAAATAGCTGGCTTGTAATCTTAAAAATGTCACAATCATGAAAGAAAAAGAGGGACTGAGGTATAGTTCCAGAGTAGAGGAGACTAAAAAACAAACAAAAATACAAGTAAACAATTAAATGCAATGTGTGTTCCTGGGCCAAATTCTTTTTTGTTGCTATTGTTATTGTTTTTGTTTTGTGTTTTCTATAACGAACATTATCAGGATGATTGGTGAAATTTGACTTGTGTCTGTGCATTAGATATTAGATATTAGGTATTGCATAAACATTAATTTCCTGATTTGGCTGGTTATATTGTGGTTATACAGGAAATGTTCTTGTGTTTTAGGAAATACACACCAGAGCATATTGTGATATTGAGACATCTTGTTTACAAACTCTCAAATTATACGCGTGTGTGCGTGAGAGAGAGAGAGAGGAAAAGGAAAAAGAGAGAGAGAAGGTGAATAATTTATAATTTAGGGATAATATTTTGGAAATTTGGGTGAAAGGTATGCTGGAGTTCTTTATACTATTCCTGCAACTTTTCTCCAAGCTTATTTCAAAATAAAAATGTTAATTTTAAAAAAGAAACCAGCACAAGATCCACACAAAGTCAGTATGAAAAACGAAGGAAATATATTTTTTTAAAAGGTACACATAGAGTAAGTTGGACAAAAAATTTTAGAAAAATGTTAGTTTTTCCAAGCAAGAGTTTTTGACAATTCTGAGCAGAAAACTTTCAGTCTGCAAGCTACAGTATACCCTTGGCTTAATTTCAGCTATCAGGCATAACAAGTGAGTAATAACATGTATTTCTTAGAGCTGCAAATCACTAGAATTTTACAGATAATTATTTAAATAGCTACAAGAGAGCAACATTTAAATAAAAGTAAATAGGCATTTTTTAAAACTATATGTCATGAGAGGGATGTTTGAGAAAGAGAGAGATTTAATTTCAATGATTACTAGGAAAATAGCAGCCACCATCAAAAAGCTGAAAGGCATCAGAGAGATTTAAGATATAAAATTAAAGCTCATGAGTAGACCCCTGAGGAACCAAAATTGATCTCTGTACCAGGAAAAACATTTTAAAAATTGGATACTGCCCAACAATTCAATGGGCAACCTTTTGAGGAAGTATTTAATCAGACGCTGATGAGGATTGGAAAGAGTTTAGAGGAAACTGCTTTATGAGGTGCAAATTTTAAACTACATAGTCCTCAAAGTCTGTTCCAACTTGGGTGTGTTTTTATCCAGGCATATATTGGGAAATAAAATTGTGTTGCATCCATCACACAATCTGCCATCTATTTAAATAATTCAATAAAAGACTAAATTTTTCTCAAGCTGGAATTAGAAATATATATCTTCATAGAGGTCATGAGAATTGTTATAATCAAAGCATAAATTAAAACTTGCCAGGAAGAAAAATATAATCTCCAGGCTAATTTGAAAGTGGAATACTTTGTATTACTCTTGTAATTATCATATGATAATACTATAGCCTTGGGCGAAAGCAGTTTCCTAAAGATCTTTGAGCATCTTGTGCCCTGAGTCAGCCCCTGCCTAGGCTGAGACCAACTTTTCAGAGATTTTCCATCACCCTGTGCCATCAAAATACCTCCAGCCATGGGAGATTGCTGCTTGCTCCTCCCAGTCCAGTACCAACCCCATCTCACCTCACACGCCATTCACTATGGTGTGATTGTAAAATATGTATGGTTTATTTCAATAAATACTTCAACATGTATATATTATTTAGACAAAACCTAAGTGAATAGAAGTATAATCTTGTGCAGGTAAGTTAAAGAACAACCATCATCCTGTCCACACCTTATTGCAGAGGGTGGACAAAAGTCACCTTTGGGAGAATGTCGCAAAACTCAACATCTCACTGTTAGAGCAGGAGGTAAGCCAAAGCCTCTCCAAGCTGTAGTACGCACTTTTATTCAGTGAGTCACCATCAAATAACAGTGCTCTCTGCAGAACATGACAAAACACTGATATGTTTAATTTCAACATACAAATCAGAGAAAATTTTACTGGCAGAAAATATGGTGTTTACCATATAAAATAACATGCATGAACACACACCCACACATACACACACTGTCCATATGAACTCTATGGGCTATTGCAAAATTTTTCTTGTCTGTTATTGGTTCATACATTTTGTTCTCAGCTAGAGCTCTCTGGACGGCAACATATGAGTAGCGGCGATTATAAAAGCTTAAGAAACATTATAGAAAGGTAACATAAAATTGAGATAATTATATCCATTAAATTTTTTGTAAAGTGAGGAAAGATGGGCATTATTTAATTTAGCAATGAAACATTTTGTTCTCACTCAAAAAAATAAAATAAACCTTCTCCCTTAGAAGCACAGTTTGAGATACTAGACACGCTGGAGACCCCTGGAGAAAGTTTTCTTTCAAACTTGTTTGAAAAAGAGACTCAGCGTAGCCCTTTTATAAAGCACCAGCACTAAGAAGAAACTGCTTTACTATCAGGAAGCCCAAGGAGCAGAAGAAAGAAAAAGTTTAAACAGACATAAGAACTCTCAGGGAATCATGTAATAATAATAATAATAAACCTTTTTATAACATTTAGCAGATTGAAAACGCACTTCGATGTACAATTGC
The DNA here is from genome assembly GCF_041296235.1 of Equus asinus. Taxonomy (NCBI): domain Eukaryota; kingdom Metazoa; phylum Chordata; class Mammalia; order Perissodactyla; family Equidae; genus Equus; species Equus asinus. The sequence goes on along the minus strand of NC_091790.1, from coordinate 194,821,876 downwards.
AGTTCTGATGGTTACTACCCCTTATAGATGAGGAAACTGAGACAAGAAAAGGAAAGGAATGTCCACCGGAAGCAGTAGTTCCTGAACCATCTGGTAGCAAGTTGTGCTCTTAGAGCTGGTCCCACGGAGTTCCCTGGACGCATTAGGGTCTGATGTAAGCACAGGACCCAGCTAAGCTCAAGACTCAGATGGAGCAAGCTGATGTTTGCTTTGACCTCTTCCCTCTCCAGGTTTTCTGAACCTGGTTCCAGGAACACATCTTGTGCATAGACTCTTGAGTTTAAATTCTCAAGTTTCTTCAAATGTCTCTAGTTAAGTTTTGCAGTTGTTGTTGTTCTTTTTTTCAAGAGTGCTTACCTTTTCAAAGTTCTGTACTTTCAATTATGGTTGGTTTATATATACAAAGGGATTGAATTTCAGTTACTGCAGAACTATGACTCTTTCAACAAATTCATCCTCAGTTTTCCAAATCCTAAGTGCTTTAAGCAAAGCCTTTGGCCAACTAATCTGCCCTGGTGTGGTGGGCTGGCAGCAGGATCCCATGTGCCTTGGGAGACAGGACACTTAGTCCCATATCAGGATTAGTGATGCCAACAAAACAGGTGCACTGGGGCTCCCCCAGTAAAGCTACAAGTGAAGCAATCTATGACCAAGTCCACTGACACAGTTTACAATTAAGAGTTTTGTTTTATTTTGAGTTGGAAGATCAAGTTAAGAGACTTATATACTCTGATATAAGGTCTATCAACTTTGTTCAGAGGACTGTAGCTTGTGGGCAGATTCCAAAAGGCAAGTGCAACTAACTGATGAATCTGTACCCCTCATGTGGAACACCATCAAGGCATCCAGACATAGTGTAGCTGCGGTAGTAGGTCAGGAGGCTGTGCAAATGTGTTCATAGTAGCTGGTAGACATTCATGTGGCATTAAGAACATTAAGCCACAGATACCGGAGTTCCTACGTGCTGGGAAGTTCACAGTATAGTTGTCCCTTGGTATCCACAGAGGGGCTGGTTCCATGCCCCTGCATGGATACCAAAATCCACCAATGCTCAAGTCCCTTCTGTGAAATGGCATAGTATTTGCATATAGCTTATGCATATCCTCCCATATTCTTTAAATCATCTCTAGATTACTTATAATGCCTAATACAATGTAAATGCTGTGTAAATAATTGCTATAATGTATTGTTTAGGGAATAATGACAAGAAAAAATCTACACATGTTCAGTACAGATGCAACCATCATAGGCCTTTCAGTCCACGGTTGGTAATAGATTCTGAAAGCTGACTGTATAGTATTTGACCAGGACCTGAGTGTGGAACTAGGATGTTGTTACCCTAGGAAAATGACCCTCAAACTCTTTGGCCTCAGGACCCCTTTACATTCAACTTTATTGAAGACCTTATGCTTTGTTTAGGTGGGTTATATCTATTAACAATCACTTCATTAAAAATTAAAATTGCATCATTGGTAAAATATTTTGTAAAATATTTATTTTTTCATTCATGAAAAATTACAACATATCAACTAAATGTTAACATAAATAATACACTTTTATGAAAAACAATTCTATTTTCCAAAGCAAAAAATAATAGTGAAAAGAATGACATTATTTTATCTTTTGTAAATCTGTTTAATGTCTGGCTTATTAGAAGACAGCTAGACTGTTGTATTTGTCTCTATATTCATCTATTGTGACATCACACAGAACAGAGTCTCTGGAAAATGCCACTGTAAACTAATGAGAGTGAAAAGGGCAAATAACAACATAATAGCATTGTGAAAATAGATTTGACCTTGTGGACCCCAGAAAGAGTTTTGGGGCCTCCCATGTGTCCCCAGACTGCATTTTGAGAATACTGTCCTAGGGCTAAGCCTTCAATAGCACCCAACTGGCTATATTTGGTTATGACCACGAGTCTATTCATGGGGGTCTGGGTGATCTAAGACAGTAATAGATCAAGGATAAATGGTGAATTTGCATATGAAAGACCAAGAACAAGCTGAAAGTCCCAACACGCTAAAGGAGGGTGTGCACAGTAAGATAACAAGTGAAAAGTGAATAGATAAAAGAAAAAGCAAATAAGATTAAGAACTCTGATCCCAGAGCAGAGATGTCTCCCCTACGCCATATCTTTACACACTCATCTCCATCTGAGTGATTTCTGGTCTATGGAAGAGTAGAGCAATATAAATGAATCCATTCATTAGTAGTAACATCAAGAGCCTAAGAGTATTTCATAAGTAAGATTAATTATAACTTCCTGGAGGTACTTTTAATGTCCATAAACATAAGTACTTATCAAATCTGTAGTCAGAGTATCAGTACCTATGGAAGTAATGGTTGCAAAGCTTGGGAAGTTATATTTTTAGCATCTATAATCATATTTTTATTTTCTATGATAGTAAAAGTAACATATAATATTCCTAATTGAATTGTTTCAGTTCCTGGAGTCAAAATTTATACAAGATACACAATGGGAGCATTTTCTATATCTTTAGCTACAGTAAGGATCTCTTTAGGAGCAATAATACTTTCAGTACATGTACTGGCAAATTACTGTATTGGTAGCCATGGTACTTGGAAAAGTCTACAGGAAAATAAAGTGCTATTTTTATTATTACTAGTTAAATAGTCTACTATATATTAATCACTTGTTATAGTGGTTATTTGAGTGCCAGTTATCACCAGTGCTCTCAGTTATAGTACTATGTTCTAAAACCCAAGAACAAGTCGGGTTAACTTAATAACTACATCTAAAGCAATAGTATTTACAGAGCCTAATGTGGTATTATTTGAGAAGCCAAAATTATCTGTGAAGTCTGTAGCAAGGATATATAAAATATCTGTAGTTCAATTTATGGAGCATCAGGATTTATAATTATAATTTAAAAAATAGTAGTATATATTCCACAGGTTCTTTAATCACACTTATAAAGTTAGTAATGGATGCATCTTTAGACATATCTGTAATGTTTACAGTGCTTGGAGTAGCCATTTCTATAAAAGCTAGTGCTGATATTTGTGAAAACTTATGTACTGTAAGATCATTATCTGTTCATTGATTTTTCTATATCTGTAATAACTGTTTTAAAGAGATATCTGTAGTAGTTATCCTGCCTTGAGTAATAATCATGGAACTATAGTAGCATTTACAACATTTGCAATATAAGTAGATGCAGTAGCAGAGGCATCCATTGTTTTCCTATCAGGAGTGGTAGTATTTAAAGCATGTATGGTAATATTTGTAACATCTGTGGTGGCATTAGTTGCAATAATAGATAAATTACTAGCTGTAGAATTTGTTATTACCAGATGGTGGATTGCTGTATCTAAAACAGCAGTCATCAACCCGTCAGAGGCTGTTGTGGTATTTGGAATAGAAATGTGTGTAGTGTTACCTGAAACACTGTTGACATTATCTGCATCAGTAATATTTACTTCATGCCCTATACTGTTTATAGTGTTGGTGGAGGAAACGGCAGTGGTACTTGGAATGGAAGTGTTTGTAAGGACTGTGTCAGAAGTATTCATTGAATTTGTAGTTTTTGTGCTGGAAATATGTGTAGTGATGGTGGTGGTGTATGCTATAATGGCATTTCCTGTAGCTTTAGTAGTAGATTCAATATCTGTAGTGTTGGTACGTGGGGAAGTGGCAAAGTCCTGAGTAATAGCAATTTTGGGGTCTGTAGTAGTAGAAAAATTACTCACAATAGGAATAGTTGTCATGCTGCCACCAACAGTAGTTGGGCTATCTCTAGTGGGAGTGCTTATAATATTGGTAACACCAGTTATTTTATTGGTAATATTTACATTGGTGGTGCTTGGTATAGTGCTATTTCCAGTGCCAATGGATGTGGTATTTAAAGCATTAGTAGGGATATGTGGAGGATTAGTCATGGTAATGATTCTGGTAAGTGCCATTAATGATTCATTTTCTGTGGTGGTGGCACCATGGGTGCCTGTAGGAGGCAGAGCTGAAGTGACCTGAGTTTCTAGAGGAGTAGCATTTGTAATCATAGTAACTGTGGTGAAGCCTGTATTTGTGTTTGTGTTTCTTGAAGTGGTACTATCTAAAATATTTCTAGTAACTGAATCCATAGTTATGGATGTAGTACTTGTGTTAGTAGCATTGACAGAAGCTGGATTAGAAAAATTTGTGGAAATTAACGTTGTGTGGCTCAAAGTTTGTGTTGTAGTAGGAGAAGAATGGGGAGTAGTGAGCTGTGTGATGTCTGTGGTGGCAGTTTTAACATCTTCAGTGGAAGGGGGAAAGTGAATAAGGTCCTGGGTAGCAGAGACTAATGTGTCTGTAACAGTTGCTATAGCAATGGTAGTATCTGCAGATTTAAGTGTACTTACTGTTGTACTGTCTGTAGTGAGGCTATTTATTGAACTTGTTACGACGGGAGAGGTTCCACTGCCCAGATTTGTAGAAGTTAGCATTGCAGTATTAATAGTGCTAAGGGAGGCAGCAGTTATTTCTTCTGGGGGGAAAATGCTTATAAAATCAGTTGTAGCAGGTTGGGTATGTGCAGTGAATTTATCTTTGGAGGTATCTGGACTCCTGGTATTATTTGTGGTGCTGGTAGTAGCAACTATAGCATCCATCATCATGGTACCTTGTGTATCCATGGTGTTGAGATGAGTGGTGTCTGCATTAGTAGGTGTAGTAAAATCAGTGATTAAATCAGTAGTAAATGTATTACTGGTTGGAAATGTGCTCAAGCTAGGAGGAGTAGAGTTAGGAGTAGAAATAAGAGTATGGATTAGAGTGGTGGGAGGAGTCTGGAAAGAAGTAGTTGTGACAGAAATAGTATTACTAGTACCACTAACAGTAGGAGTATTTGTTGGGGAAGGCATAGTAGTAATAGGAACAGTGGTACCAGTTGTAACTTCAATGGCACTTGTTGGGAAAGGAGTGGCTGTGGTAGGAAGAGGAGTAGTAGTCCTAGCAGTAGGAATATTTGTTGATGAAGGCATAGTGGTAATAGGAACAGTAGTACTAGTTGTAACTTCCATAGTACTTGTTGGGAAAGGAGGGGTTGTGATAGGAAGAGTAGCAGTAGGCGTATTTGTTGAGGAAGGCATAGTGGTAATAGGAACAGTGGTACCAGTTGTAACTTCAATGGCACTTGTTGGGAAAGGAGTGGTTGTGATAGGAAGAGTAGCAGTAGTCCTAGTAGTAGGAGTATTTGTTGGGGAAGGCATAGTGGTAATAGGAGTAGTAGCACTAGTTGTAACTTCAATGGCACTTGTTGGGAAAGGAGGGGTTGTGATAGGAAGAGTAGCAGTAGCAGTATTTGTTGAGGAAGGCATAGTGGTAATAGGAACAATGGTACCAGTTGTAACTTCAATGGCACTTGTTGGGAAAGGAGTGGTTGTGGTAGGAAGAGTAGTAGTAGTCCTAGCAGTAGGAGTATTTGTTGAGGGAGGCAAAGTGGTAATAGGAACAGTAGTACTAGTTGTAACTTCCATAGTACTTGTTGGGAAAGGAGTGGTTGTGATAGGAAGAGTAGCAGTAGTCCTAGCAGTAGGAGAATTTGTTGAGGAAGGCACAGTGGTAATAGGAACAGTAGCACTAGTTGTAACTTCCATAGTACTTGTTGGGAAAGGAGTGGTTGTGATAGGAAGAGTAGCAGTAGTCCTAGCAGTAGGAGTATTTGTTGGGGAAGGCATAGTGGTAATAGGAACAGTAGCACTAGTTGTAACTTCAATGGCACTTGTTGGGAAAGGAGGGGTTGTGATAGGAAGAGTAGCAGTAGGAGTATTTGTTGAGGAAGGCATAGTGGTAATAGGAACAGTGGTACCAGTTGTAACTTCCATAGTACTTGTTGGGAAAGGAGTGGTTGTGATAGGAAGAGTAGCAGTAGTCCTAGCAGTAGGAGTATTTGTTGAGGAAGGCATAGTGGTAATAGGAACAATAGTACTAGTTGTAACTTCCATAGTACTTGTTGGGAAAGGAGTGGTTGTGATAGGAAGAGTAGTAGTAGTCCTAGCAGCAGGAGTACTTGTACTAGCAGAACTAGTGATAATAGTCTCAGAAGTGGTAGCCTTAGTAGAAGATGTAGAAGGATGTAGAGAACTCGTTGGGAAGGTACTTGTCACGGGTGTAGTAAAAACTATAGGATCACCATAAATCCAAGTAATTTCAGTTAACTTTTCCAGGCTGATATCCTTGTCAGTCAATTGAATAGTTAGTGTCTGCCAGAAAAGAAGAGAGAAAATTGGTATTTTAGAACTTCTTAAACTTTACATTTATGTCATACCTCAAATTATAATTTAACAAAAAATGCTGGATTCATTCTTTTCCAAGAGAGTAAGAGAAACATACGAAGATTCCTTTTCAGGTCATGCTGATTCCAGACAGATAAATATGGAGAGATGTTCTGTGTGCATAATCCCTGTGCTGGAAATCTCTTTCTGTCCACTTCATTTAGTCAGAACCACATTGCTCACAAGTATTTGCAGCTTTGATTAAAACCAATGTTTATAAAAATCTTTTGGCTTTGTCAGTAGATTTTAACCTTGCTGAGAACAGGCTGGTTTCATGTTTTCACCATCCCCACACCTAATCCAGTGCCTGTCACATAATAGGCATCTGATATACTACAAAGTTTCCCAAAAAGAAGGTGTTCAAACGTTCAACAGTAATTACTTGCAAAGGGTGGTTTGGAACTCAATAGTCCAGGGAAACTGTTTTGAAGTACAGAACTAGAAGAAATTATAGAGAATCTATTTGAGTGTTTAGAGGGTCATTTTCCAAAATCCAAATACCAGCAAGGCACTCTTTTTACCTTTTGGAAAACAGGAACTATACTTACTCAATTTTACTTTTCTCAGCCACACCCTATGGGTTACAGGATCCTTATATGTGATAGATCCAGTGTTCTAAAGTGGGATACTTTTCCCTTGTGGTTACTCTTGATAACTCTACTGGTATTTTGTCTTCCAATTAGTTGGATGTGTTAACTAAAGCAGACCCTACTAGAGGGTGTACTAGGGTCTGTTATTTACATCACTCTGTTTTGTTAACCAAATCATTTTATCTCACACCACAGGTGGGACATATTCATTTTAATGATTGCCACAGTTTACTGCCAACTTTCACCCACCTACAAGATCTATCGATTTGGCCAAGGATTTGAGTAATTTCATGAAGGAGCAGGAAAATCTCCAACAATTTTAGGGAATCGCTCTTTCCCTGTTTTAGCCTCTGCCACGGAAGTAAGTTTTGTTACACTAGCCTGGAAGACCAACCTTAACATATAGTACAATTTCTTTGAGAAATACATAGAAAGGACTTCATCAGATTATTGATCATTGATCCCTGGACTACACTGGGAGAACTGGTAATGTGTATTTTACAATACAATTCAACAGCTTTTCAGGAACATACCTATTGCACATATCTACAAACTTTTTAATATAAGTAAATATAACAATGACAATAAAAGCGACTATAATTTTGCAGAATAGTAAAATTAACTTATGATATGATAACATTAATTTGAGACATACCTGAGTGTAAGGGTCACTCTTGAAATTTGTCTCCATGAATTGCTGGTTGTCATAGGTGAAGGTCACTTGTGTCACAAACATAGAGTTTATCCCCCAGATTCGAATATATCCAACTTTCAGTGGATTCAAGTCACTCAAATACTTATTGTGTATGGTCTGAATTTTCAATATGTTCTATAAAGAATGTGTAAAGAGAAAAAAATACATAACACATCTGTTGATAGACTATATTCCATATTGCAATGTTAAGAAACCTCAAATTACTATGGTACTGCTTTGATGTTTTTATTCTTAATTAAACACTTCCTGAAGACATAGTTGCTAGGTACCTGCTACAATAAATTTGATGATGCCAAAAATAGGTTTATGTATCAGCACTATGAAAGTTATTTTACCTGTATTATTAGTAATTCTTACAATGATTTGCAAAGAAAGCATCATTATCACCATTTTACAGATGAGGAAACTTGGGCTCTGGGAAATGAAGGGAGCAGCTCAAGGCCACGCAGCTAAATGACATAGATTTGTTGGAATCATTACGGGCCTATATGCATAGTACTGCATGAGTTAACACAATGTGAAGAAAGAATTATGGCAAATAGTCTTTAGAGTAGGGACAGTTTGCAACACATACAGGAACTTACCTAAATCATGAACTGTTTAAGCATCAATAGAATGGTTAAAATAATGTGAGATAACTCATGAGGTGGTGCATGATTAAGGCCCAAATGAAAATCATAGTGAATATTTGTTATAGTTATTCAGAGAAAGGAAAAATCACTATGGGAATAAGGTAGTCAAGAAAGGACTTAAGAAGGACATGGAACTTCAGAAGTCCTAAAAGGATAGATAGGATTTATAAAATTGAATGGGAGAGGGAATAGGAGGCAGGGATACATTGAACAAAGGCACAGTCAGTGAGTGCAAGGGCTATGGTAGCTGGTGCTGAGCAAACAGAAGACTGGTTAAGCATATAAGGTAAGATGATGAAGATTTTATACAATAAATCAAGGAGATAGTTGCAGTAGAACGAAGCTAAAAGCTCCTCAACTCCGATGGCAAAAGTAGAAACAAAAAAATATGTTCAACTGACATTATGGAGAATGACCAAGACTTTTGTGACTAATTGGTCAAGCAGAATCAAGAGAAAATGAAGAGAAAGAAATATAACTTGAAGCAAATGGGTGTGCTAGAGCTAGCTCTTATTGATTTGGGAGAGCCTACTGTTAAACTGCTGGAATTTTACAAGCCAGTTGATAGCTTGAAATTGGCTAAAATGATAGGAGTACTTACACCACAGAAATTAGCATGTGCTACAAATCAGCCCCCATACTTCCATAACCCCATACCAGCCAGCACACCATTGATAATAATTACCCCAAGAAAAGTTGAAAACTTTCTTTCATTTAAAGCCACCGATATTTAGGAAAAATTCCATCAAATATCATATAGAAATAAGAAACCATTTATCACTAGTTTGGAATAACAAAAGAATGTAATTTTAGAGTTAGGAGCTATTTAAGGGAAATCTAACATTTTATAATTAAAAAATAGATTAAACAATGGAAGTGTCTTCCTTAGGTGGAATAACTAGTCAGCAGTAGGAATAGAACTAAAATCCAGGACTTCTAGATCAACAGTTTTATTAAAAAACAAAATTCTGAATGACATCAGCGTCATGGCAGAGTGAGTTGTTCCCTCAGTCTCTTCTCTTTAAGTTGCAACTAAATGGACATTCATTAACCAGCATATGACTCTCTGCATAGCACAATAGGACTTCTAAGAGATCCACACAGCTATATTTCTGAAGGTGGGTGGACTGGATCCCCAGGAGGCATTGCTTAATGGAACTAAGTAAGCACACCCCTCCGTCTCCCTGGCAGCAGCAAGTCAGTTCAGGGATCCTTGCACAGCAGCCATGTGTGACTGTAGGAGGAGGCAGGGATAGCCCAGCCTGTGTGAACACTTTCAGAGTTACAGCCCAGCCTGGAGGAGTGCCCAACATGCTGCAGCAGCCCTGCCTATGGGAAGGCTCTATACTAAGTGGCAGCCACTCAGGCACTGCAAACGTGCCCCTCCCCCCCAGCACAGCACAGACGAAAAGGCACCCTACCCACTCAAAAGACACCCCCACCAGTGGAGCACAGATGCCCAGGGGATCCACAGAGTGGAGGCTCAGCCCTCTCATGGGTGCCCGCCACACTTAGTGCAGAGCAGGTGAGAAGACACCTCACTTGCTCAGCAGGTGCACCCACCCACAGAGCACAGCAGCACACAGGACCACCAAGTGGCAGCTCATTCCCCATGTAAGTGCCCCTCCCATGTAGCACACAGCAGCTCATGTGGTCCCCTGCTTGCAGAGAGGCCCTGACTATGGCGACTGACCTGCCCACCCAGCGCAGAGATCCTGCCCATGTGAGCACAACCTGCTGAGCTGCTGTGGCCAGCCCAGGCAAATGCAGCATACCTCTACCCAAAAAACTTTCCACAGATGGGATGGGATCAGAAAACAGCTCCTCCTCACCCCGCAGTGGTGGCAGGTGGAATCAGCGACCTGGTACTACCCCAAATGTGCCAGCAAAGGATCACTTCATCAAACACCATGAAAAACTACATTAACACTTCAGAGCAGAAAGAAAATGACAAGTCTCCAGAAAGCAACCAAAAGAATTTGAAATAGTTATCATAAAAAGCTCAGTGAGTTACAAGAAAACTCAGAAAGACAGTTCAATGAGCTCAGGAGTAAAATTAATGAGCAGGGGAATACTTCACCAAAGAGATTGAAACTCTTAGAAAGCCCAAAGAAATTCTGGGTATGAAGAATACAATTAATGAGATTAAAAAAATCTATAATCCATACAAAATAGAGCTGACATTCTGGAGGACAGAATTAGCGATTTAAAGGATAGAAATAGGGGCCAGCCTGGTGGCACAGTGGTTAAGTGCACACATTCCACTTCTCAGTGGCCCGAGATTCACTGGTTCGGATCCTGGGTGCGGACATGGCACTGCTTGGCACTCCATGCTGTGGCAGGTGTCCCACATATAAAGTAGAGGAAGATGGGCACAGATGTTAGCTCAGGGCCAGGCTTCCTCAGCAAAAAGAGGAGGACTGGCAGTAGTTAGCTTGGGGCTAATCTTCCTCAAAATAAAATAAAGGACAGAAATATAGAAATGCTTCAGGTGGAGGAGGAGAAATAACTAAATTTTTTTAAAAATGAAGAAATTCTTCAAAAAATATCTGATGCAATTAGGAAAAGTGACACAAGGATTATAGGTATTCCAGAAGGCAAAGGGAGGGAGAAACGAGCAGAAAGGTTGTTCTAAGGAATAATAGCTGAGAAGTTCCCAAACCTGGAGAAAGAACTGGATTGATAAGTACTTGAAGCCAATAGACCTCCTAATTACATCAATGCAAAAAGACCTTCTCGAAGGCATACACTACTAAAACTGACAAAAATCAATGACAAAGAAAAAATATTAAGGGCAGAAAGGGAGAAGAAAATAACATACAAAGGAATCCCTTTTAGGCTTTCAGTGGCTTTATCAGGAGAAACTTTACAGACTAGAAGAGAATGGAATGATACATTCAAAATACTGAAAGACAAATCTTTCAGCCAAGAATACTCTATCCAGCAAAACTATCCTTTAGATACAATGGAGAAATAAAAGCTTTCCCAGATAAACAAAAGCTGAGGGAGTTCATTGCCAACAGATATCCCTTACAAGAAATGATGAAGGAAGCCCTCTTACCTGTAACAAAAAGGAAAAGGTTTACAAAACCTTGAGCAAGAAGATAAATAGACAGATAGAATCAGAAAATTGCAGCTCTGTTTCAGAATAAATGAGTAAATAATTATAACACAAAAGTCAAAGGAAGGAAAACATCAAAAACAACTATAAACACCTCAGTTTAGTCATAAACTCACAACACAGAAAACAACAATTTGTGACAATAATCAATCAGAAAGAGAAGAGGAAAAGGATGGAAGCTGCTTAGGCCAATGGAGATAAGAGGCTATCAAAAAATGAACTATCTCATCTATGAGATCTTTTATACAAACCTCATGGTAACCACTAAACAAAAAAATCAGAGCAGAGCCACAAATCACAAACAAAGAGAAAACTATCACAGTAAACCACCGAACTGAAGTGGCATTCAGAAATACACGGGAAGGAAAACAATGGAAATATAGAACAACCGGAAAACAAGAGAAAAAATGCCAGTACTAACCCCTCATATATCAATAATCACTCTAAGTGTAAATGGATTGAATTCTTCAATAAAAAGACACAGAAGTCTAGATGGATTTAAAAAAAAGACCCAAAAATATGCTGCTTCCAGGAAACACATCTCAGTTCTAAAGACAAACATAAGTTCAGAATGAAGGAATGGAAGATGATACTACAAGCAAATGGTAAGCAAAAGAAAGCAGGTGTTGCCATACTCGTATCAGACAAAGCATACTTCAGGATAAAAAAGACAATGAGAGGCAAAGAGGGGCAATATATGATGATAAAAAGGACATTCTACCAAGAGGACATAACACTTATCAATACATATGCAGCTAACACAGGAGCACTGAAGTACATAAAGCAACCATTAACAAACCTAAAAGGAGATATTAATAACAACACAATGATCATAGGGGATCTCAACACCCCACTTACATCAACAAATAGATGATCCAGACAAAAAGTCAAGAAGGAAAGAGTGGCATAAAACGAAATACTAGACCAAATGTACTTACTAGATATATATAGAACATTCTATTTAAAAACAGCAGGATACACATTTTTCTCAAGCGCACATGGCACATTCTCAAAGATACACCATATGTTGGGAAACAAGGCAAGCCTCAATAAATTTAAGAAGATTGAAATTATATCAAGCATCTTTTCTGACCAACCACAATGCTATGGAACTAGAAATCAACTACAAGAAAAAGGCTAGGAAAGTCATGTGGAGACTAAAAAATATGCTACTGAACAACCATTGGATAACTGAAAAAATAAAAAGGGAAATCAAAAAATATCTGGAGAGAAATGAAAATGGAAACACAACATACCAGCTCGTACAGGATATAGCAAAAGCATTCCTAAGAGGAAAATTTATAGCAATACAGGTCTACCTCAACAAACAAGAAAAGTCTCAAATAAGTAAGCTTAAACTACACCCAATAGATTAGAAAAAGAAGAAGAAACAAAGCCTAAAGTCAGCAGAAGGAGGAAAATAAAAATTAGAGCAGAAATAAATGAAATATAGGCTAAAAAAATAGAAAAGATCGATGAAGTGAAGATGTGGTTCTTCGAGAAGATAAACAAAATTGACAAACCCTTTCTAAGAAGAAAAGAGAGAAGTCTCAAACACATAAAATTAAAAATTAAAGAGGAGAAATTACAATGGATACCCTAGAATCACAAAGGATTATAGGAGAATACCATGAAAAACTATATGCTAACAAATTGGGCAACCTAGAAAAACATAGATAAATTCTTAGACTCATACAACCTCCCAAAACCAAATTGAGAAGAAGTAGAGAATCTGAATAGACCAATCACAAGTAAAGAGATTGAAACAATAATCAAAAACCTCACCAAAAACAAAAATCCAGGACCAGATGGCTTCTCTGGAGAATTCTATGAAACATTCAAAGAAAATTTAATACCTATACTTCTCAAACTCTTCCAAAAAATCGAAGAAGGCAGAACACTTCCTAACTTATTCTATGAGGTCAAGATTACCCTGATACGAAAACCCGATGACAACACAAGGGAGGAAAATTACAGGCCAACATCACTGATACACATAGATGCAAAAACGCTCAACAAAATATCGGCAAATCAAATACAGCAATGCATTAAAAAGATCATACACCATGATCAAGTGGGATTTAAACCAGGAACCCAGGGATGGGTAAACATCTGCGAATCAATCAATGTGATACACTACATTAACAAAATGAGGAATAAAAATCACATGATCATCTCAATAGATGCAGAGAAAGCATTTGACAACATCCATTTATGATAAAAACTCTCAATAAAATGGGTATAGAAGGAAAGTACCCAAACATAATAAAAACCATATATGACGAACCCACAGCCAACATCATACTCAATGGGGAAAAACTGCAAGCTATCCCTCCGAGAACAGGAAGAAGATAAGGCTGCCCACTCTCACCACTCCTATTCAACATTGTACTAGAGGTTTTGACCAGACCAACTAAGCAACAAACAGAAATAAATGGTGTCCAAATCAGAAAAGAAGAAGTAAAATTCTCACTGTTTCTGGATGCCACGATTCTATATAAAGAAAATCCTAAAGAATCCACCAGAAAGCTATTAGAAATAATCAACAACTACAGAAAAAAGTGGCAGGGTATAAAATCAACTAACAAAAATCAGTTGCATTTCTATACACTAGCAATGAACCAGCAGAAAGAGAAGTCAAGAATACAATCCCACTTGCAATTGCAACAAAAAGAATAAAATATCTAGGAATAAATTTAGCCAAAGAGGTGAAACACCTATACACTGAAAACTATAAGACATTATTGAAAGAAAGTGAAGAAGACATAAAGAAATGGAAAGATATTCCATGCACATGGATTGGAAGAATAAATATAGTTAAAACGTCCATACTACCCAAAGCAGTTTACAGATTCAATGCAATCCCAATCAGAATCCCAGTGACATTCTTCACAAAAATAGAACAAAGAATCCTAAAATTCAGAGGGGCAACTAAAGACCCTGAGTTGCTAAAGCAATCCTGAGAAAAAGAACAAAGCTGGAGGCATCACAATCCCTGACTTCAATATGTGCTACAAAGCCATAGGGATCAAAACAGCATGGTACTGGTACAAAAACAGTCACACAGATCAATGGAACAGAACAGAAAACCCATAAATAAAGTTGAACATCTATGGACAGCTGATCTTTGACAAAGGTGCCAAGAACATACACTGTAGAAAAGATAGTCTCTTCAATAAATGGTGTTGGGAAAACTGGACAGCCACATGCGAAAGAATGAAGGTAGACCATTATCTCATGCCATACACAACAATAAATTCAAAATGGATCAAAGACTTGAAGATAAGTCCTGAAACCATAAAACTCCTGGAAGATAATATAGGTAATACACTCTTTCACATCAAGCTTAAAAAGATATTTTCAAATACCATATATTCTCAGACAAGAGAAACAAAAGAAAAAATAAACAAGTGGGAGCTCATCAGACTAAAGAGCTTCTGCAAGGCAAAAGAAACTAGGATCAAAACAAAGAGACAATCCACCAATTGGGAGGAAATATTTGCAAATCATATATCTGATAAGGGGTTCATCTCCATAATATGTAAGGAACTCACACAACTGAACAATAAAAAAACAAAAAGCCCAATCAAAAAATGGGCAGAGTCTATGAACAGATATTTTTCCAAAGAAGATATACAGATGGGCAATAGACACATGAAAAGATGCTCATCATCACAAATCATCAGGGAAATGCAAATCAAAACTACACTAACATACCACCTTACGCCTGTTAAAACGACTATAATCACTAAGACTAAAAATAACAAATGTTGGAGAGGCTGTAGAGAAAAGGAAAGCCTCATACACTGCTGGTGGGAATGTAAACTGGTGCAGCCACTATGGAAAACAGTATGGAGATTCCTCAAAAAACTAAAATAGAACTACCATATGACCCAGCTATCTCACTACTGGGGATCTTCCTAAACAACTTGAAATCAACAATCCAAAGTAACATATGCACCCCTATGTTCATCACAACACTATTCACAATAGCCAAGACAAGGAAAGAATCCAAGTGCCCATTGATTGATGGCTGGATAAAGAAGATGAGGTATATACATACAATGGAATACTACGGATCCATAAAAAAAGACAAAATCATCACATTTGCAACTACATGGAAGGACCTGGAGGGAATTATTCTAGGTGAAATAAGCCAGACTGAGAAAGACAAACACCGATTTCACTCATATGCGGAATATGAGAAAACACATGGACAAAGACAAGAGTTCAGTGGTTACCAGGGGAAGGGAGGTGGGGGCTGGGCACAGGGGGTGAAGGGGAGCACTTATGTGGTAATAATCCAGAAATCATGTACAACTGAAATCTCACATTGATATAAACTATTATGAACTCAATAAAAAAAAATAATTTGAGGGTTTTAGCTGACCTTGAAATTTATATGTACCAAACATCTGATACATGTGTTTAAAAAATTAACACAATGTGCAGCAATAACAATAAGAAAATAGAGTCTAGCTACAAAGAGGTAATAGGCAAAGAGCTAAATAATTGTTATTGTTGCATGCGACGGAGGTTTTGGCTTGTCTGTTTTGCAGTAGAAAGTCAATGTTGTCCTAAAGAAGTGTAATGCAAACCATATATGTAATTTTAAATTTTTCAAAGCCACATTTTTAAAAAGCACAAAGAAACAGGAGAAATTGATTTGAAAATATATTTTATTTAACCCAACAGATCCAAAATATTATTTTAAAATGTATTCAATATAAAAATATTATTGAAATATTTTATAATCTTTCAATTATTTCAAAGTAGGCTAGTCAAATTTCAAGTGTTCAATAGCCACATGTGGCTAGTGGCTACCATAATGGATAGTGCAGCTCTAAGATATTCTCTCAACCCTGGGCACCATGTTTTAAAAGAAATGTAGACTAATCATAGTCCAAACAGAATAATCAGATCTGGAAACCAGTATAAACACAAAGCAGAGGAATTTTAAAGGTAACCTGGAGATGTATAATTCCAAGAAGAGAAGACAGCAGGGAAATTTGACGGACATCTTCAAAGACTTGAAGCAGTGTTATGTAGAAAACACACAATAGATTTGTGCTATACTATTCCTTAGTTCAAATCAATAGGTAAAACTTATAGAGAAGGAAATTCCAGGTTTGACATAGAATGATCCCCCTACGCTAATTAGAATTATATAGATTATCCATGGAATCATTTAACATGCCTGGTAGATTGATTGTATAATTGTTTCAATCAATAGTTATTCACCCCTCCCTATCCATACCCCTTTCCATGTAATTTTGCAATACCCTCCCTCACTGAATGGGGTATTCTACCTCACCTTTGTCTCTGGCCTTCGCCATGTGACCTTGCCTTGATAATGGGATATTAGTCAACTTGATGCACAAATGAAGATTTTAAAAGTGCTTGATCATTTCCACTTCTGTCTTTGCCCTCTTCCATAATCATGAAAAAGTCATGCCCAGACCCACCCATAAGGCCATCTTAGATCATCCAAGAGCCAGCTGACCCCCAAGATATGTGAGTGAGCACAGCAAGGATCATTCAAGTGCCTTAACAGTCCCATGACTGATTGCAGATGTATGTGAGCCAGCAAAGATCAGCCTCGTCCAGCCCAGATCTTCTGATCACTGCAGACTCATGAGCTAAATAAGTATTGTTACATGCTCCTGAAGTTTTGGGGTTGTTTGTTATGCACCATTGCTGTGCAATGGATAGCTGATCTAGCATTCATCCCTCAAAATTTTATCAGCCAGAACATGCTATTTCATCCCTGGAAAATCTGTTATACATATAAGGACTCAATTTTTTCCCCAGCATTATACAAATTACAAGTTTCTTTTTATAGGGTGATGGTATATCAGATAATTGTCAAAATAAGGACTGTTTCTTCCTTATTTTCATGTCAGCAGACCTGATTTATGAATGTAAAGCAAAGAAGGTTCTCCTATTAAGATGTATGATATTATATTTATACAGTTAACTGATAATGTTTAATCTGTAGCTAACTGGGAAAGGATCTATAAAATTCAATAAATTAGTCTTACCTGAGCTGCTGTAAACTTTGCCAAGAAATAGTTTCCATTTTCATAGGTATCTACAAGCAAGAAAAAAGAATAAGCAAGTACTCATTGCTTCAACTGTAAGCAGCTAGTCTTGCATAGTCAGAAAATATCTCTATGGGATCACAATTACTGATCAGGATAATCATGAAATCTGAGGCGCACTAAAGATAGTAGCTGAAGGAGGATTTCATCCCAGGTTACTGTGGGGTTTTGCATATGGAAGAAGGTGCTTTGAGATGAGGGACAGGAGGTTGCAAATAGAAGAGAATCTGGGTTGAACTAAGGGTACATACCTTAGGTGAAGAAGTGTGGAGGCTACTGACTGTTATTTTCTGTGACAATATAGCAAGCATACAGCCATGAGAGCACATGGCTGTGATGATAAAGGCTCAAAGCAGGGGAAGTGGTTAGGAACTCAGGTTCTCAAGTCAGATTGACATGGATATCAAACCCCACTCTTGTACTTAATAGTTGTGCAAACCCCGGCAAGTTACTGAAAATTTTATCATCTGTAAAATGGACATAATCATAGTGCCTGGCTCACGGCAATAAGGTACATAACATATTGCTTGTGCAGAATAAGTGCTCAAAATTTGTTGTTGACTATCATCATCAAAGTCATCATCATCTTCATCTTCGTTAGTCTCTCCCTGCTCTTGGCTCATCCTTTCACAGTGAGTGCTGTAGATCACAAGCCCTCCTGCCTCTACAGAACTTGCTTTATCAACTCTTCCCCATACCCTTTCTGCTCCTTCAGGCTCCAATTACATTCCAGAGCACTCCATTCTGTCAAATCCTTTACTGGATTCTCTGTATATCAAGCTCCCACATCTCCTTTTCAGTGCTGTATGTCTCAAAAAAGGTAGCCTCTGCTTGTTATGTCTGTGTACTCAATTCGTAATTCAATCCTACCTATCCTACACTTCAGCGCCTGTGTTTCCTTTTTTGGCTGAATCCAATCCTTTCAAATTCACCACTTACATAATATATTGGATGTAAATATCTCTTCATGATGTTCAGCAGTTTTAAACTTTCGTGCCCACACATCTGCTCCTTGAAATACTCCTTAGTTGATGTCTACTCAACTCATTCTCTTCATGTGGCTTCTATAACTCCCATTAAAAGTCAGTTTCATTTCACGTTCTATTCTTGGCCCTTGTCAACATTCCATCTCTTAACAATATTCCAACAAATTCTCTCCCTGAACCAACTAATGTTCTTCTTTGTTTTCCAAATTACCTCCACTTTTATGGAAACAATTATAAAGCCCATATTTTCAAATATAGCCTTGGCTAGAAAATGTAACCTAAGCAAACACTATAGCCTCTTTCAGAAGTTTTAAGAAAGAATTTGTAAAGAATGGAATTCTGCTAATATAGGTGATTTAATATTATCCTTGAACTAGCTATTAAATCTCCTTATATAAGTAACGAAAAGTTTAACAAATAGTTGCCAACCCATTAACAGAAAATTTAAACTAAAGCTATACTTATACTGTATTTTAAATTTGAATTTCTAAGCCTGTTTGGTGAAAAAGGGCAAAGAGCTTCTCTATAGAAATTTAAAAGTGTAAAATATTTAAAACTTTAACAGCTATTGATTTTTAACATTGAGACTAAAATATACTTGTTGTAAGAAACTAAAATTTTATAGAAAATTGTTTTTGCTCCTCAAATTTTTGAAACATATTGTTCATAGGGGGCTGATTTTACACACTAAGTGTGGTATTATTTACCCACTCTGATGTCAATAATCTAGTCCTAATTAGCTCAAGCTGTATAAAAGGACTCCGGATTCTCTTAAAACATTGGTTCTCAACCAGCAGTGATTTTGCTGGTGAAGCATTTGGCAATATCTGGAGACACGTTTTATTGTTACATCTTGGGATTGGGAAGAGTGATTTGGGGACTAGTGGTTAGACGGTGGGGATGCTGCTAAGCATCTTATAATTAACAGCCCAGCCACCACAACCAGTAAAGAATTATCTAGCCCAAAATGCCAATAGTATCGAGATTGAGAAAATCTTTTCTAAAAAAAGCCCTTTCTTGAAAAAGTAACTGTAATCAAGAGAGTGTGGTACTGGCATAAAAAGAATACATATATATATTTAATGTGAATGTTTATTTCTGTGTCCACCAATTCTACTATGTATATATTCACATTTAGCATCAATTGATTGTCAACAAAGGTTCCAAAACAATTAAACGGTGAAAGAATAGTCTTTGCACAAATTGTACTGCGACAACTGGATATCTACACGCAAAAGAATGTAGTTGGACTCCTACATCACACCATATACAAAAATTAACACAAAATAGACCAAAGACCCAAATGTAAGAGTTTAAACTATGAAACTCTCAGAAAAAAACAAGGGTAAATATTTGTGATCTTAGATTTGGCAATGGTTTTTTAGTATAATACAAAAAGCACAAGCAGCTAAAGAAAAAAGATAAATTTGGCTTCATCAAAATGAGTAACTTTTGTGCTTCAAATGGACACTATTAATAAAGTGAAAAGACAAACCACTGAATAGGAGAAGATATTTGCAAATGATATATCTAATAAGGGACTTGTATATAGAATATATAAAGAGCACTTACAATTCAATAATAAAAAGACAATCTAATTTAAAAATTGACACAGGATATGAATAGACATTTCTCCAAAGAAGATATATAAAGGCCAGTAAGTACATGAAAAGGTGCCCAATGGCATTAGTTATCAAGGAAATGCAAATCAATTGCAACTACAATGAGATATTATTTCATACCCACTAGGATGACTATACTCAAAAAGACATAATAACAAGTATCGACAAGGATGTGGAGAAACTGGATCCCTCATACACTACATGGAACAAAAAATGCTGCAATCTCTTGGTAAAAGAATCTGGAAGTCCTCCAAAATGTTAAATATAGAGTTATCATATAACCCAGGTGTGTACCCAAGAGAATTGGAAAAAATGTCTATATAAAAATTAGTAAACATGTGTTCATAGCAGCATTATTCCTAAGAGTGAAAAAGTGGACACAACCCAAACATCCATCAACCAATGAATAGATGTATAAAAGTGGTGTATCCATACAATGGAATATTATTCAGCCATACAAGAGGAATGAAGTACAGATGCATGCTACAACACTGTTGAACCTTGAAAACATTATGCTAAGTGAAAGAAGCCAGTCATAAAAGACCAAATTTATTCCATTTATATGACTCCACATGATTCTATTTTATATGAAATGTCCAGCATACGTAGATGTTTAGTGACAGAAAGTAGATTAGTAGATGCCTAGGGCTGCATTTCCTAGGGCCAGAGAGAATGGCGGGTGGGGGCGATTGAGGGGTGATATTGATATCTAAAAGGTCCAGGGCTTATTTTGGGGGTGAGGAAATTGTTCTAAAATTTATTGTGTAAAGGTTGAACAACTCAGCAAATACACTAAAACCATTGAATTGTACTCTTTAAATGGATGAATTTCATGGTGTGTGAATGATATCTCAATAAAGCTGTTACAAAAAAGAAGTTAGAGTCAAACCCAAGAACTAAAAAAACGCATTCTTTTTTTTAAAAATGTATTTTTCAAAAAAAACTCTAATTGATTCATCTTTAAATCCAGTGTACGATTTCTAATTATTAAAATACTCTCAGGTTTATCGCTTTATTCCTCATCAGTCTTTCAATCATCACACTCATATTTCCAAACTCTGTATTGTCTGTTTCCATCAGGAGATTTCACAGGCATCCCAAACTCAAAGTGTGCAAAACTAATCTCATTATCTCCCATCACTCTATAAACCGGCTTTTTCACCCATGTTCCATACCACGATAATGGAATTACTTCCTGCCTAATCACCCTAGTATAGGACTTGGCATGATCTGACAACGCAAATCGTCTGCAGTTATCTTGGCAAAAGTGTCGATGTAGTGATATAGTGTTGACTGTCTCATCATGGCCACCAACACGTTTGGCTGTGATTTCTTGCTCACCAAACAAATCTTTAATTAATTAAAATATCATCTTTCACATAGACTTAATTTAAGGAAAATACATATGTCCTATTAGATGGGACCATTCTAGCCCATTAATAAATACAGTTCTTAAATTTACAAATTGGCATTGTGGCATATTATTCTCTTATAATGTGCAAGTTCTGCCACTCTCTTAAAACCTAGTTTGAGTGGCTGGTTAATCTCCTTTCTCTGACTTTCGGACTTTTTGTTGTCATATTAACCACACTGATTTAAATGTAAAATATCTAATCCTAAAAGCTTATAATGGAGTTTTATTTATCTTGCTTATTAATGGTACATTTTATTCAACATCCATGAGCCAAGAATTCTCTCTCTATATTAAATCATTTTATCTTCATAAAAATAATGTACATGATAAATAGTGTCTTGTAGATTTTAAAGATGAGAAAATGCAGGCAAAGAGATGTAAAGTAAATTTCCAAAAGACCTACAACTAGTAAAGGACTGAAATGGTATTTGAATCCACATCTATTGAATTCCAACATGCCACATGCCTCTCCCTAGAGTTTACTTATTAGATTGGGGGGGGGGGGGTTAAGTCCAAAGACAGATTTGAACTTCGAAAAAAGAAGTAATCTAATTCCTTCATATCCCTCCCTTTAGCCAGGTTCCATCTACAAATAAGCAACCAAATCAATTGAAAAGTATCTCTTTTATATACTATTCTAAATGAATATAGTGTTATACTGTTATCCATACACTGAGAAGAGAAATTTAAAGTGCCATACGCAATATCATTAAAAACTTAGAAATACTTAGGATACATTTAACAAAATACATGCAAGACACATTCACTGAAAATTACAAAACATTGCTAAGAGTAATTAAAGAAGATCCAAGTAATTGAAGGTGATGATAAATATAGATATATAGATATCCCAAAATTGATCTGTATAGTCAATACAATTCCAGTCAAAGTTCTAGCAAGTTTTTTTTTTGTTAAATAATGACAATCTGATTTAAAAAACCTATATGAAATTCAAAGGAGCTAGAATAGCCAATGTAATTTTGAAGCTACGTCAGTCAAGACAATATGGTATTGGCATAAGGATAAACAGATAGATCAACGGAGCAAAACAATCCAAAAACAGACTCTCAGTCACATGTGAGCTGTTGATAGCTAACAAAAGTACTAAGACAATACAACAAGGAAAAGGATTCTGCTTTTAAGAAAGTGGTGCTGGATCAATTGGATAAACATTTGGGGAAAAAATGAACCTCGACCATTGCAAAATTTAATACAAAATAGATGATAGTTCTAAACGTAAAAGATAAAAATGTAAAGCTTCTAAAAATATAGGAGAAAATCTCTGTAACTTTGGCTGTGATGAAGGCATGTGATGCTATGCTTTATAATAAAATATATATATTTGGTCTTCATCCTGGTTTCTGGCACAGAGCTCCTCAAACCCTCGGAATTTCCTAAATGATGGAAGCTACCAAAGTGTCTTTTGTTACGTTAATGACATGGCATTTTCTTCAACACTTAAACATACGCTTATCATATGACCCACCATAGCAATTCCATTTCCAAGTTTTTACACAAGACAAATGAAAACATATGATCACGAAATGACTTATACTCAATCGTGGCAGATTTATGCATAATGTTAAAAATTTGAAACAATTTAGTTATTCATCAATAAGTAAATGGATGAACAAATTATGGTATACCCACCTAATAGAATGTAATCCAAGAGTCAAAAGTAATTACTTTCACATGTAACAATATGGGTGACTTAAAAAAGCTTTTGCTAAGTGAAAGAAGCCAAACACAAAAAGAGTACACACTGTGTGATTCTATTTACATAAAACCTAGAAAAGACAAATCTAATCTATAGCGATAGAAAGCAGATCACTGTTTGCCAGGGCCTGGAAATGGGGGTTGGGAGTGGGAGGACAGTTCACTGAAAGAAGTAAAAGGGGAACTTCTGGGGTTATGAGAATATTCCAGTTCTTGATTGTGGTAGTGGCTATACAACTGTATACATTTGTCAAAACTTATAGAACAGTATACTCAAAATGGATAAACTTTATTATACATTACATTTTATTTGTGTAAATATAACTCAATTGAGTTGATTAAAAAGCAACAATTTTACTTCTAAGAATCTATGGAAACCTATGGAACCTATGGAAATAATATGAAATATGAACAAAGGGTAATACTCAAAGGTGTTATTTATAACAATGAAAATGAAAACATCCTATATCCTGTATAGAGAGTAATTATAAAAAGTTTTAAAAAGCATGGCATACACTCTCAATGGAATATGGTAATCATAATGGTTTATAAGGAGTGTATAATAACATCAAGACATATTTCTGTCATTATGTTAAGTACCAAAAAAAGGATTTGCAAATTAAATATGATCTCAGCAATATAAAAAGTGAAGCATTTTCTTAAGTAATGTGAAAGCAAAAAGCAATACAGCAAACATATTAAAAGCAGTTATGTTTTTTTCTAATTTTCTATCTTTAAAATGTTTTCTTTAATGAAAATATATTTACCCTTACAATAAAGAATTCTAAAAGGAAGGACTCTTTAGAAATATTACTAGTGGAAAATAAGCTATAATTTTAATAATTGTGACATGTTACAAGATTAGAATGCTCTGGTCCACAGTAATAAGTATCAGAAAATGGGTGTTGGTTGGTAATAATATGTCAGTATTTTTACAGAAATATCTGAAGAAGAGGGTGTTCTGATTATAGTGAAAAACACCAATTATCTAAGATAGAACTATTTTATCCCTAGATGGGGAAAGAGAGCATAGAAAGTAATATTTCGCTGATGTAAGTATTCTTTTGACAATATTTAATTCCCTATTTCTGAGATATGAAGAAATTTTCTAAGCTCTAATTTGTCTCCTGAGTGGGCCTACCTAGGAGAGAAAGGGTTCCTGGTTAGAGATGGCTGCCCACATTAGAGAGCCAGGTCTATGAACCACTGAGAGTGAATGGTTGGCCTGATATTTGCATCCACGCTCTTCTTAGAGCAAGACAGTTACACAGAAATAAATCTCCCCTGTCTGAATCCACAGCATCAAGTTGCTGAACCTACAAAGCTGGGGACCATATGCTGTTCTACAATAATTAAAGTGTAATATAAATGAACAGGCAAAAGTCGCAGAAATTCTCCCAACATTGCTTTATGAGTAGAGGCAGAAATAGAGATAAGTTTTCAGTTCATGCCAATTATATCCTGAACTTCTAAAGGATGTTTTTTCTGAGTGCTTTATAGGGATCCTGGAGAGTTCATACTCACCAATGCTTTGTCCATCATCCCAGAACATCTCACCTTCGGCTTTCCCATTGTCATCCAAAGCAACAATCAATCCCATAAATTTTTGTCGACTATAAAAACAAAAGAGTTATTTTTCTCTAGATTGTAGGTTGTAAGAAGGAAGGATAGCTTCTGTTGAAAATTTTACTCATCCAGAAAAAAAGAGCAATGCATTAAAAATTCACATAAAGTTCTAAAAATAGGAAAAATGAGACAAAATGCAAGATACTTAGAAGCTGGTAGAATAAAGCATTTAAAATTTAATGAAACATTTGGTGCAATTTCAACTTTCAAAAATAAAATACACATACTGTACTTATACACATATTATAAGCAATGCAAGAAGCTACTTCTTTAGGAAGAAGATCTAATTTTAAAAAAAACCCAAACAATTCTTTCGTAGCTTCTAGATTGCTACAGAATAAAATGCAACATACTTACCATGGCATACACAACTCTCTATGACCTGATCCTAATCTGCCTGAATTTTATAATTATTTATTTTATTCCTCTCCAATTCAACTATTCCCCAATTTCAATTCACTTTAAGCCTTTAGTTCCTTAATTCTCCCAGAATATCTCTTTCCCTTGTCTTCATACATTCAAATTCTGGTTTATTATTCAAGACTCAGCTCAAAGCCCTCTTTCATATGAAACCACGCTTTACACCACAAGGCTGAAAGTTAACTTGTCTCCCTTTGAGTTGTTGTTCTTTTTATGTGTTTTATGTGTGTCTCTCTTGATACAGCATGTTCTCCTTAATGTACTATGGACATATGTGTATATATACATATATATAATCTCTCCTTGGGTTGACCAAAGTAGACCTGGGAATGAGGACTAAATTCCTGGGTAGCCATCACCAATCCAGGAGTTCATTAATATTCCCCATTTTTTTAATACTATAGAAAGAGATACACACGCTGCCCTCAGGAAGATTTTTGCCCTGGACCTTTGACACAGAGCTGCAGATAGAAGATCACCCCAAGACTGACTTCATGAATTCATCCTCCCCCAGATCCCACTCAAAAGGCACTCTCAGAATCAAATCAGTGAAACTGTCTGTAATTTGGTTTATTTACCCACAGGGCCCCGGGTGAGATGAGATGGGCAGCTCCCTGTAGGGTTGCCTCTTTATGGCAAAGTGAGGCCATCAAACTCCACCTCTCCTCCCTACCTGGAGTAAGTGTTCATTGCAGACTCTTGCCAAGGCAGGATGTAGCCTCCTCTGATGTGAAGGTTGATGTGATCAAGGGGAGCCTGCAGGGTTTTCCACTCACCTGTGGCTGTATTGCCAGATTCCTGGAAGGGAGAATACAGGCAAGAAATTATGACAGAAAAAGAGATGAAATGAATGCGTGTCTTATTATAAGTCCTTCCTTTCCAATGAAGCATGTTGGAAAGTCCAAAAAATACTGCATATCTAAGGAGGAAATGTCTGATTTTCAAATCTACTAAAAACTCTGAAAATCTAGTCTTTTCTCTGTATTCTCCAGAGGGGAGAGTCAATGTGATATGGGGGTTAGATTCTACATATTTATGCTTTTATGGATGCTTTTATTTAAGCAAACCTTGCATGGCTAAAAGGTTGAAAATTACTGCCATAGAAAATATGTGTCTGGAAGTCAGGAAGGTACCAGTCACCTCTCTAGCCTGCATGGACCAGTCTGGTTCTTCACAAATTAACAGTTCTTACCGTGCTATAGTCATACCAACGAGCACTGGGAAAATAAGCATGGATCTCAAAAGTGTTCTGAAACACAAAATCAACACATCATTATGAATATTCCAATAATTCAATTTTAATTTTTAAAACTCTTTCTGTAGAATTAAGATAAAAATGGGAATGTTATTAATGATTTTAAGAGTTTTGGAGGTTTATTGAGAAAAATCCTGGGAAATTCTTCTTGAAACACACAGAAAAATAAACTATTTCGAAAGGTAAATTTTAGGGGCCAGCCCTGGTGCTCTAGTGGTTAAGATTTGGTGCTCTCACTGCAGCAGCCCAGGTTCATTTCCTGGTCAGGGAACCACACCACCCGTCAGTTGTCATACTGCGGCGGCTGTATGTGTTGCTGTGATGCTGAAAGCTTTGCCACCAGTATTTCAAATACCAGCAGGGTCATTCATGGTGGACGGGTCTCAGTGAAGCTTCCAGACTAAGACAGACTAGGAAGAACGACCTGGCCACCAACTTCGAGAAAGATTGGCCATGAAAACCTTGTGAATAGCAGTAGACCATTGTCTGATAGAGCACCACAAGGTAAGAGGATGGCGCAAAAAGATGGGACAGGGTTCCGTTGTGCTGTACACAGGGGTGCTGGGAGTCAGAATCAACTTGACCACACTAACAACAAAAATTTTATAGTGATGCAATGTAACAAGACTCTAAAATGAGCAATCAACTGAAGCTGCAAAGTTCTCATTAATGGAGACCTTGAAAAAAGGAAAAGATCTCCCTTAGGTGTTCTGGAAATGAATTTGCGTGAAAATAGTGAGCTAGACAAGATGATCTTCAACATGCCCTTCCTGTACTTTGGATTATGTGATTGGAGGGTTTCAGAGCTCTCATGGAAAACTCACACTTTCTAGCACGGGGCTGATTAAGATGGCGGGTCCCAACATGAACTGATCGTCTATTTCCCACGTTTTGTTGTCAACTGTAAACCTTTAAAAATAAGTGAGAAAAATCTACCCTGTTATAACTGTTGCAGAGGGTTAATCACAAGACGTGCAGAGACCTGCTGCTTGGGAAACAGGCCATACTCACTCATGGAGAAGGGGTCGGACAACAGTGCTGCCCTCAACGTGAGCTTTATGCATCAGAGTATAGAGGTAAGGTAGCAGGGTGTATCTGGTCTGGAGGACGTTTCTTGAGATCATCTCAAAGGTTGAATTCCAGGCCACAGGATCTTGTCTCTAAACAGATACAGGAGCACATGACAGATTACCTTCTCTTTATTCCATCCTGGTGGTATCAGAAAAGGACCAGCAGGCACATATCCCGTATGTAGGAAACACACCCCTTCTCCTTTCATTTCTAGCCCACTCTTTCCCCAACCCCTGTCATCTTACTAAACTAGAGCTTCTTGCTTCTACCTCTTTATCATGGATTCCTAAGTCCCTGCACTGGTCCAGTCTTGGCCCTACACCTGTGTAGAGAGATGTTTCTATGCAGCACTGAAACATCTTGGATGGATTTGAGTACAATATAAATTCACTATTCTTAACAGCAAAGGGAGTTCCTTTTATCTTAGCTCCATAGGGAGCCATAAACTCTTCTCTCCTCATAGGCACTAATCCCCAAAAGATGAGAAAAAGTATATTCTTGAAAATTGTTGGTAATTCTAGGGTTTTGAACTCTGTGTCTTTTTCAATAAATGGAGGTTCTGGTGATTTTTATGATTTTTATCAAGAAATAAATAAGATACTTCTGAGGGCTAAAAGGAAGTTGTGAGGTGAGGACACAAACATTGCTGCTTAAACAGCTGCCTTACCCTTGTCCCGAATGTGTTGTGGTTCCTGGAAAATGGATAAAATGCCCCCAGTTGCATCCAACGAACACACATCTCATATTCAGCATCTCCAAAGAACCCACAAATATCTGCTCCCGTCTGAGAAGATGCAAAATCAGAGCATGACGTAAGACTTCTGTGGGTTGCAGACACATTGAAATCTGACTGGGTTATTTGCAATGGCCCCACTATGACTTACATAAGATATTCCAAAGAGACTGAACTCCATCATGCCTGCAATGAGAAGACATAGCTGTTTGGACAAAGCAGCGCTTTGGGAGGGTAGATTTGACCTGTCTCTTCTGTACCCCCATTAAGCCCTGGGCCACTTGATGAAAATATCAAGAAATGGGAGTGGATTAAAACTCACACCTATGGAGAACTCAGCTCCTATTGATTTCACTGACCACATGGATGATGATTAGATATAACAAATGCAGCTGAAGAGCACACACTCCAGTCCCCTCCCCATCCGTAGAGGCCCCTGGGAATAAGCCCACACACCAATGATAGATTTCTTCAGCTGGTCCCATGCAGCCGTGTTGTCTCCCAGCCAGTGTCCTCCCCAGCGGCCAGAAGAGGGGAAAGTAGAGCGGGTGATGATGACCCCTCGCTGTCCTGTCACCTCCTGCACAGCTCTAGTTGGAGGGGAACAAGGAGGTGAACTGAAAGTGAATTTGAGGATGGACAGACATGGAACTTCATCACAAACAGTAGCTTCAGCCTTAAGCATGAGGCAGCAGTCATGCTGCATTTTGAGCCAAAGAGTTTCTTCCATGAAAGCATCTGCTATTTAAAAGTGATGCTAAGGGTCCCAATGAACTTCAAAGCAGGACAACTGGAGATATAGCAACACCTAAAGTGTGGGTTGCCTTTCTTTTAAAAAAATCTAATTAACTAGCTATCTACACTGAGAAAGGAGAAGTGGATGGGTTGAGGCGTAGGACAGTTATTTATGGAACAATTACTCAATCCTAGGAACTATACTGATCACTTTCATCTGTACTGTCTCACAACCTCATGAGGAAGGTTTCCTTGACCTCCTTTTACTGTTAGGAGACTGAGGCTCAAAGAAGTTAGATAATTTGTTAAAGGTCATTTAAAGAGCAAGGAGGCAGATCTGGGACCTAAAAAAAAGTATATACAACTACAGTTTTTTGGTAATATTCACTCTACTGTGCTACTGCTCAAAAAAGCAGGATAAATTTTGCACACAAGGGAAAATATACATAAAAGATGTTTGAATAGCTCTCCATGGAGGTGGATCGTCTGCAGGCAGCCCCAGGCAGAAAACAAAAACAACTGTGTGAAAGAAAAATCAATGGAACAAAAGTGAAAGTCTATTAACAGATGTTAGTATATAATGCAATCCAAATATTTGCTAAGGAAAGCATCACAAATCAATAGACACAGATGAACTGTTCAATAAATGATGTCAGGAAAAGAAGTTAGCTATTGTAACGGAAACTAATTCATTTAGGTCACTTCCAATATTTTACATCAAAACAAATCCAAAAATGGACAGCGACAATGTGTGTGCACATATGTGCACACACACACGTTAGTCTGAGTGGCAGATAACGAAGGCCTGATAGAAGGCAGGGATACAGAGAGTAAGGGTGAATGCGAGTGGTGCAAAGAACTTTGTCACTAACCATTTCAGAACTCTAGAAATTAACCAGCCATACAAAGAAATGAAAACTGTCTTTCCAAGAAAAACTACCAATCCTAGCAAGATAGTGAAGTCTCTGGGATTCCAACTTGGGGCTAATCTCATCCCACTGCATTCCTAGCTCATTGGCACCAAAACCAGCAGCCTTGCAGAAGACTGAGAAGTCTGACCTTTTTTGGAGATTTATTAAAAGCACCACTCCCAGAACACGATAAATATTTTTTCTAACTTGCAGTCCCCCGAAAAATCTCTATTCCGAGGGTGTTGTGGCCATTTTATTGGACTCAGAGCTCAATGCAGCAGGGAGAAAAAGTTCCCCTCAGGGAATTATCAAAACCATAACAATTTTCTGGACATCACATGTGCTCAGACTGTGGTTTCTGTTGAGGCAAACAAAAGGTTGGCTGGGAATTTAAAAGTAAATCCTGGAGAATTGGAATAAGAAAGAGCTTTGTTAGCGCCTACATATTCCTGGGAATTTAAAGACCGCACACGCACAGGGCTCTTGCATGCCCAGGAAAGAACCATGGAAGAAGAAGGTTCTAATGAGTCACTTCTGGCTGAATGTGAGGCCCTGAGCAAGCATGAAGTGAAAGGTAGGGCTGTCTTACAAGCTTCCTAAAGTTCAAAGGTGTGCCTTTCTCTTACTGATCCCCTTGGCAAAGGGAAAAAGACACGGAGGCAAGGCATTTACAGTGCCCAGGATGGCCTGCTGTTCCCCTCAGTTTGACTAAACTTGAGGCTGGCATCTTCCGGACTCTAGGACCCTGATCTCCTGTTTCTTAGAGCATTTACTTTAGAAACATTATAACTATGAATTCTTTCTCTGCCCCCTTAAGATGTAAATCTTTTTAAAAGCCTCTTGCCACAACCAAGGAATGTCTACGTCATGGACCTGGGAGCCATCCGTTTGAAATATAACCAGAGAGGACGACAGTGCTCCCATATGGAGTCTATGCAGAAGGCTAGGAGCCTAACTTCAGCAGGCTCCCCTTGCTCCAAGTTGCAAAACTACATCCCATCACAAAGATATGAAAAAGTTTGCTTTGCCTTTGACTGAGTCCAATTAGCAAATATATATGTGGCCTACCCCAGCTCTCAAAAATTCTCCAGACTTTTCTTTCAATGGAGCACAAATTGAGTTCTGGTCTCTTTATCTTATTGTAATAGCCTTGAATAAAGTCTTTCTTGCTTGGTTAACTTATGTCCAGCATAAATTTTGCTTCAACAAAGGAAATCTTCTGACTGATCATTGGCTGACCACTGAATTGGACTGATCCAGAAGTATCACCAAGAAAGCCAGGCTTAAAATTGAACAAAGAACTTACAAAGGGGGGATATCAAAGAAATCAATGGCCAAACACCACAAGAGAATATAGAATCTACAGAATGAAACAGAAGAGTTGCTAAACAAATAAGCAACTACAAGTAAAACAACAAAAACAACAATGAAAACCCAGTAAGAACAACAAACCCTGCTGGGCATGGGGGAGGGATTTTATGCTAAAGTTGTTACAATTTATTATCTAAAATGTCCAGTTTTCAATAAAAAATTAAGTCATGGGAAGAAATATGAAAGTATGCCACATACACAGGAGAAAGTGCAGCCAACAGAAAATGTCGCTGAGGGGGCTTGGTATACAAGGACTTTGAATTAGCTACTACAAATATGTTTAAAGAACTAAAGGAAAGCATACGTAAACAATTAATGGAAAAGTATGACAATGATGTCGCACTAAATAAATAATATCAATGAAGTCAGGCTGGCCTGGTGGCGCAGTGGTTAAGTTCTTGTGCTCCACATTGGCAGCCTAGGGTTCATTGGTTCAGATCCCAGGCACAGACCTATGCACCGCTCATCAAGCCATGCTGTGGCAGGCATTCCACAAATAAAGTCGAGGAACATGGGCACAGATGTTAGCTCAGTGCCAATCTTCCTCAGCAAAAAAGAGGATTGGCAGCAGATGTTAGCTCAGGGCTAAGCTTCCTCAAAAAAAAAAGAATATCAATAAAGAGAGAGAATTTATTTAAAAAGGAATCAAATAGAAATTCTGGAGTTGAAAATACAATAGCTAAAATTAAAGATTCACTAAGGGACCAGGCTCAACATCAGCTTTGAACTAGCAGATGAAAGAGTCAGCCAATTTGAAGATAGGTCAATAGATATGATCTGGTCTGAATAACAGAAAGGAAAAAGAATGAAGAAAAGTGAACAGAACCTCAGAGACCTGTGCGACACCATCAAATGTCCCAACATACATATAACTGGAATCTCAGAAGGAGAAAAGAAAGAGAAAGGGGCAGAAAAATATCTGAAAAATTAATGGCCAAAAACTTGTACACTGAAAACTACAAAACACTGCTGAAAGAAATTAAAGGAGATCCAAAGAAATGGAAAGACATCCCACGTTCATGGATCAGAAGGCTTAATAATGTTAAGATGGCGATACTACCCAAACTGCTCTAAGATTCAGCGCAACCTCTATCAAAATCCCCGTAATAATTTTGCAGAAATGGACAAGCTGATCCTAAAATTCTTATCAAATTCAAGGGACCTAGAATAGCCAAAACAATCTTTAAAAAGAAGGATGTAAAATGCCACATATTGTATTATTTCATTTATATGAAACGTCCACATTAGGCAATCCATACAGACAGAAAGTAGATCACTAGTTGCTGGGGCTCAGGAGGTGGAGACAAGGGCAGAGAATGACTGCCAGTGGGTATAGTGTTTTCTTTTGGGGCAATGAAAATGTCCTAAAATTTTACTGTAGTGATTGCTGCACAACTCTATGAATATACTAAATGCAATCTAATTGCTCACTTTATTTTTTATTGAAGTATATTTGATATATAACATTGTATAAATATAAAGTGTTCAACATGTTAATATACAACATTTATATACTGTAAGACAATTGCCATTGTGGCAATATTTAGCACCTGCTCACTTTGGTGAATTTAGCAACCCACTTTATTAACACACTCAGAGGTGTTGTGGCTGCTTGGGCTACCATGCCTGTTATTTTGACATTTATCCATTTAACTAGCATCACGTAGATACAAGCACAATACATATATGACAAGACAAAAGTAACAATGAGGAAAATAGTCCTTGCTGCAAATGGCAAAAACACACTCACTCGTATGTGGGTCTGGTCTGGGACCACCCGTAAAGGCTGTGCACATCGTAGTGCCGCACCAGGGAGCCATCTGGCAGGACCTGCTGACTCTCCATGCACAGGGTTTTGCTGCTCAGACCCTTGTCCCTGGACTCCAGATCTGAGAGGAAATGCTGAGTTATTTCCTGAACAACATGACTTGCACATTCCCTAGAAATGCCCATCATTTCAATCAACAACCTTGTTACCAGTTAACAGTTCCAATTTCAAGAATTTTTTGTCTACAAAATCAATGTCCTGTGACTTTATAGCTAATGAAATGTAAGGACAAGGTATGGAGCTGGGAAATGCACCTCTCTTTTTGTGCCCTCTCTAACATTTGTAGAGAGCTGTCAGAGAGCACTGATGAACATAACTCATTTGTTGTTATGACTGTCTCTTCCACTAGATGGTAATGTTCTCAAGGGAATAGTTCTTGTTTCAATCAACTTTGTATTAATGTTGCTAAATTTTTCTGATTTGTCAGCACTTGCCTGATACACAAATATTAAATTAAAGGAGGAAGGAGAAAAAGGAAGGAAGGAGGGAAGAAAGGAAGGGAGGAAAGAAAGAAGGAAATGAGTTAGTGAGCAATAGGATGCATAGCAGTGAACTAGACGTCAAGAAACTTGAATTCCAGATTACATCCCACAAATTACTGGTATAGTGCTTTTAAGAAGGTGAATCACTTCCTTCTATACTTTTCTGTATAGTGAGAGAGTTCAACTTTCTGAGACCCTTCGAACCAGGTCCTGTGATTCTCTATTTCTGTTTATATCAGAGGAGAACCAGAGAGCATCCTTCATGAAGTGTCTGTGACCATGGGCAGAGAGAATGCAAAGACTAGATTTTTATTTTCTAATCAAAAGAGCATGTGTGCATAGTGTGTGTGTGTGTGTGTGTGTGTGTGTGTGTGTAGGGGTTATTTAAAGTTTTAGCAATCAATTCGTAGTTATCAGTGTAATCAGATGCATCAGGCATTTCCTGTTTATTTTCATACCACATCATGTCATTTCTATGCTTGATTAGTAATTTATTTATGTGAACTTATTCAAGGTTGTTCTATTTGGGATTTTATGTCATGTTTAAGAGTGTTTTCTCTTTCCGAAATTAGGCTTCACTTTGAGAATAAAAGAAACTTTCAGAGTTTTTGAGCAGAGTAGTAATCATTTTACATACATGGCACATAGGGTGGATTATTAAGAGTTTCATCTCTGCAGCCCCAGACAGATCCATCCACAAAGTTCGATGGTTCATTCATATCCTGCAATGAGTTAGAAAAAAAGACTCCATGATGTCGGGGACAGTATAGCCCTTGCTATGGAGGACACTGACTTCACGGAGATACATATATCTTACTGAAGCCCTCACATCAGCTGGTCACTTCATTGACTCTGTTTAATCTCAGGCATCAACCTGAATGGACTCTAAGAATTCATGTTGGTTTAAGGAGAGTGTTAAAGTCCTAGTTTACCTGGCATATTTAAACTCAGGAGAATCATTTCATAGTGGGAAAAATATTGAGATTATGCTAGACACATGACCTAAGGAAATCTCCTCTTGATTCGTCTCTCCGACACAAGAAGCTCATCTTGGTTTTCTATAAGTGGATTACTTACTTTTATCTGTGGCCAATGCTCACTATTGTCTTCCCCTGCTCTTTCTTGGTCCCATAGCTTAGACTAATTCTGAAGTCAGCCTGGGCCAAGCACAAGGAGGAGCGTCTCACTTTCTGCAGTAGATGCAGTCCTGAGAAGATGTAGGTAACTCAGAAACTGGAAATCAAATAATACTTGCAGGGATTTATTACTTAAATGCTAGAAATAGAGATTCCTGAGGTAAACATTCACTGCCTATTTTATCAACAGTGTTAACATTTTGTATATTGGACTATCCTAAATAGTACAAAGAAAGCCAAAGGTAAGTATTTTGGAAACTACTATTTCCCTCCAGTGCAACAAATGTCCCTAAGTTATCAGTATCTCTTCCTCAGAGTGACCCACGTCTCCTCACGGCTTGGGTGAATCTGTGCCGTTTCATGTGTCTGCTCTGTGCCTATCTAGCCTCAAGGTGTGAATGGCCAGGGAATCCCCAGGGCTGCCAGTGGGCTTAGAGGTTTGTCTCTGGATGGATCACAGGCTTCTTTCAGCCTGGCCCAGAACTGAGAAGATTTTCAGAGCTGGCCTTGAATGTGCTCAGGATTTCAGGCCACTGGACAATGGGGAAGGAAATTAGGACACTGATGTGCTTCCCACCTCTAGAAAAGCAAAAGTAAAAGAGCCTGTTGACACATGTCCCAGAGACATCTCAGGAAGCCCTGCTCTTCTAACACGAGTAATAAATGTCTGAAGAGGTCTTTCAAACCATTCCTTCAGAGGAATCTGTACTTGCACTGTGGTACAGAATTTCCATATGGTATATGGATTTTGTCTCATATTCATGCCTTGTCCACCCCCAATTCTGTTCTGTATTGCAGATGGGCTCTCAGACTCCCTTAGCATTGGCCCCTGGGTAGGTTTGGCCAATGGGAGGCACTGGCAAGAGATCAGAGGCAGGGGACATGAGAGAAGCTAGGGTATTTGTCCTTCACTCTCTTTCTCTGACAGCATCTCCAGTGGTGGCACATCTCTTCCCTGGGCTCCAACTTCCACCAGACAATTTGTGCCTGGGCAGACTGCAATTATCTCTGCTTGTCCTGGTGGTGCCTAGCACCTCAGTTCTGTAACAGCATCTCTCCCCTTCATTCCTCCAGCTCCAGCTCCCTCCATTGCTAGTTTCTGAATTGCCTCCCCATGTTCTGACTGCTAACATTTCCAAAGAAAAACCACTAAGGGTGCACTTACAATCCACAATCCATCAAACTTCAAGCTCTTTTCTGGCTCTCGAGGGTTTGTATAGAGCTCTTCTATTTCCTTCTTCCACCATGTGGCTGTGCTATTACGCAAGAAATCAGGAAAAGCAACGTAGGCTCTGTACAGCTGTAAGAGTAACACATACTCTCATGTTGGGTCTCAGTCTGTCCAGGAGGGGGAGTGTGGGGACCAGGAAGGGGAGATGAGCAGGTGCTTGTGAAAGGCACTGCCCCACTCAGTGTGTGATCTAACCTCAGGTCTGCTTCTCTGCACAGAGTTTACTGAGGACACAAGAGACCAGGGAAGGCTGATTTCATTCTTTATTTTCCTACAGGCTTAGATAGTCTTAAGTCCCTTTTAAACATGGGATTCATTTTATGACTGGGGTATTTAATCATATGAACTGGAAAATTAACTGTCAGTGTCTAAACAAACAAACTTTAGAGATGCAAATGCTTTTTCTACACGGGCCATATGAGGGAGACCAGTCATCCAGGGAAAAGTGAGTTGTAGAGTGGAGGGGATGCCAGATGCCCAAGCTGATGGGGCATCAAGTGCTGAGATCAAGGACATTAATCCTTTTAACTGGCTTACATTTTCTTTTATACATAGACAATTCATTAAAACCCAGTCTGTTTATAACCTCTCCAGTGAAAATATTTTAGACTTTGGTTCATTATTTTTCACGCCATAGTAGATTCAAGCAAAACACAATCCATTAAAGGCACACATGTGAGGGCATTTCATTCATGATTTCCTTCTACACATTTCCAGTTTAGTTGCGTGCTGAGTTTTCCATTGGAGGATCTTTACACTCAACTCAGAGCAACATAACCAAACATCGGGATAAAACTCATAAGAAGCCAGATGTTTAGGACAATGTAGATAAAAATTTGTGTGTAACTATACCTCAACCTGAGTTTCCTGGTCAAGGGATCCATCCACAATCACATTGGGCAGATCTGGCCAAACCTAGAGAAAAAGAAGAAAAATTAAAACCTTTAAAAGGCATTCCATACAGACCATGAGATGTTTCACATGTTGGACTCTAATGACATGCATCTCC
Organism: Equus asinus; assembly: GCF_041296235.1. Lineage (NCBI taxonomy): Eukaryota > Metazoa > Chordata > Mammalia > Perissodactyla > Equidae > Equus > Equus asinus. The sequence goes on along the minus strand of NC_091790.1, from coordinate 194,784,892 downwards.
GTAAAATTCTTGCCATTAATTAAATTGTAAAGTCTAAATATACGAAATTCTGTTAGGTGAAAATAAGATGGGGTCTCTTGACTCATCCCATAAGTTTTCAAAATTTCATTTTTGAACTTGAACTATCACCTTTCAAATAATTACTCAGCTATCTGAGATGCCTGTCATAGACCTATAACAAAATTCCCTTTGTAAATAACAAACGTGAAGTGTGACTCTAAAGAAATAAAGTTGATTTCCATACTTTAAGCAGCATCATGATGTATTGGGGACCCCAAGTATATGAAACACTAAAAAATCCACAGTATCAACCAACTTCATCTATAATTAGAAAGACATTAACAATACACTATACGTTGATTAATTCATTCATTCAGCAAACACTTATTGAGCACTTACTATACACCAGGCACTCTTCTACAGTCTGTATTTGCTGAGAGTTAAGTAAGAAATAGTCCTTGTTTTCTAAGAGTTCACAGCTGGAACGTAAGTGCTAAGTTGTATGCTACATTGTCTGAGTATACAGAACAACATAGAAAAGGAAGAAATAGGGAGAGCTAAACTAGTCATAGAATACTTCATAAGAGGGAATATTTGAGTTGGTCTTGAAGAGCAGATATTATTTGGGTAAGCTGAGAAGGCAACATTCAAAGACACAGAGAGCATGGCTGTATCCAGAGCAATAGGAAGCAGTATAGTGTAATGACAGAGCAGAGTTTGGCTCAGAGCTACTGGCATCTGGAGTCAAGACGTTCACCTAAAATCCTGTTGCTGTAAACCAAACAATGAAGATGAGAATTGAGACCACAAAAAGGAATTATGGGAGATAAGAGAAGAAGGATAATCTGTAGGATTTAATGATTTATTTAGATATGGAAGCTGAGTATGCATCATACGTCAAAGATGAGTACAAGTTTTGAGTGTGAGTGACTGGGAGCCATAGATCTCAGAGCCATTCTCAAGGGATGCTTTATGGCCAACTGGTATACATAAGGGGTGGGGCATCAGAATATTTCCAGACAATAAAACAAAGGTCAATGATATTTTAGAGGATTAGACCTGTAACTTTGGTCTTATTAATGTTTATTGAGCTAATCAGTATCAGAACAATTTCTACTTATTCATGATTTATAAATTACCCAATATATTTTACAAAAATTTATTAAGAGCCTCTTTTAATCAAGTCATTGTGATGCTAATTAATTATAGGCATCTTCTCCAAAGCCTTACCTTTCCCCAGACAATATCACTGTTGTCAGGCCATTTGATGAATACGTTGTTTTCCTGCCCTCTGGTGAATGTGAGGTACTGGGTCTCATTGCCAGAAATGGCTGGGTCCTGCAATGAGAGGGTTTAAAACTCAAACATGAGAAAAACATATTCAAGGAAATTCCCCTCCAAAATTTTAACAATTCACTGTGCAGAGAGAAATAGTGAAACTCAATACGAAATAAAACAGAAACAACAAAACACAACCCATGGATAATTTGCCTTATGTCTAATGGATAGTTCAGAGGTAAAAAATATATATATATATTGATGTTTCTCTATAAAATTCTTGAAGATAAAAGCATACTAATGTATGAAAACAACTCCTGGAGATAAACTAGGTTAATATGACATTATCTTCAAGCGGACAAAGCCAATTTATTGTGTTTCCACAGTGTAACAGCAATATTCCAAAGAAGATGAAACTTCTTTCTTCTATTCTGTGGTCCAACTTGTCCGTCTAAAGTGGTCTTCCCATTGACCCATCCCATATCTGCCCCAATTACTCTCTATAATAGTGTCCTGTTTCACAATGATCATATAAATCATTACTATCTGAAATTATCTTTTATTTATCTGAGAAAGATTAGACCTGAGCTAACATCTGCCACCAATCCTCCACTTTTTGCTAAGGAAGATTGTCCCTGAGCTAACATCCATGCCCACCTTCCTCTACTTTATATGAAGGACACCTGCTACAGCATGGCTTGATAAGCGGTGCATAGGTCCACGTCCGGGATCCAAACCTGCGAATCCCGGGCAGCCAAAGTGGAGCGGAATGAAGTTAACCGCCATGCCATCAGGCCAGCCCCTGAAATTATCTTTTGATAGTGTTTATTTATTGGCTGTTTCCCTCCAATAGAATAAAATCCCTATAAGAAACAGGACATACAAAAGTCAGCAAATAATGTTCTAATTGTTGAAAGCTAGAAGGGAGGAGCATTTGCTGGTAACTACTTCTGTCTTCATCAAGACACAGCTTCCAATGTAAAATAATAAGTTGGTATCCTAGACCTTAACTCAGTTGTTTGCGAGTTTAGTTAACAAGAAATAAATCCCCTAAGCCTCACCATTTCTGGCTAATGGCAAAGGTAATGGTAACTTGAGAGGTTTATTAACCCCTTATGGTAAAGGTGAGACCAAGATACAACTATACCCTCTGAGTACAGCCTGAAGCAGTGAGATTTCAGGGGTTTTTTTCCCTATATTCAGTGTTTCAGCCCACAGTTCTAATTCTACCAAGAGAGCAGTAATAATGAATTGTATCCTGGTGACACCTGGTTACAAAAAATAAATATTGCAACGTAGCATCTTTTAAAAGCCATTTTTTCACTTGTTCTTTCTGCCTCTGTTTAGTTGCTTTTTCATACTTTTTTCAAAATTATAGATTCACAGAAAGATGCAAAAAACATTCAAGGAGATCTCATGTACTCTTCTTTATCCAGTTTCTCTCAGTGGTACTATTTTTCACCCACGAACATAGAAACAGAAAATGGGATCTAATCTTTCTAAATACCTACCAGAATGAGAATAAATCTCATGCCATCTTTCTTCATTTGCTCAATCAGGAGACCAAGGTTTTGAAAGCTGGAGCTGAGAGTGAAGTCCAGCTTCCGGTCCATGTAATCGATGTCTACATGCTGGACATCCTACAGGAAGGAGCAAGCAAGATGCTTGGGATCCTCAGGGTACACAAGCTGCTCTGCAGGCTCCAGGTCCTGCTGTTTGCTGACCCCACCAGAGTCCCTTGTAATTTCTTATCTCAGTATTTCCCTAGACTGATTTTTCAATTCTCTAGTTGAAATTGCTTTCTGATTCCTGCATCTAGCTCACCTGTCCCCACTCCTTCTCCTTCTGTTCCCCCAAATGGAATTCTCTGGGCTTTCTTTCCCTCAATTCATGTCTTTGCCACTCTTCAATCTCAAACTCGGTGAGCTTATCAAAGTGCTAGTTACATGTTCAAGGATAGAAAGCAGGACTTTCCTAAGAACAAGAAAACATTGTATATCTGTTTCTTTTTCTCCGCCAGTAAACCTGACTAAATTTATTCACATTTAGAACTACCTTATTTTATAGTTTTCTAGAATGTATTTATTTTCATCATCCCCACTTGACTGGATGGTCCTTGAGATGAGAATCTTGTCTTCCTTTTTCTCTGTACGCTACCAACCTAGATTTCTGCAGATCAAAGTCACTCAATGAATGATGTTGAATGATGGCTAAAGTAGTTAATATTCAGTTGAAAAAGGGGATGATTCATTCTGGCCTGAAGGTAATAATCATCTGTGTTGCCTTAAGACTCTAGGAAAAACTTGCTTGAGGGAGCAGAGACTTGTGCACAAGCCGAAGCTTGGAAAAGAACGAACCAAGATATTAGCATTGATTGCCTTGGTGAAGCAGATCTATGAACGTTTTTCAGCTTTTAACTTTTCAATCTTTTCTAATTTACGTTTAGTTCAAGTATCTAGTATAGTAGTATATAAAAAGAAAAAATTAAGCCTGGATGAATGTTGCAAATTATCTTTTATAAGAACACCATAACAATTTATTTTATTCTCATCTTCCAATCATTAATTATCATCCAATATCTCAGGAGGTGAATTGAAAGCAGATAAAAAGAATGTGTGGGGGCTGGCCCCGTGGCCGAGTGGTTAAGTTCGCGCGCTCCACTGTAGGCAACCCAGTGTTTCGTTGGTTCGGATCCTGGGCGCGGACATGGCACTGCTCATCGGGCCACGCTGAGGCGGCGTCCCACATGCCACGGCTGGAGGGACCCACAGCGAAGAATATACAACTATGTACCAGGGGGGCTTTGGGGAGAAAAAGGAAAGAATAAAATCTTTAAAAAAAAGAAAAGCCATATGGCTCTTTAAAAAAAAAAAAAAAAGAATGTGTGATGAGAAATTGATCATCCTAAGAGGAGAAAGAGCATGCTGTTTGTGGAATTCTGCTTGTTGACTGCAATTGCCTGCACTTCCAGGGACTCACCTAGGGGACAGGTTGGCATTGCAGGATATGCGTATGTGCATGTGAGTATTTAACAGAAAGCGAAGGCTTGATTTTAACTGATTTCTTTTCTATTGTCACTTTATATCCATCCTCTCCAAGAACAGTCACAGTATAATTCTCCTAAAATTGTCACAATCTTGACATGATTATCATTTAGAAGTCCTCAAAGTCATGGCTTAAATCCTGCCATGGCTACCATAGGATATTCCTGGCCAGAGGCAGTGAGTAACAACATCCTCCAGACACACCGCTAACTGCTGAAGGATTTAAGCAACTCTCAATTTTGAATCCTAAATTTAAAAGACTGGCAGGAAATTAAAATAAGCAATGTTTCCACACAGGACTACCTCCACATCTACTTTTTCTTTACACTGAACTAGTCACCAATAATTTTTATGAAGATATTTTCAATCTATAATTAGCCACAAATTCCTATAACTAATTAAACCACAGGCTAAGTGACAGTTTCATACATAGGGAATCTGGGCTGCCATCATTGCATCATACAAATTGGAGATTTCAGTATCATTCTGGTATCCATAGCGACTCAGCTGGAATCCCAAGGCCCAGTAAGGAATCATTGCCGGCCGACCGACCAACTAGAATAAAAAAGAAAAATGGATCCAAGTAGACTTCTTTGGGAAGAAAAGATGGTTAGCTTACACTCAAAGTGAATTGAGCACTTCTACTGAGTACTGTCTGATCTAAGAGGCTTTACTAGAGAAAAATAAGAAAGTCAAATAAATGTGGACAGCCATGGAGATGTAGTAAGATAGAAAGTCTCCCTATATTCTGGAGCTTTCCACTCTAGGGACTCTGAGAACTCAGTGGTTATTACTGATTAGTGATTCTTAGAAAGGCTATTTAGCAAATAATAAGAGACATATGGGATATCAATATGCTTTGATAGCCCCTTAACACTAAAACCTGTCTTTCAGAAAAGACAACAATAATGTAGGCAGGACACCCAAGGGACTTAAGAAAAAAAAAATGGCCTTTCTCAGTGCTAAGAACGTGGTAATACTCAATAAACATTTGATAGTTTATCAATGGATAGAATGACTTCCAACCTCAGTGTATTGCTGAGTTACAAGCTCCGGAGTTGGTCCCAAAAACATATAAAAGTCCAAAATCCCTCCTGTGGTGCGGTACGTCAGGGCAGGAGTGGGCTGGAATGTCACATCTGTTAAAAAAAAAAAAAAGATAGAGGAGGAGGAGCATCCTTGGAACTGTAAATCATCCTATCTGGGAATCTGCCCTAAAATGTGCTGTTTTCACTCTCTTTCTTTAATGCCCACCTCCTCTAGAAAGTCTTCTCTCACACTGTGGAATCAGAGATGAATTTTCAGGTACCCCAAACATAATCTCAAAGTCAACATCTTAAATCCTTCTGTGAAAGGGAGCCAAAGTATCATAGTAAAATAAGGTCATATAAGAGTAGGCCATGTTTAGTCAAAATTTTACCCTTACTACCTGTCCTAGGGCTCTTAAATCTTAAATGAATGAATAACTAAAGGAATGGAAGGTCAGTTTATTTGTCCTGTTTCCTTTGCCCTTGAATTTCTCTATTTCTATCGATATTCCAGGTACTAATAAAGTGGTCACAGCTGTCTACGGTGGTAAGGGCAATGTGCCTCTGTCTTACCCATGGCATTGCTGTTTAGCAGGAGCACTCCATGGGCACTGCCATCCTCCTCCAGTGCCATATAGTAGGGGTGGACACTATAGGAATTCTTCTTGTACTGGGGGAGTCATGGGAGAGAGCAAGAGGGTAATCAAAAAGAGAAAATCCAAGAAACTGTTTCCACCTCATAAACCAGACAGCAAACTCTACTCAACACTGAAGTTTCAGCACAATGTCATGTCTTTTGTAAAGCCTTTCTTGACACCCCCTTCCATCCCAAGTGAAAAGCTAAGTGTCCTCCCCGCCACGTTCTTTTTGTTTATTATTACATAATTCTATTATAGCACTGATTACATTGTGTTACCATTATTTCTGTATCTCTCTGTCTTACTAAGCTATAAGCCTCTGGAGAACAAAGACTGTGTTTTATTAAATAAGACAGTGTCTTATTCTACGTGTACCTGATACATAGAACATATTAAATAAAATTTTATGGGGGCCGGCCCAGTGGCGCACATTCCACTTCAGTAGCCAGGGGTTCACTGGTTCAGATCCCAGGTGCAGACATGGCACCACTTGGCAAGCCATGCTGTGGTAGGTGTCACACACATAAACTGGAGGAAGATGGGCACAGATGTTAGTTTAGGGCCAGTCTTCCTCAGCAAAAAGAGGAGGATTGGCAGCAGATGTTAGCTCAGGGCTAATCTTCCTCAAAAAAAAAAAAATTTATGAAATAAAATCCATAGTCCACAGGAAATATATATGTGTGTGTGTGTGTGTGTGTGTGTGTGTGTGTGTGTGTATTTCCATAATATTTGGGTTATTTCATCTGAGAGCAGAATTTATCAATATAAGGTGAAGTTGATTAATATGGCACCACTTATGGGCATATAGAATAAAGTAAACTTACCTAGAGAGAAACTGATTGATAATCTTATTTTTCTGTGCTTACCGCTGGTGGCTCATCTCGAGCAAACATTCCCCACATGTGCCAGCTCATGTTTCTTTTGAAAGTTGTGTGCTCAGTTTCCCCAAAGCCATAGATGTACTCAGAAGGGAGGCGAGTAGAAATGGACAGGAACATATCGTTGAAGGTGAAGCCGGGGAGCTGAGAATCCCAGCTGCAACACAAATGCATACAAACCAAAACAAACTAGAGATACATTTAGGATGTCTAGTTGATTCAGAAGCCTCCTGAATGACTGCACATCTGGATCCAGGTTCGGATACTGTGAAATGACCCAGGTCATAACTACAGCCATGATTCACTACCAAGGTTCTGTGTTTGCATATTTATTCTGTAGTGTGGAAGACTGAGAACTCCTTTTCTGGGTCACAAGCTCCTTGAGGGCAAGGACCATGTCTCCCTCATCTCTATTCTAGTTCTCATTGCCTGGCATATCAGCTTGGAGAAATGTCTGAATAAATGAGTATGGTCTAAGCAAATTTTCTGATAGAAAAGTAGGAAACTCTTAGAACAACTTTTCTGGATTGGCCAAGGAACTTCTTACCCAAAAGGGCAACAGACAGAAAATCAGACACATGGTCAAAGAGAGCTGAAGATTGTCCACATGTGCACACAGGTAACAGTTTCTACTAGAAGGAGGAACTTCAGCCAAAGGCAAAATTCAGAGCTTTACTGCATTCCATTCAGCAGCTGGACAACGGATGAGAGATGACAACTCCTTTCATGCTTACCATTGTGAAAAGGCTGTAAGTCTACAGTGTCAATAGAAGCAAAGATTAAGAAACCACTTCGCTCTCTGTAATAAACTTTACCCCTTTTTCCTGACGCTCCTGTTATTTCTTAATGAGGTGTGTATAGAACTGATTTCTACCTTATGTTACCTGTTGCACTTACTGAATAGAGTTTTCTGTTCTACTTAACAAGAGGAAAGAGTATAACATGTATTTTTCTCTCTCTGAAATCAAACAACACTTAGTCTTTTGAAAGCTTTGATTAATTTTTCTTGTTAAGTTAATGACTAATAGAAAATGAAATCCCCATTGAAGCAGGGAAATAGATATACTTTCTGCTGAACAAACACACACATATTTACATACAGTCTCTAAGATTAATATTTCACTTGCATTAATTAGAACCACTGTAATTAGATCTAGAATCACTCTAATTACAACCAAAGACGTAGTGCTTACATCACAGTATTGGAGCTTTTTCGTCGAATCTGGATCCCGAAAGGATTGTTCTGAATCCTGACATCATACAGACGGTTTTCAGGGGAGCCAACTGGAGAGGGAGGGGTGTTCAGAGGCACTGGGACCTCATACCTTTTATTCCTGGGGTCATAGATCTGACAAGGAGAGAGAAGGAAACTTTCTGACAGAATCTCAGACCTAAAGCCCTCCCATGCCAGCCCATATAATTCAGTTCCCATGTTTTCTGCCCAGTTTGAATCATAGGAAGAAGTATCAAATATCCCAAAGCAAATATATGTGAGGTCTACCCATCTACCGTGCCTGATACAGATTCTGAACTGCAAAAATGCCTCAGTAATACCCATTCAAAGTCAGAAAGGGAACCTCCTTTAAAGAATCTGTGATTTAAGGGTATCGAATCTCGTGGACAGAATGTGGGTGTGTGTTTATAAGTGTGTGGCATGTGAACACGTATGTGTGTGACTGTGTAACATTATGTGAGCATGTGCTTCTATATTAGAAATTAGAGAGCTGAATTTTCCTATGGACTCTGAGGTCTTCTTACTGGTTGAGCTTCCAAATGTTGTGCAGCTTGTCATTCCTAAAATCACTCTTTGGCACCAACCACTTGTTCCCACCTACTTAACAGGATTGATGTGTGGGGAAAATTGAGAGGAGTGACCAGTGTTATGCAAGATCGGGAAGTATTACATCATGAGAGAGCATCCTCTTCCTCATAATATTATTAGCCCATATATTACGATTAGGACAAGTTTTGTCTAAAGCCTTGCTTCTCAAAATTGTGTTTTTCAGACCAAAAGCAGCAGTATTATCTGGGGCCTTGTTAGAAATGCAGAATCTCAGGCTCTACCCCAGACCTTCCGAGTCTGAGTCTTCATCTTTAGAAGATCCCTAGGGTGGTGCAGCCAACATTAAATTGTGAAAAGCAATGTCTACATCCAAGCTGTCCAAGGTGGTATCCACCAACCACATGAGGCCATCAGGTACTCCAAATGTGCTAGTCTGAACTGAGGCTCGCTATAAGTGCAAAATACAACCCAGATTTTGAAGACTTAGTAGGATTAAAAGATTCTAAAGTATCTTAATTGTGATTGGATTGCATAGTGATATGATAATATTTTAGGACACTGATTAAATAAAATGCTTTTCAAATTAATTTAGCTTAATTTTTTTCAAATACATTTTTTAAAATACGGCTATCTAGAGAACATATGTGGTTCACATCGTATTTCCATTAGAACAGAGCAGTGGATCTCAAAGTGTGGCCCCTCACCTTGCAGCATCAGCATCACCTGGGAAGTTGTTAGAAATGCAAAGTCTTGGGCTAAGAAACGCCGGGGGTGAGGCCCAGCAATCTGAGTTTTAGCAAGATCTGCAAGTGATTCTGATGCATGCTAAAGTTTAAGAACTGCTGATAGAGAAATAACTATAATGTTGGGAGTGAGTTTACATCACTCATATGGGATTACCACAGTGCAGACACATTTTTCTCACGGCTAAGCGATTATCATTTGAGGATGTTTATGACTTAAGAGAACACATCATTATAGGAAATTCGCAATCCTGATGGATCTAAGGTCACATCCCGGCTGTAATATTTCCTAAGTTTCTGCCTTTTACATCTCTGGGCCTCAGCACCCTCATCTGTAAAATGGAGGATTTAGACTAAAAGATATTTCAATGACTTCCATCTGCACGGAGCTGTAAGTTTGGAACTCCATGTTGAGGACCAGAATCTGCAACACGGGATTACCTTGAACTGCAGCATGTTTTCTGTGTGGTAGATGACGCTCAATTGGAGGAAGTCGATCTTTGCAGAGAGATCGTCAGAGGTGGCCGCTGCTGCTGCAGGTGGGGGTGGCGCACCTCGTGATGATGGTGGTGGTGGTGCCGCTGCTCCCACTGACTCGGGAGCTGTCAAGAGGGCAAGGTCTGTGGTGATGCCCGTGGGCAGGTACTGAATGTTACTGGCTGCATAACTAGGGATGGTGTCGTAGTAACAGGTGGGCACACCAGGAGTAGTTGTGTGCTGGAACAAGAGGAGGAATTCAGTCAGCCTCTGACACCACACTCGGAGGCTCTACCTACTGAGGAAGTTGGTTAACACAGACTAAGTCTCACATCATGCCCATTATTATAGGTTAAATCATGTTCAGAAGATGTAAAGTCCTAACCTCTGGTACCTATGAATCTGAGCTTACTTGAAAATAGGGTTTTTGCAGATGATCAAGTTAAATGAGGTCATTAGGGTGGGCCTAATCCAATATGACTGGTGTCCTTATTAAAAGGGGAAATTTGGACACAGAGACAGAAATGCACCCAAGGAGAATGCTATGAGAGGATGGAGGCAGAATTCGGGGTGATATTTTTATAAACCAACAAACACCAAAGATTGCAAGAAAACCACTGGAAGCTAGGAGAAAGAAATGGAACAAATTCTCCCTCACAGCCCTTAGAAGGAACCAACCCTGTTGACATCCTGATCTTAGACTTCTAGCTCCCAGAACTCTGAAATAACAAATTTCTGATGTTTTAAATCGCCCAGCTTGTGGTACTTTGTTGTGGCAGCCCTGGAAAATGAATACATCCATTTAAAACACACATACATATATTGGCCTCCTGTAACAAGTGAGTAGCAAAGGGTCAACAGGAAGCCTGATCTGAAGACAGGAATCCTGAGGCAGGGCTCTGCTCCCAGGGCTCCTATTGGTCCCACTGTGATCTGGAGGAAATCACATATTTTCTCTGGTTTTCATTCTCTCTATTTTTCATGTGGAGAGAAACAGTTGTACTTTAACTTCCTGCTTGGACTCTCCAATAGATTAAAAAAAACACAAAATACTCAATGCACAATGCATACCCAATGTATTATTGCTATGGTAAAAAAAAAAAAAATGAGGTTTTAAATGTTGTGGTTGGAGGAAAGAGAGAGCCAGAGTGGCAATGAGCTTTTTCTGAATCAGAATATCTGAGGAAAACACTGATCACCTATCACACAGAGTTGACAAAATAATGCATCTCTTGGCACAGAATTGTCTTCTTCCTGAAGGATTATTACTGTTCAAACCATCAAAGCTCAGAAAGTGTTTTCTAAGTGCCGAATTACTCGCGGGATGGTTTTTACAACTTCCTGTTCACTGTGGTGATCTGCTTTTGATTGTTACCTCCCAAAGGCACCCCCGCTGCCTACAACTCTCCTCGGAGGCACTGGGGTCCTCAGGGTAACAGTTGAACTTCTCCAGGTCACTGACTGGAAGATTCCACCCGATGGAGAATTCTCGTCCCAGTACCAGTCCCTCAAGATCAGTGATGCTCACCACCTGAGGAAAGAGAAAGGAGGCCATGGTGACAAAGGAGGTGAGGTAGAGGCACCTGGATAATGTCCTTCCCTGATGGTTTGTAAGTCAGGACTGGGGGAGCTAACCCTTCATCCAATACCACCTTGCCATGGGATACTTGGAATATTATTTTTTCTCCTCTGGGGCTTTTGACCCTGTACGGAAAATTAACTTGGCTTATTCCGAACCTTTCCCACCTCATGGAGTCACTGTGGAATATTGAATGGGAAGGCTTTGATCATGTTAAGTCGTACAGATCACAGGCAGGGTGATCATTGTCAGACTATTGCTCTCTGGGTATGATGCTCACATATTTTAATAATGATGGCAGTAACAACAATAGCTAGACTTTACTGAGCATTTATATGGGCCAAGCACTGTGATAACCACTTTATATGCATTATCTCTATTAATCTTATAAAGCAATCACATGCTGTGAATAATATGGTTATCTCCATTTTACAAAATAGAAAACTGACATTCAGAGAGGTTTAAGGATTTGCCCAAGATCTCACAGCTAGAGAACAGTAGAGCCAGAATTGGAACCCCATTCTGCCTAACTCTAGAAATCAAGCTCTTATCTTTTGCTTTATGTATTGTCAAAATGGAAGGGTGTTGCCCTAAGAAATAGTGAATTTCCCAGCACTTGAAATAGTCAACTAACAATTGGAATCTTTTGTCAGAGATTATCATGTAAGGGAATCTATTCAATAAGAGTAAAACTGGATTGTACCTTGTGTTTTATCCAACTCTCATTTTCTGTAATGGTATAAAAAATAACTATAAAAACAGTAAGGAAGAATATCAACTGTGTCTCAAAGAGAGTCTTTAACTTAAATGAAAGGACAAATGTGTAAATACTGTCCAGAATTAAGCCAATGCATTGAATAATATTTTCACTATATCACATCTGGGATCAGGAAATTTAATTTTAAATTTGCCTGAGAACAACTGCCTTCTTTCAGGGTCCGAACTCCCACTGTCTTCTTCAGAGACCTAACACAAACAAAGCGTAGCGGTCCATATTTAGCATGCACGTGTTTCTCCTTCTGCATCCCCCATGTTATATGGTAGATGTCCCAGCAACCCAGTTGTCTCTCTGACTGCCCAAAATCAAAAGAGCAAGGGACAGCTGGTTGTCAGAATCTCAGGCCAGGGCTTTTGGCAAGGGCCCTGCAGGATGGAATAATCTCTCACCTTTGTTGAAGCACTGTAGACAACATTTGGAATGGGGGTGGCAGCATTATTAAATAAGACAGTAAAATTAGTAGGTTGCTTGTCCATTCCCAAGATTGTGATATTTGTAAACGTGAGGTTGTTAGGATCCATATAATTATCATTTATAATCTTTGCCTGTAGACGGTTCTGGGAGGGAAAAAAGTCAGTTTAGAGATCAGGTACATTACACTCTAATTGTGTTCAAATGCCATCCAACATCTTTCTTTCTGAGATCTAAGTTATGTCCTTTATCTCTGAGGTTCTAAACGCTGCCAGGTGATCATCCCCAGGGAATTTGTTAATGCAGACTCCTAACAGTCCTAAACCCTTTAATAACATTTTGTGCTTGCTTAGGTTCATTGGTTATTTATTGATTCTATTACTCAGAAAATATGTTCCTGACATCATGGCATTTTCAAGAGGACAAGATGGGTATGATACCGACCCTAATATCAGTTTCCCCAAATTAAACCCAGCATATATGGGATTAAAACCAAAACACTCATTCCCTGCTTACTCTCTGGCTTCCTGGCTCCAGAATCCACTATCCTCCATGGAGACAGACACCGTCAAGGACAAACACCTGGATTATCTCCTCCCCGCAAAGAGATACAGGCTGGTGGGAAAGCTGCTGACCAGTAAGGTCACAGGCTTCCTCCTCTCTTCAAGGAGTATCAAGGCCAAAGACAGGCTGGTGGGAAAGCTGAAACCAGCAAGGCCATATGCTTTCCCTCCCCTACCTAAAACCCCAAATAAAAACCCTTCCTTTTAGCTTTTCGGGGAGTTTAGTATTTCAGCATTAGCTGCCCTCTCTCCTTGTTCAGCACTGTGCAAAAATAAAATTCCTACTTTCTTCCACCATACCCAGTGTCAGAGACTGGCTTGCTGTGCAACGGGTGAGCGAACTCACTTCAGGTTCGGTAACAGGTACTCACAAAGCAAATAAAAAGACACAAGCACAGACAGAGATCTATTGGCACACAAAGGTGTAGACATACACATACACACAAAATAGTGCCCAAATAATCTTTTCATTTCATTTTAATGATAATGACGACAAGAACAAAAATTTATGAATGCTTACTATGTGCCAGGCACAAAACATTTTACATGTATTATCTCATTCAATTCTTAAAGCAAATTATGAGCTTGAAGCTGTAATAATCCCCATTCTTCAGATAAGGAATCTAAGGCCCAGAGAAATTAAATAACTTATTCAGGGGAACACAGTTCAAAAAGAACAAAGTTGAGTCATGACAAAGAAGGTGGAACTGAAGATTGAAGCAAAAAAAGAACACTTTGATGTTTAAAAAGGGTGGGTGTCTCACAAATATGCCCAACTGATTTTTTTTTTTTGGCAAAGGTGCAGAGGTGATGCAGTGGAGAAAGGGCAGCCTTTCCAACAAACGTGGCTGGAGCACTTGGCCATACATAGGCAAAAAATTGAACCTCGACCTAAATCTCACATCTTATATCAAAATTAACTCAAGATAGATCACAGACTTAAATGTAAAAGGCAAACTATAAAATTTTTAGGGGAAAATATTTAAGATCTAGGGCTGGAAAGGTTTCTTAGAAACCAAAAAGTATGATCCAGAAAAGAAAAAAATGATAAATTAGACCCACCAAAATTAAAAACTTTTGCTCTGTGAAAGAATCTATTAAGAGGATAAAAAGAGACACTTACAGATAGAAAGGAAATATTTACAAACCGTATATCTAACAAAAGACTGGTATAGAATATATAAAGAACTCTCAAAACTGAACATAAAAATAAGGTGAACAATCCAAATAGAAAATGGGCAAAAGAACTGGATAGACATTTCACCTAAGAGAATATACAAATGGCAAAGAAGCACATGAAAAAAAGGTCAACATCATTACACATAAGAGAAATACAAATTAAAACTACAATTAGATATCACTACACCATTATCAGAATGGCTCAAATAAAAAAAAAAATAGCGACAACATCAAATGCTGGTTATGATGCAGAGAGACTGGGTAGCTCACATGAACCCACCCATGAATCTTCATAGCAGCTTAATTTGTAATAGCCCATGACTGGAAATAGCCCAGATGCTCTTTATTAAGTGAATGGTTAAACAAAAGGTGGACATTTACATCTTGGAATGCTACTCAGTGATAAAAAGGAACAGTTGTTGATACATAATAACTTGAGGGAATTATGCTGAGTGAAAAAAGCTAGCCCCCAAGGTGACATGCTGCTTGATTCCATTTACATGACTTTCTTGAATGTTTACAGAAAGTTACAGAAATGGGGAACGGCTTAGTTGTTGGCAGGGGCTAAGGAAGGGGTCAGGGGAGAAGGCGAGAAGGTGCAGCTATAAAAGGGCAGCATAGGGGATGGTTGTGGTGATGGAAATGTCCTATGTCTTGATAGTATCAATGTTAATATCCCTATTGTAAAATTGTACTATAGTTTCATAATATGTTCCATGGCGGTAACTGGGTAAGGAGAACAAGGGAACTCTCTGTATTAGTTCTCACAACTGCATGGGGTTCTGCAATTATCTCAAAATAAAAGGTATAATTTTAAAAGCAGTATGAATTTTTCAAAAAGAAGGATAAATAAAGGGGAGAGATCTCCACAAAAGAAATCTCTGCCCATGCACAACCAGACTTCTGAGAAAACCAAATTAGACTTCTCCCATCCTCTGCTAGCCTTACTGCCTTTCTTCCTGTTAGCCTCCTTGAGAAACAGAGATGAGGCAAGTGGTGTTCTGTATCTTCCAATCCCTCAAAACTGTCACTCAATACCTGTGTCAAAGGCTAGGTTTTTGGGGCTGGAAAGAAAGGTCATTACAGAAGAACCTCAAAAAGACATTGCACCACTTACCACCCGCACACACCACACCCTACATACCAGACACACCTGTGTGCCCTCAGATAAGGACACATCTTAGAAGCCAGGACTCAATACCTAAAACTCTAAGGCAATGAGTTTTTTTTTTCTAGAAAAAAACAAGTTCTTCGTTGAACTCATACCGATTTTTTATAGGATTATGTATCTAATGCAGATTAAAATTTTAACTTTAATCCATTCTGAGACCATCACAGTCTGGCACTGTGCCAATTCCACATGGCCAAGTATCTATAGCAAATCAGAAACTTGAAAAGCAATCATAGAAAAGAACAAACACTGTGCGTTCCTCAAAAACAGTACTTACCGAGGTGACGGAAAAATCATACAAAATATAATTCTTTTCAGTGACAGCATCTGAAAGAGAAAGAGGAGAATCCGTTACCATAGGAAGCAGAGGAGCTGAGCAATGATGGCTCCTCTTCACCTGGAACACCTCTGCCATCTGATTCCGCTCCCCCAAGTTCTAACCCATTTTTGTCAAACTTCATGGAAGTTTCCTGGACCACTTCAACCCACAGTGACTGCTTCCTCCTCTGAACTCCCATGGCACTTTGTGGTACAATTCCGTGGGGATTTAAAACATTTTGACTTGAATTTGTAATTATCCACATGCACACTGCATCTAGCTTGCTAGACCAGGAATTCCTCAAGGGCAATGTCTATGTCTTATTCATCTTTACATCCCCTGCATACAGAGCAATGATTAAGAGCCAATAAATGTTAATAAATGCTAATTCTATGCAGGGCAGGAGTTTTATGTAATCACAGATCATAACCTTATGTGAGGTATTTATATTGAAACATTACAGTGGAAAAACACACTATGCAAATTAGCTACTTCCCCTCAACAGTAATCAAAGCAGTATTTTAAAAATCTATTAACAAAATATATTATTTGATATTAATAATGATACCCACAGAAAAGAATAATTAAACTAAATCCAATAACGTCTGTTGCTTTGATAGAGTCGATAACATAAGTTGCTCATTTGAGGTCTATTTTAATGCACTTTCCTTGGCTGACTCAACTTTCAGAATCAAGTGATTCTAACCATCAGTGATAATAGAGTCAGTGACATATCGGGCAGCCTGCAATGACTAATTTGCACCAAGATCACAGGGATGGGACCATAAGTAAGTCTACCTTTAGATACACCATCATCCCAGTAGAGTTCCCCCTTTGCTTCTCTCTTATAGTCCAAAGCAATAATGAGTCCAAGGGAATTCTTCCGACTGTAAAAGAGCAATGCTCAGCTTCAGAGAACGAAGAATAGATAGAACTATGTTAAACCAGTCCCCCGCATGCCCAAGGGACAGATAATCTCAGAATCTGTCCCAGACGCTGAGTAGATATTGACCTTGTATGGCACCACGGCAGCTGGGTGTGGGTAGACAGTGGAGGCCAGTAGTGAATGAGCATAAGAGGAATAGTAAAGGAGGCAGCTCCTGCTGAAAACTGGGTTTGTGATAATACTATTTGCACTTATTGAGTGCTTACCATGTGCCAGGCACTCTTCTCCGTGTTATATATACATTAAATCATTTATATTATTTTCTTTAACCCTTATAATAACTCTAAAGTCAAATTACCATCATCCCCAGTTTACAAATGATTAGCAGAAACACAGATAGTAAATTGCCCATGATAGTACATCTGGTACGCAGTAGAGCTGGGGCTTGAACCCAAACTTTCTGGCTCTTCACCTTGAAGCTTTGTTGACTTTCACATGATAACCCTTATCTCCGATTAACTTGAATTCTCTCATGTCTAAAGGAATCTTCTCGAGGACAATTTCCGGCCATAAAGAAATCCTGATGAGTGATTAGTTTTATTATTCTTATAATCTAATTCAATTCAAAGTGAAAGACTATGGAAATGTAACAGAATTGAGGCTACACTTACCTCCCTCTAAAAGAGGACTAAGATATCAATTTAGGGCTGACCTTGAAAGGAGGGGAGGAAGATTAGTGACAAGAGATGTTTTCCAGTTGTTTACCCACTTTTGGTCCTTATTTGCCTCTCCCTCAATGCTCTGCCCCTTAGAGCACCAAAGGAGTCACACCTTGGAAGAGCGAGGAGCTTACCTGTTCTCTGTGGTTGTGTTTGGCTGCTGGGTGGGAAATATGTAGCCCCCTCGAAGGTGAAGTCCTATCTTTTCATCTGACAGTAGCATCTCCACCAATTGTTTCCTCCATTGGATGGCTACTCCCTAACCAACAAAAAGAAAACAGATCAGAGAATAGGCTGTTCAGGCCAGGAGGGACCTTGGAGATCATCTAGTTCAGCTGCCACATTTTAAAGAAGAGAAAAACGGAGACCCCCAAAACTAAAGTGATTTGTCCAAGGCACTTAAGTGGTAGTGAGCAGAGCTGAGACTCCAATCTGCCCTGTTTCTTTATATTACACCATGCCATGATTCCACAGCTGGGCTTTAATTCTCTAGGTTATCACAGCCTAGTGCTAATTACTAGTCCTGACAGCTGCATAGCAGCCAGGTTGCTATAATGAAAATCCCCATAAACCTACCTCAGTTACTCAAATTATTTCATTATACATTTGGAAAGGCCTTCCTCACAGAAAAGTCACACAATGAACTAAACGTAAAGCCTTGTACTATTATCCTACCCCAGCTCCCAAAACAGCAGTCTTAGAATTGCCCTCTGGTAAGGCTGGCCTCTGAGCCAAGCTGAGCTGTCTCACTTACTTACCGTCTCATAGTTATACCAGATGGCATCAGGTATGTATGCTTTCACTTGGGTCACACCCTATGGAAATAGCAAAAATGAGCAACATTAGCATTTCCCTCTACAGTTTACAAAACACCTCAATGTGTGGTTGCATGAGCTTGTCTGAACATTCCTGAGAGATAGTTGGGATCATCCCATTCTGCAAGTAAAAGTACAGACACAGTACTCAGAAAGGCTGGGCAGTTTACCCCAAGCAGAACTGTACCTAGAAATTGCTTGTTTTGCTTTGAGGCTCCTGAACTTCCTAAGAGAAGCAGAGAAAATTCATTCACTGAGTTACTTGTGTAATCTATCACGTGAGAGGAGGCCCAGCTAGCCAGGTCCTCAGGAGTGGCTTCCAGGAGGACCACTTGCTGATTAGCAGGAGCTGCCAAGAGATGGTGTGGCTAAAACGCCAGCTCCAAGGCCCTTTGACATGACTACATTGGCAATCTTTCATGTTTACACATTGATCAGCATAATCCTGATTTCTCCCCCACACTTGCTCACTCACCCCTGCCCCAAATCACACTCACGTAGAGTACTTGTGGTCTTTCATACGTGACCTCCAGGGAAATACCCTCTCCTTGCGCAGCACTCCTCTTTCCCTCCCTTGTCTCCTCCCCACCTCCTCTCTTTTCCCAACCCACCCTCAGTAGCACACACCCTCCGGTCAAAGGGAAATACAGACAGATGACCAGTCCAAACTCAGGGAGGCATTTAAAGCCCCTGTTGATGCCATGGCCATGTGCTTACAGACACAGGATTTAAGGTAATTTTGCGAAATGGAAATTGTTTTGCTTGATGGGGCAGTGGGACCAAGAATTACTATTTTTCTAATTTCCAAACTTTCATGACCTCTCTATCATTTATATTCACATTTATATTTAAATGCAGCCAGAAATACTCAGGATCCAGCTTATTCAGCTGTAGAGCCAAGAGGTCAAGCGTGATATTCCACCCCATTGTTCAGATTATAAACACACTTCATATAGAACAGGCGTGATGAGGAGTCCAGGCCCCCATAAGAACTGCTCGTGCACCTCCCATGTAGCTGGGTCCTGGTAGAACCTGGAAAACAGAGAAAGGAGGTGAAGCTTCCAATATAGGACAACAGCACCTTATATGGCAACAAGGTCCTAACTAACCTTGTTTGTACTAAAAAGGGAAGTGAAATTATGATCTGAAAGGGAGTCTTTGAGGGTCAGGAAACTCACTCATGAACAAGGGGCCTTGCTACAGTCTCCCCCAGGGTATGAGCGCGGTAGAAGAGGCTGTAGAGATAAGGCAGCAGGGTGTACCGGATGTTCAGATAGTGTCTGGAGGAATTCAACAGCTGAGAGTTTTCACCAAAGGCTGCAGGATCCTGGTCCTAGAAGGAAATCACTAAATATTTCCACCATATTTTTAAAGTTCCCTTCTGATCAGAAGCTTTCTCAATGAAAGTAGCCATATTCTCCAACTTGGAGGACATCAAAGCATTTCCAGAACCGAAAGCATCTTGGTCTTGCTCCTTGATTTTATAGATGAGAAAGCAATATCAAAGATTACATGACTTTCGCAATGTAAAATTGCAACCAAGTGGCAGAGTTTAAACTTGGCATGTCTTCTGATGCCAGTCTATGGTAGCCTCGGGGTGATGAAGAAGCCCACAGAGGTTGCCATGGAGATAAAGGGGCTATAGTGGGCCTTGCTCCCTCCAGAGCTGCTCCAATTTGTTTTATATAGAGAGGTTTCTCATAACACTTCATTTGGGAAATAATCATGATAATAAGTTGCACGCTTAAAAAAGAATTTTGAAACCCATTACCTTAAGCCACATTGCCTACCACCATGATCTGCAATCCATCTTTTCTTTTCCATGCACTTTTATTAATTTGTAATTTTAAAATTTGTCTAGTTTTGCCTTTAATGTTTTCACCATCAAAATTTGTTTTATTTTCTCTATCCCAAAGACAGTGACTTCCATTTGTTCTTCAACATACAATGTACGAAGAAATCATGAAAACAATTTTTAGCAGATTTTATTCAAAAGCAAAGAAAAAATTCTTCCAAAGGGAAATCTAATTTTCCTAGGATGCAGAAACAAAAATTTTCCATCAGTGATGGGCACTCGTTTTGTTCATTTTCCTCATAATTTGAAAGGTGTGAAAGATATGCATGCCACATTTAGACTTGTCATCCTGTACTGTGTTATTGGGACTGAATTTTAGAGAAAATTATCTGACTGTTTTCCTTTCTTTTGTTCCCTAACATGCCTATTTCCCCCCTCCAAAAAGAACTACTCCATGAGACCACTCCACGCCGTCAGTGTAGGGCTCATGAAAACCCTGAGGCCAAATACCAAAGAAAATAGCACTCCACAGCCTCAATCACTCTAATCTCTAAGTGAGAAAGCCTAGAGTTACACTATCCACTATGGTGGCCACGTGCTACATAGGGCTATTAAACACTTGAGATGCGGTTAGGAAGACTGAGGAACTGAACTTTTAATTTTGATTTTAGTTAATTTAATTATAAACCTAAACATTGAATCAATGTAAAATATTTTTTCCATTAAATGTAACTTCATTGTTTTGGTACAATAACATTTTTCTTCAACTGCTAAAAATTTAGCACCCAAATTGAAATGTACTGTAAGTATAAAATGCACACTGAATTTTGAAGACTTAGTAGAAAAAGAATATAAAATACCTCATTAATAAAATGTTGCATTAAACACAGGTTGAAATGATAATGTCATGGATATAATAGTTACATAAAATATATTAAACATAATTGCTCTTCTTTTTACTTTTTAAATTTACATTTAAACTTACATGTCTGGCTCTCATTCTCTTTCTGTTGGCAGCGCTAGTTGAGAGGAAAGGAAAACAAGCACTATATCCTAGCAGCCTTAGTGATGTGAATGCTCTCATCTTCATAAGCCCTTCCAGGCCATCACTTCCGGAAGAGCGCCTGCCCTACCTGCTTCCAGACACCTGCTTTGAGGTTCAGAAATAGTTCATCTCCCTGTAGATCACAAATGGTTAGGAGAGCCCAGGGAAAAAAAATACTTTGAAGATTTGGGCGTGAATCTTTCCCGGGTTAGAGACATGTCACTGGACAAAGTCAAGAACTGGGTCTAAAATGATCATCAGTAAGTTATTTTAATGAGCCTATTAGGATCTAAACTGCTCAACTTGAAACATTTCAGTTGCAGATAACTTCATTAAAAGAAAGAGCATCCTACCCTACTTGCTCCTGCCATCACGAAATATCCCCTTAAGAGAGACTTGAATCCACTTCTATATACTTGCTCATCAAAAACATGGTTTGGATAGAAGAGGATAAAGACAGGATGGGTCATGAGAAGCAGTGGGGGACGCTCTCCTAAACCATTCATAGAAAGATAGAATGTTGCAACAAAGTGAAAAAAATTTCAGATCACTGACCTGCCCCTGCCTGAATCCTTCCTTCTTGTTCTCCCACATCTAGGGGTGGTTTCCCTTTTATTAATTGAAGTGAAACACCACTGTCCTCCAATTGTCCCATCTAATATAAGGTGGAAACAGAAGTGATAGCAGCACCATAGACACTTTAACAATCTTTCTCACCTTTGTTAGTGAGTTTCCAAAAATAAAACCATTCAATTATATATGTACTCCTTCCCACAAACCCTCACCCTGACACCCTGCTTTTTAGGCTTATGAGCCAAGATTTATCTATTCTGCTCCTGCACTTAGGGCCAACCTGTGGGATTTTCTTCAACTCCTCCTTGAGACCAAGTAGATTAGATAAGCCAAAAAGTTTCCATCACTACTCTTGGGGGTCTTACCCTGAAGTCAGGCCCATTATGATTCCTTGATAGTGGATAAAATGCTCCAAGCTGCATCCACCTTCTGCAGAGTTCTTCTGAGACATCTTCTCTATAACCACAGATGTTGGCACCTACCTGGAGAGTTAACACACATACAAGCACAGTGGCCGGTGAGAGAGGAGAAAGCATTGACTGTGTACCCACATGATAAGGGAAAAAAAGAATCTCTTATTCCCATTATTCCATGGTTAAAGAAGTGCCAGGCTTTCAGGGCAAGTCCCTAGCCAAATGGAAGAAGGAAGCCAGTGTGCATGATGGGTTGACAAATGAGAGGAAAAGTGATTGTTTTATCAAGGGCTCCTCCTCAATATTCAGTTCCCAATTTCATACTTCGCTATCCACTGATGCTCTGCTGATGGAATTTTTCTGTGATACCAATACATTTTACTCATGGTGTCTCCTTCCTAACTTCAGAGAGTCCATGGATGACAACCCAATGGTAAAGTTTTCCCATCCTATCTTCACAAGGCAGCTCATGCTACACATAAAAATTGATTTTTCCAATACCCATCACAGTGAGATATATGCTCCTTGGATTTCAGATACCCTCAAAGACTGGTGATAGAAAGAATGTCAAAAGACAAAGAGTAAAAGTCCCTTGGTTGAGAGTGAAACTCACCAGGGGGATGCCAAATAGGTTGAACTCAAGGATACTGGGGATGGACCATCGGAGATCATCCCATGTGGCTGCATTGTCCCCCAACCAATGAGCAACAAATTTGCCAGATCCAGCAAAAGTAGAACGGGATAAAATGAAGTTCCTTTTATTGGGGAAGACATTCTCCATGGCCCTGAAAAGGAATACAGTCAATTGATTGTGACTTGAGCTGTGAATGTCTAGGATTCACTATAACAAGGACAGCAATGGGCTTTCCAATCAAACTCAGAAAAAACATCAAGGTATCATGAACCAGGGGGACAAACTAGTTTAGCATTCTTAAGAGTTTCTTTCTCATTTCTGTATCAAGTTTCAGACCTCACGTGAGACACTACAAACTTCTACAGTTCAGCCCCCCAAGGAATTTCTTTAGGCCCCCATCATCTTGATTATGTTTTCTCCATCTTGTTGGATCTGGTTGTGCTCAGGCCCTTTTAGGTCGACAAAACATTGGAATCATGCTTGGGGTTCTTGGACCCATCTTCTCCCTTAGACAAACTTTTTCCAGTATCCCTTGGTTCCTTGCCTGGCTATCTATTCATAATCCTGTTTAGCACAACACCAACTCAGGTTAGAACCCAATGTCCACTGCTCGCCTAAGAGGAGAGTTTGTACACCAGCTGGGATCCATGCACCTGGGCTCCTCTGAACCTTCAGAACCTATTATTAGCAATTCCCAATGTTAGGAAATCTTAATCTATACAAAATAATATTAATTGAAATGCGTTAGCCTCAAAATGGGACATACGAAACTCTTTGTAAAGTTAAAAATAGCTAAAATATTATTTTCCCGTGTTACATATAAAGTAGTACATATCAAATAAAACTACGTAGAAACAAAAGCAAAGGAATTAAAAGCACAGAATTCAGAATGATAATTACTTCAGCATGAGGAGGCATGGGATAGGATAACATATAGTTAGACGTAGGCTATTTCTAGCTTTTACTCTGAACACTCTTTTGCATAGGCACTTCACTGAAATGCCTCTTCCTCCTTCTCCTTCCATGCTAAACAGTTCACTACTTCTTTTAGTGTTCCAAAATCAAACAATAAAACAGCTACAGGATGGTAATACCTGAGCCGCAATTGCTGCTAGCTCTTTGCAAGCAAGGTCTTCTGTCTTTCCTTCCAATACAGAGCCTGGGACAAGTGTACCACTGGGCACCAAGCAATTCCTCACACACACTATCACAACCACCAGTGCTTCCCACTTCATATTCCTAAGAATATACGGAGTCTATAAACACAGAATGACTTATAATGGCAAAAGGGAAATAGAAGACTGGTTTAAGAAAGTCAAGGGCTCCCTTATGATGATTTAATGACCAAAAAGCAGGGGTAGGCTGGAGGAGAGGACTAACTCTTCAACTCCTATCCTCATTTCTCCTTTGATAGAGACTAGTTAATACTTTACCTCTATAACCACTGGCTAGAGGCTTTATTGCATGCACCCTGCACTCATCAGTCATGAAAGAAACATGTTCAGGTTATACAGAGAGAAACTGAAAGAGCGATAAAGTTATCTGAGCTTACAGTTTATCTAGAAGCAGGCCATTTAGGTAATACAGATTAGATAACAGTCTGCTTTTTTCTGTCTTAGAGGTAACATCTTATTCAGAAATCCTTTAGTTTCTCTTTCCATTTCTCAGGTTGGTCCTATTTATGGTCAGGTCCTGATCTCTGAGAGGATCTAGTCTCCTGCTTTCAGCCTAGAGGGAGGTGAATTTCATTTTCTGAGTAGACCACTAACAACTGTCCCCAAACCATACTTCCAGCTAAGGTTGAGCCAAATATTCATAAGACCTATGACTTAAGTTTTCTTGATGCCCAGATCCCACTGAAAGAAAATCTTATCTGTTTTTTAACCAACTCTGCCTCATGCCCAAAGACGAAGTTCCACTTATCTCCACTGTTCTCCGGGAACATAGGCCATTCTGCCTAACCCAGAGAAGTTAGAAAGACACCTACTACTTTCTCAGTCAAGGGAACCTTTTAACTATTAATCATAACTATTAGAATATATTAACCAACCCCATGATGATTTTATAGCACTTTTATCACATGGATACACTAGCAATAAAGCAATTTGAAATTCTCTTTCCATCTCTCTGCCCTTCCTTACACTTTCATTCTCACCCTGGCCACTTATGTACTCTCCCTCCGACCTTCCATTCTTAGACTGAAGCATCCAGGAGTCTAAATAGATCAGAACAGGAAGGAACCATAGGAAACATCAATCCACTTCTCTCATTTCAAAGATGAGGAAATTGATTCTTATTCATCTAGTTTATTTCCTAGGAAAGATACAGTGAGAAAGAAGTCAGAGAGGAGAAGATAAAATCAGAAATATATATACAGCCTTCTTCTTGAAGATTTTCTTTTATTGAAATAAAAACTTTGGTGTTCACTGGACAAGGACTCTCTCTCACCTGGAAAATCCAGAATAATGCAAAGTCAGGAGGACAAAATGGTGCTGGAGAACAAAGTAGGCACAGCCTCTGCCTCTACTCCATCAGGTCCCCTATGGGCCTGGCCCGCCTTTCTTCTGTTTCTCAGGCCAGGCACTTATTCAACAAACATGTCTTTAGTACACACGCTATTCCTCAGGCTAAGGATACAGTGGTGACTTTGCCCTCAAGGAACTTATGGTCTAGCAAGAAAAAAATATTAATATCTAAAAATTACAATACAAGATGTCTGCGTATTAAGCATACTGCAATATGAACAAAGGTAGCCCAGAAAAAGAGGAAATAATCTTTTCTTAGAACTGTCAGGAAGTTTTCCAGAATTAACATCTGAGGTGAGGTTTTAAAGATAAGTGTATGTTTGCAGCATGGACAAGGCACGGAAGACCATTTAATGCAGGAAGAACAGCACAGGCAAAGATGTGAAAGAATGAGGTAGCATTTTGATTTGGGGACAATGAGCAGTCATGCATTACCAGAGCATAAAATATGAAGAGTGGAAAAGATAAAAGAAAAATACTAAGAAAGGGTTAGGTTATGAAGTACCTTATAGGTTTTGCTAAGGTGATTGGATTTTATTCTATAGAAAATACCAGGCCATAAATAATTTTACACTGGGGAGAGAAATGAGCAGACCTGTGATTCAGAAAGATCACTTTGACAACAGTATAGAGCAGTGCTCTTTGAAATTTAACATACATTCAATATCCCTGGGGATCTTGTTAAAATGCCAATTTTGAGTCCCAAGATCTGGGGTTAGGCCCAAGATGATGCATTTCTGATACATTTCTGGGTGCAGCTAATATTGCTGGTCTTTGGACCACACTTTGAGTAGCAAGGGTAGAGGATAGGTTAGTGGGAGATAAAGCTAAAATCAGAGAGAATGGAATAGGACTAGAGTAATGCTGTATGTGAGCGATGATGATGACATTAATTAAGAAGTGTCAACGAGAGAAGAAAAGAGATAGTTATAGAAATATTTTAGAATCAAAAGGATTGAAGACTGATTGCGTGTGGGAGTATGACAGACAGAAAGAACTCAGGGGCCAGCCCTGTGGCCGAGTGGTTAAGTCCACACTCTGCATCGGCGGCCCAGGGTTTTGCTGGTTCAGATCCTGGGCACAGACATGGCACCACTCATCAGGCCATGCTGAGGCAGTGAGCCACATAGCACAGCCAGAAGGCCCTACAATTAGAATATACAGCTGTGTACTGGGGGGCTTTGGGGAGAAGAAGAAGAAGAAAAAAAAGAAGATTGGCAACAGATGTTAGCTCAGGTGCCAATCTTTAAAAAAAAAGAAAGAAAGAACTCAAGGAAGATAGCAAGTTTCTCACCTGGGAGTCTGGGAGATAGGGATGGTGTTGCTACCAACCAAGATGGGGAATTTAACGGTTTCCAAGATGATTAGCCAGAGTGTGGAGGCTGGGCAGAAACAGGCAACAGAGTAAGGTAAATGGAATTGGAGGTGCAATAAGACATCCAAGTCAAGAAGGTCAGATGGTAGTTTTGGATATCTGGGTCTGAAAATCAGGGGAAAACCTAAGATAGAATTAAAGATTTTAAAAATCATCTGAACAAGCTGCATTAAAACCATGAGAAAGGATAAATTACCTACGTGTTGACATAGAATGAAAAGAGAAGGATCCTGAAGATTGACTCCACAACTGATCACTAGTGAGAGAGTAGATGAAAAAGATCCAGATACAGAGGTTGAGAAAGGACAGCTGGACAGAGAGCAGGACAGAGGGGTATCTTGAGAACCAAGAGCCGAGTTTCAGAGGACTGGGCAATGACATCAAGTACGTTGAGAAGCCAGGTAAGAGAAGGATTGAAAAACACCCCGTAAGCACATCAAAGCCTCCCTGCCCCTGATCCCCATAACAGAGTTCTCGAAACACCAAAACAAAAGGAAATACACAGAGAAGACTAGGACATTCCTTTCTGAGCCACTGGAGGAACTCTGACAACTCTTTGAATACTTTAGTTTCCCCATCAGTTTTGCAAATCTAGAACTAAAATCTTCTTAAGCTTAGCCCCGAATTTCTTGCTCTCTTAGGGATAATGATTGTACTTTGCCACCTTCCAAGGAAGGAACTTGGCAAGGGGAGTTTGCAGGGAGCTAGTTCTTAATTTACAAAGTCATCAGCAAATTCCATGTGACAAGGTATGAAAAGGACTGAATACTTCGCAAGAGGCATCTGTGCCTTTGTCAGACTTTCACAATAAGTGGTAGTGATGGTGGTGTGTGTGTGTCTCAGGGCAAAGGGGAAAATTGAGAGGGAGACTGGAGCAGGCAGTGGGGAGGGAAGCCAAGAGGGTGTGGCGTAGCATTGCCAGGTAAATACAGGACACTCAGGTAAATTTAAATTTCATATAAACAGTGAATAATTTTTAGTAGAAATACAACCAGCTTAGATTTAACTGGGCGTCTTGTATTTTTATTTGCTAAATCAAGTAACCCTAGTGTGGTGACCCTGACATAGTCGGTAATAGGACCCAAACAAGGGCCAGCTTGGGGGTTCTAAATACCTTGGACATTATTGCCTACTAGCATCCTTGAAATAATGAAGTCCCTTGGTCACAACACAATCAAAAATAATTATGCACAGAAACCAAGGGGTTATATGAGAAGGCCTCTTAAACAGCCCATAAAGTCTGAGCTTCTATATCCCTATAAACACAAAAAATATTCGAAAAACATACTTATGGAAGACAAGAGAAACCCTCCACTTCCCACCTCCCCAATCTGGGATTGGAGGAAAACCAGGCTTACGAGTCTGTGGCTCTTGCCATGGAGTAGCCATACAAGCTGTGGACATCATAGTGAAGGCCCGAGTGAAACACCGTGTCCATGCAGAGGGTTCTTGCAAAAAGGAAGTGGTCCAGGACTCCTGTGGGGAAATATCCATCAGTGAGGCACTTCCCTGTCAACCAACTCTAACAAAATAACCACCCAATCGTTTGCTTCCTGGTTACCACACTGTCCCCACCAATCTCTACCTGATAAAATCCTTTCCAGATTTTAAATTATTTCTTAAATGCTACTTCCTACCTGGGGCCTACACTAAGCCCCTCTCTGAGATAGATCATTAAAATTAATTTGCATTCCCTTGAGCTCCCAAAGAGTGGCACTGAGTGGAAGCAAGTGAGAAATAAGCTCAGAGCAATGGAGAGTTGATCTGAGACTAAACATAAAGTACACACATTTATCTACATACATTTAATCAAGAGGAATGAGTTGTATAAGGAACAGATATGAGGGCAGTGAAAAGGGAACATTTTCACTCATCTTACAGGCATTCACACCCCAGTCACACTTTTTTAAAAAAATGAGATATGACATTTGGATGGTTTCGTGAATAAGAACTCAGATCGTGCCTCTAGACATCACCCTAGTTACTGTATTTTCCCATTCGCATGCCCAAAATACTCAATATTTTCCACTTTGTGGCCTGCAATCTTGTTCTTCTCCTTATAGACCAACAACCGGGGGGCCATACGTGCCCTCTTTCATGAAGCCTTGCTGGTACGTAGGATCTCAGTATGAGGCACAACTCCAGACAGCGGTGAAACCAGGAAACATTGAGGTTGAGTTTTTCCCACCAACCCAACAGAATCAGGGTTTGGTATCAGAAATTAAGTTGAATTATAAAACATAAAGAAAATTACATTTCTGGCACAGCTCACTTTGTGGAATGAGGTTCACAGCCACTTCAATGATAAGAAAGGACACTAATATTTTCCCAGGGTCAAAAGTAATATATCTAAATCTTTATTATGCTAACATGTACCGTCCAATCCTGAAAAAGTGAGAAGTAGACCAGCTATGAGGCACAGCGGCTGATCACAAATAAGTAAATGCAATGCTGGGAGGTAGGGAGTAGGGTGCTTGCCAGAAGCAGACCGAAGGTGATAGAATTGCTGTTTTCTGTAGAAAAAAAACCTTACATTTGGCTAAGAAGAAGATTAAGAGATTAAAAGGGAAATGTGATAATCTGATCTACAGTGAAAATAACTGAGAGAATACAGACTGAGCAGAGAAGGATGAAGAATAAGCAAGGGAAGCAAATGGTCGATTTGGCAGGAAGTTAAATTGTTTGAAGTCAAGATTCCTCCTAAAAACGTTCTCCGCTCCTTCGGTGAACAAAAGGGCTAAGGAAACAACCAAATCTTGGTCCAAGGGTGCAAGTAAAGTAGACAAACCAGAGTAAACTGGCCGAGACTGGCCAGATGCCCACCAAGCCTGTGTTCTCTTCCTGGGAGTATAAGATTATATTTCACACTTTTGCACGAAGTTAAACTGACATGATGTGATTGGATTCTGGCCAAAGGAATGTGAGCAAACCGAATACACCTCATTTCCAGGCCTATCCATAAAACTCTCTCTATTCTCTCTCTCCTTCACTTAAGAAGCTGCAAACAAAAGACTCTGAGGTGGGAGAACCAGGCAATGGAAATAACTAGATCTTTGAGTTACTGTTTGGATGAGAGCCACACATGCCACACTAGAGTATTATACAAACAAAAATAAACTTTTATTGTGTTAATCCATTGAGATGTTGGGGTTCTTTTGCTTCTACAGCATAATCTATTCTATACTGTTTCACACACACACACACACTCACACACACATTCTTTCAAAATTAGGGATTAGAGACATGAGTTTGACTAGATATAGGACATAAAAACAGATAGGACCTAAAAGGAACCGTTGATGCTTTAAAATGTTGCTAATGAGCTAAAAAAAATAAATAAATACAAGTTAACAAAGTTATAGATTTACTTCAATGGAAGGAAGTTTATATCTAAAGTATTCTGATATTCTCACAAAGTTTAAAATTGAACCACTTGTATGAGGGGTCTGGAGGTAGAGAACAGGATGGAAGAATGTAGAACTCTACAGAGTGGCACAGTCATGGAAGGCATACTTTTACCACCTGCTTGCCCTTAGGTCATGGCAGCAAAAACGGTAATCAGAGACCAAATAATGCAGCAAGGTCTCCAGTAGAAGAGTGGTCAGGGTGTTTTGGGGGGTCCTTTGAACTGGGAAGTGAACTTCTTCTTAGCCACGCTGAGTACTACTGAGGTTGTTTTAGACATGTCCATTGCCCACATCATTAGCAAACAGGTGAAAACTTACGAGGAGTGAAAGGAGGAAAGTTCAAGTTGTTTGATTCACACTCATGATCAGAACCTTGGAGAAAACTAGATACTTCATCCATTTCCTTCAAAGACACAAAATACACAAAATGGAAAATGTTACTGACCTACAGTTGGTTGTTGAGGAATATTTACTGAACAAGAAGCCTGATATCTGGGGTCTCTTATTAACTGATTTTGGGATCTTGAGTAATCTTCCTAAATTTTCCTGACCTCCGTTTCATCTTTTGGAATAGGTTGTATCTGAGATGCCTCCCAACTCCAAATGATATCAGGCACATTTTACCTTCTATACATTGATTTCAATCAGTTAACTAAGAAATACCATTCCAGAGGCTTATTCTTACCTTGTATAAATATTGTCATTTTTATTGTTGCTGTTATTATTTCAGTATTGTCTTAAAGAACCTAAGATAGGGTAATATTTCAATTTTATGATTTTTCCCACCTTCTATTCCACTCAGTGCAGGACAAGGAGATATAATTGAGATCAAATCCATTTATTTAAAATGCATTAAAAATATGCGATGCCTAATCCTGCTAACAAACAGAGATAATCTTTCAAATTTCAAAGAAATATTCTACCTAAAAAATAAAAAAGCTCATTAAATTATTCTCTAATGATTAACTTTAAATTTTAATGAATCAGTGCAACAAATAACAGCAATTATATCTTTTAAGAAAACAGTATTTTTAAGTTGAAAGACAGTTAATGGAGGTAAAAGCTGAGGCCATGAGAAAGTAAAGGACTTTCTCAAAAAGAAATAACCAGCTGCTGGCAGATCCAGAGTTAAAATCCAAGGTTTTAAAGGGTGTAATTTACTGCATATAAGCTCAGCATGACATAAAAGGGGTTAATACCACAATGTCAAGCAAACCATTTTATTATAGATCAGGGTCAAAGTTTATCTCAAAACTTGGAATATCTGTTTCCAAAAGAATTTTGATCCTGGAATAACAACTTACAATCCAGACTCCATCAAACTCCAGAGTTTTATGAAATTCACTGAACTCCTCTGTCCACCACTCAGTACAAATGGGATTACTATAATCGGGAAAGACTGTCCATCCGGGATATCCCTGGAGAACAAAGGAGAAGGCTGTGAGTTTGTTCGTTTGATGGGTCACTTATGCATTTATTGCTGGCTACTATTTCTTCTACTAGAAGCCCCATGCATCTATGCATCTTATCATTTTTTAATCAAAATTTGTGACTCTCCCCAAAAACTAAATTGTAAAATGGATGCAAGGAAACAAAGGATGAAAAAAGAAAAGGAAAACAACTGATCGAATAGATGAGAAGCCATCGAATATCTTTTTCCTGTTTAAACAAAGAAAGTAAAATTACATTATTTCAGGCCAATTGGGACAAGAACTATTTAAAATACTGGGAGTTCTAACCAGGAAATATTTTAGGAGAAAATGATCGAATTCATTTAATGGGCTGTTAATTAAAAGTCATCTAAAATCTGCTTTGAATAATGATGTTTATAAATAATATGTTGTTTTTGCTTATAAATAATCTTTTCTAAAGGGTTAAATGAATTTTGTGCTTATTATTCAGTGGAAAGTACTCTTGTAAAAGCTCAGCTGCCCTGAAAATAGGGCAGTCCAGTCCAATGCCTAAAACTGCTGCATTAGACTAAAGGTTGGGCTCTATCTATAAGTTTCAAGTAAACTAAATATATATTAGCTGAGGTAGGTTTAACATTAGCCTATGAGCATCTTGCTATATTATCATAGTTGAATTTATTGTCTTGGGAAAAATTAAAAAGTTCGAGGCAGTAGGACTTTAAGAAAAATGAATTTTCTTCTAATAATATATTGCTTCTCAATTATCTGTATCATTAAAGGGTGAGGGGCTAGCTTTTTAGAGACTAAATCTTAATTATTCCCACCACAAAAATAAATGATAATTATGTGATGTGATAGAGGTGCTAACTATTGCTACAATGGCAGTCGTATTACAATACATAAATGGATCAAATCAACATGTTGCACACCCTAAATTTACACAATGTTACATGTCAAATGTATTTCAATTAAGAAATAAATCCTTCAGAATTTTAATCATTCTACTATTATATCTCCTGGTTTGAAAATAATAACAAAAGAA
Source organism: Equus asinus (assembly GCF_041296235.1). Classification (NCBI taxonomy): domain Eukaryota; kingdom Metazoa; phylum Chordata; class Mammalia; order Perissodactyla; family Equidae; genus Equus; species Equus asinus. Next base: position 194,752,382 of record NC_091790.1, on the reverse strand, counting down.
ACCTCTACAGCCATGAAAGCAGTAATGATGCCATAACTTGCCATCCACCCATCTTCATACCAGAAGTATAAACTTCCCAAAATGTAATTTACTCTAATTTTCTTGAGAAATTACCTGCCCAGTGACAAAGCCATTGTCATCCAAGATCCATACTCTCTTTTTTGTCCCATTCACATAGGGCAGGTAGTCAGAGTTATTTGAGATGCCAGGATTCTAATAAATAAATACAATAATAAATATTGCTTTTGTAAATTTCTTTTGCACTTTGAAAAGAAAAATGAGGCAAGGGAATTAAGTGTTTAAACATACCATAGCAATTACATATTTCATTCCATTGCTATGTAAGTCTTTGATAAAATTTGAGAGACCAGGGAACGCCTCTTCATCAATAGTGAAATCCTTCTTTCCATCCATGTAGTCTATGTCAGAATACTGGACATCCTGAAACAATAGCAAGGGCCAGTCAGAACCTAGGGAACATCACCGTGCTGATGGAAAGTATTACAGCTCTGCTTCTTGATCATAAAAGCTGAAGCCATATTTCTTAATGATCCCAGAACTTCAAGAACTTGGCTACCTCCTAGGAGTAAATAAGTCCTTGTTGAAAGACGCAGTGCTCTTAGGTTGCAGTTTTATATCTCTTGGTCCTGAAAGTTGAATGTTATAAGGTATCAGGAAGAACTTGAGAGTAGGGACTGTGTCTTATTCATTTCTGTAACTTGAGAGCTTGGACACTTGACACAAAACAGGTGCTCTTTAAATATTTGTTTGAATGAGTATATTAATAATGTTATAATCGTGAACTAACTTGGACTCTAAACATCAAGCTAGAATATATCACAAGAAGAGAAAACAGCCTTCCTGCCCCATAAAACTGCTGGAGTAATAACTGACAGAGAAAAATGACAAAGGGATAGAGCTTCAATTAACCAAACTCTCACACATACATCATTTTTGTGTTTCCATACCAACTTGTGAGGGGCAGATGTTATACTTAGTGAGAAGATTGACATGTGAAGCGGTTAAGTGACGTTTCCCAAGGTTACGTGCATGGGTGAGTGGGGATCAACTGGGGCTTTGGTGATAGGCCCTTTGACTCCAGATGCTCTTTCTTCTCTTTTTTTTTTTTTCTCAATCTGACACATACCTCAAAGATGTAAGAAAATCTTTTAAGTAAGTGTCCCCCATGTAGTCATGCATTAGAAGGCTCTAGCTTACAGACCTGAAGGAGAATGTGGCTTATAACCTGTTGCCAACGAAGCATCATTTGTTCTACTACTGGGCAGTCATTTAGGACCCAGGTGTGCTCCACGGTCACATGGCAGGAAAGATCCAATCAATGGAATGAAGCTCATTTGTTTTGGAATCAGTAACACCTCAAAAAAGCCCCTCCCTTCAGAGGCATGGGGATAGACTGAGACCAAAACCCCTTTTGAATCCTGGTCCAGCTATTTAGCTAGCTGCAGTGACCTTAGAAAAGTCATTAACCATGCAGTGTCTCCATTTTCTCATTGACAAAATATCAGTAAGTTAGGGTTAACCATGAATGTGAAAGCCCCTTGTAAAACAATGATATGGCAAGATTGGACCTGATTCCTCCTGGAATTGGGTATTTGCAAATGGCAGATAAGGGAGGAGTAAATGAAACACATAATCAATTTCCCCTTAACACCAAAACAACATAGTGGACATGTTTTCTCACAGGAAAAATTCATCTCCCTACCTGCCCTCATTGCTACTCCAAGAAGGGATTGAAAAATCTTGAGATCAGGCCAGAGTCATTTCCACGTGTACAATCTTCCCTCCAATGCTAACCAAATACATGCTTGCACCCCAGTTTCAAAGACCTAACCCAAAATAAGCTGTTTTTATAACTTCGTTAACTACATGCTATGCATCTCTGGAGGAACTTACCAAACATTATACACTTAATAATTATCTTTTTATTTACTAGTGGACATTGAACATCATAAATACTTTGTAACCATAGAACTTTCAAAATTAGTCTGCTAGTTCAGAAAGGAGTACAAAGGACACTGCAAGAAACTCGCTTCCTGTCAGTCATCATTAAAATCTTCAGCCCTCATTAACCATATCTCCCCATATGCTGCTTTCTCTTATAAAATAACAGCTAACTTTGGCGGTGGTCATCCTCCATGCTACATGCTTTAAATGCTTAGTATAAGGCATCCCTAACTACCAGTCAACCAAAGTAAGTCTTACATTCTCATTTTATAAAGGAGGAAGCTAAGACACAGAGATATTAATTAACTAGCCCAACATTGATAGAGCTAGGAAGAAATAAAGCTAAAATTCAAGACCGTATCCATCTGAACATAAACTGTGCTCTTTCCATAATGAAACAGGTAATTCAGCAGGCAAATTTCTGACAGTAGGTGTATCTGTCTATCTGTCTACCTATCTATCTATCTGTATTTTTTCCTAATAAACTGAATTAAACGCAAAAAATAAAAGATTAAAAATGTTGCTTGATGCATGATAAGAGAAGTTCCAGCTTACATATGGGATCCCAGCTGCACGATTTCGATCTACAACCTCTTTCAATCCGTTGATGCCACCATAATTTCTGCGACTAAGCTGGAACCCAAGACTCCAGTATGAAGGCAAGAATGGTCGTCCAACAAGCTGAAAACATAAATATAGAAGTGTCTAAGAATTTAGAATCAACACTGTTTGTAACACCAGGTCTGACATGGAAAACATTGTCTCCATTTCATTTTCTATAAAGTCCCCAGATCTAAAAATGTCAGAGCCAAGAGTAATTTCTTATGATAATTTGCAAAATTCTATAACTCCCATCTTTCTTTACTAAGTACCTAAATGTATTCTCAACAACTTCAACATCAGAAAATAATGATTTGCAGAAAACGCTTGAATAATGGTGTCATTTTGGGAGGAAAGAAGTAACATTCATTCACTCAATAAATATTTTCTGAGTGTTTACGTGGTGGTGAGGCCTGAGGCAGCGACTTGTGATATAGTGACATAAAGCAAACTTAAATTTTTGCTCTCACAGAGCCTAAAAGCAATAAATAAATTTCTAATTTCAGACAGCAGTATGTGCTAAGGATAAAGGAATAAGGACTGATAGGATTAAGAGCGGGATGAGTGAAGAAACACTGCATTATATTTGAAATCCAAGTCTACAAGTGCTCGAGCCAACATTGAGAAGACTTCACACACAGAGCCCTCTCTTACGTTATTCCTCAGAGTGCTTGGCCTCCAATATGAGAATCCCCTCAGCACGGTGCTTTCTCTCATGCCTCTGAACTCCCAGATAGTTTATTTGCACCTCATTAATGGCATTTATTATAAAGTGTTTCCTATTACAACTATTTCAGGCTGTGTCATATTTCTCCTAATTGATTATCAATTCGCTGGTGTCTGGGACTACAGTTCACATGCCATTAAGTGTCATCCTGAACACATCACCTCATCTTTCTGTACCTGAGTTTTTTCTTCTATAAAGTAGGAAGTGTGTCTAAAGTTTTTCTTCTATAAAGTAGGAAGTGTGTCTACAGTCTAAATGGTGGCTAAAGTTCCTTCTTGTCCTACAGTTTGAATCAAAAATAAATATCACTGTTCCTTTTACGTGGTTTCTTTTCACTTAATTTTAATTTATTGAATAAATGAATAAACTGTTGATTTGTAACCTTAGATCTTTGGAATGAGTGATCGCACAAGGTTGAGCTATTAGTTCCTTGAAGATAGGCTAGTGTCTGACTTATTTTTGCATTTCTCAAGTCTTGCACAGTGCCTGTCTTCCATGCAGAAAGCACCCAATAAATGTGCATCAAAATAAACATACATGAATAAACATGAATGAAAGACCCACAATCCCAGCACTTATAATCCACAGTTTACTCATAAGTTTTAATTTCCCCTTGTTAATTTATGACGAATGTATGAGATAACAGCAATACATAATGATCACCTAAACACAAAGCCATACCTCCAGGTATTCCTGCACCACTTGTTCTGGAGTGTTTCCCAGGAACACATAAAAGTCAAGAATGCCCCCAGTGGTGCGGTAAGTGATTGCAGGGGCGGGCTGAAGGGTGACCTCTGAAAGGATTAAAAGGAGAGTTAGAATTTTGTGGCTGAAATATACTCTTCTTCAGAATATGAGTACCCGAGGTATCCAAAAGACTCTCAGTCTTATTTTGAAAGACATGAAAATCCTCCGTATTCCTGTTTTTAGATAATTGTTGAAGTTTATAAAATGTCATACGAGCAAATCACCAATGGAGAACTGACATTTTAAGAGCAAAAACAAATTCTATTTTAATCTGGCCATATAAAAATACAAACATCTGGGATTTGTGAGAGATTTAACCCAAAGGAAAAGTTTTTAAAACCTTAAGAGATGAATTTAATGACAACGAAAAATAAAAAATAAAAATAAACCCTTATTAGAGTATCATTAATCCAGAAGCTGGAGGAGGAAGATTCTAGAGTGGGGAAGGGATGGGCTATGACCAATAGCCTACAAAACACAGCCTCTTGCCTACAGACAGACAGTATGGTTTATGTACTGAAATCTAAAGGTATCTCTGAAACGTGTCTATCAATGAATCCTACTGTCTACAGATATTCTGGGACACATTACATCTCAAAAGAACCCTGAAGCATTTTTCAATGAACATAGCTTTCGGCACGAACTGGATTTGTAGACAGGTTAACCTACTTTCAGGTTCCAGTTTCTACAGAAGCATTGTAGGTCCAAAATGCCTTCTGTTAAACAGTGATCTCACCGCAAAAGTCATTTTTATAGAAGCAGCATCCTAAAACGTATTCTTGCTGAGATAAAAAGATGCTTCCTACCCATAGCATTGCTGTTCAACAGAAAAACCCCAAAAGAGGAGCCGCTGGTGTCTTCAAGGCACAAGAAGAATGTATGAGCTCCATACAGATTATTCATGCCCTGTCAACAAAAATGAAAAAAAAATAATAGTAGTACACGTTAAAAGTGTTTTATTCACCCTAAAATAAAATCAAAAACCATGCACAATACGTACTTGGTCAACACCTGACGTAGTTTAGTATTGTATCAAAAAGGTATCGAAATGATGGCATCAACTGACAAATGGATAGACAAAACACACATGGTACATCCACATAATGGAATACTATTAGCAATAATAAGAAATGGAATGCTGATGCATGCTGCAACATGAATAAGCCTCATAAATGTTATGCCAAGTGAAAGAACCAGACACAAAGGCTATATACATATTGTATGATTCCCTTTATATGTAATGTCTTTAAAGTTAAATCTCCAGAGACAGAAAGTAGATTAGTAGATTGCCTGCATCTGGGGTGGGCAGTGAGGTAGGAAGTAGGTTAAATCTCAGAGGCTGTAAGAGATCATATTGGGCTGATGAAAATATTCTAACACTGGATTATGATGGTTTTACAACTCAGTAAGTGTGCTAAAAATCATTGAACTGCACACGTAAAACAGATAATGCTTATGGTATATAAATTATATCTCAATCAAGTTATTTTTAAAAAATTAAAAAATATTTGCAATGATATATAACAAAATGTTAGCAGATCTTGATATTATGAGCAACTTTGAATTTCTTCTTTATGCTTAACTGTGCTTTCTAACTTTTCTATAATTGACATATGATACTTACGTAGTAAAAAAGTTTAAAAAGAAAAAGATATTGAAACTGTCACAGGGCATTGATGAGCACTGATACAAACAGAGATCATGTGTGTACCTGTAAGGTGCTGTAAGACTAGAAGATCTTGAGATTATAATACACAGAAAGCTACAAGGAAGCTCCCTGGGTGATGTCACAAACCTAGCCCTGGGTGTAGGACAAAGGTACTGATAATGGTAAATTCCAGGAAATGAGGAAGAAGAGATATGTTACATATCAGCATGATACATAAAATAGAGAAGACCAGGAGGGCTGTGCAAAATAAGCTAGATTTAAAATTATAGCCAGGAAGACTCTTGGCATCAACTCTTGAATAGAGTAGAATGCAGATTAAATAAAAATATTAAAAAGAAGGAAGGAGAGGTATAGGGGGAGGAAAAAAAGGAAAAGAAAAGAAAAAATTTTAGTCTAATCTGGGACTATATAACTCAAGAATTTCAGCTGTAGAAAGCCAAACTTAGTATGATGCTTAGTATTCCATATTTGTCAGGGTCCTTCACCAAGCACTTTAGAGAATGTGCTGGCCATTGTTTCTTTTTTTCTTCATTTGGTTCAAAAAATATGCTCTCTCCACTGCATTAGATATTGGTGGGTGGGCCAGTTAATATGCTACTTGATTTGTTCTTCCCCTGTGGAATTTTAATTGCAAAACTTCAGCTCCATCCCTCCTTTGCAACATACATCAGCCTGCAGCTCTTGCACAGATCTGAGAAACATCATCAGCACAGTGGAGGCTTCAAGACATGCTCTATAAAACCATGCTACGTGTTGTCCATGGCCTGGGACCTCCCCAAACCCTTTGCTGTAAGTCAGCAACAAGGTAAGTATAAAAATCAAGAGAAAGAGTTTAGAAACTCTCTTATAGCAATTTACAAGAGTTTTCATGTCTGTTTAATTTAAAATTTGGGCTTGTATTTTGTATGTCTTTGAATATTTTAGTTTTATTTTCCCAGTGATATATTTTAATGTATTTGACAAAAGTACTGCCCATCCTGTACTGAAAGAGAGAGAGAAGGAATAAGGAGAGAAAGAGAGAGACAGAGAGAGAGAGAGGGAGAGGAGGAGAGAAGGAAAGGCAGATAGGGAGAGAGGGAGAGGAGGAGAGAGGGAGGAAGAAGGAGAGGGAGAGAGGGAGAGGGGGAGAGAAAGAGAGAAAGGAAGGAAAGAAGGAAGGAAGGAAGAAAGAGAGAGAAGGAAGGAAGGAAAGAAAGAGAGAAAGAGAGAGAAAAAGAAAGAAAGAGAGAGAGAGAGAGAAAGAAAGAAAGAAAGAAAGAAAGAAAAAGAAAGGAAGGAAGGAAGGAAGAAAGAGAGAGAGAGAAAGAAAGAAAGGGAGAAAAACTTATCTTTTACCACAGATAAGCTCTTCTCCCACTTTAACACGCAAGTGATTCATTTGTGGATCTTGTTAAAATGCAGATTCTGATTCAGTAAGCCTGGGCCATGGCCTGAAATTCTGCATTTCTAACAACCGCCCAGGTGATGCCAACTCTGCTCTCTCTGGAACACACTTTGACTAGTAGAGAACTAGAACAAGACTAAAGCTGCCAAAAGAGGCATTTTTAGGGAGCCAGACCCATGGTGGTTGTTTGGCCTAGTAGTAATGTTCCCCACACTCTGCTTCAGTCACCTGGATTGGGTTCCCAGGCACAGACCTACACCACTTGTTGGCCATGCTATGGTGGTGACCCACATACAAAATAGAGGAAGATTGGCACCGATGTTAGCTCAGGACAAATCTTCAAACAAAAGAGGAAGATTGGCACAGATGTTAGCTCAGGATGAATCTTCCTCAGGGGGAAAACAAAAGAGGCATTTTTTGGTCTACAAAGTTCTACTGAGAATGGCTCCTGCTGAAGCTCTCCCCTAGATAACTACTCAATTGTAAAAGACAGACATAGTTATTTTGTATAAGTGTTTTATAATATATATTAGGCTATAGCATAGTCATTAAATTTAAATTTAAATTTCTTTGAAAAGTGAGATTTTTTAAAAATTGATATATTACTAATTGTGAGTTTATAAACCTCAAGAACAAGTACATATTCTCCAATACAAACAGATCTAAATTGGGCAAAATAATATATAGATATAACTCTGTAGGTTACTTTCTGGAAAGGAGGGACGATATTCCTTACTGTGAGCAATCAGCAGGAGGAAGGGCACCTCACCTCAGTGGGGGTGGCATCCCGGGTGAAGATGGGCCAGGTCTCCCAGGTCATGTTGTGACGGTACTGCTGGTGCACATGTTCCCCCAGCCCATACACGTTGGCGCTGGGCAGTCGGAAAGACAGCTGCAGGTACTGCTGGGCAAACAGGAGGGGCCCAATGCTCGTGTCCAACCTGGGCATGGAGTAAGAGCGAGAGTCACCCAACAGCCCTCTCTGCCAGGAAACTGCTCCTTTTCCTGTACACTTTGAGAAGAGTCATTTCAGTGTTATCATCCACTTTCACGCTGCCTTTAAAGGCCTTTCTAGGGCGTCCCTGGTTCTTTATCTCTAGAGGAGCATAGCACCAGAGATATGATACCAGAAACCCATGTTGGATGATTGAGGGAAGAGAAGAATGTGGCCTTACATTTGCTGTGCATCTGCTTCATGTCAAGTACTATTCTGGGTGCTTTATAAATATTATCTCAGTACATGTAACAACAGCGGACTTTTGATTCCCTTCCTATGGACAAGGAAACAGAGGCCAATGAGGCGAGGTACTTTGCCCAATATCACACAGCTGCCTGGTGATTTGCTGGTGCCAGAACCTGAATACAGATTTTACTGACATTAATCCTTGTATCTTCTCCAGTATAATTTATGATTAAGCTCAAGCTGTTGTTAAGCGATTGATGGTAGGTCTCTCAGGAAGTAATAACTTAGAATAATAAACAGTGAAGTTGAGTTCCAAAATAATAGAATTCCCTATTTCATAATATCCATGAACCACAAGTGTATTTATACAACTTAGCACACCCAGCACATGACATTTCACTATTCTTTGCTCTGCAGTCATGACAAATTAATGGTGTTAATGATTTACAGTAAAAGCTTTGACATTTTTCTGAATTTCAAACATTTTCCTAAGTCATACTTATCTCATTGCCCACCCACAGTAAGTCAGAATGAATGTCATGGGGATTGTATATTCAGATATACAAATGGTATTAAAAAACTCACAAGACTCTTTTGTTGCTCGTCCTCATTATTTTGATGCTGAAGGGTATATGAGTGACCTCTATGTGATAGCTCAAATTGGAGGTATCAACAGTCTCATTAAACAGCTGAATATTTTCATGGGGGACTTCATAGCGCATGTTATTGAAATCAGTGATCTGTCAGAAGGAAAACAGACAGGACAACTCTAGATAAGACACTTCCTTGTAGAGCTTACAAGAGATTTTTGCTCTCAAATACCCCCCAATGAGAATAGCTTCTAAGTCTTGACCCTGTGTTTCCTGATTGGTGAGAAGAAAGCACTCAATCATGTGTCCCCTATCGAATAAAAATCAGCCTGCCCATCCCATCAGGAGATTCCTGCAGAGAGGAACAGAAGCACCTCTGCCTCCACACCTCTATGCAGTGCACACAGAAGAATGATCTGAACCCAGTGTAGGGGCACTGTCTTCAGAGATGTATTCAATAACTACCAAACCAACCTTGAAATGAAAACGATTGGCTGTCTGATATTCAGCTGTGAAGAGGGTGTCGACGATATCATATCCAAACAGAGATGGGGATGACAACCTTTTCAACTGGGCAGTAAACCCTAGGGGTGTGTGGAAGAGAGAGAGAGAAGCTTATCGCCTTTATTTTGCAGTTAACTTATCCAGACCATAAAAAATTGTTCCCTGGGGCAACATTAAGCCCGTGCTCACCTGTGCTTGTATTTTTATAGTCATTGCTGACATTATAGCCCCAGTTCCTGGGGAAGAAGCATGTAGGGACATCAGCATCTGACCCAGGCTTCCAGCAGCATTTATGTTGCCATCTGCAGACAGCCTGTGGCATAGAGTTAGCATTATAGGAAACGAAGGAAGTATTGTCTACTGATCTATAAACAATTTTATTCCAAGAAGAATTTGTTAGGTCATAATTACATTCAGTCATTTATTCATTCTTCTTTTATTCATATATTTATCCAGGCATCCAATATGCATTTATGACCTACTAGACAAGGAACTAATAATACAGATAAATAAGGCGCAATTCTTGCCTTCAGCAAACTTACAGATAATTACTGTATGATGAAATGAATGCCCCAATAGTGTGCCCAGGGGCAAAGAGAAAACACACACCAGCCATTGTACCCAGCCTAGAAGACTGCAAGTGGTATGGGGTGGGCTTCTAGGTAGGTAAAAGGTAAATCCAGTCCTAATGCACCAGGATGGGTTAGACAGGTGAACAGCAGAGCAGTATTCCAAGCTGAGAAAGCAGCAAGCATGACAGACTCAGAAAAATCACCAGTTCATTGTGCCGAGAACACAGAGTAAGAGAGATGAAGCTGGAGGCACACAATATCCATGAGTGAGTGGGATGCAAGACCAAGCAGTTGTGACATGCTCGTAAAGAAGAGTCATAGAAATGGCTAACAATATGGCATGAACAAATGCCTTTCTAAAAAGTAAGGAAAGTAAAGCAAGGGAAAATAGAGAAAATTAAAATAGAACTAGGACAGATGGTGACATAAAAAAATCCAGTGTCCACAAGGCAAAAATAAATGGCATGTGGTTTCTCAGCGTGGTTTGATTATGGATTTTTAAAATTATTATTATTTGCTGAGATGTAATTTCGAAAAGTCTTACAACTTTCAGATTAATTTATGCAAAAAAATGTTTTGTTATAATAAATAAAATAGGTGGCAAATTGAATCAAAATGTTAAAATAAACACAGACAGCCACCTTTTTACCCAACTAAATTTACATGAAGTGACAGAAGTGTCACGAAGGAAAATATTCCAAATCCACTAGAAAACAGCAGAATATAATGCAATATGGCAGACTAGAAATATTACAAAACTCCTCAAACATAGAAAATAGATTTATCAACACTAGGGAAAAATATATTCATAGCTTAAAACACAAGAGGAGAAAAAACATTTCTTCAAGCCAAGTCAGTGTGGAGAAGTGGAAGAGAACGTGGAATATAGTTTTGGATGATTAATTGGGAAGCTGTAGTATGAATGCTTAGCTGCCCAATCCAACATTCCTTATGGCTATTGGTTAGCTCTCGCTAACTGGTGGGCATCCCAAATTATTTGTTCAGAGGCTAAGGGAGTTGGGAGAGACATTGAGAGCCAGAAGGCATGCAATGCACCAGCTAATAAACTGCCCCCTCTACACCATCAGGAAAGTCCCCATATTTCTCCCACAGTCCTTTCCTTCCCTCCTAAATACTCAGTGTAAGCCAAGGTAAATAGGACAGGCATCATAGACAATTAAATCAAAGATGACAGTCAAGAGCCACCAAACATTTGAGAGAAACCAACACCATGAGAGAAAGGCATCAAACTTAACAACAGAAGAAACAAATTAGAGGAAACAGTTAACAGAAAAAACAGCACAAGTCTTCAAAATAAATGGAATTATTATCTTCAGAGACAGGTACATAACTGTTGCCTCCATTTAAAAAAAGTGTTGAAAGTTAGGGTATTGCACAACAAGATTTAAAACTCCTTAATATTTGGACTGAATAACAAAAAGGAAACAGTAAAAGAGAAAAGTGTCAAGACAAAAAAAGAATTTTTAAAAAGCAAGTTTAGGATTATCCCAGAACATAATACACAAAGATAAAGAAACGGAAAGTATGCAAGGAAGGATAAGTGAAGAGACCAATGGACCCAGACAACAACACTCAAGTAGGAGATTCCAAAGGAGTGAAAAGACAGCACAGGTGAGGGAAGGGAGGATCATGACAGAGAGAAAGTGAGGTCGTATATAGTGAAAAACTCAATATGCAACCCAAGAAACTATAAAAGAGCAAAATAAACCCACAAAATCTACATGAAAATTTAATGAGAGTAAAAGGAATAATCAATGAAAGAGGAAAGAAGCAAGCATCTGCGGTCATCAATTCAAAATATGAAATGAGCGCCTGCCCTGTTGCAATCGTTCACCTAAGTCCACATGACACAGTGCTGTCAGCGAGTGAGACAAACACCATTAATTAAACAGACCTTGTTTCCACTACTGATTTGAAATGCCATTTTTATTTTAAACTAAATTTAAGTGCACGTTTGTGAGAATAAGAATATGTGTTTGAGGGCTTCCTATTATACTCCAATGGCGTGTGTATCAATTCCTGCTATGATTTCACGTTGATGATTACTATAGTGTGAGGATATGTTTTCATATTAGTTTGGCAGATCGTGAAATCTAAAGGAGACTCTTTGAAAAGATCAAATAAATATGAATATCTTATCAAGTCCTATTTTGACAAAAAAAAAGAGGGAGACAAGATTCAAAACAAAAATGGAGAATAACAGATAAATAGGATTTTTTGATACAAATAAGAATTATGAGAAAACTGTACAAATTTTTCCCAATGAATGTGAAACTGTAATTCGGATGTTTAAATAGTAAAATATCAAATAATCAAAATTAGATAAGAAGAGTTAGAAAATCTGAAATGTCTAGTAGCCACGGGGAATTGTAAGCAGTAGTCAAAGAACTTTCCCTAAAAAAATGATACCTTGCCTAGACGATTTCAGAAGTAGAATATTCTCATTTCACGTATTTTTTTTCAGAACATAAAAAACGATGCAAAGTTTCTTGATTCATTTTATTAAACTAGAATAATTCTGGCAACAAACTGGACAAAGAAAGTCAAAAAAACAAACAAAAATACATAAGCCAATTTCACTTAAACAATGTAGGCATATAAAACTTTAACAAAATGTTAGCAATTTAAATTCATTAGCATATTAAAAGAATTAATGTACAATAGCCAAGTAAGGTTTATCAGGCAAAAGGTAGAATGGTTCAAAATTAAGAAATATTTTAATGAAATTCGCAACACTGACAAAAGAAAATCTTATGATTACCTCAACAGAAGCAAAGTATTTTTAAAATATGATAATGTGGTACATTTAAATGTTCCCAATTTAAAAAGCAAGTTATAAAATAACATATAGTAAATCAAATTTGTGTTAAAACAAAAATATATAAATATATGTGAAACGTATAAATATGTTCGAAAGCATAGAAAGGTTAAGAAAAGGATACAGACAAAGCTATTGACTGTGGGAAGGGAATTTGGAGATGGAGAGGAAGCATTATGAATAAGGACTTCCCCACTTTATACTGTACATAGCTATAATGTCTGAATCTTTCTTATTAAATAAATGTACTCAGCATAGATTTTGTGATTAAAAGAAAACAGAGTATGTCACAAAACTACTCGTTTGGAAAAGGTACTATAGCATTAACAAATATTTCACATGTTAACATCTGATGTAATTGCTCTGAAAAACCACAATATGAATATAACTTAAATCAATGTTTCATGCCTATTATAAACAAAGCAATCACATTATAACCGTAAAATCTTCCTAAATGTACTCTTTAATTTTCCATATATATAATTGATAGTTCTGCCTCATCCTTTTCAGAGAACAGAAAAGACTGGAGGGGATCAGTGGAGAAAGTTTGGGGCTCGGATAACCTCTGGATAACTGTTTTACCTAAGTCTGAGGCAGACATTGAGTACCTCTGCTACCACTGAAAGTGAAATCTGTAGAGTCCAAAAGATCAGTTTCATTGCCATAAGGTGTTCCAAAGTCTATAGACCTCTATAAAAAGCAGTAAGACAAGAAATTCAGTACATCCAGATAAACACAATATTTTTGCCTGCAGTTTGTCCTAGCATCCCTATTTCAGTTTTAAGCCAGTACCAGTATCCCAGACACTGAAGGTCAAACCTTTGAGAGAGAGATATATCTTCCTTCATCTTTTCCAATTCTGCTGTCACCACAATAACATAGACCCTCATAAACTCATGTCTGGATTACAGCAGTTGACTCATAACAAGTCTACCTATCTCTATTCTTTCCTAAGGAATAAACTTTTCTAAAGAGTTTTCTCCAGCTATCTTCCAAATAGATTTTTGTGTCATTTCCCCCTCAGAAGTTATTGACTAACAGAACTTGAGAATTGAAAACTGACTTGAAAATTATCTAATCCAACTTCCATTTGATGCAAGGATTTTTTTCAGTAAAGTCTCTGATGGATGCTTAAATTCTGTTAATGATGTGTAGCCAACTTCTTCCAAAATCAGAAATTCCACCTTTATAATTAATTTTTACTTCAAAGTTATTTCTTATGTTTAGTTAAAATCAGTCTCCAGAAAGTTCCATTTTCTGAAACCTACTGTAGTGGCATATTGTCTTTTAAATACAATATATCAAACTATATTGAAAAATTTGAAGGAAAAAGGATCCTTGGCATTACAAAACAAGGAAAAAAAGGCATATTGGAAAAAAATTTTAACGGTCATTATTAGCAGGTAACATTATTATATAAGAAAAGTCCAAAAGAGTTTATAGACAAACTAGCAGAAATAACAAGTAGATATAAGAATATGTCTTCTTACAAAATCAATATTTCAAAAATCAATTTCAAATCTATATGCCAAAAAGAGCCAAATGGAAAATTAAAATTCAAAAATAATACTTAAATAAAATCAAACATCAAATAGAAAAAATTTGGAAAAAATTTTCAAGAACTCTATACCAAAAACTTCAAAAATAAAAATCTGAATGAATAGAGGGATGTATATCATGTTCTTGGATTAGAGTATTCACTCTTGTAAAGATGAAAATTCTCCCAAAATTAATCTGTAAATTTTGTGTGATCACAACCAAATTTCCGGTAAGTTTTGTGAGGAAACTGATAAGCTGATTCTAAAATTTATTCAGAAATCTAAAGGATCAGAATAGGCTAGAAATCTTGAAGAAAAATAGGAATGATTTGGAGGACTTAACCACTTATCAAGATCTATTGTAAAGCTATAGTAATTAAGGCATATGGTATTGACAAAAGAACAGATATAGTAACAACGAAAAAAATAGAGATTCCAGAAACAGATCCACACATATAAAGATGTATAATTTACAGTAAAAGTGTCACTACAATGGAGAGGTAAAAAGATGGTTATTTCAGTTAGTGGTGATGGGTATATTAGAAATTCAAGGAAAAAAATAATTTATACTCCTATCTGATACCATACATAAAAACCAATTCTAGATTGATTAAAGATCTAAATTTGAAAGATAAAACAGCAATGCTTTTAGGAGAAAATATAGGAATATAGTTTTCTAACCTTGGAGTAGGCAAGAATTTTTAAGTAGAATACAAAATGCACTATTAAAAATTGATAAAGTGAATTTTATTAAAATTAAGAAGTATTTCTCATTAAAAGTCACCATTAAGAGAGTTGTAAGTCAAACTATAGAGTAAGAAGATACTTAAAATTTATATATGTAACAAAGATTTGTATCCAGAATATATAAATAACTGCTACAAGGCTTAATAATATAGCAGCCCAATAGAAAAAACTGGGAAAAAATAATTTTGAAAAGACACTTCACAAATATGATTGTCAATCTAGCCAATAAGTATACAAAAAGGTATTTAACTTCACTTGTCATGAGTGACATACAAATTAAAACTACAAAATAGTTATATTGAAAAAGGGGAAAACATCAAGAGTGGGTTAGGATGTAGAGCAACTGAAGTCTTATATACTGCTAGAGGGAGTGTAAATTTGTACAAATACTTTGAAAAACTATTTTGCAATATCAGCTAAAGATAGTCACTTACATATCCTTTGAATTGGAAATTCCATTCTTACGTATCATTATTTGCCTAGGATATAACTGTATACTTAATAACTCAAAGAAAACTATAAAAACCATTTTAGAAACAATAGGAAACTTAAGTTGAATAAATAATATAATATAACTTAACATAATATATAAATATAAATATAATAAATATAAAATAATCATTATTAATAAAAGAAGCATTGTAATAAAAGAAGCACTGGTTAGCAAATATAATAGATTATATCTACAATAGAAACTATGTATATGAAATAGCCAGGAAAAAAACTTCATAATACATGCATAATAAAATGTATACTAAGAGGAACATAAAACTCAATTGGGAAACGTACATATACAAAAAAAGAGCTGAGGGGCCAGCCTGGTGGCATAGAGGTTAAGTTCACGTGCTCTGCTTCAGCAGCCTGGGGTCCATGGGTTTGGATCCCTGGCACAGACCTACACAACACTCATCAAGCCGTGCTGTGGCAGCATCCCAAGAACAAAATAAAGGAAGATTGGCACAGATGTTAACTCAGGGTCAAGTTTCCTCATCGAAAAAAAAAAAAAAGAGTTGATGGGGAGACTTTCTATGTTTTTAAAATGGAAGATTCAAAATTACTGAGATATCAACATTACCTAAATTCAACCTAAAATTTAATGTAGTCCTAATTAATATCCCAATAGAATATTATGAGACATAGAATACAGCGTAAAAGAATAAAACCTAAAAATACGCAACCTTTATGATAAATTCGTAAGTCACAACTAAGCAGCGTTCAAATAGTTGATATTCTTGCCAGTAACATGATTCCAGAAGGCCCTTGCTATAATGAGTCACCTGAGTTCTACAAGTGACTCAGTTATCCTTCTGTGCTTAATAGCTTCTATCCTCAAGTAATAGTCAGAATTTAACCCTTCCATGGCTATCCTCAGAATCACACTCCTGACACATTAGCAACACTGGAAACTCTCCCTCCACTCTGGACTTTGGACCCCACAGGCCAACACTTTTGTTAGTTCCTCCTCCTCTTTCCTTTACCCTCCCTTGCTTCCCTCACTTTCCTAGTGTTGCTGTTTGTTTCAATAAGGTAAGAAAGAAATAATTCCAAACAAATCAGAGGCCCATAATCCACTCCACCACCACCTTCTTCCCACTCATTTCTTTTAAATAAAACCCAGCAGGCAACAGCAAGGAGCCCATTTCTCTGACCTCTGTCACCACCTGGCCAGGCGCACAGTCTATCCTTTCTGATTCAGGGATCTCTGGGCACACTGGAAGATCTGCGTAGGAATTAAAGGACAAAGTTGAACATTTGTAGCGTAATCACAGTTCCAGGAAAGAAGAAGGCAAAGTTACAGCATTTCAGCCAGTTCTCCAGTCAATGATCACTAATAGCTGGTATCTACATTTGCATACAACGTTGAACACTTCTCCAAGTGTTAAACACATTTGCTTCTTGTTTGGTTGGCTTTCACTGAGGTATAATTCATACACCATAAAATTCACTCTTTTAAAGTGTACAATTCAATGGTTTTTCATATTTTACAAAATTGTGCAGCTAATCCCTACTATCAAATTCCAGAACATTTTCATCACCCCAAAAAGAAATCACACACCCGTTAGTGGTCAGTTCCCATTGCCCTCCGCTCCCAGTCTCTGGTGAACACTAGCTTACTTTCTGTATCTATGGATTTGCCTATTCTAAACACTTCACATAAAAGAAATCATAAAATATGTGGCCTTTGGTGTCTAAAACTTAATGCAGTCCTAATTAAGTTAGGCATAATATTTTCAAGGTTCATCCACGTTGCAGCATGTAACAGCACTTCATTCCTTTTTATGGCTGAACCGTATTCCCCTGTATAGACCTAACATCTTTTTAAATCTATTCATCAGTCGATGTACTTTTAGGTTGCTTCCACTTTGTGACTATTATACAAAATTCTGCTATGAACATTCACATACAAGGTTTTGTATGAACACGTTTTAAATTCTTTTGGTTATATATCTAGAAGTGGATTTGTTAAGTAATATGGTTAACTCTATCTTTAACTTTTTGAGGAACTGTCAAATTCTTTTCCAAAGAGGCTGCACCATTTTACATTCTCACTAGCAATGAATGAGGGTTCCAGTCTCTCCAGATCCTCAGCAACACTTGTTACTATCTGTTTTTTGTTACAGACATTTTAGTGTATGTGAAGAGTATTTCATTTTGATTTTCGTCTCCCAAATCACTGATGGTGCTGAATATCTTTTCATGGCTTATTGCCCATTTGTAGATCATCTATAAAGAAATGTCTTTTCAAATCCTTTGCTCATTTTAAAAAGTGGATTATTTTTCTTCTTATTTTTGAATTATAAGATTTCTTTATATATTCTGGATACTAGACCATTATCAGAAATGTTATTTGCAAATGTGTTCTCTCATTCAGTGGATTGTCTTTTCACTTCCTTGATAGCGTCCTTTGAAGCACAAAATTTTTCCATTTTGAAGTCCAATTTGCCTATTTTTCCTTTGGTTGCTGTGTTTTGGGCATCATATACAAGAAATTGTTGTTTAATCTAAAGTCACAAATATTTATGCCTATATTTTCTTCCTAGTTTTACAGTTTGGGCTCCTACATTTTGATCTTTTATCTATTTTGAGTTAATTTTCACATATAATGTCAGGTAGGGATCCAGCATCATTCGTTAACTTGTGGATATCCAGCAGTCCCACACATTTATTTTTTGTTTGTTTACTTTTTGCTTTTTTTCCACTCACTTTCAACAAGCTATGAGGTAAGCTAGGAAGATATTATTGTCTTCATTTGAAATAAAGACTTTCACCCAGCACTGACTATTCTTACTTTACCCTTTATCCTTTGTGACATTCCCTCTCCCCCAAATAACAGCGTCAGAAGTAGGATCTGGTTCAATGGGCTCCATGAGCCACCCAAAACCCTGAATTCCATCTGAAGCTTGAGGCAGCAGTTACTGTGGGCATTATGGGTGCCCTTCAGTATCTTTGTTTCTATTCAAAAAAGAACTCAAAAATATATCTATTATCTTTATGGCTCTACACTTACTTGTGTATAGACATAAATAAAAATTTGTTTTAAAATTGGATTAAAGACTTAAACATAAGGCTCTTGAAACTGTGAAATTTCTAGAAGAAAACATAGGGGAAATGATTCAACAGATTGGTCTTGGCAATGATTTCATGGATATGACACCAAAAGCACAGACAACAAAAGCAAAACTAGACTAGTGGGACTACAGCAAACTAGAAAGTTTCTGTACACCAAAGGAAAAAATCCACAGAATAAAAAGGCAACATAAGGAACAGGAGAAAATATTTGCAAATCACTTAT
The DNA here is from genome assembly GCF_041296235.1 of Equus asinus. Lineage (NCBI taxonomy): Eukaryota > Metazoa > Chordata > Mammalia > Perissodactyla > Equidae > Equus > Equus asinus. Next base: position 194,733,524 of record NC_091790.1, on the reverse strand, counting down.
CTGAAAAAGGGCTAATTTATAAAATATGTAAGGAACTCCTACAACTCAATAGCAAAATCAATCAAACAAAAAACAAATAAGCTGATTAAAAAATAAATTTGCATTTCTCCAAAGAAGGCATACCAATGGCCAAAACAGATACAAGAAAACACGCTCAATATCACTAATCATCAGGGAAATGAGAATCAAAACCACAATGAGATATCACCCCACATCTGTTAGGGTGGCTGTTATAAAGAAAACAAAAGAACACAAGTGTTGGTGAGGATGTGGAAAAATTGGAACCCTTGTATACTAACGGAGGGAATGATAAAAATTGGTGCGACCACTATGGAAAGCAGTATGGAAGTTCCTCAAAAATTTAAAAATAAAACTACCATATGATCAGGCAATCCCACTTCTTGGTATTTATCCAAAAGAACTGAAATCAAGATCTCGAAGACATGCTAACATTCCCATGTCAATTTTGCATTTCATAAAAAAGAAATCATTTCAGCACTATTCACAATAGCCAAGATGTGAAAACAGCCCAAATATCCATCGACACATGAATGGATAAAGAAAATATGGTATAAACATACAATGAAATACTATTCAGCCTTTAAAAAGAAGCAAATTTGCTCATTTGCAACAACATAGATGAAGCCTGAGGACGTTATGCTAAGGGAAATAAGCCAGTCACAGAAGGACAAATAATGCATGATTCCACTTATATGAGGTATCTAAAACAGTCAAACTCATAGAAGCAGAGAATAGAATGGTGTTTGCCAGGGGCTGGGGGGAGGGGGAAATAGGGTGTTGCTAATCAACATGTATAAAATTTCAGTTATGCAAGATGAGTAAATTCTCTATATCTGATGTACAACGTTGTATCTGTAGATAACAATACTGTATGGTACACTTAAAAATCTGTTAAGAGGGTAGATTCCATGCTAAATGTTCTTACTACAATAAAAATTTAAACAAAAAAAAACTCCTTTTCAAGGCATGGAAACATATCTTCAAAAAACATCTTGAGAGAAGTCCCACATGTCAAACAGTTAAAAGTGAGACTACTCTGCATTAACTAGGTTATGGTTTAGGATGAATGCAAGTGTGAAGATCCAGTTTTCTGCTAACTAAAAGAAACTACTTACTCATATACACTGAATAGTAATCTCATGAGACTTATTACCCAAAAAAAGTTTTATAGGGAAAAAATAGTAATAGGCTAAAAATAGCTTCTATCAATGGTTTTCAAATCATCTTTCAAAGTCATAATTGTTCCTAGAAACTGCCTTAATGTTTACTGTGAAGGGTGATGAAAAGAGATTGAGTAGGTAGGGCTCTGATGTCAGTACGATTTCTTGTCACCACCTGCTTAATCTACAATGTATTTATAGACATAAAATGAGCTTCACCAAGCAGAATAAACCTCAAATTCATTCTAATTAAGAATATATTTTTGCACTACCATATTATTTAGAGAATAATATGTGCATGGAGGAGAAGGCATTCTGTTTGATGCTTCTGTGAGAGAGAGAACAGTTTCAAAGATATCTATGAAGACATCATAGCTATCTCAATCAGAATATGGGCTGGAGGCTAATTGTAATTGATATATTTAGGCCAAGGTCATCAGCACTCAACTTCCCTGTAACCTAATTTCCTCTTCCATAATGTAACACGATTGGGCACTATTACCTCAACTGTTCTTTCTCCTTGAAGGCTCTATCACTTTCATGACTCTGAGTCAAAGAATAGGCATCTGCTAAGCCTAATTTTTCATCTTGTTAAAATTGCATCATACGGCATTTAGAAGACTGAATATCACTAGCATTCAAGGTTTAGTTGCAGAAAAAAGAACACGTCTTTTGGAGGTGGCCTTTAACTAGTTGTGGATGTGCATTTTGAATAATGCAATGTGGTGGGATCCTGAAGAATAAAGGAATAAAATGATTTCTTTGGCATCCAGAAGGGACTTCCTTTACCAATCCTTCCAACCCAGCAGCCACAAGCATCTCCCTTACCTGAAGGATTCTCCAACACAAGAAGCAGCAGGAGGATATCTAAGACAAGTATGATTATGATGAAGACAATCAGAAGGACTTCCAATACAGTGAGCTTCCTCGCCATCTAGATGGACACAGATAACAGGATTAAAGCAAACCACAAAGCCCCATCAATCCAAAAGAATAGATATATATCATGATTAACCTGTGAACTCATTTGCAAGATGACTTGATTATCAGCAGCATTCCTCTTCACACAATCCACAGAATATTTGTTTCTACTCATCACAGCATCTCCAATTAACCCTAATCTGTACATCCAACATCTCTAGGGCTCTTGCCTTTTTTTGTCTGTAGAGGGGTTGATATTGTCCAAAAAAAAAAATATCAGACAGAAAGAATTGTGGGAGAGAGAGGGGAGTAGAACAGAGTACAAGAGAAAGAAAGATGGGGGGTTGAGATGGCTCACAAAGCTCTTTCAGATGCCACTTTGATCTTCACATCCACCCTGGACAGTAGAGAGGAGGTTACACACATGGAGGGAAAAAGTAGCCAAACTTGACTCCAAGTCTTCTATTTCAGTTCCCATGCCATGATGCCAAGATGCTTAACCATTTAGAGGTCACTAATCCTTTTAATAATCTGGTAACAAAAGTGAACCTAATCCTGATCTCCAACATAATGCTTGCTTGTGTGTTCACAGCATACAAACCCATGTCAATCTGATGGCTCACAGTAGCCCTGAAGATCATTCATAGACCTAAGTTTTAAAATGTCTGATCTATTGTAGGGTGTACTGATCCGGGAATCCAAGAACTTCAATTCTTGTCCTGGTTTTCATAATAACAGGTGGACATTCTAGCTATACGGACGTATGCTTCTTCATCTATGAAATGAGGTCAGATTCTGGATATATACTCATTCTTCTGCTCTAATTATAGTAAATCTAGCATTCCCTCGCGATTTCATGACAGTCTGTAAATTCAGTGACTCTCATCACCACTCTAATTCCCATCAGCCCCATATGTTGGCTATACCCTGGAACTTTTCACTCCCCAGAATTGTTCCACTTCTGAACTCTTAACCTCTACTTCCTATTTACTGGTCAGAAGCTCGTGTCCTTTTACTCTCTCATTGCATCTTTTCCTTATTCTTTGATGACTTTGAGGCTTTGTCTCTCTTTCCTTTCATATTAATCTCTTAGCCCCTCCTGTTTTACCCCTAACTGACATGGAACTCAATGTCTATTTTTGCTCTCATCTTCCTTACTCCTTTATCTGCTAAGTGAATCCATATGATGAAACCATTTATCTAAACATCTGCCTTCTGAGTTTATGTGCTTGGCCCAATGAAGATGCCACTGGGTTCACAATCTCCCAAATCTACTGGGCCTGCAAGCTGACTGACAATTTTGCCAGCTCCTCTCATTTTTCACAGAAGAAATTTCAAACACCGATCCTTCTTTTCAAGCCCGAACCTCTGTCACCTACACTCTTACTCTTAGCCAATATTGTATCCTACATCATAGACAAAATAACATTTTGCAAAAACTATTTCATCTCCCTGTTTCTCAACCCAAGCTTTTCTCTAAAAATTATCCATATCTAGTAAATTCTTATCTTTCCCCTCTCTTTTCAATGGAAGAGTTTTCTCTCCTCTTGCCTAAGCATAATCCTGTGTCAATTCTCTAAATCTCACAGGCTTTGCATTTCTAAAATACCTTATTTCACCAATTAGCTTTCTTCTTTCTTTCATCATCAACCTCTCCCTCTGAACTTACTCTTTCTCCTCATAAATAGATCCCAAGTAACCCTGAACTCTGTTGATGACTCTGTGTTCTTCTTTAGGTACCATTATAAATTTCTTTTCCTTTCATAGATAACTTTGCAAAAAGATAATTCCACACTGTCTGCATGACCTTCCTCCTTTATTACTGGCATGGTTTCTGTTTCTTGCATTCCACTGAAACTGCTATCGCCAAGGTCACTGGTGACTTAGCTGCTGAATACAATGGGCACAGTCTTAATCACCTAGCACTATCAATTACTTCCTCCTCTGAAATTTCCCACCTTTGGTTTCCTTGATATCATTCAATATTGGTTTTTCACCTACTTTTCAGGCTCTTCTTCAATATTCTTTGTAGTTCCCTATTTCATTAAATTTTGATATTCCCTATGTTTTCACCACTCTCCTTGAACAAGCTCTACCACTCATACGATTTCAAATAACATCTGAGGACAATCCAATCTGTTTTTCTAGCTGAGAAATTTAGATTCATACATTCAATTGCTTATTGAATGTCCCATAGACTTAAGCAAATTCAACATGTTTAAACATGAAATCATTTCTACCCATACCCTAATCCCAACTTCTGCCAATTCTTCCAAATTGGCTGCTTCTCAAATAACTAATACCTTGAGGAACAGAATCACAACTTCTTTGAAAACCTAGGTACCTTCTTTGACTCCTCCCTTTCTGTTAGTTCTTGTAGTCAGTTACCAGTTCTGTCGGACTACTTTCCCAGCATCTTTCAAATCTGTTCCTTCTTCTCTGCCCCTGCTGGAAATGCTTTAGTCAGGCCATGATTTCTGGCCTGAACTGTGACCACAGCTTCCCCAATGGTTCCCTGCTTCCACTCTTTCTGCTCCCAAAATTCATTAAGAGCACTGCAGTTGTATTGATCTTCCTATAGCACAAATAGGGTCATTGCGTTGTCCTATAGTCAAGTCTTCAATAGTTCTCCAGATAAGATATAAACTCTTTAGCTTCGTAATCAATGTCTTCATGACACCTTCTATGCCCAGCCGCCCAGTCTTTTCTCTCCTCTATGGCCCAGTCCTAGCAAATCAACATTTACAAGGTGACAATCTATAAATTTATGTGGACAAAGTATTTTTTTCTCTCTCTCTTTTTTTTCACTTGTCTTTTAACTTTCCATTTCCCTACATCCCTGTTCTTCTCAACCCCAGCCCAATGTCACAAACATTTCTACAAATACTTTCATATGTATATAGCTTCACCTTTTAGCTGAGGCAGCCTTTAGGTTGATGTTTAATAAGCCAAAAAAATAAGCACCTTAAGTGTGAAGCAGGGGTGAGGAGCAAGGATCTTCAGACAACTTGCCAAGAGGGAATTTAGGATTAGAGTTTCAGTCTGAAGTTGAAGTTTACTAACTATTCTTTCCTATTAGCCTAAATCTATTAGGTGTTCCTCTGCTGGTCTAAATTATTCAAAGGTTTACTCTAATCCCCAAAAGAAATATATCATATTATTATATTCCCATAAAATTTCTACATCAAAGTTGGTTAGGCAGGCATTGTGATTGCCATTACATAAATGAATGTTAAGGACTTTTGTCTAACCATGGTTTGTGGTGGAACTGAGGCAAAAACTGAGATGCCCTGCTTCTTAAACTAGGACTTGAGTGCTCTCACTCTCTCCACAATGTCTCTTAGACTGCAGAGCTCAAAGATCTGGGAGCTAAATTTCCAGTGGTGGAATTTCAGGCAGTGAAAGAAGTGTGAGGGACCCACCCCATATGCTCTCAACACCTGACTTATTTTCTTATATGTACAGCCCATGACTCACTACCACAGCACATGCATTGTCCATCAATTAGCCTTCTTCTCCAAGTATCGTTTCTCTCCATGGGGATACTTTTCCTCCCAGCCTCTACAAACCAGAGGAAGTTACCTCACCAACAGTCCTTAATCCTCCACGGGGAGCAGATTCAGCACCTGCGGCTCAGGAAGTTCAGGAAACTCTGGGGACAACCCCAGGCGTTTTCCCGCCTCTCCAGGCAGAGGGTAAGAGTGGGAATTTCTAAAGGTAGAAATTCTTCCCTACTTAGAAACTGTCCCTGACCAAAGCCACTTTTCCTCATCAAACAAAATTTTAGAATAATTAAAATCCAAGTTATTATTAAAAACCTTGATAATTGTATAGCCATTTCCCTCTCTGATCAAAGAGACACATTCGCCTTCCTCCCAATTCATGCCACTTTGGGCTAACTACCAGAAGGATCCCACCTGCTTATTTTTTCTTGATTTCTCTCAGTGAGAGAGGAACATTTCACAAAACACCCTCCCCGTCTGCCCCTCACTCACTCACATACACACACGCACGCACGCACCACACACGCACGTCCGCGCGCACATCTCTCCTCTCCAGTCAGCCCATGACTGCATGCACTATCTCATTCCGACTTCTCATTGTCTATGGGAAGGGAAGAAAATATCAGATCTAGAGGAAAGCTATGGGTTGTCCAGGTCACTTAGCAGAGAAGAAAGAATGGGACATTTATAAGAAGATAGGGACACCAGTAGTTCCAATCACCACCCGCATGGGAAAAGTACGCACCTCATAGCCGTATGTTTTTATTTGCTGTGTGCGTCCCTCGGTGGTACTTGAGAAACAATGAGCAAAGGTGACTGAGCTGATGTAGTCAGCTTCTGCCAGGATCGATTTATTGCCCTGTAAAGCTGACGGCAATTGAAGATGAGTGCAGACCATAAAAGGGACCTTGCTTTCCTGTGACGTGGAGAAAGCTCCATTTGTTAATAAAAGGGGAAGGCGGGTTTATTCTAATAGTTATGGCTCCTCTGTGTTCCTGTGCATATCCAATCACTTTGCTTGGCACAATAGATTATGCTTGTTTGTCTCCCCACGTAGCCTAAAGAGCTCAAGAGCTAGGGTCTTACACATCTTCTTTACTGTTGTATCTCCTGTGCTTAGTACTCTGCTTAATATCCACAGATATTTTTAAATATAGAGCTATTTGTTGAAAAAGTAAGTGAAAAGTAAAAAGTGAAAAGTATGTGGTTCATCATATTGTTCCTTTCTCCACTTTTGTCTCCCAAAGTTCTCTTGGTATTTTGATTAATTCCAATTAGCCTTCAGACCAATTATTCTGAATAAAAGAAGCACTATTAAAATAGAAATATCGTCTTAAAGTGGGAAGACACCTCTATTGAATATTCATCATGCTCTTTGACTGCTCAACACCTTTAAAAAACTCTTCTAATACTTAATGAACTTCATACCTTGAGAATTCTGCCTCCCCAAGGAAGAGCCTAGAAATTCTCTTTCACAATCTCCCTTTCAGGCAAGGTAGAGGCAAGTGGCCTGGGCTCTGCCAGTGACATGTGCCTGTGATCCAGAAAAAAGTGGAGTGAAGAAGGAGGTGCCATGTGGAATCCAGGATGATGGACATCGTTTCAGAGGCCACAGGGACAGAGGACCCAGTGGTGTCCTATGCTCAGCATTGGTGGTACAAGTTGCCAGACGTGCTAAGAGCGGCGGCAGTGGAATCTCCACAGGACAACTGAGCTGTTGTCCCTAGCCACATAGCCTGCAAACTTGATGCTCTAGCCCTCCTGGAGTTTCAATAAGTTACTATTATCTTTTATAATTTTCTTCTTAAGCTAGCTCAGGTGTTTTTTTAACTGAAATATAATTTGCATACCATGACATTCACCCTTTCATAGTATTCAATTCGGGGGTTTTTAGAATATTCACAAACTTGGGCAACCATCACCACTATCTAATTCTAGAACATTTTCATCATCCCAAAGAGAAGCCATGTATGCATTGAAGGTCATTCCAAATCCCCACCCCCCCAATCCCTGCAACCACTAATCTACTTTCTGTCTTTATGGATTTGCCTATTCTGAACATTTCAGGTAAATGGCATCATACAATATGACAATGGGTGCCCATTTGTGTCTGATTTTTTTCACTTCACATTATGTTTTCAAGGTTCATCCATGTTGTTGCAGGTATCAGGCATCTTCAGGTATTGGTACTTCATTCTTTATTATGGTTTTATTCTTTATTCTTTTTATGGCTGGATGATATTCATTATATTCATATATCATATTTTTCTTATCCTTTCATCAGTTGGTACACATTTGGGTTGTTTCCACTTTTTGGCTATTACGAGCAACGCTGCTATAAACTTGCATGTACAAGTTTTTCCATGGACATATATTTTCAGTTCTCTTGGGAATATACCAAGGAGTAGAATTTCTGGATCACATGGTAACTCTATCTTTAACTTTTTGAAGAACTGCAGAACTGTTTTCCAAAGGCATAGCAACATTTTACATTCCCACCATGAGGGTATATAGTATATATGGGATAATTGACACCCTATATATAGTAATTTATAAGGGCATGCCATCTTTCTATGGCATCTAAGATCCATAAGTAATATGGTACTCATAGTAGTCCATGTTTGCTTCAAATACTCAGTGTATGGCAAGTATACACACGCATGCACACACACACACAGAAATCTGGTTTCTGCCTTTATGACCTCCTGGAATGACATATCTACCTTATCTTTTGGTCTAGTACAAGAGAGCCTTTGTTAGAGGGAAAATGTACCTGGATCTCATTTCAAATTGGGACGATATCTTGGCAAAAGATCAAGAAAAGACATTTTCATTACACAAGATCTTTCTATTCATTGTGGGATACTTTACTCTTAACTCTACATATCCCATGCTCATTTGTGGCACCATTCACATTACAATGCTAACTGACAATCCCAGCCATAACCTTCCTAACTTTGCCATCCCTTCTTGCTAACTAGCAACTGGAAGATATTGGGTCACATGCTTGTGCTGACTAATGAAAAAGTAATAGAGACAAGCATGTGACCCAGTACCTTCCAGTAGTTTATTAGAAGGCATGCTGAAGTCAGCTATTGGCAGAACTCAAAAAGTAATCAAAGTAAGCAGATGGTTGCAATTCTTAAGTCATAAACCAACCATATGTATGACCCTTAACTTTCAGAGCACCATCCTCCAAGGCCAGAGGCAAAACTCTCAATGATGCTGCTGTAAGGACAAAAGGGAATGTTGGTGACACCCAGACCATATCTGCTAAGGCGAAGATGACCTTGTCTTTATAGGTACCTATGATAATAAATGTTATAAGGATGTTTGTAATAAGAAAAGGGAGATGAATTTCTTCCACTTTAAGTTAAAGCGTTTGGGATTACTATTTTTCACTGTAGGCACATCTATGAAGAAATAAAGTGGAGTTACGTGATCTGGAGAAGAGAGAATATGTCAAAAAGACCCCAGCTTTTCCTCTAATAGCAGGCCAGCAGTTATAAATGTGGGTCCACGTTGCAGGGGCTGCTCTGGGGTAGCCACAAATGAGTATGGCTCTGTGAGTCGTGGTTCTCAAGGTGTGCTGGAGACCACACTCTGGGAGGTCCTTGAGACCTTAACATGAGGTTTATGAAGTAAAACTATTTTCAGAAAAACATTAAGAAGGCATTTCCCTTTCTTTCTTTCTTTCTTTCTCTTGGGTGTAGTGGAGTTTTCCAGAGGCTACATAACGAGGTATCACAAAAAACTGAACGTAGAAGCCGTTATGGCAATTCAGGTTTTTTTCTATTAAGCTAGATTTTAAAGAGATGTGCAAAAATGTAAATAATGTAACTCTTCTGACTTATTTTTTTTTGTTTTTGGAAAATATTAGCTATTTAAATTTTTAATATGATAACTTCTTTATTCAAATAGAATTCCAGTGCGTAAATAAGTGAAAAACTGAAGCCAGGGTGTGGTGCTCTGATCCCTGCCAATCCACCTTCTCCCCACTCCTAGAAAGAAATGAAGAGTCCTGGGGCTCTGTGCAGCTCCATAGTTTGGAAATCACAGCTCTAGTCTGTGAAATCCAGCATTTTGCAGATGAGGAAACATGATCTCAGAGAGACAATGTGACTTAACCAAGTCTCCTGACCCTAAAGATTGCTTCTGAATTTCTGTCACTCAAACAAAAGCAGCACAAAATGCCCTGACCAGTGGATCTAAGACCTGTGATGAGATGCAACCTTATACTTAGAGATGAACAACTCTGCTCCAGAGAAAGAAACTAAGGGAGCCACAGACCCAACTCCTCCAGTGACCCTCTTTCTCAGATCTGCTAAGAATCTTTCTAATTCTAGACTAATGGTCTTCACGTCCATATGGAACTGGCTGCTTAAAAGCCAAAAATAGGAATGAATTCAAGAGACAGGTGACAGTCTGACGCTTGGGAACTCTTGCAACTGTTACAGCTGCGTAGGGTCTGAGTTGTTAAACTGAAGTCTGGGAAGCAGACATGCCTTCACCTAGGAGCTCTTGAACTAAGCTCCTCAGACATCCAAGGGGTATAACTTGGGCAATCTGTGAACATAGATAGGAAAATTACATCTTTTTTCACTAATTTATAATTGAAATTTAGCATTTCTTTGGATTATGAATGTAGACAACAGAGCACAGTTATTTTAGCAGCACATGAGTTTTGCAAAAATAGAATCAGATATTTTCATATCACACTATGAAACTGCAATAGATTTCTCAAAATATCATTTATCAATATCATCACATTGAAATTATGACATTATCAGTCCCACTGCTAGATCTTATTTAATTTTGATAGTTAAAAATCACCTCATATATTACTCTATTACATTTTTTAATATTTGGATAAGTGTACTTTGATATACAATAGAATTCCTTTTAAATAGCATGCATTGTACTTGACGCATTTAAGCAGATCATTTTTAGGAGGGGTTCCATAGGTTCACCAGATTGACTATGGGGTCCTTGACACCAGAAATGTTGCACACTCCTCATGCCTCACTCAGGGCCTTGGCAATCAGGATTCTCTAGTCACAAAAGTTCTCCTTGAGCATTTTGTGGCAGCCAGAGCCAATTTCCACCAATATGTTTTCGATGACAAAATAAAATATTTCTCGAATATGAAGTAAATAATGCTTGCCTCCTGGTAGCCTTCCTGGGTTGATTAGAGGAGAGCTGACAAGCTCCCCATCTCTTTGATCAAGGGACTCCATTGTTACTTTTCCACATTTCACTAGTTGCATAGTTAGCTCAGGCCCTCAGCCACAAGCCCCTTACTTTGATAATTAGAACATTAAGCCAATTTAACAATGTTGTTTGTCTAGCCTTACGTAGCTGACACATGAGTATGCAAGCAGACCCTGGCTTCCTGGTGTTAAAAAAAGAAAAAAAGACATAGGGAAGTAAACACATGCATTTCTAACACACTGATTTTCAAGTAATACTAAAATTAAATATCCTTGTTGAACACTAATATATAATTTCTTTAACCCAAATTTTAACCATCTAGTGTTTTATTCATTTATTTATTTATTTTGAGGAAGATTAGCTCTGAGCTAACATCTGCTGCCAATCCTCCTCTTTTTGCTGGGGAAGACTGGCCCTGAGCTAACATCCGTGCCCATCTCCCTCTACTTTATATGTGGGATGCCTACCACAGCATGGCTTGCCAAGCGGGGTGCCATGTCCGCACTTGGGATCCGAACCGGCGAACCCCGGGCTGCCAAAGTGGAACGTGCACACTTAACTGCTGTGCCACCAGGCCAGCCCCAACCATCTAGTGTTTTAAACAACAGTGTTGAAAATTCTATTTTTTCCAGAATTGATATTTTACCAAATTAAGAAACTGCTATGATGACTAAAACAACAACAATCCAAGTACACATGTCCACAAACCTAAATCTTAAGAAAAACCCATGCCAGAGGTGCAAGAAGAAGGGTGGATAGTCATAAATCTGAGCATTCTCTTGGTGGATTAGACTGCATGGACTCTGATGCCAAAAAGGACAAGACCAGCTTACAAGGGTTTGCTGAACGAGAAACAGCCTTAATCCCAAAGTGAGAGTCAAAATATCACAAGATTCAAAATCTCTGATAAATTTGCTTGTTTTATTTTTCTCTGGCATATAAATTTCATGCATTTATGGGAACTGTGGTTATATACATCAGGCAGAGTATAGAAATAAGACTGACAAATTTCAAAGCACACCACTGCAAAAAGAAGTTATTTTTTTATATTCAAACTCCTGCCTTCAGCTTTGCTTGTTTAAATCTCATCCTCCTCCCAGTCCTATAGCTAAGCATTTCCCCAAACCCTCCTCTTTCTTTCAGGTGAGTTGGCTCTTCCTTTCACCTCCCCATGAGGCTACTACTCCTGATATTTTTAAGTTATCTTCTTGCTTGTCGTGATCACTTTTATCCTCGTGGTCCATTTCCTCTCATCCTTCCTGTGTTTGCTTCTCCTTCCTCTTATGTCATGCTTTCATCATATTGCCCCTTTTTCTCTATAATCAATGAGCAGATATTCTTTCTGGATATTTTCTTGAGGGTTTAGTTAGCTCCAGAGCCTGGAACTGTCCTGGCAATCTTTTTATTGTGTATTTACCAAGAGTGGCGCCCAATCCCTGATTACGCTCACATAGACATGCACACACACGCCATCATGGGCCCAGAGCATCTTCAACAAATGTTGTATGATGAGTCATCAGTACCATACTGATCGCACAGAGACATTAAGGTACCCCATAGATATTTTACACTTCCCTACTGCCTATATTACAGGGCTAAGACACAGACAAAACATACAACAAAATTAATGAAATATTTTAACCATATTGGGCTTGAACCAATTAGCAACACACAGTAATTTTATGGGTATGATGTACAAGGAGTTTCAAAGCCTTTCATAATTAGGATCTTGCTCTAAAAATTCACAGAGTGCTGCTCCATGTCAATGAGATGAAATTATGTAGGCTGATGTCTCTGCTGGTCACATCGATGTTTAACACCTGTTGGGAGCCAAAGGAAAAGTATTGGGAATTTGGTGACTGAAATTTCCTGCACTCAAACAAATCAGATACAAACCATGGTCTGCATGACACTCTGATACTTTCACAGTTCATTGCCTTGCTGTCAGACTACCCTCAGATATTCAGGTGAGGAGGGTGTTTCTTAATTCCTAGAGTACAAAGATTGTTCAGTGATAGGGAAAAGAAACAGGGCCCTAAATAACGCAACATGCAGCCACTGCAGAGGGACAACTACACAGACAAATTGGAGAAAATGTCCTCATTTCCACTCCCAAGAGCCCTCCTTTGATTTCCTCCTTCCATTCCCTCAGAGAACCTTGATGAACGCCCAGTAAGAGTTCGATATTTCAGCTTTCTTCTAGGCAAATACTTTCCATAAAGCTTCACCACATGTGCAGTAGTTAGCTTGTGTGTCAGTCCATGGGTTGGTCAGCAACAAAACTGGGCAAAATCCTTTATGAACTCTCAGTAAACTTGGGGAAGTTGGTTGACAAGAAAACCACAAATATGAAGAAACAAAAAATACAAAACTGAGGGGAAAACTTTGTCTCAAGCCTTGTAATCAGGAAAGATTAGGAAATAAAAATTGTTCAAGAAAAAGTAAGATGTAAGCCAACAAGGAAAGATGCCATTTACCATGAGGATAAGTGTTGAACCACTACACAGAGTTAATTCCAAGACACAGATTTTTTGCATATATAGCATTCATGAAATCAGACTGTGTCTTGCAATCAACAGTCTTAGAATTACTGTGACCTGAGCAGCACTCATGACAATCGTTATTGTCTGAGCACGCATGAACTTCATTGTTATTACTGGTATTATGAATGGATGGACTGCAAACCACTTAGCGATTATTTTAGAAAAGAATATGAATCCTGGCTGATAGTGAGATTAAGAAAGTGCTAGGATTAAAACTTATTTAAAGCATATTAGTGGCTTTGGAGAAAATCCTATAGACAATAATGAAAGAATTTCTATGAACTGAAGTATCACCACCACTTCTGATAGTACAGAGGAAATACTTTGACCAATTCGTGCCATGCATTTTTCTTTTAAATAATAATAAATAAAACAATAAAATATTTAAATAGTAAAATAATTTAAAATATTTACATAAAAATTTAAATAGTAAAAAATATGGGATACAAATTGGTTAAGGTATTTCTAATATTTATTCACATTCAGAGTTTACCTCTTCTAAATTATTTTGACACAGATTTATCAATGTCCATGTATCTCCACCCAATATTCCCTCTGTACTATCATTAAAATATTAAAATGATAAAAATCTATGTGTAAAGAAATTTTACAAAGCTTCCTATATGTTTAAAATAGAAATTTTAAATGATATGATCGCATTGCATGATACTTTTTTAATCCTTTTTTCTTTCTTCGTGGCACATGAAATAACGAAGCAATTTTAACTGATGGTATCTTATATTTGATGACATATGGTAGTTCAAACTGTTTTGGAAGTAGATCTCTGAGGCAGAGGTGAAGGAGTAAAGACAAGTTCTATGTAAGTTTGCAGACAAGAAGATATACATGGAAAATAAAGATCCAGACACTCAATTCCAAATGATGATAACCCATGAACTTTCCCTTCATCCCCATGCTGTTCACTGTTGACCCACTGAACACAGAGGGCTTCCTGAAGGGCTTTGCAGGAGAGGCTATCATCTGGAAGGGAAGCAGGCAGGAATTGCACTGGATATCTCAGGGTTGGGAAATACCATTTGGACTTTTCACTGGTCACAAACCTGTGTTGTAGGGTTGTAGGTGAAGGCGGGTGTTATAACTGTGCTGCTCAGAGAGACGCTGACATTGGAAACAGGAGCACTGCCCACTCCCCAGATCTCAATGTAGCCCAGTTTCAAAGGGTTTGTGTCAAGGATGTATTGGTTGAAAATTACATGACTCTGCATCGTATTCTGTCAATTGGAAATAAAAGAAAATAGAGGAAAAAATAGCAAAACTCAATCAGATTTTTCCCAACCTCTTCTTAGGTACAAATGTAGATCATGAAGTAGGACAACTAATTTCAGAGTCACCATCTTGTGTCCACAGAGAATAGAGACCATGATTTTACCAGTCTATCTCCTGTTGCCAACTATCATTAATTTTGCATTGGCTAAGCACCTGCAGGGTCTCTAGAATCACTCTGAACTCTAAGGAGGCAAAGAGTCTCAGCTATCAGAAATCTTAGATTCCACATGTGGAGAAGTCATAAAATGTGCAGACCATTCCAAGGCAACATAGGAACAAGGGCTAATAACAGAAACAGTCTGTCCATCTGTGTCTTGGTGAACTGCTTTAAGTTACTTATGAAACATGAGTGATTTAATCACAGAAAACTTCCTGGGAGCATATTAAAGCTCTATCTGCAGTCTAGAGGAAAGGAAGGATGCAAATTAGTAAGACGAGCAGAGAGGGAATTCTAGGTGGTACTTTATGCCTCATGATATCCATCATCCCACTAAGCCAACAGAACTGTATTCTCCCTTCATAGTATCAGTCACACTCACCTGGCTGGCAGAAAAGTTGGCCAGATAATAGAGTCCTTTTTCATAGGTATCTGCAACAAACAACAAGGTAAGCGTGATCTGGAGCTTTGCTCTGGAATTATAATTGCTTACTTGTCTTGGCTGAGAAAGTAGGGATGATTTTTGGTTTTTATTTTATTTTTCTTCTTTACAGAGTTCCATTTTGTGAGATTAGTCAGACTCTACCCCAAACTTCAATTTACACAAAATGTTTGAAATGAATGTGTATAGATGCATCTGTCTGACAGAGTCACCTCAAATAATGTGGGTTCCTAACAGTACTCTTAATCTACTTCTCTTCCTTGTGGTCTACCATTCCCAACATCTTCATAGTCACCTCAAATTTCCAGATTCCTTCTGTTAGAGGAACACATATGTGCACTTACAGGCATGTACACCCACATCACAAACACCAAGACTGATGTCTTGGTCGGTTTATCTTGAGAGCTATTAGGCAATTTTTCAAATGTGATCTCCAGAGAGCAAAGAAAACCACAGAAAAGACATCCTCGTCCTTTATCTTTAGTTTATGCCACAAGTCCCAGGAGAACATGAAGCTCAGTATATCCAGTAAAGGCAGACTAACCAGAGCCTTGTTACAGGTGTTTCCACCCTATGCCCTGCCCTTGTGACTTTCTCACTCTTCCCCACATGCCAGCTTCTTTCTAATTTGCTTCCCATTCAATCAGACGGCATTGGCTATCCTCTAGAGCTGTGCTGTCCAGGATAGTAGCCACTAGCAAAATGTAGCTATTAAAATTTAAATTAATTACAATTAAATTTAAAAAATTCAGTTCCTTAGATGCACTTGTCACATTACAAGTGCTTAATAGTCACATATGTCTAATGGCTACCATATTGGACAACATAGATATAGAACATTTGCATCTTGCAGAAAGTTCTTTGGACATGACTAGTCTAGAAATAGCTAATGGTACTTGACCCATCCTCCTGAGAGTGTACCAATTCAGTAATCGCCTAATGGAAAATTCCACCAAATAAATAGCATAGCTGATAGAGGCATTGCCTCTCTTACTGTGACAGTAAACCATGTAATTTTGGAATGTGCCCTTGAACATAAACCATATGGAAGTAAATTTCAGTTGGCTACAAAGAAACTTTCCCTGTGGCTCCTATACTACTGTCTTCCACAGTGGATTGGTACAGTTGGATAATGGTTAGAGATTCACAATTAAGCTTTATTTACATGAGGCATAAGGATCACGTACAATATGTATTATACATTTAAAAGGAACAAATGGCTATATTCAAAAATGCAAAATTGTCTTTATATTAAAAGGAAAAAAGCAGGCCTATACCCAGGAACCTAGTCAACAGTATCCAGGAGCCTAGTCAAGCTATTGACATGAATTCAAGGCAACCTTACTCACCAATGCTTTGCCCATCGTCCCAGAAGAGACAACCTTCAGCAGTCCCATCGTCATCCAATGCAACCTTGAAACCTATGAATTTCTGACGGCTGCAGTGTGGTAAGAGAGAGGCATTAGCTAAACACAAAACCACAGCCAGAAACCAAGGATTTTCATAAAAACATAAAGGGAGTGCTTCATGGTATAAAGACTGAGTACTAGGATTCAAGAGACTTGTCATCTAGTTCTAGTTCTGTCTCCATTAACCGTATGTCTTCATTTCAGGAATGCAGGAATGACTCAATCCAGGGGCATTTTCCTTTATGGTTCTATAAGCTCTACAGGAAACCACGAGCAAACTCACTGGATTCCTTCCTTTCCCTACTGTGAGAAAAACCCTGCGGCTCTGATCCTCCTCCTTCCATGACCTAATTTCCTAAACAAATGTACAGTGAGTTCTGTTTACAGATGTCCTGAGTTCTTCAGTTTTTGACTGAAGTTTTAGACTCAAGTGAGCAGGGCTCTACGAATTTTAGTTTGACATCAGACAGGCGTGGATCTTAGTCCCTGCTCAACTACTTACTAACTCTGTGACTCAAAGCCAATCACTTATCCTCTTGAAGCTTCTCTTTGCTCATCTGCAAAATGGGGATGAGAGCAGTACTTACATCATAGAGTTTGTTTTTTCCTTTTGTTAAGAAAAATAGATAATGTCTGAATAGAAATCTCCATTTTAGTACAGCTCTAGGCACAGAGCAAGAATTCACTTGATGCTAGCTAATATTAATTAGTATACATACTTAGGTCTAGAATTTTAAATCTTATTTATGAGGAATCTCACCCTCGGGCATCAGTTTCAATATGACCTACACATTTTTCCAGCAATAGTTTTCTTAGAAAAGAGTCAATTAAAGGCCAGATGGTTTTCTAAAATTAGCATGAATCATGGTGGCCCCTGTTTGACTTCCACTTCAACTGTCACTGATTAGACCCATCATCTCACCCACTTAGATCTAAAATAGTTGTTAATAATTATTCAAAGAGTGGAGGTTCTGAAAAGGTTAAAACACACAAACAAAGAAACAAACAAGAATGTGTAGTAAAATTGCTTTTGGGCCTGAGGGTGCTGCTTAAAAATCAGTGGGCTTCACCAGGATCTGGGCTAACTGGCATGTAAAGGAGAAAACTGGCCCCATCATTCACCTTAAGTGGGTGTTCTGTGCAGGCTCTTGCCAGGGCAGGATGTAGCCCCCTCGGACATGAAGATTGATGTGGTCAAGAGGGGCTGGCAAGGACTTCCACTCTCCCCTTGCTTTAATGTCCTCACCCTGTGGGCCAGAAGAAGGTAAGAGATGATGAGGGAGAGAACACACCTCCCTGAACAAGGCATTTACCAAACATCTTGTCCACTCTTCTCAGCTTTCTGCCTGTTCATGATCCTTCAGCACACACCTGTTATTACACTTTCCCACATTCACCCAGCTGCTGAGTGGAGTCTTGCTTTGCTGCTATGATTCACGTCAGGACCCCTCATCTTTGAGGGTTTTTACAGTACATACTACATGAGATCCTAGCAGGTATCTCACCCTACCCTCACTCCACATCCCATTTCACTGTCAGAGAGCACTTCTTGAGCAATCCTTCTGTTCACTTCTTGTTGGCTCCTGATACACTCCCTGTAATGGCATTTCTAGCCCTTCTCTTTCACTTTCTCTCCACCTCCCTTGACTGCCCCCGCTCCCCACCCTATCCAACTTAACTAAGACCTTTGACTCCTACTGGCTGGAAATGATTAAAGTAAGTTGACCTACTTTACAAATTCTTATCTTTAACTCACTATATCTTCCTTTATGTTTAACATCTTTATCTTGCCGCATGTGTGACAAGAAGTGCTCTCTCACCCCGAGCCATAAACCTTAATGCCTAAGAAACAATCCTATCACGTTTTCTCAACCTAGGGCAGAGCTTCTAAACTTCATCATTATGGACATTTGGGGCGAGATAATTCTTTGCTTTGGGGGCTGTCCTGTGCTTTTTGGATGCTTACTACTGTCTATCCACTAGATGCCAGTAGCATCTCCCCCACCCCCTACCACGTGGTGACAACCAAAATTGTCTCTACACATTGCCAATATCCTCTGCTAGGCAAAATCCTCTCACTTGGGAATCACTACTTTAGAGGTAAGGAACAAAGCTACCATAACAGTCCTTCAGTTTTGGTCCTTGATCTTCATTTTATACAGAATCAACCTGTAAACAACTGCAGACGTAGGTGGTAGAAGGAAGCACAGTGACTAGTCCCACCTTCCCTGAGGGGGACTCTGCTTCACGGGCCTGCCTCAGGACTCCAAAGTCTACAGGACTTTATAAAAATTCCAGCCCCATATCTCTAGATTTCTTCGGTTTTATCAACGATATCATGAGAAAACTAGACTATATTATTTCTAATGACACTTTACTCCAATATCTTATGAATTCTGGACATTTTCCTCCACTGATTATCTTACTTTCAAGTGAAACTTGATACATTTAAAACTGTCAAAGTTATCTTCCTTTAAAATTCTTTATCTGTCTCAATATTTCCATTCTACTATACGTTATGGCTAAATATGACACGATTTTAATCTTCTCATGATTTCATTTTCAATATCATATAAGTTACAAGCTTGTTTACTTTCCTTTACATAGTTTCTGACCAGGCTAGCCTAACAGATTTCTGTTAAAATATACGTAAAGATATGATGATAAGATAAAATCTAAAAACAGCACTATTAAAATAAGAAAAGACAACCAAACCTGCCTTTGTACAGGGTAATTTCCATCAACTGCATAGGCATTGATTATGATTGAGAACCACTATTTTAAAAACCCAACATATGTTCTACACTGTAAAGAAACAAACAAAATGACCAGAAGTAGATAAAAACTTTGATTCATACACATTGTCTTCTCTTTACCTTCATAAAAATAGGTAATCAATAAGACATGTCAGAATAGTTCCATGCCTCCTCCCTCCCAAATAAAGTCTACAAACTACAGTGCCCATTACGACAGAAAGGAGAGGGGAATGGACAGAAAAATGCTTCATAGCATGCTCAATCACAAAGGCCTGACTGAGACAGGCCCCCAAACAGCTGTAAACTGCTGATTTTGCAGCTCATTTAGAGAACCTGAGAGAAGAGAGGGAGATCAGAGCCTCAGTCCTGCAGACCCCTCCAGTTAAATGAAGGAAATCAGCCTGTCCTGCCTCAAGGCAGCTGCCACTTCCTAAAACAAGCGGGAACTAAAGGCCAAGCAGTAAATACTATAAACACGCAGTCATTAAAAATGTTCACTACTGACGGAATAAACAATTCACAGATTAACAAACTGAAAACAGAAAAGAAAAGAGAAACCTTTCAGACAAATTCTAGCATAGATAAGAACAGCATATGATAACGGAAGTTTAGCAAAGCAAAATACTGGGAAAGGTGACAATTCGGGGGAAAATAGCTGTATCTTGACATTTGACTATTCACCAAATGCATTCCAGTGACTTAAAACATTAATTTCACTATATTAAAGTTAAACTCTCTATAAAATTATAAACAATTAAAAAGAAAAAGAGGAAAAGTATTTGCAACAAATATGGCAAAGTGTTATTAATTTAAACATGTAAATATCCTTTAAAAATCAGTATGAACAGTGTAAATAACTTAATAGGAAGCTGGCAAAAGAATAGAAAGTTCACAGAAGTATAAATGGCCCATCAAAGATAATTACAAATCAAATCAATGATGAACATCAGGGTCCACATTGCCTTTAAGAGTGCTACAAAGATGAACACAAAAATTTAAAAAAAAAACCTAATAATCGAAGCTGACAAAGATTTAGGGAGATGAACACTTCCATCAAGTGCTGATGGGAATGTAAATTGTTTCTGTAATTTTGCCAACTTATATTAAAGATTCTGGTTAGATATATTTATGCATCTTCTCTGGCTGGAAATTCAGATAACTACCAGAAGACAAGTGGAGTGGAACACATGCTGGGTATGCTCTCTTGTATAGACAAGATGGAAATTTAGGCTAATGTAACGTTCTGTTGAATGGAAGAGACGGAAATTAGACTAACTCTAGAAACAGGAATTTTATGAATTATACATAAACTCCTGCCTCACGTAAGCATATAATAATCTGAGTAACAACAAAGAAACTCAGTTCAGAAATAGGATCTGATGGGGCTGGCCATGTGGCATAGTGGTTAAGTTCAGCATGCTCTGCTTCAGCTGCTCAGGTTCACAGGTTCGAATCCCAAGTATGGACCTACACCACTTGTCAGCCATGATGTGGTGGTGACCCATATATAAAATAGAGGAAGACTGTAATAGATGTTAGCTCAGGGCAAATCTTCCTCAGCAAAAAAAAAAGAAAAAAGGATCTGCTTGAATGCTTGAATTAAATCATCTGATCCAAGTGGAGAGCCTAAGTCTCCATTCTTGTTTACCAAGTCCAAGACTTTTCCATGCTTTTGCTACCATCTGTAAAACATCTTTCCTCTTCATCTTTCAAAATGTTAAGTGTCTTTGAGTGGCACTTCTGTAAGCTGTTGGTAGGACTGGATGCTGATAAAACCTTTTCAGAAAGCAATTTGCCAATATCTGTGAAAATTTTAAATACTTTATACTGGCAATTTCACTGCAAACTCAGGACAACGGTGAGGCTTTCTTAAAAAAAATTTGCTGTTCCCTTCAGGAAAGCCCGTTTGGGAGCGCATAGCAGAGTCTTAACCTACTGACACCCAGAGGACAGGCCTAGCCAGCAAAAAAATGGAGGCAGATTCAAGGCTCCATGGGATAAAGAAGAGGAGAAACAAAATTTTCATTGTGCTTGCACAGTTTTCACCTAATGCCACCAAAAACCCCTTGGTGGAGAGGGGCCAGAGCACGCTCTGCTTCTCGCCCACCTGCTGTAATTCTTTTGCTGTATGTCCAGTCCTCTGCTTTGATCTCCTCAGAAAGTCAGAAGAGGAGTCCTGGTTAGAGGGAGAGGAAGCACCCCCTTTGACTCTTCCTCTAGAATCAAACTCTAACTTGTCTGTGTCCCTGCAAAGACAACACTGCCTTGAAGCTTCCTTGGAAGACCTTGTTTTCCCAGCTGAGTCTCTGGGGCTCAGACTAGCCCAGAAAAGTAATATGACAGAATGATGTGTTCATTCTACATTTCTAAACTCACTTGTGTTGCTCCGGCTCACAAGGGTTGGGCCTCATACCTCTGTGTGCATTTCACGTAATGCTTAAGACTCCACTTACCTTGGGAAATTACCTTTAGCAATTCTTTGAATGTCTATGCTGTACAAGGAGGTATTTAATAAAAAGACAGAGAGGAAAAGGCCTCTAATATTTATGAACTTATAGTCTATCAGGGAGGATATAAATAAAAACTATAGTCTACAGTGCAATTTCAAGTGTTTACTGGTATCTGTCGTTATACAGTGCCATGAATACTGGTCATATAAGAAAACATAAAAACTAACATGTAAAGAACACTCACGAGAAGCCAGGCACCAAGGGAGATGCCTTTATGTGTTATCTCACAACAATTCTGTGAGAGAAGTGGTCTCCCCCAGTTGGAGGTGAGAAAACTGAGGCTACAAGGTTAAAATGACTCGTCCAAGGTCATACATCAGGTAGGTTGCAGAGGCGAATTTGACCCGAGGTCTGTCAGATTCTAAAGCCTGTGCACGCTACTGTTTTCCCAGGTTGTATAAACAGTAAGAAAAACTTACCGTGTAGTAATCATACCAGCGGGCTCTGGGGAAATATGCAGTGACGTTTCTGGCATTCTGAAATTAAACACACACAAAGCATAGGCAGTGGGCTCCATTAGCTAGGGCAGAGTAATCAGTTTGCTTAGTAAAGGAGTCAAAACAATACTGATGGCCTTGAACCCACATGTCTCACCTCTCTCGAGGTCAGCAATATTGGGGAAGCCTTCTTCCCCTTCCTGCTTCTCAAACAGGGGAGATTTGCCTACTCAAAACTAGTGGCTTCCATAAAACCCTTTGGGATCCAGGTCTTTGGGGAAAAAAAATACCATTTGCTTATAAATTTACCAATAACCTCTCTAAAAAAACAAACTGAGGTTGGGTCTGGGGCAGAAGAAAATTTTTTGGGTTTATGGTGCCAATACTTCAGAAATTATGATTAGTGCAATAAGTTTTAGGGAGAATGCAATTAACTGATATTTTAATCAGAAGCCTCATTGTCAATAGAGGAAGTAAAGAAGTGGCTGCCTAAGGACCTCCTGTAGGAGGAAGGGAAGAGCTAGTCAGCAGCAACAAGATTTTACACAGTGTTCAATCTTTCTGAAAAGTTCTGTTTTAATGGTGATAGATGATTGTAATAATTTCTCTACAATACTTCCCCCACCTGACCCATACTCCTTATTTCCATTAATGAAGAAATGATTCCATCTTCAAATATATCTAAGATTTTTTCGTTCTTGATTGTCCAATGAATCAGCATTAATTATGCTGGTTTTAAAGATCAGGGAGCTGGGGCTGGCCTGGCGGTGTAGTGGTTAAGTTCGCACTCTCTGCTACTGCGGCCTAGGGTTCGCAGGTTCAGATCCCGGGTGCTGACCTAGCACCACTCGTCAAGCCACGCTGTGGCAGCATCCCACATAAAATAGAGAAAGTTTGTCATAGATGTTAGCTCAGAGTCAAACTTCCTCACAAAAAATGTTTTAAAAGATAATGATAATAAAGATGAGAGAGCCAAAGACCAGAACATCTAAATGATGGACTTCAGCTCAGAGGGAGAAGAGGAGTCAGAGGCAGAATAAGAAACCACATCTCAGGACCCTCACCAGACCAGGCCTCTTCCTCACCCCATCCACCAACCTCACAGCTGGGATCCTCTATTCATCAGAGGCCTCCATACTCACAGGCTCCAAGACAGGGCTGACCAGGAAGGCTGGGCCCAGCAGGAACTGACTGTCTATATCCCAGGTCACCTGGTCTGACACAAACCTAGAAAGGGAAACCAGGGTACCACAATCAGGACCCCAACAGGGATCCAGGCCAAAGCCTTGAAGAAACTCTTCACGTTCAGAATCAAGTCAGAAATCTAGCTGCATTCCATGCCATCCTTTACTCTTTGCCTACGTCTACCTTAATCAGGTACATACTCACTTTGTACAAGTCATGTTCTTCAAACTCCAGAAATGGTTGGATTTAGACATGTTCTTACCTATAAATAGCTTCATGTTTTTTACCAATGACACATTTGAAATGCAAGAATGGCCTTCATCCTTCAAATATACCCCTGGAATGGCTTCTCTTATGACCTGAGCTGCTACAAAAGATAAGTAGGTCTTCACAGGCCCATATTAGAAAGAAATTACTCTGTGCTATATTGTATCACTTTGAGAACTTTTTAAAATTCAATAGCCTTTTATCAAAGACCTAGGGTGTGACTGACACTGTGCTAAAAGGAGTAAAAATGTATGATCTGTGCCTAGAGAGCTTATGGCAAAAGCAATCAAGTCTCTAATTTAATTTGGAAGAATTAGAACTGCCACCATATAGAATGAAATTATCCCTTAGTCCTTGGGATTCCAGCTAGACACTCACTCATGGAGAAGAGGCCGCACAACAGTGCTGCCCTCCGTGTGGGCCAAGTGCATCAGGGTGTAGAGATACGGCAACAGAGTGTATCTGGTCTGCAGGACAGTTTTGGAGATATTCACAAAGGTAGCATCCCAGGACACAGGGTCTTGTCTCTAAAGGAGAAAAGAAGAGTGTTCAGAGCTCACTCTTTGGGACCTGGGGGACTTAATGAGGTCACTGACCGTTCATTCCAGATGAAGATCACACATAGCTAAACCAAAGATGATTACTGATGAGACTCACAGAAGATTTTTAATAGAATTTTTAATAGATCGAAAGGGGTCACAGAAGCTCTCCCAGGACAGCTAAGAAAATTTCCCCCAAGACATTCTTTTGGGGATATATTTGTTACAATACTGCCCAAACAAAAAGAATAATCTAAAGAACACTGAGGAATATGATTCATTGAAACATGAGAATCATTTCATGTACCTGTTGGCTATTTTTGTATCTTCTTTGAAAAAATGCCTATTCAGTTCCTCTGCCCATTTTTTAATCAGATTGTTTGGGTTTTTGCTATTGAGTTGTATGAGTGCCTTATGTGTTTTGGATATTAACCACTTATCAGATATATGGTTTATAAATGTTTTCTTCCATTCTGCAGGTTGCCTTTTCATCTTGTTGATTGTTTATTTTGCTGTGCAGAAGCTTTTTAGTTTGATACAGTCCCACCTGTTAATTTTTGCTTCTGTTTCTTGTTGCCTGTGCTTTTGGTGTCATATCCAAAAAACCATTGCCAAGAACAACAGTAAGGAGATTTTTCCCTATGTTTTCTTCTAGGAGTTTTACATTTTCAGGTTTTATATTTAAGTCATTAATCCATTTTGAGTTAATTTTTGTGGGTGGTATAAGAAAGGGGTTCAATTTAATTCTTCTGCATGTGATTATCCAGTTTTCCCAACATCATTTATTAAAGAGACTGTCTTTATTCCATTAAGTATTTTTATCTCCCTTGTCAAATATTACTTGACAGTATATACAAACGTTTATTTCTGGGCTCTCAATTCTGTTCCATGGTCTATGCATCTAATATATGCCAGTACAATACTTTTTTGATTACAATAGCTTTGTAATACAGTTTGAAATCAAGAAGTGTGATGCCTCTAGCTTTGTTCTTCTTGTTTGGCTATCCATGGTCTTTTGTGGTTCCACACAAATTTTAGGATTACTTTTTCTATTTCTGTGAAAAGTTCCATTAGAATTTTGATAGGAATGCCATTGACTTTATAGATGGTTTTGAGTAGTATGGACATTTTAACAATATTAACTCTTCTGATTCATGCACATGGGACAAATTTCCATTTGTGTCTTCCTCAATTTCTTTCCTCAGTGTCTTACTGTTTTCAGTGTACAGATCTTTCACCTCCTTGGTTAAATTTATTACTAAATATTTTGTCACTTTTTGATGCTACTGTGAATAGAATTGTTTTCTTTATTTCTTTTTCAGATGTTTCATTGTTAGTATAAAGAAATGCAACTGATTTTTGTATGTTGATTTTATAATTCTGCAATGTTACTGAATTCATTGATTAATTCTAATAGTTTCTGGTGACATCTTTAGGATTTTCTATGCATAAGATCATATAAACTGTAAACAGGTAATTTGACGTGTTCCTTTCTAATTTGAATGCTTTTTATTTCTGTTTTTTGCCTCATTACTCTGGCTAGGACTTCTAGTACTATGTTGAATAGGAGTAGTGAGAGTGGGAATGCTTGTCTTGTTCCTGATCTTAGAGGAACATCTTTCAATGTTTCACCATTGAATATGATATTAGCTGTGGGTTTATCACGCATGTCCTTTATTATGTTGAGGTACATTCCTTCTGTATCCAATTTGTTGAGAGTTTTTATCATGAAATGATGCTGCATTTGTCAAATCTTTTTTTTTTTCTTGGTGAGGAAGATTGGCCCTAAGAGAACATCTATTGCCAATCTTCCTTTTTGCTTTTCTCCCTGAAGCTCCAGTACATAGTGGTATATCCTAGTTGCAAGTCATTCCAGTTCTTCTGCATGGGATGCCACCACAGCATGGCTGGATGAGTGGTGTGTAGTCTGCTACCAGGGTTTGAACAGGCAAACCCCCAGGCGGCCGAAGCAGAGCATGCAAACTTAACCACTCAGCCACAGGGCCAGCCCCTGACAAATCTTTTTTCTGCATTTATTGAAATGATCATATGATTTTTATCTTTCTTTCTGTTAATGTGGTATGTTACATTTATTGATTTGCATATGTTGAACCATCTTTGCATCCCAGGGTTACCTTGCATTCACGTGCATTGATCACAGTGTGTGATTCTTTCAATGTGCTAATGAATTTAGTGTGCTTCTATTTTGTTTAGAATCTTTGGATCTATATTCATCAGAGATATTGGCCTGTAGTTTTCTTTGCTTTTAGTGTTCTTATCTGACTTTAGTATCAGGGTGATGCTGGTCTTGTGAAATGAGTTTGGGAGTGTTCTCGCCTCTTCAATTTTTTGGGAGAGTTTGAGAAGGACTGGCATTAATTCTTCTTTAAGTGTTTGATAGGCTTCACTAGGGAAACCATCTGGTCCCTGGATTTTCTTTGTTGGAAGATTTTTGATTACTGATTCAATCTCCTTACTCATTATTGGTCTGTTCAGATTTTATATTTCTTCATGATTCAGTTTGGGCAGGTTGTATGTTTCTAGGAATTTATCTCTTTTTTTCTAGGTTGTCCAATTTGTTGGTATATAATTGTTCATAGTAGCTCTTATGATCCTTTGTGTTTCTGTCATATCAGTTATAATGCCTCCTTTTTATTTATAATTTTATTTATTTGAGACTTCTCTCTTTCTGTCTTAGGAAGTCTAGCTAAAGGTTTGTCTTTTTTTTTTTTTTTTATCTTTTCAAAGAACCAGCTCTTAATTTCACTGATCTTTTCTATTGTTTTCCCAGTCTCTATTTCATCTATTTCTGCTCTGATCTTTGTTATTTCCTTTCTTCTGCTAACTTTGGGCTTAGTTTGCTCTTCTTTTGCTAGTTCCTTGAAGTGTAAAGTTAGGTTTTTTGTTCGAAATCTTTCTTTTTTCTTAATGTATTTATCACTATAAACTTCCCTCTTAGAACTGCTTTTGTCGCATCCCATAAGCTTTGGTATGTTTTGTTTCCATTTTCCTCTGTTTCACGGTGTTTTTTTAAATTTCCTTTCTGACCCATTGGTTGTTTAATTTCCACATATTTTTGAATTTTCCAGTTTTCCTCCTGTTATTGATTTCTAGTTTCCAGAGAAGACATACAAATTGGCAACAGGTACACGAAAAGATGCTCAATATCACTAATAATCAGGGAAATACAAACCAAAACCACAGTGAAGTATCACATCACACCTGCTAGGATGGCTATTATCAAAAATACAAGAGATAACAAGTGTTGGTGAAAATGTACAAAAAAGGGAACACTTCTGCACTGTTGGTGGGAATGTAAATTGGTACAGCCACTATGGAAAACTACAGAGGTTCCTCAAAAAATTAAAAATAGAATACCATATGATCTAGAAATCCCACTTCTGGGTATATCCTTAAGGGAATGAAATCGATATCTTGAAGACATATCTGCACTCCCATGTTCACCGCAGCATTACTCTCAGTAGCCAAGATGTGGAAAAAACTTAAATGTTCATTCATGGGTAAATGGATAAAGAAGATGTGGTGTGTGGATATATAGACATATACATACATACCTACATAAAATGGAATATTAGTCAACTACGAGAAAGCAGGAAATCCTACCATTTGTAACAACATGAAAGGACCTTGACAGCATTGTGCTAAGTGAAATAAGTCAGACAGAGAAAGACAAATATTGTATCATCTCACTTGTGTGTGGAATCAAAAAGAGTTGAACTCATAGAAACAGAAAGTAGAATGGTGCTTATCTGGCGCTGGCAGGTGGGGGAAATGAGATGTTGGTCAAAGGGTACAAACTTCCTGTTATAAATTGAATGTGTTCTGGTGATCTAATGTACTGCATGGTGACCATACTTAACAATACTATATTATATACTTAAAAGTTGCTAAGAGAATAGATATTAAGTGTTCTTACCACAAAAAAGAAATGGTGATTATATGAGGTGACAGGGATATTAACTGAGCCTACTGTGGTAAACATTTCACAATATATAAGTATATCAAATTTTAAAAAAAGAAACATGATGGTTTAATGGTTTTGAAGATGTTTCTGAGGAATACGGACTGCATTAATTGTAGTTTAAAATTGAGGGCTGTGTTCCTGGTGACACCAAACTGTGGAGCTATGAGCTAATGTCCTACCCTGGTCCCAATGGTGTTGTGGTTCCTTGAGAAGGGGTAAAAGGCCCCCAGTTGCATCCAGCGAGCACACATCTCATATTCAGCATCTTGAAAGAACCCACAAATATCTGCTCCTGTCTGAAACAAGATGGAATAAAACGAGCCTGTTGATGGTTTCTGAAAGATGTCATCATCTGCTTGATTAGAAGTGATTCAAAGGACACTTACATAGGATATGCCAAAGAGGCTAAACTCCATCATGCCTGCAATGAGAACCACAGTTGTGTCAGACAGGGCACTCGTGACCTGCCTCCTCCTCTCTCCTCCAAGAACCCTTTATGGAGGATCCTAACTGCCCTCCCCACTGGCAGAGGCCCCTAGGAATAAGCCCACACACCAATGATAGATTTCCTCAGTTGGTCCCATGCAGCCGTGTTGTCTCCCAACCAGTGTCCTGCCCAGCGGCCAGAAGAGGGGAATGTGGAACGAGTGATGACAATCCCTCGCTGTCCCGTCACCTCCTGCACAGCTCTGGTTGGAAGGGAACAAGGAGGTGACTGAGGGAAGAGCAGGGGAGGAAAGGCCACTGAGCTTCTCCTCCCAGAGCTCCTGAGCCTAGGGCATAGTAACAAAATGTTTCCTGCATTACTAGAGGGAATATGGAAATCTGAGCCATAATGATGTCCCCACTGACTGATTCCAGATGATACAGACAATAATGACAGTTGTGCCTTTAGATAGTAATTTATGTTTTACAAAAAACTTCATCATGTAATAAACTCACTGGATCCACTAAAAGTAATAAGTAATCACTAAATCTTATAATTTATTTATTCAGTACTTACTTTTATATATTTGGGGAGGAAAAATGTGAATTCCTTTATAAGGCTTTCCTTAGGACAATTCATACTATTCATTGACTGAGCACACAAAATGTAACAGTGCTGATTCAGTAGAATACCAGTTGGCTATCCAACAGAAATGACCAAAACAAATCCCAATAGAGATGAGTCATTTTTTAAATAAAGGAAAGAGATGTCCAGTCTTCTGTGTTCTCTATGCCTCTTATAACTAAAGTTACTATAGCATCAGCTGCACTGTGTAATCATTGCTGGTGTCTCCTCTACCAGGACTATTAGTTTCTCACTGGCAGGACCATGCCTTATTTAAATCTGTTCTCCTAACTATGATCACTGGGCCTGGCTCCATCCTCATGAGTGTTTATTTAATAAATAAGAACTGTTACATAATTTTAATCAACATCCCATTGGCCTTGGAAAGGGCAATGAAGGAAAAGCAAGGAAGCTTCATCAGTCACTGGCTGTCACTGCAGATGGTGCCCATTGGATATGGGAGATGGAGACTCACTCGTATGTGGGTCTGGTCTGGGACCACCCGTACAGGCTGTGCACATCATAGTGCCGCACCCGGGAGCCATCTGGCAGGATCTGCTCACTCTCCATGCAAAGGGTCTTGCTGCTCAGACCGCTGTCCCTGGACTCCAAATCTGAGGACAAAGATCTAGTGATATAACAGCCACCTCTGATTCTGTTTATCCCTAACCTCTCTTCAAGGGATTGGACTCTGGATCTTAAAACTAACTTGACCCCTAAATAGGTCCCTCTCCTCCCCAGGGACATGGGAACGTGCTTGGCTCTGAGCCGCAATGGCACCCACAGGTGTTTTCAACATCAAGTCCCCTGGAATGTTCTCCAGAAGAAAGCAGGGGCATTGGGAAGAACACACAGTTGTCAAATACTTATTACATGACAGGATCCAATCTAGACCTTTAACATGCAAATTGTTTCATGGGATTCTTATCATAATTCTATGAAGAAGATATCATTATCCTCTTTTTACAGTTTTAAAAAATTGAAATTTGGAAAGATCAAGTAATCTGCTGAAGGTCATACAATTCACAGAGAGTATAATTTCTGCAGCCAAGATATGAACATGAGCATAACCCCAAAGTCCATTGACTCTGTGATAAGGGGAAATCACTACTTTTTGCCCGTTGGTGGCACAACAAATTCCTGTGGAAGAATTAACATAAGCCTGAAGATTTAAGAAACTTAGCTGTAGACTCCTTTGGAGACATTACCATTGTTAAATGTTTTCTGAACAAATTCAAGAAATTTATCCAATGGGCGAGAAACTTGCACACACCCAACTGAGTAAAGTGCTTGAAGCATACTCGTCTTTAGCACCTCAAAAACCAGAGCCCCAAGGAGGATGTGCCCTGACCAGTCAGGATAAACCCCTGACTGCTGGGCTTTTGCAGGGGTCACTCCTTGTAGCCATGGCTCTGCCAGTAGAGAAGGCCAAGGGTCCTTACATGGCATATAGGGAGGGTGGTTCAGAGTGGCATTCATGCAGCCTGGAGGAACTGCCCCATTCACAAAGCTTGCCGGTTCATTCATGTCCTAGAAATGTCAAATATAGACATATCTTACTTTTTAAAATAATTATATCCTATCAACTCAGAGACAAGTGATGAATAAATCATTCAGCATCCAGCAATCCTATAGATACCAGCCCAGGGAGACTCATCAAATCCATCTGAGAATTGATGAGAAATATCAATTAAGCCCTACAGAATGACTGGCTAGAGGGTTTTTTAAAAAAATTCTTCCTCGGGGGCCAGCCTGTGGCCAAGTGTTTGAGTTGGCGCACTCCGCTTCGGCGGCCCCGGATTTTGCC
This sequence comes from Equus asinus, assembly GCF_041296235.1. NCBI lineage: Eukaryota > Metazoa > Chordata > Mammalia > Perissodactyla > Equidae > Equus > Equus asinus. The sequence goes on along the minus strand of NC_091790.1, from coordinate 194,702,333 downwards.
AGTTCGGATCCTGGGCGCAGACATGGCGCCACTCGTCAGGCCATGCTGAGGCAGCATCCAACGTGCTACGGCTGGAGGGACCCACAACTAAGAATATACCACTATGTACTGGGGGTTCTGGGAGAAAAAGGAAAAATAAAATCTTTTAAAAAAAATTCTTCCTCAGAGTGTGAGACAAGGCGCAGATCCAAGGAATTCCTAGTAATCACCTTGGAGTTTTACAGCAGGAACTTCAGGCAAGATACAAGATATGAGGAGTGTCCGGGATGCTCTACTCCTGACTGGAGGAATTGCAGCCTGATACGTCCAAGTCTTTTTTGGATGATTATTATCCTCCTTGATTAAGGGTCAGTGATACCAATGCTTAGACACACAAAGATAGAAACGCACCCATCCACATGTACAGACACAAACACACACACTTACAATCCACATGCCATCAAACTTCAAGCTCTTCTCTGGATTCTGTGGGTTGCTGTATAGTTCTTCAAACTCCCTCTTCCACCACTTGACAGTTGAATTACGGAAAAAGTCTGGGAAGGCTGTATAAGCTCGGTATAGCTATAAAAAGTAAGTATAATTTATTTGTCCTAAAAAAATATATTAGACCGCAAATAAGCATTTCCTGAGAGAGTAACTCATGCAAAGCTCTGCACTATATGATGATGGATAATCCAAATAGAGACTAATTAATGTTTTCAGCTTATTTAATATACAATGAGCACAAAGAAAAGAAATTAGCACAAATTAGATGCCTTTCTAGCATTTAGAAAGCATCCATGAACTGTTCCTCTTTGTATCAACATGAATGGTAGCAATCAACACCCTGAACTCACTATCTCATGTGTTAGACACCCAACACTCAACTTCTGTCCTGCAATTTCCTAAGCACTGCTCAAAGACAAAGCATGAGCCAGGGAGAGACTGCAGCTTGAAAGGGGCAGACATCAGATGCATTGTCAACAGTTTGGACAGAAACATCCAGGTAATCCTCTCCTATCTCATACCCATTGGGGAAAGAGAGTGAGAGGTAAGATTGCATTTCGTTAAATTAGACTACCTAACTAGTATGCATCTGTGTATTCCATAGTTTCAGAATCACCTGAAAACTGCTATTGTGTGTCAAGTAAATTGGGAGGATTCATGAGGAAGTTTCAACTTCCCCTTCTCTTTATCTTCCTCAAATAATAAAAGCTGTGTCTTTATTTTAACCTGGAAAGTGGATCCAATGTATAACTCCCTAACTGTAGTGTAAGGTTTATGAGACCAAGGACCTTGTTTTGTATTCTTCTGGTTGATCTTTGTATTCCTCGACAGTGCTTAGTTTAGGACCTGACATGAGATAAATGCTCAGTGCATAATTGTGAAGTCACACCACTTAGCAGCAGAAAACATTCACAAATTTCTATATAGTCCAGGTTGCTTGTTATGAAAATTTATGGTCCTTTGTATGTTTCACTGAATAGGTTCCTCTATGTTCATCAGTGCATTTTTAGAGTTAAAGAGCTAAATAATGCTCGTGGCAAGGATGGGGGGAACAACAGAAAGAGAAATTGGTCCAGGAAACCCCCAGCTCTTATACACAATAGAAAAAGGCAAGTAGGAACTATATGTCTAGTTAAAAGGCAAAAATAGGTCACAAAGAAGGAAACAGAAATGGATCAGAATGCAGGGCTCCCGCTCACAGAGAAGTGAGAGAGTAGTGAGCCACATCACTGAGAATCTCATGAAAAGGAGGCATACCAAGGATGCCTTTTTGTTAGAAAATAGAGGTAGAAACATGGAACCAGAAGAAGAGAACATTTCAACAGAAACAGAGTGTTCCACGTCAGGCAAGGTTAGAAACATGGGGTAGGGGAGAGGGATGGAGAATTAGAATAAACAGAGTCAATGCCAGCCATGTCTGAGTCATAACTGAATCTCATGTGGGATACAAGTGAGAAATTTGACCAATTTCGATTTATTAACCTCACTAAAAGTTGCTCTGATGACCCTTACCCATGAAGTGAAAAGTGTTCTGCCATTCTCGAAGGTGCTGGTTCACTTCACTCTTCTCTGTATTCAACTCTTGCCCTGTTGCTTCTGCCCTCACTTTCCCTTGTCCTCAACTCGTGTTGTATCCACCTGTGTGTCTGGCCCCAGGATCGCTTATCACAATGCATTGTGTGCTACCAAAATGCAATTCCTAGACATCCCCCCAGACTTACTGAATTAAGTCTCTGTGCTTCAGACCCGGAAATCTGCTTTTCATAGGCTTCCCGCTGTTTGTCTGTTTTATACTACCCTCAGCCAGGCTATACCTAGATATCAGTAGTCTCATCCCCACCAGCCTCATTAAGTGGGTCTTATTAATATAAATGGTTATAATTATTCTATCTACTGAGAATCTCTTATGTGCTACCTAATAGACACCATGACCCCCTAATGAAGTGTTTCTCATCAGGGGCACAATTGGCATTTGGGGCAGGAGAATTCTCAGTAGAAATCTGCTGCAGTCAGAACTATGGGCACCCCTGGTCACTGCCCACTAAACGTCATTTGATGCCTCTCTTGTGATAACCAAAACTGCCCACTAGATTTCTAAATGCCCTCAAGGTGGCAGTGTTGCCCCTAAAGGCTGATGAATTATGGGGCTCATATAGTGGTAGCCAAACTCTTGATTGTCAAAGCAGCCCCTTTCTCCACATAATGATTTAAAAGTCATGGTACTGGCATAAAAACAGACACATAGACCAATGGAACAGAACAGAAAGCCCAGAAATAAACCCACACCTATATAGTAGTTAATCTTTGACAAAGGTGCCAAGAACACACAATGGAGAAAGGACAGTCTCTTTAACAAATGGTTTTGGGAAAACTGGATATCCTCATGCAAAAGAATGAAACTGGACCCTACCTTACACTATACACAAAAATTAATTCAAATTGAATTAAAGACTTAAATGTAAGACCTGAAACCATTAAAATCTCAGAAGAAAATATGGAGAAAAAGCTCAGTGACACTAATCTTGGTAATGACTTTTTGGATTTGACACCAAAAGCACAAGCAACAAAAGCAAAAATAAACACATGGGACTACATCACACTAAAAACCTTCTGCACAGCAAAGGAAACAATCAGCAAAATGAAAAGGCAGCCTATGGAATGGGAGACAATATTTGCCAATGACATATCTGATAAGAGGCTATTATCCAAAATATGTAAGGCACTTACACAACTCAACAGCAAAAAAATAAATAACTGATTAAAAAATGGACAAGGGACCTGAATACACATTTTTCCAATAAGGACATACAAATGGCCAACAGGCACATGAGAAAATGCTCAACGTCACCAACCATCAGGGACACACAAATCAAAACCACAATGAAATGTCACTTACATCTGCTACAATGTCTGTTATCAAGAAGACAAGAGGTAACAAATGTTAGCAAGGAGGTGGAGAAAAGGCAAGCTGTGCACTGTTGGTAGAAATCTAAATTGGTACAGCCACTATGGAAAATAGTTTGGAGGTTCTTCAAAAAAAATTAAAATAGAACTATCATATGACCCAGGAATCCCACTTCTGGGTGTATATACAAAGGAAATGAAATTATATCTCAAAGAGATAAATGTATTCCCACATTCACTGCAGTGTTATTCACAATAGCCAAGATGTGGAAACAACCTAAGTGGCCATCAATGGATGAAGATGTGGATAAAGAAGATATGGTTTATACATATATAATGGAATATTATCCAGCCATGAGAAAGAAGGAAATCTTGCCATTTGCAATAACATGGATGAACCTAGAAGACATTACGCTAAGTGAATAAGCCAGACAGAGATAGATAAATATGGTGTGATCTTATTTACATGTGGAATCTAAAAAGAAACAAAGTTGAACTCATAGAAACAGACAGTAGAATAGTAATTATCAGGGGCTAGGGGATGGGGGAAATGGGGAGATGCTGGTCAAATAATGCAAGTCTTCACTTGTAAGATGAGTAAGTTCTGAAGATGTACAGCATTGTGACTATAGTTAATAATACTGCATTGTATACTCAAAAGTTCTGAGAGAAGATCTTAAGCACTCTCACCACAGACACTCACAAACAGTAACTATGTGAGGTAATAGATATGTTAATTAACCTGATTATGATAATAATTTCATGATATATATGTATATCAAATCATCACAGTGTACACTTTAAATATATACAATTTTATTTGTCAGTTATACTCCAATTAAGCTGGGGGGGAAATACTAAAGAAAGAAAGAAAGAAAAGTCAAGGAGCCCATGACCCTTAAGTTCTCTGGTCTGGCAGATTCCTGTATGCATGTGGGCTGCCTGGACCACCAAACTTCAAGTGATCTTCTCTGAGAAGCAACAGAAAGAATAGGAAGCTAGGTCCTCTCCCTTGAATCTTTATCTGAGATCTGTTACTAGTAAAAACCTGTTCTCAGAAGAGAGAAAGTTTTAACATAAGGCTGGAAACTAGGAGCTAATACCAAAATTGAGAAATTCAAGAAAGGATGGGAGGATTTATAAGAGGGAAGACGATGAGCCTGTCCATGAAAAGGAGCTGCACAGAGAAAAAGACTCAATCACTAAAGACATGGCTGGGAGACTCTGTTTAAAAGTGATACTCAAGGCAACAACAACAAAAACAACAAATATATTAATTCAGGGAAAAGACAATACTTCTTAGAGATATCATCCAGTGGAAATTTCACAGGTCTTTGGAATCTTGGATGTGACACCACTCTGTCACCTAAAACTACAGACAAGTAAAGTAAGCTCTCTGAGTTTTAGTTATGCTGAGGATAATAACACCCACCTCCAAACTGGGAGTAAAATATTACATGTAAAGTAAATGGCAAACAGACAGAAACACAGGACACGCTCCCTAAGTGTTTTCCCACACCATGCCCACACCCACAGCACAGAGATGTCCAGTATCCTGAGCATGGCCTCGCCTTCCTGCCAACCCTGACTTCACCCAATATCCACAAAGAGCTCTTTACCTCCACTTGAGTATCCCAGTCTAAAGAATCATTTACAACAACATCAGGAAAATCAGGCCAGACCTGTGGAGAGAAAAATGTTCAAACCCAATGCACTATATAGTATTATGTAGTATTTCCTAAGAAACTATAAACTATGGTCCTAGGGGTGATAATACTTTTATTTTCATGCAAGATTGATTTATAGAAAAGTGGTCCCATAAGGCACATAGATTCCTTAGAAATTCCTTGACTGTGTTAACAAATAGTGCAAAAATGAGAACTTCGGATCTCACAGCCCAAATGGAAAAGACCAAAAAACAACTTGCACAAACACACTAACAGTTCCCCATCCCCAGGGTGGAATCAGTGGATCACCACCCAGATCATACCTTTCCCCAGACAATGCCTCCACCACCTGGAGCTTTGATGAAGACGTCATCTTCCACACCCCGGGTGAATGCAGGATAGGGCTGTGTCTCATTGCCAGAAATGGCTGGATCCTGAAATCAAAGCCCAGGTCAGGTGAGAAAACCAAAGCCAGAGAATAACTCAGGATGAAAAAAGAACTCCTCAAAAGAGAAAGTATTAAGTTCCACCTGAACTTAGAGTTTCTGTGAATCCCGGGAAACACACTTTTCATATTGAACCTCAACTTCTATACTCATAGCATGGAAGGAAACACAATACAAAGCTTTCTCCACCAAAGCCCACTCACTCTCCTGAACAGACTCCACCCATTCACATAGGGACTAACCAGAATGAGGATGACCCGCATCCCGTCAGCATGCATGCGAGTAATCAGATCTGGAAATCCAGCAAACTTGGGGCTGAGGGTGAAGTCCATCTGCCGCTCCATGTAGTCGATGTCTGAGTATTGTACATCCTGGGGCAACACACAAACACTGAGTGGCTATTGGTTGTAAAAATCCAGGTTCCAGATGAGAATAACCCTCCAATAACTGATGGGGAATTTCAGATGGCATCTTTTTGATTTTTTCAAATCCCAGCTCTGTTATTTGTTAGGTATTAGGTTTGGGGAAATTCACCTAATTTTCAAATTTTCAGTCATAAAATAGAAAAGATTAAATTGGCAAAATACAGGATGATAATGTCTATCTGGCAGGACTATTGTGAGGATAAATGAAAACAGTGGATGAGAAAGTGCCTTGTAAGTGGCCAATATAAGGAGATAATGTGGTTACCTCCCCCAAGAGGCTGGCCCTGGAATCAGTGGTTCATGTTCAGAGAAAATAACATAGTGTAAATTACCCAGTACTAATGTAACATGGATGGTAAATCTATCCAAAAAAATCCCAAAGCAAAACCTATAATTGCTTTGGAATATCCAATCCTGGGGATTATCAAACACAGCATTCTTATTAAGAATAAAATATTGCATGCTATACTTTCCATCATTAGGAATAATTGTAAACAATAGAAAAATAAGTAGAATAAAATTAAGTATGTAAATGGTTCACAGGATCAATTCTCTGACTATTGGATAATTCTTGTCCTCAACTGAAGGACAGTGTTCGTTTCACACATATTTCCTCTGGAAACTGTCCCAAGATCCCTACATTCAACCAGGGATTAGCTCAAACCCGAGGGAACATTTTCTGCAGCACTAGCAAAGTGTTGGAACGGAGATTTTATCGACACACACAATGGTCTGACTGAATTTGGGTTGATTTTTTAAATTAAACAGTACTACTATTTGGGGAACCTTTTATTCTTATGGTACCAAGGACATTTTTGATTAAACATTTTGAAGCCATGTAAAAGGAATGGAAGTATGATACAGTATAAGGGGCCCTGGAGTTGGCCCTATGTCCTCTTCCTTTTGCAAATCACTGTGACTCTTTAAAATGGGGACAATGACTCCCACCTGTATTACTGGGTTGGGATGAAGTTCAGGGTGATATTCTATGAGAAAGCACTTTGTAACTTTATAGAAAAGAACCTCACATAAATCAGACAAACTAATCCAGATACAGAGACAACTGGGGTTGGCTGTGAGGTCCCAGAGCCAAGACACCACAGATTAAGAACGTACATAGGGGATCTGGGCAGCCACCATGTCATCATACAAGTTGGCAATCTCAGTGTCATTCTCGTATCCATAGCGACACAGCTGAAACCCCAAGGACCAGTAAGGAACCATCACCGGCCGACCAATCAACTAGAAAATAGACAGAAAATATTAGTCCTTAAAAAGGAGAATCTGGATGGAAGTATACAAAATAATAAGAATACTTTTTCCAGTGCATGGAATTAGACAAGCAGCCTATTCAAATCCAGAGAAACTGAGAAGACGCAGAGCCAGTGGGATACCTTGGGAAAAGCTTCCTGCTGGACTTGACCTTCTCCTCTAGGAATTTTGGAGAATCTGATTTTACTCTGATTCCCAGAGGCAGTCTAGCTTACTGCTTACGAACACAGAATCCAGAGACAAAATGCCTGGATTGCCAGACAGGCTCCAATCTCTTCTGGCTATATGACCCTGGGAAAAAGTTAAACAACCCCTTTGTACTTCATTTTCTTCACCTGTAAATTGGGGATAATAACAGTACCTGCTTCTTACTGTTTTTGTGAGGACTGAATGAGTTAATATATGTAAAGCACTCTGACGTGCAGGAATAGATTAGCGACAAACACTAAGTTTTATATACGTGTTTTTTGCTGCTGCCCAAACAACTGTCATGACTACTGTGACCACCATCACAACCCAAAGCAACAACAATACCATCACATCATCATAACCACCACTAGAACCGCTGCCATCACCACCTTCACCACTACCACCTCCACTACCACCACCACTGCCATCGCCATCACCACCACCACCATTGCCACTGCTGCCACCACCGCTGGCACCACTACTGCTTCTGCTACTCTTCAATGCTTTCAGAGGCTGCAAATTTAATGGTTGTTGGTATGTATTTATTGCTCCTTATTCTGCAATCTACTTGTCTCCCAGAAAGACCAGCAATATGCTGTATAAATACTTGGTAACCAACTGAATTCACTCCTACCTCAGTGTATTGCTGAGTGACAATCTCTGGAGTTGGCCCCAAGAACACGTAAAAGTCCAGAATTCCCCCTGTGGTGCGGTATGTCAAGGCAGGCAAAGGCTGGAATGTCACATCTGAAAATATAGGAAAATACTAATCAAGCTGGAAAGCTTCAAGGTGAGGAATTACCCCTGAAATCCATGCCCTCTTCCTCTGCCTATGCTTCCCTACCATAGAGCATTAGAGAAAGTATTTTTACTATACCTACACAGAACTGAAGAAGTTAAGTGGAAGTCTACAGGAACCCACCCCTAGATTTTTTTCCCTTTGGTGTGCTTTATTATCTAGCATCTTTTGTCATTCTGTTCTTTTTAAAATTATTATGATAACTTATATTTTAGAATAGTTAAGACTTACAAGAAGATGCAAAATAGTACTGAGAGTTCCTTTGTATTCTTCCCTCAGCTTCCCCAAATGATAACATTTTACATAATCATTGTACATTCTCAAAACCAGGAAGCTGACATTGATATAATACTATTAACTCAAGTATAGACCTTATTCAGATTTCACCAGTTTTTACATGTATGCTTTTTCCTCCTACCTCCTGATTTTCCACCCCCTTTCCAATATACGATAAAAATTTTCTTTATGCCCTCATTCTCCCAGAGTGAGTCTCTGACCCATAGCTTTATCACTAATTCAAATTATATAGATGGCTCCCATTTGCTGACCTCCAGGATATTTGGAATTTGCTTAGTTTTACCATCCCTTCTTACATGATTTTCGCCAAACAAAATTTTGGCTGATTCTGATTACTGCATGCTACCAAACTGAAATAAAAAGCCTAAACAGAAAGAAAAAAAAAAACTGCATGCAAGATAATAATTTTGACTTAAGGGGCAGCTAGGTCAAACACATTCTAAAGTTCCTCAAGAATGACTGGTTGAGAAAAATAAGGAGAGATGCTGGCATCACCTTACCCATGGCATTGCTGTTTAGCAGGAGCACCCCATGGGCACTGCCATCCTCCTCCAGCCCCATGTAGTAGGGGTGGACTCCATAGGAATTCTTCTTGTACTGGGAGAGTCATGGAGGAGAAGTAGTAAAACGTTAAAAGACATTGTGGCCAAGAAACAAACTCAACAAAAATTAATAGCTAAGATGTCTCTAGTCTTCTCTGTGAACTAAATTAAACACATAGAAACAAAGGTGCCTTAGAATTGACCCACTTCTCTAAGAAGAATGTGACCATCCAAGTTGAGTCTAGGAAGATGAAGTCCCAATTTCAATTGGGAATTCTGAAAAACCTAAAGGAATGAATTTCTAATGGTGGAATTTCAAAACCCACAGCAATCTTGTGCAGAGGGAGACATTTTTCAGGGACGTCTTCCAAGGGTATCTGAAATCAGTGTGTGGGTGAAGAGAGGCAGAGACACAGATCCCAAATGCTCTGCCCTTACCCCTGGGGGTTGGTCTCGGGAAAACATCCCCCATGTGTGCCAGTTCAAGTCTCTCCGAAAGGCTGTGTGCTCATTTTCCCCAAAGCCGTAGAGGTACCGGGAAGGAAGGCGAGTGGAGATGCGGATGAACATGTCATTGAAGGTGAAGCCAAGGAGCTGAGAGTCCCAACTGCAACACAAAAAGGTATATTTGGAAAAGAAAGCGGCCATTCTACTGGCTTCAAGTAGCTGGCTTTTCAAGGACAACTGAACTCTTGATTCCCTTGCCCCACCCAGAACCATGTTAATCTCCCAAACAAAGCATAAAGTCTATTTGATTAAAATAATCATAGATGCCCTTGTTGAAAGCCCAGGAGCCAGCCTTCATGCTTCTATCTTCCTCTCACTACCTCCTTTCAGTTCTCCCTCCAGAACCCCAAAACTAATCCCTTCTCGCCATCTCAACTGCTACCGCTCCATACCAGGCCTGCCTTCCACTCTTGGTCCCCTTCAGCTCCCTTTCTACATGGCATCCAGGGTGATATTTTTTAAGAGTATCTCACATCATGTCATTCCCCTGTTTACACTTCTTCAATGATTTCTCATTAAAACATCTTATGAAGTCTTCAAGGCCATACCTGATCTGAAACCCACCTAAACCTCAGCTTCATCTCCCACCATTCGCCTCCTTACTTACTACATTGCTCCCACCACATTGGACATTTTTTTCCCCTTCATATGCTGAGTTTGCTCCTGGTCCATGGCCTGTGCTCCCATCAGTCCATCTGTCTAAAATGTTCATCCCCTTCCCTCAGATCTCTACATGGGTGGCTCCTTCTCCCCATCCAGGGCCTATTTTAAATGTACCTCCTTGGACAGACCCACTCTAATGACAGTATCAAGCAGTAACCTCCCATAACTATCAATCACTCTGCTCTTTTTCCTGCACAGCAGTTGTCACTATCCAAACATCCTTATTTATACTTTAACTTATCTTTGTTATTTACTTATTATTTTTTGTTATGAGAAGAGAGACCTCACCTTCTATAACCACAAAATATAGAAGAGGCACTCCATAAACATTTGTTGAATGAATCCCTACGTATATGCAACTGCCTCAGTAATTACTCCCAGGGGACTAAAGATTTCCCTCACAAGAACAGACTCAAAGGAAAGAACTTATTCATGAATCAGGAAATGGAGAATGTGATGCTTTGAGCCAGGAGGTCTCTAAGGACAGTGGACCTGGCAACGAATGTGCAGGTAACCATCAATTCCAAAACAGACTAGAAGACACCTACATTACAGTGCCTGTACTCTTCCGGCGAATTTCAATCCCAAATGGATTCTTCTTAATGAGGACATCATAGAGTCTACTCTCAGAGGCACTGGATGGAACCTGGGGTATGTTGAGAGGGACTGGAACTTCATACCGGTTGTTGTTGGGATCATAAATCTGGGGCCAGAGGAAACAGATTTTAGGTAAGAATAGTAGTCTTCAAACCTATACCTTTAGCAGAAGATTGATGTCTTTGACAAAGAGTATGAATGCTATATTTCTTTGTCTTCTTTAAGCTCAGGATACCATGGACTTAATTAACATATCTAAGAACAATGTCAGATTTAACCTTTGACACAAGTCTGTCATATCTCATTTTTAAGTCCTCTATTACGGTAACACATACGCTTTGGCATGGGAACTATCTTGGAAAATCAGGCCAGAATCAGTTTGGTATTTGTGAGCACTTATTTATTACTTTATGTATAGGTATATGAGTATATGTGAATACCTGAAAAATTTTCTGAGTTAAAAAAAAATCCCCGCCAAAAAAACATGAACTCTTATTTGATTAAAATAATCACAGACGCCTTGCCAAAAATGGGATCTAAATTGATTCATTGAGAACCTATTATATTCCTGCCTGATTCTGTACTAGACACCAAGGATAACTAAACTGAAAAAGACACAGTTATTGTTTTTAAGAAATTCACACGTTAATGGGAGGTGAAAATGAAGTACCCATAACACCTGATTGATCTGCGCTAATGTAAAGCCAGGGAGAAATGTTGTGAGATTAGAAAGAAGGAAATGCCTAACATTATTTCTGGGAGGTCGAGATGGTATCAAGGGGAAAATGCAGGCTGAGTCCTAAAAGCTTTGCAACTGTTAATCAAGCACAAGAAAGGAGATCAAGTCATTCCTGGTAGAGAAATAAATGTGAAGGCACAGAACATTAAAGCAGAGTCAGAAAGAGGCACATATTTTGGAGAGAGATGCTGCACAATCAGGAGGTAGACTAGGAAAGAGTTAAAGCTGGAAACCCAAGCAAGTTCATTATTTCAAACCCATTAGGTGCCTACCACATGCCAGTGCCACGGTGAGGATAAAAATATAAAAGATCATCATCCCTGCATTAGAAGTTATGGCAGAACACAAAGTCCAGGTTGATATTACATCTTGAAGAACCTTTTAGGCAATGCCTGATGTCTTTCATTTACTCTCAATAAACGTCTCAGTTCTAACTATCTACCAGCTCTGTGTCAGATTTTAGACAAACAATGATGAAAGGACAAAATCTTGTCTTTGAAAAATTTGCAATTTGGTAGAGAAATAGACATAAAAACAGCCCATCACTAATCCTCAGATGTAATCAAATCATAGAAAAGAAAGAGATCCCTCACTTTCCTGGCTATTTCGTAGATATCTCAAATTCAGTGTACAAAACTGAACACATCATCTTATTTTGCCCAAGCCCAGATCTTTTCAACGTCCCCCTTCCGGTTAAAGTCATGACCATTCATTTAGAGACACAAGCTAGAAACATGGTAATCATTCCTGATGCTTCCCTCTCCCTCATCGCCTACTCGTAATCGTCACCAGATCCTGTAATCCTACCTTCTCAGTCTCTCGAAACCGTCCACTGTTCTCCATATCCTTTCCTGTTCCTAGTCTAAGCTCGATCCCTCACATGGATGACCTAATTGGTAGCCTCCTAACGTGTCTCTCCCTTTTCACTCTTGTCCTCCAAACCATTTTCCTTACAGTAGACACAGTAATCTTTGCAAAATACAAATCAGAACAGGTCTTACTGTTCCATCAATGGTTTCTCACTGCTTTTAGGATAATAATCTGGCATACTATAGCATGGTTAACTTAGAAAAGCAAATTTATTTTAGGGTTCAGTAACTTTGACCAGAAAAGAGTAATGGAACTGAAAAGGGCCTAGCCAGTACTTGATACATGTATATATACTGTAAACACATACCTTAAACTGCAGCATGTCATTCTTATGGTAGGTCACATTCAGATGGAGGGAGTTCACGGGTATTGAGGGCAAAGCATAGGCATAAGGAGAGGAATTTAAAGAGATGACAGCTGTGGCCCCATGGGTGTCATACTGAACATCACTGACAGAGTATAAGTCACTGACGAAATAGCAAAAAGGGACTCCAGGAGAACTGGATTCCTGAAAAATAAAGTCAAAGTCAGCTCAGCATGTGGTCCTAGGATGATCAAATATTAAGGGGCTAGAAAAGGCAAATTACAGTGGAGATAAAGCCAGACCATCACTCATTTCCTTATATACTCTTTGGCAGTGACATAAGTTTAAATTCCTGGTCTCCATTCAAAATATTTGTAAAAAAAAAAGTCCCACTCCTGTCACTACCTATCTTTCATGCTCAGATAAAGACTCAGGTTCCTTTGGAAGTCCTTTCTTTCTATGGATTTTAAGTAGTGACATAGGTACTGGTGCTATGCTCATGAAATTGCAGATTAAGTGTAGAGGATTTTAATGTACATTAACGCTGTCAGCATGGTTACCTCCCAGACACAGCCACGGGCAGTGCAATTTTCTGCAGAAACACCATTCTCATCTGGATAACAGTCTATTTTTTCTTCATCCGCTACCTTCAACTCCCACTCCACAGTGTATGCTTCTCCCAGGATAAGATCAAGTTCTGTGATAAGGGCAACCTGTAGGAATGGGGAAGAGACAAGGAAATTTATCCTTAGGACAAAGGTCTTGCAAGATCTGAAACTTCTTTTAGGAAAGGAAATAGAAATCGGACCAGACTCTCAATAATCCAAGTAACATACCACTAGAGCTCGTATGAAGAGAGCCATATAGCAGGAAGAGGAAATTATCCAGTGGCAACAGGCCAAATGTCACAACTCTATCAGAATCTTGTACATAAAATTTTAAAAAATATCAGATCAAATAAAACCTTCTGTGATCACCCCTTCTCTTTCCTTCCCTGACTCCTCTTCCTCCTCCTTATTTTGTCAAGAAGGGTCTCTTCTGCACTTCCCTTTGTAGCCTAACACACACAAGCACAAGGTGTCATCCCAAATTGAGCTTCTCTTCTTGCCCTCCAGTCCCCAAACCAGTGTCCCCCATTGGCCTGGAACACAGGAGTGTGACAAGAACACAGGAATAAGAATCATGTGGCCTGGGTTCTCATCTCCACTCTGCTGCAGAAACTTAAACAAATTAATTCAATTCTTTGGGTCTCAGTTTCATCAACTTCAAAATTGGTGGGTTGGCAAAATTGTTACATTTCCTTCCATTTCTAATATCCCAGCCTCTTCATTTCTCCAAGTCCAAATCCTCAAAACTTGAAAACTTCTTCTTTGAATTCCAGTCACTAATTCAATTATTTAATATTTTTAATGTATTTTTCTTATATTTGTCTCTTCTTTAACGAGCAATTTCCATAGTGGAAGTCCTGATATGTCTAGAGTTATAAAATCTCATTCTAAGGATTATCACCCTTCTCCAGTCTCTTCCCAGTCTAAATTCATCTTGCACTTCCCTGTACTGCAAATCCCACCCCCCAGAACAATGCTCTCACAATGGCATAGCCTTGATTCAAGGACCAATGCGAGACCCTAAGAGAATTAGATGAGATCCTTCTCACTTTGACACTTAAGACCCTCCAAAATCTGACCACAAGTATCTGTTCAATCAGATCTCCTTCCAAAAGTGAATCCCACCTTTTCTAATTAAACATTATTCACAGACTAATGCAAGGCTCTTCTCAGTCCTGAGATTGGCTTATTCTGATATCTCAACCTTGAATGCTTTATCTAGGCAAACGCCCTTTCTAGGAAAATGGTGCCCATTTGTGGAATACATTGCTACTTGCTGGCTCTTTTGTATTAAAGTTCCCTTCTTATGCATTACTTCAGTTTAGAATATTAAAGTTCCCAATTAAGAACAAAATTTTTAATCCATCTAACACAGCTGTGGCCATTAGTAGGTAACTGCAAGTCCACGGGGAGTTGCTGGCCAAGTGTTTCTTTCTTGACTTAAGGGCCTGCCCTTCACCTTTACCTTTGCCTTCTTGTTTCTTCTTCTTTTTTTTTCTGCTATAATAGAGCCATAGTGACTGGAATTAAGCAGCCACTTCTAATCACAAGAGAAGAAAAGACGTTAACCCTTACAACCTTGAGCCACTGAACCAATGCTAGCAATTGACCTCTTTCTAAACTTTTGATTGCATGAGGAAAAAATCCTAATTTGTTTAAATTACCATTTTGCTGAGTATCCTGTCACTTGCAGCTGAACAAGTCTCTACCTGATGCACGATCTTTCAAAGTCCAGCTCTAGCCCTGCCTTCCCCAAGGGACTTGCTCAGCTACTCCATCAAGCTTTGAACATCAAATTAGTCATAACATAATGTTGGTTACGCCAACCTATATCTTGGTTTGGGTCGCCTGTCCTTTTCTCAATAGTTTCATGCATATAAATTTTGTCTCACCACCCAAATCCAAACAATAAAAGGGTTCCTTTTATCTTATATAATTAATTTATTGAACAAACACTGAGTTTGTTTTCATATATGTACCCTTCCAATGGCTTGAACTTTCCTATACACACAATCAACCATATAATCCTTTATTTCTAACTCTGTAATATATGCTCCCTCAATGTAAGCTGTCAGGACAAAATGTAAAATGTCATCGATATATCATTATAGTTGAAGACTAAATTTTCTCATTTTTCTCCAAATTTCGAAGGTCTCTCACAAACCATGCTGACACAGCAGCTTCCAATCCCAGATCATTTGGGATGACTGGAGTAAGGACTATTTGGCAAAAGGACTGTTCATAATGCTAAGATGTCAGAGGAACTGATTACAACCTGTTCAGGGCCATCAGGTCTAGTTACAACTCATGATAAATTATTTTACTATCATCATCTAACCAAATAAGTAGGCATTGGCTAGGCTTATCAAATTCTTTGACAAAATATTTTTTAAAAACATACGTGTTAGAGTGAGAGTCTATATATCTCAAAAGAGCTAAAAGAATGCACTTCAAAATTTTAATTATTGGTAATCCTACCTCCCACCTTTACCTTTCTAGCATCTGCCAGTGGCTTTCAGGTCCACTTTTCCTCTATTCCTGATCCCCACTTTCCTAACTTTGTTCTTCTTCTCCCCTAGCCAGAGAGAACAGAAGAGTGAAGGACAACCAAAGACATAAGGATGAAAAGACTGCTCTACCTTATCCCAGTTTCTCAGCAGCTCCCTGTTCACTCTAGCTCTGGCCCCTTCTCATTTTTTTTCTCTCCTAACCCTCCGACTTCCCCATCCAAGGCCTCAGAGTATGCTCTGGTCCTCTAGGAACCCATGCAACGTTGGCAAAAGGAACACCATAAGCTATGAAGAATTCTTGATAAACTATCTCAGCAAAATGGATTTTTACCTGTAGGTTTGAGTCATAAGTGACATTAGGAGACATTTGACTTGAGACACCGTTGTGTTTCACTGTAACATTCCAAGGTTCCTGGGTTCCAAGGATTTTAATCTCTTTAAATACTAAATTATTGGGGTCTTTGTAGGTTGATTGCAAAATCTTCACATCTAATCGGTTCTGCAAAAAAATTAAGTACAAATGTGTACCTTTAATCCACAGAGTCTCAAGTCACTCAAATATTCCATCCTGGACCAGATACCCAAAACTGCTCTTAATGCCACTTAGTGTCTCTACTAATGTGTGCTCAAGGAGTACAAACTTATTTTAATACTCCCCTGAGCAAGAGAGAAAGAGAGAGAGAAACATACACACACACAAATTTTTAAAAACTGCTTTTAAAAAGACTGACCACTTTGATTTATCCATATCATTGCTTCTTTTTACTAACATGGATGATTCAATTATTGAGAGTTAAGTCATAAATTGAAATGTACTCATCTATAACCATAAATGAGTATGAAGATACAAATATAATTACACACATACACAAACACACGTGAGTTAAAATGGTCAGACAAAAGCCCACACCAATACTGATAAAAATATGCTACTCACTTGGGTGACAGAAAACTCACATAAGAGATAAACTTGATTTGCCACAGTGTCTGAAAACGAGAGAGAGATGAGTCAGACTCTGACCTGCCCATCACAGAAGAACAGACTTCACCCTGACTCTCCTTGAAGCTACATCCTGAGAACAAGATTATAGACAGAGTCTCCAAGGCCAAGCCATGTTTTCCCTTCTCCTTCCTACCTTAACCTTGAAAAGGTCCCCTTCTAAGTGCTTCCAAGGCATATGCATCAAGTGAATCTATTTCCTAAGCCTGAGCCATGAGAGTTGTCAGGACTCTGAAGACAGAAAAATGCACTAAGAAGCACGGCTAGATAGAGACACACTAGAAAAGTGTGTTCTCACTGCCTCACCGTGATGGGTATGTTTTTCATATCATCGACATTTGTCCATAAGTATTTTTGGAGGGGGATATCTACACTGAGTGGCAGGAACAGTCTAGAAAACATCTCTTTCAGGTGCCCATTGACAATACAATGAGAGCCTATATATGTTGCCAGCCAGTGGTAGATTTAAGAGGTAGAAATGTGTTTTCCTTCCATCTGTGGTCCATTTACCACTACCTCTGAACAGTGCAGCCAAAACCAAAATTCTTCTCTTGAGTTATTAATGCTACTATGCCTGGTGAGATTTCTGCCACAGCTGAATGAACAGCAGAAGTAACTCAAAGATGCATGTTCAGAAATGGCAACATTGTCTCAAGAGTACTCACCTTTGGTTTCCCCATCATCCCAGAAAAGTTCGCCTTTTGCTTCTTTGTTCTCATCTAGAGCAATGATAAGACCAAGAGGGTTCCTTCGACTGAGGGAGACAAAATTTATGTAAGAGACAAAGACTTGAGACACAAAGAATTTTGCCAAATGATCTTGGAAGGATTCTATCAGATTACAAATGGGAAAGTTACTAGTGCCAGGAGGCTCTGCTTTTCTTCAGGCACAAAGGCAAAATAAAAAGGCTCATCTTTCTTTAGATTAATCAGTAATGTCACAAAAGATAGAAATACCCCAAACATTAGCAATAAACATCTATGTAGGAGGCAAGAAGTTAAGCACCCCCCAAATCACTGCAAGAGCTACAATAAAAACTGCTGATGAAACTGTTATTTGGAATACAGACTATTAGAAGAGAAAGAAATCCTAAACAAAAATTGGTTCAGCCTCATCATTTTAGAGATGATGTATGCAGGTGAAGTATTAACTGCCATTGGGGGGATATATTTTTTCCCTGCCTAGGAAACATTTTGACTCAGAAAGCAACAAAATACAGTAAGGTCCATGGTCCATCTATATAATGACAACTTTCTTAATTTTGTTATTTATTATTAATTTAGAGAGAAAAATAAAGCATTCTAACTATCTTCTTTACAATTTAGAATAGGAAACACAAAACACTACTCAAAAAGATGGTGAAATAGATGGACATAGAGCAAGAGGGTGAAGAAAGAGCAATTTCATTTGGAGTCTCTCCCTGCTTCACCATTCCTCCATACTACCTCCCAATTCTCTGCTCCTGCTGCCTCCCTCACTGATCTCACACTCCTATTCTATTCTTTCACAGTTCACCCTTCCACTATGCCCTATGCAAGTTAGGTTCCATTATCAACAAAATCACCCACTTTCATTTAACACACATATATTGAAGAACTTCCATTTGTTAGGAAGTCTAAGACATATAAAGCAGAACAGATCCCAACTGCATTGATGACATTAAATATTACAAGAAAAATTAAACAAATTCACCAAATAATCAAAGCAGAAAGTAAGAGTGACAAAAAAATTTAAAGTACTTAGAGGAGTCCAGAATGACACTTCTGGCAGTAGGGTACATTAGGTATTCGAGAGGACTCTAGACACTCTGAAGCACCCACCCACCAAAATACTACTTTCTCCTAGATAAATTGCAACACGTGATCCTTGAAGGGAGCTAATGTGACACCAAGTTGACAGAATTCCCTGCTTGCAACTGAAGAGAAGGCAAATCATCTCTGGAGGAATGAGACACACATTTGAATTCTTAAGATCATCGCATTTGAAAAACAAAAAATTACTAAACACACAAGGTAATAAACCAGCGTGAAAGGAAGTTGGCAAAATGACTACCAATTGATTTATATTCCCCTAAGGACTTTAGATAGTAGAATTTTCAGATACAAAGTATAAAATAACGGATTGAAATACTTAATAATAAGGAGGAAAAAAAAATCAACTAAACAACAAAAAAGTAACCAGAAAGTTGGAAGCGGCAGCACTCCCTCTGCCGGAAGAGTTGAGTAAGATTTCTTGCAGCTGAAATCTGAGTTTAATTTGAAGGATCGTTAACAACACACCAAGCAAAGGATGTTGGAGAGGGTAATAAGAGCTGAAGCCCAAAAGAAGTAAAACAGATGGGTATTTTGGGGAATGGCTAGTCTAGAAGTGTGTATTAAAGTGTGTCAGGATACACAATTGTTAAGTTAACTTGGAACAAGATTGTGATTGGCCTGGAACAACCTAGTGATGAAAGAGTTTGGACTTCAAGAAGTGGCAACAAGTTGAGATCTTCATTATGAAAAGACAGCTTTGGTATCAATATGCAGAACAGCATGAAGGTGAACAATTAAAGAAAAAAAAACCAGCCGATACTGCACATAGAAGTATTTTCCATCAGTATCATAAAAAGTCTAAATTTGAAAAATTAAAATAGTAAGAGAGG
The DNA here is from genome assembly GCF_041296235.1 of Equus asinus. Taxonomy (NCBI): domain Eukaryota; kingdom Metazoa; phylum Chordata; class Mammalia; order Perissodactyla; family Equidae; genus Equus; species Equus asinus. Next base: position 194,682,864 of record NC_091790.1, on the reverse strand, counting down.
TTCCAAAGAGAAGACAGGTTTATAATCTCCAAAGAATTCCCAGTCTATTAAAAACAAATGTGCTGATACTTTTAGAGACACAGATATGAATGTGTGCCTTTCTAGCACAGATAGAGTCTATAATTTCAGGATCAAAGAATCAGAAAGGAGAAAGCCGTGGTATGAGGGAGATCTGACGTGCACAAGAAATAATTTTGGAGCCTTGTTCTATATCACAAGAAAGAAATGGATCAGTAGGAAGAAGGGAATGGGAAATTGAGATTATAGGCGAATAGAAACTGCACTCCCACTCCCTAGAAATGAGGATGAGTGAGTCAAGAGCATAGCGCAATGGACGCATTGTCTGACCAAGTCAGGTAGGGTGATCAATAGACCCAATTTGCCTGGAATTGAGAGGTTTCCCAAGACAGGAGACTTTCAGTGCTAAAATTAAAACAGTCCTGGGAAAATCAGGAAGGTTGACCACCCTAGCAGTCAGTGTGTTTTGAGGAGAAATTCAGCGGGTTTAAGGAAGGACAGGGATTAAGTCTTTCAAAATCCATCTGGATGCAGCTCTAAACCACAGCTTCTTCAGAAGAGGCCTAGGGAAATCTGGGGGACAGAGTTTGATGGCCACGCAAACACACCAATGCCCTTCCTCCCCACGCTCCATGTAATGCTTCCGTATCTTCTGGATGAACATAAGATGGGACCAGAAATGACCAGATTTGCCAATCTCCCCCTTAAAGGGAACTCCAATACATGCTGTACCTGGCTACAGTGGTTGTGGCTGGCTGTTGTGTAGGGAAGATATAGCCTCCTCGAAGATGAAGCCCAATTTTGTCCCCAGGAAGATCCATCTCCACTTGTTGCTTCCTCCATCTCACTCGGCCCCCCTGATGCATGCAGACAAATCAAACACATTGCCATGACAGCACCTCCACCTATACCTCTTACCCACGTGCTGAGTTACCTACAGCTCTCTCCTTTTTCCACTTAGCTGAATTACTGTTTAGTCAGACAATCAAACAAGAAAAGGGAAAAAAATTAAGAACAATAAATTTCATCACCAGTTGGGGGCGTGGGGGAACATTTATGCCGTGATGAGGCTATTTGACATATATTCTATGGACTGATAGTTCTAAACAAGTAATCTGACTCATGACCAAGCTCAAATTGCCCATTGGCCCTTCCAATATTTTCCCATGAGACATTCTACTTGAGTCTTTATCTTATTGCTGAATAAATTATATGGAAGTATTTTCTGCAGATTTCATCATGACTGATGTTGTGACCTAGTCTTACTTTATCAACTCTGTTATGAAATTACAGAAAACACTATAGAAACACTCCTCAGTGCATGGATAGGTGTCTCTCTCTAGGGGTATCTCATCTACTCAGCTGCAGCTGTGGTCTTGAAGAGCTTAAGAAAAGTCAAAGCTACTTACAGTCTCATAATCATACCAGACAGCATCAGGCATATATGCCATCACTTTCTCTGCACCCTGAAATTAAAACAAAATATTATTCTTCATGACCCAGTCTCTGAATGAGATAAAATGGACTTCTTAGCATTCCTAGGGAACTTCTTAACTGTATACTGAGAATGCATAAATGGCCTCTTTTTTCTGTTTTATCAAATCGTGCCTTTCTTCTAATAGGAATAATAGAAGCAATAACTTGCCAACTCAGAGCAAAATCCCAAATGGAACCATGTTAGGAATAATAATAACATTGAAAGGTGTCATAAAAATTCCAGCTTTACAGTGATTACCTCATTTACCCTTCTCAACAGTCCTCAGTAATAGCTACTATGATTACCTCACCTTTACAGCTGAGGAACCAGCATGATAACTTGCCCCAAACCACACTGGTACTAAGTAGCACAGGCAACAATCACACCCTGATTGGCCTGACCTTAGAATGAGTGCTGGGGCACTGCTCCATTCCGCCTGTACCTCATGTAGCAAGTAATGATCTGCTATGAGAATCGGACGACAAATAGGACCATTCTTAAACCCGAATCACCAGTAGATGCTTCTACACTGATTGCAAACTTGGTCAAGACAAAAGACTTCTAGAGAGAAAACTGTGTAAGTATCAGATATACAACTTACCAAAACCCCAGCACACTCTCTTCAATGCTGACTCAGCCACATGTATTGGAAATGGGTTTGGAATAAAGAGAAGATAAATGGTTCCAAGAAGAGAGAAGAGTTTGGAAGGTAGCAGGAGCAGAGGCAGAGACCACCAGTGTGTCTCTGTGGGAACACTTGCCTCCTCTAGAACTGGAGTGATGAGGAGGCCGGGCCCCCATAAAAACTGTTGGTGCACATCCCAAGTGCTGCTGTCACCATAGAACCTGGAGATCAGACAGACATTCACTGAGATTTGGGCCAATGCTTCCTGGCAGCTCTGCCCCCAGGCTGTCCAAAACATGCAGGTCCCCTGCCTGGTGCAAACCCCGCAAATTGTTCTGTGACACCTATTCAACCCCCACCTACCCGCTCCTGTAGATGGATCCATTTTCCCCAGCCCAGATACCCTCCTGCTCTTCCCCCAAGTTGGACAGAAGTTCCTATTCCAGTATCTATGCTAGGCAGGCTTCAAGCTGTAATTCTATTTGACACGTTCCCCTTTAAAAAACAAATAAAATGAGAAATATATTTTAAAACTTTAGCTGACTATCAACTGAACTCAACTGAATCAAGAAAGAACTGGATCTGATCATGAAAAATAGCAGATAATTTAAAATTTTACTCTTTTCTCTTTTAGGATGTCTGCCTTTTAACAGGGAATTCCAGGAGATGAAAAACTTATCCACAATAATGAATATATAATAGTGCAGATGTATGCCTGAGGGGCTAAAATGTCAGACACATGAGAGAGTTAAGTGTATTTTGTCAAGGAAAGCCTCAAGCGTCCTTTTTTAGAGTCAACTTAGAGATGCTCATTGGCTCACAATAAAAATTCTAGAAATCTTCTACAATATTCTTATTTGTACATAAACAACAGGCTCATTCCTAGAGCCTGAATATATACTGCATTACAGAAGACACCATAACGTTCAAGCTACCAAATGCTTTAAATTAAGACTAAAGAAACCAAGCATTAAAGAACTCAAGTGATTTGTCTAAGATATAGAGTTAGTTGGTGGCAGAAGAAAGAGAAGACCCTGACTCTCATGACTTTAGTCTAGTTCTCTCCCCAAAAGGGAACAGGTATAACACTTAAATACACCCCAAGAATAGTATCTAGGCAGCAATAGCCTTGCAAATACCAACTGGGTATTCCGGTTATAAAATATGTATCTGAATAACTGTTTGAATTGTTTCAATTTTCATTCTTATATTTGATGATACAGTCAATATCACCCAGTTGTGTTAACAAAATTTCTTTGGATTAGGGGAACTTACTCATGCAGAAGGGGCCTGGCCACCGTGTCCCCCCGGCTGTGAGCTCGGTAGAAGAGGGTGTAGAGATATGGCAATAGAGTATAGCGGATGGTAAGGTAGTGCCTGGAGGAATTCACCAGCAGAGAGTCAGCTCCAAAGAAGGCAGGATCCTGGGCCTGGGAGGAAACAAGAGGTTATAATTGTGATCTGGCTATGAATAACAGAAGCATCTGAAGAACTCCAGACCCCATTCATCGCAACCAAGAGTTTCCTTCCTGAAAGACCTGGGGCCTGGGTTGCAAACTTTACTTTGAACTGTACAATTGGCAAAGGGAGATCATTTCACCAAGTAAGTGGCCGTTCTTCACCTTGCAACTCCGTCACCCTCATTCACTCTTTAGGAGTGCTCTCTTGGGAGACCGCCATTTAAATAATTTTGAAGTATTTCCTCATTTGATGCTCATTACAAAATGAGCAATGAAGATAAACTATACAGAGGTTTGATTTTAAAAAACCTTCACAGACTCGCCATTTCCTTGCTGGCAGCAGTAGGACTAGCAGAGGCTGCGGCAGCAGAGCATGTTAATGGTGCATCAGAGGTCCTGGTTAATTGCAAAGAGTGGTGCAAATTAGCCTAAGTGAAGCACCAGGTAGGAGGCTGGCTCCACAGATCTCTTAGTGAGGATGCAGATAGATCCAGTCCTAATGTATGCCAAATTTATTTTGATCATATCCCCTGGGAGACTTACCTTGTAGCCTTGGCCATTGTGATTCCTGGAAAATGGATAAAATGCTCCCAGCTGCATCCACCGCCTGCAGAGCTCTTCAGAGGAATCCAAGAAAAAGCCACATATGTCAGGACCCACCTGGAAGGACACACAGACAGTGTGTATACCTTACTTTCATCCGCATCCCCCCTTTGCTTTCTATCATGGACCTCTCAACTGAACTTTGCTAACATCTTACAGAGATGGTGAACATAGTGTGATCGAATTGGGTTATATCCTGTATCTACTCTTTACTGCCAGGTGACTGAGTAAGTTACTTCACCTTTCTGTACCTCAGTTTCCTAATTTTGTTAAAGGGGGCACTAATTAGCTACCCGGGGTTTTAGCAAATGAGATAATGTAAGTAAAACACTTGACATGCCACACCACTATCAGAATTAATTTTCCAAAGCCTAAATCTGATCATGTCATTCACCTATTCAAAAATCCCCAAGGTCTCCTTGCTACTTATCCTATTAGCTCCTCAAAACTTGGTTCCAACTCATCTTTCCAGCATCATTTCCCATTCTAGTCCTAGACACCAAATCTTACAGACACATCAAATTCTCTTCCTTACTGTTTTTGCTCATGTTCATTTCTCAATCTTAAAATGAACTCTCCAAATTAGTCTGAGGAAATATACCCACTTTTCAAGGTTAAACTCAAGTACCATCTTTTCCATGAAGTTTCTCGACTCCCTCTTCTGACTCCCTCTGTTCTTCATAAGCACGTCAGAGTTAATAAGTCCCTTTCTCAGGATCTCCCGTAACATTTAATTTCTTTGTCCCTGTTGGGACTTTTACCCTAGCTTATCATTATTATTTGCTTACATATGTGTCTCCTCTTACTAAATTTTAAACTTTTGGAGCAAAGACAATGTGTTTCTGTTATTATATTTCTGCTTCTCTCCACCTTCACCATGCATACCTAGCTCAGTGTCTTGTACATAGTAGGAGCTCAGGAAATACATATGTTGAATTTAATTAAAAGATGCCAAGGCCACCTCTAGGGTTCTGGCAATGTTACATTTCCTCATCTTGGTGCTGGATACACAGATGTGTTCAGTTTGTAAAATTCTTCAACTGTATACTTAAGGATACGTACACTTTTTTGTATGTATGTTAGACTTTAATAGAAAGAAATATTCCAATGATGTCATTTCAAGGTTGCACTTCTATCTTTAGAAGTAAATACAGGAAAGAATTCATAGTATTAAAGCCATATTGATGTAGATGAAATACATGTTCTCAAGACATTAAATCCCTGGGCTATAGAGGGTAGAAGAGAAGAGCTTTATGGTTTGAAAACTTTCTAGAATGAGGCTTTCTGGGGATTGAGGTTCATAAGAGAGCTTGGAATGTGGACTCACCATAGGGATACCAAAAAGGTTGAACTCAAGGATGCCAGGGATGGACCATCGAAGGTCATTCCAGGTGGCTGTGTTGTCTCCTAACCAATGGGCTGCAAACTTGCCAGATCCCGCAAAGGTAGAACGGGTTAGAATAAAGCTTCTCTTACTAGGGAACACAGTATTGACCGCTCTAAAAAGGAGAGAGACTTAGGGAGTCAACGTGTGACCTTAGTGTCTCAGCCCAGGGGATACACCAACAATACCAAAGATCTAAAAAGTTAATACCCCATTCTTCTGTTCCGGTTCTCTCCCAGTAAGATTAGAGTTGCTTTCGGGAGCAGTCTACACATTAAGCATGTTTGTGGTTTGTTTTGTATTAAGGTGTTTTACATACATCATTAACTCCGTAACTTCCAAGAATTTCAAAAACAGCCTTGAAGAGGCTAGTAACGAGAGGTATACAATTTTATGGAACAGACTAGAGGTATACAATTTTATGGAAGATATGTAACTTTACATGTATATGTAAACTTGGTCTCTCATATTCTGTGATTTCAGACATATTCAAAAATGGACTGATGAATGGCCTTTTGGAACTTAAATTCTTTTTAAGTAGAAATACTTTGGTCATAATTTTGTAATAAGAAAAGACCTTTTAAAATTATCTATGTATGTGTGTACTTTTATAATTAAATATAAATATATATCGCTATATTTTTAAAATTAGAAGTCTATACATATACTTAAAAACTTTTACTCTATAATTTTTTCAACAACTTTCAAAAAAGCTAAAGTTGTACCCATGACGTTGCTAATGAATGGAAGTGGTTTTGCTGTGGCTTCTTGCTGTCAGAGTCACAGTTAAGCAGAATAAACTCTCAATACCTTTTCCTCACTACAGAATTTGAATCCACACTCAAAGGTAGACAGAGCACAGTAGAAGGATTCTGAGCCAGTATTTAAAACCCCAAAGCACATGCACGTCTACAGGTTACTTAACCCTCCATACTCCAGTCTATGCAGTGCGGCAGAGAAGAAAATACATGGTTTCGGGTTCATGAAGAAATGCGCTTTAATTTTGCTTTTACAATTTATTAGCTGTTTGACCTTGGTCAGTTACTCCTCTTTCTTTCTTCCTACCTTCAATTAATTCTTTCATTTTACACATTTCATAAATATTTACTAGATTCCTTCTTCCCTATGTGCTAGGTAGCTTCTTCATTCAATCAATAATGATAAACACACTTATCTTGCTGAGTTTTAAAAAGTAATACACATGAGTCACCTGGCCTGCTATCAAGATCAATAATTTGATCAGGTACTAAGTCCATAGCAATAGTGGTCTTACTCTGCTGTGGCAATCGCCATCGAGTAGCCGTACACATTGTGGACATCATATTGCTTGCCCCAGTACTGCACTGCATCCATGCAGAGAGTCTTGGAGAACAGGTACCCATCAAGGACTCCTGGGACAAAAGAAGGGTCAGTCAACGAGAGCTCAAGATGCACACTGCCTGCTCTTTGACTATCACAGAACTTGAAATTGTGGCTCCCTGGGTAGGCATTTATTGTGGCCATTCTGTAAATGATCATACAGATTCCTCACGATCAGAGGGCTATACATTTGGAGTAGTTTCCCTGACATATAAATAAATTGTGTTGACCTATACATATCCTCCCACCTGGGCACTCATGTGATTAGAGGCAGGCCTTTGGAAGCAAGAGGATACAGGTAGACTTGAGGCCCAATCTGAATTCTTCAAACTGAGCTAAATTACTTGGCCCAAGAATAAAAATATTGGATGGAAGTATAAATTAATTTCTCACCCCTTCTCTCCCTTGGCCATATATTACAAAGGATGATTTCCCAATGCCTCTTTCATTCATCTATTCTTCTCTGTTCCCATTGCACCACTCTGCTTCGGATCCAAATTACCCGTGGATCTTAACTATTGCAAGAGTTTTGAATGGTTTTTCTACTTCTTATATATATTCTAATTCATACTGCACATTAATGCCAGACTAATACTTCCAAAACCATTTTACCATCATATTTCCCTCTTACCAAAACATAAATAGCTTCTATCATCAAAAGAATGAAGTATAAACAGTTTAGCCTCCCATCCAAGTCCCTCAACGTTTAATTCTGACCCATCTGCCCCAATTACCTATTTTTCCACCAGAATGGAAGTCTTTGTAAGATGCTATAATTCTAGCAGCTTCCTTTCTTTCTTAATCAAGATACAATTTATGAGCCTCTAGCTTTCTTCCAACTACAACAACGCTGTGAATCTAGGGCCACACCCTGATAAACAGTGTTGTTCAACCCAATCAACTCTCACTAGCACCATATTCACTGACTCTGACTTTGACCTCCCAAGCCCTGGGCTCTGGCTTCCTTTCATCCTATGGTTCACGTCTGTTCTTCACACTCCTGTCATCACCAGACTTGACCCTCATGTGAAGGCCAAACCTGGTCTCTCTTTGGTAAGCCCCGACCTGGCGTGGGGTACACATTTAAGAGCAAGATAAACTAGCACTAGCCTCTGGCTTCTGCACCTTATCTTCTCTGGACCCTCCCTTAGAAAAAGCTCAGACTGTAGGTAGAAGGACTAGATTGCCCCTTTTGAATTTATGCCTCATTTAGGAAAGCATGGAGTGTTTTGATTTTCTTTCCTAGTTTTCTTTATGTATTACCCACATTTTCCCTTACCTATGCACATTTATGTATAAACTCCTTTGCCAGGTTGTTCATACCTATCCTTATGCATTTAAAATGTCAAATACACATTGCCACTTTAACCAGACTAACCACCAAGGCTTACTGGGAGTGAATGGGGGATAATTTAGATCGCTTGTGGAACATCCTGAAACGGAACCATCAATGAAATTGGAGACTTCATTCATATCCTACAAGACAAAAAGCAGAAACTATTAAGACAAAGTAACATGTTCACTTATGTTGGACTGATGGCATCTTTTTTTTTTTTTTGAGGAGTCAGAGAAATTATTCCAGACGTTTCTTTTTTAAATAGGTTCTTATGTACACGGAGAGAAATAGATGTTCTTGTCTTCTCTACCCATTGAAAGTCTCATGGAAATGTTTTTTAAAATCCCTTCATAATGATTTTTGTCTATACTCACTGAAAAGGAAAAATTTCCAAACATATTAGGTGAAAAAGTATTTCAACTTATATGACTCTCTCTATATAGATATATATCAACCTATGTATTCTCTATATATCCAAATATAGCTATGAATACGCACACATAAATATATATACATATATAAACACACACATATGCAGAGAGAGTGAGAAAGTGTGCCAACAGCTGTGCAAGCAAGGGGTCTGGAAAGATGCATACGAAAATATTGATGGTGGATGTCTTTGGTTGATATCATTTTAGAGGATTTTTGTTTTCATCTTTTTAGCTCTGTGTTGTTTGAATTTTATACAGTTCTCTTATAAATAGAAAAATGTTCAACTCTAAAGCTCCCTAAATTTTTCTGAACATCAGCTGCTTTGTGTTTTTTTCATTTGATAGTATGTGAGACATTTGCTTTGACTGCAGCCACAGTTTTGTCATCCGCCTGGGTACTTTGGCTCTGATCAGTTTGTCAAACATGTCCCAATGAAAGAGCCCTGACCTGACAATTGAACAGTTCGAGTACTTTGCGACACAGTAAGGAGTGTATAATTCTATTTTTACTTCAGTTCATTCATTTGTAAAAGAAGAGCTGGACTTGGAAAAACTAAATTTCTAAGTTTACTTCCAGCTCTGACAATCTGATTTTGATCCTAAGCTACATGCTTTGGTAAGATTATTTCAATAGTAAGATGTAATACTTAGAATTATTGCCATACTTGCTTTCCTCTCCTCCTCTTCTCCCTGTGCTTCATTACCCAAAGATATAGACATACGCAATCTGAACGTTTAGTCATTTACTATTCAAAGTATTAAGAACTCACAATCCAGATTCCATCAAAGTCCACTTGGTTGTGGAAAAGTTCAAATTCCCTTGCCCACCAAACAGCACACTGAGGGTTGGTATAATCAGGAAACACAGTTTTTCCAGGCCAGACCTGCAGGAGGAAAAAGAAAAAACATTGATTAGAGTAAATTAAATGAATATAGATTTAAAAAGAGTACTTAGAAAAGAAATTCCTGATATTTTCATAGTAACAGAGGGGACCAGGCACACGTCCTTTTCAGTTAAGAATGTGAAGCACTCCAAATACTCAGAAGAAATGTCAGGAGGAGTCAAATAGTCACTTGAGGAGAAACTTATTTTTAAAAAAATGTTTAAATCCTTGTTAATCTTCAACTCTGCTTCACTGTTCTTTCTCAATTTCTCTACTCTCAATTTTGGGGATAGTAAATGAGGGAGAGTACTATATAAATTTCAACTGATCCATTACACATTGAGGGTTCCGAGCATCAGTTACTTATCTCTGCTCCTTTCTTATCCACTTCCTCTCTGACACTATGCACTCAGGTCAATCAGAGGTATTAGAAGTGAGCTAGCAGATAACATCTTCATGGAAAATGAGGAAAAATAAAGATTTGAGAAAGAAGTGATCAAACTTGTCAAGTACTATAGAGAAACAGAGGAATGAAACAGTTCTGTTAGATTTGCCAGTTAGGAGGTGACTGGTGCCATTTGGCAGAGCAATATCAGTGAAGCGATGGGGGAAGAAAGTAGACTGCAGTCAGCTGAAGAGCAAATAAGAGGTGAGGAAGTGGATATTCAGTATGTTAGGCTATTGTTTAAAAGGATTTGGCTGTGAAGGGAATGTAAGAGCTCAGATGGCTGGTAGGTATTTGGGGATGAAAGGAAAAGGGATGGTTTATCTCCAGCATATATAAGACATCTGAAAATGCAAAACAAAACAATTACACACACACTGCCACAGCCCCTTCACCAGCCCCCAACTTCCCCATTAAGTTACCTCCCCAATGAGTGGAGTCACTCCATTTGAAGCATTCACCCATATCTTCATATCTGAACCCCTGTCATAGGGGCCATAGGGTTGAGTTGGGGAAGAGTTGTTGGAGATGGCTGGATCCTAAAGAAAATACAATGAAGGACCTAACTTTAAGCTAAAGACATTTAAAGGAGATTGGGAATTGGTGGACAAAGGAGCACAAGGTATGTGTAGTGATAAGGAGGATCAAGTATCTGATTTGGGGGAAAAGAGGGTGGACATACCACAATGATGATGAGTTTCTGTCCATTATTGTGTAACTCCTTAGCAAACTCTGGGAAGTCTTTAAAATCTACTGGATTATAAGTGAAATCCTTCCTCTCATCCATATAATCAATATCAGCATGCTGAACGTCCTGAAAGGATGCACAAAGTCCACAATTTAGCATCTAGAAATTTCCCTATTAAAATGAGTCAGTCAAATTATCATTGCTATTATTCACAATGAACACTGACTCTGCTGGACTCTACACAGAGTTCTTAATCGGCCCCTGGCATCTCAGAGCTTCTTTTCGAAGGGTAATTTCAAAACCAAAGAATCCTTTGGTTCCCTAAGGTCTAAGATGCTGCAATCAGGTTAACTGCAGCATCTTACCTGTTGACTAGAGCATCAAACTAACCAAACACAACAATTACAACAAATCACAAGGGCTATCAAAAACATGCGTTACCTAAATTTTACTCTACCCACAAGATAAAGAGGGGAAGGGATTGTCTCCCCACTTCTCCCTCATTTTCCAACCCCATATTCTCTTCTCTTACTTCTTTTCTGCTTCAAGGCTTCTTTGGCAATTACTCTTTCCTAGTTTGACCTGCATAAAAATAGTGCAGCCCAGAGGGAAACTGACTCTTGCTCTAGAACTTACCTGTCTGCCTCAAAGGGAATGGGGTGGGAGAGAAGAGGATTAGTCCAGAGATTTTGGGGCTTTTCCCTTTGCATCTCTTCTAAACCTTCATTTCCCATTACAGCCTCCAACATAATCAACACATTCAAATTTAGCCATTCAAAACAGAAATATTGTGTTACGTGCATGTACTGTATCCTTTTGCTCACTTAAACAAGGGAAAGAAATGCCTTGAGAACCAAAATAAAAATACATTATGCAAAATGTAGTCAATACAGGTAAGCATTAGAAAATTTAACAAACAAAATATGTGATAAGAAAAATAGAAACAGGAACAGATTTCCTCCTAACCTCACAGTTGTGGTCTCGAAGTACTATTTCCTACAAAGGAGAACTAGTTCTTTGAAGTAATGGCTGACCCACTAAAAAAGTCTAACATTCTGAATATATAAAACTTTTTATTGCATATTTTTTTTAAGTCAGGGAGAGAAGGTATAAACAGTTGTTCTAGTTCCCCAAAGGAATTTTTGGAGGATTTTCTAAAGCCTTACTTACGTAAGGAAGTTGTGCTGCACGATTTCTCTCCACGACTTCTTTCATGTTGTCCAGGCTCCCATAATCATAACGACTGAGATGAAATCCAAGTGCCCAGTATGAAGGTAGGGCTGGTCGTCCAATGAGCTGAAGGAAATATGTGAAATGAAAGCGAGCAAATACTCTATTTTTAATAAAACATTTTCTAAGCATTGACTTGGGGGCACAAAACATACTCCATTTTCCAACACACTATTTCGTTAATGTTAGAATGTTAGCGTATTTTCCCAGCGCTTTCATAAATCATTGACGGTAGAGTCAATTTGTAATAGCAGATTTATAATTACTTATAATAGCAGGTTTTTATGAGTCACATTTGCCTATTAAATTTACTTTTCTTTGTGCTATTTAGGATTTTCTCAGTCATAATCATGATACGATAAGTTTACCTCCAGATACTCTTGAACGACTTGCTCTGGCGTGTTTCCCAAGAACACATAGAAGTCAAGAATACCCCCGATGGTGCGGTAAGTGATCGCCGGGGCAGGCTGGAGAGAAACCTCTAGAAAGATTAAAAATGAGCAAAATAAAAATTAGAATTTATTCTAGAGTGATGATCACAAAGTTTTAGGCCAGAGGATCACCAACCATCTGAACATTAATAAAGTGGTCCCAATGCCTCAGGTTGTATACAGAGGAACCAACTCTGATGATCAAAGTTTACCCTCACAGTGCATGAGAGCCAAAGCATGTTGTGCTTGTGTGTGTGATGGATTTCTATAACTGGTGACTTGAGCATCTTAAACCCTTTGTCAGGACTGAATCTCTCATGAAAAAGCAACCAGGTTCGTGACGGGGTCCAGAATAAGGCACTGTGGAATAAAAATTATTTTAAGCTGAAAACATTCAAACTTCTGAAATCCTTTATCTAACCAAAAGTAGAGCCTCCCAAAAGAACTCATTGTCTGTTACTTCAGTGAATGGAAGTGATCCCCATTCTATAATGCACATAGTGAAGTCGTAATAAAGACATTTCTAAGAATGCTGCTTGCAAGCTGTGTTGAGAACTGTGTGATTTCAGTCAATGGAAGTGATACCCATTCTGTAATGCATGTAGTGAAATGTTAGAATAGATGTAATAAAGATGTTTCCAAGAAGAGAAAAAGAATTCAATTGTCATAAATCACCTCTCCTGGAGCAACTCTAATCTTCTCTGAGATAATAAATTGGCACCTAACCAAATATACATTGTCACGAGACCGTCGTATCTCTCATTCATTCTCCTAAGGGCTCATTTATCTTTCCAAAAAGAGTCTTTTGTTTTCCCATAAGTGCGCTTTATCCCTTCCACCTCTTCTAAGAAGTCATTTGTTTTATCATAAGTGCTTTCTCCCCTCCCATTTATCTATTAAGATGGTATACAAGCCCCAAATTCTAACCACCCCTTTAAGTTACTCTTCACTGAGCACTTTGTGTGTGTATATATGTTGTACATGTGAATAAACCCTGTCTTTTCTCCTGCTAATCTGTCTTTTATCAGTTTAATTCACAGACCCCCAAGAAAAACAACTAAGAGGGTAGAGCAAAAATTTTTCCTCTCTGATATTCACAACTAAAGAACATGTTCCCACCCCACACTCCATGGTTATGGCAGGAATATAACCCAACTAGACACACTGAGGTACTAGCCTCAGTGAATCTCATATCAAGCAAGAGCCAAACTAAAAAATTGTCAGGATTATATTATAAATTCAAAATCCATCTAAGCCCCAATCACCATTCTCAGAAGTGAAGTCTCCCTATAGCCCTCATTTACATTTAGGGAGATTTACTGAAACGTACACTTTGGTCAGAGGAACAACTCACTCAGAGTATCTAGGATCCTGTGACCTTCCTTTTAAGCCTGACTTGACTTGTTTTCTTGTTCCTTTCAACTACCTAAAACTGTATGACCCTTGTATTATCTCAGTCTATATTTAGACTATTAGGTATCTTAGGATCTTCTTAGATCACCAAGAGTGATCCTCAAACAATCTGCTATGAAGGATCAGTTCTTTACTCTTTTATTTTCCCATTCATTGTAAACTGATACCTTCATAAAATAAAATGAAAATAAATTACTAGAAAAAGATTGATGCATGCACTTGGATGCTATAGCAATGCTGTGTCTCAATTTCTACACTTATCTTATCATAGACCTGAAACAGTTTGTGAACCATCTGTAGGCCACTCTTGAGTAGCACTGATCAAATCCAGTGATTTGCAGTTGAAAAGAGAGTGGGGATCAACATCCTATGCACACTGTCAACCCTGGGAGATTCTGATACATCTCCTCTTCCCCTGTGGTGATTGATTCATTGCTACTGGGATCTGTTGTTATTGGTACAAGCAGAAAAAAGGTGAGAATCATTGACCTAGTCTAAAACCTTCAAAGATGGAGAAGTTAGCTACTTTATTGGAATCCTAATATATTATGCTGCTTGGTCTTAAACAATTTGATCTTACTCTACATGACCCTTGTCACTTCACTTTAACTTGCTACCTTTGGAGTGTCTGAATGTGACAATGCTCAGTTGTAGCTCCCTGGTTAGGCCCAGCTACTGTCATCATTAGGCCCAGAGAATTTGGCTGTTTCCTACCAGAGATTATATCAACCCCTCTAGTGGATGAAAGTCTAAGGAAGGAGAAGAACAAATTGGTAGAAATAGCCTCTGAGCAGATTATATAGGAAAGGGTTAGCTGTCCTAACTCTACAATAGAAAATACTCCAACAGAGGCAACCAGATTTGGCAAAATCATAAGCTAGGAGAGAAACCCCTAGTCATGGCTACCATGGATCAACAGGTAACAAAATAGGGATGGAACAATCAGAGAACACACAAGGTGCTAAGCTATGGCTCAGCCATTCTTAAAGGGCTCCGTTCTTCTTATCATAGTGCCATAAGAAAGAGATTTAAAATTGCTCTTATGGATTTTTTGTATGAATATTCCTTTAGTCCTTTACCCATGGCATTGCTGTTCAACAGAAACACTCCAAATGACAATCCACTAGCATCTTCAAGACACAGGAAGAATGTCTGTGCACCATACAAGTTAGTTCCATCCTGTAGAAAGATAATTAAATTTACCATGTAATAATCTAAACCCAACATGGCTAGAAATGAATTAGGAAATCAGTGTTAATGATGTGAGTAATTAGCAGGGAACTCATGGTCAGAATGGCACAAATAAATTTTAAAAATACAAGATCTGTATTTGGTCAATGTTACTCAAGTGAATTAGTGTTCTCTTATTGAATGAGCCAGTTATGACCATTTATCTAGTAGGAACGTGAGAGCTTATGATATCTGTCAGGAGGTGGGAGAACAAGAATTTTGAAACTGTAGTTCAAAAAAAGCTCTTCTCTCAAAGAGGCTTGTCTTAACTTTGTCTCCAAGAGGCTTGACTTAACCCCATCTGCAAAAGCTCCATCAAACCTAATATCAATCAGGCATCTTTCTAATGGGCAACTAGACAGAGCTCCACTTGAGATAGCTAGTCTTTAGAAATTGAGTTGGCCTTCTAAGACATTAGAACAGTAGTTCTCAACCTGGGCTGCATCCCAGCCCAATTAAAACAGAATCCCTGGGGATGGAAGCAGACAGTGATATTTTGCTAAATTTTCCAAGGTGATTCCAACGTATTTTCATGTTTGAGAATCACTGCTCTAGAACAACACTTCTCAAAATTTGGTATGCATATGAATTACATAGGAACTTTGATTAAAAGTGGATTCTAATTCAGTCAATGCAAGAGGGAGCTGAGAGCCCACATTTCTCACACAGTTGTGCCCATTCAAGTAGCAAGGATCTGAGGTTCCTTATAAACAACCATCACCAGCCATTCCCAGAGGAGCAGCTCAGACTCAACCCTTTTTCTGTTTTCCTGATAAGCATATAGTATAGTAAGGAGCATGGGCTTTACATTAGACAGGCCAGGGATTAGATCTTATCTCTGTTACTTACAAACTTTTTTTTACATTGGGCTATTTATTTGGCTTTTCTGAGTCTCAATTTCTCATCTGTTAAATGGAATAAATTATATTTATTTTTTCAGAGGTTTTTTTGTAAAGATAATGTATAAAAATAGTCACTTATAAATTATTTCCTTGATCTCCTTTCATCCAGCCGCTAGTTCTGCTTAATCAGGAAAGTGGCTGAACAAGACCTATATGTAGTATTGCTGAGCCTAGAAAATAACTCTGCTTTGGGTTTTAGCAATCAAAACAAAACAAAATAAAACAGAACAATAATAACAAAATTCTATTCCTTCTATTCTTTCACTGTCTCAAACATTCTTCACGTAAAGAATAATTAATACAGTATTTTAGTTGATATTCTATTTTGCTGACAAATTTGGTAAGTCGGTGATTGATAAAGGTCAACCAAAAATATGAAGATAATAACCAACATATTGTGCAGAGTCGATATTAATAATGTTTTCTCCACAACTAGTTAGTTCAAAATTAAAATAAAATGAAAAATAGTTGACATTTATTGAGCACTTTCTACATGCCAGACGCTCTTCTAGAGACTCTATGTGTATTAATTCGATTAATTCCCATCACAACCCGATGAGGTAAGTACATTACCCCCATTTTACAGATGAGGAACTGAAGACAGAGAGAGGTGACTTGCCCAGAAGCACATACCTAGTGAGTAGTAGTGCCGGAATTCAGACTCAGACAGCCTCATCCTAGAATCTGACTCTTACCCATTATACTGTCCTGCTGGGAGTGATCTTCAAGAATGAAGCTACGGTATTCAACGGAGAAGGGCCCACCCTGAAAGCTTACCCCATTGGGGGTTGTGTCCCTATTAAATATGGGCCAGGTCTTCCAATTCATATCATGACGGTACTGCTGGTGCACATGTTCTCCCAGCCCATACACATTAGCGCTCGGCAGACGGATGGAGAGCTGCAGGAACTGATCAGCAAACAAGAGGGGCCCAATGCTTGAGTCAAACCTAGATACAGATGGGAAACACAGGGACAAGTGGGCAAGTAGGATGGAGAGAACACAACTGCTTAGCAAAGTATTCTTTATATTTCACTCAATACCCCCTATTTAATTGGCCCAATTTGTCCTCCTCTGACATTTTTCCCTGGACACTAAGAGATCAGGACTTTTTGAGGACAGGTATCACGTGACACATTTCTTAGATTTGTCCCCTAGACACCATACCAACATGACCAGAATACTATTCTTATATTATAGTAGATGTCCCATAAATAGTTATGGATGGATAGGTGGTCAAATTGATGGAGGAAAGAAAGGGAAAGATAAAGAGGAAAAAATGATCAAACAGAGAAAAAAACAGAAAAAGGACATGACCCAGTGCCTGGCCTATAACAAATACTTAGTAATAAAGCACACACAAAAAAAGGAAGAAAGGAAGAAAAAGTATACATTTGTAGGTGGAGAGTCTGGTCACCAACAGTGGGCTCCCAACCTTCAGGAATGCTGTTGAAATGCACTCTTCCTCAGGCGTGCAACCTCCCTTCCCCATAACCTTCCTAGTCTGAACCTTGGACAGATTTTCAAAACTTACAGAACACGATTGTTGCTTCTTCTGGTCACTTTGATGCTAAATGGCTGTTTTGAGACCATAACTTCATAGGTCAAGGCAGAAGCAGCATTTCCATTGAAGGATTGCACGTGTTCATGGGGCACTTCGTACCTGTCCTGGTTTTGGTCAGTTAACTGTCCAGAGAGAGAACAGAAAGCCAAAATGAGAATTTCTCTGTTTTTCCAAAACAGAAGCATCCTTAACAACACAAGTGCTTCCCAATATCTGTGCTCATGGTACTGGAACTCAGGCACTGATCCAAATGGCATTATGTCTGAGGTAGACCTCACATTATATTACCAAATTCAAATGCTTAACTCTTAGGCATAAATTAATCTTTAGGTAGAAATACACACTGCAAGTCTGCATAGAGGGGCTATCCCTAGAATTTTCAAAGCTGTGATAATTCTTTTTCTTTTCCCTCCTTACTACATCTCACATGGTATCAAGGGCGAATAAGTGATGGCCAAAGCTCACCAGTCAACTCATAATACATGTTTTGGAAGTTATCTCATTGAAGGAAGGCTATAGATGCCTTCAACACATAGGTGCTAAGTAACAATAATGACAGCAGAGAAAAACACCTCCATTAGCAAAATTTTCTATTTTGTAGTAACAGCAGACATCAGGGAGAGAAGAAGAACCTCTCAAAAAGATTTTGGAAGAATAAATTAACTACCTTAAAGTGGAAACGATTAGATGTCTGACATTCCGCTGTGAGAAGGACATTGTTGACATCATTTCCAAACAGAGATGGAGAAGGCAACCTTTTCAACTGGGCTGTGAATCCTAGTATGTAGAGGGGAAGAGGTTTACATAGCTGGCTGTGTACATTTGCAAACAATAGATACAAAAAATCAGGCTTTATGTTTTAAAGGGGCTGGTGAAAAGACTTTAATTCCCCAAAGAAGGGAAGAGATAGATACCCCATCATACACTTATGCTACCTGGGACCAGATTCTGAAGCTGGACATTGATTGTCATTACCTTATCCAAAAACCATGCCTCTCTTCTACAAAAAATGATTGAAAATCTCCCCTAAAAGGCCTAACTCTCATCCCACTGGCCCATCAGGCATTCTTTGTTAATCACATACACTTTACACTCTCAGCCCTCAATGTGTGTATACATTATTCCTTCTCAGTTATTTTCATCTTACATCAAGGTGACCATGTACATTGATGCCATCTCCCTAGTTACATGATAAGCCAGGTGAGAGTTGAGACCTTATTAGAAAAACCCTTTAATCCAAGGGTCTCTGGAGGGGACGCATGACTCTTCCTTTATGCTAAGAGCCTCCCCAAGATAGTCACCTCCTGTTATCCCCCAGAATGTTTATTATTATGCCCTTCATTTTAAGGTGGGAGAAAGAAGAGGAGATATTTAGTCCATGAACGCTGACATTGACTAACTAACTTTCATAAAATGTTTATAAAATTGGAATTGTTTCCATATCATTAAACTCACATTATATTAGAGTTATAAGTAACCTCAGAGGTTACTGAGGTCAAATCACTCCCCTTAACAGTTAGAAACTTGGGAACCAAAGGGGTCACGATGTTTTACAAGGTTACAAAGGTACATAAATGTAGAGTCAGAAATAGAACATGTTTCTCAACTCCCAAGGTAGTGATATTTTCCTTGATGCTAAAATAGATTCTAGTCCTTGATTAAGAGTAGGGCCCACCTTCTGTCACATGCAGTGATATGGCCATGCCCAGCAATACTCTTCATGTCACCACAGCTCTCCTCTGGAGCAAACAGAGCCAGCCTCCAGAGGGTCTGGAGCCCCCGTCATGGTCTGGCTTACCTGCATTTGTGTTTACAAGGTTGTCCTCCATTTGATAACCATGACTCTGAGAATAGTAGCACCAGGGCACCCTTATGGGTCCCTGAGGATTCCAACAGCAGCCACGCTGGTCACATGTGGCCTGAAATAAGAGATTCGTCAAAGGAAATCTGTTTGTTTGCAGAACACTATCGTTTTAAACATAATTTGAGCTTGTAGTATCATCAATCTCATTTTAAAAATAAGGGAACTGATATTTAGAGAAATTGTGCAGAGCTTGTACTCAAAACTAATTTTTCTGGCCAATGTCCTTCCTTGTTTTGTTATTATATAACAATATAGATACTGCAACATAGTCCATATCTGTCATCACAATAAAATTGATAAATTTAGTTAAATATTCTAAACTACAATATAGTTATATCACCAGCAACTCAAAATTACAAATGCAGTTTCATTTATATTGGTTTCGGATTAAAAAATAAAAGACTTTGCAATCAACTTTATTCAGAAGCTTTGAAATCAAATCGATTTTGCTTTGACTTTTAAACGTGTATGTTACATATATGTGTGTTATGTATATGTGGCATATATATACGCACTTGTATATACATATAAATATATATACTCTCTCAACTTCTCCCAAGGCGAAAAATAATTGTTCCTTGAAATCCAAATAGATTCTAGTCCTTATTTACTAAAGGTGCCTGCCTTATACCACAATTGATGACTGAATCAGGTGGAGACTAAAATGAATATAATCCCTTTCTCATGTCAACTAATTTGCGAGAAGCTACCAGATTAAATACAAAAAGTACAAAGACATCTCTCCTCTTGAGTGCGGGCTAGTCCTAGTGACTTATAACTAAAAGAATATGGCAAAGATAATGGGATATGGTTTCTGAGATTAGATTACAGAAAGATTTCTGTCTCCTGTCTTGCTTGCTCTCTTTCACTTGTTCTGTTGGAACCTCACTGTGGGAGAAGTGAGATGTTGTATTGTGGAGAGATCCACATGGCAAGGAACTGAGGGAGGTCTCTGGCCAATAACCAGCAAGGAACTGAGGCCCTCAGTCCAACAATCCTTGAGGAGCCGAATTCTGCCAACAATCACATGAATGAGCTTGAAAAGCATCATCCCACCATCCCAGCAGACACCTTGGTTGCAGTCTTCTGAAAAACTTTGAGCCAAAAGCACCCAGCTGTACCAAGGCCAGATTTCTGACCATAAAAACTGTGAGAAAATACTGTTTGTGGTGTTAAGCCATTAAGTTTGGGGATAATTTGTTAAACAACAGTAGATAACTAATACCTCCTGCTACATTATTTACAGATGAAGAACCTGAGGCCCAGAGAAGTAAGGTTCACAGAAGTGAGGTGACCTGCCACAGGTTACTTAATAGCTATTGAGAAGGCAAGGACCAAAACTTAGTTCTCTTGCTATCCATTTCATTTTTTCTATACTCTGGGATGAGTATCTGCTAAGCACATTTTTAGGAGGATATGGCAATGCTTTGGAGATGATAAGACAAAAATAAATTGTTTAGATATGTGAAAAATTAGATTTAATCAAATGCCAGTTTTTATGCTAATAGAAAATATTAGAGATGGAAAAACTCTGTCCATCTGTGGTTTATATTGCTATGGGATCAGGTTTCACTGTGTGCTCAACTTCAATCAGCAGTTTTGTTTTTTCCTTTCAAAACCCATTCAGCTGAAACTTGAGTATGACACGAAAAGAGAAAGGTTCTGAAAAGAGTGTTGCACAGAATGGTTTTGTGTGCTCCCCAAAGCTTAATAATTTCTTCCTTGAACTGGAAAGGGCAGAGATCAAAGAGTGACCAAAGTAGCAAGAAAAGTAAACACTCTCTGTTGGCCAACTTGAAAATACCGGTTCCATAGTGGAGCTAAGCAATTATGAGGAGAAGGGGAAAGAGAAGCAGAGCACGGGCAGTGCTTATCAACAAGAGAGTAAAAAGTATGTGAGACCCAGGAAAACAGGTGTAGAGAGAAACTATAAAAAATGACGACATGAATAGGATTGAAGGCACACAAAAAACAATCAGACCCAAGGCATAAAATTCCCCTTTAAGTTGGACATGAGAATGAAAATTTAAGAGAAACTGCCAAAATAGTAATATACTGTATGACTGCCAATATAAGACCGAGGGGAAAACTAAGGGGAAAAATCCTAAATGTAAAAAATAAGGAAAGAAGACATGTATATGGCTGCAGGGAGGGGGGAGTAAGGAGCAGTATATAAAGAACAGAACAAATGGAAAACACAAAATGAGACAGAAGAAAAACTGTCATCACAATAACTGTATAATTTAAATTCATCAGTTATTCATGATAAAATTCTTCACAAACTGGGAATAAAAAGTAACTTCCTTAGTTGGGTAATGGGAATCTACCAAAAAACCTACAATAAGCATCTTACTAAATGCCAAAATGTTAGAAATATTTCCTGTAAAATCAAAGACTAGGTGACCCATGTTTATGACTTCTTATAATTAAAAATATATTGGAGGTCCTAACAATACAATAGGACAAGAAAAGAAAGAAAATTTATAAGATTTAAAAGTATGAAGCTAAATTATCATTATTTCCAGACATAATATTGTCTAGGTAGAAAACCAAGAAAATTTATAGAAAGAAATCCAAAATAAATATTATTATATTAAACCTTTTATTTTTGTTTTAAAGTTGTGACTTTTTCCAAATGCAAGGGGCAAAAGGTTAGAGTTGCCACTAGGAGGTGGGGGAGGCTATATGAAGAGCAGGTTTCGGGATGTAAATGTGGGAGACAGAGTGTTCAGTTTTGACATGCTGGTTTTGATTTATCTATTAAACATCTAAGTGGAGATGCTGAATTGGCAGTTGCATAGATAAATCTGGGAATTCAGGAAAGTGATTTAGGCTGGAGGCATTAACTGTGATTTGCAAGCACATAGGAGTTGCCATTTATAAACATCATACCGGATGAAACCATCAAGAGATTGAGTGTAGATAGAGAAGAGATTTACAACATTTAGAGGTCGTATAGAAGCAGAGGAATAATGAAAGAGGTCAAAAGGTACAAATTTCCGGTTATAAAATAAATAGGTCATGAGGATGTAATGTACAACATGGTGATCATAGTTAATAACACTGTATCGTATATTTGAAAGTTGCTAAGAGAGTAGATCTTAAAAGTTCTTATCACAAGACAACAAATTTTTAACTATGTATGGAGACAGATGTTAACTAGACTTATTGCAGTGACCATTTTGCAATGTATACAAATATTGAATCACTACCTGAAGCTAATATAATGTTGTATGTCAATTACACCTCAATTTAAAAAGATAAATAAAAAGAAGAAGAAGAGAAGGAATCAGTGAAGGAAACTGAGAATAGAGGTGGCTGTTGGTTTAGCCACAAATGAAGAGGATGCGGTGTCCTGTGAAGCACTGGCCCTTAGACATGATTTAGGCACTGTCAGCAGCTACAATTCCAACGACAATGTGAGCTGAGAGTTTCTTCTCCTGTCCAGATTTAAGCCACCCACACTTTAGCTCTTTTTGGATCATCCATCTTGCCTCAAGATATGGTGTTCATAAATTCTCAGCTTCTGTGGAGAGCAGGATATCTGAGCTTATTAAACAGGCAGTTAGGAACAGGTGGGGAATTGCCTTATTAGGTGAGGAAAAATTTGGAGGGAGAGAGGAAAAACAATGTTCAAAGTTGAAAGTTGGGGGCTAGGAATCATATGAATTTGATTATTAAAGTCCATTTTATGCCCCATGCTGGTGAAAACTTATTAGAACTAAACTTCGACATTCTAGTAAAATATTTGATGTAAAATAATATTCCTTTAGAGCATTCAAAATGCCCTCAGTGCCCCCTTGTCTCCTTGCTGATAGGCTAGTAATAATAATTTTTTTAAATGTTGTAACTTTTTTCCTTTTCACCATTAGGCCTTTAATCTTCCTGGAATTGTTTATGAGATATGATGTAACATAGGAGTATATAAGTTTGACTACGCTATTAAAATTTAAAACTTCTGTTCATCAAGGCAGCATAAAATAGGTGGACACGGCCTCATAACAGTAGAAAATATTTGCAACGTATATGATAAAAACAAGAATTAGAATCCAGAATAACACAAACAAGAAACTTGTACAAATCAAAAAAGCTGAAGATAAGCATTTCAATATAAAATTGGGCAGAAGATAGAAAGAGGAAATTCACAGAAAAAAAACAACTGAAAGATGTTCACTCACACTGATATTCAGGAAAATTAGCACTAAACCACAACGGGATACTATTTTATAACATTCAAAATGGCAAAACTCCAAAAGGCTGTCAATCCCAGTTGTTACTGAGGATTCAGAGAATGATGGTGAGGTGGTAAATTTGCACAACCATTTTGGACATCAGTTTGGCAATATGCAGCAAACTTGAAGATGTGAATCCAAATCCTTACACATACAAGTAAAAACATGTACAAGAATAGTGAGAATAGCATTGTTGAAGTTGCAAGATACTGGAAAAAAACTAAATTTCTATTAACTGGAGAAAGAAAGATTTTGATATACCATTTTATAGTGAGAGTAAATGAACTGGAAATTCATATCAATATAGATAAATCTCACAATGTTAAGTGGAAATAACCGCAAAAAAATGTATTTCATTTATAGGTTATATATGTGTATATATATATATATATATAATTTATAAGTACATATGTAGGTAGTAAATGTACAAAGAAATGCATGATAAATACTACCGACTTCAGAATTGTGCTTATTTCTAAAGAGGACAGAGATACAGCAGAGGTATATGGGGGAATTCATCTCTACTAATAATGTTTTATTTCTTAAGCTGGATAGTGGTAATATACTCTTGTACATCTCTAATATTTATTAATAATTCTTTTAAAGAAGTTAAGTGCTATGTAGAAAGAAAATCAAAACCAAAGTGAGAATAACAAAGAACTACCCATTTTCTCAATTTCCCCTCCTTTTTTTGAGTTCCAAATTCATCATTATTTCCAGAATTTCCACATATAGGATTATCAAGAATACTATAATAACCACACGTAATAAATATGAAAAGACAGTCTGAAAACATTCCATACTTTCATCAAAATCCCTTCTAACACAGTAACCTAAAGAATGGCTGAAAAATGTACCAACTTCACCCTTTGTGTCAGCTCTATCTTACGCCAGAACTCTCAAACTGTGGTCCCTATCAGAATCACCTGGAAAACTTGGCACATGTGCACAAGCCCAGCCCTGTCCTATTGCACTGAAGCTAGAACTCGGGCAGTCTTTGTCAGCCCCCCAAGTGATTCTGAATCAGACCAGAGTTTCAGAACTGCTGCTCTAGAACAATGATTGTCAGTCTTGGCTGAACATTTAAATCACCTGGCAAACATTTAAAAAATAACCATGCCTGGGCTCCACTCCAGAAGAATTAAATCAGAAACTCTAGGGTGGATCCTGGGCATGAGCATCTTTTAAAATCTTTCCACGTGATTCTAATGTGTACCCAACGCTCAGAACCACTTCTCTAGAAAATCATAGTTGGGAGACATGTAATTCACGCTCCTCGAAGGATGGCAGAAAAGAGAAGAAAACAGGAAGTAGTAAGACAAAAATGGATAATCCATGACTCAGTACTGTTACAGAAGAAAAAAACAGGAAGACCCCAAGACTTCGTTGTGCTGATCAGAGTGATGGGTAGAAACGAGGAACGGAAAAAGTCTAAAGGGATCTGTCACAGACCCTCTCTCCTAACACAACGTTTAGCATGTAGGTCTTTTGGTTTTAAAAAGACTTTCTCAAATATTTTAATATAAAAAAGAGAAATTGCTGCCCTTTATACCGAAAAGCATATGTCAAAAGAGAAATCAGATATCAACCAGAAACTTCCTCAGAAGTAACTCCACATGTCTTTCCACAATGTGAGTTGAAAATAATTTACTGGTAAGATTACACGTGACTTGGAATGTGTGCATCATTAGATCATTAGAAAGCAGCAGATCTAAGATTTTTTTAAAAATCAGGACCTCAGCAACTGTAGCATTTAAAAAAGAAAGAAGGCAACATTGCAAGAGCAAATGCAAGCAGGTGAGAACAAGTGAGAGTGGGCCTGAGTGAGTCAGCAGCATTAGCCATCGCCTACCACTGGGGGGACTGGGGGCTCCCTTCCAATCTGCACCGGCCTCGCTCATTCAGCCCTGCCAACCACCCTAACACCTATCGCTTGTGCTGGCTCCTCTAACACTGTGCAGTCCCATCCACCTCCGTTCTGTATTGTCCAGTGGCTCTATACAGCCTTTACGCTTACTAATGCCTATTTCAGGCAAAAAAAGCATTTGTGTGTGGCTGTTTACAATGGCTGCAAGTTCTCTGACACACTTCCCATCAGAAGGTGAGGTCTTTGCCCTTCCCGTTGAATCAGGCCTGACCTCTGACTGATTTGACCAACAGAGTGCAACAAAAGTGGTGCAATACAGGTTCTGGCCTCGCCTTTAGAGGACTGGCAGACTTCCCCTCTGTCTCTGGCAGCCCAAAGCTACCATATAAGAAGTCCAAGTACCCCGCTGGAGACACCACATGAGAGGGAGAGGGGACAGGTGAGGTCAGCCTTATTTCCATCTTCATTGAGGTGCCAGGCAGGTGAGGGAAGACATGTTGAACCCTCCAGACCAGATCAGCCACCAACTGTATACCACCAAGTAATCCCAGTAACGCCACATGGAACAGGACAGTCACCCAGCCCAATCCTGCCCAAATCTCTGACCCATAAAATCAGGAGATATAATAAAATGATCGTTGTTTTAAGCCATTAAGTTTGGGGCAGCTCATTTTGCAGAAGTAGATAAACGGAGTGGCTGTGCTCTAAGAAAACAGGGCACTTGAGCAATTTTAGCGAGGCTGGTGTTTCAGTCCAACATGGAGGGAACGTGGAATAGGTAAGAAGCAACAGGGCTCACCGCTGCCAAGCTCTTCTCAGAATAGCTTTATCATTGCCCTGCAGGGACTCCTAAAAACATTGGAAATAGAAATCCATTTTTAAAGTATCCAGTTTCTATATTTCTTCTGCCCTCTGTTGACATAGATAACAAAGACTTTATTTTCTAAAATACCATGAGAACCTGATATTGTAAACAAAAAGTAGAACCAGAAAAGTCTTGATACAAGTGCAATGAGGAAAATATCCCATTTTCAAACAGTGGCAGGAATTTTAGAAGCTGAAAGACACTTGATGATCAAGGACTTCCAAATCACCTTCTAGTCATTAAAACATTTCCTAGCAATTTTTAATGTTCAGCAAGTTTGAACAAACGAGTGAACGAATAAAATTAATCTCAACTCAGTGAAATGCCTTAACTATAGGCTATTTTATGATATATGCATTCAGAGTCAGGTTTTAAAAGTTAACTTGACCACTTCCTTCCATCCCAAAGTGAAGTCTGACGGCAAAGACTTTCAAGCGAGTATGCCACCTTTGCAATTCCCGTGATCCAGACCTTCTAGTTCCCAAGATCATACTGCAGTGAATGTGCAGAGTACATGTGCCAGGACCTTTGACGTCACTATTTTAAAATCTAGTTAACCACAGAGTTTAGTAGCGTGCCTGGCACACGTTCAGTAGTCATTTGTTTTATGAATACCTTTATCTGAGCACACTGCCTCATTTCACTGATAAGGATTTGACAGTCTGCAAGAAAATGTGACTTAGTGATCAAGTCACAGAGTTTTTCAGACACAAAACCAAGACTAGAGCCTAGTACCCTGGGTCCCCTAACATGCTGCTGCCCAATGGCTACTCTATCAATTCAAGGCATAAAACATAAACTTAAGGCTCTATCAGAGATTTTGCAGCTCACTGCTCTTTGCAGTACCATGGCTCTTAACTAATGCTGTGTGAACACAGAGTAACTTTGAAGGTGGACACTTTCAACAGTCTTGGCAAAATACAATGTACTTGCTGATATATCATAAAATTTGATCCACTAAACCCTTATTGATAAGAAACTAGAATTTGGAAAAAGACATCATAAGCCAATAAATAAATTACCAAGTATATGTTTTATCAAATGACAAAGTTTCTTAATAAGAAATATGGTAACGTTTCAAATGTAATAAAGATGACCGTTAGTATTATTGGTTTTCATAGGAAACACATAATTGTAAACTGTTCTTGGCCTGACCATTCTGCAATGGTTACTTAAGGCATGCAGGTTTGTTTTGAGCAGGTAAACTTGTTCTCCTGTGTTTATACCGTACATTCTAATCCTGAAAATCAAAGAGATTAAAATGATTATCTACCATCTCTTTCCCTAGCTGGATATCTGGAATTTACACTAAAAATTTCTGCTCCCTGCCATCAATGAGATCATTCAACTCTGAATTCTGGAATTGTGGATAAAAGGCTTTATCAAGAAAGTGGAAAGTGATATACTCGTTCAGAATGGACAGGTTCAGGATAAACGTAGAGAGCTGTGTCTAAAATCTGCATGGGAGGAGGATCTAAGTGTGGCTCTAGACGCACAAAGAAGGTTAAATATTTGGTGTTAGATGACAGAATGAAATGTTTGGACTTTACCCAATGTACAGTAATGAATGCCGTCAACACTCGAGTTAGGTAGAAATATAGTGAAAGTAGGATATTCACCAGAGCAGGTTCAGTCATGCATGTAATGGAATAGATAGGGGAGAAATGGAATTCCGAAGAGACGCTAGAAGGCTACTGCAGTAATCCAGTCATGAGGTAGTGATGGTCTAACATGATGGCAGTGAGAATGGAGATGAAATGCTTATTCTGGGAAATATGTGAAGTAAAATGTTTTAAAGTACATGAAATACTGACAAAAAGGGTTGAAAGGAAGAGCCAAGCAAAAGTTCTGCTGCTTCCACCTCAGAGACTAGAAGTGTAATGGAACTATAACAGAAATCTGAGAGCTGAGGAGGGAAAAGAGAGCTGGTGAGGAGGTAAATGGGTTCAGCGGATATGACAGTGAGCTATCCAAGGGAAGCTGCCCTGCAACCAGCTAAAGCCCAGAACTAACGATCAAGACTAGAGATTTAGATGCCTGACAACATTTTTTTTTTTTCTGAGACCCATGAAAGTGACGCCTGGAGCTCATTCTCTCCAAAAAACTCTCCCAAGAATACTCAAAGTGGTTTGACAGATTACTTTATCCTGTCCTGGACACAGGATTCTCTCCCATTATTGTAAGAAACAATGGGATTCACAACAAAGAACCATCTGAAGGGAAATTTATACTCTTAGATCTTTATAAGTAATCCTGGGAGAAAGATGATAGAAGTGTTAACTGGCATATCGATACCCTCAACACTAGAACATTATGCCTGGTCTGGCATCATGTTCATAATTTCTTCCCATTCTCCTCCTCCACATAACCACATACTTTCCTTTAACAAGTACATTATATAAATACATCATTATCCATAGATTCAGCCTCTCAACAACTGTCTGGATCAGCATATAGCATCCAGGGTACTTAAAATGTGCAACAAAATACCTAAGATATACCTGCTATGAAAAAAACAGATTGTTGAAAGGGCTTAGATAAAGAAAAGCAGATCCACGTATGAATTCCAAGGTCATAGATTAATTCAGTTGGTTATAACACGTAGAAAAAAGGCAAAGGTCGTTTATTGAACCACAATCTTGATATCACAGCATTTATTAAAAGGTCTTATAATAAAACACCAAAGAAACATTTCTGAGGCAATAATGACATCTGAAGGTCACCAATAGCCAGTAACAAGATGGAGTGTCGTAGGAGAGTGAACAGACTTTAGGATGCATTAGTCTTCTCGGTGAGCTTCTGAGCAGCTCGTTTCCTGGCACACTATGACACGGGCAAGTAGATGGTTGTGAATCAACTTTCTGCAAACACTTGTGCCAAACATTCTGCTTAAATGCAACACATCTAGACCACAATTTCCCATTTCTATTGACAAAGCAGCACACTGATGGTCCTCCGTCATCAAGCTCCAATCTACCTTTCAGTCTTAAACATTGTGTTCTCTCTGGCACTCACCTTCTATCGGGGCCATATGGGACCATTCCATATGTTATGCATGCGCCCCACAATTTCCTCTTCTGTCACTTTATTTACATTATCTCTTCTACCTTGAATTCACTTCCCATTCCTCCCATTTCTGTCAAAACCCTACTTATCTTTAATTCCAGACTGTCACATTCTCCTTGATAGTAATCTCTGCTATTTTGTGATCCCCACAGTATTTCCTTTAGATCTTATGAAATTTTTATTTATATTCCAGTTATTTATTTACTTATCTCCTCTACTAGAATCTATGACAAGAAAAATATTTAGTTTAATTGTACATATCACCCAAAATGCTAAACTTTGTGACATTTGGCCCCATACTGAAGTGCTTTTTTATTCTTTCACCCTGTCTTCTTTTTCCATTATTTCTAAGTCTTTTATTCTCTCTTTGTTTCCCATTACATGATTCCATTCAGCCTTAAATGCCACTCCTGGCTGTTGTGTATCACATAAAAAAGAAACAACCTCCTCTACCTGACTTCCAAGTTCTTCCAAAATCTGAATTCACCTTTTCCGTTCGGCCTCATTTCTTCCTACTCCAAGCAGGCAAGTCTCTTCACAAATCCAGGAGAAGGTTATGTTCATTTCAGTTAGGGTAAGAAGCCAGATAAAAGGGACCAAATACTACAACAGGCTTGGTAAGGTAAATTGGTCTAACTGGGATTCCTTCCTACCTTAGCAGGCTTGCCATCGGGGCTGCTGCCCTTCTATGCCCTAACAGCTGGTCAAGCCACTGCTTTGTCCTTTCCTGGGGATTTCCTCATCCTTAACTACTTACCATATTGGACATCTCTCTTGCCTTCAACACAGTCTCTGGGCTTCCTGACTAGTTTTGTTCCAATACTTTGCTCCATATTGCCATTCCTGGGCGTTTACTCTCCTCTAAGCTATTTATCTGGCTCTGATTCCTTTCTCTGCCTTAACTTCCAGCTTCCCCACCAGCCAAATCCATCACATCCATGGTTGAGCTCTCATCTGTCCTCCCTTTGCTGCCTTAGTTCTCTCTGAATCAGCATCTATGCCATTTCAGTCAGTCCCAAAGGCTCAAGTTGTAACAATTCCAACTTTCCACAGTTCCCATCTCTGTAGCTTTGTCCATGCTATGGGCTGGATTGTGTCCCCCAAAAAGATATGTTGAAGTCCTAGTCCTCAGTACCTCAGAGTGTGATCTTATTTGGGAATAGGATTGTTGCAGATATAATTAGTTAAGATGAGATCATACTGGAGTAGAGTGGGCCCTTAATCCAATATGACCAGTGCCCTTATAAAAATGGGAAACTTGAATATACACACACACAGGGAGAATGCCATGTGATGATGGAGGCAGAGACTGGAGTGACGAAGCTATAAGTCAAGGAACGCCAAGGATCGATGGTAGTCACCAAAAGCTAGGAAAGAGGCATGGAACAGATTCTTCCTCAGAGCCCTCAAAAGGAACAAACCCTGTCAACAACTTGATTTTGGACTTCTAGCCTCCAGAAGTATGAGGAAAAAAAACAGAAAAGAAAAAAATGTCTTTTGGTATTAGGACCTTTAGACAAACCAAAACAGTAACTCTCAAGAACATCACAGATTATTCCAGCCTATTAATAATAGGATGGCTACAGAGATAAATGTGGAAGTGCCCCATGCCAAGCATCACATGCCACAAGCATCCTTTCTATATCTGATACAGATCTGCTATTTCATGTCATGGACTTCACTCAGAAGGCTGCATTTTGTTTCCATTCATTCTCAATGTGAAAAAGGACGGATATGGTGTGTGCAATGCATTTTATAATCATAATATTCAGCTAATGATCAAGAAACACAGCCCTAAAGTAAATACTCAGATGGTTGCACAATCTTTAATCTGGTATTTATAACCTTCTTTCTTCCCAAACATGGCTCTAGAGACTTTGTCCTTATTTTAAATACTGTTTTACGCACATGGATGACTTTTTATTGTAGATCCTAGATAACCTTTTGGAATTGTGAGAAGAGAAAGACAGACAGAGGGCAAGAAACAGAGGCAGTAACAGAGTCAGAGAGGACTAGTAACTAAGTATCATTGCCAGATAAAAGACAAATACACTTTCAGTATAAGTAAGTTCCAAGTGTTGTATGGGATATACTTATACTAAAAACTTCTTCATTGTTTATCTGAAATTGAAAGTTAAATGGGCAGCCTGTACTTCTATTTGCTGAATCTGTCAACCCAACGGAATTTTCCAGCTCTTCCTCTCCCAAAGCTACACTGTCATACAAGCATGGATACAGGATTAATTTTCCTGAGCCACCAATAGGTGCAATGCAAACAATTCTCTGGGAATTACAAATAGAAAAAAAGAAAACTATCCCATGGCATAAACTTTTAAATGAAAACAAGATCCACAACTCAAACCTTTGTTGGTGGCTGGTCAGGGATGCAGTTTATCCGTTCCAATTCATTCACCACTGGGCACTCTGCAGAAGCAGGGACGGTAGTTGTTGTCTCATGATCTGGGATAGCTGTCGAACTAGGATTGAGGGTAACTGTCGTCCCAGGATCTGGGGTCACTGTCGTCCCAGGATCTGGAATTATCCCAAAAGCAAAAATAAAGGGACCACCAGACAGATTTAACATCACAGCTATTCAATATCTCCATAGTTCTCAACATTCCAGTTACACGGACTCCACTACTGATTGGGTTCACTCTGATGTCCTTGAAATGTAAGCATCCACTTTATAAAGCCTCATTTTGTTCTTGCTGACTATGCTTATCTTTGTGTATACCTGCATCATCCCCTTCTACCACCAAGGCCCTCCTCTATCAGATAGTGCACACAAGGGCAAGGTGTTTGACTCCACCATTAGATTGGAAACTCACCCAGGTGGGAACCAAATCTACCTTCTCTAGTCCAGGGGTCAGAAAACTTTGGCCTGTGGGTCAAATCAGGTCACAGTATGGTTTTTAAATAAAGCATTGCTGGAACACAGCCACTTCCAGTTTTTTAATGTATTTTCTAGAGCTGCTTTTGAGCTATAAAGGCAGAATTAAGTAGTTAGGACAGAGACTGTATGGCCCACAAAATCTAAAGTATTAAGTATCTGGCCCTTTCCAGAAAATCTGCAGACTCTTCTTTGGTCCCTTACTTCCACCTCCAGTAGCTGGTTCACAATACGTTTACACATAGAACACATGCAGTATATGCTGTTGCCATGAATGTTGACACCCTAATCATAATAACCTCAGTTCTACTTGTTCAGCCAACAGGCAATCCCTCAACAAGGAACGCTTATGACTGATGGCATTCTTATGTAAATGTAAAGCTTCATATGACAAAATAAAGGGAGGCCACCAACCTAGAAACTGGCAGCTAGAATCTACCCCAGGACTTTGAGATTTAAAAATCAGTAAAATAAAAAAGGCATGTTTATGGCATCCTAAAATGAGGAAGTGAGATTTCTTGAAGGCACTCTACAATAACTTAATAGCAACATTAAGACAAAACAATGAGGCTTTTAATAAGTTTTCTTTTCTTTAGTGTTCCCAATCCAAAAGTGATAGATTAAAAGAACTCCATATTTGTGTCAGTTTCTACATAAGGGTTTTAGTTCCATCTTCAGAATCATAGAATTTTATGAGTTGAACAATCTTTGAGATTATTTAATGTAACTTGCCACAAAAGTAGAAAGCGCATGCCTGGAAATGAGGTAGGAGGGGCAGTTTTTCCTCTCGCCACAAGCTGCCCTTCACTGCCTGCTTCCCCTAGGGAGCTTCTCCTAGGTGATGCCCAGATAGGAAATCACAGATAACCCAGCATAATGCAGCCCTAGTTTAGAATAAAACAGTTCAATAAACTTTTAATAAATAACTCTGGTAGTTGTTACCCTTTTAAAGAACCAAACTTTGGCTTAAAATACTTTAATTGATTATATACTTATTTGACTGCCTTTCAAATAAGGGTACTGTTAATTGTTATTGTTAACAAAATTAGAATTATTCAATGAAATTGGGCAAATATATTTCCAGTGTCGATTGTGGAATCCTACACTGTGTTAATTGGGAAATAAAAGTGTCAGAATTTGGGCCTGTAACGAATATCCATGCAGCTGCCACAGTTTTAGTTAGGCATTCCCCAACACACACACAACCACCACACACACGCACACACACACACTCACAGGGATGAACATGAAAGCATCACCTCCCTGCCACTTCTGAAGTTTTTGCTCTGATAAGACAACATAGGGAAGGAGAGCACTAGAGTTCCTTGTTACCTTCTGATCCCAAAGAATCTCTAGCTGACAGAACAAATATAGGAATAGTGATGATAAATAACACAAGCAGAAGTGCGCTGAGCATAAGCTCCAAAGTAGTGAAATTTTTCCACTTCTTTCTTGCCATCTACAAAAAAAGAGACAACAATTTTAGAGTTGAGTTTAATAAATAGCCAGTAAGTTTTTTAATGGAAAATCTCAAATGTATACATGAGTGGAATGAATAATATAACAAACCCCCCGTATAACCATCATCAGAAGACATATAAAATCTAGGAGATTCTCTCTTTTTTGTGTGTTAACAGCCATTGGTGAGTATTTCTTAGATCCATTATTCCATTAGGAGTCGTGACATACTGATACCATAATTCTATCATTCTTATTCATTTATTGGATGAAACATTCCTATAGAGAGGCACTTCCCTTCATCTATTATTTGGTTCATAAAGGCACAGTTCATATAGGAAAGATAAGAGAAATGACAGCTATTAAAGCAGACACCACTGGGACTGTCAGTGTTACCCAGGACTCTGTGCAGGCTTCCTTAGTCTTCTACCAGGAAGGCACAGACCACATTTAAAGTCTTTTCCAGACACTGAGTTAACCACCATGTACAAGCTCAAATGAGGATTACGCCTCACATGCAGTCCTTTCTGGAAATCTTCCTCAGCACTTCCACTTTAGGACTCTGTCTTTTGCTAGGGACAATTCTGATGCTAGACTGAGGTGAGGCACTATCCTCCATCAGTAGCAAGTAACAAATTCCCCACCACTCACTCATGTCCTTTCCACAGTTGCCCCAGATACCACTGCGTTTAGCACCCCCCTCCTCTGACTCCACTACTGTCATTCTTCAGAAAGCTTGTCCTTTGCATTCAGCATTCTGTATTCTCTCTCAAACATTAAATAAAATATATCCATTGGTCACTTGTACTAAATTCCCATAGCATTTTTTTTAGATAATGTTTGCTGTCTCTGGAAGGGAAAACTTGACATTTCGTGCCATCGGCTTAGCTAAGTTGTGAGAACCCCAGGGATACCCTGTCTATTAACATAGAATAGCATCATCCTATGCTGATTGCATTCTATATTCACATCATTGAGATATGGGGATGGCCAGGCCAATTTTTCCATTGTACAGATGAAAGGACTGAGGTACTGTGTGCTTTAATGACACTCACCCAGAGCTGAGGATAAGTCAATGGGAAATTAAGGGTCCTGATTTCCACTTTAGGGATTCTCCTCCTGACCGCACAGCCTGTTAGGTAAGTGCACACTCTGCCTTTCACCTTTTGTGCGAGACATATATCTATAAAACTCAATAGGGAGTGAAGCCTACAGCAAGCTATAATCAATACAAAATGCAGGAATAGAGGGAGAAATTTCTCAAAGAGCTATATAAAATTTTATATAGAAGAAGTAAAACAAATCCATTGTCAAGTTGGGTGGTGTGTTGGAATGATTTCTAAAATGGGTTTCATGATCTAATTAGCTTCTTGTATCCCCTTAAGTTATAGGAGAGTTATCGCTGTCAGTCTAAGAGCCTGCAATAGAGATTCCCTCCACTCTGTGGGCAGCTGGGTGGGGCCAGGCAGAGTCCAGGGCCAGTCTTCTGCTGAGTTGCCTCCTCTGGAAAACCAGATCTCTTTCAACTGGCTTAGTGATGCTAACATGGTTTTCTTTGTGCTCTATGAAGTGAAAAATGTTGGGAAGAGCTCCACAATGCCTCACTGGAAGCAACCTGGCGGGCGCTCTTAATGAGTATTTGTTGATTTGGGAGCAAGACTGAGCGGAAACGCCAGCACAAGATTCCTTTGTGTCATATGTGCACTGCAGTGTCCTCATTCCTCTTTCCCAAGAGGTAAGGGGAGGACGAAATGTAAAACAGCGTGCCTTCATCCCAGGAACCTCTCCAGTAACCACAGGAGTACAAGTGAAAAAGAAAGAAAAAAGAAAATTTAGATTTAAAAAATAATATAAATCAGAGGGCAGATTTTTGTTTTATTTATTTTACAAAAGGATCCATGTCAAGATTTCTTTAAATTAATCATTTTTGAAGTATGAAGGAGAGGTACATCACTTTCTCCAGGGACTTTTTTTTCAGAATATATAGCCACCTCCCTCTCCATATGACCTTGACAACCATTGTTCAAAGAGTAATAGCCTTCACATGAGTTGTAACACTCAAAGAAAGAGTTGAAAACCATCTTTTTATAAATAGAATATACAGTAGTAAATGCACTTTCTAGAAAACAATAGTTTTCACAGCCCCTTTATAAGCCCAACCACAGCTGAACACTGGCCCACACCCCTCTCCTCCTCTCTCTAATCTCACACTCCTAGCTCAGGGCTTGGTGGTCTCTCTGGGCAGAACTGCCCCCAAAATTCCACCACAGACCTCCTTCCACAGGCTGATTATGAGCTGAGATCATCGCTGCTCTGATATACCCAGCACAATGGGCCTGTCTGCTTTTCTTCTTCCATATTGTTACAGACTGTTTCATTTGGTCCATCTTTATTAGAATGTCAATGGAAGTTTGGGAAGGAAAAAAGGTAAAATCCTGTGATAAGTCTGCCATCTTGAACCCTTCAATGTAGGTTTTAAAAGTTTCCCAAATGACTTTGATATTCAATTTCCCTCCACTGCTGTTTGAGAACCACTTTGGGAATTTTGAGTTCATCAGTGGATGTAATAATACTGTACAACATTATCCTATGGAGGGGTAGGTATAAATTGAGGACAGTGAAATAAGGAAGTAAGAGACATGTGTGGGCCCTTGTGAAAGTTTTCAACCCATCGAAGCGTCCCTCTCAACACCTCTAGTATATCAATGCACCCTCTCTA
Source organism: Equus asinus (assembly GCF_041296235.1). NCBI lineage: Eukaryota > Metazoa > Chordata > Mammalia > Perissodactyla > Equidae > Equus > Equus asinus. The sequence goes on along the minus strand of NC_091790.1, from coordinate 194,646,423 downwards.
ATCCCAGCTCATTTTTAACCAAGGATAAGTTTTCCTAAGGCTTTTTCCCCAAAGGTGTGTCTACTTCCTTAGGTTTATAACACCCCTTTTCTCCCTCAAATTGTGAGCTCCCAGGGTATGAGAATTATGTCTGCTTCTTCCTCTTTATTGCCTTTCTAAGTACCTGTTGGCAGAATCTGCATAATCAACACATATTGACCAATAACATTTTACACCCTGGTTGAATATTTGAAAAATACCCAAATATTTCCTAATTATAGTATATCATAAATGTGTTTTAGAGGATAAAACAATGGTACCTTCCTTAAGTGAACATAAAGCCCAATCCTGTTATTTCCTTCCACACAATCAAAGCAATGTATGGTAGAAAGAGTATTCTTTCTTGTGAATCAGAAGACCTGAATTTTATTCCCCATTCTGAAAACAACTAGCCAGATGACCTTGGGAAGTTTACTTAAGCTTTCCAATTCTCAGTTTCCTCACTTACAAATTAAAGAGATCAAACTAGAAGATCTATAAAATTCATGCCAGCTTTTAATATGTCATTTTGGAGTGAGTCACACAAATTTCTTGCTTCTTTACTCCTCCCTTTCACAAAAGATGCCTGTGCTAAACATTTTATTAGTATGTTTGTGCTTCATCATATCTCTGAGTTCTTCTGCTCGGAACAAGAGCACGCTAAATTGAGCTGGGTTCCCAGCCCCGCCATTTTTTGCTGTGGTAGCCAAATGAATTTACTTCACATTCTTGAGCCTCAGTTTTCTTATCTAAAATGAAACTAATGATATCTATTAATAATAATAATTATCATCTTCTTCCTGTGAGAATCAAATAAAAGTACTTTAAATATTAAAGGATAAAATGGTGCTGGGTAAACTGGACAGCCACATGTAAAAGAATGAAAATTGACGATTCTTTTTCACCATTCACAAAAACAAACTCAAAATGGATCAAAGACCTAAAGATTAGACCTGAAACAATAAGTCTTCTAGAAGAGAATATAGGCAGTACACTCTTTGACATCAGTTTCAAAAGAATCTTCTCGGACACCATAACTCCTCAGATGAGGGAAACAATAGAAAGAATAAACAAATGGAACTTTAACAGACTAAAGAGCTTCTTCAAGTCAAGGGAAAACAGGATTGAAACAAAAAAACAATCCACCAGTTGGGAAAAAATATTTACAAGTTATTTATCCAGCAAAGGGTTAATCTCCATAATACATAAAGAACTCACACAGCTCAACAACAAAAAATCAAACAATCCGATCAAAAAATGGGCAGGAGACATGAACAGACATTTCTCCAAAGAAGATATACGGATGGCCAATAGACATATGAAAAGATGCTCATCATCACTAATCATCAGGGAAATGCAAATCAAAACTACACTAAGATATCACCTTATACCTGTTAGAGTGGCAAAAATATCCAAAACAAAAAGTGACAAATGTTGGAGAGGTTGTGGAGAAAAAGAAACCCTCATACACTGCTGGTGGGAATGCAAACTGGTGCAGCCATTATGGAAAACAGTACGGAGATTTCTCAAAAAATTAAAAATAGAAATGCCCTATGACCCAGCCATCCGACTACTGGGTATATATCCAAAGAACTTGAAATCAGCAATTCCAAAAGTCCCATGCACCCCTATGTTCATTGCAGCATTATTTACAATAGCCAAGACATGGAAGCAACCTAAGTGCCCATCAACTGATGACTGGATAAAGAAGATATGGTATATATATAATGGAATACTACTCAGCCATAGAAAAAGACAAAATCGTCCCATTCACAACAACATGGATGGACCTTGAAGGTATTATGCTAAGTGAAATAAGCCAGATAGAGAAAGACGAACTCTGTATGACTCCACTCACAGGTGGAAGTTAAACACAGAGACAAAGTGAACTGATTGGTTGTCACCAGGGGAAAGGGGGGTTGGGGGGAGGGCTCAAAGGGTGAAGTGGTGCACCTACAACATGACTAATAATGTACAACTGAAATTTCACAAGGTTGTAAACTACCATAATATTAATAAAAAGTTAAAAAAAAATACAGGACAAATGCCAACTTTTGCAGACTGCAAAAAAAAAATATTAAAGGATAACATATCATGATATTATTATTTACCATAGAGAGGATAGTTCATGGATCCTGGGTAAGAAACAGCACATCCCTAAGAAATCTATCAATCTCACTGTCCATGAGCTTGGCACTGCACTTCACTCAGTGTTGTGAAGTGGCAATTGCACACGCCTGCCCACTGCCCTTGTGAACTTGTTCTGATACAACTTCTTATCCGCTAAGGGCTCTATGGCCCCATGTGTCAGGTGACTCACTCGTTATCTGAGACAAAAGTGCAGAAAACTGGGAAGAAACAGGAGGAGCCATGAGCTGCAGTCTTCCCCATACAAGGACCACTTTCTCCACCAACCCACCCGCTGCTCCTCTCCCGGGCTGCCTTGTAAATCACACTATCTTTACTCAAAAAGCACATCCCTCACTTCTTCCCTTAGGCCTTCATTCAAACCTCCTCAGCCTGGGAACCTTAAATCCTGAGCTCATCCTTAATGTTTGCTATTTCTCTGCAGCCTCATTCTCCACCCAATCAATGTGTCCTCACACAGCCTCCACATTCTCCTCAGACAAAAGCAGCCTTCCTCAGTCCTTTGCCCAAACATTAAATGCCAAGAGTATTTTCTTCTCATACACTGATGAGAAATTGCTGTTTGTCAATGTAATGTCCTCTTACTATGCAAAAGGAAATGGGGCTGTACCTTTCTCTGCAAGAATTTCCTTGTTTTTTCTAAAACAAATTACCCAACTCTAATCTTTCTTACCTGTCCTGTCCCCAGTACATCACATTCCCAAAGGCTTTATGAGATATCCCATAATATTAATCTTGCATGTAAAATCCCATATAATTAATAACTTTTCATTCCTGGTATAAGTAAATTAACTAATGATGTAAAGAGTGGACTCACGTTCACTGGCAAGCAGAGGAGTTATCAGAATGCCTATTGAAGTGACCATGCCTCCTTTCCCTTGGTGGTTGCTAATAGCTGTGAGATGGGAGATTGTTCTTTATACTAATATTTATAATTTTTCCAAATGTTTATTAGCACACTGTGTTAGACAGTAGTAAGAAATAGGCACCCACACATTGCTAGTCAAACTGTAAACACCATACGCTCAATTAAGATTTGACAAAAACTATTAAAGTTACTTACACCCATAATCTGGAATTCCATTTACAGAAATTTAGCCCATAAATATACTTGCACGTGTGGGAAGCAAATATATGTACAGATAAAGGTTTTTCATTGTAGCATGACATACAACAGAAAAAGACTGAGACTAATGTGGATATCCATAGAGAGAGAACTGAGTAAAATGTGAAATAAAATAAAATTCAATATTATCCAAAATCATATGGTAGTTTTGAAAAACAGAAAAAAGCCCACAAATTCTTTGATACTCCTCCTTTCAAGAGGTGGAGCCAAGCCCCCATCCCTCACCCCTTGAGAGTGAGCTGGTTTAGTGACTCACTTCAAACAAATGGAATACAGCAGAGGCGATGGTGTGTGACTCCCAAGACCAGGTGAGGAAGGCATTACAGCTTCTTCCTTCCATGGTCTACTGGATCACTTCCTTATTCTTTTTCTTGGATCATGTCTTGGAGAAGCCAGCTGCTATGTCGTAATGACACTCAAGCAGGCCTATGGAAATGTCCAATAGCCAGGAAGGAACTGAGGTCTTTTGCCAACAGCCGTGTGAGTGAGGCATCTCAGAAGCAGATCCTCCAGCCCAAGGCAAGCCTTCACGTGACTGCAGTTCCAGGCAACATCTTGGCTGAAATCTCCTGAGAGAGAGACCTTGAACCAGAACCACCCAGCTAAGCTGCTCTCACATTCCTTACCCATAGAAACTGTGAGACCATAAATGTGTATTGTTTCAAGCTGTTAAATTTGGGGGTAAATTGTTACACAGCAATAGGTAATTAATACACATTGGTAAATATGACTCTTAAATAAAATATCATTTGCATTTTCAAAAAATCTGTTTGCCTCTTATCAGAAGTCCTTTCACATCATACATTAAAATATGGTTACCTGGTCTGTGGAATAATAATAATTACTTTCTAGCTATAGAAGAGAAACATTTCCTTAAACCTTAAGAAAAAAAAAACCCTAATCAGCATCATCTGATTGACCTTACTTACTGAATTACGAAGATCTTGATAGTGAAAGCTACACTCTCAATCAGGAATGCAATTTAGGAAAACTCAAGATCAAGAAAAATGGCAGAAGGCAAATAGAATAGGAAATAATTTAAATAGCTTTAACTGCATTTAAAAGAAAAAATGTTTTAAGAAACTGCTACTTGGCAGTTGTCATCAATCCTTGAATATTCTATTTCATATGACAAACAAAAACTGTGCAATTTTAATGATAATGATAATAATAGCTAATAATGATTGAGCAAATGTGCTAAAAGGTTTACATAATTTGTCACATGCAATCTTCATAATGACCCCAAGATAGTTACTGCTACTAGCCCCACTTTCAGACGAGGAAATCAAGCTTCAGCAAGGTCAAATAACCTGCCTGATCTCACACAGCTGATAAGGAGCAAAGCAACAATTTGAACACCTGCCCTTTGGACTCCACAGCCAGAACTTTTACTCACTACTCTATATTCTACGCTATAATGCCCCATATTGTACACTACTTTACGCTTTTTGTGAGATTAAGGTTTTATCAAATAGTATCTAGGTCATTAACCAAGTACTTAGAATGTGCATGGCACTAGGAGAAGTGCTTACATGCCTTATTTCATTTCGTCCTCACAACCACCCTACAAGCAGGGACTGCTATTATTCCCATTTTACAAATAACCTAACGGAGCCTGACAGAGGCTGGGTTGCCCAAGGTCCAGACCTCAGAGCCAGGCTTCAAGCCAGGCAATCTGAATCCAAAGCCACCTTCCACAAAGTGACGCAAAGGCATGAATAATCAAGGTTTCTAAACTAAGAGGAGGTAGGATATGTGGGAGATGCCTGTGTCCTTCCAAAGACAACCATGGGGTTAGAAGGCTTATGGGAATAAAAGGAAACAACCCAGCAACATTTCAGTCTCCATGGCACCTGGAGGATTTTAGAGTGGTTTCTAAGCACCTGTAGTAGTTAATTGACTTCCAGTTTGTGGTCCACGGCACTGTTTTAAAGTCTTCATGAGACCAAGGAGAAGGAGCTGTGGATGCACTTTCTTCTCAGGTTTATTCATCATCTATTTATCAATGCTGTGTCTCTGGAGGAACAGGACTGCAGATCTGATTTTTCACTCATTAATTATTTATGAAACTCCTACGATATGCCAAGCATTCTTTCAGGAGCTGGTTACACAACAAACAAAACAGATAAAAACTCCTGTCTTCATGGGACTTACATTCCCGTGTGTAGGAAAAAGAGACAATAAACCAACTAAACAAATATACAGCAGGTTAGACTGTGATAAGAGCTATGGAGAAAGGAGACGACAAATGTGGAGGTAAGGGGTTGCAATTTCAATTAGCCTGGTTAGGAAAAATATTATTATCATACATAAATTGTACAGACTCCAACAGTAATTTTTTCCTCTTAAATTAAAATGATTATATGAATAACTTCCAATGCTCATTTTCCTGATACTGTTATAATTATTTAGGGAAGTAGATAGACAAACCATGTGGGTGCCCAAATTATTGAAATGGCTATCTAAACTAATTTGGAAAAACTGGATAATCAAACTTTCATCTTTTCCGAATTATAGCCAGCATCTGATTTGCATATGGCAAACTAACCCTTTCTTTTAAAAATCCTTTGATAACACAGGCAAGAAATTGAGTGGAAAAGAGAGAGTTAGTTTTACAGAGACTGAGACTAACTTGCAAAGAGGACCCCAGCGAGCCGTCGATGTTCCTCAAAAGTCCTGGGCAAATTTACCAGGTTGGTCCGTTGTCTCCCAGCTACTTAGAGAATGGGAAGGAAAAGAATGGCTAATGGCCTTTTTTTCCCAAGTCTGGTCCCATCCAAAGTACAGAGATCTAAAAGCCAGCTCTTACCCTACTCAGCTGTGTGACCTTGGAAAACCTGCTTTAACCGCTCTGAGCTTGTTTCCCCCCGAACCACACGGAGATCATCTCTGGAAGACAGCTATGACCTACTGTGACCCTAGCACCAGAGCATGAAAGGCTTATCTTCCTCATCACATTCCACAGTTATCACCTGAACAAATTTTAAGCGGGAAATTTCTTCTTCTAAGTCCATCTACTCCCTAGCATTCCATGCTTACAGGGCAGTTTGTAAAGTAACTTGATTAGCTCCTTGAAACTCACTTGTAAGGGAATGCTTGATAATAAAAATTCATCGGCATCTTGCATAAGCATGAATGAAATAGTGATGAGCTATCTTAAAAACTGTCCTTGAACTTCATTGGGTTCCTGATAGCACTTGCTTGCGCCGTACCCAGCACAATAAACCGACGCCCTGCTCCCTCACTATCCCACCCGCCCACCACACAAACTTTCACTGTTTCACACAGCGACACTGGGGCCATAGACAGTTTTGAGAGCAGGAGGTCCCTTTAGCACACGAAAGCCACTGTCCAGACATATATCAGGAACCCACTGGCAACCTTTTCTAGAGAGACCCAAGAGATGGATCCTGGCCTCCCTCTCTTTCCCGTTGTAGCTCTTCTTTCCCACCTCAGAGGCCAGTCAGAAAAGAAACGCCCACACGTGTCTAGCTGGACCCTGGCAATCGTGAGGACCCACCCCTTTTTGATTTTAGGTTTTACTAGAAAGGAGCCAGCAACAATCCTTTTCCTTCCCCCTTCCCCTCGGCACTTCCATTCTGTCCACACATGACTGCCAGTCCAGATACTGGGTCTTTCCCTCCATAACCCCCTTCCAGACTCCACGTAAGTCTCTCACACTCCCCACTGCACACTGACACCTGCACACATGCCAATGCTTCACACACACCCTTAGACTCTTCCCTATAATAATTCATAGATTTCTCAGTTTCCTGACTGCGATGGGTTCTCTAATTAGCACTTCGCAGTCCCAACTCCACACCCTTTTAGAAGGAATGTCTCAAAATGCTCTAGTTTAACTTGAAATTCTAACTCCTTTCCTTCATCTCCCCCACCCCATCTCCCAAGGCAGAATTTCTACTGGCCACCTCACCCAGAATACTAAGTCATTCATCACACCACACTGAGAAACGCAAACACACGGGTTTACCCACAGTAGGGCTTGTAGATTCAGGCTCCGTCCAGAAGAACGCGCACACACACACAGACACATACACCAAGAAGAAAGATAAATGAATTGAATTTTGTTTTACATGTGCGTATGTGTATAATTTCATGGTTTGCTGTGGATGTTGACTTTTGTCTGTGTTTAACAAAATAACAAGGGTATTTTGACTAAAGAGGATGAGCACAAGTCCATGCACACTTGCATGCACACATGTACGTATAGCTGTAAGTGAGCGCACAGTTTACAAACGTACCTCCCTTCCTCAGTGGCGGCGGCTGCTCCCGCTCTCTCTGAAGGATGGCCTGGCAATAAAAGCAGAGGAGCACAGTCCACAGAAAGCAGTCACAGCCCTAGTAACTGCTTACTGTGTCAGTGTTAATGGATTGCAAATGCAAATCACTGCCCAGTTTTCATTCTCAGGATCAGATTTGCTGGTTAATTAGTAATCATTGTCTTCCTTTGAGGAGAACATCCCCGAGACCCTGGAGCAAGAAGCGACCACCCTGACCCCTTGTAAAGTCTCCAGGGCTGAAGGTTTATTCAGCAATGAGGACACTCAAAGGGCCTGTGAAAAAACAGAGACTGACTCAATGTGTACACAATAAAGTGCAGAAAATAAACAACCCCTTATCCCAGAAGAGACCTCTCTCTGCCAGCAACCTCTAATCACTTAGGAACCCGTTGACATTTAGTAGCGCAATCTGCTGATTTGAGTTTGAAGGAAATAGTTTTGAAAATGTTTTCAAAATAGTTTTCTTCTTTTCTTCCCTCCAGAAGAGGTGTCCTTAAGCTTTTTTGTGCTATGAAGGCCCTTTGGCAGTTTGATGCCTGCTGTGGACCTCTTTTAGAATTACATTTTAAATGCATGAGATAAAATATTTAAGGATACAAAGGAAACCAATACCACTGAATTATAGTTACCAGAATATTTGTTTAATTGAGATATAGTAATGCATGTGCTTCTTTAATAATATGTTAACTAAGAAAACCAGTGGCAAGTCTAATAGCCATTGCAATTTCAAAATACTGTGAACAGTATTTTGAGATTATCTTCAAAATATGAGATAAAAGTAACTGTAACATCTCTTGGAACCAAAGTCTTTGGACCTGCTAACACTACTGCGGTTTGTGGCCTAACTTGATAATGAAAAGACATGTTAAATTTCAGTCAGATTTTAGCAAGGAAAAAAATACCTAAATATTTCCCCCTTCCAAGTTCACCTGCTCTCTGAGTTACATCCACAGGTCCCAGTGCAGACCTCTGCTCATGGTTAGGCAGACTCTCTCTGAGGCTGGGCGCTGTCCTCACCTGTGACCCCTCCAGATGACCCCAGTGATCCGTGAACTGCTGTTGCCCAAGGAAATAAGAACCGAAATTGAGGACAAGCGTTTAGAAGATTTTATTGCAACTAGACAGTAATTTTATGTCCATTAACTCTCATAATTAACAAACAGAGCTTGTATTTTTATATATCTAGCTCTTAATTTTATTTTTCTAGTAATTTATTTTCATTTTAAACTTACAAAAGCCTCTGTGACATATTAGAAATTAAAAAAACAAAAACAACGTCTGCTCTTTAACACAGAGTTTAAAAAGCCCTGCTCAACACTGTTACTGCCAGACATTTGCTTTTATGAGCCAGTGAAAATTCAGGAAAAATGTAGGCCCAGGGACCACTGCATATGTCCCCTGGAAAAACCAAACAATAGCCACCATCTATTATCACTGTCATTCCATAGTGGATGTAGACTCTCAAAAGAGAATCAATTTATCTTTTTGAAAAGTTCACTTCCTTGTCCTTATTTTTCTCGTTTTACCACCGGTGACCACCAGTGAAATGTCTCAGGAGCCATCAGAGTCTGCAGACCAGATATTGGGAACCAGTGATCTACCGCATTTCTTTGGCATCATGAAGTCAAAGAATTCAGAGCTAAAAGAGGAAGGAAAGGAAAACTGGCGTGCATGGAGGCCTGTGGGCACCAAGGCCTTCCGCTTACATGACCTCCCTCAGAGCCACAGCGGCCCAGCAGCAGCAGAGGTTTGAACGGCAGTCTGAATGCTCACCCACTGAGCGTCAGGGCAGGTGAACTGTTTGCTATTGCCCCTAAAGAGCTTTAAGGATCACCAAATATGGCCCACTCATTTTACAGATGCGGAAGCTCGGCCCAGGGATTTTGTGAGGTTCGCGTAGGGTAGTGACTAAAAGCCCAGGTCTGATTACCAGCTGGGGAAGCACAGCCAAGCAGGCCTCTGTTTCCTTAACTCAAACAAAGATAAAACTGTTACCTATCCAATCAAATTATAAAGGTTGAACAATATAATACAAGTAAAAGACTTGGTGTCACACAATAACTGCTTGATAAATGCCAGTTACAATTATTGTGATTATCATGCACCTGCCACATCTGTGACTGAAGTCCAGACTCCGGACTCCCAACCAAGGCGCCTTTAACTGTGCCAATATCTCCTTCTCTCCTAAATCAGGGTCCTCATTAACGTTTAGAAAAGAAAAACGATTGACCACCTACTTTGACCAGGCCCCATACTACATATTGACATCTATGACGTAGCCTGACTGTGGCAATTGAAAAATTTAGCCCCTGGATTAAAAAAGGAGATGATTCAGGTGAGACCGAGGTGCAAGGATGGTGAGGCCCAGAATGGTTTGCTGTTCGGTGCCTTACCTGGGCCTGATGTCAGGAAAACATCTGTTTGGGAGCCGTGGAGACCACACAAATATGAGAAGAAGTAACATGATGACAAGACCTCCTCCCCATTCCCCAGACACCGCCCTTCCCCAGACCTGCACAACCCATGGCCGGATCAGGCATCAGGTCCCGGGCTGCCTCTCTTCTTCCAACTCCCAAAACCACAACAATAACCACTTGCTAACGCCAAGTCAATTCAACCTCTAGTTACTATACGTGCACTATAAACAAGGTGCTATCAGAATAGAAATAACAGCAACATTTCTGCAATGCTTACTATCGCCTATGCGTTATGTTAAATGATTCACAGGCATAATTTCATTTCCTCCACATAACTACACTATGAGGGAGATATTTATCCCAGTGTTACAGATGAGAAGTCTGAGGCGCAAAGAGCAACTTGCCCAAGGTTATGTAATTAATAAGAGGTGAAACCAGAATGCGAAGCCAGGGAGTCTGGTCTAGCCTTTACTCAAACACAAATATGAGTGACACTCCAAAATCTCACAGCCAGGAGAATGTATGAAGTTAAATGGTTATGATACAAAAGAGAAAGCACTAACAAATGTTACTGGAAACAGAACACACACAAGTGGGTGTAACAGGAAAGAAACCAAAGGCGTAGATAGATGGGAGTGGAAGGAAAGGAGAGAAGGAGAGACATTTGGGGGCAGGGATCAGCATCAGCAAGGCACAGAGGTAAGAAAGAACAGGACCTGATCTGGAAACTGCAGCAAAAAGATACAGACAGGGAAGACACTTGTGGGAAATTCAGGAATACTGTGGGAAAAGCACGCTGGAGCCACATCGTGTATCGTGTTAGCAAGAAGACTTCCACCGGAAACAGGGACCCATTACAGGTAAGGCACTGCCCAGAGCTGTCATAAGCATGAAATAGATAGCTCTCTGCCTAGCACTGAAAATGCTGGATTATCTGTCACTTTAGTCTTCATTCCGAACATTACTTCTCATACCTCCAAACAGAACAAGTACATATCCTTAGGGAACTCTGGAATCTGTGCAAACTGCCTATGCGTCAGTAACATAAAAGTATGGAAGTCTTCCACCCTGAGACCCTCCATGGGCATCCCCTAAAGACCAACAGTGAATCACATTGTCTAATGAGTGAGGATACTCTCCCTGTGCCAACCTTCCCTAAACAGCACTGATTCAACCTTCTGTTCTAAAGCCTAAAATAGTCATGGTCTATTCTTCAGGATAAATTTCAAACTCTCTTTCTTTCTTTATGGCCCTCTTTATCATTCTTGACTCTACTATTCCAATGTTTTTTCACTGTTCACCAGTCAACTTGGCTCATTGCTGCTTCTGCATATTTGCTTAAGGGCAGCCCTCCACCAGAAGTGTCTATGTTCTCTGTTTCCCTATGTGAACTCCTCTCCTATTGCAAAGCCAAATTCACTTTGTCGTGAAGTTTCTCCAAACGCTCAATTCATGTTGATGTTTCCTCTTTCCTGAACTACTGGAGTAATAGTACATTCAAGAATACGTTGTTCTATTTCACAGGTGTACATAGCCCAAAGTGCTCAGAGGAATGCGGGCCCTTCATCAAGTCCCTGCTGACTAGTTCCTTCACAGTCTCCATCAAAGCCAGACCCACCGGAGAAGCTTATTCTGACCACCGAGCTTAGAAGGGACAGCTGAGCACCAGTGTGTGTTCTCCATGCTACTAGCATTGAACATGTGTTAAGAGATTCTCCCTTCCTGAAATAAAATCTTTATACAAATAAGATACTCATCTGTCTAGATTTTACCAGCAGTACACTATGGATAGATCAGATGACTAAAAGTATCCCTAACAGTCTATTCATCTGAAACAGTTGAATAGAACATTGAAATCAAGATAAATCATAAATCATTGCTTGGAGTTAAATCTTCAGATGGTGGTTTAATGGTGAAGGGAGTTTAATGGCGAATGGGAGGGACCCACAGGGTTTCAGAGAAAGGGCATGGGATTTGGAATCAAACCAGCCTGGGCTTGAATATCAGATTCTCTACTTACTTGCTACAGACCTTGGGCAGTCATTTAAATTTTTTGAAACTCAGTTGCCTTCTCTGTAAATGAGGAGTGATAATACGCATGACATCATATTATTTTGAGCCTAAGCTGAAATAATAAGTACCTGACATCCAATGTCAGCTTCCTAGTCCATCCTTAACTCATGTTTCCTGAAAATAAAGTCAAATAAAATACAGCAAGCAGTATCATTAGCTTAAATTCTGTTAAGAATTCCTCCTCCATTTCATCAACCCCGAGGAACAGCCTCACTAGATTGGGCTGGAGGAGGTGGTCTCTTCCACACACGAACCACTGATCGACAAGCAGAGAGCATCCGGGCCCCCCACACTGAACCGATTCCACAGGCCATTGGAGGAAAGCCAGGCCTAGCTCATTAGTTTGTTCTACACTCTCTCTTCCTCTCTCTTCCTCTGTCCCTCTCCACCCTCTTTCTCTCCTTCTCTCTTTCTCACACACACACACACTACATCACAGCACACTACTCATACTCACAAGCACATGCCGTCTACACCCCTTCCTGTCACAAATCATCTCTCAGAGTCTCCATAGCTTGTAAAGTTTAAATTGTACCTCTTTGCTTTTCTTGCAGCCGAGTTGATTTTCCTTCCTTTGCCCCAAATGTAAGCTCTTCACATCAGAGGCTACCTGGAAAGGGAGAAATGGTGTTCTTTGGGGTAAGAATAATTTCTCTGCCCAGAAATGCTCAGAGGAAGGTGAGAGTAGAAGCGACTTATACTGAGCATTACAGCATTTCCTTTCCTTGTGAAATATCTATTATTCTGCGTTTTACACTGCTTTCCACCCTTTCCTATCTCTTACTCCCACAGTCAGGTACGTGTGCACACAGGTGTGAGTCCAAGGACAGAGTTACTAGGAATAATACATACCTAGTATTCATGTTAGTTATAAAACTTTGCATTTGTATAACACCTTGCAGTTTTCAGAGCACTACAATCTATATTATCTCTTTAATCACAACAACCCTATGAGATAGGGCACATTTTTTTTTATTTAATTTGTCTGTTTTTTGTGTTGGGAAGATTGGCCCTGAGCTAACATCTGTTGCCAATCTTCCTCTTTTTGCTTGAGGAAGATTGTAGCTGAGCTAACATTTTGTGCCAATCTTCCTCTATTTTATGTGGGATGCCGCCACAGTGTGGCTTGAGGAGCAGTGCCTGGTCCACGCCCAGGATCCACACCTGGGAACCCTGGGCTGCCAAAGTGGAGCATGCGAACTTAAATACTACGTGACCAGGCCAGCCCCTGGGGCAGATATTTTTAATCTCCACGTATAAATGAGGAAGCAGAAACTAAAGAAAACGACTTGTTAAAGGCCACTCAAATAACGGCAGGGTTGAACTTGCACTAACTTAATTGCAATCTAGTAATCCAATGTTCATAAAGTCTGAAGCCAGAAAATTGCTTTTGCAGACTAGATACTTGTTCATTCATTAAAAATTTTCAAAGTTCACTCTCCACCATGTCTCCCAAAGTGGGAATCCTCAGATCCTATCAGTTACCAAATTCTACCATCCTTACCTCACAGATGGCTACTTCTCTTTAAGCCCAAATCACAAACTAGAGATTCCTATCATCTCTTCCTTGGCTCCCCTCCCTTCACCCAGAGAGCACCTGCCCACCCCTAACCCACTGGTCACTGAGGATTGGACCAGCACTGGACAGTTGACCCAATCTGGTCCAGTTGGATCCTCCCTCCCAGAAATTACGATTTGAGACACAGAGTCTAAATCATATTGCATTGGGCCTGTGAGATCATGTCATGTTATTGAGAGGCAGAAATTACAGAGTTTTACTGAAAATACTTGTTTACTCAAAAGAGAATGGAATAGACATGTAGAAAGTAGCAGAAATAAGAGATCATTCAAACCCAAAGAAGGAAAATCAGAGAGCCTGGCTACCAGTATTTTTCCTTTTTCTGTGAAGGCCAACGTACAAGTGAATTTCATGGGATTCTCCCGCTTCTTCAACAAAATACTACCTCTACTATTACTACCATCACCACTTCTACTGCTAACCACCACCGCGACCACCACCATCATCATCATCATCATCATCTTCATCACCCTTTCTTCCAGCCAGTTTCTGTGAGTCTCTCTGCCTGGCAACCAAATAGTTCCTGCCTGCCCCACTCTGACAGGTTCTCATTATCTCCCTTTGTCCAGTGTAAATATATTCACCAAAAATCTCTAACCACCCCAGTGGAAGCTACAGGCAACACATATTATCCTCCTATTATCTGTGCTTTGCTGGCTTTTACAACCACTGGCAATGGTAGGACCTTCAAATCCCCACGAAGTCTCTCTGAATCATTTGGCATCCCCATATAATTGTATTTTTTTAGATCAGGACACGCATAACCTAGGGGTATGTGGTGGCACACCGAGAGGTACAGAACACATGTTCTTGGAAGTTCAACTTCAATCAAAGATCACTGGAGAAGAATAAGTAACTTGAATTAATGTTTTGAATTATGAGAAGTGTGGCAGTATAATATGCAAATTTACATGATTTATTTCATATTTTTCAACATAAAACAGAATTTTACAGAAATTTTCCCTTGTGATGAGCCCCTGGTAAGTACGCTTCCCCCTAGACCCACGCCCCAGGGGAAAAAAATGTCAAACGAATGCCATAGAAAATGTCTTAAAGGCACCAGCAATGTCTTATAGCCATGCACAGGCTCTATCTATCATTGCCCTCTGCTCTGGCTCAGCCTCTCTCCCCTACATACTCCCCTCTCTGTTCTGCTCTCTGGGAACCACCATGCTTGCACTATCTCCCCAGTCTCTGCCAGACAGAGGATCCTCAAAGTGTCAGTGTTGCACAGTGTTCTCTGACTGTTCTATGTTAGAGAGAAACAGAACAGGGCTGACTATCATCCAATGTCTTACAGCTTTATCAGCTTTTACTTAAAACCTTGTCTTCTTTAATTCATATTAGTGAGCAAAATGAAGCCTAAAAATGGGTCCAAAGCTCCCTCTAACAGAATTCCTACTCACAGGTCCCTGCTGAGGGAAATGATCCTATATATGTCCCTAATCACAAGATTCCATGTTGATATCAAAGCTGACTGGACAAGGGATGGTCATCTCACCCAAAGACAGGCAATCTTTCAATTGGCTGGCATCTTAAGAAGTAGCTTGCTGTGTGATCACTAGACAACTTGGATTCTCTTTCTGAATGTAAAACACAGAAAGAACTAGTAGCAAGATCAATTAGTAACAGGAGCAAAATTTAAAAATAGAGAAACAGAAGTAAAAGCTGTGTAAGACCATCTTCAACCTCATCTCCCATACCAGTACCACTCTGCCCACATCCTTCTGACAATCATGAGTAGACAAAATACGCTTTAAAATGCAGGAAGCAGAGACATCCTTCCTGTTGTTTCATCTATTGCACTTCCTGTTTTCTGCCTCTTCATGACAAGTAAACCTAGACAGAGTGCAGGCTGACCTTCTCTCCATTCCACTTCCATGCCTTAATGGGCAAATAGATTTAGGGCCCTTCTTACAGGCAAGTTATCAGTTAGTAATAGCACTCAGTTTCCAGTAATAGTGGCCCAAGACATGCAGAGATTACCTTCCCCACATAATGAGAAGCCTGGAGCAGACTAGTTGTTGGTGTGGTTTCAAGTACTCAAAACTTTCAGGATGAGAGCTTTGAGATTCTCTTAGCTTTTCCCTCATAGTTGGAGCTCCAGCCATAACATCCAAGCTCAGGCATAGAAAGAAGAAAAGGCAACAAGAACTTTCTAGGAAATCCCACCCAGTAACTTCTTCTTGTGTCTCATTGGCCACTCCTATCTGAAAGAAAAACGGGTAATGCAGTTTATTTTTAATTAGGAATATTGACATACCCAATAACACAGGGGTTCTGTTGGTAATGAAAAGGAGAGAATTAATATTGTATAGACAATTAGCAATATCTACCATGAACAGAATGGCAAGTAGAATGTGTGGACTCTGCCTTGGTCTACATTCTCCAACCTAACTTGTACCAGAGCTCTGCCTTGGGAGCCTTTGGGCATTAGTCTAGCTTCTAATAATGTAATACAAACCCTACACCCCATTTCACTGTTGTTCTTCCCATATAATAGGAGTGATTAGCAGGGCTGGATTTGGTAATTTCTGGGACTCCTGGCTATATGTCACCTAAAAGCATCAATATCCTTCTTCAGTTTCTAACAGTCTGAGTCTTGTTTATGGTGGAGCATTCAAGTGAATGACAATTAACTCCTGCTGCTAAGAAGACAACATGGATTCTGAATAGAGTTCCAGTACTCAAGCAATGTTCCAGACTCTGTGAGGCGTGGTTATTGCTAGGATCCTGGGAAATCGCTTGCTCCCTTATATCCCAGGGCTTCTCAATTGGTGGAGTGCATCGAAATCACTTGAATGGCTTGTTGAAACCGATTGTTAGGCTCCACCTTCAGAGATTTTGATTCGACAGTTCCAAATGGGGCCCAAGAATTTGCATTTCTAGCCAGTTTTCTGCTGATGCTCATCTCCCTGGTCTGGCGTAGCTTATAATAAACTCTCGTTACTGGAGATCACTTGAATGAATCTTTACTCCTTGCAGCCAAAAAAGCCTAGTCACACCTTTCGGATTCAGACAGAAGTCCATAGGAGTAGATAAAGGACAAGGCCTCATGACAAACACCTCGTCCCTCAGAACTTTGCCTACACCTTGGTGCCTTCAGTTTTGTTATTGGGTGAGGTTTCACCACCTAATTCTTTCTTCCCTTAGGATGAGTGCTTCCCTGAATGGCTACACAGTGAGTAGTAAGACACTTTCAGCCTTTAATCCTCAGTGCAGATGTTTGAATTCCAGGAGCTAATTCAGCTAGATTTAAGCAGAGCCTGCACACCACATTCATAAGAAAGCAAAGTTGATCACATCATTATCTTGGGTTTAAAGCAAATGGCCAAATAAATGAACAAGAATCTAGTTATGTCATATACCATAAGGAGCAGAGACTGAATAATACATAATCCTTGCTTTTGAATAACTCAGTAATTGAGGATACGCACATGTAAACAATGACATATTTTAATAGATATTGAAAGTGCTACAATGGTGACATGAACAAAGTGTGATGGAAGCAAAGGAGACGTAGGAAGCCTATAGGATGGGAGTCAAGGAAGGCCTCATCCCAGACCTGCCTGAAGAATTTCTGAAGAATTTCTTTTCATATTTATATTCATATATTTCTAATAGCAGTGTTAATCTGCTGGGTGGATAGACATGTCCTTTCATTGATCTTAAATGAGCCTGCAGAGATTTTCCCCACCCCTTCTCCTGGAAAGAATAGTGGTTTTCTGAGATATAAACCCACCCAGACTCAACGTTTCTATCTTTTCTGGGAATGGGATGAACTATCACCCCACCACCACCACCACCACCACCACCACCACCACCACCACCACCACCCTGAGGTAGGTGTGCATAAGGGCTCAAGTGCCCCCCCACCAAAATAAACCTGTTCAAACAGGTCTGAGGTTAGAAAGAATGTTACCAGGCATCTCACCAAAGCAGGGTACCCCCTCCACCCCTCACTCCAGATTGGTAGCTAGGCTTAGAGGAAAGAGCACCAAAGGTGAAAGCAGAATATCTGGGGTTAGAATCCCAACTCTTCACTTAGTAATTTAGTTAACTAAACAGAGATATTTAACTATTTAACCTTCCTGAAACTCCACTTTGTCATCAGTAAAATGAAAGTATTACATTCTTCAAAGGACAACCGTGAGAATAAAAGATATTAAGCCTACCATAACGTGGTAAATGGAGTCTACAATCTCAATTCTATAAAATACGGAACCACATTACTGCAAGAATAAATAAGTGGCTGGGATGAGCCTGCAGCATGCAGGCCCAGAATTGCAGGGCTCACGGTGGTCTGGCGCCACCTGGTGGGAGCTGTTAAATAATGACAGGAGGATTCTGGATCCCAGGCTGGCTGGAACTTCCGGGAAAATGGCAGTGATTAAAATCCTCTTGCGGTGCTTTGGGGTGCATTTTTTGACCGATTATAAGGAGATGTTGGAGACACGAGACTCAGCCTCAGCCTCCACGCTTCCTGAGGGCAGGTTGCCTGTTCTTTCCCATTGGTCTTGGATGACCCTCCATATCGTTCTTTCCACAGGAAAAGAACTGAAGGCAGTCCCTGTTTACCAACGGAGGCAGGCGGAGGAAGAGAGGAAGCCAGTCACAGATCACTTTACATTGCAATTCGCACGGAAGTGAAATAAACCATTTTGGTCATGAGTGCAGGCTGGGCTGGCCCCTCCAATCTCATGTCCTGCTGCAAGCCAGCCGCACTGGCCTCCTCTCACCCATCAAAGCACAGAGCTTCTCCCCTCCCCCATCACCTACCTGGGTGCCATTTCCTCTGTTTGAAACGCTCTGCATCATCTCTACCGCCGGACTTGAGAATGACGCCGCCCCAATCGTCTGTTTCCTATCCCTTGTCTGCCCCATTAACATTAAATTGTTTTTTTCAGTTAGCTCTGCTATCTGAAGTCGCTTAGTTGGGTTTTCCCCTCTAAATTAAAATAGTCTCTTTCGTAAGGAATATGTTCTTTCACACATAAACTGTCGTTTCCTCACAGTCCCTGTTGGCATGTCTTCTTTTCTGGAGGCCTCACTGGGACTTCCCTACCCTCTCTCAACCTCCACCCCTTTGCTTTGCATCCAGATAGCTGGGTAGGTGAGGGGAGTAGGAGGTGCAGCTTGGGGGTAGGCATTGAGGAATCTCATCAGTGATGTTCAAACCTGAAGCTCACTTTGTTCTCAAAAATGTACATACTTTCTTGACCTTGAACCCAATTTATCTATAGCAAATTCAACCCATTGCCAGTTTTAAAATTAAAACCAATTCCGTGCTTTATGTAACCCAATCAAGTAATTAAAGTTTCTGCCACATCTGTTGTCCGCAGCCGCAAAGGGCAAGGAATGACAGGTACTGCCAAGGCTACTTGGTTGTTTAAGCAATCAAAGTTTATTGATAAAGGGAAACAGAACAAGGAGCAGGGATAAAGGGGAGCAACAAATCGGTACTTACAACATTCACACCACAATCAGCCGGGAAAGTCCCAATAGTTTATACGATGGGTGGGAGTGCCTATTGACCAGGTCTGAGGCAAAGCATCCTTTCCTCACTGAGACTCCCAATTGTTCTATGCTTGTGACTCCCTTTTATCCTAAGCTTTCTCTAGGTTGTGACTCACGGTTTCAGACATTTGGATACTTTGAGTTATTTCTTCTTGTTCCCACAGATGGGGTGCTTCTTATCTTTTTTGTTCCCACAGATGGGATGTTTTTAAAGTCCTGTCAGGTGCCCATTGAAGTGACCAGCCCAGACAAGGAACATGACGCAGGACATATTCTTTGTAACTGGTGCCTTAGAGTCAGGGCCGAAGTGGCCATCTTTGGCCCTGAGCCCAGACACATTCCTTTGTGTAGGGCCCAGGCCCAGTGTCCTTGGAAGGTGGGGAGGTCAATGAACTCTGTACACCATCCTGTTTACAATCTTAATTTCAGAGCTTTCTTTCCCAAGGGCCTGCCCCTCCCAGTTCTCAGGATCTGGTTTCTTCTTCTTCCACCTCACACTGGAAGGGAAGAGGAGAGAGAATTTAATATAAATGGGCGTTGCCTGATTGTCCATCCGTGAGCACTTCTCTGCTAGCTCTGATGCTGGCATCATCATTGGGTGCTGGTGGCATTGGCCACTGCCACAGCAATCCTGTGAGGGCGAAGAATGTGTCTTTCATCTCTATATGCTTTAGGCTAATACTGGTGGTCTTGGCTGATAAAGCGATTTCATGGGAATTGGTGCTAAGGTTTTTCTTAGATAATGCCCTATCATACCCAAACCACCTCATCTCAAAGGACTGGCAGCTCTTCCTGTGGTCGCTGAATCTTCTTTCAGCCTCAACCAACAGTGCACATTCCACCTCATTTTCCAGCTTCACAGAGCAGCCACCAAACCAGCCCAACACCACTGCTGACCTCCGGGATCATCTCACTGTCTCAAAACAGTGAGTATACTTCATTCCCTAACTCTGAGGGGACTCAGATACCAGTGTCCCTGTCCTCTCTTCTAGTCTCTCTACAGTATGGGTACTTTTGCTCCTACAAGCTGGCGCAAGGCACTTCAGCAGGCCTCCTGCCTTCAGAACCTCCACCTCTGTTCTGACATACTTTCAGGCATCTCCCCATTTCCTCCAAAGGAAGCTATAGAGGGATAGCAAGGCTCTGCTCTCTTAACTCTTAGGCTAACTGAATCCTCTCAACAAAAACAAAACAAAACAAAAAACTCTTTTCTCCCAATGACTCCTTAATTTGTCTGTGTTTGCAATTTTCTGAGAATAAAGACAGTTGTTTGCCAAACCTTGTAGTGGATTGAGAGGTCTCCTTTGTGTCTCTGCCTTTCAGAATTTTGTAACCTTTTCTATATCAGTGCCTCATCACTAATGTGATCCTTACAGCTAAGATGGTGTAATGAGGTGGTGAAGGGACTGAGGTGTAGGAAAAGATACCAGCCATGTTTCATATCTATCTATCATGATGATACATACAGTTATTTATCTCTAATCTTTTTGTAGATTGTGAACGCAAAGGACTATTTTACCAAGTTTAACATTTTAAACAAACTACAACTTATTTATGAAAATTCCAGTCTTCTGTCAGTCGTGCTCCCTATCTGTAGAATGGGTTGCAACTAACCTTATTTATTGCATCCTGATATTTGTTAATTTCTGTTAGATTATTGTTCATTTTGTCTTTAAATTTTAGGTTAACTATCACTTCCTACCAAGATGACTCCATCTATTGTGTAACGCAGTTTCTTACTCATCCTTGAGGCCTCGACCTTAACATTATTTCTTCTAAGAAGGCCTCTCTGGACAACTCCATGGTTTTTTTTAGTTTTATTAAGATATAATTGACAAATAGTATTGTAAGATATTTAAGGTGTACATTGTGATGATTTGATATACATTGTGAAAAGGTTCCTCCCTTTTAACTAATTAGCATATCCATCACTACATATATATATATATATATGTATGTATATATAGCTAAGAGATAGAACTTAAACATTTAAGTTCTACTCTCTTAGCAAATTTCAATTATGCAGTACAACATTATCAACTGAGGTCACCGTGCTGTACATTAGACTATCAGACCTTATTCATCTTATAGCTGAAAGTTTACACCCTTCTACCAACCTCTCCCTATTCCCCCCGCCTCCTAGCCCCTGGAAACCACTTTTTTACTCTCTATTTCTATGAATTTGACTTTTTTTCGGATTTCACATATATGTGATATCATACAGTATTTGTCTTTCTCTGTCTGGCATATTTCACTTAGCATAATGCCATCAGGGTCCATCCGTGTTTTTGCAAATGGCAGAATTTCCTTCTTTCTCATGGCTGTGTAATGTTCCATTCATCCATTGACAAACACTTAGGTTTTTTCCATATCGTGGCTATTGTGAGTAATGCTGCGATGAACATGGGAGTGAAGATATCTCTTCAATATCTTGTTTTCATTTCCTTTGTATATATATCCTGAAGTGAAATTGCTGGATCATAACGTAGTTCTGTTTTTAATTTTTTGAGGAACCTCCATACTGTTTCTTATAATGGTTTCACCAATTTACATTCCCACCAACAGTACACAAGGGTTCCCTTTTCTTCACATCCTTGCCAACACTGGTTACCTCTTGTCTTTTTAATAATAGCCATTCTAACAGGTGTGAGGCGAAATCCCTGGACAGCTCTGCTTCTATCCCTCACCCTGAGCTATGTACTACACCTCTGTGCTCTTTCAGCTCCTCCTATACCTTTTTGTTTACCAGTGTGTCTTCAGTGCCATCACAACTTCTGAAATATGTTTTGATCTTAATAAATGTCGCTTAATTTATCCATCTTTCCAGTCATTAGAAACATTTAAGCAAGGCATCCTAAGGAACGAGGTTTGGTGTTACTAGCAATAGTATTTTTGTGTCAAGATAACCAATAACAATTAAAAAAAAAAATCAGTCCAAATAATTCAGTCCCTATATACAAAAATAAATGGCAGCCAGATTCAAACAATTTTTAACAACTGTTTATTTGCAAAATTCAAGTGACTGCAAATTTTACTACATCTGACAAGGTAAAGTTTTTGTTCCTGCCACTGCTCTTATTTGCAATTAATTTAACTGTTGTTAGCTTCCTAAGTGAACCAGTTTTCAAATAACAGCCAGTTACGAAAGACTAAATACACAGGAGATTGTTTGTATAATCCCAAACATTATGTGTACATAAGTTAAATGGAGTTTAACTCCATGACAGCTTGTGCTATTTGCCTCTGAAAGAGCTCTTGATTATTGAAAGATTATGGTGGGATTTGATACTCTGAAAAAATCAAAATAGATCAATAACTTTACTGATTCTTGACGTTAAAGGTTATAATCTTGATATAAGCAATCATAACTCTGTGGTTATATATCTACTTGTGCAATGGAGTGAGCAGTTTCCATCTGGACTGTTAAGGAAAGTAAACGCCTTTCCGAAACACCTTTGGTCCAATACTGACATCTGGTGTGATGAAGAGACGGGGACAATTAGCTTCCATTCAAGGTACAGAGCTCTGCCTCAGTGTGTGGCCTTCTCAAAGAATGAATGATCCAAATGAGCTGGTCACAATGAATTAAATACAACATCAATGTTATGTGATTATGTACAATGCAGGACTATCTGAATATCTGCACATGGACAGTTCAGAAAAAAACAGGAGCAAACATTTTTAGTAATCACTGATTTATGTCACATTACTTATAAACAAAAGCAAGGAGCTTTAGTCAAAAGAAATCATGAAAAAGACAGAGTCTACAGAAACAAATGGACAGCACAGAAAACTCTCAGATTAAGGAAAAATTTAAAGGAATATGAAAGAGAGAGGACAAGGTGAAGGACGTCAAGGACAAACACATTATAACAACGGTAATAATGACTAACATTTATTCTTTTTTCATCAATGAACATAATACATTTATTTATTTAGGTCTTCTTTGATATCTATTAATAAAATTGTATCATTTTCTCAATAATTTCCTCAACACTTTCTGTTAGATTTATTCCTCAATGTAATCTATTTTTTGTTGTATTATAGATTATAACTTTTGGTTTTTTTGTTTTTCTTAATAAAAATTGCATATATTTAACATGTACAACATGATGCTTTGATTTACGTATACATAGTGAAATGATTACAGCAATCAAGCTAATTAATGTATCCATCTCCTCACTGTTACTTTGGCATGTGTGTGTGTATGTGTGTGATGAAAGCCCCCAAGATCTACTCTTTTAGCAAATTTCCGGTATTCGATACAGTATTGTTATTGAAAGTCATCATGCTGTACATTGGATCTCTAGAACTTATTCATCCTACATACCTATAATTTTGTACTTTTTGACCAGCATCTCCCCATTTCCCTCACCTCCCTGGTAAACACCATTCTACTCTCTCCTATGAATTCAACTTTTTTTATATTCCACATATAAGTAGATAATGCAGTATTATTCTTGCTGTGTCTGGCATATTTCACCTAACATAATGTCCTCTAATTTTATCCATGTTGTTGCAAATGGCAAGATTTCCTTTTTTTAAGGTTGACTAATGTCCTGTTGTATGTATATTCCACAATTTCTTTATACATTCATCCATCGATGGACATTTAGGTTTTTTCCATATCTCAGCTATTGGGAATAATGTTTCAGTAAACATGGGAGCACAGATATCTCTTCAAGGTACTGACTTCATTTCCTTTGGATATAAACCCAGAAGAATGACTGCTGGATCATACGGTAATTCTGTAACTAAAATTTATTGATTGGATGTCATGTGCCAAACACAATTCCATGCATGTTACTTGCATCAATTCAGGTAATCAGAACTCTCTGAGGTAGGTATTATTTTAACCACCACTACATTTCATCTGAGATGAATAAACAGGGCCAGTCATTTGCCAAGATCACACAGAGAAGAAGTGGCAGAGCCAGGCCTTAACCCAAGGGAGGCTGGTTGCAGATCCCACACTCTCAACACAGAGCACCCTTCCTCTAGGGTGCTTTATGGAATTGTGAACATACTCAGAGGGAGTAGACTGCCTAAAGTGAGAAGGTGAAGAGTTAGCACAAGGGCCAATGAAGCATGAGGCTGAGCAAGCAGAACAGAGGTGGGAAAGCTCCACCCCTTAGAGGAAAGGTCACCATACACAGACAGCAAGTCAACCATCTAACTTCTTCTTTCCTTCCATCTTTATTCATTTCACAAAATAAATAAGTGAGTGAGTGAAGCAGGAAAGACAATAATAAAAGAATTGGAAAAGTTAAAGCATTTTCAGAGTGAAAAGCAGCACAAGATTAGGGGGAAATGTCATAATACAACATTCAGTATCTAAATTATCAATTCTCCAATCTGTCTTGATCAACTAGCTGAATTTTTAAAGAGCTTGCTGCAGTGAACATGAAATCAGTCAATATTCCTTTAGAGATCAAGGAGAATAGAAATGCAGGAAAGCCAGAGCTAACCAGACATTTGGAAATGTGTAAAAGGGTAGAAAGGTAAACTTCAGAAATTACAGCCAAGTATGTTAGGATATAGGAATGTTGAAAATGTCCTAGATACAATCCACGGAGAAGTTATAAACTACTAAATGCTTCATTTGTGAAAATTTCATTCATTCAAAAAATATTTACTGAGTACATGCTATGTGCCTTCATGAAGCTTCATGGGGGAGTGGATATAGGATATAAATATTTGGTATATGCAGGAACATGCAACAGAGTAAGTATGATAGTGAATGTCCAAGATGTAGATAAGGGATGCTATTCATAGGATGATCAGGGAAGGTCTCTGTGATAAGGCGACTTTTGAGAAGAAATTTTGAGACATTGGTGAATGTAGGGAGACAGCACTCAGGCAATGGTCCTGAGGTGGGAGGGGCCTTGGTGAATTCACAGACCAGGAAAGAGGTCCATGTGGCTGGAGTGGAGTGAGAGAGGAAGCAGGTATAGCAGATGACATCTAGAAGGGACAGAAGTCCTGATTATGTAGGCAGGACCACAGGCCATTGTAAACACTTAGCTTTTATGGTGAGGGAGACAGGAGGCCCTGAAAGATTTGAAAAGCAATGACATGATCTTAGTTATATTTTAACAGGATTACTATTGTTGGTTTGTAGAAAATGAGGTAAGGGAGTGGGGGTGAGTTAGCAGTTAACAGGCAATAATCCAGGCCAGATATCTCCCCATCCTCTCCCTTCATGGCAAGTTGCTGATCTTGTTCATGTTAATGCTCCTCTTTCCAAGCACAGTGCCTGGCAAAATAATGATGGTTGAATGAAATCTTCAGCCGTGGCAGTCATACCCTTCATACGCTGATGCCAAAATAGGAACCAAGCACTTATCCATATTAAAAACAGTCTGTGATAAGAGTCATGCCTCAGAGATGATAGAAAGCATGCAAATAGAAAGAGGCACCATTTCAAACCTTAGTTCATCAAGAACGTATGCTTTGCCTGCTGCCAGTTTCCTTGAAACCCGTAAGCAAATTCTATTCTCTTCTCCACCCATGCAGGTCCAGATGGGCATGCAAAACTGGGATTGGAAAATTGAGACTCTGTCTTGTTTGCATCCTTGATGCTGCACTGTGGCCCTCTGAGGAGGCTATAGCACAGAAATACCTGGGTTTATTAAAAGCTTCTGCATCACCCAAGAGATAGAATCATCATCCTTCTACTCTTACAATGAGCCCTTGTGTGTATCCAAGAGTTATCCTAAAGCAACAACATCACTCTAAGTCTGCTGACAAACTTTTTACATATTCACTTTGGAATAGATCTGGAGCAAGAGCTGATGCCTTGTGAAGGGAAGGCCCTGGCTCAGAATGTATCCTTACCCTTCTCTTCTGGGTGGTATGTGAGTCTTAGACTAGCCAAGTAAGAAGAGACATCATGTTGACTCTGCCTTCCATCATAATTGTGTCCTACGAAGTCAAGAATGCATTTCTATTACTTTCAGTCCTGGAGTTTGCTCCGGGAATCCTGGCCAATGCCTTTATTTTCTTGGTGAATTTTTGGTGAGGAAGCAGCCACTAAGCAACTGTGATCTTATCCTGCTATGTCTCAACCTCTCTTGGCTTTTCCTGCATGGGCTCTGTTTCTGGGTGCCATACAGCTTACCCATTGCCAGCAGATGGAAGACCCACTGAGCCTCAGCTACCAAACTATCATCATGCTCTGAATGATCACAAATCAAGCTGGCATCTGGCTTGCCACTTGCCTCAGTCTCCTCTACTGCTCCAAGATTGTCCATTTCTCTCACACCTTCCTGCTCTGCTTGGCAAGCTGCATCTCCAGGGAGATCCCCAAGATGCTCCTGGGTGCTATTCTTTTCTCCTGTGTCTGCACTGTCCTCTGTTTGCGGGACTTTTTCAGTACATCTCACTCCACAGTCTCAACTATGCTATTCATGAATAACAATTCACAACTCAATTTGCAAATTGCAAAACTCAATTTCTTTCATTCCTTCCTCTTCCACAGCCTGGGGTCCATCCCACCTTTCTTATTTTTTTCTGTTTCTTCTGGTATGTTAATTATCTTCCTGGGGAGGCACATGAGGACAACGAGGGCCAAAACTAGAGAGCCTTGCCATCCCAGCCTGGAGGCCCAAATCAAAGCACTCAAATATCTCTCATCTCCTTTCTCTGCCTCTATGTGGTGTCGTTCTGCGCTGTCCTCATCTCAATACCTCTACTGATGCTGTGACATAGCAAGATTGTTGTAATGGTCTCTGCATGGATAATGGCAGTTTGTCCCTCGGGACATGCAGCCATCCTGATCTCAGGCAATGTTAAGCTGAGGGGAGCTGTGGAGACCATTCCACTCTAGGCTCAGAGCAGCCTAAAGGTAAGGGCAGACTACAAGGCAGATCCCAGGACACCAGATCTATGTTGAGAGTGGACATGAAATGGGCTCCTCATGACTATGCCTCCGATTGTTCATAAAGCCTTAAGCAACATATCCCAATTTCTTCTGTAAAACATAACTGGAAGTCTCTCCACTTTACATCAATGGACTCACCCATAGTAGAATAAAGTAATTAAAGCTCTATACATGGCCTAGGCAAATAGAATTGCATTGGTTCCCTAGGCTTGTTTTGATAAAATTAACAAACTAGAGAAACGAGGTACTTAGAATAAATGCTTTGTATACTATAGCTTATTAGCACTTGGTATGAACCAAAACAAGAGAAATCACCTCTTATGAAAAAATATCTAAACCCCAAGATAACACAATTAAATTTTCATATGACTGCAAAACCTATTTCTTAAAACAAGTGCTGGCCTAATATTTGAAAATATTCCCCACTATGGCAATAGCATAATCCTCTTCAAACTCCACAATTTGCATGGAAACAAAAGACATGAAACGACAAACTTGGAAGAACAATTATGCCATCACTTCAGTTTCAAGAGGTCCTACATTGAAACTCCTACAGGAACCAGGGGTCATTTTGTCAGAAAATACACTGATTCAGAAATGTGTATTCAACCTGCTCTATAGCGAGGAAACGAGAGGTAGATATTTGCTCAACAGGTGCCCCGGATCCCAGTGCCTTGTGTGTGACTTCTGGCTCTGTTCCATTTGCCCTTGAAGACAGAGCTTTGCCTGGTACCAAGCGCTGGTCAAACAAGTTGGGGAACTTGTCAAAATAGCCTAGCTAAAATGTGTGTTTGTAGAGGTTCGGCGTTCTCTGCCTCCACAGGAACTCAGCCAAGAAGGCTTCCCTCAAATCAGGTCCTAAAAGACTCAGGCAAGAAAAAGACACACCAGACATAGATCTTGACAGGGTTCAAAGTCATCGCAGGTCACCCCACAGAAGCTTCTGGTTCTACTAGCTGTGGGCGCTGCTAAAGCTCTGCTTGTTCCTTTCAGGCGCTTGGCCTTGATAAATCCGGTTCCTCCTCTCAGTTGTCCCACCTTTGGGTCACCTCCAATGGCTGCAAAATTTGCAACTTTATCTGGTGTCCTTTCCTTGGTGGACACCAAAGTCATCGTAGGTTTCCCTCAAAGGCAGTGGTTTCCACTCTTGGCTGCACAGTAAAATCACCTGGGGAGCTTTTAAAAATCTCAATGCCCAGGCCACATACTAGGCCAATTAAATCTGGAGATGGAACCCAGGCAACATGTTTTTTTACAGCTTCTGGGGTGATTCCAGGATGCAGGCAACAGTGAGAAGCACTGTTCTAGATGCCCTTTTTCTTGAGCTGGACGATGTGACCCTCCCACTGGGCTGTACGATAACCTTTTAATTCCACTTTCCCCCAGAGGACTTGGAGTAATATGATCATAAAAGGAAAGAGTTAAAGGACGTTCTTTCTGATTGTGCTTTCTCTCTTTCTAAGTTTTCTCCGGACGGCTCTCCATTACATCTTACTGCTTTCCGTGGCTTTATTTTCGACATTATATTTTGAAACAATTTCAAATTTAAAGAAAAGTAGCAAGAATTACCGTATACCCTTTACCCACATTTACCCATTATTTACATTTTGCCCCATTTCTCTCTCCTATCTGTCTCCACCATACTAATACCTCCAGTTCCAATCTGATAGTAAACAGTTCCATTTAGTCTTCCTTTTTTACATATATGTAGGTCCCTTCTCTAAGCATGAGAAATATTCTCTATATATGTTCAATATATTTGCTCATTTGCTTATGCCTAGAATATAAAGTAGCTTCAGAATTGCTGTCCTATAATACTGCAAAAAGCAAAATGACTAACTAGAGTTCAATACTTGTTTACAGTGTTTTTTCATTTTTAGATAAAATTTACATAGAGCAAAATGGACAGACATTAAGTGTGTAATTGGTGAAGGTTTTTCTTTTTTTTTTTTCCCCGAGGAAGAGTCGCCCTGAGCTAACATCTGTGCCAATCTTCCTCTAACTTTTTCTTTTTTTTGGCATGTGGACCACCAGCACAGCATGGTTGCTAACAGAAGGGTGTAGGTCCATACCCGGGAACTGAACCAGGGCCGCCAAAGCAGAGCGTGCCGAACTTAACCACTAGGCCACGGGGGCTGGTGCTAACTTGGTGAGCTTTGATAATATAAACATGAAGGTAGCTAACCCCCCAAATTAGATATACAATATTTCCATCAGCACAGAAAGTTCCAGGATTCCTCTTCCAATAAATCCTTACCCACTATGGGCAACCACTATGCTAATTTCTTCCCACAGATTACTTTTGCCTGTTTTTGTATGGAATCGTGCAGTAAATACTCTTCTGTTTCTGCTAGTTTTGCCCAACAGAATGTTTTTGAAACTCATCCTTAATAGTTTGTGAGTCACAACTTGTTTATCAACTCACTATCGGTAAACATTTGCATGTTTACAGTTTGGAGCTTTTATGAATAAAGTTTTTATGAACACCTTGAGTCTATCTTTTTGTGGTCGTAGTTTTCATTTCTCTTAGATAAATGCCTAGCAGAAATCGCTAAAGAGTTTTCCAAAGTGATCCAAGCATTTTATGCTCCCACCAACAATGCAGGACAGTTGTTCCACATTCTCGATAACAATTGGTATTGTCAGTCTTTTGAAATTTTGGCCATTCCTATATGGGCAAATGGTAACTCATTGTGGTTTTAATTTGCATTTTTTTGATAACTAATGATATGAAGTAACCTTTCATGTGCTTCTTGGCCATTTGTACAACTTTTATTATAAAGTAACGATTTGATTTGTTTGCCCTTTTTTTATATTGAGTTGTCTTTTTATTATTTATTTGTAGCAGTTTATTGATTTTAAGTGTGTGTGTGTGTACATATTCTGGGTACAAGTCCTTCGATATACGTATTATAAATATTTTAACCTAGACTATGAGTTTTCTTTTCATGTTCATTTGGTGTCACTTGATGAGCAGAAATTTTGAATTTTTATAAAATCCAATTTACCATATTTTTTCCCTTTAGTGCTTAGTGCCTTTTGTCTCCTCTCTAAGAAATATTTGCCTACCTCCCAAATGCAAAAATAGTCTATTATGACTTCCTCTAGAATTTCAACAGTTTTCACTTAAGTTTCATTTAAGACTGTAATACATCTTGAATTAATTTTTGTATCTAATGTTAAGTAGGGTTGAACTTTATTTTTTCCATATGTCTATCCAGGTATTCCAGAACCATTTGCTGAAGACTTCCATCTCTTCATTGAATTGAATTGAAATCTTTGTCGAAAATCATATGACTATATATTCCTTGTTCTCTTTCTGGTCCCTATATTGAGTTCCATTGATCTACATGTCTATGACCTATATGTTTATCCCTTCACTAAAACCTCAATTTCTTGATTATTGTAGGCTAATAGTAAATTTTGAAACTAGATATTGTGAGCCTTCCAAATTTTTCAAAACAATTTTCAAAAATTGTTTTGGCTGGTCTGAATCCACTAATTTTTGAACAATTTGTTTATTTCTAAGAAAAAAGCTTTGGGCCAGCCCCAGTGGCCGAGTGGTTAAGTTCTGCATGCTCCACTTCAGCAGCATGGTTTTGGTTCTCAGGCATGGACCTACACCACTCATCGGTGGCCATGCGGTGGTGGCAGCTCACATACGAAAAAAAGAAGATTGGCAACAGGTGTTAACTCAGGGTGAATCTTCCTCAGGAAAAAGAAAAAAACCTGTTGTAATTCTAATTGTGTTGAACCTAGCTATCAATTTGGGGAGAACTGACTTCTTAAAAACACTCAGTGTGACAGTCTACAAACACAATATATCTCTCTATTTATTTTTTCAGCAATGTTTTATGGGTTTTAGTGTAGAGGTCTTATATGTCTTTGGATAAAATTATCCCCAAGTATTCAATATTTTATAGTGTTATTGTATATGGAATTTTGAAAATTTCATATTTAATTATTTCCTGTTAGTATATAAAAATATAATGATTTTCGTACATGAACCGTGTATCTTGTGACTTTCCTAAACTAATTTCTTAGTTCTAATTGTTGTTTGGAGATTCTTTGAAATTTTATACTTAATCATGTCATCAGCAAATAAAGACAATTTTACTTCTTCCTTCCCAAACTTCATGCCTTCTATTTATTTTATTTAACTTATTTCTCTGGCCAGGATCTTCAGTTCAATATTGATTGGAAGTAATGAGATATCACCTTACACCAGTCAAAATGGCTACAATTACCAAGACAAAAACCAACAAATGTTGGAGGGGATGTGGAGAAAAGGGAACCCTCATTTACTGCTGGTGGAATGCAAACTGGTGCAGCCACTATGGAAAACAGTATGGAGATTTCTCAAAAAATTAAAAATAGAAATACCATACAATCCAGCTATCACACTACTCGGTAGTTATCCAAAGAGCTTGAAATCAATGATCCAAAGAGACTCATGCACCCTTATGTTCATGGCAGCATTATTCACAATAACCAAGATGTGGAAGCAACCCAAACATCCATCTATAGATGAATGGATAGAGAAGATGTGGTATATGTATACAATAGAATACTACTCAGCCATAAAAAAGACAAAAATCCTCCCATTTTCAACAACATGGATGGACCTTGAGGATATGATGTTAAGTAAAATAAGCCAGACAGATAAAGACAAATACTGCATAATTTCACTCATATGTGGGAGATAACAAATACATGGATAAAGAGAACAGATTAGTGGTTACCAGAGGGGAAGGGGGTTGGGCAGGTGGGCAAAAAGGGATAAAGGGGCACATATGTCTGGTGACGGATACAAATTGGACTACTGGGGGTGAGCACGATGAAGTGTATTCAGGAATTGATAAACAATAATGTACACCCAAAATTATGCAATGTTATAAACCATTATAATCCCAATAAAATAACTTGGAAAAAATATATTGATTAGAAGTAATGTGAGTATACATCCTTGCTTCATACTGATCTTAGGGGGAAAACATTGACTATTTCATCATTAAGTATAACGTTACCTGTAGATCTCTTGTACATCTCCTTTATCAGATTAAGAAAGGCTATTTTTATTCCTAGTGTGCTGAGATTTTTTTTATCATCAATAAATGAATTTTATTAAAAGCTTTTTTTGTATTTATTGAGGTAATTGTATGGTTTCTCCTCTCTATTTTGTTAACATAGGAATTTACATTGAATAATTTTTGAATGTTAAAGCAAGCTTGCATTCCTGGGATAAGCACCCACTTGGTCATAATGTATTATTATTTTTATATGTCGCTCTATTCGACTTGCTAATGCATTATTAAGAATTTTGGCATCTATGTTCATGAGCAATACCAATCTCTTTCTTTTTTTTTAATGTCTTTGCCATGTTTCGTGTCAGGGTTATTCTGGCCTCATAACACAAACTAGGAAATGTTTCTTCCATCTTAATTTTCTGTAAGACTTTGTGTACATTGATACTATTCCTTCCCTAAATATTTGATAGCATTAATCGAAGAAATCATTTGGGCCTGATATTTCCTATTCAGGAAGTTTTTTGTAATTCTTATAATTGCAATTTATTTAATAGGTATAGTATTATTAAGATTTTTATTCCTTCTTGGATCTATTTTGGTAAATTGTATTTTTCAAAGAATTTGTCTATCTTATCTAAGTTTTTGTAATTTATTGCCATAAATTTGGTAATAATATCCCTTTATTATCATTTTAATGTTTGTAGCATTGTTTTGCTATCCCCTATTTCATTCCCAATTTTGGTAAATTTTGTTGTCTCTTTTTAATTCATCACTCGGCTAGAAATTTATCAATTTATTGATATTTCCAAGAACCAGCTTTTGGTTTCATTTGTTTTTTCTTTTCTACTTCCTTTATTTTCTTCTACTTATTTTCTACGATTTATGTTTCCTTCCTTCTACTTTCTTAGGTTTAATTTCTCCTCCTGATTGAGCTTCTTAAAGCAGAGAATTAGGGGCTGGTCTGGTGGCTCAGCAGTTAAGTTCACACGTTCTGCTTCTCGGAGGCCTGGGGTTCGCTGGTTCAGATCCCAGGTGCAGACATGTTACCACTTGGCAAGCCATGCTGTGGTAGGCGTCCCATGTATAAAGTAGAGGAAGATGGGCATGAATGTTAGCTCAGAGCCAGTCTTCCTCAGCAAAAAGAGGAGGGTTGGAAGTAGTTAGCTCAGGGCTAATCTTCATCAAAAAAAAAAAGTCAGAGAATTAGATCATTGATTTTAAATCATTTTTTCTGTTCTAATATAAACATGTAAAGCTTAAAGTTTCCTGCTAAACATATTTTTTGCCATATCTCACAAATTTTAATATATTGCATCTCCCCCTAGCTTTATTAAGATATAATTGACATATAACATTTGTAACCACAATAAAGTTAGTTAACACATTCTTCATCTCACTCACATAATTGCCACTTTGTTGTTGTTGGTTACAATTAGAACATTAAATCTCTGCTCTCATAGCAAGTTTCAAGTACACAATCCTGTATTATTAACTATAGTCACCATGCTGTACATTAGGTCCCCCAAACTTATTCCTCTTATAACTAAGACTGTATACCCTTTGACTGACATTTCTCCATTTCCCCACTTCTCAGCCTCTGGAAACCACCATTCTACTCTCTGTTTCTATGAGTCCAATGATTTTAGATTTTAAAAAGTGAGATCATACAGTATTTGTGTTTTTTTGTTTGACATTTCACCTAGCATAATGCCCTCAAGGTCCATCTATGTTGACACAAATGGCAGACTTTCCTTCTTTTTTTATGGTTGAATAATATATATGACATTTTCTTTATTCATTCATCCACCAATGGACTCTTAGGTTGTTTGCATGTCTTGGCTATTGTGAATATGCTGCAATGAATAGGGGAATGCAGATATCTCCTCAAGATAGTGATTTCATCATCTTCAGATATGTACCTAGAAGTGGGACTGTTGGATGATATGGTAGTTCTATTTTTAACTTTTCGAAGACCCCCTCTACTGTTTTCCATAGTAGCTGTACCAATTTACATTGCCACAGTAGTGCACAAAGATTCCACATCTTCACCAGCATTTGTTATCTCTTGTTTTCTTGATTATAGCCATTCTAACAGGTGTGAGATGATATCTTATTATGGTTTTGATTTGCATTTCCCTGATGATTAGTGATGTTGAGAACTTTTTCATGTGCTTGTTGCCTATTTGTATGTCTTCTTTGGGAAAATGTCTATTCAAATCCTCTGCCCATTTTTTTAATCAGCTTGTTTGTTGTTTTGCTATTGAGTTGCATAAATTCCTTATGTATTTTGGACATTAACCCCTTATCAGATACACAATTTACAAATATTTTCTCCCAAACTCAAGAGTTGAGGCTTGTTCAGGTTAATGGTTATAACAGAACCTTAAATAGAGAAGTGGCATGATCATAGCAGTGATTTTATAAAGATTTGTCTGATTGTATTGATTTGAAGAGGAGGAAGCAAAGGATTTGAGCCATTTGGACTAGCACAGTGGTAGCTGGAATAGAGAGGGTTGAATTTATAAGAAAGAGCTTTTGAAAAATATCATCAACCACTGTCTTGCTATGGTGGTTGATAGAGAAGGAGGCATCAAGGAGGTTTTCAGCGTGAGAGTTTGTTGTAATATGATATAATCACTAACAAAAATAAGGAAGTTGGAAAAGGAAGTTGGATTTAGCTTGGATAAAAGGGTAAATGTGGTTTGGAAGTTATTGCAACTGGGTTGACACAACGTCACCTGGTTGCAAAACACCATTAGATTCTTGGAAATGAGGAACTAAAACTCAGATTAGAGGATAGAACTAGAAATAGACTTGTGGTCCTGAAAAGAAAAGCTAGCCTGAAAACGTAAATTTCGAGTTGGGTCATGACAGTGGAGGAAAAATATTGTCAAGGTTTGAACACATAAAATTCTAAGAGAAGCAAGTGGGCATGAGGTAGTGAGGATCGTTGGAATGGACCAGACTTTATTTTTTTGCCTCCTCAGACTCTTCTTTCTTCTGAGAAAAACCACCCCCAACTAGAGATAAATGCTCCTCCTTGTGCTCCAACTAAGATGTTTACCATGATCCTGTCCCTGATCATATTTGATAGGTCCATTCCAGGTCCATTGAAGTCTACCCTTGGGAGTTTTGTAACTTGATCCAATCAAAATTTGTAAGACATGAAATCCAGGAGCTTCTCATGGCTAGTTTCCTGCCATGTTTCCTCCCATAAGCATAAATGAGCAGAGACAAGAGGTCGATATGGAAAAACCTGGTTTTATTTGAGTCCTGATATTTCAGAGATCCAGCTACATCCTTGTTCTGCTTTGATTTCACTGTAAAACCCTTTATCACATTCCATGAGCCAATACATACTACTTTTGCCTAAATTTGTTTAATTGAAGTTATTACACTTGCAACCAAAAGACCTACGATACGAGTGATACAAAATCCATAAATGGAATCAGTAACTCTATCAGCAGATGCAAAGAGAAGATACAACCATTTCAGTTAGTTGTGGACCAGAAAAAAAGCATTATTCTTAGACTTTCCCAGCTCAGAATGAATAGGATATCTAGATAATGCAGGATTAACTTCAGCAATCTAAACAAGACGAATAGTCACATGAGATCCAGAGTGTGGGTTATTGTTAGGGCATCTTTCATAATCATTTTATTCTACTTGATCTACTTTGTTTGCAAAGCATATTTAATTTAACATATTTAAAGTTTATGATTAAAGTTAAACAAACTTTACTTAGTTATTTTGTGATGCTGCTCAAATACTCCTGAGAAGGTGTTATGCTTTTTAAAGGAGCAAGAGGAAATGAGATGATGATACAGGAGTCAACTCTAAGCTCTCTGTACAAAGGAGGTCCTAAATATGCACAGTTTTCTAAGTATTTGATAGGAATGACCCAAATCCTTCTCACCCCAGATAATCTCTCCTCCTAATCATTCAGCAAATTTGCTGTGTGTACCTAATGGGTATCCATGCCAAAAATGGTGGTAGGGAAAACTGAAAAAGAACTAGTGATGACAAAGTGTATCTACTTCACTGTTTTGCTGAGGACTAGCATCTCTCAAGCCACGATTCAGGTCCTCTGGCATCTTCTAGTTGGAGTAGAAAGAGTGGAAACCTTCATAAGTGGAAGTATGCATACACATGTTCATATCCCAAACCTAATCATCCAACTATAAACTAAGGAATTCCAGCATCAGTCCCAAACATTCCAACTTCAGACTGACTATTGAAATGATTAGTAGGCTCCCTGGGGGAGGTGATATTTGAGTGCCTATAAGGCTTATCTAAACACTCAGGGGAATTGAGCAATTGTTTATACACAGAACTGAGTTTGGTATAAATCTGGGTTTTTCCACTGCGCTATTTTGTATCTTTTATTTCCCATTTGGGTCTTTGAGCAATGACTTTGAATATGAGGTACAGATGATTTTTCCTGCTACTCTTTGCTTTTAGGACACAAACCTTCAGAGAGACAATTCGTAGTGTAGTCAGTGAATAGTGTAGTCAGTGGTTAGGCCTGGGTGTTCTGCAATCCTAATGCCTGATAATTTCAAATCTCAGTTTCAACACTGACTGAAAGCACCAAAATATCTATTAATAGATGAACGGATGAATAAATTGTGATATATTCATCTAATGGTATATGGTACCCAGCAGTGAAACTGAACAGGGATGACTTCACAAACATCTTGTTAAATGAAAAAAACAAGTTTTAGGACAATTCATACAGTATTATACCATTTATGTAGACCTTAAATACCTAGAAAACATCACTACATTTTATACAGAATTACATAAGTATGTGATAAAATATGAAAAAATATGCAAGAATTATAAACACCAAATTCATGAGAGTATTTGCTACTGGTGGAAGAGGAGCAGGATGTGACTGACGAGTACTACAAAAGGAGCTTCAGTTATATTTTAATGTTTCATTTCTCAGATTAGGAGATGGGTGTTTATTATATTATTCTTTATTCATTTTTGTACACTTGAAATATTACGTGATATATGTTTTAGAAGATTACATCAAAGACTCGGCCCTGTTTTTGTTGATGTTATGTGCCATCTAAGCACTTGGAATACGTCTTTGCCAGGCTATTCACATGTAGATACTCAACCATATAATTAGATTCACTCCTTCCTACAAAAAAGTTTGATTTGGGGAAACTTATTTAATACTAAATACACTAGTTCACTTTCTGTACGCAAATTAGTTTTCAAAAATGAACCAGATGATGTGAAATATACTTCGAAGGTTATTAAATACAAGATTAATTTTCAACGTATGTTTTCCGATTTCAAAGTTATTGGGCAAATATTCTATTTATATTTAGAAGAACCTATACTTGAAAGAACTATTTTCCATTATGAAGCAGAACACAATTAACTATTGCTCCTTGTTAAAAGGAATCAAGGCTGGATTGCACACTTCACTTCTCAATGCCCAATACTAACTTGAAATTGTAATCTACAGAAGAAAAAGCACTAGGTTTCTAGCTCCAAATCAAAAGCATAGAGAATTATGAAAACATAATCTAATAATTAAACATTTCTAATTTTCTATTTGTACTTTTCTCAGTGAATTTAAAATATTGTCTCCAATATCATATATTTGTGTTATGTGTTCAGTTCAGTAAAAAGAAAAAGTTTCCTATAACTCTGACAGATGCTTTTCTTATACCTGGTTGAGGTCACTCATCATATTAATTGTCAAGCACTTATAGGTATTTGAGTCTGTAAACCGCTGGTTTATATGCCACATACTATAAAAACATATAAAGGAAAGAAATATTTCTTCACTCAGAAAAAGGAGGAGGAAAGGTCTCTGAGATCTCACTTTAGCAGAATTACACACAATATCCATTTCCAAACAAAATCATGAAATCTATGGCTTGACTCACCTTCATGGCAGTTAATTTACTGTTTGTACCAACCACCACCACAAAATTTGCAAGTCTTACCTCAACAATTGTATATCTGGCCCATTCAAAAATTTTCTAAAACTAAAGGATACTGTTCCTGAAAAATGATTTCAAATTTAATCTTAACACAGAAATTGCCACGTTAAAAAAACGTTTTCTTGAAGCCTGTACTTTACAATTTTCCAAAATCTTAGGGCCATCGGTTCCCAAGGACACTTCAGGTTTCCTATTTCTTGAGTCAGTTTTGGTAAGTTATGTTTGTATAGTGATTTATCTATTTTGCCTAAGTTTAAAATTTGAATGACAAATGTGTTTGTGATATTCTCTTATCATATTTCACAAGATCTAAAATAGTATTGATTGTGAGATACATCATTATTTTATATACCACCGAGGGAGAAAAATAAAAATTTGCCAATTAAACTATGGTGTAATGCTTCCTTATCATTAACAATGTTATACCCTAAATCCAGAGATGCCATTCTGTGAAAAACGATGTGCTACTCAGAGCCAATGACAGATGGTATATTTTAAATCTCCACGCGTGTGTTCCTTCTGTTAACTTCTAATGTTGCTTAGTACCGCATGGAGTACAACAGACTATCAAACTGTGAATCCAATTCACAAGGCAAAGCCCTGGCTTTTCTGCAGTTCCAGACCTCTTAGGCATGTCTGATGCATAGCTTTATTACCACATCTGTGACTATTTTAGCACAACGTGTTTGCCGATGAATGACGCAACTTCAGTTCCTCGCCATTGCAAAATGTTGCCACAGTGGTTTTAAGTTCACTGTCAAGTCTGACTGTACCAAGGACCATCACAGAACTTCTCCCTAGTCATGCTTACTAATTTTCCCTTTCTACATACAGTAAAATATCAAAGCTTTTCTTAGTACATACATGTAGGTCATTTCTTGATGCTGTAGATATCATGGGTACCATTTTAAAATTCATTGGTTGCATAAATTTTTCAATCAATACCACAAGTAAATGTAGCTAGTTGCTTGGAATTACTATTTATAAACTTGCTTTCATCTTCTGTAATTGGAAAACACCACAGAATATTTATTTCCTCTCTAGCAAGTTCTCACCCGTCTTCAATATTCTAAGCAGCAGTATTTCTGGCTACAACATATTCGTGAATGTTTGATTCTGTTGAAGTCTTATAATTTCTCCTTCACTCCATAGACAATCTTTCAGAAATTCATCATCCGTAAAAGATTTTATGGCCACTTTTTCACAAAAGCATTTGCGAAACCTATTTTATTTGCATTTAGAAATTAATCCTGTGGAAATTCTAGTTCTTTCTTTCTGTTAATTGGTTTTCATCATGAGTTTGATATATATGTGTATATATATATATATATATATGTATATATATATATAGCAGTTGTTCTCTGTTTCATAATTGCATCTTGTTTTATTTTTTGGCAAAGACACAGTTTGCATTTTCAGTACATAAAATATTGTTTACTTTTCACAAAGAGATATGTTCTCTCTTAGTTTTCTGGAAGCATGTAGACTCTTCATTCTATCTTTTGTTTTCCCTCTTTCAACAGAGGTATGACTTTAAACAACTCTTGCTCTACTCTAAGGAAAAAACCCCTCTTTGCAAGCATGACAATTGCTGGCAACTAGATTCCTTCCAAAGGGGTGGTGAGACAGGACAGACTTCGTGAGCCTGACCCCTGCTCCAGCAACTGCTGCCCTGTGGGAATGTGTTCTCAATAGTATCCAATCTTCTAGATACCTGGATATCTGTTGAAATCTCCAAAACTTCAAAATGTTGATTCAAATTTCTTGAAACACCGAACGGATCAACAAAATACAGCTGAAATATGTGGGCCACCAGTTTGCAACCTCTGCTACCAATTTGCAACCCCTCTCTAATGGAGTGTGAGAGCAGTATTTTTATGTTTGAGTAGAAGAGAAATGAGGAGCTGAGAGAGAGAACAATGAGACAAACTCTTAAGAAGATGCTATTTAGGTCGAATAATCCAGAATGTAGGAAAGGACTATTATATACTGTTGTCAGTTTTCTATTGGGGGACACACAGCAAGCACATAGGCCTGCAGAATGCTGAAGGTTGCTGAGTTTCCAAACTAGAGAGAAGGGTCGACTCTTTCCTCTTACTAACCTCCTGTCAGTTAGGCTTAGAGTCCAGAGACCACAGACAGGCCCTGAGCACTCCAGTTTGAAGAGAGTGGGGGTTGGGCTCTAAGTTCAGAGTTCTAACAGCCACATCCCATGAGAAATTGTTAAGTTAAACTCCGTATTGTACTTTACTCATATTATTAGTTCCTACGTCACAATGTTTCTTCATCAGGACTCTAGATGTTCATTTATGATCTTCTGGGATTTAGAATTTTTTAACAAAAATCTGAAACAAAAATAGTATTTTACTTCCTTCATAGGTTTTCCTACCCAAAGGCCTCTACAATACATTTTCTTTTTACTCTTTTTTTTAATTTAAAGAAATCATGAGAATTTAACTAGGTTTGACTCTTTTCATTGATTTTTCCTAACTTCCAGCTTTTTCGTTTACATTTTCTTCCATGATTTCTTTGATTATTGTTGCTCTTATATGTATTGTTTTCATGTTGCGTCTTTTGCAAACCACAGCATATGTAAATTGGTCTGTTCTATCTGACCTCACATCTCCCTTTCTTTCTCCTCCAATCACATTTATTTCTTTTTTCCTTGTTCTATGAATTCTCAGTTAAGATTTTAGTAATAACTTCAAATATTCTCATTCTTTTTCTGTAGTATCTAATCTGCTATTCAGAATCCTTCCCTCCACTGATTTCTTTTTTAAATCAGCAACTAAATCTCAAAGCATTTGTCTGTCAATTTAGTGATATTAGGTCATATTCTATTTTATAAAATTAGTATTTTCTAAAATCTCAGTGAAAACACAAGTGAGATGTTTTCTAAGATTTCCTATGTCTTATAATGACTTTGTTTCACAGACAGACATTGGATCTCTTTCTTCATGATGCTCACCTTATTTTGAGTTACTGCATTCTCACGTATCCATTGATTTTTTTTCCTACATGTTAAACTTTGAAGTAGAAGGTTAGAGAGCTTTCCTCACATTCAAAATTGTGATGGGACCTGATAGATAGTGGAAGGGTCAAGTCTTACAGGATCTGATGAACGAAGATGAAGGAAGTCTTTTATTTTCTCTGGTCCTGTTTCACCAGGCTAGAGACAACCTGAGCAGGAAGCCCAACTGCTGAGCACAGTGTTTCTTTTGCCTGGTGCTGTGGCAACTTGATAGAAATGGAGTCATGTCCTCATCATCCAAGTGGATGACTGTCAACTGCAGCCGGACTTCTAATTTATTCAGTGAGCCACTGCACAACGTGGAAGCCAAGTATGAGTGTCTCCATGGGATCTCCATTCCGGAACCCGATAGCCTTCCCACAGGCTCTGAATCATCCCCTATCTAGGCCCCACAGACACCCCTCACCTCCACGCCCTGACTCTTCAGGTTAGGGTACTGTATATATCATAGAGTTCTACTAGTAGGTCTTTATAGTTTCTCCCAAAGCAGGCTTATTCTGAGCATTTTGTGAATTCTGTGTTGTCATGTGACAGATTGGTAATGAACGTTAAAATAAAACAGTATTAGTAATATATGTGTGAATATGAATTAACTCTATTACAAATTAGGGGGTGGTTATTTATCATCCGAGGTATTGTAGTCACAATCCATACTCCAGGGTGGTCATTTAAGATAAGAAGTTTTCTAATCAGGAATCAGTATCTTCAAAAATGGTCTACCACTCATATTATCCTCATGGAAAACTACAATAGCAAATTTGTTAATTAGCATAAAGAATATTACACAAAATTTTAGTTGATTAGCAACATTTTGTAGGCCCTACCACTGTCTTATGAATAACTTATAAAAATCCAACAAACCTAGGAGCCTTATGCCATGCTGCAGTGTTCCAAGTACTGTGGACATGCTGGCATTACAGCAGTGACAAAGACAGACTCAGCTTTGCCTTTATGATTTCAGAGTCTAGAAGGGGAAGCAAACAAGTGCATTATCACATAAAAAGTGCCCTCAAGGTAAAAGTAGATAATATCATGAGACCATAGATAAGGGACACCTAAACCCAATTGGGGCAAGGAAGGAGAAATGGCAGGAAAATTTTCCTGAAAGAAGTGACATTTAAGCTGAGACACAAAGGATAGTCAGCATTATCTAGTTAAAGAGAGTATATAGGAATATATGTGTGCTTGGGAGAGAGGAGGCGGTTCCATTAGTGTTTTGCACATATTACATACTCAATAAATATGTGCCAGGTGAATATGTGAAGACTTGAATCCCAGAGAGAGTGTAGAAAGAACTAGAAGTTTAATGTCGCTAGTAGACAGGGTAGATGCGGTGACATGAGATGTATAGAAGAGTCAGAACGTGTATCCCAAATGCCTTGAAGAGTATCTGGCAGCTCTCAGCAACATTTGCTAAAATAATGAATGTGCAAAGACTTATTGACCTTGTTAAAGAGCCCAAACCTTATCCTAAGAGGAATGGAAAGTTACTAAAATATTTCATCAGGGTAGTGATATAAAGTGTGCATTTTGGAAAGATCATTCTGACTGCAGAGTGGAGAGCTGTTAAAGGCAAGATTATGGCAGAGAGGTTTCTTTTAAGGTTGTTGAAAAGATCAAGGAGAGAGCAAGTGGTGACTGGATAAGGGGTAGCAGTGAGAAAGTAGAAAAGAAGATAAGTTTGGTAGGCTTTGAGAAGAGAGAACCATCCTGACTTGGAGTTTGATTGGATGGGAGGTAGGGGAGAGAGAGAAGCCAAGGACAATACCAACATTTTATGATTTAGGCAACTGAATAGATGGTCCTCACATTCAGAGATAGGAAACGTAAGAGGATGAACATGTTTGAGCAGAGGATGATAATTAATACACTCGGGAGCACGTTGACTCTGAGTTGTCTGTGGAGCATCTCAGTGAAAAATGAAACTAGGCAGAAGATATATAGATTTCAAGCTCAGTATAGACTTGGACTCAGGTAAAGATTTTGGAATCATCTTTATGAACATAATTATTGAAACCATGAGACCAGGAAGAGAAGAGGGATACACAGAGAATTTGAAAAATAGGCAGAGGAGAAGAAAATAAAAGGATAAGCCAGAGAGAAAGAAGGAGAAAGAAGGAGAAAGAAGGAAAATCAGGAAAATGCAGAATCATGGAGGCCAAGAAAAGTAGTCTATCACACAGGATGATGCGGGCCCCTGTTACAAGATCAGGAGATACAAAGACCAAACGGCGTTCACTTAGTCTTTTGAACAGGAGTTATTACTTGGTGATGTGGTCATGGTGGGATTCAGATTGGAGTGAGCTGAGGAGTCAGTGGCAGGTGGGGAGGAAGAGGTAGTGAAAACTGACAATCCTTTCAAGAATTCTGACTGTGAAGATAAGAGGAAACATCAAGGCTCTTTCAATTTCCAGGTTTTCTCATTAAACTGCTTGAAAAAAATTCAGGCAATATGTATTTAAGGAAAAATATACACTTAAATGTACACATGTCTAATAGTAAGGTTCAAGAGAGAATATTGTCTTAGTGAGCTTGAGGTACAAAATAAAGTCATTTTTGTAAATATTCATATTGCTACCACTCTGAAATTCCAATTAATCAATCATAAGATGCCCCTTCTTCTTCTGAGTTTCCTGTCTCAGATGTGCCCCTCTAGGGATACTCATGGTCACTTATCAGTCTAAATAGGTCAGTCATAGTTCCTACTGTCACAAAGTCTGGTCACTCCACAGAGTTACTATTGTTGCTGCCATTGTCACCACAGGGTATAGATCCTGAAAATAGGCAGTCCATCTGTTTGGTGTCATTCTCTGTCAGCTTCAACAGTTGATTCTGGAAGCTGGGATAAGGGAACTCCATTGTCTCTATTTTTGCTTTCTATTAGAAGAGGTCCCAAAGATGGCCTATTCATCTTAATATCACATGAAGATCACCAAAGTTAAATCTCAGTTTTCTTCTTTT
The DNA here is from genome assembly GCF_041296235.1 of Equus asinus. Taxonomy (NCBI): domain Eukaryota; kingdom Metazoa; phylum Chordata; class Mammalia; order Perissodactyla; family Equidae; genus Equus; species Equus asinus. The sequence continues at coordinate 194,602,374 of NC_091790.1, read as the reverse complement.
TATCAATTTTTTATTGCAGTAAAATACACACAACATAAAATTTATCATCTTAGCCATTTTTAATTATATAATTCAGGGGTATAAAAAAATTCACAATATTGTGCTGCCATCACCACCATCCATCTCCATATCTCTGTTTATCTTATAAAACTGAAATTCTTTATCCATTAAACTCAGTTTTCCTCTTTAAGAAAGACTTCATCCTTTAATTTTAGGACTTAGTCTGGAAAAACAAGATGTTTCGTTTGACTCACTAAGCAGAGAATATTTTATCTCAGTCTTTACCATCTGATTGAGAATCACAGTGATCTCATCTTTTTCCCCAGACAGTGTATGGTACTTTCCTTACAACCGTGTGACTACAACTCCCTTCCTGATGATTTTCCCCAAGCAATGTGGGTGGACTCCAAACGCTGTTGACTTCATCTGCAGCAATGCCTCCGTGGCATTTTTAATTGCTATTGCAGACTGCTGACTTCTGGTAGCAAGGTTTCTGATATTGTCAAGTTTAAAGAAATCATTGGACTCCAAAAGCTTTGAACAAGAATTCAGGTCTTTCTTTAGATTTCCTTACAAGAGGCAGAAGTTTCCCACAGTGCATCAGTCACAATGCTTCCCCCAAATCCTCTATAGACATCCCTTTGTACTGTGACATTTTCTTCCTTTTGATGGTATTTGAAAGATTTATTTTACTTTTTTGTTGTAGAATATTCACCTGCCAGCCAAGTGTATTAATTTTATTGATACAGTAGTCAGAAAGTTTCTCCTCTGTTATTCAAAAAGATCCTAAATAACAACAACCAAGTCTCTGAACCCTACAGTGCCTAAATAGTGAGCATAACTGGTGTCTGATAAGTATGTGGAGGCCTCTGAACAGCAACCCAGGGTCTGCAGGTAATTAAACCATGATCAAAATAAATCAATTTTGATCAGATTTTTTTAAAAAAACTCAGAGAATTATCTAAGAAAATAAAACGCAGTTTTCAAAGCTCTCAAAATGTACATGTCCCGTGATCTAGCACTTACATTTCTGGGGACTTAGCTTAAGGAAATTATTTAAGATGTGTACAAAGATGCTTGTACTTGAGTACTCACTGTACATTAGGTGTGTTAGAAAATAGCTAGAATACTAAAATTTTGTAGTCAAGGTGCTAGGTATCACACTAATAAAATGACAAGCGTTATCTTGCTAATTCTCATACAAGCCTATGTGGTGTTTACTCTAAGCACTCCCTTTTATAGATGAAGAAATGGAAGCTTAAAGGGATTCAGTAACTTAGTCAAGGACATCCAGTAGTAAATGGCAGAGCCAGGAATCAAACCCAGGACTAACTTAAAACTTGCTCTCATCCACTACAGTTTACTAGAAGAATCCCAGTTGTCAAATTTTTAAATAAATAATGTACATTTACACCTGAATACTATTGATATACTACACAGTACATTATAAAGATCTATATTTTGACACAGAAGCATATCTATAATACAGTGTTAAGTTTAGTCAATAGTACATAGATTGCAAAGCTATATACAATAATATCCCATTTTTCTAAATGCACCAGTATCTATCCATCCATCTATCTATCTGTCTGTCTGTCTGTCTGTCTATCTACCTATCTATATTTTCTATCTACTCACCTAGAAAGAATACACATCCAGAGGTGTTAACAATGACTATAGTTAAATGTGTGACCTTATGTGGATGTTTTTTATTTTCTCAATTTTCCTTGCCAATATTTTCTAATGAACACATTTTATAGTAGGAAAAATATAAAAAGAAGTCTTCAAATTTAATAAGGAATGAAAACTTTTCATAATAAGACTTGAGTGTTGTTCACCCTCACTCCATCGCCTGTATCCAGCAGAGTGCCAGCTCCAGAAATACCGAATAGTCACCATACACACATGGCATATGGTCTGGAAGGTGAGCGACTGGGGCAGAGAGGACAAGTCGTGATAAAGGGGACTGAGCAGAGCTGTATGACAGTGAATGGAGCAAGTGGGACACACGAGGACCTACTCACTAATATTAGTGACTTCAGATGGATTTCTTTCCTGAAAATGTTTATTTTGACATAATTTCAGATTTTCAGAAATGTTGCAAGGAAAGGACAAATAGTTTCCAGAAACCTTTCACCCACATGCCCTATTTGTTAAGATTTTTCTATATTTTCTTCCCATTATATTCAAGGAGATCCAGAAACAGAGAAAGGGTGAGTCTGTGCTGTGGTATTTTGCTTTCCAAATTCTCCTAAAAATGCTCCCCTCTGGCAGGAAACTTCCTCTTTCAGAAGCTATAGACTTCCTTTCTCTCCTTGCCCCACCCGCTCCCTTTGCCAAGAGCACTGAACAGGAAGAAATGTTTGCTGGGGGCTGCTGCAGAGACAGAGAGCCCGAGTGAAGAAGAAAGGACGTTGCCTGAGTAGAAGGAGCATATTCTCAGGAGAACGGAACTCTGCCCACCACACCAAACATAAGGCCACTGTGAATATCTGCACCTGCAAACCAGCCCAGCCTTCTAGGGAGAGAGCAGGTGAGTCTGTCTGTCTGTCCCCTCTGCACAGATTGCTGGCTTTTCCCCAATGCCAAGAACTTCAGGGACACCTGTCCTGTCTGTCAGACTCCCAACATAGTCTTTTGAAGACTGAGGCTTCTGACAGCTGAAGTCAGTACAGGCAAGACTACAAATGAAGGTCCTAGGGAGCAAGGGTCATTTCAAGGCTAAGGGTTCTTGAAGTCCAAGAGAGGATTTATTTCACTAGACAGAGTTCAGGAGGCCACAAATGGGGACAGGGGTGAAGCCTAGAGCTAAAGGATGGGTGAAGGAGAGGCTCAAAGGCTCCCAACCAGCACAAGATCCTATCCATCTTCCAGGCATGTGCTGGGTCTCCTCCTGATACCTGTCAATGACATACTTTCCTTCCAAGCCCCCAACAGGTGCTCTGGGAAAGAGGATGGCATGTGTCCTGGTGGAGGGAAACCTTGTCCCAGATTCTGATAGTGGTACTGTGTTCTAATCCCCACAGGCCTCCACATCTCCTTCATCATGAACTGGCACATGATAATCTCCGGGCTTATCGTAGTGGTGCTTAAAATTGTTGGAATGACCTTCTTTCTGCTTTATTGTGAGTATTTGAGCAACCCCTTACTCCAACTCCATGTGGTCTTGTTCTTTGGCTCTTCTCTCAGAATGCAAAGTTGAATGTAGACGTGAAGTGCCCAAATCCTCCCACCTGGGCCACTGGCCCAGCCTGAGGGAATTGACAACACCCTTCTCATACCCTACACACATGATGGGCCAGGTGCCTTGGTCTACCTTAGAGATGTAGAACTGACTGGTGTCTGATGGTTAGAACCCCACACAGAGCTCTTGCCTTAGAGTGTTAGTTGGGTGGTCTGAGCTGAAGTACTCAGCAGTGCTTGTTATTGCTGCTAAAATGAAAATGCAGCTCCAGTTCACCCCTGTGATAGGCTATGTTAAGAGCTGCATTATAAGATGATGGGATTTTATTGAGGGAGGAATTTCCCCCTGTGTACACAGAAGTGTATTTGTCCAAATGCTTGGAAAAAGAGGCCTTATATATCGAAGGATTTTACTGCAATTGCAGCAAGTAGAATCTTCTCCAGCCCCAGAACTAGTAGGGAAAATAAACGAGGAAGGAAATGTGATCAGGAGGCAGCAGTTGGATAAGAGAGGTCTTCCTTATGACCCAATCTGAAGGTGCAATTCCCAACATGTAAGACAGCAGGAAAAAAATGTGGATATCAACAAGTGAACATATTCACAAAACCGTATACATGCCCATTGTGTCTTTGCTGATCTGAGTCAGAGAGTTTTGTTTTTCACAGTAATAGTCACAGTGCCTTAGCAGCCCCTGCAGTGAGCTTTGTTTGTTGTATTCATCCTGTAGCCACCTTTGGGGTTGAGCCAACAGCTGATTTTCTTTGCAGTCCCACAGATTTTTGCCAAAAGTAATGTCGGCTTCATTCCCACAGAGAACTACAGAACAGGTAATGTGCATAACAACAGTCTCTTCCGTCTCCCCTCCATACCACTATGTTTTATGTGCTGAATTCTTAAATACCCTTCCCAAGGCCTCCTTTCCCAGAAATTCTTTTGCATGAAGGATTCATAAATATGTTTTTATTGTTATAAGCTGAATAAGTTCTGGGGATGTATACAGCATGGTGACCACAGCTAAAAATACCGTATTATAAATTTAAAAGTTGCTAAGAGAGTAGATCTTAAATGTTCTCACTACAAAAAAAGAAAGGTAATTATGTGAGGTGATGGAGGTGTTAACTAACTTATTATGGTAATAATTTTGCAATATATGTGTATATCACATATATTATATGTGTATATATGTATAGCAATCTATGTATATTACACAATGTTATATGCCAATTATATCTCAAGAAAGCCAAAAAAAATAAAATAAAATAAATGCAGCACACCCAGAAAAAAAAAAAAAAAGATCTTCTAATTAGTTCTCTTCCTTTTGTAATGAGAAACCAACACTAGACTGAGCGAAGTTTCTGATCCTCAGTTTTTCTCCTGGGGATGGGGGTGATTTGTATACAATCACTGTAATATGAAAGCACTTCGTAAACTCTGATGAATTGTACACCTAAAGGAATTGTTATAAAGAAACCCGTGTCCCACAACAAACAAAGATTATAATCAGTATCTTTTTGTGTTCCAAGTACAATGCTAGACCAACCATAGAAGAAGAAGAAAAACAGGGGATATTAGTCAACTATTATCTATGAAGCACAAGGCCCAGTGCCAGAAGCCGTGGGGGATAAAAGATGAGTGAGGCTTGGGTCTCCCTATTAAAACCATCTCTTCTTGAAGTTTTTCCCAGGACTTCCCTCTCACTTCCTCTTAAGACATCTATTATTATATATGTCTTTAGGACAAAGATAATTTCTTGTTCATCTTTGTATCAATTGAGCCACCCAGTATAGTGAGCTATATGGAGGAAAAGCCCATGAAATATTTATGGAGTTCTGTTCAGTTATAACACCAAAATAGTTTCTGACGAATAATAGGTTACTGTATGTTACAAATAGTCTTTTGACTGGAGACTGAAATAAAAAGTGAATGCTAACTTGTATATTCTATTTAGGTAATTGTGAGCAGCTAATTTGGTAAGGTGGTCTTCGACCACAAACGACAAATAACTGAGTCAATGAGGAGAAGTCTGACCAGCCTCTGAAACCACTGAAGCTGCCTGCTCAGACAACCAGTGTTCCCAGGAAAAATGAGGCCTCTTGGAGGCCTATGAATTCCCCTATTTATATTTAAAGAAACAAATGTACTCTTCTTTGCCCTTAGGAAATCTCTGGAATGTTCACTTGCCTCCTTGACTGCCAATATCCCCTAGTCCAGTTAACCATGATCTTTAGAGCTGATGAGAGAAGAGTCCAAAAGTTGCCCGCCAGGACTATGAGTTTTCATAAAGGGTTTGGGCATCAGAACTGGGGAGCACAGCAAAGATGCTGTGTGGGGCCTGGAGGAAAGTGTTCCAAACAGCTCTTCAGGGATAACACTGTCAAAGGTATATACGAGAAAGGAGTGAGAAATTTCCCTTCAGGTAGTAAATTCATCCATTCCTCTTCCTTTCTCCTTCTTTTTCTTGGCATTTCACACCTATCACCACACCAAAAAAAAAAAAAAGTGTGACGTATGATTTGGGGCATGACAAATAACAGTAGTAGTTAAACGGAAGGTTCAAAGAAAGAAAATATCTGAAAAGTTGTAACGCAGAGTGGCCAAGAACCCTTGTCATCTCCACTGTCCGGAGTCAAATAGTCCCAGGTACTGACCAGCTGAACTGATGTTTGTGTATTATACTCATCATACAGCTACCTTTGGGTTTTCTTTTCATTTCAGTCCCACAAATTTTTGGGAGCGGTAATGTCAGCTTCATTCCCACAAAGAGCTACGGAACAGGTAAAGTGGATGGTTATAACCTCCTCTCCACCCACAGGTATCTTATGTACTGAATTCTTAAAGACTTTTCCCATTGCTTCCTTTCGTATGGAACTTTTTTGCTCAAAGGGGCCATAAAGACCTTCTGATTCATTCCCTTCATGTTGTAGAGAGGGAAACTGAGACTAGACTGGGCAAAATTTCTTCCTGAATTGAGGATGACTTGTATTGATACAGCTGGTATAAAGAAACCCATGTCCCACTACCTTATCACTCAATTTCAGGGTTCACACCCCAAATCACTAATCTCATACTCTTTTTTTTTCTTGAATCTCTTTAGCCTGCCCCAGAGGGTGGGATTTTAATCAAGAAAGATGTTTTTTGTTGTCCACCTCTGAGTTGTCTTGGAAGAAAAGCAGGGACTTTTGCGAAACAGAAGGATCAACTCTGGCCATTGTCAACACGCCAGAGAAACTGGTGAGTGCACTGGAATCGTACAGTAAAGCAGCCCACCTTACACCAGCCTCAGCAGGTATAGATGGTGGGGCAATTTGATTGGTGGAGCAGGGGTGGGGTGGGGGTGAGGAATGGGGAGGTGGCTGGCTGAGAGCTCAAGCTCCTTGTTCTAAAGCTGGAGATGGGAGACTCTTCCCAGTATTGTTCAGGTCCATTTAAGCTAGAAAAATCCACACTCTATGGTCTATCCCATGAAGCATAGAAGTGGACTGGTATCTTGGGGATGGGCCAGGCCATTTAAAGTACAAGGAATTACCAAATGAGCTGATATGTATAAAAGTTGTTTAAAAACTTTATAGTTGTGACCTTTTAATGTATCATCCCAGGCTGCCTAGTAAATAAGGAAGATGCAAATTAACAAAATTAGTAATATGAAGAACAAAGAATTAGGTCATAGAATTGAGATTGCCAAGTACAATTATTACAATAAAAATAGCTAATACTATTCAAAAAGCTTTATTTTATTATCTCCTGTTATCCTCATAACAATTTTGAGGAGATATTATTATCCATATTTTATATACGAGGAAACTAGGGCACAGAAAAATAATTTGACCAAGGTCATACACTTACCCAGCGACAGAACATAGAGTTGAGCTGAGATATCTCTAACTCCAAAACCCACACTCTAATCAATTTTAGATCATAATTTATTTTAGTTTATAGTTGCCTCTCCTTCAAATCCTAAGGATATGCTGAGTGCTAGCCATTGTGCTATATCAGTATTCTTGCTTCTCTCCCCTCTATCCCTTCACTCTTCCTCTAAAAGGCCCTCCTGTGATTGAGAAGAATTTTTCAGAGAGTCTCCTCTGAATCTTGGTAATAGATGTCCAACAAAGGGCAGGAATCAGGATGCTACAGATCCTCTAGGGCTAAATACCTAGATGGGAAGGAAAAACTCCATAAAGTAAAAATAGGAGCAAGACTGGGAGTGGGAAGGAGACAAGAAAACAGAAAAGAAGAGGGGAACAATACCTGGCACACAATGGATACACAAAAAATGTGTATTAAAAAAGGAAATTTCATAATTATTGTAAAAAATAATGAACTGAGATATTTCAGGGAAGGAGAACATTGAGAAAGGAAGAATAAAGGCGATAGGCCCGGGGATAGAGAGAACATCCAAGTGGACTTGGACATCCACTGACTATGGGAAGTGTGTGAAGAGTACAGGACAGGGTCTGGGGATTCCCAGACTTCTGGCTGGAGTGATTCGTGGCGCATTCCTTCAATATGGAGACTAAGATACCTTGGATTAAGAGCAATTTAGCAAACACTCAATAAACACTGATTATTTCTAGTGGAATTACCTACTTTAGCAACACACTTTTGAATTTCCCTGTTTTCCCTTGCTAAGTACTCAAGGAATTCCTTGATCCGGCCTCATTTGGAAAGTAAAATTTCTGGCAATAAAACAATCCTATTCAGAGAGGCATGCTGAATTAAAAAGAAATATTTGAAATTATCCTTTTTCAGATAGCACAGTAGCCTTCACCTTCATTTTCAAAGTGTGGTCCCTGGAGGACAGCATCAGCATCACCTAGGAATTTCTTAGGAATGTAAATTCTTGGGCCCCTACACCAGAACTATTGAACCAGAAGCCCAGGAATCTGTGTTTTAACAAGACCTCCTGGTGATCCTGATGCTCTGTGTAGATTGAGAACTACTACTCTAGGGTTTATGATGAGTGCCAGCAATAACCAGTCTCAGAGTCCCCTACCAGCCTTCTCTATTCCCAGAATCAGATATAATTATGGGCCTATTGGCACAATGGAGGCAGCAGCAAAGAGCCTTCTGTTGAACTGGTTATTTTTTTTTAATTTCTAGAAGTTTCTCCAGAGCATAACTGGTGCTGAGAAGTATTTTATTGGTTTACTATACCAGCATGCAGAGAAAAGGTGGCGTTGGATCAACAACTCCATATTCACTGGCAAGTACGTGAATGCGCCACATTTTTCTAAGGATCTTGATTTGCCTCAAGAGATCAGACCTGAGATTCTGTGGGTTTGTCCTGGAAGAGCACAAAGGCTGAGACTTGGCTCTTTGTTCCATTCCTCTGCCTTCTTCCAACCCATCTATTCCCAGAGCCACATTTGTAAAGTTTTATTATGGAAAATTTCAAAAATTTCTCAGTAGAGAGGAGAGTATTCACACAAAGAATTATTTTTGTAAGTCAGGATCCAAATGAATCCAATTACGTGCAGTTTGTTTGACATATCTCATAAGTCTCTTTTAACCCATAGATCACATCTTGTTACTAAGTTCTCACAAGTTCCTCACATGTCACTTCTTTATGCAAAGAAAGGTTATTATAAGCAACTGTCTATGCCTTAAAGCATGAACTTTAACTCCCAAGAGCGATCTCCTATGTATCAGTCCATGAGCATAAGCATTAGTGGAGAACCTGACTTTCCCAGTGTACATATGAAGACGTTGAGTCAGACAGAAAGCAGGTCAATTTCCCAGCCTGTAACTGGCCTTCCCACAGAGGGGAGGAAATTAAGACACATTCATTCGTATCTACTAAATGTCAGGCACTTGTTAAGTACTTTACACATGCAATTTCCCGGAGTATTCTAAATGATGCTATTGGAAAAACTTTTATTAATCTTCATGTAAAAGACAGTTGCATTGAGGACAAGAGGGTTAGAAATGTGTTGAATATCACCAAGCTGGGAAATGATAGATGCACAAATTTTATCCCACATATACTTCACTCCAAAACTCATGATCTTTCCACGACACCAGACTCTCCAGTCAGACTGAAAGGGACCAAATGACAGAAAAAGAGGTGGGAGGAGGGCAACAAAGTTTTTCGTAAAGCTAACTCTACCTAGGAAAGGAAGAGAAATCTCTTTCCTCTTCCTCTCAGCCCTCCTGCTGTGAACATCGTACAGACAGTACTAGAACATTATTTCTAGGAGAAAAAATGAGAGATGACCTATGAGCTATTTCTGACGGGAAAGGGTCAGTGTAGAGCTGGATTTGGGGAGAGAAGAGGGGGAGCTAGAAAAATGCAGGGTTGAAACAATGCACGTTAACCACGCTTTCTTTTTCCACTTAGTGTTACAAATCAGCATCAGGATTTCAATTGTGTGACCATAGGCCTGACAAAGACATATGATGCTGCATCATGTTACGTCAACTACCGCTGGATCTGTGAGAAGAGTGTCAAATGATTGCAGTCTTCTGTGGCCTCTGACGAGAACAACAAATATACTGACAGAGACAGCAAAAGAGAATATTTATTATTGGGACAGGTCCAGGAAATACAGAAGATCAAATTACTGTGTCAGTCTTCCACAGGTTACTAGCAGAGCTCCCTAATGTAGCCTCAGGGCTAATGCACTAGCCCCTCCACAAATAGACTCACATACACACAACCGAAGCAAGCTCCCCACTCTGAGCCAGCAATTCCCCAAGACTCCACTTCCTGTGAGAGTTACATGTGTGACTCTTTTTGGATCCACAAATGTCATCTAGTCAACAATCCCTCTATCCATTTGTCTTCCGGGAAAGGTCCTTGCCTGTTTGGGGAAATGAGATTTTATAGTCTGCTCTGGGAGACTGGATATAGCCATCTCCAGGAGACAGAGTCAGTTTTATGTAGACAATTAAGTTGGTATCATGACGAGGCCTGTTTCTATAGAACTGAGCATTTCTGACTGATCAACAGGGTTTAGCCTCTTGCCAGTTCATCCTCAGAACACATGACTATACTACCAGGGAGAAACTACAGACTGAGCAAGTGTGAACATCAGAGAGCATCAAGGGTGTAAGAGGATAAATTCAGCTTCTGTGACCTCATCTCTGTTCCCAAGAGACCCCCGTTCCTATATTCCCCACCTTGCCCAAGCTGGGATACAGAGGCTCCCCTCAGTCTGAACTGAGGCCAGGCCTCGGGGGTGGGGGCCAAGAGGGCTCCTGGAGCCAAGTTAAGAGCCAAGAGAGCACTGCTTATGTGAATGGAAAGGGCTTGAGCCAGGCAGGAATCTGCTAAGAAACCCCTTTTAAGACAATCAGACAACCAAGATGACCAAGCAAACTGAATCTCTCTGTTCTTCCACAAAGCCCTGAAGAGACACTCAAGCTTAAATTTTCTTGGTCTTGGCCTGAATCTCCATTTGAGCAGATTTTCATTACCTGGCCATGGTTTTTGACTATACTGTAAGATTTTGCTATAGTCTCTTGAGCCCCCGTGATCATAACATATTCTTGCCTGCAGCTCTAGAGAGACCCTCTAATGCTGGTTAATGGTACCAGGTACAACCTAATGAGCCAAAGGTGCCACAGCCTTGCACTGGTTGGCATCACATCGATCCAGGACTAGTCCAGCCAACCAAGGAGTCAAAAAAGAGGAGAGCTGCTCAAGGAAACACTGGGTGTGTAGGAAAGGAGTGGGCATGTAGTAGAAAGAGAACAGCAGGAACAAACAGAAATCATATGTGGAAGGAAACAGTTCAGTTGGCCACACTGGAAGAAAGGCCAGAAAGAGGTAGAAAATCTTGGGTCATCCTGGCTATTCTCTCCATTTGCAGGATATCGCCAACTCTATGTCCTCCTCAGTACATGGAAAAGAGAAAAAAGATGACTGTGTGTTTTGAGTAACAAGAATTAAACCATAAGGGGAGACTGTATAAAACTAATGCAAATTATACTCACCTCAGTAAACTGCTCACCATTTATGTCTAAAAACAACCTATCACAATGACTACGTATATCATTAAATGCATATCAAAGCAAACTGTTTTATTTTTTATTAAAACACTAAGCTCTGTTCCTATATTCCTGGACTTCATAATTTTTGGTTAATTAGCATGGTCACTTACAATTTTGAAAAATGAGATAATACAGTAGGTGTTAGAACTTGTTTGAAGGAGGTTACCAAAGATAATTTGTGTTTGGAGTGGATTTGATGTTGGTATTACATCAGTGCTCTGTGGAGATACGTGTTTCTGATGGTTTTAGCAAAGAGCAAGTGGTGCATTTGAGGGGGCAGGAGAGGCTGAGTCTGTGGTAGAGAAAAGGATAAATAGAATTCTAACTGAAGAGAAACTCCAGAATTCAGACAACGGAAGGAAACTGTAACCCTTCTATTTGAGAAGGGAGAACTGTGGTTGCCACACTTTCTGTTTTATGATGTATAAATTGTAGACAATGACTGTCAGAAAATGTAGACATCTAGTAATTTTCCAGGTAGACATCCCAAATGCCCTGGAGATGAGGAGATACTTCTGTGCAAGTTCTAAAAGAGGCCCCGAGGGCTGGAGTGGAAGTGCGGTTGGGGAGCATGTAAGGAATATGTGTCCTTTGGTTTAAGTTCTTTACTAGGGGGCTTGAAGGTTGCTGGATCCTTAGAAGGGTATGTAAATATGACCTTATTGGGTAGCAGTGGTATGGCTTTTTAAAAAAACAATGGAAATTCAGTAAACCATTGGGTTAGAGTTTTGACTGCTTCCGATAAGCTACGTGAATCTTTATAGATGTTGTACCCTTCTTGTATTTTAATTTCTTTACATACAAAATGGGGCAGTAATACCCGCCTCACAAAATCCCTGTATATATTTTAAAAGCTCCCCACTAAGTATCCCAATGGCAATAAGCAATAGGGGAAGCATTAGGATCCAATATTTTCTACATCCTCACTAACACTTGTTATTATCTAACTTATTGTCTAGCTATCCTACTGCGTGCGAAGTGGTACTTCGTTGTGGTTTTGATTTGCATTTTACTGATAGCTAATCATGTGGAGTATGTTTTCATGTGTATCTTCCTTTGATAAATGTCTATCAGATTCTTCACCCACTTTTAAATTGAGCTGTTTGTCTTTTTATTATTGGGTTGTAAGTGTTCTTTGTGTATTCTGGATTCAAGTCTATTATCAGACATATGCTTCGCAAATATTTTCTCCCATTCTGTGGGTTCCTTTTCCCTCTCTTGACAGTGTCTTTTGATGGACAGCAGATTTTAATTTTGATGAAGTCCAATTTATGTATGTTTCCTTTTGTTGCCTGTGATTTTAGTTTCATACCCAACAAATAATTGCCAAATCCAATGTCATGAAGCTTTTCCCCTGTTTTTTTCTGAGTTTTATAATTTTACCTCTTATATCTAACGTTTGATTCATTTGCATTAATTTTTGTATAAGATGTAAGCTAAAGATCCAAATTCATTCTTTGGCACGTGTACCAGTTTTTCCAGGTGATCAATTGCCCCAGTTTTTAAACACTGAGGATTGAAAACAATGTTCTATCCAATTGTTTCCCTTCTTTAAACTAATTATAAGTATATATCTAGGTTATGGAAGCAACAGACTAGAACAATCAAAAAACACAATATATAATGTTACCTTTTTTCAGACATATATAATCTTATACTTCTGGATTAAAATTAGGCATTGTGGTAGATTATACTATTGTTCACAAATTCACTGTCCCTCCCTGAAGAAGGAGAATCCTTTCCTATCCTTCTGACAGCAGTCTTGGCCTTGCCATTTGTTTTGGCCAATGAAATCTGACCATAATTTACCATATTCTTTCCCCACTACCTTAAGACCAGGCAAGTCCCAGTTAGAGACTTTTCCATTAGCCTGTACTATAATGAAGACAACAAGGAATAGAGGGGCAACTGACCCAGGGTACACAAATAATAGGAATAAAATAAATGCTTGTTGTCGTGAGTTACAAAGATTTTTGAGGTTATTTGTTACTATAACATAACCTCAGCTATCTTGACTGATACAACAATGGAGAACAAGTAGTTAGGGAAAAAATACACAATTAGCATTGCACAGTTCAGCAGTGTAGGCTATTTAGCATAGTGGTTAAGAGGATGAACTCTGGAGCCAGACTGCCTAGGTTTGGATCTTGGGCCCATAGGTACTAACAATGTGACCTTGGGCAAGTCACTGCCTATCTCTGTGCCACAGTTCCTTGGGTAATAATAGTAGTTACACTATGGAGTTGCTTTATGGTTTAAACGAGTTCTTCTGTGTTTAGTAGTAAGAAGTAAGTGCCAGACTTAAGCAGTTTTTCTTAGGCTGAGCTCCCCAGTAGGTTAAAGACTTATGAGCTATTACTTCATTGGGAAATCCAATCCATCAGAGTGGTCATGAGTGACAAAGGATATGAAGCAGAGGAGGATATAAAACCAATAAAAAGATGCATTATCAAGCTTGCTGCCACTGACTGCAAGTAATTGTTGATCTTTGGGACTACTCACCTTAGAAGATGTATAAACTGTGTCTCATGACTGTCCCTCAGAAGGGAAAGGGGGAAAAATTATCTACTGGCTTCTACTTTCATTGGTCAAATTTCATGCAACAAGGAGTAGCTCCTCAGAACTTCTGAGTTGTCCATGCAAGGACTTGGATGCCTAGTGCATCCTTCTTTGGAAAATCAACAAGGAAGTCCTAGGTCCAGATGTGAGAGGTGCTCCTGACATGCATAATATGGAGTATCAGTTGTTAATATCATCATTACTGTTTGTGTTGTACATATAAACCAAGAATTTCTATAATCAATTTTTGGAAGTATTCAGCATAGAAGGAAGCTACTGTCTGGAGAATTTGGGGATAAGAGAGTTTGGGATTGGGTCTCTCCAGTGTTTAGCTACAGAAGTACACTGCTTTGGAGTACGGAGTTCTGCATGGATAGTTCTCTCTGGTTTTAGTACCCAGCACACAGATAAGATAGGTCCTGTGTGTTGGAGCAAGATTCCTTAGAATGAGGCAGGCTCCTCTCTCCTGCTGAGAGTGCTATTTCTTCCCTCTCAGACATACAAACCTCAACCTCAAGTTAAGGAAAGTGTACAGTCACATCTACACAGGCCTCCATCTCTTAATCTTCTTCTTAAGCTCTCAGCTTCTGTTAAGCTCTAGACATATTTCCCAAATATTTTGATTTAGCAGGAGGCACCACTTCCAGTTAGAGACACACATGTATGTAAATAAGTGAGCATTCCTGTATAAGAGAAAAATACATACATAAATAAATAAAGTGGGTGAGAGGTTGGGATTACTACACTCCTTAAGACACATAAAGGAAATGCAATTATTTTATTTTTACAGGCTATACAAAAATACAAAAATAACAAAAAGAATATTAAAAGGTGGGCAGTGAAAAGTCTTCCTCCCTTCCCATTCCATCTCTCCTTTCCCAGTACCACAGTCTCACAGATCACCACCTATTAGTTTCTCATGATGCTGTCTACAAGCAAATATGAATATATACTCATTTCTACTCCTTCCTTACTCAAAAGGCTGAATACTAAATTCAATGTGCTTCACTTTTCTCACTTAACAATATAGCTTGGACATCATTTCTAATCATTGAAGAAAGAGCTTCCTTAATCTTTTTACAGTTGCATAACATTTTGTACAGATGAAACATAATTTATTCAATCAGTCACCTATTTATATTCCATTCAGTTATTAATATTTTGTTATTACAAAAATGCTGCAGTAGAAAGAGCTGTGTTCCTGACATAAGACATGGAAGCACTAGTTGGGAACAGACTGACCAGAGGAAGGGTGAGGCTGGCCGTGCTGGAAGTAAGACACGAGGATAGCTCTGTGGAAAGCTGAGTAACAGCACTGTGAACTTGGAGTTTGTAAAGGGAAAGGAAAGGGCAACCCAGGAATGAATGGGAGGACTGGAGCCACAGAAAGAGAGCCATAAAGAAGAATCAGGAAAGAAAGGGGGCAGGAGAGGATGAACAAATGAAGGGGGACAGGAGGCAGAGGGTGGGGTATCATGGGCCTTGAAAATATTTAAGAATGTGAGAAAAGCAGGGAGAGAGAACAGAGGCTGCCACTTCATGCCCCTCTCTGAACTCCCCTTCAGCCCAGGGACCCAGCTCTCCCTTGTCACTTCAGCTCCCAGCCCAGCAGTTCCATTTCCCGCCTCCTTTGTGGCAGGCAGCACAATCTGGGTGCTATCAGATGAGAGAGAATATCTCCTTACTTAGCCCTTCCTCCCAGATCCTGAGAAAGGCCTCAAATTAGACAACCACCCTGGGATTGTAAAAGTGCCCAGAATCATGGACTGAGTTCATTCTCTAGTTCTCTCTCCCTGTAACTCTCCACTGAGTTCATCCTTCTCTCTGCCAGCCAGAAAACATGCAGAGAAGTACTAAGGCAATGGGTCTTTGGGACTGGAAATCAAGAGAATATATTTAAGCCAGGGAAGGAATAGGGAGCTTTACACAGCCAGAGGACATAAAGAACAACAATTTATGGGAAGATGATTCAAGAACATACAATCAAGTAGTCATCCAATTCTGCAGTCAGAGAATATTTTTCCTAGCCTTTCCTGTTCAGAAATCCAAATATTACACATATTATTTTTACATTTAATTTTTTAGTTTTATTGTGAAATGTATCATAGCTTAAGAAAAGTATAAATATACTTGTGTGTATATATATGTATATATATCTTTAAAATAACAAAATCAATTTTTGAGTAACAACCAACCATGTTAATAACCAGGGCCATAACTTAAGACATTTTCTTGCATACAGATTATTTGATGATGCTTATGATGTAGCTCGAAGATGAGTAAATTCTTTTCAGGTCATTCTAGAATCCGTAAGTATTTTCCCATGTAATATGCCTTAGGGAAAGACTAGCTCCTGAATAGTTGACAGCATCTTTTCCCTCCATCCCGAAGGGCCTCTATAACTTTGTCATTTCGGAGGGTGAAGATGAAAGGGTTGAGGAAAGGAGTAACTACTGAAAGCAACAAGGAAACAGCCCTGTTGTACTCAGCTGCCTGCGTTTGCTTGGGTTTCACATAGAGGAACAGGCAGCTGCCATAGCCGATCACGACACAAGTGCAGTGGGAGGCACATGTAGAGAAGGCTTTCCTCCGGCCAGAGGCTGAGGGGATCTTGAGGATGGTGGAGATGACGTAGGTGTAGGAGATAAATGTAGGGATCAAAGAACCAAAAGGAACAAAAACAGCCATTTAGAAGAGGATAAACTCCATGAAAAGAGTGTTATTGCAGGATAGTTTGAGCAATTGCCCTCGGTCACAGGAAAAACTGTTCACCACATTTGATTTGCAGAAGGAAAGATGAAATGTGGCATAAACTGGCCAAATTTGAAAAAGGAACCCAAACACCCACGACACAATTACCACAAAGTTGCAGGTGCGGCTGTTCATAATGATGTTGTACCTCAGAGGGTTGCAGACTGCCACATAAAGGTCCACAGCCATCGCTCCCAGTAATACAAACTCCGTGGTCCCCACAGAAAGATACAGGAAGAGCTGGGTGACACATGCAGTCAGAGATATTGTCTGCATCTCAGGGAGCAGCAACCCCCAGAGCATCACGGGGACGATAATGGATGTCACCAGGATCTCCAAGGCAGAGAGGTGGCCAAGGAAGAAATACATGGGGGACTTCAGACGTTTATCAACACAGACAATCACAATGATGACTGTATTTCCCATTAATGTCACTGAGTAGAGGAAAAAGAATATAGCAAACAAAATGTGACGTAGTTCTTCGGAGCCAGGGAAGCCAAGGAGATAAAATTCAGTGGCACTAGACTGATTCCCCAACATTTAGTTCTGAGCTCTTGTTCCTTGTGAAATCTAGAGAGCAAAGGAGAGATGACATGTTTCTGATCTCAAAAAGATTGAAGACATTTCCAATACGAGAAAATATATCCTGTTCCTAGACTCCACAACATAATGCTACTATTTTCTATACAAGGTGGGTATTAAATGCTTTATGAAGGTTATGTACAATATATCAAGATAAATGTATATGTCTAAGAAGATGAGCAATAGTCACCAATAACACACCCTACACATGAAAACCCACCCACACCAGCATGTCCCTTTGTCTCTCAATTCACAGGACATCCTGCCACCCTGTCTACTTCCCTGACCACAATATGCTCATTTATACCACCACCCCCTATTTCCTGAATGCAGTAAACTGTCTTCTGTGCCCATTATGTCCGTGTCCTGTAAAATTCTGCTATGTTTCAACAGTTATAAGAAAGTACTCCGAGCCACCCCCATTCAGACATGGTTACTTCTTTTCTTTTTTCTTCTAAACATAGGCTCCATTTGTATTATGTTCATTTTAAAGTTTTTGCCTCAGTTATATTTATCATTTTGGTGGTGTTCCTAGGAAGTGGGGTCTTACCAGGACATTGTGATAAGATAAGAACTATGTGAGACAAAGTATTGAGTCTTTCTTTGACTTCTGGGGAGCTGGCTTCCTGGAATGGGTTATTCACTTCTTCCTCCTTATTTTTATCATAAAAGCCATCTTCCACCTCTCATTTCAGTGAATGTGTCTCCTCCAAGCAGGAAGACCTTCACCAGATCCCTGTTGGTGACTTCTAGCTCTGATGTTGTGATTCCTTTTGTCATCAGATGGCAGCAGGGAGGCAAGGTCCAGAAGAAACTGCCATCTGTACTGCATGATCTCTGCCCTGGAGACAGGAGTCAAGAAAACAGCTTCAATATGGAGGCAAAATCCTCTATACTACCCGGGGTCTCAAATCTCTAGTTATAGCAGGGAGATAAGACCTCCAAATGGGCAGTCTGACCATCTAACCAAACTGCCGTGATCTCAGTCCCATAGAGCAAATTGGAAAATTCCAAAGAGCATATCTGCTTGCCTATGACCTTCTATTTTCTCCAGAGTCCTAGGGTAAGCACAAATGTTAGCAGACACCAAAATAGATGAGACTGAGTTCCCTAGGTTGTCTGGCCTCTTCCCTCATCACACGCAGGTCTTTGCTAAAATCTCTCCTCTTATTTGGCCCTGTCCCATTCACCATCTCTGAAACAATACATGCACAATTTCACTCTCTAACCTCTTCATGGTTATATTTTTCTTCCTATTGGCTCTCATCAATATCTCAAATCATATTATACTTTACTTGTTTATTAATTTCTCATAAAAATCACACATTAGAATCAAGTACCTTGAAGGCAAGTTCTTTATCTTTCTTGTATCACCACCTGTGACAGGAAAAGAGTCTGACAAGGTATGTACACTATAAATACATATTTTTTTTAAAGAGTAGGATACTTTTTTTTTTAAAGATTGGCACCTGAGCTAACAACTGTTGCCTATCTTTTTTTTAAATCCTTCTCCCCAAAGCACCCCAGTACTTAGTTGTAGATTCTACTTGTGTGGGGCGCCACCTCAGCATGGCCTGGTGATTGGTGCCATGTCCGTGCCCGGGATCTGAACTGGTGAAACCCTGGGCCGTCAAAGCAGAGTGTGTGCACTTAACCAGTCAGCTACAGGGCCGGCCCCTGTTATAAAAATTTTCAAATGAAGATGTCAATTAATATTAAAAAACAAATCTATGAATAAACAAAGAGCATCCAACCTGACTACTTTTCCCTCCATTCACTCTTCTCTAAAGCCCAGTCACCCTGCAGTCTCGCTTCCTGGAAATCTCCTACAAAATGGAAAGCAGATATAAGGAAGAGATGAAGAGAAATGAGAGAGCAGAGTCTTAGGTAATGGCAGAGTGTGCCTATTGCTAGCACTGGGCATCCCTAAACTGCTCTTTTCTATGAAGGGATGATATGATGTAAGCTCATCTTCTCTGCAGCTCCCTTAGTCCATTCTTTAGGCTCTAGGGATCCTTGTTGTAGAAGGGAACCATGCCCAGTCCCTCCTACGACGATGCTCTCCTACTCTCTCCTTCACCAAGATCTGGAAGACACTTACCTCCAGAGAAGGGTTCTGCACCGGAAAGTTCTATTGCTATTCAGGCATCAATCCAGGCCACCTTCTGCCTGGATAGTACAGAACCATGCCTGGGAGATAGCAGCAGCTCCTGCTGTATCCACTCATAGTGAAGAACACTGTCCACACACAGGATCCTAGGGAAAAGTCCAGAAATAACAGTACTGAGGGAAATCCAGATGTCTCCCTCTCTCTCAATCTCTCTGCTTCCTTCTCTCTCTCCCTTGTCTGTCCCCTAGGATAGTTATACACTGAGGAACAATTTGCACAGGTTCAGAGACACACTAGGGATGTAGACAAGGAAAGGCTGAAGAAACTTTCACTCTTCCCTCCTGAGGCTAATCAAGTTCTAGAACATGGGAAAGTTTTGTGCAATGGGCAAACTTGAAAGCTCCTAGTCAGGAGTTTCCCACCACCCAGGCTGCCTTCCTCCCAGGCTCTTACTTATCACAACAATCCAAGCTGTGAATAGTCAACCCCCTCATCTGCTCTGTGCTTCTCCTTGATTCCACTTAACCCTATAGAGCCTAAGCTACTCTCAAGCTGATGACCCCACTAATGGCCCCAAGACACATATGGAAAACCTGGAGGCCACTAAATAGACTTATGCCAAAATTTTCTCTTCATCTCCAAGGTTTCAGGAAGCCCATCTTTCCCAGATGATCTCTGCACTCGCTCTACCACATACCCTCTGGCCATAGTTATAGAAACCCGGTAAGAGAGAAACAGAGAGCTCTGCCACCTACTCCAACCTTGTGGTGTGTTAATACCACAGCCCATTCCAGTCCTTCAACATGCCTGCTTTCCAACAATGGCTGTTCAGCCATACGTTTCTCTTCTAGGTCTTCAAATGCTACCAGAGCACTTTCTGGAGTTGTTTGAATTAAGAGGTAATAGTTGAAGAAACAATATTCAGGATTGAGCAAAAAAAATACTACTTGAAATTGAGAATGGCTGAGATACCGAGTAAAATAGAAACATCATATTTGAAATATTTATTTTTACTTTTTGAAGAACAACTGACACGTTTTACAAAATTAGCATAGGTCATGATTTAAAAAACAAATGGAAGGATATAAGGTAAAATGTAAATATGCCTTTCCCCATCTGCTTAATTCTCCTGATCTGTCTCCTAGAGTTAAATGTTATTATAAATTTCTAGTGTATCCATACAAAAGTTTTCTGTGTACATACATGAATATCTCCATATATTCTTTTTAAGTAAATGATATTTTAATAGATATACTTTCCTGCTACCTTCTTCTTAATATGTACAAAATATATATTTTATATTTGTGTATATGCATGCTTGTGTGTATATGTTAAACCTTTCCGTATTAGCAATTATATATCAATCATATTTAAGTGATTGCTTAATAAATATTTACTTTATGAATATACTGATCATTTACCTAATGAGTATGCTGATGAATATTTCATTTTTTTCTTTTTCATTTCTATAAATGCTACTACAATAAATATCCTCACATGTCTATAAATACAAGTATATCTTTTTAATTGTATTAAATTATTAACTGTTACCAAATCACTCTCAAAAGAGTTGCATCAATTTATAACCTCTTGATGTGAGATCATACTCGGCCTATCCCCAGAGCCTCTGGGCAGGATGTTTCTATTTGAGTATTAACCTTGTGCAGATCCTCCAATGACACTAACATATCAGGAGTCAGTAATCACACTGTGAAGTAAGAACACATCCCAAAGATCCAGCCCTGTGGGAACTGTGCTGACAGCTGCCCAGGATGCTGCTGTCCTAGCATCTGCCTGTTAGCTCTGAGCAGCTGTGTTGGGTCATGTGATGACTGTCGGAGAAATCTGAAGAAAGGTTGCTGGAAACGAGGAAATCAGAGGAGGGTAGACTCTTTCTCTTAGAACTCTTTTTATAGAACTATCTTCCCTTATTCAAGGCATGGTACAGTTTCTCTACATACTTTCCAGTATTATCAACTACACATTGGCAGAGTAGAAAATGGAGGAGGAGGAAGAAATGTAAAATAAAACTCCTTTGGAAAAATTTTTGTTCATTTTTTACAAACTTAAACATACATCTACACCATTTCCAGCAATTCTACCTTCATGAATAGTTCCACTGTAATGTTCATAGTGTCTTTATTTATTATAGCTAATAATGACAGAAAATAAGTATCCATCAACAAGAGAATAGTATATTCATATGAGGAAATAGTACTCAGCAAAGAAAAGGAACAAACTGCTGATATACACAAAATGGGTGAATCTCAGATACAATAAAATGAATGAAAAGGTCAGACACCAAAGAATGCATACCATACGACACTATCATAAAACACTAAAATAGATAAAAATAATCTGTAGTTAAGAAACCGCCCCCCCCCAAAAAAAAGGAAAAGAAACCCCAAGAATGATTGTCTCAGTGCTGGGGAGATATGGGCCAGGAGTTTTCAAACACAATTGAGTTTATGTTAATGAGGTGACTTGGAAATCCCCTAAAGATGGGGGTGCTGGTTGCCAGAGGAATCAACCATGATTAGAGGGTTGGAACTTTCAGTGACATCCCTGATTTCTGGGGAGACGAAAAGGGACTGGAGATTGAATCAATCACCAGTAGCCAATGATTTAATCAATCATTCTTATGTAATGAAGCCTCCATAAAAACTCAAATGGAGGGAGTTTGGAAACCTTCCAGGTTGGTGAACATGTAGATATTCAGAGAGAGTGATATTCTCAGAGAACATGGAATCTCCACACCCTTTCCCACATACATTGTCCTACACACCTCTTCTATCTGGCTGTCCCTGAATTATATCCTTTTAAAATAAACTGGTAATATAGTAAGTAAAATCCTTTTCTAAGTACTGTGAACTGCTCTAGCAAATTAACTGAACCCAAGGAGGGGGTCATGGGAACCTCTAATCTATAGCCGGTCGGTCAGAAACACAGGTAACAACCTGGACTTGAACTGGTATCTGAACTGAAGGCAGTTCTGTGGGATTGAGCCCTTAACCTGTGGAATCTGACATCACCTCCAGGTAGAAGTGTCAGAATTCAGTTAAATTTGAGGGACATCTTGTCAGTGTCAATGGATAACTGAGTTAATTGTCTGGGGTGTTAAAAAGCATATACACACACATTAAAATTGATGTCAGAATCATTACTTTCCCTGAGCAGAAGTTTTTAATTTTAATGTAGTCCAACTTTTCTATTTTTTTCTTTCAAGAATCATGCTTTTGATGTTGTATTTAAAAAATATTCATGAAACCTAAGGTCATCTAATTTTCTTTTATGTTATATTCTGAAGTTTTGTAGTTTTGCATTTTACATTTAGGTCTATGATCCAATTTGAGTCTACTTTTACAAAAAGTATAAGTAAGGTCTGTGCCCAGATATTTTTGTTTGTTTGCATGTGGATCTCCAGTTGTTACGGCGCCATTTTCCTAAAAGACTATCCTTTAAAAAAAAAAAAGACTATCCTTTCTCCATTGAATTGCCTTTGTTCCTTGTCAAAAATCAGTTGATGATATGCGTGGGTCTGTTTCTTAGCTTTCTAATCTGTTCCACCAATATATTTCTCTACTATTTCACCAATAACACACTGTATTGATAACCACAGCTTTATAATGAGTCTTGAAGTCGAGTGGTGTCAGTACTTTGACTTTCTTCTTCTTCAGGATTGTGTTGACTATTCTGCATCTTTCACCACTCCATATAAAAGCTAGCATCAGTTTGTCAATATCCACAAAATAAATTATGGGGATTTTGATTGAGATTGCATTGAATCCACAGATGAAGCTGGGAAGAACTGACATCTTAATAATACTAAGTTTTCCTATTGATGAACATGGGATATTTCTCCATTTATTTATATCTCCTTTTATTTCTTTCATCAGAGTCTTGTAGTTTTCCTCATATGTATCTTTCACCAATTTTGTTAGGTTTATACTTAAATTTTTTTGGTGCTAATGTAAACAGTGTTATTCTTTTAATTTCAAATTCCAATTTTTCACTGCTGGTATACAGGAAAGCAACTGACTTTTGTATATTAACCTTATATCCTGTAATCTTGCTATAATTGCTTTTTACTTCTAGGAATTTGCCAGTTCCTTGTGCTTTTCTACATAGACAATCACGTCATCTGTGAACAAAACACTTTTATGTCTTCCTTCTCAATCTGTATATCTTTTGTTTCCTTTTCTTGTCTTATTGCATCAGCTAAGACTTCCAGTCCAATAGGAGCAGTGAGAGGGGCATCCTGACTTGTTTCTGATCTTAGGGGAAAGCATCTAGTTTCTCATCATTAAATATGATGTTGGCCTTAGGGTTTGCAGATATTCCTTATTCAAGCTCCTTACAAATCAAACTGGAAACTAGAAGTCCCTCTAACCATTTGATTTTAATATAAAATGCAGATACAGAAACAATACACAAAGCAAATGTATATCATAATGTATTATGAGGTGAAAAACCTTGTAAGTACCACCCAGTCAAGAAAAAGAATGCATATAGAAACCATGAACTCCCTTCATTGCCCCGTTACAATTACAATCCTCACTTCCCCTAAAGTAACTGCTATCTTTGCAGTTATCATCCAAATGTGCATCACTACACACTATAGCTTAGTTAGTGTTGCCCATTTTCAGAATTTTATCAATCTTTTAAGTCCTTCTTAATCTACAGATTCTTTCAACATCCCTTTCTTTTCCTTACAATCTATCTGTTCAACCCACCAGGTGTTTTGGTTGCAGTTTCCCATAGTCCGGGTTTTGGCAATTGGAGCCTCGTAGTGAGTTAAATATATCTTTATTTTCACATATTTTCCTGTAAATTGACAGCTGAATTCAGAGGCTTGATCAGACTAAGGTGTGATAGCTTTGATAAAATGAAGGATTGTTGTATTCTTTCATCAAAAAGACACATAAGATCTAGTTTTCCCTTTTTTGTGTTGTTAGCAACAGTTGATGCATGATGTATAGACCTACCACTTCATTTAAGGTTTCTATCATGATGTTCTAATTCTACCAGTTTTCATTAATTATCTAGAATATTTTGATATTTTAAGCTAGTATACATTTATCCAAGGTAAATACTTGATTCTTTCCATTTATAGGATTTCAAAATAATGAATAGTTTCCTTACCATCTTTTGAAGGTGACTAACTTTTAAGTATCATTATGAGCCCATGGATCTAAATATATTTGATGAGTTTCAAATGATGGTAATTATACTTTTGAAGCATAATGTGTCCCATATTTAGTCAGTGGAAATCTTTTCAGTTTGGCCCTTAAATTCTTTTAAGACTATCCTAGTAATCCTTGGTATCTAAATATGACAAAATGTTCTAAGCTCATTCTGTCAATTTCCTGCCCCAGACCTGGTATCAGCCATTCCTCCAGAAGCATTTGTTTCTCTTGTTGTTAAATGGTCTTTTAGGACAATGATTTGGGCCTAAGGGGTATGCTCATTGCTATGGGGCTGGTCACTGTACTAGGATTCTTCAAGGATGCCTTTGGAATATAAACATACATGTGTATATGTATATATAGAGAGAGATCGTACTAAAACATCCAAATCAAATTCAGGACTGCAGAGAGTTTTCCTAAGTTCTGTATTGTATCTATATTGCCTTCCTTCAACACCATAAATGTTGGTTCTCAAGGACACAGGGGAAGATAGACTATCCTATACTTATTCATTTGTATTAGCTCACATTACACACACAACAGTGCTAAAATAACAATGGTAATAGTATGTTAACAATCAGATTACTGAAATCTGTTAAAATATTTCTTATACACTCTCCCCCCCTTTCCCTATTTTGAAAACAATGTGCTATATGTACATTGTCAGCATAAATAACTGTATTACAATACACTATCATATGTCCTCTGAGTGGAAAATGACTTTTAAAACAAGACTCAGAAATATAAAACACAGAGGAAAAAAATTAAAATTGACATCAAAATTAATACTTCTGTATGACGGATTTCACTTAAAAAGTGAAAAGACTAAAAAGAAAAACTAGATTGACAAAAGAGATTTCCAACATGCATATAAGATAATGCAGGATAGGTCCCCACGATATCTAAAGAATCCCTGTATATTATTGCAAAGTAGCCAAGGACTCAGAGGAAAAATAGGAAGCTCTATCTCTCCTTCCTTGTTATTCTCCCGTTTTCTACATTCAGCTAAGCGGAAACTTTCCAGAGTATCTAAACTTAAGTATATACTCATCTGCTAAAAATATCTCTCCTGTTATAATGAGATATTTGCATAAACAATCAAACATTCCTGGCAATTAAAAGTAGGAGGTTAATGAGTACATCCCTAACACAATAGAAAAACGTATTTAATTTTTTATTTTTAAATTGGTAATAGAGAATTTCATTGGTAATACATTCTCATGAAATAGACACCAAAACAGTATGAAAAGCTATACAAAGAAAGGTCTTCCTCCCACTTCTACTCCTAATAGCCCCATCGGTAATCAGTTTCCCATGGTTCCTTCCAGACTTTTCTTCACATAATTATGCAAATGTGAATAATTGGATACACATGTATATTGTGAAATGATTACCACAATAAGGTTAGTTGACACATCCCTCACTTCACATAATTACTTTTTGTGTGTTTGACAAAAGCATTTCAGATGTACTCTGTTAGCAACTTTCAGGTACACAATACACTACAGTTAACCACAGTCACCATTCTGTACATTAGATTCCAGAACATATTTGTCTTATAACTGGGAGTTCATATCCTTTGACCAACATCTCCAAATTTCCCTCATTCCCCAGCCCCTGGAAACCACCAATCTACTCTCTGTTCCTATGAATTTGGCTTTTTTATATTCCACATATAAGGGAGATCATACAATATTTGTCTTTCTCTGTCTAACTTACTTCACTTGGCTTAATGCCTTCAAGTTTCATCCATGCTGTCCATGTTATCACAAATGCCAAGATTTCCTTCTCTTTTGTGGCTAATATCCCATTATGCATTAATGGATTACGTTATTTTGCTGACTGACTTCAGGAGAGAAACACTCCTGAGAAGAATGCTAGTGATTCTAGTGAGTCAGAGGCTTTCTCAGACCTTCTGTGGATACACCTGCTCCACCCTTCTTGCTCCCCCTTGTGGCCCAATTCTCAAGCTTGTATGTCCCCCTCAATCCTGTATTTCACCAGGCCTGCGATGCACCGGTGCCCATGGGGCAGTTGGGAGGATCCACAGACAAGGCATCCCCAGCAACTAGTGTGCAGGCATCTTTATCCGGCCAAAGTGACAATGAAGCATGATGCTGGAATAAAAACATTCAAGTCTCAAAAAACTTATCTCATATGAGTTCTCTCTTAGAAGGGTGCTGGAAAGCCTGTACCACAAAATTTGGAAGCAAACCAAAAAAGAAGACCTAAAGAGCAAAAAGCACAAGGAAGAAATTTATTGTTAGGTTTAGGATAACCTAACATGTAACATATGTAGGGGAATATCAGGAGAAAAACAATAGGGTGAATATTCAAGCAAAATTTTAAAATAACACAATTATTAGCTAAAGGAAAAACAAATTGATGAATCAAGAAATACTTGTATAAAGATATTGTTTATAAATATATACTGTAGAAATAGTTGAACATGGTTGCCTCCAAAGAGGAATACTGTGGATCAGAAGGGAAAAGGCAACAAGCTATGGTTCACTATACAAATCACTTAGAATTGTTTGATTTTTTTCCTTTTTTATTGTGGTAAAAAGTGCATACTATAAAATTTCCCATTTTTAAGTGTACAATTCAGTGGCTTTAAAGTGCATTCGCATTGTTGCACAACCATGACCACCACCCATCTCTAGAACATTTCATCATCCCCAACTGAAACTCTGTTCCCATTAATTAATAATTCTCATTGTCCCCTTCCTCAACCCCCTGCTACTCACTATTTCACTTTCTGTCACTATAAATTTGATTACTTTAGGGACCTCATATAAGTACACTCATACAATATTTGTCCTATTGTGTTGGATTGATTTCACTTAGCATAATGTTTTCAAGATTTATCCATATTGTAGCCTGTGTCAGGATTTCATTGTTTTTTAAGTCTGAGTATATTCCATTGTATGTATATACCACATTTTGTTTACATACTCATCTGTCAACAGACTTTTGGGTTATTTCCACTTTCTGACAACTATGAATAATGCTGCTATGACTGTGAATAATGCTGCTATCTCCTTTTATTTTAGCTTCTTGAGTTATTAATAGCAAATTGTATAAATATTTGGTGTAACTATTTGGTGTAAAATATATTTACACCCAAATACACAAATATTTGGATGTAAAAGTAACATATCTGTATGGCATGTGAATGAAAAAATCCCCAAGGTTGGATTGGTTCCTCTGATTCAGAGTCGATAATAAGAAGCTAACAGTTGCTAACCACTGGTCATGAATCTGAGTGGGAGAGGTGACATCAGGCATAGTGTTCAAAAAACAATATTGGCTCTTTGGATCGGAGGGGTAGGGGCTGTAGGTAAAATGGACCCTAATATGCTAGAATGACCTGATAAAGATACACATCTGGCTTCTTAGGAGTTGTAAAGCCTACTAGACAGTTTTGTACAATGGTATCCTAACAATAGAAAGACGTAAGATGTTCACTATACAAATCAGTAAAGCCACTGACGCATGCTGATAGACGACTGAGAAGCAAGCCTAATGTCATAGAGGAAAGACAAATATGCCTACATTTGAAATGAGTCATAGAGAACAGGTGTTAGAGACAGAGGAAAGATGAAGGATTGACTTCCTACATCATAGAAATCCTACTGAGCCCCTCTGTCCCGCAAAACATTTACAATGATACATACATAATCCTATACCTTGGGGCTTTAACAATTTAACTGTAGATTTGATACAGTTCCAATCAATGTCTCAGCAACTTTTTTGTGGGTATCTACAAACTGATTCTAAAATCTATATGGAAGGAGAATAGTAATAGAATAGCAAAAACATTTCTGAAAAAGAAAAGTCTTTTCTTTATATCATTTAGTTATACCACATATTAATCTAGCCACTTGGATAGATATATTCACCTAGATATACGATGCCTCCAACTCTAATCCAAGGTCAAATGCCTTATTCTAGCCTTCTCACCTTGCTTATCTATAACTTACCTACCCATAGAGAGAGACCTGGCTCCAACCATTTGCCATCCTTTTCTAATTTATGCAACTGTAGTATACATGTACAGCAACTTTAGAATTGTTCATTTGTACCCCGAGTGAGAAACAACTTTATTAACAAGAGTACTATCATTGTGCATGGTTCCTTTTCTTAACTTAGCCTTACAGATTCCAGTCAAAACACTGTTTTTCAAAGTTATGCAGGTCAGGTCCCTTTTCCCCACCCTCTTTGGAGAGGTCATGTAATACGTTTATAATGCTGGGAAGGCAGTCTCACGTGCACAGTCTTTTGACCCCTGCTTAGCCACATAAAAATGACAGAAGTATTAACTGACATTAGTGGTGTGACAAGAACAGGGGCTGAGATGGGACAATATTGGAACTGAGCCATGGAGTAGGAAGCTCAGGGTAGAGCTGGAAGACAGCTAGATAAACTTAGTCCTTGTGAGAGAAGGGAGGGTGAAAAGGAACACAGAAATGTAGCTAAGAATGAAGAGAGGTGGAATGGAAATGTCAGAGTTGAACAATGTAAGAAATACAGGGAGAAGTGACCAGGGGCTGCCTCATTTTCTGCCCTCTCGACACTCCTGCCTCAGCCCAAGTCAGCTCTCCCTTGTCACTTCAGCTCCCAGAATGCAGCCCAATTACTCTCCCACATTTGGGGCTGGCATGATGATGTAAGTGATGCCAGACAGGAAAATCCCTCTTTCCAAGACCCTCCCTCTACACCTTGAGAAAGTCCACCAATTAGAGACATACCTGTGTGAACACACATCTGGTCCCGAGGTTGGTAAGGAAAAGGGCTGTGGAGTGACTTCATGCTCACAACTGCCAGTTGAGAAAAGCCACAGAGAGCTCCTGTCACTTGGGGCAGGAAACTTGAGAAAAGGTCAAATCCTGAGGCTGGACTTGGGTTCACTAAGGGCACTAATATGTGGAGCTTAGACAATGAGAAAATCATGGAAGCACAGGACAATATAGGAGAAGATGACCACCAGATGACAGCAGGGACTAGGGGTCCAGAAAGAGTAAACAAGAAACTGAGACTTTCCTCCCCAATTCTCTTCTGTCCTGCATTATGTCCACTTTGGGACCAGGAGACAAGAAAATATCTATGGTTTAGAGGCAACACCCTCTGCCTTCCCCAGGTCTCAAATCTCTAGTTCCAGCAAGGAGACAAGACCTCCAAATGGGAATTGTGTCCCTGTTTCCCATTGGCCATGGTCTGAATCCCATAGAGAAGTTTGGAAAAGTCCCCAGGAAATATCTGCTTATCAATGTCCTCCCATTTTCTCCAGAGTCCTACAAGTAAAAAAAAGTGTCAGAGAATACCAAAATGGATCACATTGATTTCTTTAGGATGTCTGGGCATCTTCCCTCACCACATATGGGTAATTGCTCAAACATCTCCAATTGATGGGCCCTTTCCCAATCATCCTCTCTAAAACAACACATGCACTTCTTTATTATCCTCTCACTAGGCTGTGTTTTCTTCTTTTTGGCTTTCATCAATAGCTGAAATTGAAGTACCTCAAGGGAGTTTCTTTGTCTTTCTTGTCCACTATCACATCTCCAGTGCCAAGAACAGAGTCAGACACAGAGTAAGAACGTACTCTGTTGCTATTTATTCAATAAACAAAACAATGAATGAATCACAAAGTTGATGAATGAACAAAGAATACCTATCCTTACCTGCTTTTTTTCCAGTTATAAGATCGGAATCTCTTTTCACTCTTCACTGAGGCATTTTCTGATATTCTGTGGTCTCTATCCCTGGAGATCCCCTACAAAATGGCGAGTAGACATATGGAAGAAATGGGGAGAAGTGAGAGAGGAGGGCTTTAGGTAATCATTGAGAAGAGCTGAATCAGCTCTCTGCTATGGAGGAAAGATTTGACGTAGAGCTGATCCACTATGCAGCTCTTTTAATCCATCTTCATGCTCTAGGTGCCCCTGTTCCAGATAGCAGCAAGGTCCAGAACTTCCCAACTTGATCCTCTCCTGCTCTTTCCTTCACAGAGGGGAATCCCTAGAAGACATTCACTTCTATAGAAGGGGACAGGACTGGAAAGTTCTATGGCTTTCCGGGGATCAGCCGAGGCTACCTCCTGTCTAACACTGAGAAGAGCAAGCTGCTGCTGTCCTCACTCTCAGTGAAAGAGAAAACTCCTCACACCAGCACTTAGGAAAAAGTCCAGTAATAATAGTGCTGTGGGGAGTCCACCTGTCTCTGTCTCTCTCCCTCCTTCTTTCCTTCTCCTCTCTGTCCCTAAGGAGAGTTATTCACTGAGGAACTAAATTTGTCAAGTGCAGAGAAACTCAAGGGATACAGTCAAGGGAAAGCCGGAGAAACTTTCACCTTTCCCTCCTGAGGCTCATCAAGTTTTAGAACATGGAAAAGTTTTGCGTAATGGACAAACCTGAGATCTCCCAGTCAGGAGTTTCTCTAAGCCCAGGCCATCTTCCTCCTAGACCCCAAGTGCTGGTTATCATCAAATAGTCCAGGCTGTAAATAGCCAGCCTCCTACCCTCTTCTGTGCCTCTCCCTGATTCCATTTAACCCTGCAGAGCCTAAATGACCCACAGGCAAAAGACACCACAAATGGCTCCAAGAGACACATCAAAAACCCAATGGTCACCAAATAGCCTCTGTCAAAAGATTTTTCTTCATCTCAAAGCCTGAAGAATCTCACCTTCTCCAGATGGTCTCTGCACTCCCCCTACCAGACACTTTCTGACCAGAGTAGGAGGGTAATAGAGAGGATGCACCACAGAAGCCGACCTCAGGATCTGCTAATGCCACAGCCCACCCCAGCCTCTCCACCATGATGTGCTCCCACTGTGGTGTTCACCATATTTTCCCTTCTGGGTCTTCAAATGCTACCAGGACACATTCCTAAGATGCCTGAAGTGAGAGGTAAAAGCTGAAGAACCAACATATAGAATTGACAAAAAAAAAAAAAAAGGGTAAAAGTGAGGATGGCTGGGGAGCTGAATAACACAGAATATTTATACTTACATTTTAAAAAACAACTCCCATTCATCATATAAGTAGGACAACTCATGGGAAAAAATAATATTTTATTAAGTATATAAAACAAAATACAAATGTCCCCCTCACCAATGCCTGACTTACCTGATTCAGCTCCTAGAGCTAAACACTATTAATTTCTACTGTGTCCACACAGAAATTTTCTACAGTTACATGCATGTCTCTATATAGTTTTTACTTGCCATTTTAGGAAACATATTGTCCTGCTACTTTCCTTTTGTTATATGTATATGTGTGTGTGCATTATTCCTTTCCATATTAGCACTCATATATCTCTCACATTTCAAGTGATTGCTAAATAAATATTGACCTTATGAAACAATATCATTATTCATTGAGTATCCTGCTGATAAACACTGTGTTTTTTACCAGTATAAATGATGCTGAAATAAATATCTTTACCTGTGAGCCTTTATATTTTTACAGCTACATATTTACATATTAAATTTATTAGCTGTTATCAAATCATCCTCCAAAAAGTTGTATTAATTTATAATCTCTTGAAATGAGATTATATTGGGCCCATCCCCACAGCCTTCTGCAGGAAGTTGCAGGAAATTTTCATTTCACTCTTAACGCTTTGCAGACCCCAGAAATGACACTAACATATCAGGAGTCGGTAATCATACTGTGAAGTAAGGACACATCCCAGAGGTCCTCAATCCCAAGGGAACTGTGCTGACGTCTGTCCACCACGCCTCCATCCTAGCATCTGTCTGTCAGCTCTGAGCAGCTGTGTTGGGTCCTGTGATGACTGTTGGAGAAATCTGAAGGAAGGCTCCTGGCAAATAAGGAAATCTGAGGAGGGTAGACTCTTTCTTTCTGAATCCTTATTGCAAAATCCCCTTCTCTAATTCAAGGCATGGTTCAGTTACTTTACATATCTGCCGGTGTTGTTTAAGGCCAGAGTACCCCAGTAGACAATTCTGAAGTAGGAAGGATTATAAACTAGAAAATCCATTGGAAAAAAATTTGTCAGTTTCTTTGAGGCTAAGTATACACCTGCCCTTTGATCCAGCTATTCTGCGCCCAGGTATTTACCCAAGAAAGATGAAAACACATGTCTTCACAAAGACTTCTATTAGAATGTTCGTTTTGGCAACTGACGCAAAACAAATATCCATCAACAAGAGCATAATAAAATAGATCCTCATTATTCATGGATTCTCTATTTGCAAATTCATCTACTCTCTAAAATTTATTCGTAAATACAAAATCAATATTTGCAGCACTTTCAAGGTCATTTCAGACATGCACAGGTATGTTCAGAGCTGTGAAAATTTTGAGTTACCTGTGTATGTGTACCCGACTGAGGTTGAAGAAGGCAACATCCTGCCTCCTTATATCAGCTCCCATACTGTAAATAAGTATTCTCTCAGCTGCCTGATTAGTGTCATGTTTTTGGCATTTTCATGCTTTTTATTGATAACCTTGCTGTTTTAGATGGCTCCCAAGCATAGTGCTGAAGTGCTATCTAGTGTTGCCAAGTGCAGGAAGGCTGTGATGTGTCTTATGGAGAAAATAAGCTCAGATAAGTGATAGGTAAACTTCATTATCTAAACAAGTGTTGGATAAGCTTCATTCAGACATGAGTTGTAGTGCTGTTGGCTGTGAGTTTAATGTTAATGAATCAACAATATATACTAAGTAAGGTATCTTTGAACAGATGAACACATAAAACGAGGTTATGAAAATGTTGTGTCAAGGCTCACAGGAACCTGTCCTAGTATTTCTCCTACAAGCAATGATTAAGGATTCTCTAATTCAGTGTTCCCAGTAACCTTACAGAATATAACTACCATGGATGATAAGAATCAACTGTATATTCACATGAGGAAGTGATACTCAGCAATGAAAAGTAACAAACTACTGAGACACACAACATGGATGAATCTCACATACATTACACTGAAAGAAAGAATCCAGACACCAAAGAATGCATACTTTGTGACTCCATTATATAACTCTCTAAAATAGGCAAAAATAATCATAACCTATGTTTAAAAAATCCAAAAAATGATTACTCTGGTGCTGGGTAGAAATTGACTAGAAAAGATTACGAAGAAATTCTGGAATATATTATTGCCTTTATACATTGCTGACTTCTTTTTGCTGCCTTTTTTTTCAGGATTTTTACTTCTATGTTTATGAGAGAGGTTGCCCTGGTGTTTTCCTTTCTTATGAGGTTTTTGTTGGGTTTGGACATCAAAATAATTTTGGTTATCACAAAATAAATTGGAAAACATGTCCTCTTTTTCCATTTTGTGGAAAAATTTTGTATTATTTCCTCCTAAAGTGCTTGGAAGTTTTCATCAATGAGAACCCCTAGGTCAGGAGTTTTCTTTGTGGGAAAGTTTTTAATTACAGGTTATGGTAGCCCACCCCCAAAAAACTCCACACCCTACTTCCCAGAACCTATGAATATTACCTTATATGGCAAAAAGGACTTTGAAGATGTGATTCAGTTAAGGTTCTTGAGATGGGGAGATTTTTCTGGAGTATCTAGGGAGTCCCTCTGCACCTGGTAATACTTCTTGCCTTAAGCCTACCGTTTCTAATACTACAGAACAGCTCCAAGTTTCTTAAGCTTACTGCTTGCATCTTATAACTTTTTCTATCATTTGAATTTCAATGTGTCTTTATATTTCAAGCATATCACATGGAGACATCATAGAGTTAGTCTGACGATTTCTGACTTTTATCTATTCTGACAACCTCTGCCTTTTAGTTGGAGTGTTTAGTTCATTTACACAGAATAAGATTATGGATACTTCTCATTTAGGTCTACCATATTCCCAGTTTTTTAGTTTGTCCTATCTATATTTCTTTTCTCTTAATCTCTGTTTCGTATGTTTTTCTGGATTAATTAATATTTTTAACTTTCCATTAGAATTCCTTTATTAGCATTTTAGATATCCCTTTTTGGATTATTTTAGGGATTGTAATATGCACTCAAACTATCACAGTCTACTAAGAGTTGATATTGCAACACTTTACACAAAATGTAAGAGCCTTAGAAAATTTAGTTCCATTTATGCATCTATCTATTATGATTTTATCATATATATTAAATCTATAATCCCTACAGTACAGGATCATAATTTTTGCTTCAAAGACATATGTTTTTTAAAGGAATTATAAGAATAAAACATATATTTTACTACTAGTGTAAAAAACTACATATATCTTCCTAAATTCTACCAGATTGACTATGTTAGGACTTCTTATTCCTACTTTTTATCCATTTGTCTTGCATGTCAGAGAAGCATCTAGGAATGACTTTTCCAAATGTGAGAGTGATGTGGCTGAGTCAAAGACTCATAGAGTAGAAGGCTCTGGGGAGGCCACCTGCCGCAGGAATCTGGCCTGTAACATTATTAACTGGTGGGCATTGAAACACAGCTCGACGATTTCTCAGGATGATGAACACACAGCTTTCGAAGGGAGATCTTATTATTCAATCATTCAACTTTTGAGTTACATGAACTGGCTTTTAAATGTCTTCCTACTTAAATCTTCAAAATTCTACACAAAATATTTGTCAATCCCAATAACTATCCCATGGAATCTTGACCTTCCAGCATCAAGACTGACCACCTTTGCATGCATCTTGACCTTCCAACATGCAGACTCCCCATTTTCGGATGCAAGTTGTCCTAGTTTGGGTTTTTTTTTTATATGTCCATGATGCTCTGCACTTAGAGCCTTCTTCAAACTGCAAAGACAAATCCTTCAGTTCTGGGGGATTTTCTCATGTTTTCTTTTATAATTTGCTCATGTATGTTTCCCTTGCTCTATTTTTATGGAACAGTCATATTCAGATAAGGGGCTTCTGAATTAATCCTCTAAGTTGCTTAACTTCTCTCTAATTTTCCAAGACTTTTTGCCTATTTTTGATGTTTTTATGCATATTTCTTTAATTTTTTTCTTTGACTTTTTTATGGATTTCTTTTTGCTAGTCCCAATATTATATTCTATAAGCCCTTTCTTTTATTTTCTGATTGTTTTTTACATAGCATCCTGTTCCTCTTTAGAATATAATATTTTCTAAAAGTTAAAGGATATATACTGTAGGTTGTTTTTTATCTTAATTTCTTCTGCTCTCTATCTTATCTCTGTTTTCCTCCAAGTCCTTTTCTTCTGCTTGTTTTATTTCTCTTATAGTGAAAGTTCTTCTCATGTATATCTGGTCCTTGATTATCATTTCATAATTTGTATATTTTTCTCTCTCTCGCTCTATTTAAACTGTAAATTTTGTATCCGTAGCCCTAAAATCTAGAGCTTTCCCAACTTAATCTTTTTTAATGATAATAAAGTCTTATTTCTTCCAGCTGTTGTGGTGAGTGGGTGGAATGTGGATACAGTGAACAATCATCCTGGCTTGATGATTGACTAGGGAGTTCCCAGCAAGTGGGACTTTCAGATTTAAAACTGGGACAGTCCTTGGCCAAATGACGTGAATGTTCACCCTACTTGTGAACAGGTATTTCCTTGGCTACACAGAAAATGCAAGGGGCTCTTGGTATCTAACTGCTCTTTACACATTTTTAGTCAATATCCCTCTTTTTAACCCCAAGTCTCACCCTCACAACTTCCATGGTAGCTGGGGCCTCCATGGGACGAGTCTCTCACTGGTTCTGTTGGGTGAACGGACTTGCTTCTCTTTGGTTTTCCCCTTTGCAGAAACTTAGTTTGCATCTCATAGTCTTATTATCTTGGAAACACTTCTCTCTGCTTTCCCGTATCAAAAATTAACTGCAAAATATCGCCCATGGTACTTTTTTCCCCTTCTCTTTGTCTTTGTTAGTTAATTCCCTTTTTATCCCCATAGGGGGCCTTTTAGTATGGTTCGGGGAGCAAGTGCAAATGAATGGCCAATTGATCATTTTAAACAGAAAGTCAGGCTACTTTTTTCCTCTTTTCCCTGGAACTTAACTGAAGCATCCTGGGGGAAGGGTCAGCTGTCTGTTTTTCTGGAATCCTAATCCTCCCTGATGCTGTATCCCCTATTTTCTGTCCCCAGCCTAATAAGGGTACATAGGAGTTATTAGGGTACTCCTAGAGAGTGAATGTGGTCCAATTTGGACCAGAAGAAGAGAATGAATTACATCTGTGTATTGGTGGGGAGGGATGGGTAAGAGTTGAAGAAAGGGCAGATTTAGGAGAGGTGTCTCCTCTGAGCTCTTTCTGGTACTTAGCGAGTCAGGGAGAGACGATACATGTATGAACAGCTCAAGTCACAGAGCCTTGGAAAATATCCTGTTTTCTGGTCTAGACTGAGCCTGACAAAGCGTCAGAATTAGGAAAGTGGAAAAATGAATAGTTATAAATAGGCTGTAAATAGGGCAAGAAACCAAATAACTTCACTTCCGAAGTCAATGTCTTTGACACTAAAATTGGAGAAGTATCATCGCTGACAATTTGTAAAACAGATATCACAGTGCAGCCTCTGATCCAAAGTTGCTAGTGTTGCGCTGGGAGGTGGAGAGGTGGGTTACACTCAGGGGTGTGCCTGTGTGCTCGCATGCATGCATACGCATGAATGCATCATAGGAACACAACTTTACGGATGTTAACCTCTAGTTAACATATTGCTGTTTAATCCTTAACTAAAGGTCTTCTCTAATGCCACCAGACAGTCGGTGGAGATTTCTCTATCTTTGGGCATCTGTAAATGTCAGAGCCATCTCGAAATCAGGAAAAACATTTTTCTCCACTCGAGAAGTTTTTCTGCACTGACTCAGAAGGGACTAATTATTTCATCACTTTGAAAGCTTTGTAAGGGATTAAAGCAATTATCTACTTCCTAGATGGCACACACCTTCACTCAACTTCTACTAATATAGCAGGGCACAAAATCACTCAGAATGTTCTCTTGAGAGACTCTCTGCTGCAATTCTCCCAGCTTCTTATAATGCCCCTCCCCTCATTACAAATCAAGTACAGAAATGTCTTTTTTTCTTACTCTTCCTTTCTGAAGTGATGAAGTTCTCGACTTCTGGGTTTGGGGAACTTGGGTTAAGATAAGCAAATTACCCCATCATCACCAGCATCACACTGGAATAGCTCTGTCTCAAATTTAGATTAATATAAAATGCAGGGTGATTTCTTTTATTTTTGATTAGTAAGGAATTATTATGAAGTGGAATGTAAAAACCTACATAATAAAGAGTTTTATTCCCCGCGTGATTCTTATTATTCCCCTTATGACCACCACATTCCCAGTTTATCCCAAAGATATCCCAGCTATCCCAAAGATAACCAGTTTCCTGTGCTCTGTTTCCAGACCTTTCTTCATGCAAATATGAATATAAATTAATTTTTACTTTCTTCTTACAAAGAGGTAACAAGCTAAATAAAACGTTCTGCTCTTTGCTTTTCTTACTCAACAGTATTTCTTGGAGATCTTTCTTTTAATGACATAGAAAACTTTCTCATTGTTTTTGTAGCAGCCTAATGTTTGACTGAATGGAAGTTCCATAAATTATTTAAACAGTCACCTTTTGATATACATTTGGGTTGCTAATATTAAACTTGTGTGTTTACAAATAATGATGGAGAAGAAATTTGTAAGCTAGTCTCATATGACACAGAAATGTTAATTGAGAATACTGGATGTGACAAGACCAAGGATGGTACAATACTGGAACTGAGACATACAGATGAGGAAGCTCAGGGTTGAGCTGAAAGGCATCTTGGTATAGTTGGTCCTTGTAAGGAAAGAGATGGGGGAAAAGAACACAGAAATGAATCTGACATTCATGGAGAGACCTGAAAAAGAATCAGAAAAGAAACTAGGCAAGGGAGGGGACATGAGGTATCTAAGAGAGAAGGGAGATGGAAAGCATATGTCAAGATTGAACAATGTGAGAAATGCAGAGTGAAGTGACCAGGGGTAGCCTCTTTATTTGCACTCCTGTCTCAGCCCAGAGAAACAGCAAGGTCAGTACTCCCTTGTCACTTCAGCTCCCAGAATACAGCCCCATTGCCTTCACACATTTGGGGCTGGCATGGTGATATGAGTGATGCCAGATAAGAAAATGCCTCTTTCCAAGACCCTCCCTCCACCATCTGAGAAAGTCCACCAATTAGAAACGTGTCTGTATTAACAGAAATCTGGTCCTGAGATTCGTAAAGAGTCAGCATTATGGAGTGAGTTCATGCTCACAATTGCCAATTGAGAAAATCTACAGAGAGGTCCTGTCACTCTTAGACTTTGGGACAGGAAACTCAAGAAAAGGTAGAAGCCTGAGGCTGGACTTAGGATCACTCAGGGAGCTAATATAGGGAGCTTCCGGCAATAAGAAAATCTTGGAAGCACAAGACATATAAGGGAAGATGACCTCAGCACCCAGAATCAAACATTTAGGTCAGCTGTCAGAGAATGAATTACACTTCCTCACTTTTCCCATTCAAATATCTGAGTGTTCTAAAAAATCACACGTATTTTGTACATTTATACTTGTCTAACT
This sequence comes from Equus asinus, assembly GCF_041296235.1. Classification (NCBI taxonomy): domain Eukaryota; kingdom Metazoa; phylum Chordata; class Mammalia; order Perissodactyla; family Equidae; genus Equus; species Equus asinus. The sequence goes on along the minus strand of NC_091790.1, from coordinate 194,563,497 downwards.
TATTTTGTGAAATGTAGTTTAGCTAGAAAAGTGTGTACTCGAGCCCGGCCCCATGGCCAAGTGGTTAAGTTCGTGCGCTCCGCTGCAGTGGCCCAGGGTTTCGCTGGTTCGGATCCTGGGGGCGGACATGGCATCACTCATCAGGCCACGTTGAGGTGGCATCCCATATGCCACAACTGGAAGGACCTGCAACTAAGATATATAACTATGTACCAGGGGGATTTGGGGAGATAAAGCAGAAAAAAATAAACAAATAAATAAAAGTGTGTACAAATGTATATATCCAGTTAAAAAATAATAAAGTGATCTCCCATGGAGGAAATATCTAGTTAGAAAATGAGGCACTGTCGGTATCTTAAAATTCCTTTGTAGATCACAAACTATTTGATGAAGAAAATGATCATTTAACATTTGAGTGAGTGCTTTCAGATTATTCAGGTACATGATGATGAGTACGTGATTGCCCTTAGGACAGAGCTAATCCTTGAGGAGTTGACAGCAGCATTTCATGACATCTCAAAAGGCCTCTATGAATTTGTCATTCTGGAGGGTAAAGATAAAATGGCTCAGAAAAAGGGTCACCCCTGAAACCACCAGTGACACCACCCTGTTGTTCTCAGCTGCCTGTGTTTGCTTGGGTTTCACACACAGGAACAGGCAGTTGTCACAGCCAATCATGACAAAGGTGAAATGGGAGGCACATGTAGGGAAGGCTTTCCTCTGGCCAGAAGCTTAGGGGATCTTGAGGATGGTGGAGATGATGTAGGTTTAGGAGATAACTGCAGGGATCAAAAACCAAAAAAGAACAAAAACAGCCATTAAGAAGAAGGTAAACTCCATGAAAAGAGCGTTATTGCAATAGTTTGAGCAATTGCCCTCAGTCACAGAAAAAATTGTTCACCACATTTGATTTGCAGTAGGAAAGATGAAATGTGGCATAAACTGGCCAAATTTGAAAAAGGAACCCAAACACCCAAGATACAATTACCACAAAGTGTAGGTGCAGCTGTTCATAATGATGTTGTACCTCAGAGGGTTACAGACAGTCACGTAATGCTCCATAGCCATTGCTCCCATTAATATAAACTCTGACAAACCCAAAGGTAATACAGTTGTGCACCACACACAGTCAAAGATACTGTCTGCATTCCAAGGAGCAGCAACCCCCAGAGCATCAAGGGGACAGCAGTGGATGTGATCAGGATCTCCAGGATGGATAGGTGACCAAGGAAGAAATACGAGGGGGACAGCAGACATTTATCAACACAGACCATCATGATGATGACAGTATTTCCAATCAATGTCACAGAGTAGAAATGGGAGAAGTTAGCAAATAAGACAACAACATAATTCTTGGGAGCCAGGGAAGGCTAAGAGATAAAATTCAGTGGCACTGGAGTGATTCCCTAACATTTAGTTCTGAGCTCTTGTTCTTTGTGAAATCTAGAAAGCAAAAGAGATAACATTGCTCCTGATCTCAAAAGAAGTAGAAAAAGTTCCAGGCAGAGAAAGACGTTCCCCTTGTCTTCATAGGCTTGACAACATCACCACGAAGAGTTCATGTTCTACTGTTCCCTCTACATGGTCAGTGCTACTATTTTTTAAGAAAATACATGATATATGAAGAAAATTGAATCTGGTCAAGAAGATGAACACAGTCACCAATGCTATACCATGAGCAAGACAGCCCCTTGCTCAGCAGGCACCATCTGCATCTAAATCTACAGGTTATCCTGCCTCCCACTCTGCTCTGAACAGCCACACACAGGGAAGGTCTGCTTCCTTGACCACTGTGCTCCTTTTCACCACTAAGTCCCTTTCGTCTGAAATGCCCAAACTATCTGGTCTACCAAGTATATGCTGTCCTGTGAACCCTGCTCCAGGATCACATCCTATGGAAAAGTTTTCCCACCAATCCTACCCAGAGCTGGTTATATGCTTACTTTGTTTCTTCCTGACTCAGGGTCCATTTGCGTCATATTCATTTTGAAGCTTTTCCTTTACCTCGAGCATCATTGGTATCACAGGTGGGTATGAATGTGGGGGAACTCTTTGAGGAATTTCTGTAATATCTTGAGGACAAGGAGTGTCTTTCTCAGGCTACTGGTCAGCTAGTTCCCTGAGTGAATTACTGTTTTCTTTCTCCCTACTCTTGGAAGGGAAAGTCTGCCTTGCTTTTCTCCCCAGTGAATGTGTCTTCTCATAGGAGGTAGGCTAACAAGCACCTGGGCTTAGTCAGTCAGGGGCCTCTCTCTCCCAGACTCTAATACCAACTTCAGACTAACAGGTAGAGGGTCTAGAGGAGAGCGTGGGAGGAGCTTCCATTCTCGATGTCCACCTGTCCCACACTGACCTCATGCTGGGACTGACAGACAAGAGACTAAAGGTCCAATTTCAACATCCTCTGCCTTCACAAGAGCCCAAAACCTTAGATCCAGCAGGAAGTCAAAGGCACCAAATGTGAAATCTGGGCCCAGTCCACACCCTGCATAAAAGTGGCCATGCTCTCAGTCTAACAGAAGTTCAAAAAGTCTCCCTAGAGCCAATGTTCCTTTTACAACCAGGTTTTTCCTCCACAATTATATGTAAAATTAAAGATTCACCTGTCACCAACATGAAATAGACCCAAGGACCTGAGCCCCTTAGGATTTCTGGGCTCCATCTCTCATTTCCTTCAGGTCTTTGCTCAAGTACCCAAGCTCAGGGAGCCTTTCCTCACCATCCTCTCTAAAAGGACACATACCACCCTTCACTCTCTATCACCTCACCAAGATATATTTATCTTCTTAGCTCTCCTCAACTGAAATTATTTCTTTACTTTTTGTTTATTTTCTCTTGCATTTTATAATGTAAGCTCTATGAAAGCAGAAAGTTTGCCATGCTTGCTTACTGTTTCTGATACTCGATGAATAATTGTTTTTTGGAGGAAGATTAGCCCTGAGACAACATCTGCTGCCAATCCTGCTCTTTTTTTGTTTGTTTGTTTTTTTGGCTGAAGAGTACTGGCCCTGAGCTGACATCCGTACCCATCTTCCTCTACTTTGTATGTGGGACGCCTGCCACAGCATGGCTTGCCAAGTGGTGCGTAAGTCCACATCCGGGATCTGAACCAGTGAACCCTGGGCCGCCAAAGCAGAATGTGTGAACTTAACCACTGCACCACTGGGCCAGCCCCCTTGATGAATATTTTTTAATGAATAAGTCAATGAATCGATCAATAAAAGAATGAATTCATGAACAAAGCTTATCTAGTCTTGGCTATGGCCAATTTTGAAGTCAACTCTGCTTTGTCTCCTTTCAGTATTCACTGAAACACTGCCCTGTCAACATGCAGTCCTTTCTTTGCAGATCCCTCATAAAATGGCAATTGGGTAACAATTGTTTGGAGAGCTCAGTAGTCTGCATTCCATCATTTCTGTTTAGCCAGGACCAGATGAAAAGAAAGGAGAGGAGGGTCCTGACAAGAGCAAGGAGCTGTGCTTATGTCCAATTTGAGTCAGCAAAGAGCTGAATCTACTCTCTGCTGCACAAGGAGTGGGGATTTGAAGATGAGCCCATCCACTCTTCTGCTCCCCTAGCCCACTCTTCAGGCTGTAGGTATCCTTGTTCTAGAAGGAAGCCAGACCCAAAACTTCCCATCCTGATCCTCTCCTATTCTGTCTTTCACAGAGGGAAACTCCTGAAAGACACTTACCTCCAGAGAAAAAGATTGAACTGGAAAGTTCTATAGCTCTCAAGGATGTTGCCCAGACTACTATGTTCAGTCTGACTAGTGCTGAGCATCCTCTGTGGGCCAGAGCAAGCTGCTGCTGTCTTCATTCTCAGTGAAAGAGAAAACATTCTTCACACTAGCACATATAAAAAGTTCCGATAATAATAGTGCTGTGGGAAGCCCAATCATCTCTCTCTGACTTTCTCACTCCTTATTTCCCTCCCCAATGTGTCCCCAAGGGGAGTATAAATCTGTCCAAGGTCAGAAATTCTCGGCATGCAGTCAAGGGAAAGCCAAAGAAACCTTCAGCCTTCTCTCCTGGGACTAACCAAATTTTAGAACTCTTAAAGGTTCTTTTAAATGGCCAAACTTGAAATCTCTTTTGTCGGGAGTTTCTCAGCACCCAGGCTGCCTTTCTCCAAGGCTCCAAGTCCTGGTTACCACAAAGCAGTTCAAACCAGCCTCCTGCTCTCCTCTTCGCATATTTCTAATTCCATTTAGCCCTACAGAGCCTAAGACCGCCCAAGCAGAAGACACCACAAACCATTCAAAGACATATATCAGAAACCTACATGCCAGAGATGGGCAAGTGATGTGAGTAAAATGGTGGATGAGGCCACTCCAAGCTCCTGTTCCTCCACAAAAACAGCAGAAAACAAGCAGAAACTGTCAGAACTAACTTTATCAGAACTCTGGAAAACATTTGAAGATTTATAGCAACCAAGGATCACTGATTCAAGAAAAACGCAACTTAAAATTGTTAGGAAAGGGAAGCAGACCATGCAGAGCAACAGGCATGCTCAGGAGTAACTTTCAAGAATGACTTCTAAAGACTCATGTTGCCTGAGGATGACGCTCAGAAGAGGAAATAAAGGGGGTCAGGAGTGGCTATTTCTCACATTTTAAAAATTCCCTCATGGAGTGACGTCAGCATCATGGCCGAGTGAGTTATTCCCTTCGTCTTCCCCCTCTAAGTTATAACCAGTCAAACATCCATTGATCAACAATGGACTCCCTGCACAGCATACCAGAATGCCTGAGAGGTCCATGCATCTATACATCTGATGGTGGGTGGACTGGACCTCTGGGAGGCAGTGGAACTAGAAGGGCAGCACCCTTCACCAACCCTGGCAATGGCGATCCAAAAGGTGGATGCTCACACTGACCAGAGGCTGCAGGACCTGAGAGCTCACTTGCAGCTTAGCCCCTGCCCCCCTGACCCCCACAGTGGTGGTGGTGGCACACACATCCTGAAGCTTCAGGACACAGAGTGGTGCCAGTGACCCAGCCCCCTCCCCAGCCTCCAGTAATAGCTCCAATCTTTCCAGCAGTGGGGACAGCATCTAAAACATGGATTTTCCTGGCAGGGGTGGGGTGCCCTGACCAGAGGTTTCAGAAAGCACATAGGTGTATGGCAGAGACTCCAGGAGCAGCAACAGCATTTGTGGCTTAGCCACTTCCCCTCCCCCAGCAGTGGCAGGTGGCATCTGTGACCTGGGGCTTCAAAAACCACTGCAGAACATGTGACCCAGCCCTTAGTGGTGGCACCACTGACACCAGCTCTACCAGCAGCAGGGGCTCCATACAAGATCCTGGGCCCCCAGCAGCAACAGGAACACCTGTGAACCCAGTACCCCTGGCAGCAGTGCTGCCAGCGCCTGTAGAAAACCCAGGGGCAGCAAAGCAAGTGGTGCCTGGAACAGCAGCACCCAACCCTATGGAGAGCCCACAGAGAGCCAGGGGAAGCACCCAAGACACAGGCAACCCCACAAGCAGTGCAAGTGCTCACAGGCAAGTGACACCTGAGGCAGCACCCGAAACTGCATCAACATTGTAAGTTGCAAGGCAATAGCAACCTTAGAGGCAAAAGCAACACAAAGATGGAACTGACAACACCTCTTGCACTGGCAGTGGAGCATGAAAAGTGCAGGCTCTCAAATACAACCAGAAGCAGCTCAGAACCAAAGTAACCAAAGTTATACCCCAATGAGAAAGGTGGTTACTACCACAAATGCACTGGCAGAGGAGTAACTGATCAAGTACCATGAAGAACTACAGTAACATGGCAGAACAGAAAGAAAATAGCAACTCTCCAGAAACCAAATTTGAAGTCACAGAACATTACAATCTAACTGATAGAGAATTTGAAATAGCTGTCATAAAGAAAATCAATCTTACAAGAAAACTCAGAAAGACAGTTGAATAAGCTCAGAAATGAAATTAATGAAGAGAAGGAATACTTCACCGAAGAGACTGAAACTCTAAAAAAAAACCCAAACAGATATGCTTGAGATGAAGAACATAATTAAAGAGATGAAAAATAAAGTAGAAAGCTTTGGAAGTAAAGTAGGCCATACAGAAGAGAGAACTAGTGACCTCAAAGACAGAAACCTAGAAATAATTCAGGTGGAAGAGGAGAGGAAAATAAGATCCTTTAAAAATGAATAAATTCTACAAGAAATATTAGACTAAATTAGGAAAACCAACATAAGGATAATGGGCCTAGAAGAAGAAGAGATGGAGAAAGGAGTAGAGAGCTTATTCAAAGAAATAATAGCTAAGAAATTCCAAAACCTGGGAAAAGAACTGGATATACAAGAACATGAAGTTAATAGAACTTCTAATTATCTCCATACAAAAAGACCTTCTCCAAGGCATATTATGTTAAAATTGTCAAAAGTCAATAACAAAGAAAGAATGTTAAGGGCAGCCAGAGAGAAGAAAATAACTTACAAAGGAACCCCTATCAGGCTATCAGCAGATTTCTCAGCAGAAACTCTACAGACTAGGAGAGAGTGGAATAATACATTCAAAATATTGAAAGATAAAAATTATCAGCCAAGAATACTCTATCTAATAAAGTTATCCTTCTGATATGAAGGACAAATAAAGGCTTTCCCAGACAAACAGAAGCTGAGGGAGTTCATCACCCTTCTACAATGTTGAAAGGAGCACTTCTACATGAAACAGAAAAGCAAAGGTTTACAAAGCTTTGAGAAAGGTGAAAAATAGACAGACAGAATCTGAAAATTGCAACTCCATATCAGAATAGGTTAGTAAACAATTATAACATAAAGGCTAAAGGGAAAGAAAGCATCAAAAATAACTGTAACCCCTTCAATTTGGCCACAAACTCACAACACAAAAAAGATAATGTGTGACAACAAGGACACAGAAGGGGAAGAGTAAAAGGGTGGAATCTGCACAGAGTAATGGAGACAAGATGCTGTCAAAAGAAAAAGGATTACCTCATCTATGAGATCTTTTATACAAATCCCATGGTAATCACAAAACAAAAAATGAGAGAATAGTCACAAATCAGAAATATAGAGGAAACTGAGAAAAACATCACAGAAAACCATCAAACCGAAATGGCAGACAGAAATACAAGGAAAAAGAAACAATAGAAATGTGGAACAATCAGACAACAAAAGATAAAATGGGAGTATTAGGCTTTAATATATCAATAAACATTCTAAATTTAAATGGATTGAATTCACCAATCAAAAGACACAGAGTGGCTGCACAGATGAAAGAGCAAGACTCAATAATATGCTACCACCAGGAAACACATCTCAGCTCTAAGGACAAACACAGGCTCAGAGTGTGAAAGGGCAGAAGATGATATTCCAAGAAAATGGCAACCAAAAGAAAGTAGGCATAGCTATATTTATATCAGAGAAACTAGACTTCAAGCCAAAAAGATAACAAGAGGCAATAATAGACATTATATAATGATAAAAGGGACATTCCATCAAGAAGATATAACACATTAATATATATGCATCTAACATAGAAGCACCAAACTATATGAAGCAACTATTAACAGACCCAAAGGGAGAAATTGACAGCAACACAATAATAGTAGAGGACTTTAACACCCCACTTACACCAGTGGATAGATCATCCAGACCAAGAGTCAACAAGGAAACAGCGGCCTTAAGTGAAACACTAGACCAGACTGATTTATTAGATATATAGAGAATATTCCATCCAAATCAGCAGAATACATATTCTTCTCAAGTGCACATGGAACGTTCTCAAAGATTGACCATATGTTAGGGCAAAACATAAGCCTTGATAAATTTAAGAAGATTGAAATCACGTAAACAATATTTTCTAACTGCAGTGTGTGAAACTCAAAATCAACTACAAAAAGCTGGAAAAGTCATAATATATGGAGACTAAAAAAACATGCTACTTAGCAACTATTGAATCAATGAAGAAATCAAAGGAGAAATAAAAAAGCACCTGAAGACAAATTAAAATAAAAATACGACATACCAAAACTTATGAGATGAAGCAAAGGAAGTACTAAAATGGAAGTTTGTAGTACTACAAGCTTACCTCAAAAAACAAGAAAAATCTCAAATAATCAATCTAACACTATACTTAGAAGAATTACAAAAAGAAGAACAAACAAAGCTCAAAGTCATTGGAAGGAAGGAAATAATAAAAATCAGAGCAGAAATAAATGACATAGAGTCAAAAAAATAGAAAGGATCAATGAAATGAAGAACTAATTCTTTGAGAAGATTAAAAAAATTGACAAACCCTTAGCCAGACTCACTAACAAAAAGAGAGAGAAGGCCCAAATAAATAAAATTAGAAATGAAAGAGGAGAAATTACAATGGATATCACAGAAATACAAAGGATTATAAGAGAATACTATGAAAAGCTATATGCCAACAACGTGGATAAGCTAGAAGAAATGTATAAATTCTTAGGACCATACAACCTCCCAAAACTGAATCAAGATGAAATACTGAATAGACCAATCACAAGTAAATAGATTGAAACAGTAATCAAAACCCTCCAAAAAAAACAAAAATCCAGGAGAAAATGGCTTCTCTGGAAAATTCTACCAAATATTCAAAGAAGATTTAATACCAAGCCTTCTCAAACTCTTACAAAAAAATTGAAGAGGTTGGGATCCTTTCTAACTCATTTTATGAGGCCAAAATTATCCTGATCCAAAAACCAGACAAGGACAACACAAAAAAGGAAAATTAAAGCCTATATTGCAGATGAACACAGATGCAAAAATCCTCAACAAAATATTAGCAAATTGAAGACAATAACACATGAAAAGGATCATACACCACAATCAAGTGGGATTTATTCCAGGAATGCAGGGATGGTTTGACATCCACAAATCAATCAATGTGATACACCACACTAATGAAATGAAGAACAAACATCACATAATTATCTCAATAGATGCAGAGAAAGCATTTGACAAGATTCAACAGCCATTTATGATAGAAACTCTCAATAAAATGGGTATCGTAGGAAAGAACCTCAACATAATAAAAGCCATATGTGACAAACCTACAGCTAAGATCATACAACTGTGAAAAACTGAAAGTGATTCCTCTAAGAAGAGGAACAAGACAAGGATACCCACTGTCACTGTTCTCATTTAACACAGTATTGGAATTGCTAGCCACAGAAATTAGGTAAGAAAAAGAAATAAAAGGGATCCAAATTGGAAAGGAAAACGTAAAACTGTCACTATTTGTGGATGACATGATTCTATATATAGAAAACCCTAAAGTATCCACTAAAAACTGATTTGAAATAATTAAAAAATACACCAAAGTTGCAGGGTACAAAACCAACATGCAAAAATGAGTTGCATTTCTATACACTAACAATGAACTAGCAGAAAGACAAATGAAAAATGCAATCCAATTTGCAATTGCAACAAAAAGAATAAAATACCCAGGAATAAATTTAACCAAGCAAGTGAAAGACCTTTACACTGAAAATATAAGATTGTTGAACAAAATTGAAGGCATAAAGAAATGAAAAGATAATCTGTGCTCATGGATTGGAAGAGTAAAAGTAGTTAAAATGTCCATATTACCTAAAGCAATCAACAAATTCAATGCAATTCCAATGAGAATCTCAATGATATATTTCAGGGAAATAGAACAAAGAATCCTAAAATTTATATGGAACAACAAAAGACCCCAGTAGCCAAAGCAATCCTAAGAAAAAAGAACAAAGCTGACGGTATCACAATACCTGATTTCAAAATATACTACAAAGCTATAGTAATCAAAACAGCATGATACTGGCAGACAAACAGACACACAGATCAATGGAACAGAAACGAGAGCCCAGAAGTAAAACCACACATCTATGGACAGCTAATTCTCAACAAAGGAACCAAGAACACACCTTGGAGAAAGGAAAGACTTTCAATAAATGATATTGGGTAGACTGGACAGCTACATGCAAAAGAATGAAAGTAGACCGTTATCTTACACCTTATCATAAACAAAAATTAACTGAAAATGGACTAAAGATTTCAATGCAAGACCTGAAACCATAAAACTCCTAGAAGAAAACATACACAGTACACTCTTTGACATCAATTTAGCAGTATCTTTTTGAGTACCATGTCTCCGCAGGCAAAGGAAACAAAAGAAAAAATAATAATGGGACTACATCAAACTAAAAAGCTTCTGCACAGCGAAAGAAATCATCAATAAAATGAAAATACATCCCACAAACTGGGAGAAAATATTTACAAATATTCAATAAGTGGTTAGTTTCAAAAATATGTAAAGAACTCATACAACTCAACTACAAAAATAGAACAACCCCATAAAAATGTTTCTGGCAATGAAACAATTCTATGCAGAGAGGCATGCCAAAGAGAAAAAGAAGTATTTGAAATTACCCTTTTCTAGATGGCACAGTCCCCTTCCTCTTCATTGTGAAGTGTGGTCCCTGGAGAGCAGTATCAGTATCATCTGGGAATTTCTTAGGAATGTAAATTCTTGGGCACCTACACCAGAACTACTGAACTGGAAGCCCAGCAATCCATGTTTTAACAAGACCTTCAGGTGATCCTAATGCTCTGTGTAGATTGAGTACCAGTACTCTAGGGTTTATGGTGATTGCCAGCAATAGCCAGTCCCAGAGTCCCCTACCAGCCTTCCCTGTTCCCAGATCAGATATAATTATGGGCCTGTTGGCACAAGGGAGGCAACAGCAAAGAAATTTCTGTTAAATGGGGTTTCATTTAATTTCTAGAAGTTTCTCCAGGACATAAGTAGTGATGAGAAGTATTTTATTGGCTTACTATACCAGAAGACAGAGAAAAGGTGGCATTGAATCAACAACTCCATGTTCACTGGCAAGTATGTGAATATACCACATTTTTCGAAGGATCTTGATTTACTTTGAGAGATCAGACCTGAGATTCAGTGGGTTTGTCCTGGAAGAGCACAAAGGCTGAGACTTGGCTCTTTGTTCCATTCCTCTGCTTTCTTCCAACCCATCTATTCCCAGAGATAGATTTTTGGTAAACTTTTATTATAGAAAATTTCAAACATTTCTTAGAAGAGAAGAGAGTAGTCACACAATGAGTTATTTTTTCAAATCAGGATCCAAACGAATCCACATGCATGCAGTTTGTTTGACATATCTCGTAGGTCTCTTTTAACCCATAGATCACATTTTATTACAAAGTTCTTACAAGTTTCCCAGATTTGGCTTCCTTATGCAAAGAAAGTTTATTATAAGCAATTGTCTATGGCTTAAAGCATGAACTTTAACTCCCAAGAGCTACCTCTTATGAATCAGTCCATGGACATAAGTGTTAGTGGAGAACATGACTTTCCCAGTGTATGTATGAAAATGAGTCAGACAGAAAGCACGTCAGTTCCCCAGCCTGTAACTGGCCTTCCCACAGAGGGGAGGAAATTAAGACACATTCATTCATGTCTACTAAATGTCAGGCACTTGTTAAGTACTTTACACCTGTAATTTCCTGGAGTGTTCACAATGATGCTATCAGAAAAGCTTTTATTAATCTCCATTTAAAAGACAGTTGGGTTGAGGATGAGAGGCTTAGAAATGTGTTGAATATCACCAAGCTGGGAAGTGGCAGAGCCACAATTTGACCCCACATCTACCAGACTCCAAAACTCACGACATTTCCATGACACCAGACTCTTTCCAGTCAGAGTGAAAGGGACCAAATGACGGAAAAAGAGGTGGGAGAAGTGCAACAAAGTTTTTCCTAAAAGCTAACTCTACCTAGGAAAGGAAGAGAAATCTCTTTCCTCCTCCTCTCAGCCCTCCTGCTGTGAACATCGTACAGACAGTACTAGAACATTATTTCCAGAAGGCAAATGGACACATGGCCCATAAGATATTTCTTACCAAACACAGATTGAGTTATTTCAAGACTGTGAGTCTATAAATGCTTACAGGAGAGTCGACAAGAAATGATCAGTGTAGAGTTGGATTTGGGAAGAGAAGAGGGCAGACCAGAATCAGCAAAATGCAGGGTTAAAAGAATGCACCTTACCCATGCTTTCTTTTCCCATTTAGTGTCATCAATCAGTGTCAGGATTTCAAGTGTGTGACCATAGATCTGACAAAGACGTATGATGCTACATCATGTGACTTCAACTTCCACTGGATCTGAGAGAAGAGTACCAAATGATTGCAATCCTCCGTGGCCTCTGAAGAGAGCAACAAATATACTTATAGAGACAGCAAAAGAGAACATATATGACTGGGAAAGGTCCAGGAAATACAGAACATCAAATTACTGTGTCAGTCTTCCACAGGTTACTGGCAGAGCTCCCTAAAGTATCCTCAGGGCTAATGCGCTAGCCCCTCCACAAATACACTCACATACACACAACTGAGGCAAACTCCCCACTCTCAAAAAGCAATTCCCCAAGACCCCATTTCCTGTGAGAGTCATGTCTGTGACACTTTTTGGATCCATACAGCTTATCTAATCAATGATTCCTTTATCCATTTGTCTACCAGGAAATGTCCTGCCTGTTTGGGGAAATGAGGTTCTGTATTTTGCTTTGGGGGACTGATACAGCCATCTCCAGGAGAAAGAGTCAGTCTTATGGAGACGACTCAGTTTGTACCATGATGAGGCCTGTTTCGATAGGACTGAGCATTTCTGACTGATCAACAGGGTTTAGCCTCTTGCCAGAGTCTGTTTTATCCTTAGAGCACATGACCATCCTACCATGGAGAAATTGCAGACTGAGCAGATGTGAACATTACTTAAAGAGTAGCAAGGGTGTAAGAGGATAAGCTCAGCTTCTGTGTCCTCATCTCTGGTCCCCAGAGACCCTTGTTCACATGCCCCTAACCCCATCCCCTCTGGGATACAGAGGCCCCTCAGTCTGAACTGAGGCTGGGCCTCGGGGTTGGGAGAAAAGGGGGCTCCTGGAGCCAAACTTGGAGCAGAGAGAGCACTGGTCATGGGAATGGAGAAGGGTCTAAGCAAGGCAGGAATCTGCTTGGAAACCCCTTTTAAGACAACCAGACAACCAAAATGACCAAGCAAACTGAATCTCTCTGTTCTCCCACAAAGCCCTGAAGAGACACTCAAGCTTAAATTTTCTTGGTCTTGGCCTGAATCTCCATTTGAGCAGGTTTTCATTACCTAACCATGTTTTTTGACTATATTACAAGATTTTGCAATAGTCTCTTGGCCCCAGTGATCACAACATAGTCTTGCCTGCAGTTCTAGAGTGACCTTGCTACTGAATGCAGGCTGATGACACAAAGGTGCCACAGCCTTGTACTGGTTGGCATCACATAGACCCAGGAGTAGTCCAGCTGGCCAAGGAGTCAAAAAAGAGGAGGGATGCTCAAGGAAACACTGGGTGCAGGCAGGGAGTGGGCATGTAGTTGAAAGAGAACACCAAGAACAAACGGAAATCATACATGGGAGGAAACAGTTCATTTGGCCATACTGGAAGAAAGGCCAGACAGAGGTAGAAAGTTTTGGGCCATCCTGGCTATTCTCTGTGTTTGCAAGAAACTGTCAACTCTATAGCCTCCTCAGTAAATGGAAAAGAGAGAAGAGAGGACTGTGTGTTTTGAGTAACAAGAATTAAACCACAGGGGAAACTGTATAAAACTAATGCAAATTATACTCACCTCAGTAAACTACTCACCATTTATGTCTAACAACAATGTGCCATACTGATTATGTATATCATTAGATCTATCAAAGTAAATTGTTGTTTTATTTTTTATTAAAACACTAAGCTCTGTTCCTATATTCTTAGACTTCATAATTTTTGATTAATTAACATGGCCACTTACAATTTAAAAAATGAGATTATACAGTAAGTGTCAGAACTTGCTTGAAGGAATTCACTGGAGATAATTTGTATTTGGGGAGGATTGGATATTGGAATTATATCAGTACTCTGCGGAGATACATGCCCTCTGATGATTTTGGTAAAGAACGAGTGCTGAAGTTCAGGAGGGGAAGAGGCTGAGTCTGTGGTAGAGAAAAGAATAAATAGAATTCTAACTGAGAAGAAACCCAAGAATTCAGACACAGATAGGAAACCATAATGCTTCTGTTTTGAGAAGGAAGAACTGTGGTTGCTGCACTTCCTATTTTATGACAGAATAAGTTTCAGACTTTCATAGTCAGGAAATGTAGGCATCTAGTAATTTCCCTAGTAGACATCACAAATTTCCCTCAAGATGTGGAGATACTTCTGCACAAGTTCTAAAAGAGGCCCAGTGGGCCAGGGTGGAGGTGTGGGAGGGTGCACATTCATTTTGGTTTAAGTTCATTGCCGGGGGCTGCAGGGATTACTGGATCCTTAGAAGGGTACATAAATGCATTCTTATTGGGCAGCAGTGGTATGGCTTTAAATAAAAAAAAAAAAAACAGCAAGGGAAATTTAGTAAACTGTTGGATTAGAGTTTTGATTTTGCTTCCAATATTCTATGTGAATCTGTACAGATTTCTTACCATTTCTGTGACTTAATTTCGTTACCTGTAAAATTAGGTATTATCCCTCTCAGAAAATTCTTGTCTGTGTTAAATAAGATCCCCATTAAGTATCTCAGTGGGAATAAACAATAGGGGAAGCACATTGTGGAAGATTTGATGTTGCAATCTTCATGCAAGAAGTGGCTCTTCCATTTGCTGCAAGTTGAACATGGGCAAACCACTTCAATTCTCAGAACCTGTTTACTCACTTATATAATACGGGAAATAAAAAGATACCCAAATCGGGGAACGGTGCCTAAAAAATTCTGTAGGTAAGCCACATGAATATCAAAGCCATACTTTTCATGCCTCCTGCTTGCCTACAAGTTACCTATCCTCTCTGTGTGAGCTACTGGTCCCAACCAAAGTCACTGACCCCATCCTCAGACGATGACAGATTAATACTGATTCATGACTGAAAACATCAGGCATAGGTAGCCTTTGGTATTGTCCCTGCTGTTGCCAACACTTGCCCCAAGAAGCTATATCTTTTGGTGACCTTGGCCTTCTGGTTAATCCTCTTGGCTTCTTAAGTGTCTTTCAGCACAGGCTGAGTAATAATGCAGTAAAAGTCTTAGCTCCCCTCCACTTTACCCTGGCTCCTGACAAAGACTGTAATTTAGGATTCAGCAGCCCAAGTCTCCTGCAGTGGGCCCTCATGATTCCCTCAGACATCGTCATTACCAGCCAGTGAGTCTGAGGCAGCAGAAGTATTTGATTCTCTCTCAAGCCACAGTGCATGGTCAATCTCTCAACTTCAGGTACAAAGAATTGAATTAATTAAAATGCTTCATTCATAATACACTCCATTAATTGGTACAAGCATGGTCTTTTTATGTATTTGTTTTCTTATTTATTTATATAAAAAAAAGTAATAACACCCATGACACTATAACCCATACACTATACACCCATAACACTATACAACATACAAACAAGAACCTTTATAACAGCTAGTATTTACCTATGTAGTCGTCTTCTATTCTACCCTTCTGTTTCCCCCAGCACAGGTAACCACCATCCTGAATCCCGTGTTCAGCACTTAGTAGTTTTTTTAATTCACTTTCATCTCATTTTTATGTACACGTTAATTTTAGCTTTATAAAAAGGGATTATGATATAAGGAATCATTTAGGACTTCTTTTTTATTTCATATTATATGATTCATCCATACTGTTGTGGTTCATTAATTTTGACTACTGTATGACACCCCGTTATGTGACATTATATATACCAGGACTGTTCCTGTTGGTGTGCAACTGGATTGTTGACAGGTTTTTGCTAATGTGAACAGTGCTATCATGAACATTCTTCTGGTATTTATATGCAAGAGTTTCTCTTGATTATATCCTGAAGAGAGGAATTGTTGGGTTATAGGGTATGTAAATTTTCAACTTTATAAGATAATGCAAAATAGTTTCCAAAGATATTATATCAATTTTCAGTCCCATGATAAATATATAATAGAAATATATGAGATTATATGGATTTATGTATGGTCTTCATCTGCTTTTCCCTAATTATCAGTATATTATTTAGAGTCATTCTAAATGCTATAAAAAACTCCAGATATTTAGTGGCTTACCACAAGTAAAGTTTATTTCTCATTAACGTATGCATTATGCTTATTGGTAGCACAGACTACTCCACAGAAGGAACCCATGCTAGTGGAAGGTTTTCTGTTTTCAATATATAGCCTCAAGCATGTAAGTGAAAAAGATAGAGAATTATGCATGAAGAGTCTTTGGAACCAGGTTTGAAAGTCACCTTCCACTCACATTGCACTGGCTAAAACTCACCCACATGGCCACTCCTATCTGCAGAAAAGAGTCAAAACTTTATTTTACCTATGTGTAGAGAAAGAAGAGGAAATGTGCTTGGTGACAATCTAGCAATCTCTGCCCCAACTAATAAAGTTGAATATTTCTTTACATGTTTATTGGCCATATATATATATATTTCCTCTTTCATAAAATGTCCAATTGCAATATTTGCCATTTTTCTACTAAGTTGTTTGTACTTATCTTAATGGCTGGTAGAAGTCCTCTAGATAATATTTTGTTTGTGTGTTCATTGAAAAATCTCTTCTCGCAATTTGTGACTTGTCATTTCACCTCCTCTAAGGTGTCTCTTGATGAACAAAAGTTCCCGATTTTAATAAAGTCAAGCGTATCTATCTTTTCTTTTACATTGTCTCTTTTCATATGTTCTAAGCCACAATCTGAAAGATGTCCCCACAAATTTTCTTCTAAGAGTTTTAAGGCTTAAATATTGACATTTGAGTTTGATCCATCCTGAATTGATTTTAGTATATGATGCAATAAAAAGAAACAATTTTATTTTTGGCCATATGGATCACTTTTTTCCAGCTCCAAGTATTATTCTTCCTTTCCTCATTTTTGTCATACCAATGATCCATATAATGTGTGAGTCTATCTTGGGCCTCTCTATTCCATCCCATTGATTGATTTGTCAGTTCTTACGTTTCATACTGTCTTAATTACTACAGCTTCAAAATAAATTTTCATGTACAGTAGGGTGAATCCCACCCCCTGCTTCTTCATTTTTAGAAAATTCTGAATATCCCTCTCCATTTACACTTCCCAATAAAGTTTAGAATCACTTTACCAACTTCCATGAAAATCTTGTTGGAATTTTGATTGTTATAGCATTGAATCCACAGAAAAATTTGGGGAGAATTTACATCCTTATGATAGTAAATCTTTCTAACCTTAAACTTGACATGTATCTTAATTTATTTAGATCTTCTTTAAGATCTTTTATGAAGTTTAATAAAAATAACTTGAAAGATATTCTACCCTTTTTTCAGAGATATTCATTGGTATTTTATGTCCTGATATTATTGTGATTCCATTTAATTGCATTTTGTGGTCGTTTGTTGCTAGGGTATAGAATTGCAGCTACCTTGACAAACTCTTCTATTCTTTCAAATATATCATCTATAAATGATTATTTGTCACTCTATTATTTTTCCTTCTCTTATTGTGTTGGTTAGTACCTCTAGCAAAATGTTGAATTAAAGTTGTGATATAGAGCATCATTGTCTTGTTCGTGATTTTAAAGAAGATGCTTTCTATCTTTCCACAATACCTTTACTATAGTTATTTTATATCTATGCTTTAGTAGGCTAAGAACGTTCCTTTCAGTTCATTAGTATCGAGTGGTTTTAATTAAGAATTTATGTTGAATTGAATGCTTTTTCTGCATCAATTAAATGATAGCTTTTTTCTCTTTGCCTTTTTTAATGTGGTGAATTGCACATACATATTTTCTAATATGAAACCTCGTGGTATACCAGTGATAAACTCAAATCGGTCACAGTTTATTATCTATTTTTATTCATTTAATTTGTTTTGTTAATATTTTGTTTTACTCAAGTTTATGAGTAAAATAGTTCTGTTATTTTGTTTTCTCCTAATATCCTTGCCTGGTTTCAATGTTCTATAAATTTTCAAACATTCACAGCAAAATATTCCTTATGATAAAAGGAAGTGACTAGCTAATTCAGATCTCCAGTTATGAAGCTAAAGGGTATCATCACCAAAAGAGGAAAACTTCTCTAAAGACCTCTATTTATCTTTTAAAAAATCAAGAGATTTTTACATTATACCGCAAATATATATATATTTGTTTGCTTTCATATGCACAATGTTTAACTACTTATAATCAATAAAATTGACACTCCAGGATAATGTGCCATGATATATCTTGGGGTGTTGAGTACACCAAGTATGCCACCAGTTGTTTCTCCTAATGTGTAACTCATTGGCTCCAGAATAATTCATTCTGACTCTTATCCCTTTTAGCTACTTTCTTGCCCGGAGCTTTGCTTCTCTGTCCCAAAGCCCTGAAGCTACAGACAGATGATGTTCAACATCCTTCCTCTCACTCTGGTAAGCTGTTCTTTGACTAATACTGCATCACTTTCCTACTATTTAGTCTTGCATTACCATGATACTGCCAAAAGAATGTAAAGTATACTAGGTAAAAACAAACATTTTAAATTAGACACCTGTAAGTAGAATCTTCGTTCTGTTAATTCTCTATTTGGGAAGCCTTGGAGAAGTTGCTTAATCTTTCAAAAACTTAGCACCAAGCACTGCTTTGGTATTGAAGATACAGCAGGAAGTAGAGCAAAGTACCTGCTCTCATGAAGTGTCCATTATAGTGGATGATACTGACAATAAACAAATAAATAAAATGATACACCTTAGATCATAACAAGTACTATGAAGAAAAATGAAAAATAATGAGGCAAGGATTGTCAGAGTGAAGGTAGAGGTTTGTTATTTTTCATGTAGTGTTCAGAGGAAGCTTCCTTGAAGTGACTTTGAAAAAGCAATTTTTGGGAAGTGAGAGATTGATTCATGCACACATCTTGGGTAATTCTAACCAAAGGAAAGAGCGCGTAAAAAGTCCCAAGACAAGACTTGTACTTAACATGTTGAAGAAATACCACAGAAGCTAGAGAGTTCATAACAGAATAAATGAAAGAGAATGGTAGATTATGAAGCCAGAGAGGTCATTGGGAACCAAATAACGTAGGATCTTTTAAGCTATCATAAGAACTTTGGATTTTCCTTGAGTTGAGATGAAAAATCATTGTAAAGTGTTGAGAAGAAAAATGACATAATCTGACATTAATAACAAGATGGCTTTGGCTGCAATGTCAAATATGGAAACAAGTTAATAAAAGCTATTACAATACTACAGGTGAAAAGTTATAGTAGTTTGAACCAGAAAGGTAGTGATTGAGGTGGTAAGAAGATGTTGTATTTTAGAAATGTTTATAATGTAGAGCTAACAGTGTTGGCTAATAAATTGGATATGAAGTAGAAGAAGGAGAGAGGAGCCTAGGATAACTCCAAGGTTTTTGGCCTAAGCAATTGGAAGAATATTTTCTTTTCTGACATGGAGATGCCTGGAAAGTACAGGTTGAGATGAAGAGGCATATCATGAATTTGGGTTTGGACATGTGAACATTGAGATTACACTTAGATACCCAAATAGAGATGCTGAGTACGCAGCTGGATGATCAGGTCTGGAGTTCTAGGGATAGGTTCAGGCTGCAGGGTATAATTTTTGGAATTGCAAGTATACAGACCCCATTTGAAACCATAAGACTGAATAGAATTACTTAGGAAGCGAGTGTTGTAAGAGAAGATAAGTCAGATGGCTGAGCCCTGGATCTTCCAATGTTGAAAAAAATAGGAAAAGAGGTAGAAGGTGAAGAAAGAGAGAGAGAGAAATTGATTCCCAGAAACCAAATTAAGAAACTGTTTCAAGAAGGGCCTGATAAACTTGTGAAATGTGCTTTAAAAAGATGAATATTGATAATATTGGATTTAGTAATGTGAAGATAACTGTGTACACAGAGCTTTGTAGTGTGGTAAGTACAAAATCCTTATTAAAGGAGCATGGGAGAAGAGGAAATGGAAACAAGATTATAGCCAAGGCTTTCATGGAAGCTTCACTAAAGTTGAGCAGAGAAGTGGTCCGTACCTAGAGGGGGAGGGTTTTAATTTGCAGATGGATGATATTACAAGTTTGTATAGTAATAAGACTGGTCCAGTAGAGACTGATCCACTTATGTGGCAGGAGAAAAGAGAGTGTATTGTTGGAGTCATATCCTTCGGTACACATAAGACCAATTCAAAGACGGAAGAGTTGCCTTCAATGGAAGCATGAACAAACAAGTCATCCATAGTAATAGAAAGAAAGGCAGAATTTATGGGTACATATGCAAGTAGGATATTAGATTGATGGTAGGAGAGTGTCAATGTCCCCTCTTGGTGGCATCTATTTTCTTGGCGAAAATAAGCAAAGTCATCAGCAGAGAATGAAAAGAGTAGGAGGTGTTAGTGGTGTAAAGAGAGAATAAATGTGTGAGTAGGAGAATAGGAAAGTGATTGAACTAGAGAAATACACTAGAATCAAAGGGCCACAGTGAAGGTATATTTAGAGACAATAATCATTAATGTAAAGTAAAACTAGTCAGTGTATGTAGCAGCCACCCTGTAGGTTCTTTCAACTAAAGACTAGTTGGATCAAAATAGGGTTAGAGCTTGGTCAGGCAAATAGGATATTGAGAGGGGTTCAGAAGTTTGAGAATATATGAAAGAGAGTGATTATAATGATGGACCATGGAATCAAATATGAGCGAGGTTGAAGAGAAAGCACAGGGGATTAAGGACAGTAAAAATATTGAAAGATCAATGAATTGTAGATACAAAGGAAGAAAGAAATTGACTAAATTAAGGTACTAAAGGTGGTGAGCTGGAAAAGATAGAAGATGGTGGTTAGAAATGTGGATGCTTAAAATCGAGATTATAGATACTAATCAGCTGCAAAACAGAATAAAATCATTCCATTTGCAATAACATGGATGGACCTTGAGAGAATTATGTTAAGTGAAATAAGCCAGCGAGAGAAAGATAATCTGTGTATGACGCCACTCATATGAGGAATTTAAAATTATGGACTAAGAACAGTTTAGTGGATACCAGGGGAAAGGTGGGGTGGGGGGTGGGCACAAAGGGTGAAGTGGTGCACCTACAACATGACTGACAAACATTAATGTACAATTGAAATTTCACAAGATTGTAACCTATCAATAACTCAATAAAGAAAAAATCGAGATTATAGAGAGGTACAGGTATCGATAGGAACAAAGGAAACCTTCAGACAGAGTAGCTGGAGAAGGATGAAGTTCAAGATTGCTTGAGGAGAAAAGATCAAGGAACTGAGAGGTTGATCTGTTAGAAGGATTGTTTTCGTGCATTTTGATGTCACTAAGAATTATGGCAACACTAGTGTTATGGAAAATAACAGTGATTTAGATATTAAAATCTTAAAAAGTTAGTTACAGTGGCCTGAGTGTTTGTAGATAACCACAACTAGCAGGGGAAATTGTTGGTAGAACAACAACTTCAAAGCTGGGCAAAATTTAAGGAGGCAGATGCATAATTGATATGGGTAATAATGAACAAGAATTAACACCTAATCCACGTCCGAGCACAGAGAACTGAATAAAAAAAGTCATGACTTCAGAGGAGTTATAGGTGCACAGTGTCCTTAGGGAAAGTACATTGCAAGTAGAGTACGAAAATCGGTGAAACACTCAGAGAAGAAGTTGAGGATGTAGAAGAGTTTGATGATGTCCCCTGAGTTCCAAAGGGATCAAGAAAGCGTTTCACAAGAACTTCTCTTGTGAGGTCACTAAAGTCATCAATAACCTCCAAGAGCTAAATCCAGGGTCAATTCTTGGTCTTCATCTTACTTGACTTCTCAGGACCATTTGACACAGTTTATCAACTCCTCAAAAAACTTTCTCCACTGGGCTTTCAAGACATCACTCTCTCCTGGTTTGCCTCCAGTCATGCTGACCACTGCTTTCCAGTCTCCTTTGTTGATTTCTGTCTATTCACTGATCTCTAAACGTTGATAACTCAAGCCCTAGTCATTTGCATTATTTTTTTCCTTTTTATCTATGTGCTTTTCTTTGTCACTCAGTTATTCTCATAGCTTTAAATACCACCTACATTCACTTGACGCTCACATTTATATATCCAGCCTGAAACGTCCTGAACTCCAGGGTTTTATATCTAATTGCCTAAACATATTCTCTTAGATATTTAGACATCTCAGACTTAAATTGTTCTTAACTAAGCTCCTGAAAGTCCTCCAAAACTAGCTTATTCCATGGCGACACCTCAGTTAATAGAATACCATCTCACTTAATAGAATTTTAACCTTCCAGTTTTTCAGACCAAAAAATATATAATCATTAATTCATCTCTTTTTTCCATATCAGATCCAAACAAATCCGGTTGTCTATAGATAGATGTATAGCTTGTATAGATAGAAAGATGATAGATGATAGATACATAGACATAAAATATATTTAGAAACAGACCACTCCTCTCCTCCACTGTTATCACTCTGCTCCAAGTGGTTATCACCTCTAACCTACATTATTGTAATTGCCTCCATGGTAAATTAGACTATTGTTCAAAATATTCACTCTCTTCATCCAGTCAAAGCAAAAATTACCCCAAAGTTAAACAGGCAAGGAAGAATTTATTCCAGGTTATTGCAGTAGGAGAGTGAAGCAAGAACTCAACTCCACTGAAACAAGGATGGGAGTGTTTTTAAGCATTGAGATGAGTTACTGGAAAACTACTGAAATATCTTAATCGGGGGGTGAGTGTTGATCAATGGGATGAGCACATTGAGTTATTTCTGAGTCTGGAACTTTTTTTTTTTTTTTTTTTGCTGAGGAAGATTCACCCCGAGCTAAAATCTGTTGCCAATCTTTCTCTTTTATTTTTTTGCTTGAGGAAGATTCGCACTGAGCTAAGATCTGTGCCAATCTTCCTCTACTTTTTGTATGTGGGATGCCTCCACAGCATGGCTGATAAGTAGTGTAGGTCCAGGCCAGTGACCCAAACCATGAACCCACGCTGTCAAAGCAGAGTGCACCAAACTTAACTACTATGTCATGGGACTGGCCCCCTAATGTTTTTTTCTTTTTTTCTGTGATTAGGCCCTCTGTGTTTGTTAGTTAGTGCCTATCAAAGTTAGGCTCCTACCCTCCCATAGGGACTGGGGATAAGGGTACCATCTTCCTTGAGGATTACATTTCAAAGAGGTGGCTCCCTGGTCCTTGAGAAAGACCTACCTGGGTTGAAAAATTGACAAGGGGCTTTTTAAAAGATTTACATGTGACAGGGACAGAAAAAGAAATTATAATTACAAATGCTCCAAAGTAAACACTCTAAGAAAAAGGATATCTGGGGCCTGGAGTCAGGAAGAAGCCTGCCTAAAGTTGAGTCAAGAGAGGGAAACATTAATGCTGTCTTGGTCTACCAGGTCCAGCCCCTACTTCCTTAACTGGCATACTTCTCCACACATTGATTCTGGGTTCTGCCCTGTGACTGGCTTTCATCAGTAGAATGAGACTGAAATCTCAATGTGCCAGTTCTGAGCCCAGACTTTAGGAGGCTTTAGTGTTTCCACCTGAGTTTTCTTGTGCTCTGCCACTGTCATAGGAAGAACATGCCCAAGTGAGCCTGCTCGTCCCAGGAAGAAGAGAAGAGATACTCCAGTTGTCAGCCCAGCCTCATAAAAAAGCCCACCTGAGATTAGCACAGCCACCAGCTGAGTTTAGCCTAGATTAGCTGGAACCCTAATGCATGAAAATAAAAGTTTATTGTTGTATGGCACTGGAGTGTCGTGCTTGTCTCTTATGTAGCAAAAGGTAACTAACACAATCTCTTAACTGGTCTCCCTCCTTCTCTCTTACTCTCCTTTAATTGATTGTATACCCAGCAGTCAGGATAATCTTGGTAAAACATTAAACAGATTCTGTCACTTTCTTCATTATCTTGCAATGGTTTTCAACTCACTCCTAGAGAAAGCAAATGTTTTTAAAAGGCTTACAAGGCTCTACAGGATTTAAATGCCAATTACCGCTTTCATTCCATTTTCTCTTACACTCCCCTGTGCTCACTCCATTCCAGCATCTTTGCCTCTGCCTTCCCTTGGATCTTTCCACTTATTGCTCATTATGCCTGGAATGTTTTTAACTGATATCCAAACTTCTCACCATTTTACCTATCTCAAGCTTTCCCTGACAATCCTATTTAAAAGTTTGTCACTCTCCCAACAGATATTTCCTTTCATTCCTATTTCACTCTTCTTTGCAGCATTTTTCCACTGTCTAACATCCTATTTTTAACAACTTTGCTAAGATAGGATTCACATGCCATAAAACTTACCCATTTAAAATATACAATTCAATGTTCTTTGGTATATTTACAGATATGTTCAACCATGACGTCAAAAAGAAGGCCTGTACCCCTTAGCTATCACCACCATATGCCTGCATTCTTCCCAGCCCTAAGCAACCACTAATCTACTTTCTGCTTCTCTGTATTTGCTTATTTCATATGACTTTCACATGAATACAATCATATAATATATGACCTTCTGTGACAGGCTTAATATAATATTTTCAAGGTTTATCCATGTTGCAGCATGACTCACTATTCCTTTTTATGGCTGAATAATATTCCATTGTTCATTTATTAATTCATCAGCTAATGGGCATATAGATTGCTGCCATCTTTTGTCTATTATGAGTAATTCTACAATAAACGTTAATGAACAAGTTTTTGTGTGGATGTATGTTTTGACTTTTCTTAGGAATATACCTAGGAGTGGAATTGCTGGATCATATGGTCACTCTATGTTTAATTGTGAGGGGAACTGCCAGTATTTTCAAAGTGGCTGTACCATTACACCTTCCCATCAGTGACGTATATGGGATCCAACTTTTTCCACATCCTCAATAACACTCACTATTATCTCACTTTTTGATTCTAGCTATCCTTCTGAGTGTGAAGTGATATCTCATTGTGGTTTTGATTTGCATTTCCCTGATAAAGAATGATGTGGAGCATCTCTTCACGTATATCTTCCTTGGAGAAATGTCCATCAAATTCTTTATCCATCTGAAATTGTGTTGTTTGTCTTTTTATTATTGGATTATAAGTGCTCTTTCTGTATTCTGGGTTCAAGTCTCTTATTAGAGATGTGTTTTGCAAATATTTTCTCCCATTCTGTGTGCTCCCTTTTTACTCTCCTGGAAGTCTTTTGATGTACAAAAGACTTTAATCTTGGTGAAGTCCAATTTATCTATTTTTCATTTTGTTGCCTGTGCTTTTAGTGGCATACCCATTAAATTGTTGCCAAATTCAATGTCATGAAGATTTCCCCCTACGTTTTCTTCTAAGAGTTTTATAGTTTTAGCTCTTATGTACAGGTCTTTGATTCATTTTTGAAGTAATTTTTTGTATTGGTGTGGGATAAAGATCCAAATCCATTCTTTTGCATGTGTATATCCAGTTACTTCAGGTTTTGAGTTTTTATAAACTTAGGATTGAACACAATGTTCTGTCCAATTTTTTCCCTTCTCTAAACTAATTACAAGTATGTGTCTAGGTTATGGAAGCAACAGATTATAACAATGAAAAAGTACAACATATGTTACCTTTATCAGACATATATAATCTTATACTTCTGTATTGAAATTAGGCATTTTGGCAAATTATACTATCATTCACAAATTCACTGTCCCTCCCTGAGGGAAGAGAATTCTTTCCTATCCTGCTGACAGCAGTCTTGGCCTTGCCACTTGCTTTGGCCAATGAAATCTGACCATAATTTATTTACTCTTTCCCCACTACTTCAAAACCAGACAAGTCCAGTTAGAGACTGTCCCATTAGCCTGGACTATAATAAAGACAACAAGGAAATGAGGGACAACTGACCCACAGTAGACAAATAATGGGAACAAAACCAAACATTTTTTGCTGTGAGCTACAAGGATTTTCAAGGTTATTTGTTATGATAACATAACCTAGACTATCTTGACTGATATGACCATGAAGAACAAGTAGTTCGTAAAAGATATACAATTAGCATTGCAGAGTTTAGCAGTGCAGGCTACTTAACATACTGGTTAAGAGGATGAACTCTGGAGCCAGACTGGCTAGGTTTGGATCCTGGGCCCCTAGGTACTAACAATGTGACCTTGGGCAAGTCACATCGTGTCTCTGTGTCGCAGTTCCTTGAGTAATAATAGTAGTTACACTATGGAGTTGCTTTATGGTTTAAATAAGTTCTTCTGTGTTTAGTAGTAAGAAGTAAGAGCCAGACCTAAGTAGTATGTCTTAGATTGAGTTCCCCAGTAGGTAAAGGATTTATGAGCTATCATTTCATTTGGGAATCCAATCCATCAGAGCAGTCATGAGTGACAAAGGATATGAAACAGAGAAGGCTATAAAACGAATAAAAAGACGCATTATCAAGTTTGCTGCCACTGAGTGCAAGTAATTGCTTGATCTTTAGGACCACTCACCTTAGAAGATGTATAAACTGTGTCTCATGACTGTCCCTCAGAAGGGAAAGGGGGAAAAATTATCT
This sequence comes from Equus asinus, assembly GCF_041296235.1. NCBI lineage: Eukaryota > Metazoa > Chordata > Mammalia > Perissodactyla > Equidae > Equus > Equus asinus. Next base: position 194,536,980 of record NC_091790.1, on the reverse strand, counting down.
ACTGGCTTCTGCTTTCGTTGGTCAAATTTCATGCAACAGGGAGTAACTCCCAGAACTTCTGGGTTGTCCAAGCAAGGACTTGGATGCCTAGTGTATCCTTCTTTGGAAAATCAACAAGGAAGCCCTGGGTCCAGGTATGAGAGGTGCTCCTGGCATGCATAACATGGAGTATCGGCTGTTAATATCATTATTACTGTTTGTGTTGTACATATAAACCAAGTATTTCTATAATCAATTTTTGGGAAGTATTCAGCACAGCAGAAAGCTATTAACTTGAGAGTTGAGGATAAGAGAGTTTGGGATTGGGTCTCTCCAGTGTTTAGCTACAGAGGTACACTGTTTTGGAGTACGGAGTTGTGCATGGATAGTTTTCTGGCTCTTAGTACCCAGCACACAGATAATACAGGTACTGTGTGTTGAAGAAGTTTCCTTGGAATGATGCAGGCTCCTCTCTTCTGCTGAGGGTGGTATTTCTTCCTTCTCTGTAATACTAACCTCGGCCTCAAGTTAAGGAAAGCGTATGGTCACATCTACATGGGCCTCCATCTCCTAATCTTCTTCTTAAGCTTCAGCTTCTTTTAAGCTCTAGAGATATATCCCAAAATATTCTGATTCAACAGGAGGCTCCACTTAGCAAATATTTTCCAGTTAGAGAAATATATGTGTGTAAATAGGTGAGTATTCCTGTATAAAAGAAAAATTAGATACCTAAAGCATAAATAAATATGAGTGAGAGGTTGAATTACTACCTTCCTTAAGGTACATAAAAGAAGTGCAATTATTTAATTTTTGTAGCCTGTACATACAAACAGTTACCAAAATTAAAGGAATATTAAAAGCCATACAGTAAAAAGTCTTGCTCCCTTCCCCATTCAATAGCCCTTTCCCATTACCACAATCTCATAGGTAACCACCCAGTAGTTTCTTATGATGCTGTCCACAAGCAAATACAAGCTAATATAAACATGTACTCATTTCTACTCCTTTGTTACACAAAAGACTGAATACTAAATTCAATGTGCTTCACTTTTCTCACTTAACAAGATAGCTTGGAGATCTTTTTTATTTTTCTTGTTTTCTTTTGAGAAAGATTAGCCCTGAGCTAACATCTGCCACCAATCCTCCTCTTTTTTGCTGAGGAAGACTGGCCCTGAGCTAAGATCTGTGCCCATCTTCCTTTACTTTATATGTGGGATGCCTGCCACAGTATGGATTGCCAAGTGGTGCGTAGATCCACACCCAGGATCTGAACTGGCAAACCCCAAGTCGTGGAAGCGGAACATGCAAACTTAACTGCTGCACCACCTGGCCAGCCCCTTGGAGATCATTTTTAATCACTGAAGAAAGAGCTTATTTAATCTTTCTACAGGTGCATAGTACTTCATTATACAGAAGAAACATAATTTAAGCAGTGGCCTATTGATATCCCATTCAGTTATTAATATTTTGTTATTACAAAAATGCTGTAGTGGATAAAACTGTGTTCATGACATAAGACATGGACACTAATTGGGAACAGGGTCAGACTACGTAGGAGAAGGGTGAGGCTGTCAGTGCTGGAAATGAGACACGAGGATAGCTCTGGGGAAAGCTGGGTAACAGCACTGTGAACTTGGGGTTTGTAAAGGGAGAGGAGAGGGGAGCCCAGGAATGAATTGGAGAACTGGAGCCACAGAAAGAGAACTACCAAGAGGAATCATGAAAGAAAGTGGTCAGGAGAGGATCAACAAATGAAGGGGGACAGGAGGCATATGATGGGGTATCATGGACCTTGAAAATATTTAAGAATGTGAGAAAAGCAGGGAGAGAGAACAGAGGCTGCCACTTCATGCCCCTCTCTGAACTCCCTTGTCACTTCAGCTCCCAGCCCAGCAGTTCCATTGCTCACGTCCTTTGTGGCAGGCAGCACAATCTGGGTGCTATCAGATGAGAGAGAATATCTCCTTACTTAGCCCTTCCTCCCAGACCTGGAGAAAGGCCACAAATTAGACAACCACCCTGGGATTGTAAAAGTATCCAGAATCATGGACTGAGTTCATTTTCTAGTTCTCTCTCCCTGTAACTCTCCACTGAGTTCATTCTTCTCTCTGCCAGCCAAGAAAATATGCAGAGAAGTACTAAGGTAACAGGACTGTGGGACTGGAAATCAAGAGAATATGTTTAAGCCAGGGAAGGAATAGGGAGCTTTACACAGCCAGAGGACATAAAGCACAGAACAGTTTACGGGAAGACGATTCAAGAACATAGAAGCAAGTAGTCATTCAATCCTGCAGTCGGAGAATATTTTTCCTAGACTTTTCTGTTCAGAAATCTAAATATTACACACATTATCTTTACATTTAATTTTTTAAAGTTTTATTGTGAAATTGTATCATAACTTGAGAAAGTATATGCATATATGTGTGTGTTTATTTACATATATATACATATTTAAAATAACAAAGTGAATTTTTTAGTAACAACCAATCATGTTAAAAACCATGGCCATAACCTAAAAGACTTTTGTTGCACACAGATTATTTGCTTATGATTATGATGCAGATCAAAGATGAGTAAGTTCTTTTCAGATCATTCTAGAGGCCATAATAAGTGTTTTCCCATGTAATATGCCTTAGGGAAAGACTAGCTCCTGAATAGTTGACAGCATCATTTCCCTCCATCCCTAAGGGCCTCTATAACTTTGTCATTTCGGAGGGTGAAGATGAAAGGGTTGAGGAAAGGAGTAACTACTGAAAGCAACAAGGAAACAGCCCTGTTGTACTCAGCTGCCTGCGTTTGCTTGGGTTTCACATAGAGGAACAGGCAGCTGCCATAGCCGATCACGACACAAGTGAAGTGGGAGGCACATGTAGAGAAGGCTTTCCTCCGGCCAGAGGCTGAGGGGATCTTGAGGATGAAGGAGATGACGTAGGTGTAGGAGATAAATGTAGGGATCAAAGAACCAAAAGGAACAAAAACAGCCATTAAGAAGAGGATAAACTCCATGAAAAGAGTGTTATTGCAGGATAGTTTGAGCAATTGCCCTCGGTCACAGGAAAAACTGTTCACCACATTTGATTTGCAGTAGGAAAGATGAAATGCAGCATAAACTGGCCAAATTTGAAAAAGGAACCCAAACACCCATGGCACAATTACCACAAAGTTGCAGGTGCGGCTGTTCATAATGATGTTGTACCTCAGAGGGTTACAGACTGCCACATAACAGTCCACAGCCATCGCTCCCGGTAATACAAACTCTGTGGTCCCCACAGCATGATACAGGAAGAGCTGGGTGACACATGCAGTCAGAGATATTGTCTGCATCCCAGGGAGCAGCAACCCCCAGAGCATCACAGGGACGATAATGGATGTCACCAGGATCTCCAAGGCAGAGAGGTGGCCAAGGAAGAAATACATGGGGGACTTCAGACGTTTTTCAACACAGACAACCACAATGATGACTGTATTTCCCATTAATGTCACTGAGTAGAAAATGAAGAAGATACCAAAGAGGATATGGTGTAGTTCTTCGGAGCCAGGAAAGCCAAGGAGATAAAATTCAGTGGCACTAGACTGATTCCCCAACATTTAGTTCTGAGCTCTTGTTCCTTGTGAAATCAAGAGAGCAAAGGAGAGATAACATGTTTCTGATCTCAAAAAGATTGAAGACATTTCCAGTAAGAGAAAATATATCCTGTTCCTAGACTCCACAACATAATGCTACTATTTTCTATACAAGGTGGGCATTAAATACTTTGTGAAGGTTATGTACAATATATGAAGATAAATGTATATGTCCAAGAAGATGAGCAACAGTCACCAATACTATACCCTACGCATGAAAACCCAGCCACCTTAGTATGTACCCTTGTCTCTCAATTCACTCGACATCCTACCTCCAACTCTGTTCTAACCTGCCACACTGTCTACTTCCCTGACCACATTTACACCACCACCCCTTCCATCCTGAATGCCCTAAACTATCCTCTGTGCCCATGTCCATGTCCTGTAAAATCCTGCTACATTTCAAGAGTTATAAGACAGTATTCCTAGCCAACCCCACCCAGACACGGTTACTTCTTTTCTTTGTGTCCTCTAAACATAGGCTCCATTTGCGTTATATTCATTTTAAAATTTTTGCCTCAGTTATATTTATCATTTTTGGGGGGTTGTTTAGAATTGAGGTCTATTCAGGACATTGTCATAGGATAAGAACTATGTGAGACAAAATATTGTCTTTTCCTGACTTCTGGGGAGCTGGCTTCCTGGACTGGGTTATCCACTTCTTCCTCCTTATTTTTATCATAAAAGCCATCTTCCACCTCTCATTTCAGTGAATGTGTCTCCTCCAAGCAGGAAGACCTTCACCAGATCCCTGGTGTTGACCTCTAGCTCTGCTATTGTGATTCCTTTTGTCATCAGATGACAGCAGGGAGGCAAGGTCCAGAAGAAACTGCCATCTGTACTGCATGATCTCTGCCCTGGAGACAGGAGTCAAGAAAACAGCTTCAATATGGAGGCAAAATCCTCTATACTACCCGGGGTCTCAAATCTCTAGTTATAGCAGGGAGATAAGACCTCCAAATGGGCAGTCTGACCATCTAACCAAACTGCCGTGATCTCAGTCCCATAGAGCAAATTGGAAAATTCCAAAGAGCATATCTGCTTGTTTATGACCTTCTATTTTTTCCAGAGTCCTAGGGTAAGCACAAATGTTAGAAGACACCAAAATGATGAATGACACTGAGTTCCTTAAGATGTCTGGGCTCCTTCTCACACCATATGCAGGTCTTTGCTCAATTGTTTCCTCTTCATGAGCCCTCTCCTAGTCATCCTCTCTAAAACAATACCTGCACAATTTCACTCTCTAACCTCTTCATGGTTATATTTTTCTTTCTATTTGTTCTCATCAATATCTCAAATCATATTATACTTTACCTGTTTATCATCCAAAGCCCACATTAGAATTAAGTGCCTTGAAGGCAAGTTCTTTATTTTTTTCGTATCACCACCAGTGACAAGAGCAGAATTTGACAAAGAATGTACGCTAGAAATATTTTTAAGTGAATATATCAATTAATAGAATAAAGAACAAATATAATGAATAAGCAAAGAGCATCCAACCTGACTACTTTTCCCTCCATTCATTTTCTAAAGCATTCAATCTGTTCTGAAGCCCATCACCCTGCAGTCTCTCTTCCTGGAAGTCCCCTACAAAATGACACGCAGATATAAGGAAGAGAGGAAGAGGAACGACAGAGCAGAGTCTTTGGTAATAGCAGAGTGTGCCTATCGCCAGCACTGAGCATCCTCAATCTGCTCTTTGCTATGAAGGCATGATATGATGTAACTCATCTTCTCTGCAGCTCCCTTAGTCCATTCTTCAGGCTCTAGTGATCCTTGTCCTAGAAGCCAGCAAAGCCCAGGCCCTCCCATGATAATGCTCTTCTACTCTCTCCTTCACCAAGGGAACCCCTTGAAGAAACTCACCTCCAGAGAAGAGGACTGCACTGAAAAGTTCTATTGCTCTTCAAGCATCAACCCAGGCTACCTTCTGCCTGGATAGTGCAGAACCATGCCTGGGAGACAGCGGCAGCTCCTGCTATCTCCATTCATAGTGAATAACACTGTCCACACACAGGATCCTAGGGAAAAGTTCAGAAATAACAGTACTGAGGGAAATCCAGATGTCTCCCTCTCTCTCAATCTCTCTGCTTCTTTCTTTCTCTCCGTTATCTGTCCCCAAGGATAGTTATACACTGAGGAACAATTTGCACAGGTTCAGAGACACACTAGGGATGTAGTCAAGGAAAAGCTGAAGAAACTTTCACTCTTCCCTCCTGAGGCTAATCAAGTTCTAGAACATGGGAAAGTTTTGTGCAATGGGCAAACTTGAAAGCTCCTAGTCAGGAGTTTCTCAGCACCCAGGTTGCCTTCCTCCCAGGCCCTTACTTATCACAGCAATCTAAGCTGTGAATAGTCAACCCCCTCATCTGCTCTGTGCTTCTCCCCAATTCCATTTAGCCCAACAAGGCCTAAGCTACCTCCAAGCTGATGACCCCACTAATGGCTCCAAGATACATATGGAAAACCTAGAGGCCACCAAATAGACTTCTGTCAAAATTTTCTCTTCATCTCCAAGCTTTCATGAAGCCCATCTTTCCCAGATGATCTCTACACTCCCTCTACCACATACCCTCTTGCCATAGTTATGGGAACCTGGGAAGAGAGAAACAGAGAGCTCTGCCACCTACTCCAACCTCATGGTCTGTTAATACCACAGCCCATTCCAGTCTCTCCAACATGCCTGCTTCCCAACTATGGCTGTTCAGCCATACACTTCCCTTGTAGATCTTCAAATGCTACCAGGGCACATTCCTGAGCTGCTTGAATTGAGGGGTAATGATCAAAGAAACAGTGTTCACAATTGACCAAGAAAAAGAAAACACTACTTAAAAGTGAGGATGACTGAGATGTTGAGTAAAATAGCAAAATCGTATTTAAACTATTTGTTTTTACATTTTGAAGAACAATTGTCATTCTTCATAAAATTAGCATAGGCCATGATTTAAAAATCGAATGGAAAGATATAAGGTAAATGTAAATGTCCCTCTACCCCTCTGCTCAATTCTCCTCATCTATCTCCTAGAGCTAAATGTTATTATAAATTTCTAGTATATCCATACAAAAGTTTCTGTGTATATACAAAAATATCTCTATATATTCTTTATAAGTAAATGATATTTTAATAAACATAGTTTCCTACTATTTTCTTCTTGATATATATAAAATATGATATATATAAAATATATAAAATATTTTATATATGTGTGTATATGCATGCTTGTGTGTATACATTAAAACTTTCCATATTATTAATTATATATGAATCACATTTAAGTGATTGCTTAATAAATATTTACTTTATGAATATACTGATCATTTACTTAATGAGTATACTGATGAATATTTGTTTTTTGCCACTTTTTCATTTTGTAAACAATGCTGTAATAAGTATCCTCATATGTCTGTAAGTCTTGTGTGCAAGTATACCTTTTTAATTGTATTAAATTATTACCTGTTATCAAATCACCCTCAGAAAAGTTTCATCAATTCATAATCTCTTGAAATAAGATTATGTTGAGACTATCCCCAGAGCCTCTGGGCAGGATGTTTTTATTTCCATGTCAACCCTGTGATGTTAGCAATAGTTGATAGCAGATGTATAGATCTATTATTTCACTGGGGGCTGCTGAATGGTGATATTCTAACTGCACTGGGCAATTGGAGCATGAGCACATGTCTTAGAACCAAAAAGATGGTGAACCATGCCTGGGCAGGGCAAAGCCAGGGGAAACTCTGGTGAAGGCCCATAGCAGTCTTGATGTGCAAATCGGTCATCTGACCTGGGTATAAGGGCGAAAGACTAATTGAACCATCTAGTAGTTGGTTTCCTTCGAAGTTTCCCTCAGGATAGCTGGCACTCTCACATGTGAACCCATGCAGTTTTATCCAGTACAACGAATGATTAGAGGTCTTGGCGCCAAAACGATCTCAATCTATTCCCAATGGGTAAGAAGCCCACTGGCATGGAGCTGGGCATGGAACACAAGTGCCTAGTGGGCCACTTTTGGTAAGTAGAAGTGGCACTGCAGGATGAACTGAACACCAGGTTAGGCATTGATAACTTGATAACTATAGTTTTATAATAGACTTCAAGTCTCAGTAGTGTCAGTACTTCGACTTTGTTCGTCAAGATTGTATTGATTATTCTGGATCTTCCGTCTTTCTGTACAAACACTATTAACAGATTGTCAATAGCCACACAATAAATTATGGGGATTTTGATCGAGATTGCATTGAATCTATAAATCAAGTTGGGAAGAATTCACATCTTAATAATATTAAGTTTTCTTATCCATGAGCATGAGATATTGCTCCATTTATTTATTCTTCTTTTATTTCTTTAATCAGAGTTTTGTGGTTTACCTCATGTCTATCTTGTAACAATTTTGTTAGGTTTATGCTTAAATTTTTTTGGTGCTAATGTAAATAGTGTTGTGTTTTTAATTTCAAATTGCAACTTTTTCTTGCTGGTATATATGAAAACAACTGACTTTTTTATCTTAACCTTATATCCTGTGACCTTACTATAATCACTCATTATTTCCAGGAGTTTGTCAAGTCCTTGGGATTTTCTACATAGACAATCGTGTCATCTGTGAACAAAAACAATTTTAGGTCTTCCTTCTCACTCTGTGTATCTTTTATTTCCTTTTCTCGTCTTATTGCATCAGTTAGGACTTTCAGCCCAATAAGAATGGTGAGAGGGACATCCTGCCTTGTTTTTAATATCCGGGGAAAGCATCTAGTTTCTCATCATTAAATATGACATTAGTCGTAGAGTTTTTGCTGTTCCTTATCCAAGCTTCTTATATATCAAACTGGAAACCAGAAGTCCCTTGAATCATTTGATTTTAATATAAAACACAGATGCAGAAACACCACACAAAGCAGTAGGTCCTTATTGTTGAAAGGTACTCATAGCCTCCCTTTTGCTTTCCCAAGGATGGAGCTAATGCTCAAGTTTGTGGTCTCTCCCTGACCTGCGGATTCGTGCCAACCTTCTGCACGTGCTCACTAGGCTTCTGCCAAAGCTCACTCAAACTGCCATTGGGAATGCACACAGGGAGCCAGCCACATGGTGGGAGGTGTGTGGGTGAGGCACACTGAGAGCTGAGGATGCCCATGGGGTGGTTGGGAGGATCCACAGACAAGGCATCCTCAGCGCCTGGTGTGCAGGCATTTTTATCTGACCAAAGTGACAATGAAGCATGGTGCTGGAATAAAAACAGTCAAGTCTCAAAAACCTTATCTCATATGAGTTCTCTCTTAGAAGGATGCTAGAAAGTCTGTACCATCAAAACTTGGAAGCAGAAGGCAGCCCAGTGGCTTAGCATTTAAGTTAGCATGTTCCACTTCAGCAGCCCAGGGTTTGCTGGTTCGGATCCCAGGTACAGACATACCCACTGCTTGTCAATCCATGCTGCGGTGGGCATCCCACATACAAAGTGGAGGAAGATGGGCACAGATGTTAGCTCAGGGCCAGTCTTCCTCAGCAAAAAAAAAAAAAAGAAAGGAAAAAAAAGAAGAGGATTGGTGGCAGATGTTAGCTCAGGGCTAATCTTCCTCAAAAAGAAAAAAAAAACCTTGGAAGCAAACAAGAAAGAAGGCCTACAGAGCACAAAGCACAAGGAAAAAATTTATTGTTAGGTTTAGGATATCTGTAGGGGCATGTCAGGAGAAAAACAATAGGGTGACTATTCAAGCAAAATTTTAAAATAAGGCAATTATTAACTAAAGGAAAAACAAATTGATAAATCAAGAAATACCTATATAAGGATATTATCTATAAATATATACCAGTAGAAATAGTTGAACACAGTTGCCTCTGAACAGGAGTACTGTGGCTCAGAAGGGAAAAGGTGACAGTCTGATAGTTCACTATATAAATCATTTAGAATTGTTTGATATTTTTTCTTTTTTATTGTGGTAATAAATACATAACAAAAAATTTACCATTTTTAAGTTTAAAAATGGCATTAAATACGTTCACATTGTTGCACAACCATCAACACTATCCATCTGTAGAACATTTCATCCTCCCAAGCTGAAACTCTGTCCCCATAGGTTAATAACTTGCATTCCCCCTTCCCCAAGCTCCTGCTACTCACTATTTTACGTTCTGTCTCTATAGAATCGACTATTCTAGGGACCTCAGATAAGTGGACTCATACAATATTTGTCCTATTGTGTCTGGTTTATTTCACTTAGTATAATGTTTTCCAGATTCATCAATAATGTAGCATATGTCAGAATTTCGTTGTTTTTTAAGTCTGAATAATATTCCATTGTATGGATATACTACGTTGTGTTTCTACATTCATCTGTCAATAGACTTTTGGGTTATTTCCATATTTTGAATATGGTAAATAATGCTATTATTGCGAATAATGCTGCTATTTCCTTTTATTTTGGATTCTCAAGAGTTATTAATAGTAAATTATATAAACATTTGGGTGTAAAGGTAATTGTTCAGCTATCACATGTGAAGGGAAAATCCCCAGGGTTGGCTTGGCTCCTCTGATTCAGAATCTATAATAAACAGCTCATAGTTGCTAAGCACTGGTGGTGAATCTGAGTGGGACGGATGACATCAGGCATAGTGTTCAAAAATAATATTCATTCTTTCTATTGGAGGGCTGGAGGGGGCTGCAGGTAAAATGGATGAGGACTCTAACATACTAGAATGACCTGATAAAAATACGTATATGGTTTCTTAGGAATTGTAAAGCCTACCAGACAGTTTTGTACAATGGTATCATAACAAAAGAAAGATATAACATGTGAAAGTAAAGCCACTGGTGCATGCAGATGGAAGACACAGGAGCAAGCCTAATGTCACAGAGGAAAGACAAATATGCCTACATTTGAAATGAGTCATAGAAAACAGGTATGAGAGACAAATGAAAGATGAAGGATTGACCTACCATAAAGAATCCCCACTCAACTCCTAGGTCAGGCAGAAAATTAACAATCATACATAAACTGAGAGAGTCCTATACCTTGAGGCTTTAACAATTTAACTACATATTCAACACAATCCCAATCAATATCTCAGCAAGTTTTTTTGTAGTTATCTACAAATTGAGTCTAAAAATTTATGTGGAAAGAGAATGCTAATAGAATAGTCAAAACAGTTCTGAAAAAGAAGAGGCACTTTTTATATCATTTATTTATACCACATGTTAATCTATCCACCTGTATAGATACATTCATCTAAATATGGGTGCGTACTGATGTCTCCAATTCTAATCTAAGACCATATGCCTTATTCTAGCCTTCTCCCCTTGTTTATCTGTAACTTACTTACCCACAGTGAGAAACCTGTCTCCCACCACTTGTCAACCTTTATTGATTTGTTCAACTGTAGTATACATGTACAGCAACTTTGGAATTGTTAATTTATACCGCCAGTGAGAAATAACTTTACTAAAAAGAGTACTATGATTGTGTGTGGTTCATTTTCTTTCTCTTTTTTTTTTCTTTTTTTGTGGTGAGGAAGATTGGCCCTGAGCTAACATCCATGATAATCCTCCTCTATTCCGTGTGTAGCATATCTCCACAGCATGGCTCACAAGTGGAGCAGGTCCGTACCTGGGCTCTGAACCCATGAATCCAGGCCGCGGAAGCAGAGCACGTGAAAGTTTAACCATTCAGCCACGAGGCTGGCCCCCATGGTTCCTTTTCTTAACTTATCCTTAGAGATTCCACTCAAAACACTGTTTTCAAAGCTATGTAGGTAAGCTCCCTTCTTCCCCACTCTCATCAGAGAGGTCATGCCATACATTTACAGTGTTTGGAAGGCAGTCTCATGTGCACAGTCTTTTGACCACAAAAGAATGGCAGAAATATTAATTGACAATAGTGGTGTGACAAGAACAGGGGCTGAGATGGGACAATATTGGAACTGGGACATGTGGAGTAGGAAGCTCAGTATAAAGCTGGAAGACAGCTTGGTACACTTGGTCTTTGTGAGGAAAGGGAAGGGAAAAAGGAACATAGAACTGTAGCTAAGGGAGAAAAGAAATGGAATAAACATGTCAGAATTGAACAATATAGGGATAAGTTCCCAGGGGCTGCCTCTTTTTCTGCCCTCTCTGCCCTCCTGCCTCAGACCAGGGACACAGCAAAGTCAGTTCGCCCTTGTTATTTCAGATCCCAGAACACAGCCCCATTACCTTCCCACATTTGGTCTTGGCATGATGATGTAAGTGATGCCAGATAAGGAAACACTTCTTTCCAAACCCTCCCTCTACAGCTGAGAAAGTCCACCAATTAGAGACATGTCTGCATTAACACACATCTGGTCCTGAGACTGGTAAGGAGTCAGGGTTGAGGAGTGACTTCATGCTCACAGCTGTCAGTCGAGAAAATCTACAGGGAGGTACTGTCACTATTGGACCTTGGGAGAGGACCTCAAGAAAAGGTTGAATCCTGAGGCTGGACTTGAGATCATTCAGGGAGGTAATATGGGGAGCTTTAGGGAAAGAGGAAATCATGGAAGCACAGAACAATATAGGGGGAGATGACCCCAGCACCTAGAATCAAATATTTAGGTCAGCAGTCAGACAATGAATTACACTTTCCTTGCTTCTCAGATTCAGAGGTCTGCGTGTTCTAAAAAATCACACAGGTTTTGTATGCTTACATTTGTTGAATTATATTGTAAGATGCATTATAATGACAGAAATGTGTATAAATGTATGTGTTGCACTTGAAAGTTAATAAAGTGAACTCCCGTGTAGAAACCACACAGTTACAAAATGGCTGTATCTTAAAATTCTCTTGTAGATCACAAACTATTTGATGAAGAAAATGATCATCTCAGATTTGAACAAGTGCTTTCAGATTACTCAGGTCCATGATGATGATCCCTGATTGTCCTTAGGACAGAGCTAATCCTTGAGGCGTTGACAACAGCGTTTCATGACATCTCGAAAGGCCTCCACGAATTTCTCATTCCGGAGGGTAAAGACAAAAGGGTTCAGAAAAGGAGTCACCACTAAAACCAACAATGAAGCCACCCGGTTGTACTCAGCTGCCTGTGTTTGCTTGGGTTTCACAAAGAGGAAGAGACAACTGCCATAGGCGATCACAACAAAGGCGAAATGGGAGACACAAGTAGAGAAGGCTTTCCTCTGGCCAGAAACTGAGGGGATCTTGAGGATGGTGGAGATGACGCAGATGTAGGAGACAATTGTAGGGATCAAAGAACCAATGATAATGAAAACAGCCATTAAAAAAAGAGCAAACTGTGTGAAATGACTGTCATCACAGGATAGTTTGAGCAGTTGCCCTCGGTCACAGTAAAAATGGTCTAACACATTTGATTTGCAGAAGGTAAGCTGAAACGTGGCATAGACTGGCAAAATTTGAAATAGGAACCCAAATACCCATGACAGGATTACCACCCAGATGCAGGTATGGCTGTTCATAATGATATTGTACCTCAGAGGGTTACAGACTGCCACATAACGGTCCACAGCCATTGCTCCAACTAACACCAACTCTGACGTACCCAAAGAAAGGTACAAACACAGTTGTGCACCACATGCAATCAGAGATATTGCCTGCATCCCAGGGAGCAGCAACCCCCAGAGCATCAAGGGAACGGCAACAGATGTGGTCAGGATCTCCAGGACAGATAAGTGGCCAAGGAAGAAATACATGGGGGACTGCAGACGTTTATCAACACAGACCACCATGATGATGACCGTGTTTCCAATAAATGTCACAGGGTAGAGGAAGAAGAAGGTGGCAAAAAGAGTATTGTGTAGTTCTTTGGAGCCATGGAAGCCAAGGAGATAAAATTCTATAGCACTAGAGTAATTCTTCAACATTTAGTCCTGTGCTCTTGCGCTTTGTGAAATCTACAGAGCAAAGGAGAGAGAACACGCTTCTAATTTCAAAGGACTAAAGATATTTCCAGGTTGAGGAAATAACTCCTCTGCTCTTAGGCTCCACATCATCTTCCACTATTCTCTGTACAAAGTCGATGCTAAATGTTTTATGAAGAAAATATATAATATATGAAGATAAATGTATACGTCCAAGAAGATGAGCAACAGTTACCAATAACACCCTTAGGCATGAAAACCCACCCATCCCCGTATGCACCCTTGTCTCTCAATTCACTGGACATCCTGCCTCCAACTCTGCTCTGACCTCCCACCTTGTCTACTTTCCTGACCACAACGGGCTCGTTATACCACCATTCTTTCAATCTTGAGTGCCCTAAACGGTATTCTGTGCATGTTATGTCCATGTCCTGCAAAACTGCTGAATACAACAGTTATAAGAAAGTTTTCCTAGCCAGTCCCACCCAGATATGGTTACTTATTTCTCTTGTTTCCTCTGAATGTAGGTTCCTTTTGCCTTATATTCACGTTAAAATTTCCACTTCAGTTATCTTTATCATCATTTCTGACTGTGGGTAGGGCTGCCTGGCAGGGAGGTGCGGTCTACTCAGGACATTGTGATAAGATAAGAGCTATTTTGAGACAAAATATTGAGTCTTTCCCTGACTTCTTGGGAGCTGGCTCCCAGGAGTGGATTATTCACTTCTTCCTGCTTTTTTTGATGAAAGCCATCCTCCTCCCCTCATTTCAATGAATATGTCTCCTCCAAGCAGAAGGGGCTTCACCAGCTCCCAGTTGGTGACCTCTAGCTATGATATTATGATTCCTTTTGTCATCAGATGACTGCAGGGAGGCAGGGTGCAGAAGGAGTGAAGAAGCTGGGACTTTCCTCCCCAACTCCCTCTGTCCTGCATGATCTCCACCCTGAGATGAGGAAACAAGAAAACAGCTATGGTTTACAGGCAACACCCTCTGCCTTCCCCAGTCTCAAATCTCTACTTCCAGCAAGGGGACAAGACCTCCAAGTGGGAAATATCTCCCTATTGCCAACTAGCCATGGTCTGAGTCGCTAGAGCAGCTTGGTAAAGCCTCCAGGGAATATCTGCTTATCTATGTCCTCCCATTTTCTCCAGAGTCCTATAAAAAGGAAAAGTGTCAGAAAATACCAAAATGGATCACACTGATCCCCTTAGGATGTCTGGGCACTTTCCCTCACCACATACAGGTCAATGCTCAAATGTCTCCAACCCCTGGGCCCTACCCCAATCATCCTCCCTAAAACAACACATGCATTTCTTCACTCTCTATCCTCTCATTAGGCTGTATTTTCCTCTCATTGGCTCTCATCTATGCTCTCTGCTATGGAGGAGGGCTTTGATGTAGAGCTCATCTAATATGCAGCTCCCTTAGTCCACTCTTCATGCTCTAAGTGTCCTTGTTCTAGACAGCAGCAAACTCCAGAACTTCCCATCCTGATCCTTTCCTACTCTTTCCTTCACAGAGGGGAATGCCTGGCAGACACTCACCTCCAGAGAAGGGGACAGGACTGGAAAGTTCTATGGCTCTTCAGGGATCAGCCCAGGCTACCTCCTGCCTGACTAGTGCTGAGCAGAGCAAGCTGCTGATGTCTTCACTCTCAGTGAATGAGAAAACTCTTCACACCAGCACTCGGGAAAGATGTCCAATAATAATAGTGCTGGGGAGCCCAACTGTCTTCCTCTGTCTCTCTCCCTCCTTCTTTCCTTCTCCTCTCTGTCCCCAAGGAAAGTTATTCATTGAGGAACTAAATTTGTCAACTTCAGGGAAACTCAAGGGATACAGCCAAGGGAAAGCCAGAGAAACTTCCCCCTTGCCCTCCTGAGGCTCATCAAGTTTTAGAACATGGAGAAGTTGTGTGTAATGGACAAACGTGAAATCTCCTAGTCAGGAGTTTCCAATGCCCAGACTGCCTTCCTCCCAGACCCCAAGTCCTGGTTATGATCAAACAGTCCAGGCTGTAAATAGCCAGCTCCCTATTCTCTCTTTGCCTCTCCCTGATTCCACTTAGCCCTGCAGAGCCTAAATGACGCAAAAGGAAAAGACACCACAAATGTCTCCAAGGCACACATCAAAAACCCAATGGCCACTAAAGAGCCCCTGTCAAAAGGTTTTTTTCATCTCAAAGCCCTAACAATCTCATCTTCTCCAGATGGTCTCTGCACTCCCTCTACCAGACACTCTCTGACCATAGTCATGGGAACCCCGGCATGATGGCAAGAGAGGATCTGCCACACAAACCAATCTCAGGATCTGCTGATGCCACAGCCCATTCTGGCCTCTCCAACACGATGCTTCCAGCTTGGGCTGTTCAGTCATATCTCCCCTTCTAGGTCTTCAAATGCTACCCAGGAACCTTCCTGAGCTGCTTGAAGAGAGAGATAAAGGCTGAAGAACCAACATACATAAGTAACAAAAAAATAGTGTAAAAAGTGAGGATGGCTGGGGAGCTTAATAAAATAGAAAAATAACACTTAAAATATTTATATTTCCTTTTTAAAGAACAACTTCCATTTATCACAAAACTAGCACAACTCATGGTAAAAAAAAATAAAATTTTATAGAGGAATATAAAACAAAAATGCAATGTCCCTCTCAAAAATGCCTGATTTTCCTGATCCATCTCCTAGAGCTAAACAGTATTATTAGTTTCCATTGTGCCCATACATGCATAACTCCATATGGTCTCTACTTGCCATTTTAGGAAACATATTTTCCTGCTGCTTTCTTTTTGTTATATGAATATGTGTGTGCACTAAACTTTTCAATATTAGCACTCATTTCTCTCACATTTTGAGTGATCGCTAAATAAATATTTACCTTATTAAAAAAACATCATTTATTGAATGAGTACCCTGCTACGAAAATTGTTTATTCTAGTTTTTCACAAGTAAAAATGATGCTGCACTAAATATCTTCATATGTAAGCCTGTATGTTTGTACGGTTATGTCTTCCTAAATTATATTAAATTTATTAGCTGTTATCAAACAATCCTCCAAAAAATTGTGTTAATTCATAATCTCTTGAAATGAGATTATATTGGGCCCATCTCCACAGCCTTCTGCAGGAAGTTACGGGGAATTTCATTTCAGTGTTAACCCTGCGGAGATCCCAGAAATGACACTAACATATCAGGAGTCAGTAATCATACTATGAAGTAATGACACATCCCAGAGGCCCTCATCCCCATGGGAACCGTGCAGACAGCTGCCCAGGACACCTCCATCCTAGCGTCTGCCTGTTAGCTCTGAGCAGCTGTGTTGGGTCATATGATGACTGTTGGAGAAATCTGAAGGAAGGCTGCTGGCAAACGAGGAAATCTGAGGAGGGCAGACTCATTCTCCCTGAATCCTTACTGCAAAATCAATTTCTCTAGTTCAAGGCATGGTTCAGTTCCTCTACATTTCCTGTCCAGTGTTGTTTAAGGCCACAAAATGTAAGAAGGGGTGTAAACTAGTAAAACTCATTGGAAAAAAATTGTCAGTTTCTTTGGAGCTAGGTATATACCCACCCTACGATCCGGTGACTCTACTCCCAGGTATTTACCTAACAAATGAAAACACATGTCCTCACAAAGACTTCTATTAGAATGTTCTCAGCAGTATAATTCATTACAGCAACTGACACAAAACAGATATCATTCAACAAGAGAATAATTCAGTCGATCCTCATTAATCACGTATTCTGTATTTGCGAATTCATCTACCATCTAAAACTCATTTAGAATGCCAAAGTCAATATTTGTAGCACTTGCAAGGTTGTTCACAGACATGCACAGGTACGCTCAGAGCTGTGAAACTTTTGAGTCACCAGTGTATATGTACCCAGCTGAGGTTGAAGAAGACAACATCCTGCCTCCTTATTTCAGTTCCCATATCGTAAACAAGTATTCTCTCAGCTGCCTAATTAGAGCCATGTTTTTCACATTTTTGTGCTTTTTGACAGTGACTTTGCTGTTTAAGATGTCTCTCAGTGTTGCTAAGTGCAAGAAGGCTGTGATGTGTCTTATAGAGAAAATAAGCTTAGAGTGATAGATAAACTTCAATATCCAAAATAAGTGTTAGATAAGCTTCATTCAGGCATGGGTTATAGCGCTGTTGACTGTGGGTTCAACGTTAATGAATCAACAATATATATTACCTAAGGTGTCTGAACAGAAGCACACATGAAACAAGGTGATGTATTGATCAGTTGATGAAAATGTTGTGACAGAGTCTCACTGGAAGCCATCTCAGAATTTCTCCTACAAGCAACAGTTCAGGATTCTCTAATTCAGTGTCCCCAGCAACTTTATAGAACACAACTACCACAGATATGAGAATCAACTGTATATGCACATGAGGAAATACTACTCAGCAATAAAAAGTAACAAACCACTAAGACACACAATATGGATGAATTTCATAAACCTTACACTGAAGGAAAGAAGCCAGACACTGAAGAGTGCATACCTTATGACTCCATTAAATAATGCTTTAGAAGTCAAAAATAATCATAATCTATGTTTAAAGAAATCCAAAAAGTGATTGCCTTGGTGCTCGGGGGAAATTGACTTGAAAAAATAAGGAGGAAATTCTGGAATATATTATCCCCTTTATACATTGCTGACTTCTTTTTGCTGCCTTTTTATTCAGGATTTTTACTTCTAGGTTTATGAGAGATATTGTCTGCAGTTTTTCTTTCTTATAAGTTCTTTGTCAGGTTTTAGTATCAAGGTAATTTTGGTTGTACAATGAATTGGAAAATATGTCCTCTTTTTCTATTTTATGGAAAAGTTTGGTATTATTTCCTCCTAAGGAGTTTAGAAGTTTTCATCAGTGAAAACATCTAGGCCGGGAGTTTTCTTCATGGGAAAGTTTTTAATTACAGGTTGTGGTAGCTACATAACGGCCCACCTCCCAAAAAACTCCACACCCTGGTTCCCAGAACCTGTGAATCTTACCTTGTATGGCAAAGAGGACTTTGAAGTTGTTATTTAGGCTCTTGAGATGAGGAGATTACCCTGGAATATCTGGGTAGTCCCTCGACGACTGGTAATGTTTCTTGTCTTCAGTCTAGTTTCTAGTATTATAGAACAGCTCCAGGTTTCTTAAGCTTATTGCTTGCATTTTATAACTTTTTCTACTATTTGAATTACAATCTGTCCTTATATTTCAAGCATATCACATGGAGACATCACAGAGTTGGGCTGAAGACCTCTGACTTTTATCCATTCTGACAATCTCTGCCTTTTAATCGGAGTGTTCAGTCCATTTACATAGAATATGATTATGGATATTTTTTATTTAGGTGTGCCATTTTCCTATTTTTTTATTTTGTCCTATCTGTATTTCTGATCTTCTAATCTCCATTTCTTAACTTTTTCTGTATTAATTAATATTTTTAATTCTCTGTTATAGTTTCTTTATTAGGATTGTAGATATAGCTATTTGGATTATTCTAGTGTTTGTTATTGGGATTATAATATGCACTGAAATTATCACCGTCTACTAAGAGTTGATACTGCAACATTTTACATAAAAAGTAAGAGCCTTGGAAAAGTACAGTTACATTTATGCCCCTATCTATTATGATTTTCTTCTCATATATATTAAATCTACAGATACTATAATCCCCACAACATAGGACCATAATTTTTTGCTTTAAAGACTCATATGTCTTTTAAAGGAATTATGAGAAGAAAACACATATTTTACTCCTGGTGTAAGAGATGTATATTTATATTCCTAAATTCTACCTGATTGGTTATGTTAGGGCTTCTTATTCTCACTTTTTATCCATTTGTTCTGAGACGTATGTCAGAGAAGCATCTAAGAATGATTCTCCCAAAAGTGAGAGCCACGTGACTGAGTCAAAGACTGGTAGATTACAAGGCTCTGGGGAGGCCACCTACTGCAGGAATCTGCCCTGTAACATTATTACCCAGTGGGCATTGAAACACAGCTCAACAATTTCTCAGGATGGTGAACACACAGCTTTGGAAGGGAGCTCTTATTATTCGACTGTTCAACTTTATGTTAAGCATTAAACTAACTTAATGTAACTTCTACCCATTGTCCAATTTCTGCCCTTTTGAGTTACATGGACTGGCTTTTAAATGTCTTCTCACTTAAATCTTCAAAATTCTATACAAAATATTACCAATTCCAATAACTATGCCATGGAATCTTGACCTTCCAACATCCAGACTACCCACGTTTCGATGCAACGTGTCTTGTTGTGGGTTTTCTTTCATATGTTCATGATATTCTGCACTTACAGGCTTCTTCAAACTGCGAAGACACATGCTTCAGTTCTGGGAGATTTTCTTACGTTTTCTTTTATAATCTGCTCACTTATGTTTCACTTGCTCTATCCTTATGGAATACTCATATCCAGATAAGGGGCTCCCAAAGTAATCTTTTAAATTTCTTAACTTTCTCTCTAATTTTCCAACTTTTTTGACTATTTTTCATTTTTTGTGCATATTTCTTTGATTTTTTTCTTCAACTGATTTGTGGATTTCTTTTTGCTAGTCCTAATATTATATTCTGGGAGCCCTTTCTTTTATTTTCTGATTGTTTTTTACATAGCATCCTCTTCTTCTTTAGAATATAATATGTTCTAATTTTATGGATATATTGTAGGTCGTTTTTTATCTCAATTTCTTTTGCTCCCTATCTGATCTCTGTTTTCCTCAAATTATTTTCTCTTTTATTTCTCTCATAGTGAAAGTTCTTCTTAAGTATATCTGGTCCTTGACTGTCCTTTCATAATTTGTTCATGTTTCTCTCTCTCTCACTCTTTTTAAGCTATAAATTCTGTATCAGTAATCCTAAAATCTAGAGCTTTCCCAAGTTAATGTTTTTTAATGACAATAAAGTGTCTCTTCCAGCTGTTGTGGTGGGTGGGTGGAACATGGATAAAGTAAACAACCGTCCTGGATTGACAGCTGACTGAGGGAGTTCCCAGGATGTGGGACTTTCAGATTTAAAACTGGGACAATCCTAGGCCAAGTGAGATGAGTTGTTACCCTACTTGTGAACAGGTGTTTCCTTGGCTACACAGAAAATGCAAGGGACTCTTGGTGTATAACTGCTCTTCACACTTTTTTAGTCAATATCCCTGTTTTTAACCCCAAGTCTCACCCTCTCAACTTCCATGGTAACTGGTGCCTCCATGGGCCGAGTCTCTCACTGGTTCTGTTGAGTGAATGGATTTGCTTCTCTTTGGTTTTCCCCATTGCAGAAAGCTAGTTTTCATTTCATAATCTTATTATGTTGGAAACACTTCCTCTGCTTTTCCATGTCAAAAATTAATCGAAAAATGTCATGCATGGTACTTTTTTTTCCCATTTGCTTTGTACTTGTTTGTTAACTCTTTTTTTATTCCAATAGTGCCTTTTAGTATGGTTCGGGGAGCAAGTGCAAATGAATGGCCAATTGATCATTTTAAACAGAAAGTCAGGCTATTTATTTCTTCTTTTCCCTGGAAGTTAACTGTAGCATCCTAAGGGAAGGGTCAGCTGTCTGTTTTTCCAGAATCTTGATCCTGCCTTATGCTTTATCCAATATTTTCTGACCCTAAGCTGATTAGGGTACATAGGAGTTATTAGGGCACTCCTATAAAGTGAAGGTGGTCCAATTTGGACGAGAGGAAGAGAATGAACTACAGCTGTGTTTTGATGGGAGGTAAGGATTGAAGCACAGCAGATTAGGAAGAGGTGCCTCCTCTGAGCAATCTCTGGTCCTTAGGGAGTCATGGAGAGAGGATGCATGTATGAATAGCTCAGGGTACAGAACCTTGGAAATTATCCTGTTTTCCTGGTCCAGACTGAGCCTGAAAAAAGGGTTAAGATTAGAAAAGTAGAAAAAGGAATAGTTATAAATAGTCCCTAAATAGCACAAGAAACCAAGATAGGTCACTTCCAAAGTCAGTGTCATTGACACTATAATTGGAGAAGTGGCATCACTAACAATTTGTAACACAGATATCACAGTGCAGGATTACCCTCTGATCCAAGACTGCTGGCGTTGTGCTGGGAAGTGGAGCGGTGGGTTACACTCGAGTGTGTGTGTACTTGCATGCATGCACACACATGAGTATGTCATAGGAACACAACTAATAGATGTTAATCTTTAGTTAATATATAGTTGTTTAATCCTTAATTAAAGGTCTTCTCCAAATGCCACTGGACAGTCGGTGGAGATTTCTCCATCTTTGGGCATCTGTAAATGTCAGAGCCATCTCGAAATCAGGAAAAACATTTTTCTCCACTCAAGAAGTTTTTCTGCATTGACTCACAAGGGACTAATTATTTTGTCACTTTGAAAACTTTGAATTAAAGCAATTATCTACTTCCTAGATGGCACACACCTTCACTCAGCTTCTACTAATATATCAGGGCACAAAATCACTCAGAATGTTCTCTTGAGAGACTCTCTGCTGCAGCTCTCCCAGCTTCTTATCATGCCCCTCTCCCCATCACAAGTCAAGTACGGAAACATCTTTTTTTCTTACTCTTCCCTTCTGAAGTGATGAAGTTCTTGCCTTCTGAGTTTGAGGGACTTGGGTTAAGATATACAAATTACCCCATCATCACCAGCATCACATGAGAATAGCCCTGTCTCAGATTTAGATTAATATAAAATGTAATTTATTAGGGCACTATTAGGCAGATGTTTTCTTAACCTTGGGGCTGAAGGACTGTTCTAAAGGAGAATTCTATAAAATATTTGCCATTAATTTTCTAAAGACCTTTGTCTTTGGTGACTCTTTGTCCCGATCCTATTTTTGGAGATAGAGTCTGAGAGTTAGAACCTCTGGAATCTTAACCTGAGCTTTGTATTAACTCATCAGGTAAGCTAGACCAAGTGACTCAGCTTCCAAAATCTCATTAGAACTGGAAGAAAGGATGTCTTGAAAATTGATAGAAAATCTGTCCTGGTGAGACTGATCCTTAGATTCTTTGGTCATCTTCCATTTTCTCTTGATTTGTCAGGGACCATGGGTGTGTGTAATGTCACGTGAGAAACTCTGGGCTGGTGTTTACAGATGAGGCAAAAGTTGAGTTGGATCCCAGCTTGCTAGATGGAATCCTTGGATTCGTTTTATAGTGTCTGTCTTAAAATCCAAAGATCAGAGTTGACTTCCATCCCTTATCTGACTGATTGATGGTGAGCACAGCAGGGAGACTGCTTATGTGATCTATTCAGTGCTCCTCTGCAAAACTATCCTGAAATGGCTTTCAGGGATTTAGTCTGGTGGATCACCGTGCTTCCCATATTCTTGATTCATGTATATCCTGATAAGTAAAGGAAAGTAAGAGGTGTAAAGTGTCTACTGTGTTCTTGGTGCTGAGAAGACACTTTATGTTGAATAAGGACATTCTCCTACTTAACAAGAATACCATTATCATTCATGAGAAAGTTAACGTTACTTCAGTAATATGAAACATACAGTCAACGCTAAATTTTCAAAAATTTTTCCCAAATACATTTATAGCTTTTAAAAAAAAAATCCAAAGATCTTAGCAAGGTTCATACATTGCATTTGATTATTTTCTCTTTTTTTTTTAAAGATTTTATTTTTTCCTTTTTCTCCCCAAAGCCCCCCAGTACATAGTTGTATATTCTTCGTTGCGGGTCCTTCTAGTTGTGGCATGTGGGACGCTGCCTCAGCGTAGCTTGATGAGCAGTGTCATGTCCGCGCCCAGGATTCGAACCAACGAAACACTGGGCCGCCTGCAGCGGAGCGCACGAACTTAACCACTCGGCCACGGGGCCAGCCCCTATTTTCTCCTTTTTTAATTGATCACATTTCCCTTAATCATTTCAATCTTTTCATTTTATTTTGGGGTTTTTTTTGGCTGTTTCATTCCTCTTCTCAACGTCATTTATTATATTTTCACAAAATATAGTATTCCTTGAGCACCTTGTAATTTGGTCTTTGCTTCTGAGATGATTTTAACTGTTTTTTCAATTTCTTGAATTTACTTCACATTTTTTCACACCTTACTGTTTTTTTGTACACTTCTCAACAGAATTCTTTTTTAATTTTCTGATTTCCGTTGTTGTGTCATATTTGTAAATGCATTTTAATTATCATTAATTCACATTGTAGATTTATTTTACAGAAACGAATTTACCAGTCAGAGTACAGTATAGTTCTTTTTGTCTTTAGCCTTACAGTTTTCAGTTAAAATACTGTTTTCCAAAGTTACTTAGCACTTGCTTAGAACTCTGCTGATACCCAAAGTTACTCACCTCCTTTTTCTTCCACGCTTTTCAGTGAGGCTGTGTCACACATTCATAACACAGTAGATTCTTTTGTCTGCATTCCATCCTGGAATCCCCAAACTTCTGATTGCTTTTTTTAAATTTGTAAACATCAAAGTTCACTTTTTGTGCTGTGAAGATCTATGAGTTTAACAAATGCATAATGTAATCACCACTATAGTGCCATACAGATTGGTTCCATTGCCCAAAAATTCCCCTGTACTTCCCTAGTTAAACACTGTCCCCTTACTTATCCTAAAGCGGTAAGTATCCACTTACTTCTTTTCCATCCCTATTAGTTTTTCTTTTGTGCAGAATGTCATTAGAATTGAATCATACAATATGTAGCCTTTTGTTTTGGCTTCTTCCACTTAGCAAAATGCATTTAAGATTCATCCATGCTGTTATGTGAATTATTAGCTCATCCCTTTTTATTGCTGAATAGCATTCACATTGTATACATGGATCACAGTTTGTTCATCTAGTCACCCACTGAAGGGCATTTTGGTTGCTTCCAATTGTTAGAAATTATGAATAAAGTTTATATGAACATTCATTTTCAGGTTTTTGTATGGATGCAAATTTTCCATTCATTTTAGGAAGCACAATGGCTGGATTGTGTGATAAGTCTATGTTTAACTTCATAAGAAACTGCCAAACTGCCCCAAAGTGGTTGTAACATTTTGTATTTCAAACAGCAATGAATGAGCATTTCTGATGATCTAAATCCTCCCAAGCATGTGGATTGTCAATTTTTTTAATTTTAGCTATGTTAATGATATTTCGTTGTCTTAATTTGCAGTTACCTAATGCAAATGATGCTGAGCATCTTTCAGTATGCTAACTTGCCATCCTTGTATCTTCTTTGGCATTTATGTGTTCAGATCTTTTCCTTATTTTTCTATTGAGCTGTTTGTTTTCTCATTGTTAAGTTTAAGAGGCTTTTTTTTTTTTTACTGTATATATGTATTCTGGATACACATATCCTTTATCAGATACGTGATTTTTCAAAGTTTTTTCCAGTTTGTGCCTTATCTTTTCATTCTTTTCACAGTGACTTTTGCAGAGTAAAAAGTTTTCAATTTTGATACAGTTCAATTTTTCAATCTTTTCTTTCACGGATCCTGGTTTTGATGTTGTATCTAAAAATTCATCGTCAAACCTAAGGTCATGCAGATTTTCTTCCAGAGGTTTCACAGTTTTGCATTTACATTTAGGTCACCTTAGTAAGTAAATTTTTACGTAAAGTGCAAGGTATGTGTCAAGACTCATTTTGCTGCATATGGACATCCAATTGTTCTAGCATTAGTTTTGAAAAGACTAGCCCTTCTTTATTGAATATCTTCTGCAACTTCATTAAAAACAAGTTGTCTATATTGGTTTAGCTCTATTTCTGGGTTCTCTATTATCTTCCATTGACCTATGTGTCTATCATTTTTCCAATACTACCCTGTCTTGATCAATGTAACTTTATGGAAAGTCTTGAAATCAGGCAATGTGAATGTGAATTCTTTTTCAAAATTGTTTTGGTTATTTTACTGCCTTTGCATTTCCTTATAAATTTTAGAATCACTTTGTCAATATCTATGTAAAAGCTTCCTAAAATTTGGTTGGGATTGCATGAATCCATAGGATGAAATTGGAAAGAATTCACATCATAACAGTACTGAGTCTTCCAGCGCTTGAGTAGGGTATAACTCTCCATTTGTTGGATCTTCTTAGATTTCCTTTGTTGGTGATTTAGAGTTCTCCACTACAGATCCTGAACATATTTTATTAGATTTATGCCTAAGTACTTCACTTTATTGGTGCTATCAAAAATGGTATTATTTCTTTAAATTTCAATTCTAATGTTCATTGCTAATATATTGGAAAGCAATTGACTTTTGTATATTGACCTTGTATCCTGTGTCCTTGTTAAAATCACTTAAAATACTTCCAGGAGATTTTTGGTAGATTCTTAGGGGATCTCTACATAGACAATCATGTCATCTTGGAATAAAGCCAATTCTTTTTCCTTTCCATTCCATATGCCTTTTATTTTGTTACCTTACCTAATTGCACTAACCAGGACTTTCAGTACAATATTAAATAGGATTAGTGAGAGAGGATATCCTTGCCTTGTGCCCAGTCTTAGCAGGTGAGGAACATTCACTCTGTCACCAAAAGATGTTAGTTTTAAACTATAAAGTTATAGTTAAACTATAAAGTTTTTGTTTTGATACCCTATGCTCAGTTAAGGAAGTTTCCTTCTATTTTTGAAAGTTTTATAACAAATGGGTGTTAAATTTTGTCAAAGGCGCTTTCTAAATTAATTGATATGATCATACGGTTTTTTATTTAATCTGCTTAAACAATGAATTACACTGATTAATTTTTGAATGTTGAAACACTCTTGTATTCTTGGGATGAACCCTAATTGTTTGTGATGTGTTATCCTTTTTATGTATTGGTGGATGTAATTTGCTAATACTGTTTTGAGGTTTTTTGTGCCCGTGTTCATAGGAGATAGAGTTCTCCACTTTTATTTTGTTGTCTTTGTCTGGTTTTTATATTAGTGTAGTGTTGGCCTCATAAATGATTTTGGAAGTGTCAATGAAATTTTAATTAAAATCCTCAGATCATTTGCTCATAACACACACAAAAAATTATTTTAAACTCATGTGTAAGAGTTTGGGGATAATCAAGAATAGCCAAATTAGTTCTAATAAAACAGAAGGATGTAAATGTCCTACTAATATTAAGATTTATTATAAACCTGTAAAGCATTTGGACTATAAGCATAAACCAATACATCATATAAATAGAATAGAGAGCCCAGAAATAGACTCATGAAATAAAAGCACTCATTATACTATAGCATGACAGATCAAATCAATGTGGAGAGGCCTGATTGTTCAATAAACTGTATTGTGACAATTGGTTATCTATACGGGGGAAAAAACAGTAGATCTCTATTGATTTCTTACATGTCTCTTCAGATTCTCTCAAGCTCACTTGTCTCCTCGATCTTTTGCTCAACATTAACTACCACCTCCTTAGGCAAACCAGCACTGCTCCCAGAATACCTCATTCCTCCAGTAACTTAAAGACTCAAACAAACACCATTTGGGGTCCTCCACTGGAAGGGGAGAAGACAGGACCTTGGAAGAAGCAAGCAAACAAATTCCCTCTCCCTTTCTCACTACAATGGACTCTTCACAGCACAGTTTCTCTATAAAGCTTGACCAGAGTACTCCTGTATGACCACGACTGTAGCTCATCAGAAAGAGGTCAGCATGGTATTTCCTCACACTGCATTGTTTACCATGCTTTCTTGTCTACTTTCTTTCACTCTTGCTGTACGAGGATTGCACTCTTCTAAGTAAATCTTTAGCATTTAATCCTCGCCTAAGGTTCATGATTTCTACAGAGTGCAGGCTGTCACCAACATTTTTACCTGTCTCAAAATTAGTAACCATTTATTTAAAACATAAATGTTTAAATCAAAAAATTAAAACTGTTAGAGGAATATATAGGAGACTTTTTTTAATCATTTGATTTTAACGTAAAACACGAATTCAGAAACACCACACCAAACATATGTACAGCTTAAGAAATTATTATGAGGTGAACAGCCGTGTAACCACCACCCACATCAAGAAATAGAACTTTGATAGCAACCCCAGAAGCCTGCCCATGTGTCCCATTCCAAGCACAATCCTCACTGCCTCAAAAGTAACAGCAAAGCACACCTTTGTGGTAATCACTTCCTTGCATTTCTTAATGGTTTTATCACACCAGTATGAATTGCTGCATACTACAGATGTCTTCTACATTTTTTAATTTGATATGTTTTTTAAGACTATGTTAATCTACAGTTTCACTCTATATAGTCCTTCCATTTCCTTCCAATCTGTTTGTTGAAGAACGCAGGCTTTTTGACTACAGAGTTTCCCATAGTCTGGATTAATGTCATGTCATACTCAGGGTGCAGTTAAACACATCTTTCTGTTCTCTGCATATTTTTCTGTAACTTGGTAGCTGGTTTCAGAGTCTTGATCAGACTTAGATCTGACAAATAATGAAGATAATCTTTTGAAAATAACTGTAAATATCATTATGAACTCATGAATTCAAATATATTTGATGAACTTCAAATGTTTGCAATTATAATATTTTAAGAAACACAGCTTCTCTCATCTTTGGCCAGCAGAAGCCTCCTTCAGTTGGATCTTGAATCATTTTAACATAAGCCTAATAATCTTTTATATCTGGTGTGGGGATTGGAATTGGCCATCCCAAGATATGTCTCATTGGCATGAGGATTATTTTGGGCTGGTTACTTTTAAAGACTGCAGACATGAGAGGAACTCTGAAAAGTAGAAGTTACCCTTTGAAAGAGACATTTACATTTGTAAGGGAAATCTCCATCCGTAAAGGTGTCTCTCTCTCTGGACAGGGAAGAAGGGGGGATGACCTTATCTCTAGAAACTCTTATCAATGTGTAAGACAAGGACTGAAATCTGCATAATAACCTTAATCTTGTTTACTGTACTTTTCTGGTAATCTGTCATAGTGACTCCCCCAACCCCCAACGTCCTCCTTTGTAGCTGAAGATAGTACTTAAGATGAGAACCTCTGCCATTTTGGTGAGTTTCTCAGTCTTCCTGAGTCTCCCCCATGTATACAGGTTATAAAGCTTTATTTCATTTTCTCCTGTTATTCTGCTTCATGTGAATTTAATTCATAGCCTGGCCAGAAGGACCTAGAGTGGGCAGAGGAAATGTCTTCCTCCCCGACACTGGTATGATAAGATGTTACAAGGTCATCTTATAGATTTCCTGCCCAAGACCTAAAAACAGCCATTTTTCCAAGAAGCCCTGGTTTAGGTATTCTACTGGGAAATAGTATTGCAAGGCACAATCTGGGCCTAGGGATATATAAAATAGGCCTATATATAAAAAATGAGTCCAGGGTCCAGCCCCATGGCTGAGTGGTTAAGTTCGTGCACTCCACTTCGGCGGCCCAGGGTTTTGCCGGTTCAGATCCTGGGTGTGGACATGGCACCACTCATCAAGCCATGCTGAGGTGGCATCCCACATGCCACAGCTAGAATGACCCATAACTAGAATATATAACTATGTAACAGGGAGCTTTGGGGAGAAAAAGGAAAAATAAAATCTTAAAAAAAAACAAAAAACGAGTCCATCGTGATATGTTACAAGTTAAATACAAAACTCTAGAGACTTTACTTAACCTCTTCTATATTATTTTTATATCTAGGATATTTCATAATTATTCATGTGCTTTATCTTACATTACACACATAACATTCCTAGATAATACTTCTGTCTCCACTGATACAGTTACTGAAAACTGTTAGAAAAAATTTTGCATATGCTCTTCCTGTTCTTCTCCCATTTTAAAAAGTGTGCTAGATCTACATTGTCTGAGTATATAGCTATTACAAGAGACTCCTGTTAAGTGCTTTGAGTGGAAATGGACTTTTTGAACAGTATACACAAATATAAATCACAGAAGAAAAATTAAATTTGACAGCAGCAAATTAATATTTCCGCATGACAAAAGATTTCATTAAAAAGGTGAAAAGAAAAAAATCCCAGACTGACAAAAGATATTTCCAACACACACATCAGATAATATAAGATAGTTATTCGAAATATCTAAAGATTATCTCTATATGCTTACAAAAGTAGCCAAGGACTCTGGATAAGAAAAATGTGAAGCTCCATCTCTCCTCCCCTATTATTCTCCCATTTTCTCTATTCAGCTCTACAGAAACTTTACAGAGTATCTATACTTACTGAAGACTCTTCTGCCAAAATATCTCGTCTGCTACAGTGAGATATTTGCAGAAGGAAGCAAACTCTTTCGGCAATTAGAAGCAGGATAATTTCTAGTAAGGCATTATTATGGAGTAGAATTTGAAACAACGTAAAGACATATATAATAAGACTTTTATTCCCAGCACTATTCTTATTAATGACCTTCTAACTGCCATATCCGCAAGATAACCAGTTTCCTGTGCTCCCTTTCCAGGCTTTTCTTCATGCAAATATATGCAAATATAAGCATAAATTAATTTTTACTGTTTTCTTCCAAAAAGGTAACAAACTAAACAAAATGTTCTGCTCTTTGCTTTTCTTACTCAACAGTATATCTCAGAGATCTCTTTCAACATCGTAGAAAACTTTCTCATTGTTCTTTTAGCTGCATAATATTTGGCTGAATGGAAGTTCCATAAAATATTTAAGTAGTCGCTTTTTGATATACATTTGGGTTGCTAATACCAAACTTGTGTATTTACAAAGAATGGAGCAGAAGAAACCTGTAAACTAGTGTCATATGACACAGCAATGTTAATTGAGAATACTGGGTGTGACAGGAACAGGGATTGGGATGGGACAATACTGGAACTGAGACGTAGGGTTAGGAAGCCCAGGGAAGAACTGAAAGACAGCTTGGTAAACTTGGTCCTTGTGAGGAAGGTGAGGCAGGAAAGAGCACAGAAATGAATCTGGCATTTATGGACAGACCTGAAAAAGGATCAGAAAAGAAACTGGGCTTGAGAAGGGACACGGGGTAGCTAAGAGAGAAGGGAGGTGGAATGCACATGTCAGAAGAGAACAATGTGAGAAATGCAGGGAGAAGTGACCAGGGCCTGCCTCTTTTTCTGCCCTCTCTGCACTCCTGCCTTAGCCCAGGGACACAGTTAGGTCAGCTCTCCCTTGTCACTTCAGCTCCCAGAAAACAGCCCCATTGCTCTCCCACATTTGGGACTGGCATGATGATGTGAGTGATGCCAGATAAGAAAATGCCTCTTTCCATGATGCTCCCTCCACACTCTGAGAAAATCCACCAATTAGAAATGTGTGTATATAAACACACATTGGTTACTAAGGTTGGTAAGAAGTCAGCATTGTGGAGTGAGTTCGTGCTCACAATTGCCAGCCGAGAAAATCTAGAGAGGTACTGTCACTACTGAAATTTGGAGCAGGAACCTCAAGGAAAACTTAAACATTAAGCTGGACTTGGGATCACTCAGGGAGGTAATATGGGGAACTATAGGAAATGAGAAAATCATGGAAGCACAGGACAATATAGTGGAAGATGACCTCAACAGCTAGAATCAAACATTTAGGTCAGCTGTCAGAGAACGAATTACACTTTTCCTTGCTTTTCAGATTCAGAGATCTTGGTGTTCTAAAAAATCACACATATTTTGAATATTTATACATGTCAAATTTATTTTGTGAAATGTATTTTAACTAAAAAGTGTGTACAAACATATATATCCAGTTAAAAAACAACAAAGTGATTTCCCATGGAGGAATCATGCAGTTAGAAAATAAAGCACTGTCAGTAACTTAAAGTTCCCTTGTACATCACAAACCATTTGGTGATGAAAATAATCATTTCAGATTTGAACCAGTGCTTTCAGATTGTTCAGGTCCGTGATGATGACCCATGATTGTCCTTAGGACAGAGATAATCCTTGAGGAGTTGACAGCACTATTTCATGACATCTTGAAACGCCTCTATGAATTAGTCATTATGGAGGGTAAAGATAAAAGGGTTCAAGGCCTGCCCATGGCTGAGTGGTTAAGTTTGCATGCTTCGCTTCGGCAGCTCAAGTTTTCTCCAGTTTGGATCCCAGGCACAGACCTAGCACTGCTCATCAGGCCATGCTGAGGCGGCACCCCACATAACACAACTACAAGGACCTGCAACTAGAATATACAACTATGTACTGGGGAGGGGGGAGCGGCAGGGTGGGGAGGGGGGGCTTTAGGGGTAAGAAGAAGAAGAACAAAAAGATTGGCAACAGATGTTAGCTCAGGTGCCAATCTTTAAAAAAAAAGGTTCAGAAAGGGAGTCACCACTGAAATCATCAGTGGCACCACCCTGTTGTACTCGGCTGCCTGGATTTACTTGGATTTCACGTAGAGAAATAAGCAGACACCATAGCCGATTACAACAAAGGTGAAGTGGGAGGCACATGTAGAGAAGGCTTTCCTCCGGCCAGAGGCTGAGGGGATCTTGAGGATGAAGGAGATGACGTAGGTGTAGGAGACAACCGTCGGGGCCAGAGAACCAATGATAATGACCACAGCCATTCAACACAGAACAAACTCTGTGAAAAGACTGTCCTCACAGGATAGTTTCAGCAGTTGCCCTCACTGACAGTAAAAATGGTCTAACACATTTGATTTGCAGAAATTAAACTGAAATGTGGCATACATTGGCCAGATTTAAAATAGGAACCCAAACACCCATGACACAACTACCACCCAGATGCAGGTGTAGCTGTTCCTAACAATGTTGTACTTCAGAGGGTTACAGACAGTCACATAATGGTCCACAGCCATCGCTCCCATTAATATAAACCATGACATACCCAAGGAAAGGTACAATACAGTTGTGCACCACATGCAGTCTCATGAAGCGGCAACCCCTAGAGTATCAAGGGGATTGCAACAGATGTGATCAGGATCCCTAGACAGAAAGGTAGGCAAGGAAGAAATACAAGGGAAACTGCAGACATTTGTCAACACAGACCATCATGATGATGACTGTGTTTCCAATTAATGTCACAGAGTAGAAGAGGAAGAAGGTAGCAAACAAGATATGGCATTATTCTTGCGAGTCAAGGACCTAAGAGATATAAATTCAGCGGCACTAGAGTGATTCCTCCGGTTAGTTCTGAGCACTTCCTCCTTATGAAATCTAGAGAGTAAAAGCGAACACTGCTTCTATCTCAAAACAAATAGAAACAGTTCCAGGCAGAGAAAATATTCTCCTCTTCTTCATAGGCTCTAAAATATCACTAGGAAAGGTTTGTGTTCTACTGTTCCCTCTACGTACAATGCTAATTCTTTTAAGAATGTACACAATATATGAAGAAAATTGCTTCTGGCCCAGAAGATGAGGCCAGTCACCAACACCACCCCATAGGCAAGACAACTCCTTGCCCAATACACACCACCTGCATCTCTCAATCCACAGGTTATCCTGCCTCCCACTCTACTCTGAACAGCCATGCAGTCTGCCTCCCTGACCACAGCATGCTCCTTTATACCACTAAGTCCCTTCCATGGGGAATGCCCTAAACTATCTGGTCCACCAAGCATATTCTGTCCTGTGAGCTCTGCTCCAGTATCACATCCTATAAAAAAGTTTTCCCACCCAATCCTACCCAAATCTGGTTATGTGTTTACTTTGGTTCTTCCTGACACAGGGTCTATTTGCATCATAATCATTTTAAAGGCTTTCCTTTACCTCCATCATCATAGGTATCACTGGTGGGTGTGAATGTGCGGAACTCTGAGGAATTTCTGTAATATGTTGAGGGCAAGGACTGTCTTTCTCAGGCCACTGGTCAGCTAGTTCCCTGAATGAATTACTGTTTTCTTTCTCCCTACTCTTGGAAGGGAAAGTCTGCCTTGCTCTGCTCCCCAGTGAATGTGTCTTCTCATAGGAGGTAGGCTAACAAGCACCTGGGCTTAGTCAGTCAGGGGCCTCTTTCTCCCAGACTCTAATACCAATTCCAGACTAACAGGAGGAGGGTCTAGAGGAGAGCGTGGGAGGAGCTTCCATCCTCAGTTTCCACCTGTCCCACACTGACCTCATGCTGGGACTGGCAGACAAGAGACTAAAGGTCCAATTTCAACATCCTCTGCCTTCACAAGAGCCCAAAACCCTAGATCCAGCAGGAAGTCAAAGCCACCAAATGTGAAATCTGGGCCCAGTCCAGGCCCTACATATAAGTGGCCATAGTCTCAGTCTAACAGAAGTTCAAAAACTCTCCCCAGAGCCAATGTTCCTTTTACAACCAGGTTTTTCCTACAAAATCATATGAAAAATTAAAGACTCAGTTGTAACTAACATGAAATAGACCCAAGGACCTGAGCCCCTTAGGATTTCTGGGCTCCATCTCTCATTTCCTTCAGGTCTTTGCTCAAGTGCCCAAGCTCAGGGAGCCTTTCCTCATCATCTTCTCTAAAAGGACACAGACCACCCTTCACTCTCTGTCACCTCACCAGGATATATTTATCTTCTCAGCTCTCCTCAACTGAAATTATATGTTTGCTTTTTGTTTATTTCTGTCTCCCATTTTACAATGTAAGCTCCACGAAATCAGAAAGTTTGTCATGCTTGCTTACCGTTTCTGCTACTTGATGAATATTTTTGAATGAATAAGTCAATGAATCGATCAATTAATGAATTTATGAACAAAGCTTATCTAGTCCCAGCTAAGGCCAATTCTGAAGCCAATTCTCCCTTCAGTCTTCACTGAAACACTGCCCTGCCAACATGCACTCCTCTCTCTGCAGATCCCTTATAAAATGGCAATTGGGTAACAATTGTTTGGAGAGCTCAGTAGTCTGCCTTCCATCATTTCTGTTTAGCCAGGACCAGATGAAAAGGAGAGAGGAGGGTCATAACAAGAGCAAGGAGCTGTGCCTATGTCCAATATTGGGTCAGGAAAGAGCGGAATCTACTCTCTGCTGTACAGGGAGTGGGGATTTGAAGATGAGCCCATACAGTCTTCTGCTCCCCTAGCCCACTCTTCAGGCTGTAGGTATCCTTGTTCTAGAAGGAAGCCGGACTCAGAACTTCCCGTTTGATCCTCTCCTACTCTGTCTTTCACAGAGAGAAACTGCTAAAAGATACTTACCTCCAGAGAAAGAGACTGAACTGGAAATTCTATAGCTCTCAAGGATGTGCCCCAGGCTACTACGCTCAGCCTGACTAGTGCTGAGCATGCTCTGTGGGCCAGAGCAAGTAGCTGCTGTTTTCACTCTCAGTGAAAGACAAAATTGTCCTCACACTAGCTTGTAGAAAAAAATTCAGTAATAACTGCTATGGGAAGCCCAATTGTATCTCTCTGACTTTCTCTCCTTCTTTCCCTCCCCAATGTGTCGCCAAGGAGAGTTATATGCTGAGGAACCAAATTTGCCTAAGTTCAGAGAAACCCTAGGGATGCAGTGAAGGGAAAGACAGAGAAACTTCCAGCCCTTCTCTCATGAGGCTAATCAAATTTAAGAACTCTTAAAAGTTTTTTTAATGGCCACACTTGAAATCTCCCTCATCAGGAGTTTCTCAGCACCCAGGCTGCCCTCCTCCTAGGCCCCAAGTCCCCCATAGAAACATCAGAAAACAAGTAGGAACTGTCAGAACTAACTTTGTCAAACTCTAGAAAAGAATAAAAGATTTATAACAACCAAGGAAACACTGATTCAAGAAAAAGGCAACTTAAAAATGTTAAGAAAACTTTGTGATGAAGAAAACTTTTATTTACCCTTGCCCATGCTTTCCCCCTCTCAGCAGCAGTCTTGAAATAGCAATTTGCATTCCCATTGTGGGACCCCAGTCCCTGGTTCTCAAGGGAGCAGAGTAGATCTTACTTACAAAGTATTGTGCACGTCTGTTCTAACTGTCTGGGGCTACCTGAAGGACTGACACAAGATGCTTCTCCTTGTTTCACCTAACACAGAACTCACCCAGGGTGGAAAGAGGCAGGCATTGCTCAAGCAAGTTTTTGCTTACTAAAAACCCTCAGCAACCTGGGGCAAAAGATTATTGTTAAGACATACAATAGGCCATCGAAAACCTCAGAAGGAAAGTTTCTTTGGGAAATTGGGGTTTTTAAAAGCACTTGCATTATACTGGGGGATTTAGCTGTAAATGCCTACATTAAAAAAGTAGAAAGACTTCAAATCAATAACCTAACTTTGCATCATAAGGAATCAGAAAAAGAAGAGCAAATTTAATCCAAAACTAGAAAAAGGAAGGAAATAAAAATTAGAGAAGAGATAAATAAGACAGAGGATATAAAAACAACAGAGCAAATCAACAAAATCAGAAATGGGTTATTTGATAAGATTGACAAAATTGACAAAGTTTAACTAGATTGACTAAGAAAAAAAGAAAGAAGACTCAAATTACTAAAATCAGAAAAGAAAGTGGAGACATCATTATGTATTTTATATAAATAAAAGATGATTATAAGAAAATACTATGAACAATTGTATCCAACACATTGGATAACCTGGATGAAACAGATAAATTCCTAGAAACGAACAACCTACCAAGACTGTTTCATTATGAAACAGAAAATCTGAAGAGACTTATAACAAGTAAAGAGATTAAATTGATAATCAATACCTCTCCAAAAAAGTCCAGAGCCAGATGGTTTCAATGGTAAATTCTATCAAAGATTGAAAGAAGAATTATCACCAATCCTTCTCAATCTCTTCCAACAAATAAAAGAAAAGAAACTTTCTAACTCATTCTATGAGGTCAGCATTATCCTGATACCAAAGCCATACAAAGACATCACAGGAAAAGAAAATAGACCAATATCCTTTACAAACATAGATGCAAAAATCTTCAACAAAATACTAGCAAAGTGAATCCAGAAGCATATTAAAAGGATTATACACCACGACCACGTGGGCTTTGCCCCAGGAATGCAAGGGCGGTTCAACATAAGAAAACTCAAAGAATGTAATACAGTATATTAATAGAATGAAGAGGGAAAAAACCACATTATCATCTCAATTGACACAGAAAAGGAATTTAACAAAAGCCAACATCCTTTCATCAACTCAGAAAACTAGGAACAGAAGGAAACTTCCTCAATATTATAAAAGGTATGCACAAAAAACCCCTCAAAACTAAAATCATACCCAATGGTGAGAAACTGAAAGTCTTCCCACTAATATCAGCAATAAGACAAGAATGACCACTTTCACTGTTGCTATTTGACATTGTCCTGGAAGTTCTAGCCAGAGCAATTAGGAGGGAAAAAAAAGAAGGAGGGAAAGAAGGAAGGAAGGGAGGGAGGGAGGAAATTCAAGTCACCCAAATTGGAAAGGAAGAAGTAAAGCTATCTACATTCTCAGATGACATAATCCTATACATAGAAAATGCCAAAGAATCCACAAAAAACCTACTAGAGCTAACAAATGAATTCCACAAAAACTTACAGAGTTCAAAATCAACACAGAAGAGTCAGTTGTTTTTCTAGACACCAGCAAAGAACAATCCAAGAGGAAAATTAAGAAAACACTTCTATTTACAATAACATCCAAAAGAATAAAATACTTGTTACTGAAATACCTATTACCTATACCTAAAATAACATTTAACCAAGGAAGTGAAAGACTTGTACTGAAAACTAAACAACATTGCTGAAAGAAATTAGACTATTACATAAATGAGTCAAAGATGGCCTCTGTGTATTGCCCATAGGTTGTTTACTTCTTCACTGCAGGTTGAGACCTGTTAGTGCAACAGCTCAACAGCACCAAACTCTATCTTTCATGCATCCAATTTATTTTTTAAATAGCCCATATAAGCAGATTTTTAGCTATTTGAGCCTTCCTGCTTTGTATACCCCACATCTGCTGACCATTGATAAAATAGATCATCATAGTTATAACAGTCTCAACTTGCTACAGCCCTTCAGAGCCCATAGACTCCACATAGTACTGCTGAGTGACATCACCTAGACAAGGAAGGCTCCTCTCCAACCCCTTATTCCCCTGGGAGCTTCCTTGCCTTCCTCCCCTCCTGGTGGCCCCTTGTCTTAGGCCTTTGGACAGTCTCATGCTATGAAGGACTTCCACGCTCATGAAACCCTGTCCAATAAAGTTTGTTGTGTGTCACTGCTCCTCATGGTCATATTTTTTTCCTAGATTATTTCCAAAATCCCTTACACAGACCTCAGTAAATAGAAATAACATACCATGTTCATGGATGGGAAGACATAATATTGTTAAGTTGGCAATCCTAGCAAAAGCAACCTACAGAGTCAATGTAATCTCTATCAAAATTCCAACAGCCTTTTTTGCAGAAATGAAAAAGCTGATTCTTAAATTTACATGGAATTGCAAGGAATCCTAAATAGTCAAAACAACCTTGAACAAGAACAACAAAGTTAAAGAACTCACATTTCCCAATTTCAGAACTTACTACAAAGCTACATAATCAAAACAGTGTGGTACAGCCATAAGGATGGATATGAAGACCAATAGAATAGAATTTAGAGCTCAGAAATAAACTCACATAGCCAACTGGTTTTCAACAAGGGTGCCCAAAACATTGAATTTCTGTAAGAAGGTGCTGGGAAAACTGGATTTCCACATGCAAAAGAACGAAGTTGGGCTCCTATCTCATGCCATTTACAAAAATTAACTCAAAATGAATCAATGACCTAAATATAAGAGCTAAAACCGTAAAAATCTTAGAAGAAAACATACAGGTAAATCTTTATGACCTTGGATTTGGCCATTGATGATAGAAAAGCATGAGAAACAAAAGCACGAGAAACCAAAAGCATGAGAAACAAGAGAAAAATAGATAAATTGGAGTTTATCAAAAGTACAAACGTTCGTTCACCAAAGGACATTATCAAAAAAGTGAAAAGACAACCTACAGTATAGGATAAAATATTTGCAAATACTATATCTGATAAGGGTTTACTATCTAGAATATAGAAAGAATTCCTACAACTCAACAACAAAAAGACAAACAAACCAGTCAAAAACTGGGCAAAGGTTTGAATAGACATTTTGCCAAAGAAGATACACAAACGGCCAATAAGCACATTAAAAGATGCTCAATATCACTAGTCATTAGGGGAATGTAAATCAAAACCACAGTGAGAAATCACTTCATACCTACTAGGATGGCTACAATTAAAAACAAACAAACAAACAGAAAATAACAAGTGTTGGCAAGAATGTGGAGAAATTAGAACCTTCATATATTGTTGGCAGAAACGTAAAATGGTCCAGCTGCTGTAGAAAACAGTTTGGCAGTTCCTTAGAAAGTTAAACATGGTATTACCATATGACCCAGAAATTCTACTTGTAAGCATATATTCAAAAGAATTGAAAACAGGGACTCAAACAGATATTTACGCCGTTGTTCACTGCAGAATTATTCATAATAAGCAAAAAGTGGAAGAACTCTAAATGTTCACCAACAGATGAACGGATAAACAAAATGTGGTGTATACATGCAATGGAGTATCACTGAGCCATAAAAAGGAATGAAGTTCTGATAAAGGCTACAACATGGATGAACTTGAAAACATTAAGCTAAGTGAAACAAGTCAAACAAAAACGACAAATGTCGTATGATTCCATTTATATGAAATATCTAGAATAGGCAAATTCATAGAAACGCAAAACAGATTAGAGGTCACCAGGGGCTTGGAGAAGGGGAGAATGGAAAGTTATTGCTTAATGAATAGAATTTCTGTTTGGTGTGATGAAACAGTTTTGGAAATAGTGGTAATGGCGACACAATATTGTGAATGTAATTAATGTAATTAAGCATACTGAATTTTACACATCAAATTATTAAAATGGTAAATTTTGTTATATATATTTACCACAGTAAGAAAAAAAGACTTGAGAGGAGGAGTATTAAAACAAACAAACAAACAAACAAAACACCCAGAGATGACCAAATGGGCTCCTGTCAAAATTTTTTCTTCATCTCAAAGCCCTCATGAGCCCCATATTCCCCAGATGGTCTCTGCACTCCCTCTACCAGATATCCTCTGGCCAAAGTTATGAGATCCCTCATAAGAGAAATAGAGAGCATCTGCCATCCATCCAATCTCACGGTCTGCTAATGCTACAGCCCATTCCAGTCTGCCCAACATGCAGGCATTCCAGCTGGCTGTTCAGACATACCTTTCCCTAGCAGGTCTTCAAATTCTATTGGGTCACCTCCCTGAGCTGGCTGGAGTGGGAAGCAAAGAGTGAAGGGTCAAAATGCAGGGGCTGAAGATTATAAAAATCACTTCAATGTGCTTATCTTTGCTTTTGGAGAAATAATTATTAATAAATTAGAAAATTAACAGAAGCTCATGTTAAAAATTCAAGCTGTATAAAAGGAAATAAAGTAGTTAAAAATTCAATATTCCTCTAGAGTTGTCCCATCTCCTAGAGCTAAATACTTTTATTCACCTCTTATGCATCCATACAGAAATTATCCATGCATATATTTGATATGTACCCATACACTCTTTTCTTCAAGCAGTATTCTATCATACATTGGCTGGTTCAGATCCTGGGCGCTGACATGGCACCACTCATCAGGCCATGCTGAGGTGGCGTCCCACATAGCACAACCAGAGGCACTCACGACTAGAATATACAAGTATGTACTGGGGGGCTTTGAGGAGAAGAAGAAAGAAAAATGAAGAAGATTGGCAACAGTTGTAGCACAGGTGCCAATCTTTAAAAAAATAAATAAATAATTAATTATGTTAAATTTTTCTTTTATCAAATTGCCTTCCAAAAAGTTGCAATAATTTATAATCTCTTGAAATGAGATTACATTGGGTCTATGCCCAGAGTCTTTGAGCAGTATGTTTCCACTTCAATGTTAACTCTGTGCAGACCCTAGAAATGACGCTAACGTATCAGGAGTCAGTAATTGTATGGTGTCCTGGAAATAAGGACACATCTCAGAGGTCCTTGCCCCATGGGAACAGTGTTGACAGCTGCCCAGGAAGTGTCTGTGCTAACATCTGCCTGTTTGCCTTGGAGCAGCTGTGTTGGGTCATATGATTACAGATGGAGAATGTGAAAGGAAGGCTGCTGGCAAACGAGGAAATGCAAAGGACGTAGACTCAGACTCTTTCTCTCAGGACTCCTTTTTCAGAATCAATTTCCTTAAATCATATCCTAGATCCTAGATTCAAAGCCACATCAAATCATCAGAAAAAGGAGCCTGGTGTCTTGAGTTCTATAACCGACTCTTTCCCTGACTTATTGAATTCATGGTTCTATGTTTCTCTCCAAAATACAAAGAGCAGACTATCCAGGATGAAAAAGGAAAAACTATCATAGAGAAGAGTAAGGTCTCTGAAATTGGTTAAGTCTGTCTTCTACCTTCATTCAGCAGTAGAAATTCCTCACATGGCCTCTCGTATCCATTCTCAACTCTCTTCATTTCATTCTGCACAAAGGAACTCCACGATCCTTTTTAAAAAATCGTGGTTAAAATACAGATAACATAAATGTACCATCTTAACCATGTTTAAGTGTCGAGTTAAGTACATTCACATTATTGTACAACAGATCTTTAAACTCTTTGCATCTTGTAAAACTGAGACTCTATACCCATGAGACAACTCCCCACTCCCCTCTCACCCCAGCCTCTGGCAACCACCATTCTACTTTCTGTCTCTATGAATCTGACTACTCTAGGTACCTCACTTAAGTGGAATAACATAGCATTTGGTTTTTTGTGTGGACTTTTTTCACTTAGTATAATGTCCTTAAGATTCATCTATGTTGTAGCATGTGTCAAAATTTCTTTAGTTTTAAAGACAGAATAATATTCCACGGTTCCATGGTATGTATATACCACATTTGTCCATTCACCCATTGATGGGCACTTGGGTTGCTTCCACCTTTTGGCTACTATGAATAATGCTGCAGTGAATATGGGTGTTCAAATATCTTTGACACTCTACTTTCAATTCTTTTGAGTATATACACAGAAGTGAAGTTGTTGGATTATATGGTAATTCTATTTTTAACTTTTTGAGGAACCATCATACCATTGTCCACAGGCTGCACCATTTTACATTCCCACTAAAGTGCACAAGGGTTCCAATTTTTCCACATCGTTGTCAACACTTATTTCCTGGGGGTTTTTTTGACTGGTAGCCATCCTAATGGATCCGAGGTGATCAGAAACCTTTTAAAAAGCCAAATTGGATCATCTTACTCCCCTGCTTAAAACTCTTCTAACACGTTTCATTGTTCTTAGGGCAACTCTCCAGTCTCTAGCAAGACCTTCAGCATTCTATGATGATATAGCTTCGTCCACTTGGCTCCCACCGCCTGCTCTCATTTCTTTTGCTTTCTCTCCTCCAGATACCCTCATAGTCTCTCAGCTCATTGAACAAGTTTTGCTCCCTCCTCATGCCTCAGGACCTTTGAACGTGCTATTTCCTTTATCTTAAATGTTTTTCCCCTTCCCACCCACCCTTCCTAGTCAACTTTTATACATTTTTCAGCCCCTACTCAAAGGTCACTTACTCAGGAAGGCTTTCTCTGACCCATTCTGTTAAATGCTCTCATTGTATCCACTACTTTTGCTTCATGGAGTTTTTCACAATTTGTAATTACATATGTATTTGGTTTATTATTATTATTATTAATGCTGGTTCTCCCCTCTGTATCAGAGGGAGAGATTAGAAAAAGAGATCATTTTCTTTTTCACACTGTTGTATTCACAGGCCCTGGCATGTATTAAAAACTCAATCTTTGCTTCCCTTTAATTGCAAATAAGTTTGAGTATATTTTCACAGCTTTTAAAGCCATTTACAATTGTTTTTCTGAAAACTGTCTCTTTATATACTTGCTGCTTTTTAATGGTTTGTTGGCTTTTCTCCTATGATTTTAGTAAGTTTTTGTATACATTAAAGTAAGTGTGCTCTTTAACTCTAATATGTATTGGAAATATCTTTCTCAGTTTTCTGTTTGCCTTCTGATTTTGATTATGCTTTGCCATGAAGTAATTTTTCTCAAATTGCACAGTATTATTTTTCAATCTTTTATTTCATGGTTCTCAAGTTTTATGTTTTGTTTACAAAGTGCCACTCCAAGGTTACATGTTTTTGTTGTTATTAAATGTTTTCTCTTACACTTTTTTATGCTATGAGTGGTCTTTATTGTTTCCTTTTTTTCACTTTCAGTTTTTCTTCAATAGTCTGTGCTATTCTTACAAACAGAGATAAGCAATAAACTTTTTAAATTTTACATTTAAATTTTGCATTTATTTTAAACTTTCTGACTTGAAAGAGATCCCATACATCAGGGCATCTTTGAAATGTAGGGTACCCAATATTTAATACTAGTGAATATGAAGTTGAATGACTTACTCAAGGTCATATTGCAATTTACTAGTAAAACAGATTTAGTGACCAGGGTCTCCTTATTCTTAGACTAATGTTCATTATTAGTATAAAATACTGTTTTGTAGAGGGTTTTTTATGAATAATGAATCGTTCTGGATAATCTCTTAGAACCTACAAAATCTGATAAGACTCAAAAATATCCATGGGGGCTGGCCTGGTGGTGTAGTGGTTAAGTTTGCGCACTCCGCTTCAGTGGCCCAGGGTTTTGCAGGTTTGGATCCCAGGCATGGACCTATGCGCTACTCATCAAGCCGTGCTGTGGTGGCATCCCACATACAAAATAGAGGAAGATTGGCACAGATGTTAGCTCAGGGACAATCTTCCTCAAGCCTCAAGCAAAAAGAGGAGGATTGGCACCAGATGTTAGCTCAGGGCTAATCTCCCTCACCAAAAAAAAAAAAAGTCCATGTAGAAATTGTTTCATTTTGGCACATAATAGACGCTCAGTGAATTTTATCCCCATATCTTATCCTAGAGTGAAATTCGAATAGACAGGAGGGCTAAATGTAAAATTTGAAAAGAGAAAAAGGAAAAATAAGTAAATTTCTTTTATAATTTAGGAGTGTGGAAAAACTTTCTCACTGTGATACAAAATCCAGAAGCATAAAAGAAATAATAGATAAGTTTGTCTACACAAAAATTTTTAAAAATTTAACTCTTACCTGTCAAAATGACCTTAAGCAAAGTCAAACACAAAAACGTTTTGGAGAAAATGTAGGTAAATTATATCAGAGATAAAAAGCTAACCTACTTAATATATAAAAAGCTCTTAAAATCAAGAAAATAGATCAAAACCTAAAAGAAGAAAGTTAAAAAAATAGAAATCATCAGCCCTCAGAGAAAGATACACAGATGCCCCTTACAAATATGATGTTCAGCTTCACTCACTATAAGAGAAATTCACATTAAAATGACAATGAGATACCATTTCTCCTCTATTAGATTGGCAAAAATGACTTGTTGGGAAGACTGATGCAGAACGGAGCGAACTGCTTTCTCCAACAACCAACTCCTTTGATGGCAGTTTCAAGGATACTCACAGAGGGAAGGGGTCGGGTGGAGGTAGGTCCACCTACTACCCTGTAGCATTTGGAGATAACCTTTAACTAAGGTTCATTCTGCTCAGTACTAATAGGAGATCGAAACTTTTGGGTTT
Organism: Equus asinus; assembly: GCF_041296235.1. Lineage (NCBI taxonomy): Eukaryota > Metazoa > Chordata > Mammalia > Perissodactyla > Equidae > Equus > Equus asinus. The sequence continues at coordinate 194,493,110 of NC_091790.1, read as the reverse complement.
GTCTTGTGATATAACATTCCCAAAAACACACGGAAAAGGAAGAGAGAGGTTGATGGAGATAGACATGTAAATATAAATAAGTATATAGCAGCCTATCACTGATAAATACAAGGCTGAAATACAAAGCTCAGATAGGTGGGATCAGTGCACCTCAGGCAGGGATAAAAAACTGCAGGCTTCCTCCCACCCCACCCCTTCTCCAGCTCTGCCCCTGCAAAACTCTCTGCATGGAGTCGCTGGGCTTCTTGTAGGTCTCTGGCTCTCAGAGAAGCTACAGGAGGAATAAAAGGAGCTAAGCTTGGTCTCTGCCCCTGAATCCATCGAGCAGAAAGATCTCTCCATCTTCCCTTAGGAGAAGTAGGAGAGCTAGTAGGGCAAGAGGTCAGGAGTGTTAGGCACAATCTCTCCTCCTGGACACCAGTGAGGCAGGGAATAAATGTAACTACTCTAATAATAATCTACCACCTTCTATCTACAACCCACCCTTCCAGTTATATTCAGCTAATCTGTGTTCACTTACCTTGTACTGTGCCCATTTTGGACTACTTACTATGTGCCAAAGGCTTGCTTACCAAATGCTGTCCCTATCTCCCTGAATTCAGACTTCTGTTCATGCTGATTCTGACTTTTGAAATGTCCTCTCTTCCCATCTTTATCTATTAATGTTGTACCAGTACTTTAAGGACTAGCTCAGATGATTACTCTTTCGAGTAACCTGTGCTTCCATCCAGACGTGATCTCTTCCCCTTTGGAATTTTCTGAGCACTCGGTACCTCTCCTCTAGAACCTAGCAGGTCCAGCGCTACACTACAGTTATTTGTAGACATATCTTATCCCAATTATGTGGATTTTAGTTCATAGTTCTTAGTTCCGGGACAGGGTTCACTTTTACATCTTCACAGAGTCTGGTGCAGTATTGAACACATTGCTTGTATTCAGGAAGTTTTTGTTAAAAGAGGAATAAATGTGTGTGTGAACAAATGAGGAAATCCCCTGGGTCTCATTTCTAGAAAAGTTTTGCCAACTGAAAAGTCAATGTTCTTTGATATATGTATACATGTATTCTGATCTTCAAAAAGAAGTGATATGCCTCTTAGGGAAAGAGTAATGGTTTCAATTTATTGTGTACCTATCATGTGTCAGATGCTTCACACAGGTTCTCATTCAACAACGACAGTGACCCTGTTACTAAAGAAGCAGCTAACATTCATTGAGCTCTTACTGTGTACTAAGCCCTCTTCTAAGAACTAGATGCATATTATGTAATTCATAATCCACAACTACTCTATGTGGTATTAGCAGCATTACCTCTATTTTACTAGATAAGGAAAATGAAATAGACGTTATGTAACATACCCAAGATTGCTATAAGTTGTGAGTAAGAAAGCCAGGATGCAAATGCCAGCAGCTCACCTCTGTAGTCTGAGCTCTCAATCACTAGTTATTATTATCCCCTTTTTTGGAATGACAAAACTGAAGTTCAGAGGATTTAAGTAATTTTTCCCCAGACACACAGCTGGATTTTGAAACTAGATATATCTGATTCTACAGCTTCATATCAACCCCTAACATCTACTACCTCCCTTACAAATGAACCTCCTCTCCTGTCTAATAAACTTAAAAACATTTTGAGTGGCAGAGCTTTGGGCCTCAATTCAGGAAGACAGGATGGAGCCTAAGTGAAATGGTAATCTAAAATATTGATAGATATTATAGATATCTATCAATATCATGATACCTATAGATAATATAAAAGCCTATGAAACAACTTTTTAGTTTTCTCCCATCAAACACAATCCATGTGAAACTCTTGGAAGAGGCTCCAGGGTCCTAAACCATTAATTCCATCTCCAAATACAGAAGGAATGCAATGAAATGTGAATTACATGATGCATAAATTGACGGATTATATAAGTCCCTTAACATATTCCCAAGTACTCAGGTCCATCAGCAGCAAGTGTTCTGGGAAGGAGGTATGGGGTGGAGATGAGAAAAGAACATAACTCAAGACTCTAGATTTTTATAGCACTAGTGTTATCAGGACCATGTCAAGTATGGTCCATGGATCGGAGCTGGTCCTTGAACTGTTTGCTACTGTTCCATGAAAAGAAACTTACAAACCGGAAAGTAAATAGTTAGAAACATTTATGGCAATATGGCTTGGTGTGAGATCCAGACACAAATCCAAGGGCTGCTGACTGACTGACTTTGAACAAGCTAATCCCTGAACTTCAGTTGCCTTATCACAATAAAGATGGTCCTTTAGAAAGCAGAGGCAAGGATTAAAGAGCTGACACTCTGAAAGTTACACAGCCAGGGAAGTAAGGGTGAGGAATAAGTGGAAGTGAGGCAAGGGGAGACATGAAGCAAAGCTATAGGAAGGTGTGAAAGACAAAACCACCCCTCAGAGCAGCCCACAGCAGGGAGAGAACAGTGGGAGTTATCTGTATGGCTCCCCCTTGTCTCATTTCCCATTGGTCAAGGTTCATGCCCTGGGATACAACTACTCAGAATTCATGATGGTACCATCTTCCCCTTGACAGTCACTCAAGAAGCCCAAACCAAGGCCTGAAAGTGTGCCTTTTATACAAGTTTAAAAGTAGTGTGGTCATTTGGCATAGATAGGCTCAGCTTATGGACATGAGAGCTATTCACTCTCAGAGCTTTGACTCACCTTCCAGGCAGCTTGGGGAGCCCAGAAAAAGTGGCAGCAGTATGATCTAGGAGACAGACAATGCCTTTGGAAAGAAAGAGGCAATTGAGAAGATCAGAGGAGATGCCGAAGGTTTGTGTCTAATAAAAATGGCCCTACAGATATTTCATGAAAATTAGTAAGAATGAACATATAAAGCAGCTAGGACACAGTAGTCCAGACTGATCACAGAGATAGAAAGGATTTTTGGAAACTGTATCATTTGAGACGTTTTTAACTGTAGTAACGGAAAGCCCAAGTCAAATTGTCTTACACATAGAGGGAATCTAGTAAATGATAACTAAAAATATCCAGAGGGAAGACCTAAATCGTAGCATGGTTTTATCGGAACTTTAGCTACATTCCTGGGCATTTCTCTTGCTTTGAACTTCTTCTGTGGGTGTGTGTCATCCTTAGGCAGCTTCGCTTCCGTGGTGGCTGCAAAATGACAGCAGCAATTCTGACGTCTCGTTCACATGGCGCATTGCCCAGAGCGATGTCTCAACATAGCTCATTATAGTGTTATCTCAACATTGAATATAAATAGAAGAATTGATGTTTAATAAGCCAAATTGTGGCATATATCCACCTCTGAACCAAATACAGGGATTTCACTGGTAAGCTTAGGTGAAGCAGGCCACACCCCTAGAGGATGATTGTGACATAATAGAGGAGGGGTAGAGTGGGTGCTGGGAAGGCAATCACAGTGTCCACTACTGAGATCATCAGGTCTAACTCTTTTGTTTCATAGATAAACATAAAAACCAAAGCTCAATGCTTTTCCAAATTTGCATAGTTTGACAATTCTAGGTTAAGAATTAAACTCTACTGAATATCAGTCCCCTACATATTTCCAAAGAAGGAGGTAGACTGGGAAAGAAAAGATGTTGTGTCAGAAGTGTGTAACTATTAGGCAAGTATGTGGTAATAAACATGGTGAAAGAGAATAGTTTACCCAGGAAATCCATAGAAATGAAGACCCATAATCGGATTTCTGAATGAACTCTCCAGGAAGCTGAAGTGGGTCTGACATTAATAAATAAATAAAAACAGAATAAACTAGGGGTAAATAGAAGCCAAAAATGTAACATATACACATGAGTGTAGAAGGGATCTTTGAAGCAGTCTATAAATACAGTTATAGGTAATAAAATTCAAGGTAATCCCTCTCCTCCTGAGCTGAGAGATAGACACGATTGAATCAGAAGGGTGAAGACAAGGTGAGAATCTGAGAGTAGAGAAGAACCATCTACCTGACCACAGGGCAAGGCTTCCTATTCCCATTATTGCTGTGTTCTCCACTTACTACATTGAAATTTGTTGGTCTGTACCAGGGATCCATTTTAATGCAATAGACTTAAAGAGCAGGGAATGGAAGATAAGCCCCACCCCACGGAAAGAGAAAAAGGAACCAGAGAGGGAATGTAGCAGTGATTGGTAGGCATGTCAGGAGAGGGAGGTGGATGTGATGGTGACAGAAGACAGAGCACAGGCTACCTGAAGTCCTTGATGGACTAAGTTAAAATAGGGGATAGGAAAGAAAGTCTTTGGAACCAATCATCTACAGGATTGGAGTTTAGGAGAAATTAACAGGGTACTTAGAAAGGTATTCACACTGTGATTTTAAGCAAATAAAAAAGCAGGAAATGGGGGGGAAAGTATTGGTAAAAGTCCATCCTACCATTTATGAAATTCTTGATATTTGTAATCTGCATTACAGCTGAGGTGCAAAATACAGAAATCCTTATTCCAAAAATTACACTGACCTTTGTGTGGCCTCAGCAAACCTAAGAAAAACTTGAATTCTATACATCATTTAAGTAGCTAATGGAAATATTAACTACAACCACGCATAGATACACACACACACACACACACACACACACACACAGACACTCAGGAGACACCTGGTCATTAGAAGAATTGCTAAATCACTTAATCAAATTTCAGCAAATTACTGCTCAGCTATGTGGTTTACATCTTGTTCAAATAGACTCCTGGTAGCTATTGTCCCTCATTTCCACTTGTCTTTTGTGTTCTTAGGATAAAGCAGAGAGTATTCAACAGAAATATCTGAATTGGTAGGATCCAAAAGGCTCCTGGATGAACTCCACTTCTTGAGAGCAGCATTCATGTTTTCGATGTTAGGAACATTTATTTATGAGTTGGGAATAAGCAAAGAAGCAGTTAAAGAAACTAGTGTCATGTCAACACCCAGGAGTCATCACTGATCTCTTTTGAAATTCCAGTTGAGCCTAGATTCCAGAAAAGACTGAGACTAACATACATAATGTGGTTGCCGTGGATAAGCTGGTAATTAAGGGTGTCAGTGGAGCTCTATATCAGCTTGTTTTGTAGAAATAATGTTGTTGATCCATGGAGTATAGCTGTAGAGGTCAGTGAAAACAACACTGTGTCCTGTCAGAATACATCCGTTTGCCCAAGACATAATTCCTTGTAATTCCCTGCCACATATGGCTGGTGCAGCTGTGACCACCTGCCAGACAGAGTAGAGGAGATCAGAACCTCCCTCCCACCCGAAAATTCCCCAAAAACTCCCCCTCCTCCAAAAAATTCCCCCCAAAAAAATCTGAACAAAAATGTGAGCCACTATATTTGCCATGCAAACTGGCCCAGGATATAAGAAAATAGTGTAAAAGCTTCTTTCCACTGCACTAACTCCCTCTACCTTCCAGTCTTTCCTAGACAGAAATTTCAAAGGAGTAGCTGGAAGTTAGCTTTACATGCCCCAAAAATCTATTCCTCATCTCTAAACAGGAGGGAGGAGAGAGAGAGGCATCATTCTTCAGCCCTTTACTCTCTGAACTCTTAGCCTGATTGCAAAATCCAGGATGAGAGGTAGCAGACACAAAGAGAAAGAGAAAGAGCAAAGACTGTGCTTGTGGGCAAATAAGATGAGAAAAGTTACCTGGCACTGCTCTTTGCTTCCTAGTATGTCTCCGAAACAGAAAAAGTCTTCAAGGAATTTTTCACCCAGGAATATTTTGCAGTTTAAATCAGAATTTATTTGAGCCTTAATGCTGTGCACGTTACCGTGTCGATGTCCTAAGCACAAGAAATAAAAGAGACTTTCTTTCTTGTTTGCATTTTCACAAGGCATCCTGCCTCCTCCTCCTTCAGAGCTTCTGCTCAGTTAGAATGGACTGCACCATCGCTTAAACATCGTCCTGCCCAGGTTATCATCTCTGAAAGATGATCAGCATCAAGAGGGGGTTGGTGAGAAGACACTCCACACATCAAACAAGATCTGATTCTCTGCCATCACCAAGTTTGTGATGTTAGACAATTCGTTAAACTCCCTGAGTCTTGGTTGCCTCATTTATAACATACCAGTCCTAAGAAAATTTTTCTACGTGATGTATTATTACAATTGTATAATATGTATAGGATGCTTAGGGCCTGGAACTTAATTGGTGCTCAACAAATTGTAGCTATTATCATTGTTGTTGTAACTCATAACAATATTGCTCCTGTTAGATAAGGGGAAAATACAATTTTCACCAATTTGCAAATTAAGATTCAAAGAAGTTAAAGAATTTGCCCATAACCCTATAATCAATGGCAGAACCAATACCCAAACATAGATCCTTGAATCCCAGTCCCCTGCAGTCTATGTCAGGTGTTACATGTATGTATCAGGATGTATGTATTTAGGATTTGATTCCCAAAGCCCAAAATGAGGCTTCTGGTCTAGAGAGCCAACATTGTTGCTCCATTTTAGTTTTACACATGTGCTTGGAAATCTGGCATTGGGCCTATAAGTTCCGATTCCTTCCCCCTAATTCCTCAGAGATCCTCAGGATGTGAATATATCCAAGAATACAACTAGTTCTTCTTTTTGACAGTCACTCACCAAATTCATTCTGTAACCAGGTGTGAATCAAGCAATCTTTAATTGGATTCTTCTTGAGAGTAGGCAACTGAAAAATCTGGCTGGAGAAGAAGGTGAGAGATATAGACAACTTTATCAGCATTAGGTCATTTTTAGGAGAAGTGACAGTGAAGTTTGGGTGAATGATGATCTCTTCATAAGGTAGAATCTCCCCAGGAAAGACTTGAGAATTTCGGGAACCACCATGAAAGATCACCTGGAGATCCCTGGAAAATGAAGGAGAGAAAAAATACTGATACTATCATACATCACAAGGCTGATTACACACACACACAACTTCCTTCTATAGTGACCCATTTAACCTTCTCCTCTCATCTCCGTCCATTTGATCTTTTATGCATAGCTGCCGCATGTGGTCACATAGGTTGTGCACTATACAATTCAATGGGTTGCCATTCACATACACTATAATGTGAATGGTGCCTCCAGGAGTTCAAGCAATGCAATGGCTCTACTCTTAGCATAATTCCAGAGAGAAGTTCCTACTCAACCTAGAAACAGTTGAAAGAAGCATGCAAATGGGTAGTCAAGGTTTCTAGGAAAGTAGTATGTTCTGTTAGGGAGGTTCCTTTGGGAGTTGGAGGGAACAGGAAATGTGAGACGGTACAAAGGAAATGAATGAAAGCTTAGAGAGTTAAAATATTTTAAGCCAGGGAGGATCATCCAAATACAATATGTTCTACTCATCTCTATCAAAACTTTGCTGGATAAACAGGGTTTTCTGGTGGTCTTTTGGGAGAACAATAGTCAAAAATCCTGGATGTTCCACTGAGATCCAGTTGAGATCTACTCACTAACATGGTTCAAGACCCTAAATTCAGAACAGGATACTCCCCTGAGTCCCGAGTCTCCCATTCAGGGATCTCTTCAACCGCAGGGGTGAGATAAGTACCACATTGGTACTAAGCGCCAATTTTTTTGTTGAGCTCCCAAATGGCAAATTTTGTCTCCTAAAAACAGAATCATTTGTTTCTCAGTCTGTCCTTGTCGTTTTGTTGGGACACTTTGCTTATAAGATAAAATCTAAAGGGATAGGACAGAAATAGGCCTGATAAGTCCACCCTTCAGCCAACCCCAAGGATTGGCAAGTTTAGAAGATCTCATCAGAGCAAGCATCTTTTAGACAAACTTTGCTTTGGTTCACTTTTACAAGACATTATACACTATGATTTTCTTTACTCTTGTTTTTGTGTTCCTGAGAACCTCTGTACTTAGTTTCATCTGCTTGGAGCAAAGGATTTTTGCTGAGTCCTTAGTTAGGGGTGACTGGTCTTTGGCCAAATTGTTTTTACTGACTTTTGCAGTTCTCATTGGACCATTTCAGTCTGTTTGGTCCTCTATACCAAACATGTGCTCCTTCACGTTTAAATTTATGTACCTCTCTAATTGGTATAATTGCCCAAGGAAAATATGAAATTGCAGTGACCACTTTGAAGAACTTTTGACATGAGCAAGACTGTTCATTTGAGAGATACATTAGAAGAAAAGGGGAAGAAACTCTCATGATAAAATTCTCTCTCTTGTCTGTCTAAATGAAAGATCACTTAAAGACCCCCTCCTCCCTTCCCACACCTCTGAAATTAATAAGTACTGGTGCTTTAATTATACAACTTGATGGAATTGTTAGGCCCAATTTATTGTCTAAATCAGCTGTAGTAACTCTCTTGTGCTCTGTGTTTGTCAAATTGGCTTTTTCTGTATGTAAGCTCACTCTCCTTTCTTGCAGAGGGAAAGTCATTTGTGTTTACTGTGTTCTTTACGTAAAACCGATCTCCTCTTATATTTTCTTTTTTCTTTCCTTTGCTTCTCTTTGTTCCTTCTCTTAATATATTTTGCAGTTTAATTTATCATAAAATATGTTTATAAGTAAATACAGAAGTTTATTTATATTGAGGAGAGTCCACGATAATTAGATGACTCCTTGGAGCCTTGAAACCCAGCAGGTTGATCCCCATCACTTACGGTAAGAAGCAGTGTGCTGCCGTCAACACCCACTGAGGGGCAACCAGAGTCCCCACACAGGACTGGTAACCAGAATTCAGGTGTAATATGTGGATAAGATGATTTTCCCCTTCCCTGTCTCTACTAACAAATGAAATACCACCTGGAACACAGAGAGAGGAGAATTAAGGAATATAATCCAGCCAATGAAAGGAAATTCGAGGATTATGGAGATTTCAGGATGCCAGTGCCAGATAAATCAATATTTACCACTTGTTAATCACTTAGGCCATACTCTATGGTATTAGAAGTCTATTCTATACAAACACTATACTAAGTAAGTACTTCATGTACTTTTTAAATTTTCACAGAAAAAACTGTGGAGTGGGTAAATTTTATATTACTTTATAGATTAAAAACTTTACATTAGGTCATACAACTAGTGAACAACGGTTGGTTCAAGGATTCAGACTTCAGTCTATCTGACTCCAAATCCATGTATGCCCTTCTCCTCTACGTGACCTCCTACTTCTCCTCACCCTGTCTGCTGCTCTCCAGGATGGCTGAGCTCATTTTCAGTCTCACGAAGGCCTAAGGTTTCTTGGCTCAATCCACAGTTACAGCAATGCAACCTTTCCTACCGCTGCAGCCCCCTGACTTTTCCCACTTGTCAATTGCAGGGATGCACTGAGAGCAGTCATCATGACTCCAACAGAAATAAACTAATTAAATAAAATTAAAACTAAAACTTTAATCCTGGTATGAGAATATAAGGAGAGACACTTTGTACAGATGGGCATTTAAATATATTACAGTACTTATTCTCTGGAAATAGGTGCCTGGATTCAAATTCTGGCTCTATCCTTACTAGTAGTATGAATTTGAACAAATTATGTAAATCCTTATATCTTGATTGCTTTATTTGTACACTGAGATCATAACTGAACTTCTCTCCTAGGGTTGTTATAAGGACTAACTGTGTTAATATATGTAAATTGCTTGGAAGAATGTTTGGCATGTAATGAGTGTTCAATAAATGTTATTTCTTACTAATGTAGTTTCAAGAACATTTATATGTTGAGAAAATGAAAACAATGCTCAGAAAAAGACATAGACAAAGCCCCTCCATGAACCCTCAAATGACCAGACGTCAGATATTCACTGACATCTCCTTTATTTGCATTGTTGCTGTTTCTTTACCACTGATAGCTCTAGCCCTAATTTAATCCTCCCACCCCCTAAATAAAACTTTTGAGGTACCCAATTAACAAAGTGGTCCTTCTTCTTGACTGCATCTCATTCTAAACTCCGTCTTCAGAATTATCCAGCACAAGCTCAAACCCTGCAAGACGCCCCTCCCCACTCCCCTTACTGGGGCACTTCTGAGGTTCTCTGGAGTGTGTTCTCCCTGCTGCATAATGCAAAGTGAAACTCACTATTTTTTTAATTATTGGTGTGTTCTTGGTGGCATTTGGTTGGTGGACTCAATAATTTAGATCAAATCCTGCTTTCTCCACTTTAGGAAAGGAGACAGGAAAATAGAAAAATATTAGCAAAAATAAATTTATGTTCCAATTTGGGATTCTCTCTCTGTGTCAATTTATGTTTCTCAGTGTATGGGCTTTTCATCTGTAGACAATAAGTAGTGAAGGAATAATGACTTGTATAATATCCCCAGCAACTAGCACAATTGTCCAGCACATAGTAGGAACTCAACATGTATGTATTACACAAATGAATTAATGAGAGATTGGAGTAGAATTCACTTTGTGTGCAGTGGCCCACTGGCAGGCTCTGAAATTAATGCAATAGTTTTCTGAATCCGTATGTGAAGCAAGAGTCATCAGAAGACTAAAAGTTAATGTTATGTATACATATATGTGTGTACTTTTTTCAAAATCATATATGCATGCATTTATTGAAAAAAAATTTACTGAATAATTATATGTACCAGGCAATATATTGCATGTTAAATATAAAAGGCAGAAGCAGGGGCCAGCCTGCTGGTGTAATGGTCAAGTTTGTGCACTCTGCTTCAGTGGCCCGGGGTTCACAGGTTCAGATCCTGGGTGCAGACTAGCACTGCCCATGCTGTGGCAGTATCTGACATAAAATAGAGGAAGACTGGCACAGATGTTAAGGCCCTGAGCTAACATCTGTGCCAATCTTCCTCACAAAAAATAATAATCATAAAGGCAGAAGTAGACTCTGGCTTCATGAAATGAGGGAGGTGGACAATAAGCAAATAGGCACATAAATGAATAGTTACTCATTGTGACAAGGAAGCAACAGTGTTCTATGAGAAAGAATAATATGAGGGTGTAAATGAAGGGTCTAATTTGGTTTGCTTGGGTAAAGAAGTACTTGCTGGGAAAGTAAAAGTTGGTTCTGAGACATCAAAGATGAGAAAAACTGAGAAATATTTATGAAGTTCACAGTCCAGAGGCATAGGCTCACTAAAAGACTGAGATCTAATCCTAAGACTATTAGATCCCCCCACACCTCACCTACCACATTGCTAAAGGCCTGTGTACAACAGCTCATTTGACCCAGTATACGATGTCTGGCTATCAGAAAAACCTTACAAGGGATATCAAAAGGCAAAAAACATGATTTGAAGAGACAGAGCAAGAATCAGGAATCAGATATGACAGGTGTGTTGTCATTGATTATTGGACCAGGAATTTAAAACAACTATAATTAATATTCCAATTAATAGTCTAAGGGCTGTAATGGATAAAGTAGACAGCATGCAAGAACAGAGGGGAAATGTAAGCAGAGAGCTGGAAATCTCAAGAAAGAACCAAAAAGGAATATTCAAGATAAAAAAAAACACTGTTACAGAGATGAAGAATGCCTTTGATGGGCTCAATGGACATGGTTGAGGAAAGAACCTTTGAGCTAGAGGATATATCAATAGAAAACTCCAAAGCTTAAAAGAAAAGAGAACAAAGACTGGAAAAGACAGAAAAGAATGCCCAAGTACTGTGAGACAACTACAAAATGTGTAACATATGCATAATGGGAATACCAAAAGGAGAAGAGAGAAAGGAAGAGAATAATATTTGAAACAGTAATATCTGAGAATTTCCTCCAAATTAACAGCAAATATAAAACCACAGATCTAGGAAGCTCAGAGAACACTAAGCAGGATATTTGCCAAAAAAACAAAACAAAACAAAACAAAAATCTACATCTAGGCATATCATTTTCAAATTACAGAGAACTAAAAGTAAAGAAAAAAATCCTGAAAGAAGTTGGAGGAAAAAAAACACCTTGCCTATGGAGAAAGAAAGATAAGAATTATATCTAACTTCTCCTCAGAAACCATGCAAACAAAAAGAGAGGAGAGAAAAATATTGAAAGTATTGAGAGAAAATAAAACACCAACCTAGACTTCTGTACTCTGTGAAATTAGCCTTCAAAAATGAAGGAAACATAAAGACCTTCCCAGATGAACACAAATTGAGGGAATTTGTTGCCAGTAGACCTATCTTGCAAGAAATGTTAAAATAAGATCTTTAAGAGAAGGAAAAAAATATATAGGTCACAAACTTGGATCTACATAAAGAAGAGCATAAAAGAAAGAATAAGTGAGGGCAAAAAACCCTTTATTTTTGCTATTCTTAATTTATATAATAAATAACAGTTTTCTAAAATAATAATAGCAACAATGTATTTGATTATGTATCCTTATTTATATATATGTATATATGCTTATGTATTAGTGAAATGAATGACAACAATGATACAAGGGACAGAAAGGAGGAATTAGGATTATTTTGTTATTATAAATTACTTACACTACCTGTGAACTGGTATAGTGTTATCTGAGAGTGGACTATATTAGTTGTAAATATATGTTGCAAACTCTAAGGCAACCATATAAAAAAGTAAAAAAAAGAAGTATAACTGATATGCTAAGAAAGGAGAGAAAATGGAATCATAAAATGCTCAATCAAAACCACAAAAGGCAGGAAAAAAGTGGAAGACAAAAGTAGGATTAAAGAACTAGGGCAGAGGCTGTCCTTGTGGGAAAATGGTTAAATTCTCATGCTCTGCTTCAGTGGCCCAGGGTTTCACTGGTTTGGATCCTGGGCATGGACATGGCACTGCTCATCAGGCCATGCTGAGGCGGCATCACCCATGCCACAACTAGAAGGACTGGCAACAAAAATACATAACTATGTACTGGGGGGATTTGGGGAGAAAAAGCAGAAAAAAAAGAACTAGGGCAACAAATAGAAAACAGTAACAAATATGGTATACATTAATCCAACTATATCAATAATCACTTTGAATGACAATGGTCTAAGTGCATCAATTAAAAGACAAAGATTGTCAGAGTAGATCAAAATATAAGGCTCAACTATACGTTGTCTACAAGAAACCCACTTTAAGTGTAAAGACACATATAGATTAAAAGTAAATGGATGGAGAAAGATAACCATACTAATCAAAAAGAAAGCAGGACTAGTTATATTAATTTCAGACAGAGCAGACTTCAAAGACAGCAGGGTTATCAGAGATAAAGAGGGGCATTACATTACAATAGAGAGATCAATTATCCAAGGAGAAATAACAATCCTTAATGTGCATGTGCCTAGTGACAGAGCATCAAACTATGGGAGGTAAAAACTGATAGAACTGCAAGGAAAAATAGATGAATCCACTATCATAGTTGGAAACTTCAACATCCCTCTGTTAGAAATGGACAGTTCCAGCAGACTGAAAATCAGTTACGACAGTTTAACTCAACAGCACCTTCAATCGATTGGATATAATTGACAATTACAGACTACTTTATGCAAAAACAGCAGAATATACATTTTTCTCAAGCTCTTATGAAACAATTACCAAGATAGACCATGTTTTGGGCCATACAATACACCTTAACAAATTTAAAAGAATAAGAATCATATAATGCCTGCTCTCAGGTGACAATGGAATTAAACTAGAAATCAATAACAAAAAGATATCTGGAAAATCCCAAAATACATGGAGATTAAACAAGACACTTCCAAATAACACATGGGTCAAAGAAGAAATCTCAAAAGAAATTTTAAAATATTTTGAACTAAATGAAAATAAAAACACAATTTATCAAAATTTGTGGATGCAGTGAAAACAGTGCTTAGAGAGAAATTTTTAGCATTAGAGATATGTATATTAGAAAAAGAAAAAGATCTAAAATCAATCATCTCAATTTCCACTTTAGGAAACTAGAAAAAGAAGCAAATTGAATTCAAAGTAAGCAGAAGAAAAGATATAACAATTAGAGCAGGAAATAAATTGAAAATAGGAAATTAATAGAGAAAATCAATGAAACTAAAAGCTGGATCTTTGAAAAGATCAGTAAAATCAATAAGTCTATAGCCAGGATAACCAAGGAAAAAAGAGAGATGACACAAATCACTAACATCAAAAACGAAAGAAGAGAGGCCCGCCCTGTGGCCAAGTGGTTAAGTTTGCACACTCTACTTCAGCAGCCTGGGGTTTTGCCAGTTTGAATCCTGGGCACAGACATGGCACCACTCATCAAGCCATGCTGAGGGAGTGTCCCACATAGAACAGCCACAAGGAGCTAAAACTAGAATATATGACTATGTATTGGGGGTCTTTGGGGAGAAGAATTTAAAAAAAAAGAAAGATTGGCAACAGATGTTAGCTCAGGTGCCAATCTTAAAAAAAAAAAAATGAAAGAAGAGACATCACTACAGATCTCATGGACATTGAAAGGATATTAATGAAATACTATTAAAGCTTTATGCGAAGATGAAATGGACCAATTCCTTGAAAGACAATCCACCAAAACTCAAACAAGAAAAAATAGACAATCTGAATATATCTATATCTATTAAAGACATTGAATCAATAATAACACTCCAAAACAGAAAGCACTGGACCCAGAAGCTACATTGGTGAATTCTATGAAACATTTAAGGAAGAAATTATACCAATTCTCTACAGTCGTTTTCATAAGATAGAAGCAGAGAGAATCCTCCCTAACTCATTCTGTGAGACCAGCATTACCCTAATATCAAAAACAGACAATGACATTACAAGAAAAAAAAACTACAAACCAATATCCCTCATGAACTAGATGCAAAAACCCTCAATAAAATATTACCAAATCAAATCCAACAATGTATAAAAAGAATTATACACCAAGACCACGTGGGAGTTATCCCAGGTATGCAAGATTAGTTCAACACTTGAATTTCAATTAGGATCTTCCTCCCTATGTTTTCTTCTAGGAATTTTATGGTTTCAGGTCTTATGTGTAAGTCTTTAATTGATTTTGAGTTAACTTTTGTGAGCAGTGTAAGAAAGGACTTCAATTTCATTTTTCTGCATGTGGCTATCCAGTTTTCCCAATACCATTTGTTGAAGAGACTATTCTCTCCCTGTTGAGTGTTCTTGGCTCCTTTGTCAAATATTAGTTGACAGTATATGTTGGGGTTTATTTCCAGGCTCTCTATTCTGTTCCATTGGTTTATGTATCTATTTTTATGCCAATACCATACTATTTTAATTACTATAGCTTTGCAGCATAGTTTGAAATCAGGAAGTGTGATGTTTCCAGCTTTGTTCTTTCTCAGAACTGCTTTGGCTATTCAGAGTCTTTTGTGGTTCCACACAAATTTTAGGATTGTTTTTTCTATTACAGTGAAAAATACCATTGGAATTTTGATAGGAATTGCATTGAATCTCTAGATGGTATTGGGTAGCATGGACATTTTAACAATATTAATTCTTCCAATCCATGAACACAGAATATCTTTCAATTTGTTAGTTTCTTCTTCAATTTCTTTCATCAAAGTCATGTAGTTTTCATTGTACAGATCTTTCACTTCCCTGGTTAAATTTATTACTAAGTATTTTACTGTTTTTGATGCTATTGTGAATGAGATACTGTAAAACTCCTAGAAGAAAACATATGGAAGAAGCTCCTTGACATGTGTCTTGGCAATGATTTTTTTGGATATGACACCAAAATCACAAGAAACAAAAGCAAAAGTCAACAAGTGGGGCTACATTAAACTAAAAAGCTTCTGAAAAGCAAAAGAAACAACTAACAAAATGGAAAAGCAACCAACAGAATGAGAGAAAATATTTACAGATCCTACACTGGATAAGAGGTTAATATCCAAAATATATAAAGAATTCATATAAATAACAAAAAAACAATTAAGAATGGGCAGAGGAACTAAATAGACATTTTTCCAAAGAAGACATACAAATGGCCAACAGGCAGATGGAAAGATGGTCAACATCTCTAATGATCAAGGGAATGCAAATCAAAATCGTAATCAGATATCATCTCACACCTGTTTAGAATGGCTATCATCAAGAAGACAAGGGAGAACAAACGTTGAAAGTACAGAAAAGGGAACCCTTATGCACTGCTGGTGGGAACATAAATTGGTGCAGCCACTATGGAAAACAGTACGGAGGTTCCTCAAAAAATTAAAAATAGAAGCACCATATAATCCAGCAGTCTCACTTCTCAATACATATCCAAAGGAAATAAAAACAGAATGTCAAAAAGATATCTGCACTCCCACGTTTATTGCAGCATTATTCACAATAGCCAAGACTTGGAAACAACCTAAGTGTCCATCAATGGATGAATGAACAAAGAAGATGTGGTACATCCATCTACAATGGAATATCATTCAGCCATAAGAAAGAAGGAAATCCTGACATTTGCAATAACATGAATGAAACTTAAGGGCATTATGCTAAGTGAGACAAGACAGACAGAGAAAGACAAATACTGTATGATACCACTTATACATCAAATCTAAAAAAGCCAAACTCATAAAAACAGAGAGTAGAATGGTGGTTACCAGGGGCTAGGAGGTGGGGAAATTGGAGAGATGTTGTTTAAGGGCACAAACTTGTAACTAGTAGATAAGTAAGTCCAGAGGTGTAATGCAAAGCATAGTGATTATAGTCAACAATACTATATTATAAACTTCAAAGTTGCTAAGAGACTGGATGTAAATTGTTCTAACCACAAAAAGGAAATGATGAGTATGTGATGTGATAGAGGTGTTAGCTAATGCTATGATAGTAATCATATTGTAATATATAAATGTATCAAACCAACACATTGTATACTTCACACTTACACAATGTTACACGTCAATTAAATCTCAATTTAAAAAGGATGTCACTTAATGTAATCCATCATAAAAACAGGCTAAGAAAGAAAAATCACGTAGATGCAGAAAAAGCATTTGACAGAATCCAATAGCCACTCATGATTTAAAAAAAAAAAAAAACTCTCAGTAAACTAGGAATACAAAAGAACTCCCTCAACTTGATAAACAAAAACCCTACAGCTAACACGATACTTAGTGGCAAGAAACTGGAAGTCTTCCCACTAAGATCAGGTTCAAGGCAAGGATATTCCTTCTCATCACTCCTTATCAATATCATACTGGAAGTCCTACCTAATACAGTACGACAAGAAACAGAAGTAAAATGTATACAGACAGGGACAGAAGTAAAACTTTCCTTATTTGCCAATGACATGATCATCTATGTAGAAAATCTGAAAGAACTGACCCAAAAAAAAGAGAAGAAAAACACCCAGAACTAAGTGATTATAGCAAAGTGGCAGAATATAAGGTTAATTCCAAATGTCAGTTGCTTTCCTATATGCCAGCAATGAACAAGTGGAATTTGAAATTAAAAACAATACAAGCATACCTTCTTTTATTGTGTTTCACTTTACTGTGCTTCACAGATACTGCTTTTTTTTTTTTTTTACAAATACCAGGTTTGTGGCAACCCTGCATCAAGCAAGTCTATCAGCGTCATTTTTCCAATAGCATTTGCTCACTTCATGTCTCTGTGCCACATTTTGGTAATTCTCGCAATATTTCAAACTTTTTCATCATTATTATATTGGTTATGGTGATGTGTGATCAGTGATCTTTGATGTTACTCTTGTAATTGTTTTGGGCTGCCATGAACCGTGGCCATATAAGACAGCAAACAATCAATAAATGTGTGTTATCTACTACTCCCCTCCGATCAGCTGTTCCCCCGTCTCTCTCCCTCTCCTTAGGCTTCCCTATTCCCTGAGACACAATGTTGAAATTAGGCCAATTAATAACCCTACAATCGTGTTTAAGTGTTCAAGTGAAAAGAAGAGTCGCATGTCTCTCACTTTAAATCAAACTCCAGAAATGATTAAGCTTAGTGAGGGAGGCATGTCAAAATATGAGATAGGCTGAATTTAGGTCTCTTGTGCCAAACAGCTAGCCAAGTTGTGACTGCAAAGGAAAGGTTTTTGAAAGAAATTAGAAGTGCCACTCCAGTGAACACATGAATGATAAGAAGGCAAAACAGCCTTATTGCTGATATGAAGAATGTTTCAGTGGTCTGAGTAGAAGATCAAACCAGCCATAACATTTCCTTAAACCAAAGCCTAATCCAGAGCTCTCTACGAAGGCTGAGAGAGGTGAGGAAGGCACGGAAGAAAAGTCTGAAGCTAGCAGAGTTTTTTGGTTCATGAGGTTTAAGGAAAGAAGCCGTCTCCATAACATAAAAGTTCAAGGTGAAGCAATAGGTGCTGATGTAGAATTGCACCAAGTTACCCAGAAGATCTACCTAAGATAATTAATGAAGGCGGCTACACTAAACAACGGATTTTTAATGTAGATTAAACAGCCTTATATTTGAAGAAGACGCCATGTAGGACTTTGATATCTAGAAGGAAGAAGTCAATGCCTAGCTTCAAAGCTTCAAAGGATGGGCTGACTCTCTTGTTAGGGGCTAATGCAGCTGGTGACTTTAAGTCAAAGGTAATGCTCATTGACCATTCCAATAATCCTAGGGCCCTTAAGGATTGTGCTGAATCTACTCTGCTTGTACTCTATAAATGAAACAACAAAGCCAAGATGACAGCACATTTGTTTACAACATGGTTTACTGAATATTTTAAGCCCTCTGTTGAGACCTATTGCTCAGGAAAAAAGATTCCTTTCAAAATATTTCTGCTCATTGACAATGTACCTGGTCACTCAAGAGCACTGATGGAGATGTACAACAAAGTTAATGTTGTTTTCATGCCTGCTAACACCACATCCGTTCTGCAGCACGTGTGTCAAGGAGTAATTTCAACTTTCAAGCCTTATTATTTAAGAAATACATTTTATAAGGCTATTGCTGCCATAAATAGTGATTCCTCCAATGGATCTGAACAAAGTCAATTGAAAACCTTCTGGAAAGGATTCACCATTCTAGATGCCATTAAGAACAATCATGATTCATGAGAAGAGGTCAAAATATCAACATTAACAGGAGTTTAGAAGAAATTTATTCCAACCCTCATGGGTGACATTGAGGGATTCAAGACTTCAATGGCAGAAGTCACTGCAGATGTGGTAGAAATAACAAGAGAATTAGAATTAGAAGTGGAGCCTGAAGATGTGACTGAATTGCTGCAATCTCCTGATAAAACTATAAGGGCTGAGGAGTTGCTTCTTACGCATGAGCAAAGAAAGTGGTTTCTTGAGATGAAATCTATTCCTGGTGAAGATCTGAAATGACAACAAGGGATTTAGAATATCACATAAACTTATCTGATAAAGCAGTGGCAGAGTTTGAGAGGATTGACTCCAATTTTCAAAGTTCTACTGTGGGTAAAATGCTATCAAACAACATCGCATGCTATAGAGAAATTGTTCATGAAAGGAAGAGTCACACAATCCAGCAAACTTCATTGTTGTCTAATTTTGAAAAATTTCCACAGCCATGCCAGCCTTCAGCAACCACCCTGATCAGTCAGCAGCCATCAACATAAATGCAAGACCTTCCACCAGCAAAAATATTACAACTTGCTGAAGGCTCAGATGACGGTTAGAATTTTTTAGCAATAAAGTATTTTTAACTAAGGTGTGTACACTGATATTTTATACATAATGCTACTGCACACTTAGATTACGGTATCGTGTAAACATAACTTTTACATGCATTGAGAAACCAAAAAATTGGTGTGACTCACTTTATTGCGATATTCACTTTATTGTGGTGGTCTGGAACCAAGCCCACAACATCTCCAAGGTATGCATGCTCCTTTTACATTAGCACCCCCAAAAAATGAAATAGTTAGGTATAAATCTAGCAAAATGTATACAAGATCTGTATGAGGAAAACTACAAAAGTGTGATGGACAAAATCAAAGAACTATATAAATGAAAGGATATCCCTTGTTCCTGGATAGGACGACTCAATATTGTCAAGGTATCAGTTCTTCTCAACTTGATCCATAAATTCTATTCAATCCCAAACAAAATCTCATCAAGTTATTTTGTGCATATAGACAAACTGATTCTAAAGTTTATATGGAGAGGCAAAAGACTCAGAATAGCCAACACAATATTGAAGTAAAAGAACAAACTTGGAGGACTGACAGTACCTAACTTCAAGACATACTATAAAGTTACAGTAATCAAGACAGTGCAGTATTGGTGAAAGATTAAACAAATAGATTAATAGAACAGAATAGAGAACCCAGAAATAGACCTACATAAATATAGTCAACCGAATTTTGACAAAGGAGCAAAGGCAAGACAATGGAGCAAAGATAGTCTTTTCAACAAATGCTGCTGGGACAACTGGACATCAACCTGCAAAAAAATGAATGTAGACGTAGACCTTACACCTTTCATAAAGGTTAATTCAAAATAGATCATATATTTGAATTTTAAACACAATACTATAAAACTCCTAGAATATATCATAGAAGAAAATCTAGATGACCTTGGGTATGGCAATGACTTTTAGATAAAACACCAAAGGCATGATCCATGAAAGAAATAATGGATAAGCTGGGCTTCACTGAAATCAAAAAGTTGTGTTCAGCAAAAGACAGTGTCAAGTGAATGAGAAGACAAGCCACAGACTGGGAGAAAATATTTGCAAAAGACACACTGGACAAAGGACTGTTATCCAAAATATACAAATAATTCTTAAAATTCAAAAATAAGAAATCAAATAACCTGATTAAAAAATGGGCCAAAGACCTTAACAGACACTAACAAAAAAAGATATCCTGATTGCAAATAAGCATATGAAAAGTTGCTCCATATCATATGTTATCAGGGAAATGCAAATTAAAATAACGAGATACCACTACACATCTATTAGAATGGCCAAAATCCAGAACACTGACAACACCAAATGCTAGTGAGGATGTGGAGCAACAGTAACTCTCATTCATTGCTGATGGGAATAAAAAATGGTAAAGCCATTTGGAAGACAGTTTGATCTAAAACCACAAAACGAAATGTGCTCTTATCATACAATCCTGTAATAATGTTACTTGGTATTTACTCAAAGGAACTGAAAACATATGTCCACAAAGCCTGCAAGTGGATGTTTATAGCAGCTTTATTCATAATTGCCAGAACTTGGAAGCAACCAAGATGTCTTGAGTAGGTGAATGGATAAACTGTGGTACATACAGACAATGCAATATTATTTAACACTGAAAAAATGAGCTATCAAGCCATGAAAAGATACGGAGAAATCTTAAATACATATTACTAAGTGAAAGAGAAGCAATCTGAAAAGTCTACGTACTGTATGATTCCAACTATATGACATTTTGGAAAAGGCAAACTACGGAGACAGTAAAAAGATCAGTATATGCCAGGGGTTGGTGGGGAGGGGCAGAAGCATGGGAAGGTGGATGAATAAGTGGAGCACAGAGGATTTCTAGGACAAATTACTCTGTATGATATTATAATGTGGATATATGTCATTATACATTCATCCAAGCCTACAGAATGTACAAAACCAATAGTGAATCTTAAGGTAAACTATGGACTTCGGGTGATTATGATGTGTCAATGTAGGTTCACCAGTTGTAACAAAGGTGCCATTCTGGTGAGCAATTTTGATAATGGAGGAGGCAATGCATATACATGGAGGAGGATATGGGCAATCTCTGCACCTTCCCCTCAATTTTTCTGTGAACCTAAAATGTCTCTAAAAAAATAAAATCTTTTTCAGAAAAATTGACATCAATTTTACACATCTTCAAAAAAATAAGAGAGGATACTTCAAAACTACTTTAATGATGCCAGTATTACCATGATAACAAAACCATACAAAGAGAGTATAAAAAAGAAAACAGACCAATATCTTTAGTGAACTTAAACACAAAAATCCTCAACCAATATTAGGAAATCAAATCCAGTAATGTGTAAAAAGAATTATACACCACTACCAAGTGGGGCTTATTCCAGGCATACAAGTCTGGTTCCATATTTGGAAATCAATCAATGTAATCCACAATATCAACAGGCTAAAAAGGAAAATTTATTATGTCAATTAATGCAAGGGAGTGGGAAGAGGTTGACAAATCCAACATCCACTCCTAATAAAAACTCTCAGTAAGTTAGAAAAAATAGTTATCTCAATTTTATAAAAAGCAGCTACAAAAACCTACAGCTAATATCATACTCAATGGTGAAAAACTGAATGCTTTCCCCCTAAGACCTAAAACAAGACAATCTTGTTCACTTTCATCACTCTTACTCAAAATAGATTGTACATTCTTGCCACTGCAACAAGGCAAAGAGAAGAAATAAAAGACAAATCAATTGGAAAGGAAGAAATATAACTGTCCCTATTTGTAGGTGACATGATTGTCTACATAGAAAATTCCAAGGAATCTACAAAAAACTCCTAGAATATGTGAGTTCAGCAAAGTCACAGGATACAAGATCAAGACACAAAAATCAATCACATTTCTATATACTAACAATGAATATATGGAACCCAAAATTAAAAATGCAATACCATATATGATCAACCCAAAGAAAAGTAAATAATTAGGCATATAGTTAACAAAATATGTACTGAATCTTTATGCTGAAAATTACAAAATGCTGACGAAAGAAATTAAAGGAGAACTAAATAAAAGGAATGACATGCTGTGTTCATAGACTGGAAAACTCAGCAAAGTAAAGATGCCAATTCTCCCCAGACTGTTCTATAGGTTTAATGAAATTCTTACCCAAATTCCAGCAAGGTTTGTTACATACAGAAAGAAGTTTATTGAAAATTTTATAGGAAAACCATAGGCCCTAGAACAGCTAACACAATCTTTAGAAAGAATAATAAAGTGAAAGAGATCACTCTACCCGTTATTAAAACTTACTTATATAGTTACAGCATCAAGACGATGTGGTATTGGGAGAGGAACAAACACACAGATCGATGGAACATAATAGAAAATCCAGAAATAGACACACATAAGTATGCGCAACATATTTTTGACAAAGGTGCAACAGTAATTCAATGGAAGAAGTACAGCCTTTTCAACAAATGGCGCTAGAGCAATTGGACATCCATAGACGAAAAAAAAAGAACCTTCATGTAAACCTCACACCCAAACAAAATTTAACTTAAAATGGATTACAGCCTTAAATATAAAATATAAAACTTAGAGGGGAATAAAAGAGAACATTTTCAGTATCTGGGGCTACACAAAGAGTTCTTACACTTGACACCAAAACCAAAATCCATAAAAGAAAAAATTGAATCTCATCAAAATTAAAAGTGTCTGCTGTATAAAAGGCCCTCTGAAGAGGGTTTAAAGACAAGTTACAGATTAGAAAATACATGTTCAAACCTCATATCTGACAAAGGACTTGTATCTAGACTACTCTCAAAACTCAACAGTCAAAAAGATAAACAACCTAATTAGAAAATGGGCAAAAGACAAGAACACACACTTCACTGAAGAGAATATATACATGGTAAATAGGCATATGAAAAGATATTCAACATCATTAGTCATTGGGGAAATGAACATTAAAACTACAATGAGCTATTACTATATATCTAACAGAATGGCTAAAAGGAAAAATAGTGACAACACCAAATGCTGACAAGGATATTAAGAAAACAGCTCATGCATACATTGCTGGTAGGAATGTAAAATGGTGCAACCAGTCTGGAAAACAATTTGGCAGATTGGAATGAAACAAAACATACCATTACCACATGGTCAGAAATTGCATTCTCAGACATGTATCCGAGGCAAATAAAAATTTATTATCACACAAAAATGTAGCAGCTTTATTTGTAAAAGCCAAAAACTGGAAACAACCTACATGTCCTTCAGTGAGTGAAGGATTAAACAAAACTGTGGTACATCCATACCATGGAATAATACTCAGTAATAAAAAGGAACAAACTATTTATATGTACACAATTTGGATGAATCTCAAGGGAATTATGCTGAGTGAGAAAAGCCAGTCCTAAAATATAACATACTATATGATTCCATTTGTACAACTTTAGTGAAACAACAAAATTGTTGAAATGGAGAACAGATTAGTAATTGCCATGGGTTAAGGAAGGGGAGTGTGGAGGAGGAAGAATGAAATGGTGCGTCTGAAAAGGGCAATATGAAGGATAACGTGGTGATGGAACTGTTCTGTGTCTTGAAAGTGTCGGTGGATGCATAAACCTACACATGTGATAAAACGGTATAGAATTAAATACATACACACACACAAATACAAGTACAACTGGGGAAAGCTGAATAAGCTCTGTAGATTGCACCAATGTCAATTTCATGGTCTGATATTGTGCTATAGTCATACAAGATGTTATCATGGTGGAAACTGGATGAAGGTACATGGAACTCCTCTGTGCATTTTTTAGAACTTCCTGTAAATATACAATTATTTTTCAAAATAAGTATTTAAACCAAGAAAGACAATTAGAACTCTTCATAGCTGATGCGGGGTTGGTGAGCTGAGTAGTCCAAAGATTTCTTAGACTCTTAAGATCTGGCAGTAGTGCTCTTTTATTTAGAGAATAGAATAGCACAGGGACAGGATCCACGGGCCGTCAGAGCTGCTGCTGCTGCTGCCCCGAGTTGAGGGTTAGGGCTAATTTTATAAGGCATGGGTATGTGAGTCATCTCTTTACAAGACAAAGAAAAGAACATGAAAAAAAGTTAAAATGGTATCAGTGCATTGGGTGATCCCATGACTTTTAGACAAGAATCAAATCGGATTAAGTAAAGATCAGAAGCCACCACCCTAAATCATTTACATGAGATTGCCAGACAGCAACCAACCCAAGTTCTTGCCTTCCCCATTAAGAGTTTCTAGGGACAAGGTCATCTCTCTTCTTCTTCCTGGTACAGAGAGGGAGGCACCTTTTACAGATAGAGATTTACCTTACAAATGTAAATGTGTCCCAACAAGGGCAAGTTCCATTCCTCAGAGCCTCCTTCCCTGTCCCAGTTTATCGAAAGCAATCAGCCCCAAACAATCCCGATGCCAAAGAAACATATCCTGGGGTGGCCAATTTCAGGTCCCTACAAGGTCATCCCCCCTTCCTTCACAAATGCAAATATCTCTCAGAGAGCAAGCAAATTCCAGTCCTCGGAGCCTGCTTCTCATCTGCAGTTTTTTTTAAATTAACCAGCCTAAAATCCTCATCAATAGCTATGTCTTTTACACATTTTCTTTCCATAAACTCTTCCCAAGAATCTTTTCCACTCATTCCTATGAATTCAAATTGTCAACATTCCCCAAATTCCAAAATCTGTATCCAACTCAGACTCCTGTCTTGAGTTCCAGACCCTTATACTTAAGTGGACATTCCCATTTGATGTCTCAAAGGAACCTCAAACTCAGTAAGTCAAAAATGTAACTTGTCTTCTTTCCCAAATACCTCTTTCTTTCCCAGTGTTACCTATTTCAGTAAATTGTACCACCATTCATCCAACCAGAAATCTGGATGACATCCTTTACTTTTCCCTACCCTCCATTCCTCACATTCAATTGATCATCACTTCTACCTCATTGTTCTCTCTGGAATCCCTTTACTTTATTTCATACTCTCTGCCACCACCCTAGTCCATTAGGCTGTCTGGAAAGCTCCAACAGTCTCTTAAATTTCTCTTTCAGATCTTTCCCACCCCCAACCCATATCTCTACTCAAATCCATTCTCAATACTGAAGTCACATGAATATTTTTAAATCATTAATATGGTCATATAATTCCCATATTTAAAACTCTTTAAAGGCTTTTTATTACATCCAGGGTCATTTCTAAAATCAAGGCTAAAATCCTCTACTGTATGACTCTTAATCCACATCCTTCCTCTGCACTCCAGCCACACAAGTGGTCTTTTAGTTAAAGAAGTCACACCTCATGACCTTCACACTTGCTGGTTCCTCTTTCTGACACAACTTAACCACCCCCTACCTCACTTAACTTGGTTAACTCCACTCAGTCTAATACAGCTTTAGAAAGCATTGCCTGTCCTTAAAAGGTAAGATGTTATTTTTCCCCTGTGGTATATAAGGAAACTGAGGTTCAGAGATGTTTGGGTATTTGTCCTAGGCCACATAACTATTAAGTAGGAGAGCATAATTGCCTAGTTACAGAGCCATACTAATTTCATTATGGGCAAGTTACTTAATTACTCTGTGCCTCAGTTTCCTTATCAATAAAATGAGAAAAATAATAACACTTATCTCACAAAGTTGTCATAAGAATTAAATGAGATAATATGTAGAAAACAGAGCAGTATCTGTTATATAAGTATATACTCTTACAGTGGTGGATTACTCTTATTATTACACATTATGTTTTAAAGCCCAAAGAGCAAAATCTACCTTTTCCTTCTGAACTGCCAAGAGATTTTCACATATTGATATATATGGGGTAACTATTCTAGTTTAAAAGTGATTCGGCTTGAACTAAAAAGCCTGACTTATGGCCTATCAAACATATATTGTACATCTGCTTATCCATTAAAGTAAAGAATGCACTCTCTTAGGATAAGAATGTGTACTTCCCCTCCTATGCTCTATTGGTAACACCCAGATTAATCCCTTTCCTGACATCAGGGTCATGGCGACCTACGAATTTGCAAATGAATACCTCTTTGAAATTTTGATGGAAATGTATCCTGTGTGTGTTTAATGTATGTTCTGTGTTCTAAAAAGATCTAAGACTGTACTGAAACCTACGCTTCTCCAGAATGCCTTCGAAGGTCTTCCTGGGTGATAATCCTCACTCTGGCTCATAATGAACTCAACCCAGGTTGGTGGTGAATTATTTATGTCGACAGAACCTTATAGCAGAACACCTGCTGTTCTTGCTTTTTATGTCTTTTATGAATTCATATGCCCCCTTCCAGGCTCCTATCTCCATCCTCCCTTCTGGCATGTCTCAATGTTTCAGTGCAAGAAGTTTATCAGACATCCAGAGGAGGTTTTAAGCCCATTAAAGTTTTAGTTAGGCCTACAATGACTGAGCATGTATGGAAAATGACTAGCATATCACCTATTTCCCAAACTTTCGTGCTCCTAATCCACCAGCTCTCTCTCTCTAAGATATGACAAATAAAAATGGCAAGCAATAGGATATATTGAAGTATATGAGGAAGCCATTTGGTGTAAACCTAATTCAGCCCGACCTTGTCTTTCCAAAAGGTCCTGACGTGGCCGTTGAGCATGCATTGGATATCTGCTTTAGACACTCCCTATGGCAAGAACAAAGGCCCTTGAGATACAGGTGCCACTTCCCTCCCCCTCCCAACGTTGGCATTTCCTTAAGGATTAAGCATCTTTCCTTAGGCTAGGAACTGATTGCTGGGCTCATCTGTGACCACCCAGCTCGAGACAATAGACTTGCCTCCTGCTACGCCTGCTGAGATAGCAGACCCGCTACCTGCTGTGTCCATCAAACGCTGTGCCGACAGGGCAATCTTGTGACTATTGTGGGAGGAACATTTCAATCACATGTGAAACATCCTGTTTGGGGGTATTGTATCACTCTGTATACCTCACTTCTTTGGTGGTCTTTCTTTCCTTGGGTGGGGGGGGGGGGAGGCCCCGGGCCATGGTCGTCAGATTTTAGCTCAGAATAAACTCTCCCAAATTTTCATTTACAGATTGGTTATGGATTATTTTCATCGACACATAGCTTCACAGCCTCGCTCCCAATACAGTCCTAACCTATTTGACAAAGAGATACCTTCAGTCACTCACCAGTCACCATCAGTAAGGTCAACAGGATATACTTCATGTTGATGCCTGAATCTTGTCCTGAGGAATAAAGATGTAGTGGAAACTAACAGGCACAAAGCAGGGATAGAACTTATACCCTACTTGAGGATTCTGAACAGCAGGAGAAGATGCAGGTGGGAGAACTGGGGATGAGGATTCTACAAAATTCTGTCTTCTGGAGGTCTCTCCTTCAAGTCTTGATCCTCAGTGTAAAAAACAATTCATCAGTCACACTTGCCCACTCTCTCTTGTCAGTAGGCATAGAAATCTTCTCAGTCTAACTGAAACCTGGCCTAAGGGAAGATGAGCTCCAGGGATCTGAGCTTTATCCACCTCATCTAGGGAACAGAATTCCAATGTAGGAGTCATGTGAACCTTCCATGGAGTTAAAATTCATCTCAAGTTTCTTCCTTAGCCTCTCAGTTCTTTTCACCAGTTCCTTCCCCACAATGTGTGACTAGCATCCCTCCCCCTAAATGTCCCACTGACCCCTCTCCTTTCTGAACTACTCTGATGAAGCAGAGCGCTGTCTCCACCCCTCTGTGTGACATTGACTCCCTTCCCCTTTATGCGTGTCACACCAGCCCACTCCTCCTCAGAACCGCTTCACTTGTACAGGTCACATCTCACAACCACAGACACCATTTGAAAAAAAGTTCCCAACCAATACCAATACCAGTGAATCTTGTCAGATCTCTAAATTTGTTGTTACTACACTGCCGTCTCAGACACGGTTCTCTCTCTCTCTCTTTCCTTCTCTGAAGCTGCCTTTTTCAAATTGATTTTTGGTGGCAAAATATAACAAGAATATTACTTAAATCGAAAATCAGACAGCAGAATGAGATGATAATAGATTTAGAGTCCCTATAGACCTGAGATATTCTGTGGAATGAGGCTGGGGACAGATGTCTCTGTATGTACACAGAATCTATAATAACACTAATAGATAAAGAAACTTAATGATGAGGAAATGTTGAATATGATACAGACACACACACCCCCATCCATCCATAGGATTCTAAAGTTATTTTTTCAAAGAGAAGTTTTAAGAACAATGTCCATATCAGATATCAGTATCCTAAAACAAATAGATAAAAAACAAATGGAATTTGCAAAGTAAAGGAAGCATTCAAAGGCTAAAGTAATATAAAAAGTTAGTATTGAAACAAGAAAGCCCACACTTGAAAATAGTTTGATAAGCTTGGGAAAAAGTGTGTGGGGTGGGTAGGCAGGCAAACAGGGGATGAGAAGAGAGGGTGACAAAGACAAGATGAGATAAGGATCAAGGGAGGTCCCTAAATCATGCTAGGAGTTTACCCTATAGACAGTAGGGAACTGCTGAAGAGTTTTATGAAGGAGACTAATATGATCTTATCTGTATCTCAGGAAAAAAAACAGTTCTGAGTATAAGACAGAATGTCAAGTGGAGCAACAGTAGATGGGCAAATACATTAGTTCCAGCAAGACAAGATTATGGCCTGGATAAGGATGGCAGCAGTTAAGAATGGAAAGACATGGATGGATTTTAGAGATTTCTAGAATTAGGATGAACTTTGGGATTGAGTGGTGAGAAAAAGAGAGAGATCAAACAAGTGGAAGGTAGAATTATCTCCTAAGATACGGAAAACAGGCAGAAGAATGAATTTGAAAGGCCAGAGGAGTTTAATTTTGACATGAGAAGTTTCAGAGGTCTATAGGTGATACAAACAATGGTTTCTAAGAGGCAGTCGTATATGGGGGACAGGAGATCTGGGCAAGAGATACCAATTTGAAACTCATAGACAGGTAATAGTGCCCAGTGCCAACCTCCTCCAGAAAATTTGTTGCTTTAGAGACCTTTTCCTAGATAGCAACCTTGCTTTTCTGGTCTTAGCCCTCACACTGTCAAACCAGTCCTCAAACTCCCTTCCTGGACCAAAGTCTTTCCAAAAGATTTAGGAAAAACAACTTCAGAGTAAAGTGTACCTCTTTCTCAAATTTTCACCTGTTTTAGCTAATCCTACTCCCACCATAGAAAATTTCCCACAACTCCATCCTGTCTTCAAACCTCAAGCATATTTCATATACCAGCCCTACTCCCCAGTGTACCTGTGTTCATTGTGAGGCTTTGGAAAGTATGTGCCATGTCTGTTTTTCACTTCATACTTGAGGAAATTTGTGTGTGAGAATGCATAGTTTCCCAAGATCCATGAGTGCTGGTTGATTAGCTGAAGCCTGCAGGACGTGGTTTAAAAGGTATGCATATCCACAATAAGACCTAGATTGCAATCATGTGCAATTTTGAGAAAATCACTTAAATTATCTCTGTTTCAATTCTGCCACCTACAGATCAGAAAAAAGAAAAAATTATACTAGCCTGTTTCCTCTTTTCAGGGTTGTTAGATTGGAATGAGATTATGGGCCTAAGAAAATGTAAAAGGTTAGAGTGATACAAAGTGTAATTAATTTTACACCTCAAACTAACCTGATATAACGTTACCTCTAACAAAGTCTGTAAGGAATTTAATTCAGTGCCTGGGATTCAGTAAATGCCCAACGAATGTTAGCTTTTATTTTTTTTTCTGCTTTATCTCCCCAAACCCCCCCGTACACAGTTGTATATCTTAGTTGCGGGTCCTTCCAGTTGTGGGATGCGGGACGCCGCCTCAATGTGTCCTGACTAGCGGTGCCATGTCCATGCCCAGGATCCAAACCCTGGGCCACCACAGTAGAGCACGCGAACTTAACCACTCGGCCACGGAGCCGGCCTCTGATGTTAGCTTTTAGAGTTGTGGGGGAACAGAATTTGCTATCCCAAAATGTATCTCTTTGGCTTGATTATTTTTAAGAACAAAAGACTCAGGAAGAAACTTTGACCTTCCCCCTAATTGCCTAAAAGAATTTAAGATAGAAGGCCTGTTTCAGGAAGGAGAGAATACCATAAGACATCTATAGTATAATATGAACTAGGTTTGGTAGACAGGGAGGAACCTAGCAAGGCCTCTTGGATCAAAGTCCTCTCTAGCTCTCATTATCTTTGCAAGACACAGCAAAGATTTGTTTACCAAACACTTGCTTTTCCATCTCCATGTGAATTGCCTTCATCCCCTTTGAAATCCCAAAGCACTACCCCCAATACCTTCCTTTGTCTTTAGCTGAAGATGATATTTAAGGTGGTGGCATCAGCCATTTTGGTGAGTTACTCAGTTTTCCTGGGTTTCTCCCATGTATACGTGTTATTAAATTTGTTTGATTTTCTCCTGTTATTCTGTCTCATGTCAATTTAATTCTTAGACCAGTCAGAAGACCCTGGAGGGTAGAGGAATATTTCTTCCTCCCCTACAGAGTTAACTGCTCTTTTTCTACAATTATCCAAGGATGACCAACCATAGCAGTTTATTATTGGCTGAGAAATCTTTTCATCAGGTAAAAAGTACTTAAAGGTCTTGCCTTCTGAATTGTCACCAGCATACAGTAGATCCTAGATCTAATGTAATCTAGAGTGTAAACCATTCCCCAAATGTCAAAATAACTGTTCTCTGAATGCTTTTCATCTCCATGTTTCCTTAGCTCAAAGATGGTGATCAGGACAACCAGACCAACTTGGTGATGATGACTGAGTGATGAAATAGTGATTAAAGGGAAAGATGAAGCTGGTGTAACAAAGATGGGAGGGGCTGAGGGAAAGCATATAGTAGGGGGCTCAGAGCAAACATGGGGACACTGTCTTCTTGAGCTAAGGTAGCGAATCCTGTCCCCCACAGCCCTGGCCTCAGAAACTCCATGGGGAAGATAAGTTCTGAGCCTAGAGCTCCATTTTCCACAAACAGCTGAACCACTTTTAGGGAGATGGGCTTTTAGAGACAGCAGATAGAGGGACCTGGATCCAGAAGTCTAAGGAACTGGGCTTCTTCTTTCCCTGAAAGATCCTAATAGAGGCAGAATCCCCCACCTTCCCTGTAGTAGAAGAGCCTCCATCCGTCTATCCGGAGCCCACTTTCTCCCCCCATTTATGCCCAGAGCTGCTGTCCAATCCCATTGTGTGCCCCCATACCTAACCATATCCACTGATTCTACCAGGTGTTCCTGAGGAGAAGACTGGGCTTCAAGTTCTACTCTCTGCTGATCTTCTACATCTCACAGGGAAAGATCTGGACTGCTATGAAATTTATCATCTATTTAAGTGTCATTGTTGGTATGTATCCATGACCACCTACTGTCCTATAAGGCATGGGTTAATGTAGGATGGTGTAAGATAGACATGGGATGTGCAGAGAGTGCAAAAGAAGAGTCAAGAAAAACAGTTACAATGACAACTAGGGGTCTTTCCTCTTAGTCTCCATTCAAAGGCCCTCAGGAGAGGCTGAGCCCCACCTTCCAGTGCTAAGCTATGGGTGTGTTATGGCATGAACCTGCCTTGGAGAATGCTTAACAGTGAGTTATTCCAAAATAGGGCCTCATCACCCACTGGGCAAGTCCCCATAGTCACAAAGATAGAGAGCTCATTCTGATGTCTGACGTGCCCCCATTTTCAAAAGCTTAGAAACTCAGAAGGCAGGGAATGGAGAAGGTATGAACAAAAGATCAAATGCAAGGGCCCTATCTCCTGCACTCCCTGACTTCCATGAAGTTCTTCTGACGGCCGAATTTGCCGGTGAGGCATATCCCCCCACTCCCTGACTGCCTAGGTTGCATCATAAATTAGCCATATGAGCTTGTACAAGTTAATTCATCTGTGCTTCAGTTTCTACAGTCAAAATGGGGATATTACTATCTGCAATATTGAGTCATTGTAAAGATTAAATAAATCCATGTAAAGCACTTAGAACAAGAGCTCAGTGTCTCTTATTAATACTCCATCCTTTTTCCCTTGGGATTTCTAACTGTGTGATCACACAGAGAAGGGTGTGGTGAAGTACAGACCTAGGCTTGGGGAGGATCAAGAGAAGTACTGAGGACAGCCAAAACAAGAACAGTACTTTATTTCTGTTACTAGAATCAGCCTTCCTCCCCTTTCTCCTCTAGTTTTTTTTTCAGTAATTCATTTATGAAAAACATTGCATGTTCACATTAGAAAATTTGGAAATATTAAAAAGTAGAAAAAAATAAACACCGTGCGTAATCCCACCTTTCAGCTAACACTTTGTTTGAATTTACTCACAGGATTTCTTTATTTTTTTGAATTTAAGTGGTTTATTTTTTGTTTGTTTACTTGTTTTTAGATAATTGGATTACTAGATTAAATGTACATTTTTACCATTATTTTTAACTTAAAGAAAGGTTATCATTATTTCTATTGCTGTTTAATGTTCTTTATAATACAATTTTAATATGTATAATGTTCCATTTGTTCATGTACTATTTTATTTCAAAGTCCAACATTATTGTATTGGCCATTTATGTTTCCAATGTTTAGCTATTATAAATAATGCTAAAATGATCACACTTACCATAATCTTTATCCAGATCTTGTTATTTATTTATAATGAATTCTTGGAGTTAGAATTGCTAGGTCACAGGTGACGAATCATTTACAATTCTTTACACTTATTTCTAAACTGCTTTTAAAGAAGACAGAATCAATTCACATTGCTACAAGCAGTGAATGAGAGTCTCTCTCATGGTACTTTCTTAAATTGATTATCAACATTAAACAAAAAATTATTATAAATAGATAAAATGATATGTCATTTTAATTTACATTTTTATTTGAAAAAATTGTCAAACATTTTCAAATTTTCTGGCCAATAGATTATTTCTTTAAAATTATCCATATTCCTTTTCAACTAGGAAATTGTTGATTGTCTTATATGTTCTAAGAATGTCTTATATATTAAGTATATTAATTATTTTCTCAGGGATATTTTTCTCTGCTCAGTCATCTGCGCAGAAAGAAGACCATGCTCCCTATTTGGTATACCTCAAGTCTCACTTCAACCCCTGTGTAGGTGTGCTCATCAAAAACAACTGGGTGTTGGCCCCAGCTCACTGCTACTTACCGTGAGTATTGAGCATTCCCACCCTCCAAAAGACCTCCTAATCACTCTACATCAGTAGTCTTCAAACAGAGGAAACATTTGCCTTCCAGGCAACATCTGAAGATATTTTTGGTTGTCATAATGAGGGGTGGGGAGGAGGCTGTGCTATTAACATCTATCTAGTGGGTAGAGGGCAGGGTGAGGATGCTGCTAAACATCCTACCATACACAGGAGAGTTCCCACAACAAAGCATTATGCAACCCAAAATGTCAATAGTCCACTGTTGAGGAGCCCTGCTCTATATACTATGCCTCTTCAGTCTCCCATCAGTTTTTCCAAGTTTTTTACTGGCAATATGAATACATTTTATCAGATAAGAAAACAGCAGGTAACTGATGGTGGACTCAAATTGGAAAAATTGAGAATTTTTAAAAAGAACTAACGACAAAGGTATGGATAAGTTATAGAGAAAGCACAAAGAATAGTTCAGTACCCCCAGGGTTAGTTCTAGAGAGGTGCAGTTACTACCCCTGGATCTAAAGGAGCAAGTGGAGAAAAGGGTAACAAGATGGGGGTGGAGGGCAGGGAGGAGACAGAGAGAGAGAAAGCACTGTATGGAGAGACTGCCTGATAAGAGTTGTAACTTTTGCTCAGGAGACACAGCCAACAATCAATCTGTGGCAACCCTGCAGGCAAGGAGCTCGGAGGATAAATGCCCAACCTCACTCCTCTCCCTCCAATTACCTTCTTGTGCTTCCTATTGGCCAAAACCCAATCAGAAGCCAGAGGACAAGAGAGCCTATTGATTTAATCCACATACATCACCTCACAAAGGTGCAGAGCAGGATGAAGCAGGATTGTCAGTGGATCTAATGAAGCAAACAGGAGATATCCAATACTCAGCTCATCCCTTTCTCTTACTTCTACCAGAATAAAAATGTCCAATTAGATAGGTTGGAGCTGGAGAGGATGGAAAATAATATTTCTATACCATGCATAATTTTCCTCTCCACTACATTAAGGACACAACATGAAAACACAGTGGCTAAAGGCTCCACCACTCACTGTGTGACCAAGGGCGAATTACTCTTATGTGCTTCCATTATTTCATCTGTAAAATGAGGATTAAAAATAGAACCCACCTCAAAGATATGTTGTGAGTTGTAAATGAGGTCATCTAGAATCCAGATAAAGCATTTGACATAGTACCTGGCACACTGTAACATTCAACATCAGCTTTGATGATGCTAATGATGAGGAGGAGGAGGAGGAGGATGACAGTGATTACTTCTAACCCGCTCTCTCTCCAGAAATCTGAAAGTGATGCTGGGAAATTTCAAGATCAGAATTAGAGATGGGACAGAGCAGGCAATTAACCCTGTCCAGATTATCCGTTATTGGAACTACAGCCATAGCTCCCCCCAGGATGACCTCATGCTCATCAAGCTTGCTAAGCCTGCTGTCCTCAACACCAAAGTCCAGCCCCTTCCCCTCGCCACCAGCAACGTCTGGCCAGGCACTGTCTGTCTGCTTTCAGGTTTGGACTGGAGCCATGACAACAGTGGTGAGTACACCTCCCACAGCAAATCAGTAACCCCTGAAAAGGATCACACAGGTCTGCATAGCTGAGAAGAGAGGAGAGGAGAATAGGTGGAGACCAAAGGGAGACACTACACGACTGGTCTGGCAAAAAGAGACCCTCCCAGAAGTCCAAAGCTCCTCCTTTCCCAGGGCATCTAATGCCCCACAGCCTCTTCAGGGCTTGAGCAGCTGGAGCCACCAGGCCATCTGACCCTGTACAGAGGGCACACTGTTCCTGATTGTCAGAGGCACAATTCCCATTAAAGAGGCTATGTTCCTCCCTCCCATACAGGCTCATTTTACTTGTAGAGGACACCACTGAGAGCTTGAGTCAGGTCAGCTCTTATTCCTCCAAGACTGGACACAGAGTAGAAAGAAAACTCTGCTTTTTAAAGAGACATAAAGCCTATTTCAAAATCCTTGGGATTAACTCTCATAACTGTGCACAAGATCATTTCTTTCCTTTTTCGCATTCCTTATTTTCTTCAGACACACACACAAAACACCAGTTGAAATAGAGGGTGGTAATTGGAAGGGCTAAATAACAATGGTGAACAGGAAGGTTTCTTTTATCCCTGTCTTCTCTCAGGCCGACACCCTGATTTAAGGCAGAACCTGGAGGCCCCTGTGATGTCTGATAAAGAGTGCCAGAAAACCGAACAAGGAAAAAGCCACAGAAACTCCTTATGTGTTAAATTTGCGAAAGTGTTCAGCCGAATTTTTGGGGTAATCTTTTCTCTATATTCAGCTTTCATTTATTTGTATGTGTCTAGTTAACTATTTAATCATGATATTTTAAAAAATTTGAAATCCCTTATCCCCTCATAATTTTTTGAGAATTTGTTAAGGCTGCAGCAAAGGCCTCATTGTTTCTTCAGTAATGGGCTCTCCTTGGAGGTCTTTATTCGTTAAAGGGTATCATGCAGTACCTGTAGTTAACAACACTTTTCTAGGTTGTTATTCTCATAGCTGCAAGCGAAAATGGGCATTGCTTTAAAAAAATAATTCAAATATTTCACAAATTGAAACTGGCTTCACTAGCTCAAATAAAGGAGGTTTGACTCATTTTACATGTGAGTTCTATAGAAGTTTTCTCTGACTTTCTCAAAATCACACAAGGCTAGTCACAGGAAACCTAAATCAGTGACTCAAGCTTCCTGTCTCATGATCCAGTGCTCTTTTCGTGACCCAGCAGGCTACCTCTAGGCAGGGCTCATTCAAGTTAGGGACTAGAGGGCTCCTGTGAGAAGATCTAATCATATCTCTTTCTCTCTCCTTCTTTCTGCACAATCTCTGGTAGGAGGTAGCTGTCGCTACTGTCATCTGCAAAAACAAGCTCCAGGGGATTGAGGTCGGACATTTCATGGGAGGCGATGTCGGCATCTACACGAATGTTCACAAATACATACACTGGATTGAAAGCGTCACTAAAGACAAATGAGACCCCACTACTCCCTCTGAGTCCCACTGGCTCCACCATCAACTCTACAGGCCATTACTTTCCCCGAACTCAAAATAAAATGTCCAAATAGAAATATTTGGGTGCTTCACACCAATGGCCTCTGTTTTCCTGTTTGTGCCTTTGCCCACGGATCATAGTGATGAGAAGAACCAAGAACAATACATGAAATGAGCACTTACTAAACTGTACTGGCTTATATCTATTGTCTCAGTTAATGCTCATAACAAACCTTTGAGGTTATCTTTTATCTCCACTTTTGTAAATGAGAAAAGTGAGACTAAAAGACGTTATTTAACATTATCTGTGACTGATAGATATCAGAGCCTGGAATGGAACCCCAAAATGTCAGATTCTCAATCCTATGCTCTTAGCCTCAAAATTAAAGGGGAGTCCATGGCACCCCAACATATGTTGGGTTCTATTTTCCTGCTAGCTCTCTTATCATTCAAAGGGCTTGTAGCCCTCACTTGCGGCTAAGACCTTGGGTATTGGAATAAGCTCTCCTAAGAATGGTCATACTTCATCTCACTGCTGCACTGAATGCAGCATGCTACAGGGAGAGAGCTAGTGGATGGGTAGGAATTCAAAAACAGAACTTTGGGAAAGGGTCAATCACCATAAATCGAGTCCAAAGGGAGGTCTGGCAGCTCCAGAGCAAGGTGAAGAAGTCATCCAGATCCAAGGAGTGCACAATCTCAGGGCAGCAGCAGAGCTCAAGAGGTAGAGATGGCAGAGAGAAGGTGAAGGAAGAGCAGAAATTAGATTTAGCCACAGATCATGGGATTAGCAAAGTGGAGACAGCAAGTATCAGTTCTCTGGTTGAGAACTTGGTAAAACATCTCTCCAGATGTTCCACATCTGGAAGTGATAGAGGAATTCTGGATAGCCAAGAGATGGGGGCATATAAGACAAGGATGGGTAGAGTAATCTCTGAGTAGATGAAGATTCAGGAAACAACCACACACTATCCTTGGGCAATATTTTCTATTCCCAAGGTTTAAAATACAGTCTATACTTTAGTGACTTCTGTGTTAGGCAGAATAATGGCCCCCCAAAAATGTCCACACTCTAATCCTCAGAACCCATGAATATATTACTTTACATGGAAATTCAACTTTGCAGATGCGATTATTTATGGACCTTGAGATGGGGAGGTTATCCTGGATTATCTGGGTGGAACCAATGTAATCACATGGTACCTTAAAAGTAGAAGAGGAAGGCAGAATATTTGGCCTGAGAGATGTGACAACAGAAGAGGCAGCAGAGATTCAAAGCATGAGAAGGACCTGACCTGGCGCTGCAGGCTTTGAAGATGAAAGAAGGAGGCTACAAGGCAAGGAATGCGTGAAGACTCTAGAAACTAGGAATGATCCTCAGCTACCAACTAGCAAGAAAATGGGGACTTCAGTCCTACACGCCCAAGGAATTGAATTCTGCCAACAACCACAATGAGCAAGGAAATGGATTCTCCCCAAAAAGGAATACAACCTGGAAAACACCTTGATTTTAGCCCACTGAAATCTGTCAAATTTCTGACCTACAGTACATGAAAATAATAACCTTGTCTTGATTTAAGGTGCTTATGGTAATTTGTTACAGCAGCCTTAGAAAACTAATACAACTTTTAAATCCATATTCCCTAAAGGAACTGCTTTTTATATGGGATGTAAAAACCTTCAATAGTTCCCAATTGCCCTGAGAATAAATTCTAAACTCATTAGAATGGTATCCAAGCCTCCTTGAGACCTTCCATCCACCCCATCCCATTCCCAAAATATTCTAAGTACAGTCATGCATCACAACCATGGGGATATGTTCCGAGAAATATGTCATTAGGCAATTCTGTCATTGTGCGAACATCATAGAGTATACTGAAGGGGAATAAAAT
This sequence comes from Equus asinus, assembly GCF_041296235.1. Classification (NCBI taxonomy): domain Eukaryota; kingdom Metazoa; phylum Chordata; class Mammalia; order Perissodactyla; family Equidae; genus Equus; species Equus asinus. The sequence continues at coordinate 194,454,602 of NC_091790.1, read as the reverse complement.
TTGCCACCACAAAATGTGTCTGTTTAACATGAGGATTATTTTAGGCTGATTATTTTTAAAAAACAAAAGACTCAGGTTTTCTTATTATCTCTCCCTTAACTGCCTAAAAGAATTCAGACAAAAAAACCTGTCTCAGAAAGCGAGCCATCATCTTAGCATAACATCAATTAGGTGGTAGACAGGGAGGAACCTAGAAAAGCCTGTTTGTTGGGTTCCCCTCTGTGTTCCGTTTCCCTGTAGCCAGACAAACACTTGTTTTCTAAACGTTTTCTCCTTTTCACCTACCTGTGAATTGCTTTCCTTCCCTTTGAAGTCCCTGACTCTCCCCATCCCCAACATATTTTGTGTTTAGCTGAGGATAATATTTAAGGTGAGGGCTTCGGCCATTTTGGCAAGTTACTCAGTTTTCCTGGGTTTTTCCCATGTATACATGTTATTAAACTTTTGTTTGTTTTTCCCCTGTTAATGTATATCATGTCAATTTAATTCTTAGACCCAGCCAGAAGAACCTAAAAAGGCAGAGGAAAATTTCTTCCTCCTCTATGGTAGCTATACAAACCTAGATGGTATAGCCTACTACACACCTACGCTATATGGTACCAATCTTATGGGACCACTGTTGTATATGTGGTCTATCATTAACTGAAACTTTGTTATGTGGTGCATGACTCTCCAGCTCCTGCACATGGCATTGCTTCCTGACCCCATGAAATGCAAATCTGTGTAAAAAGGATGTCAGGGGAAATGTAAAGAAAAGGCCAACACCCTGTCTCCTTTTAAGTTGGCAACCTGGTCAAGACCTAAACTTAAAGTTAGATACATTTGAAAAAAAATGTCTTGAGCTGAAGTCAAGTCTTCAAGTCTTGGATGCAAAGGCAACAACATTCCAGGCAAAGTATCTCCTCTTCTCCCAGTGCCTATGACTTAAGCAAAGACAAATCATATCAATCAGTATCCAATCAACTCCTCTATGTTGTTTTTTTCTTCCAACTTTTTTAACCCCATTAATTAGAGTGGTGCTCTCCGGGCACAGTGACCAATAGCATGAGTTCTGGGGCTGAATCACCAACCCTATAGTTTATCTGGCTGTGGGTGCCACTTGCCTAAGTGTCAAGCTGCATCTCACAGATCTCTTTCCCCCCGTTCCTGCCTCCATTCCTGGCTCCTACATCCAAGGTTGTACTGTGTTCTCTCCTTGAAGGAAGTGTCACAAAATTTAAACTCACTATTAAGTATTTATTTTGTAATTAACAACAAGAAAATAGATATGCTTGAATTGAAAGGCAAAGTTTTATTGGTGCCTGTCTCAAAAAGGATTAGGATCATTTTAACGAAAAATAAATAAATGAAATAGTTCTATTATTTCTGTTCCATAACAGCAAGCTATTATAGTAAAAAGGAGAGAGTATAGGCTTTAGACTCATACAGGGTGTTAATTACCAGTTACATCACTTTCTGGTTGTATTCATCCCAACTGTGAAACATTAGACATAAGACATAAGGGTGGTTTTTATTATCTTTATAAATAATGCTGCCCTAAAAATTCTAGCCAATGAAATAGAAATGACAAGAAAAAGCATGAAAACATGAAACATATCAATAATTTTGCATAAGATATAGTTGCCAACTCTCTTGATTGGAAATCCCAATAGATTTTACTGGTTAAATATGGCACATACATACAAAGGAAAATTATTCAGCCTTAAAAAAAAGGAGGAGATCCTGCCATTTGCAACAACATGAATGAACCCGGAGGACGTTATGCTAAGTGAAATAAGCCAGTCACAGAAGAACAAATACTGCATGATCCCCCTTATATGAGATATCTAAAGTAGTCAAACTCATAGAAGCAGAGAATATAATAGTGATTGCCAGAGGCTGGGTGTGGGGGGAATAGGGAGTGTTTGTCCAATGGGTATAAAGTTTCAGTTGCACTAGATGAGTAAGTTCTAGAGATCTGCTGTATGACCAAGTGCCCATAGTTAACAATATGGTACTGTGCACTTTAAAATTTGTTAAGAGGGTATATCTTATGTTAACTGTTCTTACCACCAAAGAAAAAAATAAAAGCAAAACCAAAGGGACACAAGAAAACTTTGAGAGGTGTTGCTATGTCTATTACCTTAATTGTGGTGATGATATCACAGGTGTCCGCATATGCCCAATCTCATCAAATTGCATACATTATACATGTATAGTTATTTGTATATTAATTTGTTCTGGACTAACGTTTACATCCTCCAAAAATTCATACGTTGAAATCCTAAGCCCCAATTGTAGCATACCTGACAATTGGCTTTTTTGATTGCAATGTAAATGCCTGACATTAAGCTTTTGATTGCTGAGGCATACATCTTGAACAAACATATTACCAGCTACACAACTAGATAAAGAGCCAGGCCACCCCATCCATGAAGTTCCCTTTTTAGAAAGCCCTGAGTGACCTAGATAACTGACCTCTTGAGTGACCCTACTTTTCCCTCCCTGAGCTTTAATTCCCACTCTTATGTTTTAAATTTTCCAATAAACCCCCAAAACCCTAGTCACCTCCTTGGCCCTAATAAAGGCAGGACACCAGGTATAATCTCTCTCTCCCTCTGTCTCTACATGAGACCTCGCTGTGAAGCCCTTGAGCACACCCTCCAGAACCTGTGAGTAATAAACCTTGTTTTTTCAAAGTTCCCTGATGGTTGCTGCTGAGTTATATTTTGCAATTATAATAAGAACCACAAGGACTGATCCAACCACAACATTGGCTCCGGTCAGAAGAAATGTCTGTGAGCGCTGCCACAAGTAGTATGGGCCCAGATGAGTGCCCCCAGATTCCTAGCCGATAGCATCACTATCAGTAGGCTGAAACCGACACACATCACCAATGTAAGGGTATTAGGAGGTGGGGCATCTGTGAGGTCATTAGGTCATGAGGGTGAAACCCGCATGAATGAGGTTAGTACCCTTATAAAAGAGACCCTGCACAGCTCTCTAGCACTCTTTCTGCCATGTGAGGAGACAAGGAGAAAACAGCCATCTGAAAACCAAGAAATGGGATTTCACCAGACACCAGATGTTGGCTGTCCCAGACTCCAGAACTATGAGAAATGTTTGTTTTTTAAGGCACCTAGTCAATGGTAATTTGTCATAGCAGTCCAAACTAAGACTCATTATACCCCAATAAAGCTATTTAAAAATAAGACAATACAAGGGAAAATATTTTAATGACAACATTACCAAAACTATAAACACATACACATTGTGCTCTGCCTCTCTGAAGAAAAGCACAAAATTTTCTTGAAAGGCATAAGAGAAGACTTAAATCATTTCCTTCTATAACACATTTGAAACAAATACCATGTTGCTGGATAGGAAAGTTTAGCATCATAACATTACAAAAAACTTAGTAATGAAGAATAATGAGTAGTGGGGTGGCTTGCCCTGTCCTACCAAATAAGAAAACATATTTTACAGCTTGTTAATTAAAACAGTGTTACATAAGTATGTCTCTCAAGGCAGAACATGTGGCATCTTAAGAAAGAATTTGAACTTATATCTCTACATACCATTTTGGGATCTTAAACTGTAAGAAATATTAAACAAACAAAGAAATCAAAAGTTTAGGTCATTTGGCTAACATACCCATGTCTCATTCTGTGGGCTTTTCTGATTTGGGAATGAGATCTGCTCTCTTGTTTTAATTTAGGCTTGCTTTGCTCCAAGTTTTGAAGTGGATTACAAACTGTGCTGTGTTCAAATGCATGATATCTATCTTCAACGCTGCCCAGAAGCTGCTGTTTCATCAAATGATCCAATGAACAATTGTTCAGTAAAGGCAACAAGAAAGAATACCACTTGTTTAAATCAAAATGACAATTAATATGATAAAAGACAACTCAAACAGCAGTGTTTATTTGAACTGATCACCCATCAAAATTGTCAATCCTGTAGCCGCAGCCAGAGGATGACCAAAATGAAGCCTGAGAAATGAAAATCAAATTTGCAATCCTACCCGTCAGAAAATTCTCAATTCTGCAAAACAAGCGAGAACAAACCATAACCTACTCTGAAAAGAGAAGACCACAGAAGTTTCAGAATTCAGATGGAAAAAGAAACACTGAAAGCAACATTCCGTGCTCCCAAGCCAATTATAAAGTGACTGTCACACTTCCATTTAACCTAATCCCTACTCATTGCCCATTTTTAAAATCTCACCCAGAAAATATCACCAATATAATCCTAAAATCTAGCCCTTTAAAAATTCTTCTATAGGGGCCAGCCCCGTGGCTGAGTAGCTAAATTTCCACACTCTGCTTTGGCCCCCAGGGTTCAGAGGTTCAGATCCCTGGCACAGACCTACTCCACGCATCTGCCATGCTGTGGAGGCATCCCACATATAAAGTAGAGGAAGACTGGCACAAATGTTAGCTCAGGGCTAATCTTCCTCAAACAGAAAGAAAAAAAAAAGGAAGATTGGCAACAGATGTTAGCTCAGGGCAAGTCTTCCTCACCAAAAACAAAAAAACAAACTTCCGTAACTTCCCTTCTGTGCACACTGTTGATGTTCTGTTCTTAACAAAGTTTTCTCTTGCTGGTGAGATTATTAACGAATGACTTTGCTTTCAACATAGGCTTTCCTGATGAATTCTGTGTGGGTTTTAATAGCTTCCATCTAAAGCCAGGCCTCCAACCTATTCACTAGATCTCAGTCCTCTCTTCTATTTAAGAAAACCTCTGAAGCAACTTTCTCTCTCTCTCACTCCTGGATCATTCCCAACCACATACAACCATGCTGTTATTTCTCTCTCTAGATCTCATGTCCCCTGCCCTCTCCTGCTATTTCTCTCCTTTAGTTTACAGCAAACTCCTTGAAAAGCTAGTCTATTCTCACTTTCTCCAAATCCTCTCCATCCCAAACTCTTGATCCAACTGACATCTGGCTTTTGCAAAGCTTTCCCTCTAAACTGCTCTTTCTAAAGTCACCAATGACCTATATATTTCTAAATCCAAAGGTCAGTTCTCAGCTCACATTTTACTTGACATTATCAGCATCATTTGACAAAGTTATTCATTCCCTCTTCCTGGAAACAATTTCTTTACTTGGCCTCCAAGACATTATGGTCTTTTGTCTACCTCACTGGCTGCTTCTTTTCAGTTTCTTTTACTGATTTCACCAGATCTCTCTAATCTCTTAACATCAGAGTTCCCCAAGTTTTAGTCTTGGACTTCTTTTATCTATATACATCCACTTCCTTAGTGATCTATACCAGTCTTATGATTTTAAATACCATACATAATCGAACAACTCCCAAATGTATACCTCCAGTTTGCACTTTTGCCTTGACTTCCGGTGTTATATATTCATCTGTCTACTTAACATTTCTACTTTGATATCTAATAAATATCTCAAAATTAACATGTCCAAAACTGATGTCTAAGTCCTACTGCCAGATCAACCTGCTTCACCCACAGTCTTCCCCATATAAGCTGATGAGACTGGAATTTACTCAAGCCAAAAATTTTGGAGTCACTTTTGATTCCTCTCCTCTCTTATATCTCATATCCAATCTAGAGGTAAATCCTGCCAGTTCTATCTTCGAACCTGTTGACAATCTTACCACCTCTCCCTGCCTCCACGCTGCCACTCTGGTAAGCCTGGATTATTGCAATATCCTCCTAACTCATCTCCTTTCTTCTACATTTGCCTTATTAATTTTGACCTATTGTCAATACAACCTCCAAAGTGACCTTTTAAAATGTAATTCAAGTTTTGTCACTTGCCTCTGCTAAGAATCCTCCAAAGGCTCCTTATCACTCAGGATAAAAATTAAAGTCTGTACAATGGTCTATAAGACCCCTAAAAAACATGGGCCCCATTGCACCCTCTACTCCAGCCACACGGGCCTCCTTGCTCATCCTTGGACACATTAGACAGGTCTTTGCCTCAAAACTTTTGCACTTTCCCCAGATCCCCGCATAGCTACTTCTCTCACTTCCTAAAATCTTTGTTTAAATATTATTTTCTCAGTGAAGTCTTGTCTGACTACCCTATTTAAAATTAGGACCCCCCACCTCTGATGGAAGTATATTCATCTTCTGTGAAAATTTGGCAACGTATATGAAAAAACTTAGAATTATGCATATTCTCTGACTTCTACTTCTTAGAGTTTTATAAGGATGTTTGTTGTAGCACTGTAGAAAGGAAAAACTGTGAGGGAGGCAGGGCAGGTTATAAGCCATAGAGGGTTGCTTGTAAAAAAAAAAAAAAAAAGCAGTACGATCATATGCAATAATATATCTAATCATTTAAAATGATGCAGAAGAATGTGTAATAACATGAAAATTAAAGGACAAAACTCAGTTTATAAAATAGTGTATACATTATGGTTCCATTTTTGTGCCCATAGCTATTCATTCAACAATACCTACTCTTCTAAACACTGAAGATACAGCAGGAAAACAAGCAAAAAAGATCCCTGTCCTTGTGCCGTATATATTCTACTTTAGAGACACAGGTAGTTAAATAAATTTAAAAACGTATTATGTCAGAAAAGCACTATGAAAATGAAAATATAGTGGAACTGGGAACACTAAGGTGCTGAGGCAACATTTTAAATAGAGTACATATAAAGACTCATTTGACAAGGTAACCAAAACTTGCGCAGGTTCTAAGAATTCTCCTTAGGAATGCCAGGAATGTAGAAAAGGGAACTGAAAGGGAAGTGGTGTCTGCTCTCCCAGAGATATCATGATTAACATGGAATAGTGAGAATGCGGTGATCAGGGATGGGAAAGTGAGGATGGAGCATGCGTTCATGGCAAATGTAATAATAAAAGTGTGATAACATGTGGCTCCTGAGTCTGAGTGTACCTAGACAGTGATGCCAAGGACAAAAGGGCAAAAGAAGGGTAAAGGGCAAGGGGTTTCTCAGAAGTAATGATTTGGCAAATGCTCCTGTGGGGATACCAGGAAAATCCAAAGCCAGTTGATACAAAGCTACGGGCCTTGGAGTGAATGCTGCTGTCATCAGAAGTTCCTCCAACTCTTTTTCTAGTTCCTCAGAAATATCCAGAAAGTACTGAATTACAAGAACTTATTAAAGGAAAGAAAGCCTGAACTGTTGATACCTATTTTTTTTAAGTCATCTTTTACCCTATATTCAATATAAGTTCATCTCAACATGATAATATGGTAATTAAATTGATTACGCATCAGGAAAACTCCAATGAGATTAATGATCTACTCTCCTCAACATTTGCTGCACATCAGAATCACCTGGGGAACTTTAAGACATGATGCTTGGCTCCTATCTCAGAGATTCTGATTTAATTGCTGTTTGGTATGGCCTGGGCATCGGGATATTTTCTAATCTACCAAAGTGATCCTGCAAGCTTGAGATTCATTCAACCAAGATTGAGAATCTGAAATTAACTTTCACCATGAAGCTCTACTGTCTAAAGCTTTATACTACAGGCTGTAAAAGATGGTCTTTTAAAAACTCATATTTACTAATTGTTTCATACTGCCACCTAGGAACACATTAACTTTTGTGCACTGACCTTATATCCAGCTACCTTTCTAAATTAACTTATTTCCTAATATTTTGTAAATTATTGGGATTTCCTATGTAGACAATCATATCCTCTTAAAATAATGACAGTTTTATTTCTTTTTTTCCAATCCTTATGTCTTTAATATGTCTTTATCTACTATTTTATTTATCTACTAATACTAAATCTACTATTTTGGACCTTTCATATAAGTGGAATCATATAATATGTAGTCTTTTGTGATAGACTTCTTTCACTTGGCATGTTTTCAAGGTTCATCCATGTTGTAGCATATATCAGTACTTCTTTCCTTTTTATGGCTGACTAATATTCCTTTGTATGAATGTATATATATATATACATATATATTTATATATACCACATTTTGTTTATCCATTCATCAGATGGTGGACATTTAGGTTATTTCTACTTCTTGACTGTTATGAACAATGTTGCCATGAACATTCATGTGCAAGCTCTTGTATGGATATGTATTTTCATTTCTCTTGGCTGTATACCTATGAGTGGAATTGCTGGGTTTTATGGTAACTATGTGTTTAATATTTTGAGGCGCTACCAAACTGTTTTCCAAAGTGGCTGCACCAAGTTATATCCCTACCAGTAATACATTTCTCCACATCTTCATCAACATGTATTTTTGTCTTTTTTATTTTAGCTATCCCAATGGGTATGAAGTGGTAGCTCGTTGTGGCTTTGGTTTGCATTTCCCTAATGACTAAGGACGTTGACCATCTTTTCATGTGCTTGTTGGCCATTGGTATATCTTCTTTGGAAAACTACCTATTCAAACTCTCAGTCCAGTTTTTAATTGGATTGTCTTTTTACTACAGAGTTCTAAGAGTTCTTTATATATCCTGGATATAAGTCTTTTATCAGATATATTATTTGCAAATATTTTTTCCTATTCTATAGTTTGTCTTTTCACTTTCTTTATGGTGTCCCTTGAGGCACAAGAGTTTTTTAAATTGTTGAAGCCTAATTTATCTATTTTGTTGTTGCTGCTTATACTTTTGGTGTCATATCTAAGAAACCATTGCCTAAGCTAAAATCATCAAGATTTATTCCTGTAAGTTTTTTTCTAAGAGTTATGTAGTTTTAGGTATTACACTTAAGTCTACGATATATTTTTAGTCAGCTTATATACATGGGATGAGGTAAGGATCTAACTTCATCCTTTTGGATGTGGACTTCCAGTTGTCCCAGCACCATCTGTTGAAAAGACTATTTACTGTTGAATTGTTTTTAGTCAGCTTATATACATGGGATGAGGTAAGGGTCTAACTTCATCCTTCTGGATGTGGACATCCAGTTGTCCCAGCACCATCTGTTGAAAAGACTATTTACTGTTGAATTGTTTTGGCATCCTTAACGAAAATCATTTAACCACAAGTGTGAGAGTTTATTTCTGGACTCTCAATTCTTATTCATATGTCTATCGTTATGCCAATACCACATTGTCTTGGTTACTACAGCTTTATAGTAAGTCTTGAAATTTAGAAGTGTGAGTCCTCCAAATTTGTTCTTTTTCAAAATTATTTTGGTTATCATGAGTCTCCTGCAACACCATATGAATTTTTGGACCAACTTGTCAATTTCTGAAAAAAAAAAAGCCAACTGGGATTCAGATAGGGATTGTGTTGATCTGAGATCAATCTGAGGAGTACTGATATCTTAAAAATATTAAGTATTGTAATCCGTGAACATGAGATGTCTTCCCATTTATTTGGTCTTCTTTAATTTCTTTCAGTGAAGTCTTATAGTTTTCAGTGTATAAATCTTGTACTTCTGCTAAGTTTATTCCTCAGTATCTTATTCCTTATTAATGCCATTGTAAATAGAAGTGTTTTTTAAATTTCATTTTTGAAATGTTCATTGCCAGTGTACAGATATACAATTGATTTTTGTATATTGATCTTGTATCCTGTAACCTTGCTGAAGCTGTTTACTACTTCTAATAACTTTATTGTGTATTCGTTAGGATTTTCTACATACAAGATCATGTTATCAGCTTTTCTCTTTTATTAATCTATATTACCAGTGGATTTGTTACTTTATAAGTCTTTTCAAAGAACAAAATTTTGACTTTTTAATATAAGTCAGAAGAAACAAGACAAATAAGTAATTGAAGAGAATTTAATAAATGATTTATAAAGGTGTGGGCAGGGTTAAAGGAACTAGCAAGTGATGGTGAAGCACCCAGATACTTGGGAAATCACCGCCAAACCATATTCATGTGGTACTTCCATCCTATTTTCTCTATCTTTAATTATTCCTTGCCAGTGAAAATATTTAAAGTTACTGTTCCCAAAGAGTAGTATGATAATAATATTAAAGGTAAATATTTATAGCTATTGCTATGCACTAGTCACTCTTCTAAGCACTTTGCATATATTAATTCACTTAATCATCATGACAAGCTTATGACAAGCACTCCTGCTATAAAGTGATATATGTGTTCTCATAAAACTTCAAACTCTGCAAAATCATGTACAAAAAGTAAAAGAGCTTATTAGGAAAATAATGTTGAAGAAGGCTATTGAAAATCTATGTAACTTTGTAACCAAAGCACTAACTGAAATAAAAACAATGCTAATAAAGATTCTAGAAAGATACATCTCTGTTAGCCTTTGTGCTCAGCCTCAGTTCTTTGTTCATAGCTTTTAAACTGGAGCTTGTTCTTCTTTCAAAGTACAAATCTTTGAGGGCATTAATTTCTAGAGATCAGTTTCACTACAATTAAAAATCTTGGGGCCGGCCCATGGCCGAGTGGTTAAGTTCGCGTGCTCCGCTTCTGTGGCCAGGGGTTTCGCCAGTTCGGATCCTCTGTGCGGACATGGCATCACACATCGGGCCATGTTGAGGTGACGTCCCACACAGCACAATCAGAGGCACTCACAACTAGAATATACAACTATGTACTGGGGGGCTTTGGGGAAAAGAAGAACAACAAAAAAAAGAAGATTGGCAACATATGTTAACTCAGGTGCCAATCTTTAAAAAGAAAAACCTGAACGAGACTATAGCCTTATCTAACAATATACTTATTTAAAACACAGGGGGAATGTTTTCACAGCTACTTAATCTTCACTCATAATTTCGTCATTAACTCAAGATTGTGTAGAATGTAGAGGTTCTTGAAGCCACTCCACTAGCTCCCACTAAAGGAAAGCACTTCAGCAAAGTGTTCAGCTTTCTTCTTAAAATGCTCATATATTGCTAAGGCTTTCTCTCTAATTGAGAGTAAGTTGCCCCTGATAGTTTCTTTTGTCTTCAATCTACATGCTTAATTTTTTTTTATCTATTTCTCCCATTTCCTTTACTTCATTCTATCAAATTTTGTAGCACTGGCAATTATTTGTGCCAGAGACATTTTCCCACCTAGAATTATCTCCAATTATATGCAACAACGACCCCTTAATCCGGTTGTGAATATGATATAACTTTCTTTCAAAATCCTTTAGAGTTTCAAGATTTTCTTTGATTGTTAAAACATTTCAGATTTACTCAGTAACCTCATGATCATCAATCCACTAAGCCTTCATCGACATTTTTATGATTAACTTCCTGTATATAATCAATACAAAATATGCTGCTAGCCAGAAATATTTCTAAACTTTTCTTCTTGGTATTATTTGAAAATAAGAGTAAAATATTTATTAGAATAAATTGCAATGCAAAATCTTGCTCGACATTCTGCTGAGAAGTGTCACTCTGATTCTTGATCTTCTCTTTCTCTCTTACAGTTTTATAAACTTTCCTTTTGTGTTTGATATTCTTAAATTTTTCTATAATGTGCTGAAGGTTTGCCTTTCACCTTACCTGTCTTCTTTGACACCACCCTTCAAGCCTTTTAATATAGGTTTCTTTTAATCTTTCTTTTTCCTTTTCCCTTTTTTTTCTGCTTTATCTCCCCAAACGCCCCCTGTACACAGTTGTGTATCTTAGTTGCAGGTCCTTCTAGTTGTGGGATGTGGGACACCGCCTCAATGTGGCCTGACGAGCAGTGCCATGTCCGCGCCCAGGATCCGATCCCTGGGCCGCCGCAGCGGAGAGTGCGAACTTAACCACTCGGCCACGGAGCTGGCACAAATCTTTCTTTAACTCAGCGCAATTCTTGGTCATTAATTCTTCAAATATTTCATTCCTTCTGTTCATTTTTTCCATCTCCTTCTGAGACTCCACTTACATAGATAATTACCCTGTTATTTCTATGTGCCATATAGCTTTTCTTTTCCTTGCATTTTCCATCTTTCCATTGCTTCCTGATACTTTCTGAGAGAGTTCCTTGAGCTGAACTTCTAGTTCACTAATTCACAATCAGCTGAATAGAGTCTGCTGCTTAATCTAACTATTGAGTACTTTATTTCATCTAATTTAAAAACACATATTTCAGAAGCCAAAGGGGAATCAGACTCCTTAAAGCCCCAGGACCTGCCAGCTAGGGCAGGTGTGTGACCTACAATCAGCCAACAGGAGACTCTTAGCCAGGATTTTGGACCTTAGAGCTATGACTCAAAAAGATACATTCACAGAGGCAGTGACAATGTCAAAGATGCAATGCTGACAGTTGAAATATGAGCAGTGGTGCCAGCACCAGTTCCTGAAGAGTGGCTTAGTTGTGTTCTCAGTTGTATAAACTCTCTTGGTTCCCATTCTGATACTGACTTTCCACCCTTCCCAGTGATTTTATGAGCCAGCCAATTTCCTTCAATAAGTGTAGTTTCACCCTAAGTCACATGAAGTTGGACGTATGAGTTGGGATATGGGAAAAGAACAGGAAAGTTGAAGTATTAATTTCTTCCTTCTACAGAATTCAGATTCTGTAGATACTGTCATAAGTTATGGTTCAAGAAAGTAAAGTTAAAAACATAATTCCTAAAGTTATAAAATTAATGACTAGAAGAATGACAACTAAAACTAATCAAATTTAGGAGAGGGGAATGGATTTGGGGTTAAGTGAGATAATCCCCAAACTTTGCTCAATGGGATTCAAAAGTTCCAGTTCAAAGTTGATAAACCAAGTAAGAGAGGCCAAATCTTATTACTTAGAGTTGTGAAAGTAATCACTAGAAGAACAAAGACAAATGGTAAAATACTTCTATATCTGCACAGTGGGACTAATAATGGAGAATGGAACGAGAAAATGTTGCTATTTGTTTTCTACCTTTCTGTACTGTTTCAATCTTTTTTAGTCCTCCTCTAGGCTGTAGAAAGGAAGGCTAGCAATATCTACATGCATGCACACACATACACACATACACATGGATCCTGCTGCAGCTCTGAGAATGCAAACTATACGAGGTTTAATTACATAGGAATCAATTTCAAGAATACACATTTGCCTCCAGATTTGTTTTCTTGTATAAAACACAAAGCAGCTTCACACCCATCATGAGCTAAATCATGTACTAAAAAGGAAGGAAATCCAATCCCAAAAGGTCACTGGGAGAATGCAAGTATTTTGTTCCTAAGAAAAGCAAGTCATAGACTCTTCAGTCTGTCATGAGTTTGGATCTTGGCTCCCAGATATCCCACCAATATCAAACTTGAAAAATTAGTTGCTTATTTCATCTGTTTAAAATTACTCATAAACTTGAGCATTCTACATTAGAAAACATTTATTAAGTTCTTACTATGGGCTAAGTAGTGTTCGAAGCACCAGGAGCCCAGGAGAAAACAAAAACAGACACAATTCCTGCTGCCATGGATTTGACATTCTAGATGATCTCCATCCAACTCAAAGACTAGGTCAAAACTCTGACTCCAGGCTGTGGAGAGGTCAGAGTGGACAGTCAGGATGGCTAAGCGATCAAAGAGGATAAGGCTTGACCTCTTCAGGGAGCAGTGTCCCTTTTTAGAGCAAGCAAGTGCCCCTCATTCCCATCTTGCCCCACTCCAGGTCCTGGGCTTTGGAGCTTAATACAGATCATGACAGCCAACTGACTTTTGTCCTAAAAGGCAAGTCTAGGGCTCAAAGAAACTTCCAGAAACATAAGGATGTTTTGCTTTGTTTTCCAGTTAGACAACTAGACCTATTAGAGTAGAGAAATGAAAAAATTACTTGATACTTCTTCTTTTAAAAAGCTTATCTAAAATAACTAACGCTAATGGATAGGTGAAATTTCATAAAAATTAATTACCACTATACTAATTGTGCCTAATCTGTTTCCTATAATAAGAAAAACAAGACCTATACATGTAATTTAAAAATAAATGATTTATTTGCTACATAAAAACAATATAATACCTCTTTTAGCAAACATAAAGCCCCAGCCTTGACTTCTCTAATACATTAAGACAATGTACTTTGCATTGCCAAAAGAGAAATAGTATTGGTTTTTATTTCCTGTTGTCCATTTGTTGATTTGATGTCAAAGAAGGAAAATTTTAAAAGATGTTTAAGTCAACTCCCTTATAGAGAACTATCAAAAGAGTGTCTCAAAAGTCTCAAGACAAAAGTCTCAAGTCAAAAGACTCAAAAGTTGGGCCACTCCTTTCTCCCCAGATCACAGGCCCCAAGATCTCCAAGCACACATTATCTTCCACAAAATTCTCTGACAAATCTGCTTCACCCTGGGATTCTCCATGATCAATATGACAGAATGAAGAGAAGGATAGGCAGCCATGAGTGTCTCAGAGATGAAGACAGTGGTGAGATTAGCAGGAGAATACTTGGAGGTGATGGAGAAGGGGCTGGCCAGAACATAAACCATGTAAAGCACAAGGAAGCAACCCAAGGACTTCAGGACAGTGATGTGAGCCTGGGCCCGAGCATCCCTCCTACCAGCTGTATGGACCTTCATCTTCCTGTGGTGTCTATACAAAGAGACAATCAGCATCCCAGAAGAAACCAGAAACACCTTGAAAGGCACCACACTTCCTGCACTGAGATGTAAAATACACAGATAGTGCCAGTTTGAAAAGGGGTATAGAATGCTGCTGTTTCCATGGGAAGGATTGCAAGGCTTTAAGCTAATGTGGACCACAAGTCACAAACTGATCATGAGGTACCCCAGAAGGCACCAGAGACTCAGGCAATAGGCCCTCTGCTTCAGCCACAAGTAGATGGGGTGTTCAAAGGTCGTGATCTTCCTGCAGTAGAAGAATCTGAGGAAAGTGGCAAACCACAGGCTGTCCTGGCTTACCAGAACCCAGAAGACACTGAGATAGCGAAGCCAACAGCTGCTCTGGAAAAGCGGAAACAGGATTAAGTCCATGATAATCAACCACTGCAGGAGAAATCGGCAAACAGCCAGGCCCAGCACAATGAGGTTGTATGAGGACCCCTTGGATTTTCTGACCCATTCTCCAAAACTCCATACCACAAGAATTCCATTTCCAACCAGGCCTATGAGAAATTCAGCCACTGCCACCAGCATCAGCAGTCTTAGGGCAGCAATCAGCATGGCTGGGGAAGAGAGTCTCTCACTGCCATCTCTTACTGAAGGCACCACGTCAATGAATGTGTGTGGCTTCTGGTTGAGTTTCAGATCCCCTGAAGGTGATACCACACTCACGGTGAATTGTCACACTACCAAATCCAGATTTTGTCTTGTCCTTCTGTAACCTCTCCTCAAGCAGAGACTGAACAGCTCTGACCAGGAACAGAGAGTTGAGAAGTTATGAGTTCCTCTGTATTTGCATCCACATGAATGAACCTTGAGCCTAGACTCAGAGATTTGAAACAGTACCACAGACACCAACTCTCCTTCTCAAGGGTCATGCGCTAATGTCTAGACACCAGCACATAATATAATAAGACCTCTCAACAAGAAAGATCCAATCAAAACATTCTCAGGTTCTACACAGTGCCAGATATGAGTTCATACGTCTAAAAAGAAATTTTATTTTCATGAAAAGAACCTTTAACATGAAAGCCGCATAAACTCAGAAACTAAAAATATATTTCATTATTAAAGAGAGAAGTAGGAAAAGTTTGGGGAAACTAAACAGAGAACCAAAACATATTATATTTAAGTGTCAAATAATAAAAAATATAGAAAGTCAGGTATAGGAGTCATTACTGTTAATCAGGGTCTTTGAGGTCATCTTCACTTTGTGATCACTTATCCACACATACTGGACTTAGCATATTATCTCACATCAAGGTCTTAGAGGAAGGAGATGAGCTCAAAGAA
This sequence comes from Equus asinus, assembly GCF_041296235.1. Classification (NCBI taxonomy): domain Eukaryota; kingdom Metazoa; phylum Chordata; class Mammalia; order Perissodactyla; family Equidae; genus Equus; species Equus asinus. The sequence goes on along the minus strand of NC_091790.1, from coordinate 194,438,901 downwards.
GTGAAAACAGACGAGTACAGTTATGAAGAAACATCGGAAAAATGGTTCATTTATTGTCCAGATTCCAACTACCCTGGGACCAGCTCAACACAAACATGTTTATGGTAGGCTGAATTCTAAAACGGCCCCCAAGATTCCCACCCCGTGGTGGACACACCCTGAATAATCCTTGATCAGAGCTGGGACTGTGAATAAGATAGGATGTCACTTCTGTGATTAGGTTACATTATATGGCAAAGATGAAGGGCTTTTGCAGATGTAATTAAGTCCCAAATCAGTCAAGTTTGAGTTCATCAAAAAGGAGATTATCTTGGGTGGGCTGGACTTAATCACTCAAAGTCTTGGAAGAGGGACTGAGCCCTCCTGCTGGCCTTGAAGAATCCAGTTGCCACATTGTGAGATAGCCACACAGTGCGAAATTGCAAGAGGCCTCTAGATGCTGGTACTGGCCCCCATCTGACAGCCAGCAAGAAAAGGGGGACCTCAGTCCTACGACTGCAATGAACTGAATTCTGCTAATAACCAGTGAGCTTGGAAGAGCACCCTGAGCTCCAGAAAGGATGCAGCCCAGCCAACATCTTGATTGCACCTTGTGAGACCCTGCGCAGAGGGCCCAGTTAGGCTGTACCCAGACTCTTGATCCACAGAAACTGTGACATAACAAATGTGTGTCATTTTAAGCTGCTAAGTTTGTGTTGCTACACAGAAAACAGAAAAACAATACAATATTCAAACCAGGCTAGAAAGAGAAATTTGCTTAGAAAGAAGGAGAGAGGTGAGGCGAGATGCTTAGGGAGGTAGCATGGGTGTAGAGGAAAGAGTTCTGTACCAGAGGTCAGGAGCCCCAGAGTCTGGGCCCAGCACTACATCAGGTGCTCTGTGAAGACGCAGGCAAACCACTGCCCTCTCTGGGCCTCAATTGCTCTACTAATAATACAATGGGATTGTAGGACTAGATTTACAGAGTGCTTATTACGTGCCAGGCAGTGTACCACGCACAGGAACACAGCGGGGAGCAACGCACAGCCCTTGCTGCCAGGGAGCATACATTCTACATCATCTCCACCCAACTACAAGACCTGGCACCTGAAAACTCCAGCTGCAGCAGTGCAGAGGGAGAGGAGAAGGTCACAGTCTGCCACTGGCCAGAAAACCTGAATGAGGCATGAACCTCTCCAAGAGCAGGGTTTCTATGGAGACTTTCTGATAGCAGACATAACTGCCCCTCTTTCCCACCCTGCCCTACTCTAGGTCTTGGGCAGTGGAACTCCATACAGAACATGGTAGCCAACTGATGCATATTCAGAAAGCCTAGTCTGGCCTCAAAAAGAAAAAAGAATTGCCAGAAATATAAAGCTGGTCTCTGGACAGACAACTTTACTACTGGCATTAAGAAAGGCTAAACCACATAGGGAATTGAGATAATTAGTTAGTTCCAATGAGAAAACTGCTTGCCTAAAAAGTGTTTAGCAATTAATGCACAGGTTCATCTCTTATTTTAACACATTTTATTTCAAAATTATAGTTATTTTCTACTTCCTTTTATTAGGGGAGACATAGTTAGTGTATTGGCAAAGAAAATTAGATTACCTGCAGTAATTTAGAAAAACATGATACTTTCCATGCAAAACATGAAAATTCAGTTTAGACTTCCAGAGTTTATTAAAATAATGCACTTTGCATTGCTTAGAGAGCAGTAGCTCTGATTTCTATTGTTTCTCATGTTACTCTCTTATTTTATTTCAAAATCAAGGAAGAAATGAGAAGAAAAACTGAGAACAAAAACCTAATTAATCTTACACTAAATTAATTTTACTGCTGGCAATTATCTAGAGCCAGGGCTGACTAGGTCTTTCTCCCATGTCGTGGCCTCTAGGATCTCCAAGAATTGTCCACCTTCCGCAGAATTCTCCAAGTCGAATTGCTCATGACCATTATGATAGAATGGACAGAAGTATAGGCAGCGGTGAGTGTCTTAGAGACGAAACAGTGGTGAACTCAGAGAGGGAAGAGTTGGAGATGAGAGGAGAGAGCCTAACCAAGGCACAAAAAGCCACGTAAAGGAGGAAGAAGTAACTAAGGGATTTAAGTAGCTAAGGTATTTCGGTTTCAAAGACTCAGGTCTGACACTTTCACCCCAAAAATGCCCTCCCTCAACCAAGTTGCAGACCAAGTACAGCTACGTCCCTTATTCTACATCTGACATATCTCAGTGACTCAAACATTTTGTTTTCCTGTACACAGGCAGCCTTTTTCAATGCTTCCCAGAACTGTGCCTGCATTACTACAAGATGGCATCCTTCTGTAGCAGCTGTTAACCTGAGCAAACTAATTTTCCTCTTAAAGCGCTGTATCAGTCCAGAAATTCAGAAATTGAGCAGATTAAGCACATTGTTAACAAGCATGTGTAACAGGAACAAAAATTATAAATGTGCATATATTCATAGTTTTCGTGGCTTCTTTCCCCACCACCTTATGAAGGGGTGGGGTTCTTGCTCACTGGGTCGGTACCGCCTCTTGGGGACTGGAATTCAGGTATTTGGAGGGAGGAGGAAGTGCCCAACTATGTCCTCCATGGCCTGCAGGCAGCAAGGATCACAGTCTTTGAGGAAGAACATGACAAGCTTCAGCAGCATTGCTGGAGTAGAAAAGGTGAATGGAGTGAGGGGACTTGGCAGATGAAAGCAGGAGCTATTTCTGTCTGCCTCCATGAGTACAAAAATTTGGGAGGAGAGAGACGTACAATAGACAAAATTTGGGAGACCCTCTAGGAAGCAGGGCTTAATTCCCCCTCCCTTGACAGTGAGTGGACTTAGAGACTTACTTCTAAACAAGATAGTCTGGAAAAGGAAACACAGTAAATGGACAGTGGAGGGACCTGGGAGACACTGCCTTAACCAAACAATCACAGTGAACACAATGAGTGATAAGTCATGAAGATATCATGTACCCCTCATGTGACATGATGAGAAGGGCATTTCACCTCTGTTGTACTCTTCCCCAAAGGCCCATAACCTCGGTCTAACTATGAGAAAAACATCAGACAAACCCAGACTGAGGGACATTTTACAAAATGCCTGAACAGTAATCTTTAAAACTGTCAAGGTCATGAAAAAGAAGGAAAGATTGAAAAACATCACAGATAAGAAGAGACAAAGAATACTCGAGGACTAAAAGCAATGTGATATTCTAGATTGGATCCTGGAGAGAAAAAGAACAGGAGTGGGGAAAACTGGTAAAATCTGAATAAAGTCCGTAGCTTAGTTCCAGTTACTGTATCTATGCTAGTTTCTTAGTTTTAACAAATGTACCATGTTACGTGAGATATTAACATCAGGAAAATTGAGTGAGGGAAATATGAGAACTCTCTACTCCCTTTGCAAATTTTCTGTAAAATAAAGTAAAATAAAAAATTAAAACTTTACTTTTGAAAAGGTATATAAAACTCAGTTACATAAGGCTGTCTGTATAAAAATTATGTTTTTAACAATTTGAGAATTGTGTTTTTCCAGAGGAGAATGTGGTTTTCCCATAATATTACAAGATCACACTAAGAGTCAAGCAACAGAGATGGCAGAAAAGGCTTTCTGGATAGCTGCCCATCCAAAGCAAAGTACTCAAGGGTCCATGCTAGCACCAGCCCTCAACAGGACACAGACATCACGACTGGCTCCCTGGAAGGGGAATTTATAAGTCGGGCACTGTGGCCATTCATAGAAAGTTAATGTGCTTCCAAGTCAGTCTTTGCTTTTGCCTCCCAACTCAACCAGTTAGTGGTTGTGTCCTCAGATAACTCATTTAACCTCTCAGATCTTCAGGTTCCTCTTTGTAAAAATTATGATAATAACGTTTACCTCACAGGGCTATTGTGATGATAAAAGGACATATGAAATTATTTAGCCTGTACTTAGAAAATAGTATTAGCTAATTAATGTTATTTTTCTTTCCTTCCTGGGTGATTTCTCTCCATAATCACTCATTTCAATAAAGTAGGAAAGTTCCTAAAATCTGCTATTATTCACAGTAGGCAAATCTAGGATGAATTGAGTTACTGCTTCTAAAGAAAGGTGATCAGCTCTGTACGATTCCAGAATTTCTGGAAAGCAAGAATAAAGATGGGAGACTGATTATCCCAGGCCTTTAAAAACACACACAGAAGTCAAAGATATAGAGGGATAGGTGGGACTGAAAGAGAGAGATTTTCTGAGTAATATCAATATATTTACTTCTTCTTAAGATACCTGGATTCAGATTATCATTATACAGTCACTGTCCCAACTATGAAAGCAGAAAAATTGAGACAAATAATTTCCCTTTATTTAAAATAGGTCAGAAATGCTATCAAACAAGTCAAGTATGTACCTGTATTTACACACCTCATTTGCAAGCAAGCTGTGCACCCACTGAGTCAGTGACCCAGGGCCTCTTGTTCCTTCCTACTGACACAGAGTTACAGTGAGGCCTTTTCCCAGCCCATATATACCCCACCGCTATAATCCAAAGAACAATCCAGCTGTTCTGACACGATGTTACTACTGGCGCTCCCACAGAAGACTGAGTCCACACCCACCCCACTCAACTCAGGGAGGATGGTGTGCAGTCTGTGCCCCTTCTGCTGCTGTTGTCCTTACAATATTCCATCTTCAGATTCCTGCTCCTCTCTAGCCATAGTCCTACTGCCCCAGCTCAAAAATAACAAACAAACAAACAGAATTCACCTGGAGAATTGGGCAGTGCCAATACAACTCAATGCATAAGTTTATAAATAGATGACATAAATTCACCAAAAGTGTGACGCTACCGGTCCAGTGACACCTCTTGGCTGTCCACCAAATTCCATATCAGATGATGAGGTACAATCTTTTACAAAGTTGCACTTAGACTGTGTTAATTTTACTATTTGGCGCTTGCTTTTGACCTTAGGCTAGTTCCCTGGATTTTAAGATCCTTGAAGCCATCCTGGATTGGGCTTCTTTAACACTAATCACTTCCCTCCAACCAACAACTCTGGCCCTTCCCGTCTTTCCAGGACAAACCTAGAAATTCAATCCTAGAGTTTCTTGGTAGTAATAGCTCAGTAACTATCACCCAGCAAGTTGAGCACCCTTTTTCTGTACATCTGCCACAGTGTATACCTATTTCCTTTCAACTTTCTCTTCCCTCCTTCTTCTCTCCGAAACTTTTTTTCCTTTTCTTTTTGTGCTCTCTTGCTGTGCTTTAAGGATGTCTAGTGACTCCCAATGACCATTTACCCATTTGCTGAGCCCCTACCTAGGGCTCCTCAGCTAAATTAATGATATGAACCATAACGTCTTGCTTAATTTGGGGGAACTTCCCATTATATTTCAGTAGCCAATTAAACAACGTAATATCTATTATCCAGGGGTGCAACACCCATGCAAAATACAAGGCAAGCAATGCCTCAAACAAGTTCCTTTGAGAAAGTGCCTAATTTTAAAATATTAGCAGAAAAAGAAATTGGAGAATGAACTGAAATACAGGTGCTCAGAGGCCTGGAAAGTCAGATCAGCAATTACAGAAATGAAAGCCTCAGACCACTGGGAAAAGTACTAATAGAGAAAATCTTGCTGCCAAACCATAAGGTGACTCCAGCCACTATTTACTATTGAAATTCCACCATTTGTTGAAACAAAGAATCTTCTTTGCTTTTGTTTTCAGTTTACGATGTGCGAGAATAATAAGAACAGAATGTCCTGGAGGGTATAAGGCGGAAACAATCACACAAATGGATCTGGCTCCTAAATTCATCCCTACAGAAGAAGGGACATAATGGAGTAGGGCAGCAACTGAATATGGAATGTAGAGGATGAGGAAACAGATCATCAGCTTCATTGCACCCACATGAGCTTCAGTCTGGGGATTCCAAAAGCCAGTGGCATTTCTCTGCATCTTCTGTATATGTCTCCTCAAGGAATTTATTAACAAGGAAGCAGACGTCACATTAATCATGAACTGGAGAAATGAGCTCGAGACCAAAGAGGTCACCAAAAACAAGATGCCCTCATTGATGTTAAATACTGTGCTGTTTCTCCCAGTCACAAATTCAGGGACGGGTGATGTCCGTCTGAGCAAAACATACAGGAGAGTGGTGAAGGCAGAAATCAGCACACAGGCCAGCTGTAGCCTGGGGATCATTGGGGAGAGATTTCGTTTCAGCAGGAGAAACATGGAGTGTTGGAAGTTAGTAATCTTCACACAGTACAAGGCGTTGAGCAAGGTTACAGACCAGAGACTATTAGAGTCCAAAAATATCCAACACAACAGGAAAAAAGTGGGTAAGTAGACTGACCTTTCAACTTTCAGAGAGTTGATGTAGACATTATTCAGTAGAAGAATTCCCAGCATAAGAAATCTGGTGATGCCCAAGCTGAACAGGATCCTATCAGAAGAGGAGATTCTGTGGCTTTTGACCCAAGTCTTATAATTGACTACTGCAATAAACAGGTTCACAATGAGTCCTACACAGGTCAAAATTACTGAGACAATAACAGAACAGATAAAAAATATCCGAAGCATCTTTACTCATTGAGCATTCAGTAGCTGTGGTGCTGATGCTGGGAGCAGGAGAAATACTGAAATATACTAGTAGGCACCATACCCAGCCAGGAAGGACATTTCCTTTTTAATTTTCCCCAGTGTGGCAAATGAGCTATTAGTGAGCTAAGAGCCAGCTGCTTTTACTGAGATGCAAATTTCCAAGGATTGCATTACTATTTCTACATTCATATCCACTTTCCTTAGAAATGCCTAATTGAAACAGCCTAGGTGAACCTGGGAGTCCACTCCTTCAAGAGAAAGAGAGCTGGAGGGAGGAGTTATGGCAGGCTCCAAGGACTTCTAATCCAAATGATAGTGTGCCAGTACAGCATTGTTTCTGTCACTCTTTCACAGGGAATGCAACTTTTCTTCATAGCAACCCCAGAATATGGTGGGGATTTCCATGCCTCATTCCTACCCACTCCCCCTCCACCCACACATACACGGATTACCCGAATCCAACTTCTCTATCCCCTCTGTTGATGTTGCAGCCATTTTCTCCATCTGTCGTTCTGGTCATGCCAATGTTACTCTTTCATCTCTTAGCACCTACAGTGATTTACTGTTATCTAATAAATCAAGTTCAAGGACCTCACACTTCCTTGAGAAAGCCTTTTTTAATTAATTCCACCCTTTCATGATGATTTCTTTACTTTGCATTCCCTCACCAGCAATATATATGGATTTGTGCCATAATCATTTGCTGTGATCTGCTTTTGCTTGGAAAAGAAATGTCAGCCCTTTCATGAGTTTCCTTTATAGATTTGCATTTATGCTTAGATCACACATGGCTATTTCCTCTTAGGCATTTAACTGTCAATCAAACTACTCTGGTACCAGATACACAGTAATGCTTTAGTTACAGTTCTGTGTAACTTCTTGCAGAATATGAACAGATAACATTGACTTTCCTTTCCACTTATCCCAAGTCAAGAAAATCACAAACACAACTTAAGATCCTCTAGATAGCCCTGTTCATCAATAGTTGGGGAAAATTGTGAGTATTGTATAAGGCAAAAAGTGCTGGTAAGCACTGAAACTGAGAGGTGTTGGAATGTAATTTGGGGGATTTTTTGGTTTTGTTGTTTGTTTTTTCATTTATAATCCTCCTGGACCCAAACTACAGTTCAATCTCATTAAGTGTCAGAATCTGTGAACTTGGTCCAAGAAGTCAGAGAGCGCTAAAAATGAGAAGTAGTACTGTGAGACATAGAACATTGGGGCCCCTGATGGAAACTTGGAAGGTCTCATGGGCATCTGTCATGATTTGCTGTTAATTCATGTGTTAAAGTCCCCAGCAGTACACCAAAGAATAGATGTGTTTGGAGGAGACATGTGACCTTGGGAACAAGCTTTAAGCATATAATTGGACTCTAAATGCAGGGACAATTCTCATCCCCATACTTTGACCCAAGGTGCCTGGTCATAGTAGGTGAAAGCATGCTCTGGTCCCTTATCCATGAAACAACTAGACTGAAGAGTCCTAAGGCATTTAGCAATTAAAATTAATTCATTGAAAGCTAAACAAAACAAACAAGATGGCCCCTTTGGGTTTCTCAAAACTTGGACTGAAGCATTAGGTAATTCTTCCCCATGCCCTGGGACCCACTGGGGAGCTAACAGATTAGGTATTCCCCCCGGTGGATTTAGAAAACCATATCTTCTCCAAAATTGCTGAACTTCCCATCACTGCACCTTTAGCAACAGATGAGACTCTTTTTCCACTCAGATCCATGTCCCCACTCCCACCCCTAACTTTGATTAATGGCAGTCCACACATGGCTGAAGTCACATAAAAAGTCTGAGATTTTCCAAGAGTTGCCTCCAAACTTCTCTGAAATAGGAATCAAGAGGGGGTGGGGATGCCACACCTATGAATGTGATTTCACTTACTTTCAGGGAAGGTAACTGCTCTCAGCCAATGGGACTAAAACAGACTCCCACTCAGGAAATGCTACATTTTCCACCCACACTCTGGGTTCCAGTAGAATGACCAGCAGTGGTAACTTTAGTATGTTCACTGCACCATAGCTAAATCTGTTAGGTCGGGGTAGGATTTAATGGAGCCACGGTGGAAAGAGAAGGGAGGGATCCTTCAGAAGATAGCCAAAGGCACCAAGAACCATACAACAGCCAAGCCAAAATCTCTAGGAAAATTGTTATGTTCAATTAAGAGAAGAAATCCCCACACCTAAAGCAGAAGGCAGAATCAGGAACTCAGGCAAGGGCTGAAGAACCAGAAGGTCAGAGCTAGGAAGAGAAGTTGTCCAAGTGACAGAATGTAGGAACAAGTGTTCAAAAGTGGGTGAGGATGAATTCAAGAGCAGGGGTCAGGGTTAACAAAGTAGATGCCAATTGAGACAGCATGGATTTCCATAGTTAAACTGCCCTGTGCTGAAAAGAAGCACAAGTTTTTATTAATTACAAAAGTACCCATGCAGATTCCTTATATTTTACTAAATTATAAATGAATATTAAATCATTCTTTTAAGTTTCAACAGATATCTTTTTTTTATTTGTTTGTTTTTTTTGTTTTTTTTTTTTTTTTGGAGGAAGATTAGCCCTCAGCTAACTACTGCCAGTCCTCCTCTTTTTGCTGAGGAAGCCTGGCTCTGAGCTAACATCCGTGCCCATCTTCCTCTAGTTTATACGTGGGACGCCTACCACAGCATGGCTGCCAAGCAGTGCCATGTCCGCACCCGGGATCCGAACCAGCGAACCCCGGGCCGCCGAGAAGCGCAACGAGCAAACTTAACCGCTGCGCCACCGGGCCGGCCCCTCAACAGATATCTTTTTGAAAGAGAATTTTAACTTATGTCAGAATCAGGAATTTTCCTAGAAGCTTCAAAAACAAGGATCAATCTGAAAGCAAACAATGCAGACCAAAAGATATTTTATTCCTTTAATTTTAGAAATGAATATATAAATCCCAGAACAATTCTAAAATTAATTTCTGGTTACATATGACCAAATTCCAAGTAACGTAGTGATCCTTCATGCTATGTCAAAATATAACCCCTTTCACAAAACAAAACAATAATAATAATAGTAACATTTATTGGTTGGTTACTCTATGTGAAACTCTAAGCATTTTTCATGTGCTAATTCACTCATTCCTTCCAACAGCCCTATTAACAAAATACTATTATTATTCCCATTTTAAAAATCAGGAAAATAAAATAAAGAGAGGTTGAGAAACTTCCCCAAGTTCACCCAGTTCATAAGGGCTGGAGTCAGGGTTTGCACCCAGGCTATCTGGCTTCAGGGTCCACATTTTTAGCCACAAATCTCTACACCTGAGAGCCCCATTAGTGACAGAAATCCAGATTCAGAATTTCTATGTGTCCTAACTCAATATGTTCACAAGTTTGAGAATTCTTCATGATCTTAAGCAATAATATTCTCACTGGCTTGTCACCACTGTTCAGTGATAGGAAGTAAATCAACGCCCATGTAATTTTTTTAAAATAAACTTATAAAAACTGCTTAAATTATTTTTTTTATAAAACTCTGAGATTTTAAAGGCAGATATGCATCTTGGTTACTTAAAAAAAAAACACTTGGACTTCTGGCCAATCTGAAAAACTAAAAATTACTTGAAAATTTGCTTCAGCAAAATGACAAAGAATTTAAGAACTATTGAAATTGAGGTAAAATGACTTAACCACAGACTGGATTGGAACCTAGTTCTATCGAAGGGTCTTGATTTTCACTCTGCTGCTCTTGTCATTACACAGTAGATTTGTGGAAACTGCTGTCTTGTGGGAATTGCTGTTGCTGTGCAATTCACTGTCAGTTACAACAATATCTTCACCTATTATACAATATGCTGTGCTAAAATGTTGGCACACCTTGTCTCACGAATCTCTAAAACCCTGTGAGGTCAATGTCATAGTTCGCATTTCAAAACGAGGGAAGAGAGAAGCAGACAGATAATTTAAGTAATTCACCTAAGGCCACAAGTCTTGGAAAATGGACAGAACCAGAATTCAAACCCAAGACTCTGGAATTGCAATGCTTTTGCTCTTTCCCTCAAGTCCCCTACACTGTTTTATTTACATCAGCTTATCACTGTCAGTAAAAACTTTAGTTTAAAGGTAGTAATCAGCTCATTATGTCAAGCTGATAGTTATTAAAATATAACTCCATGTCTATATAGTATCAGTCCTTATTAAATTGACATTTTCCAAAGACTGTTTCACCCTCTCTGAAACAACCAGAGAAAGAGAAGTCATGTGAAGTGTCCTCAGGTGGGACAGGGCAAAACAGTAGTGTCTCTCTCTTACTGATATTACAGAACTGGTGCCCCGGAGGGTAAGGAAGAGCCCTGTAGTCTTGAGCTAGGCCGAAGGACTCCCAGGCTCCCTCCTGTGCCTTCTGCAGCTCTATGGGGAAAAGGAGCCCTTGGATCCAGACTTCAGATGACCAGGCTTACACCAGAGCATCTCCACAAACATCTGCTTCAGCTTGCTGTTTCCCAGAATGAGAATAAATGAGTGGCCAGCAGGATAAAACATTGTAATTATTTCTCCAATCATCTTAACCATCTTAGTTCCTGGTAGGAAATCACTGGCTGTTGTAATTATAAAGGCAAGAAAGTAAAGTAGGAAGAGAAAGAGGAAGGAGAGGATGATTTTGATGGCCCTCTTGTGAGCCTCAGTGCTTAGATTTCTGGCACTGGTACCATTTTTGCTGCATCTGCCACATGTGCCTTCCCAGGGAGAGGATGAGCAGAAAGTAGGAGGCCAGAGACACAATTAACGGAGGGAGGTTCCACAGAGTCCAAAGAACATGGATCAGTCCATATTCATTTCTCTTTTTAAAGTGCTCAGTCACATTCCCTGTGCCATTGATTCCACGGAAAACAGAATAAATCTTAAATCCATGGGTCAGAGACACGGCACTGCCACATGATAAGAGCAGCGCACCCAAGAGCATCCATACGACGACTCTGGAAACTCTCCACTTGAGCCAGAGGAATGTAGGGTGGGAGAAACTGGCAATTTTCAGGCAGTAGAGGACACTGAGACAGGTGGCAAGCCAAATACTCAGATGGTTTGTAAATGTCCAGGAAACATAAATAATTTGCATTACTATCCTTTCCTCACGTACTTTGGAAGAGAACACCATTAAAACACCATCAACCAAGAGAACCCACAGCAGAACGATCCTGGAGAGAGCCAGGATAGTGATGATGAAGTCAGACAAAGAGATTCTCTTGTTCTTGAACCAGCTGCTGCCATTGACCAACTCTATAAAACCATTCCCCAGCATTCCCAGAAGGAACTGAGTGGCAGATAGAACCAGAAACACCCACTCAGTGAGTCCCAACCTATCAGCTATTAGGCAGACCTGATCTTTCTTCTTTCTTTTGATGTACAATCTCCTTGCTGATTTGAAGTTTCTCTCCGTGGATCTGTCACATCTACCTGTTGTTTCACTGTACCTGTCTCTTGTCTCTGCCCAATTTAGTCTGTTGTAGAGCACAGTTTAGTGACCCCTCTCTGGCTCTCTCAGGTTAGTCTGTCCTCTTCACAGATGACATGGATTGTCAGATTCCATCTAGGATCTAAACTCAGCAGCTCTTTGCTAAAATGCAAATATAATAGTGTCCAGTGTCACACAGGGAAGGAAGAGATTTGAGTCATAAAGAAGATGGAGGATTTGGACTCAGTTTCAAAGGGAGTAGGGTTCTGAGCCACCCGGAACAGAAAGGTGTGTCACTAGAACAGTCACACAGAATCACTCAGAAGAGTGACAAGTCTCATTCCTCAGGAATGAACTCAGGGGCACAAACAGAAAGGGGGGAATTCTACCAAAAGGCACTATCAAAGTCACCCCGGAGGAAGGTTGAGTGTCACTGGTCTTAGATTAGAATTAAAAGGTATGCCCCTTAAAGTAAGCCTTACATGAGGGGCTCCAGGTTCTTCCCTAGTGAGCCATATCATATCAGTCAATTCTTAACTACCTGTATATTTGAATAACAATAATGAAATATAGCATATAAACTTCAAAATATGGATTTTTCAGAGTGCATGGCCACCGTATTGATATGCCAATAGAAGTTCAGGCTAACAGAAATCACACACAGACACCATCTGTCAACCAAAGAAGGCTAATTTATCTAAAACAATGCCTTACAAATTTTGACCATGACCAACAGCAATACTTTTTATAGTTTTATATATATTACTATATATACAAGAACATATACATGTATATATACCACAATCTAAACATATACAGATAATATATACATATTATAAGGGGAACACAAAGGTTTCACAAAACCATATTTCCCCTTTTTACATGTGTGGCACTCTAAAATTTTCTCTCTGTTCTATTTCTTTCAATGCTGCTTGCGTGTCAGAAACTTGACTTTACAACCTGCTAATGAGTTGCAATAGGAACTGTTTGGAAACACTGACGTGAAGGATGGAGAGAGAAATCAATGCCATTAAGATACAAAGCAGAGAGTTCAGCAATATTATCCAATAACAGACAGAGGGATATGCTTTTAGATCCTCTCAAAAGAATCTCACAAGAGTGCAGGTGATAAATCTGAATGAATGATACATAATCTCTTCCGGATACATGCCAAGGAGCCACTCACCTGAGCCAGGTGAACCTCATCCATCTTGGCATTGTGTGGTGTACAATATGATTACAGAGCACTACAGAATACACTTGGGCATAAACACAGTCCTCCTTAATCACCCTCAGCTTTCTCAGGCTAACTTAACCTGACCCAAATGCTTCCTGAACTCTGCTATGGAATTAGAATAAGGCCGGCTCCCAGCTGCATCTGGGAGTCCTATAACAGGACCTTAGACCAGTTGTAGGGCTGACCCTGCAACCTACCACCAACCCTGTTCAGTGTTTTTCTCATGGCTTCAGTTCTATAGATTCAGATTTTTGTTCTTGTAACAACTTTTACATCCCCTCATAAGAAGAAATACACTAATAAGATTCCTCTACCTATGTATTAGAATTATCCAATGAGGAGAAAGTTTAGAATACACAACATATCAGAATGCATTTCACATACCATTTCATGTTTGATCATACTTTTTTTACTAGCCCTATTACTTTTACCCCCTCCAAAACTAGAACTTGTACCATTTTATAAGTTGTTGTTGAGTAATTTAGGATTGACTGTAATTTTTCTTTCTCATGTTTGAGTCTTTCCCAGGACAGTGTGTTTCCATGTATACCACTTTAGCTGGTAATCAGAGTTCAGTTTCCCAAATGACTTTGTTGGATTATCATTGCCCTTATTCCATCAGGTACCACTGATGTGAATTATGTGGCCATAGTTATACCATTGCCACTTCTTAACATAAATACTAAAACTATCATACTATAACTAATATCATAGCATTAGTAATGGCTGCTTCCAAAATGGATGTTGACCATTGTCCACCAAACCAACCACATATATTCCAAGGCCAACTCTATAAAGCCTGCAGCTTTAAACATGGTTTGTTGGAGGGCTAAATACCAGAGCCGTGGTATTGGATCCGTGGATCTTTCCTCCCGGGCTGCAGGCATCTAGAAAGACTACTGAGAGATCACATTCTTGCTCTCAATCATTCTTTTGAGTGAAAGACCAAAGTAAGTGTAACAGTCAGAGCCTTGGCAGGAAACCATTGGCAAAAATGGTTAATTCTAGAAGAATTTTAAAAAAGGATTATTTACAAAAGTGTGGACAGAGTATAGGGAAATTATAAAAAGTGCAGTACCTCAGGGCTAGGAACAGTGGGGCACCATACCACCATAACACTGAGAGAGAGCACGCTGTGTGGAGGGGACCTCCTGACAGTAGCTGAGATTTTTCAGTTGGGAGAGCCTAAAGACCGTGGGCCGAAAGAACAAACCTCAAAACACAGGTCAGCAGACTAACAAGTCATTCCAATATTATCTTCTACCCTTCATTATTCTGGCACTTTCTCCACAGGGACTTAGACATCATGGTCCAGGTCTTCACATCATTCCTGCTTCTGATACTAATCTGCATGACAGCTGTGCTGATCAACATCAGCAGTTCACTCAGACTGACATCAAGACAAGTCATAGATAACATCCATTTATATCCACCAAGGTTTACTAATCTGAAGAATACAGAAGGAAATCAGCACAGTCAGGCATACACAGCAGAGAGATCAGCAATATATACAAAGGTAAGTGGATGCAGGCTTCCAAGTCCCTTAAAATCCCTACCTGGGGAATGCACAATGGCAAGTAACAAGTCTGACTAAGCCAGCATTTTGTCCTGAAGGCCCACCCTCAAACCGTATATTGATATATATATTCTGCATGTGGCCAATCTGGATGAGGTGCATCTTACCAATCTTGCTCTTATACTGTATACAGGCCCACTACCCAGCACTGTAGAGTATGGTCCACTCAGAGTGAACAAGGGCCTCTTTTATTACCTTCAGTTCCATCCCCCCAAACTGATAAAACTTTGTTTGACAAAAACAGAACAAGTGTCTGGTACCTAGATGTTTTCAATATCATGCTTCTAAGCCAACAGCACAAGCTACAGGACCTATCTTGTCATAATGTTACCCAAAAATGTCCATCCAGTATTTTCCTACCAGACACTGTGGGGAGAGACATTCCTCCAGTAGTCTCTTGTACTCCTGAACATCTTGCTGAGTGTGCTAAGTATGCAAGGCCCTGACCCTCTATACCTGTACCAATTTAGACTTCCTTCACCAGTGCATAGGAGTTTCCATTGGTCTACAACATCCTCTCTCACACTTTGTTCTATCAAATATTTTGAAACATGCCAGTGTGGAGGGATTAAAATAAAATTTCATTGTAGTTTCTGGGTTGCATTTCCTTAATTATTAATGAGGTCGACCATTTTTCATGTATCAATGGATCATTTATATTTTCATCTCTGTGAAATGCCTCTGTGTCTTTGCTCATTTTCCTACTAAGCTGCTGTTTTTTAATGCTTTGTAGGCCTTTATATATTCTAGATTGTATTTCAGTTATATTATTGCAAATATCTTCCTTCCCAGTTTAAGACTTGTCATTTTGCTTTTTTTTTTAAAGATTTTATTTTTCCTTTTTCTCCCCAAAGCCCCAAAATTGTGTATTTTTACTTGTCGGTCCCTCCAGCTGCAGCACGTGGAATGCTGCCTCAGCATGGCCTGATGAGCAGTGCCATGTCCAGGCCCAGGACTTCAACCAGTGAAACCCCAGGCCGCCAAAGCGGAGCACATGAACTTAACTACTCGGCCACGGGGCCGGCCCCGTCATTTTGCTTTCTTTATGGTGACTTTTGATAAACATAGGCTATTTTTTGTTAACTTTATTAGTATTTTCTATATTTACATTTTTGTTTAAATAAAAAGCTTCCATGCCCTAAATCATAGACGTTGTCCTGTATCTCCTTCCAAAATTTTTAAAGTTTTGCCTTTCATAGATGTCTTTAACCAAGAGTTGATTTTTGCATAAGGCTTAAGGTAGAGATCCAATTTCATTTCTTTCTGTATGAATGACTTTTCCTAGAATCATTTATTGAATAATCTACACTTTATTCACTCATCTGTAATGTCACTTTTACCAAATAGCATTTCCATATATGCATGGTCAGTTTCTGGGTTTTCTATTCTACGTCACTGTTCTATTTGTTTATTCCTACATCCACAGTATATTTCATTTATCACTATAGCTTTATATCTTTTAAAAACAAGCTTTGCCAACTGGCAGAGCAAGTCCCCATTTTATTGTTCTACTTCAGGGTTATGTTGTCTGTTCTTCGACCTTTGCTTATCAATACATCTTTAGAATCAACTTGTCCAGTTCCCCCAAAAGACTGCTGGGAATTCTTATTTGTTTTGATCTGTAACATCAATTTGAGGAGGGTTGACATCTTTACATTATTGATGCTTCCAATAAATAAACATGGTGTACCAATGTGTTTAGTCTTCCTTTAAGGTATTTCAATAAAGTTTTATGTCCTCCAGAGAGACCAAACACTTGGAAACTTCTTTCATTTTCTGATGCTCTTGTATACGGCATTTGTGTGTGTGTGTTTGAGGAAGATTGGCCCTTAGCTAACATCTGTAGCCAATTTTCCTCTTTTTGCTCAAGGATGATTGGTCCTGAGCTAATATCTATACCAATCTTCCTTGATTTTTCATGTGGGATGCTGCCACAAGGTGGCTTGACGAGTGATGCCAAGTCCGCACTGGGATCCAAACCTGCAAACTCTGGGCCACAGAAGCAGAGTGGGAGAACTTAACCACTACACCGCTGGGCCGGCCCCATATGGCATCTTCTTAAAGTTACATTTTCTTTCCTGTTGTTTGCAATTGACTTTTGTATACTGACCATATTTCCAGCAATGCTCAATTATTCATCTATAGATTCTTTTGTTTTCTATGTGATCATAGCATTTGTAACTTTGCTGCTTCTTTTCTGATCTTAATACTTTTTCTTTTCTTTCCTAATTAAGCTTGCTAGAGCCTCAGCACAAGTAGGTTGAAGAGAAGGGGTGATAAGACATCTTTGCCTTATTTCTGTTTTAAGAGAAATGCTCTACTTTCAAGAATGTTTGTGGCACACCTTTGACACCTATCCTTTGTTTTTATTTCCAAACTACAATGTCAAGATTAGCACTCGTTATTAGGGAAACTCCTTTTTTCAGTGTGTTGCCTACATATTGTTCTAGTTTCAGCTCCTAGTTTAACACTCGTCACTGGGAGATGTCGTTTTCTTCCTGCACGTCCAATGCTATGCGCTGAATTGTGTCCCCTCAAAATGCACATGTTGAAGCCCTAATCCCCAATATGACTGTATTTCAAGAGATAACTACAGTTAAATGAAGTCATAAGGGTGGGGTCCTGATATGACAGGATTAGTATTCTTCTAAAAAGATACGCCAGAAAGCTCACTCTGTCAGCACACACAAAGAGGTCATGTGAGCACGCAACGAAAAGATGGCCACTTACAAACCAGGAACATCGGCCTCACCAGAAACCAACCACGTTGGCACCTTGATCTTGGACTTGAACCTCCAGAATGGTGAGAAAATAAATGCCTGTTGTTTAAGCTACCCAGTCTGAGGTATTTTGTTATGGCAGCCTGAGCCAAGACACCAATAATGCAATAAAAACTACGTTGTCCTTAGGATCTGGTCATTTTGCAGTATGAAGCCTCCTCACTCCAGATTATCTAGTCTGCTGTAGTGCCAGGGGAAGCGTAAGGGCAATACTGCTGTTCTCATCCTAAGTGCTCCTTTGTCTAATATGATGCTGTTAATTAAGGGTCCTCATAACTATGTGATGAAAAAGTGTGCTTATATTCACTCTTTTTAAGGCTAATTGCTAAGGTTTGGGGTACATTTTATGTCGCAGTCCCCTCCCCAATTTAAAATGAGACATACATTAAAAGCCTGAAGCACTATGGGAGCAGAGATAAGATTTTACTCCTACTTGTGGTGGAAGGTCATATAAGAGAAAGGATGAATAACAAGTTGATCATGTGTACCAAGATAAAGGTAAGAATGTGTGAATTAGTAAGGATTAGGTTTAAATGCAAAGTACAAATAAGTGTCTTAAACAAGGTAGAGATTTATTTGTGTTTCTCAAAGAATTCCAGAGGCAGATTGTCAGGACAGGTATGGTGGTTCCACGGTCATCACAGATCCCAGCTTCTTCTGATTTCCATCCTGAAGATCATCTCATGGTCCAAGATAGCTACTGGAGATTCAGCCATCACATCCACATTTCAGACAAGAAAAAACCAGATGAGGATCTGGAGAAGCACAAAGGATGAGCCTCCCAACACAGTTAGATCTTTGAAGGAACTTTCCTGGAAGCACCACCAAACGACTTCTGCTTACAACCCCTTAGTTGCAAAGGAGAATAGGAATGCAGTATTTTGGCTGTTCACACTGTCACCTCCAGTAAGATACTGATTCTGTAAATGTAAAAGGGGTAATGGATATTGTGTGGTGTACTAACCACGTTTCTTATTTTCTGTATTTTATGATGCTTTGACATCTAGGGGCCTTGTAGACCCTGGGAGGGACTGCCCGCCTCCCAAGTTTAGCTAATTCCTAGCAACAGTAAATGACTTACCCAGGAACATGCCTTTGAAATGCAAACCAACCCAATCCTGAGTCTATACCCCGCGTTAGCCTCCTTTTATCAGGCTCCTGCAGTCCAGGACACTATTCCTCTGCCCAAAATCACCCTAGGGCCAGGTACCTGACAACTAGACACCACCCCTATAGTCCAGAGCCTCCTGAAAATTATTCAAACTCTCCAATCCTAAACTTGCTCAGTTTGTCTATCCTGTCTCATCTGTTCTTTCCCCATGAAAACCAGAATAAAAGCTCTGGCCCATGTTTTCCCTCAGCTCCCTCTGCCTCCTGACCTACCCTGGTGCTTCCCTGTGTGGTAGTGCATGGTGTGGTGTGGTCCTGCATGGTGTGGCGTGTGACCCCGTCCTGAGAACTGTAAGTAATACTCTTCCTTCAAAGGCAGCTGTCTCCATGTCTGACATCTTACCATACCTGAATAAAAGAAATCCCAGGTACATCATAAAACAGGCAGGCAACTGGAAATCTTTCCCACAATATGGTTTTCCACAACAGAAAGTGGGAATCCTGGCAACATTTGAAAGTTATCTCACAAAATCTGCTTACAACGTTTTGGCAGAAGAAAAAAAGTCACTCAATTTCTCTTCTGAGTTCTAGATTCATTAATTATTGCCCTGCCAAACAGAAGCCAGAAAGTCTACAATTAAACTATGTTCAAAACCAAACTCATTGTGTTTCCTCTTCTCAAATCGCTCCCACAGCCGTGTTCCTTAGTCTCAGAAACAAAGTGTCACTATCCACACAGCTGCCCAAGCAGGAGCTTCAGAATCCTCTTTTAACTGCCTTTTCTCTGACTACCCAAACCCACCCTATCACCACTAGATCCTGGGCAGGAGCTATGTGTTCTTCTTTTCAGTTCCCCTAACCCAGAGCCTAGCACAGGATCTGGCACACAATTGGTGCCCAATGAATGAATCAATGTGAATCCGAAATGCCCCTCATGTCACCTCTCATCTCCACTATACTAACCTTTTCAGGCTTGTTCAGTAGCTTCATAACTGCCTCCAGACTGTTCCCCTTCTAATCCTTCACCTGTCTTTGCTGTTCTAAAGCACAATTCTGATGAGATGTCCCTGTTTTAAAACGTTCTTGAGCTCCCCATTGCCAAAGTCATCTTCCAGCTTTCAAGGCCCTTTACTATCTAGCTCTAACCCACTTTTCACATTTTATCTTTCACTGCTTCATACACCTTTAACTTTCTGAACCTTTGCTCATGCTGTTTTCTCTGCTGAAAACTAACCGAACTATTCTCTGCTGTGCCCCACAGGACTTTATTTCTACCATGACTAGAGTGCTCCTCACACCGTATCACACTGAGCTGCACAGGTTCCTGCTTATCCTCCCGCGCAAACCCCATCATCCTAAACTGTGAGCTCCTTCAATGCAGGAGTCGGTGATATTCATCCCTATATCCTGGGCTGTATGGGTGTGTGGCACATAGCAGGTGCCCAACTGACTTTTGTGTTTAAAAAGATGCCCAGATTGCAGCTGGCCCCATGGCCGAGTGGTTAAGTTCCCGTTCCACTTTGGCAGCCCAGGGTTTCACCACTTTGGATCCTGGGCATGGACATGGCACTGTGCAACAGGCCATGCTGAGGCAGCATCCTACACTGCACAACCAAGAATATACAACTATGTACTGGGTGGCTTTGAGAACAAGAAAAGAAAAAATGATTGGCAACAGATGTCAGCTCAGGTACCAATCTTAAAAAGAAAAACAAAAGATGCCCAGATTAATTGTAAATACCCATGGAAGACTAAAAACAAACCCAAAAAAACACTACCAAAGTGGAATATGTGCTCAATAATCCATGGACGTTAGTAACAACAACAAAAAAAGTCAAGTACAATAAACTAATCTAAAGGTGACATGCTCTCACAAGGATCCCGTGAGACTTGGTGAGATGCACATGGTAACCGAAAAAGTGACATGCCTTGTTTAAAATAACCACAACTCCACAACTAGAAAGACCCACAACTAAAATATACAACTATGTACTGGAGGGATACAGGGAGAGAAAGCAGAATTAAAAAAAAGAAGATTAGCAACAGTTGTTAGCTCAGGTGTCAATCTTTAAAAGAAAAAAATAAAAAATAACCACAACAGTAACGACAGCCAATATGCATTAACCACTTTGGTCATGAAAACCCTATCAATAGCAGCAGAGCATTGTCTGATGCAGCACAGGAAGGAGGGAACACAAAGACCAGGCAGGGCTCTGCTCTGCTGTACGTAGGGTCACTAGAAGTTAGAATCAACTCAAGGGCACTAACAAATTGAGCCCTTGATTCAGATACTCTGTGCTAAGGAAGCTACATGTATTATTTTTTTGTGCTCTTCACAGCTGGTCTATAAAGTAGGCACTACTACTACCCCGTTTCACTTATAGGAAACCAAAACAACAAAAATCCAAGGCAGGGGAAATTAAGAAAGTCACCAGAGGTCACTGGCTAGTGAGTGAAGCAAGGATTCAAATCCAGGCTGTCTGACTGCACAGACTAAACTCTGAACTATCATGATGGACCATCTTTCTTCCAAATGACAGGTGGGGCAGAAAGACTAAAAAATGTCAAGAGGTACACCTGTATGGAAAAACAAGACCCTAGGGTCAAAGCATGGCAGAGAGCGAATGGATGAGGAGTAGAGAGAAAAAGAGAAGTTTCATTAATTGTGGCTGCATGATTCCATTAGCCTAAAAAGCTACACACCATCCTATCACAGACAGTGAGAGGGGACTTCAATGCCAATGACACTTGCCAAAAGTTGCGTCCTCTAGAAGGTGAGCCTGACAAATTCTTGAACAATCTTCCTGACAATTCCAACTCTCAGTAGAAAAGAAAACAATGGAGGAAACAGTGAAAGGAGCAGACACTGAACTTATTTTAACCAGTAAAGAGACACTGCCTGATAAAAAGGAAGCAAGAGGAATATGTAAAGGTAACCAGGCAGAGTAGTTAATTGTCACTTATTTTCCTGTAGGATCATCACACTGAGAATCAGAAAAAATAAGGAAGTAGCGGTATTTCTCCCTCACTCGTAATCCTCCCCACAACCAAAACCTATTATGTATTAACCTCCAGTGTGATGAGAGGCACCCTGCATGGAGCACAAAGTCAGCAGTGGGGGTTCCGGATACGTAGGGCCAACGGGGGTGGGACAGCAGCGGGAAGCAGGCAGTGGGCAGAAAGCAAAACGCAAACCACATAGCTACGTTCAAACTCCAAGTGTGCCTCTTATAAGTGGCATGACTTTCACATGTTACTGACCCTCAGTTTCAAGTTTCCTCGCCTACAAAATGGGGACAACAGTACCTTCTTCTCAGGGGAATAGTTAGATGAGATGATGATAAAAAGCACTTAGCTCAGCGCCTGGCGTGTGGTAAGTGCAGAGTAAACGTCAGCCACTAATATGATTATTATGACCTTGTAAGAGATTTCTCTACAACTCATTAACCTTGGGATTATCTCTCATTTTCTACAATGATTTCCTTGCTGTTACTCCCACCAATCTTCATGGCATATAATGCAAACCCTGACAGAAAAATAAGTAAAGCAATGCTGCCCTCATTTTCATATCAATCAATGTTTCAGTGTGATCCAACAGAACAGCAAACATTTAGCTAAGCTAAGCTGGATGGGGCAAAAAGGTAGTTGAGTAAAAGATCACGCTGCCTTCAAGAACTGCATGATCTCTTTTAGGAACAAAGAGAAACTACCATTAATTTCTCCTATCTGAGCTGCAAAGGTCAGGCTGTAACCTAGTCGGCAATGACAGGTAACCCCCAAAACAGCTGCAGAAACATGTCTTTGGTGGTTTTGGATGTCTTTGGATTAATCATCCAGTGATATTTAAGAAATGGATGACCCTCTGAGAACTGTATTGGCAGCAAACAGCAGATCTCATATGGGTTAGTCTTTAAAGTTGGTCGTTCTAGGTTGTGTACATGGATTGAGAGGTGAACGAAAAAAAGGAGGTGAATAAAATATCTAAGCATGAGATCCTAAGATGCAGATGGTGAGGAAAATACATAAAAGATTGTCTTGCTCACCTCTAGTACATGAAGCGCTACCAGCTGAAGGTGAATGATTAGAGCAAACTTGGCTTGGAAATAAAAGTTTTTTTTTCCAAAATGAGAACAGCTTTATTTTTTTATTATTATTATAAAAGATATACATGGTCAATGCTTAATAAAAAATATTAGAACATATGAAAGTGTAGAGAAATAAGGAAAATCATACATAATCCTCCCTATCCAGAGATAATCACAACATTTTGATGCTTCTCCTTCCAGACTTTTCTAGGCACATACTTGTATCAATTACTTCTTTTTCAAAAATGGGTAACACCACACATGCTGTTTGATACTTTTTAGCCCACACTTCTACATATCATACTCATCTTTCCACTTAACATGGAATCCCAAAATCAAAGTCACAAGGCAGTTTTCTGCAGGTATATTTCCGACACCACAACACAAAAAATGGAAATGCAGGACACAGAACTTGGACCAGAAGACCCCTACAGTCTGTTACTGCTGTCAGATTCCACACGTCTGCTCTCTACCCAGACCAGCTGGGAAGCAGTAGGACATTTCTCAGATGGGGCTGCCTAGGTGGGGAGGGCAGTTTCTGCTCCTGTAGTCTGACTCGTTGTGGACCTCTGGGTCTGCAGGATCATGTGCATGCTGAGGCCTCCGTGCTGAATGCTGTACTCCAAAAGCTCTGCTGCCCCAGCCTCAGAGCCTTTCAGGCAATCTTCAGTGGGAGTTTGGAGAAGAGCCCCTCAGCTTATGGAGACCCTGTAGGACACACTCTTCTGCCCCTGCACCCTGGACTCAGAATTGCTTTGGGTTGGTCATTAAGCACCATATTATTTTCCCAAAGCACAGATTCATCACCTTGTTTAAACAAGAATACTAATCCACATAACTTCTCACAACTTTTAAAAATTATAAAAATAGCTTTGCTGAGGAAAGAAAGCAAGCATTGCTCAAAAGATAAATTTTATCTACTCTAAACAATTTTGCTTAAGGAATGTGGCATAAAGGCATGAGGACTATATCACCAGTCTCATGTGCGAACTCAGAGAGCAGAGTTTCTATGCTGCTTAGCGTCCCAGCTGCAGAAAAAAAGATGGCTGATATGAGGAAATGGCAATCAATTTGAAACTGTTCCTGGGCAGAGAGGATAAGCTAAGGAATGCCATCTTTCCTTAACCAAACTGCACTATAAGTTCAAAAAGCTGCTCAAGTGTGCAGAAAATACCTTAAAAGAGAAAGTCAAGGGTCCACAACATAGCATGTGAATTCTGAATTCTGAACCTGTTCAAGTCTAGCATGACCTAAGCTACAGTTAGCACCAACTCGCAGGCACAAGGGACAGGACACGCAGCCTGGGGCACAAATACACAGGCTGAGCCAGAGGGCAAGCTGGAGCCAAGCGGCCCCAAGAAAATAAGCAACTTCTACAATTTGAACCGGACAACCTGCTCAGCAGCAGCCAACCTCTAAAACACTGCAGCAAACTAGCAGGCAGACCAGTGGAGAACTGATGCAAACTTTCAAAAGTAAAACCTGCAATGAAAAACTGAGTCTATTTTATGCAATCTTTATTAATAAATTATAATAAACTCTGCAATTTTCAGAATCTTATAACAGAAGTAACTGTGTGTACACAATGGTCTGTATGTGTATGTTCATCAAGAGACCATGTGGACAAATAAAAGGAAACGTCATACCTGAGGCTCTAACCTAGGGAGGCAATGTCAAAGATTGTTTAGGGGACTCCCCCAAGGGCTCTGGATGAGGCTAAAAGGATAGAGAATAGGGGCTGAGAAAGACAGAGAACAGTGGAACCAAAGCCTCTGTGTCATCACCTGGAGATGAAGTGTTTTATCCCTAGTTATATTTTAGGTCTTTACTGCTGGTAAACTCCATTTCATAAATGCTCCTAGTGAAAGTTTCCGAAAACAAAAGGCGTGAAGAAAGTAGGTTAGTCCCGAAGCCATGTAGGTTAGATACAAACCACTGTTCAGCAACTCCCTTCAATTTGAGCTAAAGCTTAATATCCCACTGAGATCACTCACATGTCAACATTTACCAAGTGTCTCTTCTGTGCCGAGCACTGGTTAAGGTGCAGGTACACAGAGCAGACACAGTCCTTGCCTTCTAGTATACAGAGCAAACAGACAAGAAAATCAGTATTTACAACAGTGGGATAAATGCCTGACATAAAGTGATCTTCAATAAATACTGAGTGGCTGAGTCAATACTATAATAGAAGTGCACATGAAAAACAAGGGGTCTTCTTACTACGCGCATTTATCCCTTTGCCATGACACGGATGAACCTGAAAGTTCACTATGTTATACACTTGTACACAGAATCCATCCTTAAAAGAATAACCAACTAGTGAAACAGACAAGTGCTATCAATGTTTATGAGACGAAAAGGCACGGGGAGCAACAGTTAGGAGAAATATTATCACTCATTTTATATAAAAGACTATTTTAATGTTTGTCCTTAGAAGCTATAAAGACTATACATGATTGGGAAATGAGACTATACCAAACAATGGCCAAAGAAGATCATCCACTCTATGCCTTCTCTTTTGTCTGGTCACTCAGAAATATAATATTATCTGTAAAAAAGAAAGCCAAAATATAAATATTATTTTCAGAACTCTTTCTCCATCCCATTTAATCATTCCCCTCTAATACATACACACTTCAGTGCTGTTAACTAAAGGGATTTTAGACAAGTCCTCAAAATATTCAATATCTCTTGCTATGTTCATGAGAGGTACACACAATAGGCACAAATGGAGCTAAAAGCTGGGTTTCAGCTGTTTGTCAACAATTCAGACCTTGTTAGAAGAGGTGGGATATCTCATGTCTTCCCTGAAGACAGTTAAGGTCTTCTCAGCAATAACTTCCTACAAAAGAACTAGTCACAAATTTCGATGCTTGCAATGCTCAGATGCCACAGCAGAGGACCAAGGCATAGTACTCCATATGCTGGAGATACGCAGGGAGGACAGGGTTCAACATGTGGCCCCCTCAGCAAAGACACATTTATTTGTGTTTTTAAGTAACTCTGAACACTGATACAGAAGACATTTTATTTTTAAATTTTAAAACAGAATGACTTTTATATACTCATTCTTCGGAAAATTTTTACTAATCGTATTACAGAAAGAACATTTTCATCCAAGAACATCAGACATTGACCTTAAAATGCTGTCCTAGACAGAGTTAGTTTAGGATGAGCAAAAGAAAAGAACTAAGTAGTACTTCCTGTTTAATTCCAAAAGTCCAGATCCTTCTAACTTTAGAATTATTCCAAAAGTGGTTACTATATAATGAAAGAATATTTGTTCATGACTATAGTCTTCTAAAAATAGAATATTTTGGTACAGAATGTTATTTCAGAGGACAGTATTAGAATTAATATCACTGTGTAAAAAGGCAAGAGTGCCATCCACTGGTCATTATTTTTAAGTTACAGACACGATACGTAGGAGGAAAAAGTACGCCCAATAAGAAACTATTTAAACACTATTTCCTTCAATTCGAATGTCACTAAAGATCTATTCATTTTTACTATTAGCCATAAGCCTATGTTAAGGATCCAATCACCCATGCTAGTGAATACTAGTGACAAGAAAAAAGCAAACATCAAATAAGCTGAAATTGCTTCTATTTGACTTGGTTCATAACTCACACAACGGAAAGTTTGCCCATAATTTGGTTTATAATGGAATATGGAATTTTTAAGTGCTTCACAAATACACAATTGATAAAGATTTTTAAACATTCATTATTTTATTAGAAAGCTTAGTTTTGCACTACTGAAATCATAGGTGTAGTTCTATACCTCATACAGGTCCGGAAAAAAATTTTTTAACAAATAGATATCTCTGGAGGCAAGGCCCAAGGAAGTACAGGATGCAGGAAATGATTTGTTGTGAGGATCTTGAGAATTATGAAAGGAAAGTAGAAAGAATCTCATCTAAGGTTTGATAATGAGGATAGAAAGATACCTATGTCAGTTTTCAAGGTCAATATACTTTCAAACAAATTTGTAAGAAAATATATATGATTATTATTTACAACCAATTAGAATTTGTCAATATGTTCTAGTCGTTAAGACACGAACTCTGGAGCAAGGGAAAAGAGAAAGATAAAAGGACAATCTGTCAATTAAAAGAGACTGAAGTTCTCAGACTTCTAGCCTCCAGAATTGTGAGAAAATAAATTTCTGTTGTTTAAAAAAAAATAAGACAGAGACTCAAGACAAATATAAACCATGTGATATCTGGTAAAAAAAAAAAAATTAACATTAATTTTTTTTTTTGCTGAGGAAGATTCACTCTGAGCTAACATCCGTTACCAATCTTCCTCCTTTTTTTTGTTTGAGGAAGATTAGCCCTGAGCTAACATATCTGTCAATCCTCCTCCACTTTATACATGGGTCGCTGCCACAGCATGGCTGACAAGTGGTGTATACACGATCCACACCCGGGATCCGAACCAGCAAACCCAGGCCATCAAAGCAGACTGGGCTGAACTTAACCACTACAGAACAGGGCCAGCTCCCAAACATTAATTTCTTAACATTAGCTGTGATAATAGCACCGTAATGTTCTAAAAAGGAGTCCACATCCTTCAGAGATACCTACTGAAATATTTATGGATGATATAACATAATGTCTGGTGTGATTCACTTCAAAATAATCCAGGTGGAGGAAAAGTGGCAAGTGGCAAAGATGAAATATTATTGGTCATCAGCTAATAACTGTTGAAGCTAAATGATGGAGTCTTTTTTTTTATTTTTCTCTACTTTTGTATATGCTTGACATTTTCATAAAAAAACAATTTAATTTTTAAATGATACCTAATTTTGGCATATCTTACAAGTTCGTAAACATCGAGACATTACTATAATAAAATATCTTTCATTATATCTACTTGTTTATAAAAAAGGTTTTTCAGTGTTTATATCCTAAAAACAAACAAAAGCACAGAATTAATGTTTAATAACTGTCTTATTTTAGCAAATTACCCAAGAGGTAAAAAGAAAAGAAAAGTACCATCTATCCTATTAAATGATGCATTTTCAACAAAATTTTAGTTTTAAATATTAAAGTTATTTTGGTCAATTATGTACTAAAAATAACTGTAACGATAACAATCAAGAAGAAACGCAACATTTAGAGCCCTGTCACAGAATTTTTAAAAATACTAAATTTCTATTTAAGTGTGCGCTTTTCTTAAAAATATAATAGGACAGATAAAAGATAAAATACTATATTAAGATACACTTCTCAAGAGAAAATGGAATGGAAAAACAAGTTCAGAGAAACAGAAGTAATGTAAAATTTCTAAATCTGGAAGAGTTTGTTCATGTATTTATTTTTAAATGATGGGTATCAGATTGCTATGGTATTTGGATCTATTAATACATTTAAGAGTAACATTTCTATACTTAAAAAAAAATTTAATGTCAACTTAAAGATGTCAAAAGGGGTATTACTGTTTTCAAAATTCTTGTGGAATTTTCAAAGAAGTGTGAAAACTTTGCTCTGGGGGATATCTTCTTAACCTTCTTTAAGCTTTGTATGTCCACCTTTCTGAAGCTGTTTTATATTTTGTTTAATGAAAATAGGAATTTAAAACAAAATCCAGCACCACACAGGTTCTGAATAAACCTGCACAAGAGTCTATGCCACTCGCCTCAGTGTACCTCTATCTCGGCACATGCTTCGCCCTGTTGAGGCCACGTCATTCAAAGACACTGGATTAAAGTTTTTCTAACTCCAAACAATCAGTTCTGGCACAGACAGTTCAATTTATACTCTACTCAAAAGTTACATGTGAACTAAAACTGTTAGTGTAAGAGACAATTTTCCAAAGGAATAGATAAGTGTAAAAGCTCTTAGCAAGTCCACAAACGACACTCAGAATTCTCCTGGTGAGTTGCCTTACAATCTCATTAGCATCAGTACTCACAGCCCCAGTTAGCTACTTACAACACAGCCAAGCTTTGAAAGAAGGAAAGGCCGGGGGAGACACGGGACGGGACGGACAACAGCTGTTATCACAAGGTTCTTACCAGCTATAATTGTTGTTGCTTGTCGTCTCACATTATTTTTATCCGTGTATTCACCATAGTCTACTTTTCCTTCCACATAAATTCGAGACCTGATATAAACAAAATTTACAGTTTTCGGTCTGGAGATTCTAATGTGCTTGAGAATATTATTCAGAGTGAGGTCAGAGGCAGTATGAGAATACACTAAAGATGAAATATATAATCATACATAACCTCATTTTCGCTACCATTTCTCAAAGTTCAGAATTAAGGATACTGAAAGAGAACGTACACACAGACTTGACACATCTAGGTAAACAGGACAATGTTTTCATCCTTGAGCCGACTGTAATCCTTACAGAAGTTACAAAAAACAGAAAACTGTTCAAAATCTTAAGCCAAAATTTTTTTTAAAAAGCAAACTTATGACCATGAAAATGGACGGGCAACCTAGCGGCATCCTTTAAATCTCTAGGATTGATTTCCAATGTGTCGTTTTCTTTAATCTTTGATTTTGGACTCCCTGACAGATTTGTTGATTTTCACTTATCTTTCAATCCCTTTCTATAGTGAAGTTCATGAACTTATTCTCAGGGGACTTAGATTATTAAAATAGACACTTTCAGCTTAGCATTTCAGCCAGAGTTAATTACTAAAACTATTTCTGCACTATCTAGAAGGCTAAGCTAGATGAAAACCATAACTCTGACCCTTTAAAGGACAGAAAATGACAATGGCACCAGTTTTAAGAGTCCACCACCACTAAAAAAGTGCAATACAGAAAGCAGACAAAACTGGTAAAATGATTGGGTGCCGAAGGGAATATACACACATAGATTCATCAATTAGTAGGTGAAATTACATTAGATATTTTCCTTGAAAATTCCTGTATGTGTTTATATATGTGTCTATGCACATATTCACACATACATACATAGAGGACAATGGAGGTATGCATAAAAGTATGCCGTTATTGAAAGGAAATAGATTTTTGTCATTGCTATTATTTTTCATGAAATATGTTTTATTTCTATAAAACAAGTACCTTTCTAAATATATTAACCAGGAATACAACTGCTGTTAAACACACCCTTTTGTCCTTCTGTGGGTTTGGAAAAGATACTTTTTATAATCAATCCAAGCATTCCAAAATGCAACTACTAAGCCTATATAAAAATACAAAATAACAGTTGTGAATATTACCATAATACCTCACTGTGTCAGGCCAAAGACTTTCCAGATCCTCCACAAAGGACATCATGTGGACACCAAGAGGCAAGACACCGGCCGTCAGAAGCCCGGCCACGGCGACCTGAGAACTCCTAACAGCATGTGTTGCACCTGCTCACATGGCACTCAGTGTACTTCGCCTTCTTTCTCGCCTCATCTGCTTCTATTTACATATGTGCCTTATTTGCCCTAAATTATAAGTTCTAAACCACATTTTATACATCTTTGAATTGGCCACACATGGCAACAGACCATGCATATAGTATTAAGCACCAAATAAATACCTCTTGAGTTAATATAGAGTAATTAGCAGCACTCAGGGATAAAGGAGTTATACATATTCCATGAGAACACCTGTTAAAGTTTTTCAAACTGTTCAATCTGTAAGATCCTTCCTTCCTCCACTTACCCCTTTTTTACATACTGATATGCCACGTCTCTGAGGCCTGGCCGAAATACTGAAATTCTGTGCCACGTTGTCTTTTGACTAACATCACCTAAATCACAAGAACAGGAAACGTGGTTACAAATGCCAGCAGACAAAACAAACGCCAAAGGACAACATGCCCAGCAAAACCAATGTTACAATTTCTAAGAGAACAGAATAGAATTGGAGAAGAAAGATCCTTTCCAAAAGTAACTTATCTCTACTTAGATAATTGACAAAAAATGTCTATTTACTGCCGATAAAATTAAAACCCCATTCTTTCATACTCACCCATTTGGTATGCTTCACTTTCTCCCGATCGCCACATCTCATTCGTTGCTAGAGAAAATATTGTGACTGGGTTTTTTCCTTCCACCTGTCTCATGACAGGGTCCTGACCTACTCGCCCAAGTAACTGTACACGATTCAGAGCTGAAATGCAATGTGTAGATACAATGAGACCAAGAGAAATGTCCAGAAGAGGAACAGCTACAAATACTACTTTAACTTCAATCTTGGCAGTAAGCAAAACCCAAGTTCTAGAAGATCAGAAAATAAGTTGAAGGGGTGAATAAAGGGAGGCTGGGAGGGAAAAAGAGGGTTGGCAGAAAAGGAGAAAATATTCATAGAGAAAATATTCATTCAAAGCAGCCCCACAAAGCAAACATTAAACTCTTTATCATTCTATTGTAAATTCTTCTTTAAAACATCCTTTTTTTAAAAAAGGAAAAAAAGTCTGGTTAAAAGAACAAATTCAAGATCTGAAAATCTTGATAAAGATACAAGCTTTCACATTCACTCTCTCAGCCAAACAGCACACAAGCTTGGAAGACTTGGATAACCAAATACAACTCCAGAAAATTCTATGGCAGGAAAATGACAACAAGAGTGAGTAAAAGCTGACTGCTAAGGAAGAAGGCCCAATTTATAACAGGCCCCTGGAAGCCTGATGGGGCAAGGCCAAGATCTGAGAGGCAAATTATATGCCAAAGGCAGGCATGATTAATAGCTTATAACCCAACCAGCGCACCTCTTTGGCAACACATTTGAGAATATTAGCACACTGCTATAAATACCATACTTTAAATTTG
Source organism: Equus asinus (assembly GCF_041296235.1). Lineage (NCBI taxonomy): Eukaryota > Metazoa > Chordata > Mammalia > Perissodactyla > Equidae > Equus > Equus asinus. Next base: position 194,407,380 of record NC_091790.1, on the reverse strand, counting down.
GAAATTACTACTTACATCTTTCAAGAACCAAGCTACTAGCTATTTCAGATTCATGTCTTACAAATTGATGAAGTACCTAAAGTGGAACAAATGAGGAAAATGGCTTTAATTTTTAGGGAAAGGCAAATGCAAACAGAAGACCCACACACATCTGGTCACCATCTAGACAGTACCCCTACAGCAGCCATCCACAGAAGACCAGAGAGGCACTTCCCATGTTCCCCCATTACGCAATGCCAGAGGGACCATGCAAACACTTAAGGGCAGCCTACTGCAGAAGCCCGAAGGTACAAAGGAGGTACTAGAGTATACCTACAAAAGTCCATTTATGGGCCTCTCCTAGCTCTTTCATGGGAACCCTCCTGATTATGGTGTTTCTGTGTTTGCTCACAAAAGGGAAAATTAAATATATACTGGAAAATTCACACTTTTGATAGATGAAAGAAAAAAGTCTAAGATAAACAAATATGGTCCTTTGATAAAGTACAGAGATATAACTGTCCAAATCAGTCAGGGAAAAGCAGCCACAGCCACATAATAGCAGCACTCAGTGATAATAACAGCTGTCATTACTGAATACTAGCTAGGGGCTTTATCTCTTACCAATTAACTCTCAGAATAAATCTATAAACCAAGTAAAATTATCGCCACTTTAGAAATGAGACAAATGAAGTTCAGAAAGATTAAGTAACTTGCCCAAGATTCTACAAGAAATAAGTGGCAAGTCATGCCTAGAACCCAGGGCCGTAAGACACCAAGGCTGTTTCTTTTCCCACTGCCCTCTGCTGCCTCCTTCAAGACATTCTGTTCAAGGGCTACTGCCAAGATGTGAGTATGCATCACTCAGCGCATCACTCAGCACATCGCTGGATTAAGAGTTGAGAGAGCTAACTCTTACATGTGTCAAGTGGCAGCAATGTTTAAATAAAAAGCAGACGTCCACCAATCAATGAACTCCCATTCTCAGGGTACTGTTGGCTATGGAATTCTATCACTATGTTTTGGGACAGAGGGTGGGTAAGAAAATAAAGATGTGAGTTACAATATACTTAAAAATCTAACTGCTAACTACTACCTGTGTCATGATTCTAGAAAAGTACTAATTTGAGTGCTCAGATGAGCCAGGGCCCATAAGTTTTATAGAATAATAATATGTCTCATTTGGGGCATACAAAAATCAAGACCTACTGGAGAAGTAGAAACAGGGAAAGAATTTAGTTGGGATAATTTTTTAATTAAATTTTTAACTCTTTTACATCAGGTTTTAAAGATATCAACACGGCAGTATTAGGATAGTAGTCATTTCTCCATGTTTCACATTTCAACACATAAATAAACATGTTAAAAAATAAGTTAAAAGGTTAAAATGGGGATCCAAGAATACAGGGTCAATTCTACAGTAGAGACGGGGAGATAAGAACAGGTTTCACAGAGGAATTGATTCTTCATTAGTTTTAATAGGATGGGGAGCAGGGGAGAGCTGTTACAAAGGAGAATCTACAGAACTTGGTGCCCAAATGTGGCAAGTGAAGAAAAGGGTGGTCTAGACTGGCTCAAGGCTGGCTAGAGTGACTGGAGAGATGAGGACTCAAATTGGGTGGAATGAGAAGGAATTTTGCACATAGTAAATTGGTGGTCATGCTGAGACTTAAGCTGTTCTCCTGAGTAGAGGGAAATTGTGTGGTGGGGGAGACAACATAGGAGGTAGATGGTCAGAAAAGGAACCACCCGCCTTATGGAAAACGCTAGAACATTAATTCTCCTAGTCTTTAGATCACTAAAGACTTTAAATGCCCTCTAGATGACCCAAATGCAAGTAACACGTTTTAAAAAGCAATGACTCCCATCATGTGAATAAACTAGGAAATTTTTGTTTTAGTGAGCATTATTTACACAAGTAAAATCTGTCCCCAACCCTCCATATCAAATGAGTATACACACGGTGGGTGGTCTCAACCGTCTTTTGCCTCTGCAGTTAAAAGCCCAAAGAAATCTGATCACTATGGCTGATGATAATAAATCTCAGCACTAAGATGGAAAAGTGATTACCTGTAATACAGGTCTTCGAAACATGGCTTCTATTTTCTTTTCTTACAACCTAATCTTTATCTTTCCTGAAGAAAAAAAAGAGAGAAAGATAAATACTACATCTTATAGCAAGTGCACAACTCACTAGTCCTAAATTCCTAAGATGATTTTTCTCCAACCCACCCTGGGACCAAAATACATCAACCTCCCTTAACATTTGAGAAGGATCCTCTCTTCCTAAAAAGACCCTCACACCCGTATGTCTTTTTGATCCCCCTTAACTTCCTCTTCCTCCAACCTATACAAAAACTTATGATTCTGAGTTATTCCCATTTCCACTCCATTGTCTTCCCATATTTCATTAACATGAAAGCTCCCTTAGGGCAGGGATTTTTGTCTGATTTATTCACTGCCACATCCATTGCTTCTAAAACACACAATAAGGGCTCAATAAATACTAGAGTATCATCAAGGCATTCAAATCTGAAACTTGCTGCTGCGAAAATTACTGCCTCCGTGCCCGTTAGCAAAGACCAAGGAGATCCCTGGGCTCGCCAGCCTCACCGCCGGGATGCGCGGGCGCCCTTTCTCAAAGGTGGAGCTCCCAAGCAACAACGTGGAGGGCTGGGAGGTGGGAGGAAACCGCGCTCCGCACCGGTGAGAAGAGAGGGGACAGACACCTACACAGCACCACCTTCCGACCCACGCAGGGCCGCACGCACACGGAGCTCAGCACTCCAGACCTCACCCTCCCTCACCTGACGCTCTAGCACGAACAGCCTTGAGGGCGGGATCACTTCCGGGTACAGCCGGGAGGCAAGACTCGCGAGAGGAAGGAGAAAACGGAAAGTCCGCGGCGTGCGGCGTAGAAACGCTGCCGGCCAGCGCCGCGGGAAACACGCCCCCTTAACGCGGTAGTTCCGGGAGCCTGTTTCCAGGCGGGAGCAGATGGGTCAACGCCGCCAAGTGGTGAGTGGGACTTATTTCAAGTTTCTAATGAAATGAAATTATTTGATGAGGTTCCCAGCCGCGCCCGGGAGAGGGCGAGGTAGGTCAAACGAAGGACAGCTCCGCCGCTGGGAAAAACTGGAAGAGTCCAGGCCTTCTGAAGCTGTAAGAAAACCAGAGAGAGGAGCAAGGAAAGAGCTGAGCGCGCAAAATTTAAAATCAAGATAAATAATATTTTAGTGGAATATTCTAAAAAGTCAAAATTAATGCAAAAAATCCATGATGAGCAAAAAATTAAATTTTTAATTAAATACTAGATCCAAGCCATGTAGGATCCTGAGACACAAGGGAAAATATGTGTCCCTACATGTTTTTAGGTATTTAGAAAATTCTTTTCCCGATATTAAAGTACTTGAAGAAATGTCGAAAATTTGAAAAGTAGGTGTATGAAAACTCATAACATTGTTTTAACTTTAAATATTTTACTTATACCAAAAACAGAATTTGTTATAATTTTACTTTCCTGGCTTTAATGGAAGTAAACTGATCAATAATATTTTAAAAATCTACTGTTTTATCTTATTTCCAATTACAAGAATTGCCACGTCTGACAATTTTTCTTGACCAAGGGGCAATCTTAAGTAATTTTAATTAACTTCAGCTAACTTTGTCTTTATTTAAAACTCTGATATTTTGTTCATGGGGATTTTTTCATTAATTTTACTGTTTTTTAAGCATTGCATTAAAGTATCATTAATCTTGATTGCTGGGTTTCTGGCATCCCTTAAATTTTGCCTCATTCACCCTAATCCTGGCCCTGGTAAGAAAGAGGGATATGGAGCCCCACAGATTGCAGAATACAGGCCAGAGGGGACCTCCCCAGGCCTTTCCATTTCCTGGTTCTGGCACTGTCTGGCTTCTAAGTCATTCTAGATCATTCTAAGATGCAAATCTCTTCCTCAGGACCCTATTTAAAACCCTTCAATGACCCATTCTTGCCCTTAGAGGAAAAAATATGAGCTACGTAACATGGTTTCCAACACACACCTTATCCCACCTCCTAAAAGTCTGACTTACTAGTTGGTATATTTCTGGATGCTTCTGTTTTACTTCCAGCTTCACAGTGTTTAGTTCCTGAAACATACCATGTTGTACTGCAGTCAGGCCTTTCACAGGTGTTAATCATCCCACATCCCACCCATGCACGATGTTACTACTGTTGGTGCCCTCCAACGATTTCCTATTTAAAAATCCTACTTCCACTTGAGATGTTGACTCGAATGAAAAACTAAATTCATCCTTTCCTTCAAAGCCAACTTCTCCCTTCTAAGCTCCTTGTTTGTTTTAATGGTACTAAGAGTCTCCCAGTCTTGAACTTTGGAATCATCTTTAAAAGTTTTCCCTGATCATCTACATCCATTCGTGCGTACCCAATCCCTTGGCCCTAAAAGTTCTTTCTTCGTTATGCCGCTAATCTCTCCCTCTCCTTTCTACTCACAAATACTTTGGAGTGAGGTGTGCAGAAAAGGTTGTTTAGAAAAAAAAAAGTAGAAAGCACCATGCAAATTGAAACTAGACACACCTTGGATGAACTCTCATAACTTTATAAATAACATCTTAGGGAAGAATCTGGGCTAATCTGAGTTCTCTCTCAGTCAGGAATTACCAATACACGCTCTCCCTAGACTGTTGGCTGGAGAAAGTTGCAAGTGCTGCTACTCTCCTATTTCTTCTTTGACAAAGAAAAGCATACTAAAATGCACAAAATTTTATAATGTATAATGTCAAGGAAAAACCAAATTAAAGCATTCTCTTATCAAATAGATCCTCCTTCCCAGCACAGCAAATACTTCAGCGTGGCTTTGCTCTCACTGCCATAAGCATCCGAAATGCCCTTTCTCCATACTTTGAAAAGTCTCTACTCCAATAGTCCTTCCTTTCTCTGTCCCCCCATTTCACTTTTTTTTTTTTTTTTTTTTTTTTTAAAGATTTTATTTTTTCCTTTTTCTCCCCAAAGCCCCCTGGTACATAGTTGTATATTCTTCGTTGTCGGTCCTTCTAGTTGTGGCATGTGGGACGCTGCCTCAGCGTGGTTTGATGAGCAGTGCCATGTCCGCACCCAGGATTCGAACCAACGAAACACTGGGCCTCCTGCAGTGGAGCGCGTGAACTTAACCGCTCGGCCACGGGGCCAGCCCCCCATTTCACTTTCTTTACACACTCAATCTATCTTATATTAGAATTTAAATGCCCATGAAGGAGCCTCCTCTTCCCCATTGATTGTGAGCTCTTAAAGGACAGGGACCTTATTGTGAATATCCAATTGGCAATTATGCTTTAGAACAAGAACAGGTTTTAGAAGGACCCAGACCACAGGCCAGAACAAAGAAATACTCAAATAGGCCTGAAATTAAAAGATTAAAAAAAAAAAAAAGAATCAAGGACCTGAAAGAGCGGCTGAAATGTATTTTTGTACTAAGCATACCCTTCTCAAGAGTTTACAGTTTGCATGTTGGTGAGGAAGTCCTGAAACCTCTCCATAGTGTCATGTACCCATACACACACTTTAACGTAGTCAGAAACTTTCTGTAGTTTGTCCATGGACCCAGAAAAGGTCTTCTCAATGCTGAGAAGTCGTGACAGACAGCAACGAGGCTTTAATCATCTACCATTATCCCTGGCAGTAGTGGAATAATTCAGGAGTTTCATGCTTTGCAAAGCTAAGAGACACGTCCATCATATATGCCCAGGGCCACAAAGGTATCTTTGGCCTTGCCTTTTTTTCCTCCTAAATTAAAAGAAAGACTCAGCTATAGGGATTAAGTGGTAAAGACCAGGGTTGGAAATGCTTTATCACAGATAGGAAGCTTTACAATTTTGTTGCTGTAAAAAAAACATTTTTTATGTATTTTAATTTGCTTTTAAATCAGTTTTTCCTCGAGTCTCATAACTGTTGGAAAATTACAGCACTTATCACCTAAACTGATTAATAGCATCTATTTTAAATTGATCCAAAAGCAAGTTATTATGGCTACTTTTTATTGTTGTTAAACTAAAATCAACCTGACGATTTTTATGTAATTCAAGATTAAAATTATTGTACATAGAGAAAAAGTCCTAATTGTTTAAGATGAAGTGTTGACATTTATCTTTCAGTGTTAATCTTTCTACAGCTTTAGATAAATGGCTTCTCTAAATTGGTACATGTGTTAGAGCTTAGCAAAGCACAATAGTATTTCTTTAAGATTTAACTCAAGGTTATCTGTTGGCACCTGTCAGTGTTCGTGTTTAAGACACATCTATAGAAAAGCAACATATTTATCTCCTAAAGTATTAAAATTTAACTTCTTTAACATTGCCAGCCCAATGATGTTAATATTTTGATAGTTTGATATTTAATACTTCCCAAGTTGTGATCTCAGTACAGAAATAGAACTTCATGACTGAGGATGGAGCTTCTCACTGAGGCAATGGGTAAAGTTCTAACTGAAATGGATGGGATTAAATCCGGAGCCCAGTGAAGACCCAGACCCTCTCACTCAACAGAATCTGTGTAGCTGCATGCTCTTTTGGTGACTTCCTGCTACCATGGAGCCCAGCAGAGAGGGAGGGAGAGAAACCAATAGTCTGGCACCAGGTCCATTAAGGTGCTGGGTAGGCTTTCAGGAACATGATAGAGAAGGGTCATAGACCCTAATAGTATTAGTTGTCAATACCTGAGAAGACATGTATAACCAAAGAATTTTTGTCTATACATTTGCATACTCTTTATACCTGTTTATAAATCACAAATTGTGATTGACCATAAACTGTATTGCAAGGGACATGGCTGAGGGGGGAGAGGTGAGAGATAAATTAACTGTATTAAAACCTTGAGTAAAGACTAGTTTTAAAAAATGGCAACGGACAATACAGAGCACTATACCCCACTTAATTGCATGGAAAGAATTGCTACTCCAAGACAGAAGAAAGAATAGTATGATGGTTTATTCAATTAAAACAAATTTCCTAATTTGCTTTTAAAAATTAAGGGAAAAGAAGAAACTAAGGCAGCAAAAAAGCCTACAAACAGGCTACCTTCATTAATATGACACAACTAGAAGTTATAAAATGCCTTTATGACCAACATTATTTTGTATCATAGCCTGGCCATTATTAGCTTTTGGGCCTGTGAAGCTGGTCTTGAAGGCAAGACCTGTTAGTACCAACCCACCAAATTCTCTCACCTATCTATTCATGAAATGGTTTCCAACATAAATTTCTCATTCTTTGTCAGTTACATATTACAAAGAAGAGTGCTTTATCCATGTCTGGCTTTGGACAAGATAAAAACCTTTATTTACAAATATTCTGTTCCTTTAAAAATATACACAGAGAAGAGGATTTGGATAAAATATGATAAAAATCACAGGAAATGAAGCCAAATTCTGATAAAATCAAGGAGAAATTGGTGACACCCAGAAAATCAAAACCAATCATAACAGTTACAAGAGGATCAAGGCAAGTAGACTGCAGGAGAACAGCCACATCAAATCTCCCTCGGACCCACTACCCAGAGTCTTTGTTCCATAAGTCAATAGCCAGCTCAGAAATTTCAAGTTATGTGTAGTCTTATTTCTACCCACCTCACATAATGGATTCACTCATTTAATAAATACAATATCAGAGAAAGGGGTTGTCTCCATTGAGAAACTATAGTAGGAAAGCCACTTGCTTGAAGTGGCTGAGAATTCTCTCAGGAATCCATTGTATAACCTGGGAAGCATTGTTGAAATCCAAGCACATTTTCTTGTCAACTGTTACCTCAACTCAAAACAAAATTGTATTCCTTTCTATGCACAGGGAGAGTCTCTGGGATCCTTGGTAGGTAAATCAGCTCCAGCAACGTCTTAGTCCACAGGCTGCACGGAGGGCTGCTTCCTTCCCTTCTTTCAGTTCACAGGCCCGTGCTTTCCTGTTGTGCATCAGTAGATGTAGGAAGTGAACAAACTGTTGATAAGTGACATTAGGAAAATAACAATAGAGAAGAGAAATGGCCCCCAATTATTGTACCTGGGACCATTGCTAAGAGGAGGCCTTAACAGGACATTCGCTATAAATGCTAAATTAGGAGTGGCTTTTGAAATCTTTGGGCAGTCAAATTGGTTAATCTTTACATTTCCAAGAGAAAGGCTGATATAGTCAATATCTATTTCTGGAAGCTATAAGGTAAAAAGTGGGATCGTGTGAAATGAGTTCTTATGGGGAAGACGTCCCACAAGTGAAGCTTGAAGACTTCGCGCTCTTTCTTCCCACCAGACGTTTAGTGCTTCTTGATCCTGTCGGGGTCCCAGGGTCACCAGGACTTTCTTGGGGGGACTGGGCCTGCTGGGCTTCTCTCAATTCCCTGGCAATGAAAGAGGAAAAATGTATGTTACTTGATCCTAAATTAGGGATAACATTTATGATCAAAACTAACATATAAATAGATTTTTCTTTTTATTTCACTGTTTCTAGAAATAAGCCTGAGCTGTACACAGAATAGAAAATTAGCTCCTACGATTGTCTTAAAAAATGGCTGGCACACACCTACAACTACACATGGAAGTTTCAGTTTCCTAAATTCTACTAACTGGGGCATAAATGGTCTTTAAAATTAAAAAAAAAAAAAAAGAGAAAAGGGACCAACTCTACAGACTATATATGAAAGCTACAGGGGTCCGTGAAGCACCACCCATGAGTCAAATCTGGCCTGCCACCTGTTTTTGTAAATGAAGTCTTATTGGAACTCAGCCATGCCCATTCGTTTATATATTGTCTATGGCTCCTTTCACATCACTACAGCAGAGTTGAGTTGTTGCAGCAAAGATTATATGGCCCACAAACCATAAATATTTATTGTCTAGCTCTTTACAAAAAAGTTTGCCAATCCCTGGTCTACACGATTTCAAGAAGGCATCTGCTCCATCTCTGTGATGGGTGCTCATTACTGGTAATGGCTGATGACAGTCACCTGTGCCTCCATAGCTGGCTTCACAGAATGTACACACCACACCTTAAGAAATACTTATATTATGACAACATATATATATAAGTACTTGTATTTTGTTTCTTAGCTGGGAAAATGGGATCCAAAACTAGAGCAAAAAAATATTAAATTGCTTCTTAGGAAGAATTACCTAACTAAAGGCTTAGAATCTCCACAACTCATTACCAAGAAATCATTTTGGGGATTTTTCAAGTTAGTCATTCTAAGATAGCTTGCGTATCCAAGAGAAGTTGGACTTCTAAGCTTATTTTAGACAAGGACCATTTTTCATCTCCTTCTTTTATATTGTCAACAGTGCACAGCGTGTGTAATAATCACTTAAAAATGCTTTGAGAACTCTGCTCAAACATCACTGCCTGAATCTTTATACAAACCCCACCCCATTCTAATTAATTAGTTCCTATTCATTCCCATTTGTTTAATGAAGGAATAGATTAATAAGTAGATGCATGCATGAATACAAGCTTACATGAATAAGTAATAAGACTGCTTCCTTTGGCTTGGAAAAATATCTATTCCTCTAAACATGTACCAAGACAGTGTCTCTGCCTGACCCTGAAATTTAATGGATTTCTAAAATTGGTCTCTTCCCACCTTTACTATGGTTGGCTTGCGTTGGGTGATCATCTACCAGTTACCTGAATACCTGTTGTCACTCAGAATCCTGCTGTTTTCTTTATTAGTTGTATTTTCTTGTATTCCTCACTTTGCTTCCTTTGCATTAACTGGAATTTTCTCTGTCAAGCAGTCTAGTCACAGAGCCTCCAGACCCATGGTACAAAGGGACTCATGTGGCTAGTCTCTTTGTGGGCCTATGTATTATGTATTATAATGTTGGGTGCTACTTGAATCCATAGAGAAGACACACGAGACCAGTCATATCACTGTGAGTAGAACTCAAATAGATTCTTTCTCGACTCAGCATCCAAAATCTACCTTTCCAGTGTGGCTGTCTTGAACTTTTCCAAGTTAAGCTGCTGCCGGAGCTCTTCAGCTTTCCCCAGGGAGGGACGGAGAACTCGACTTCTGGCCAGAGCTGCTGCAGAAGGTCTCTCCCCTGGGTCAGGATGGATCATGTTCTGATGTTGTAGGACCAAAAGGGAAGAATTAGAAGCTTCAGTGTTGGGAAAATCTCCCCACCCAAGCCAACTCCAACCCAGCATCTGCTGGTGGATTTTGAGAAACTCTGCTTCTCCTTTGTGCTGAGGGAAGAAATAAATGAAAACTTAGCTCCACCTGAGACAGGAATATCATCCCTTTCTGGTAGCATGAGTCATCTGTACCTTTGACTTGCCATTAAGTATCATATTTTAGAGCTAGTTGGATGACTAACTAGTCTAGTGCCTTAATTTTAAACAGGGAGAAACTGAGGTCCTGAGATAAAAAGTGACTTGTCCAAGTCATTAACATGGCCAAGACTAAAACTCGTTACCCAACTCCTAGTTCAGCTTACTTTCTACCACAACATGCTCCTTTTTCACTTAAAATTAATTAAGGATACCCAACCATGACAGTATTCCTACATAACTTATCTTCAGGTAGAGGATGTCTGTAACCTAAAATGACTTGAATATGGTAGAAAATACCTAATTATATATAGCAATTAGCTGTGTCATATAAAGAAGAAAACACTGAATCTTCCATTTAGCGACCAATGTTCAGAGCCAGCTCTTCCATTGACTGCGTATCCTTGAGTGAGCCACTTAACTTTACTGAAACTCAGTTTCCCTTTCCTGATATTTGGGATAGCAATATTCACCTTCTGGACTGTTGTGAGAATTAAATGAATTAACATAAATGTATTACCTAGCACAGGGCCAGCATTGAGGTTCTCGATGAGTATCAACTAAATCTAAGAGCAATTTACACATAGAAATAGGTGATTAGACTATGAACAAAAGACCACCATGAGGAAGGGTTTGGCTTCTTTCAGGAAAGCAGAAGTGAGAAAGAAGGACAAGTTTGTGACTAAATTTGAAGTTTTCGGGTAAAGTGTGAAACTCTAGTCTTCAAGGGAGTAGATATTTCTAAAGCTATTTTACAGATCCTGTTCCTGAAGCCATGAGGTAAGTCTTACATATACATTTTGTCATCTTAGTATGATTCTAAGCTTCTCGACAGTGTGGGTTTTTTGTACCTCTGTTTCAATGTAATACCTACCTTTCCTCGTCCCTACACATCCTCAGATATCATTGAGTACAAGCAACACATACATTCCTGAATTGACAGTAGGCCTTTCTTCCGATAGCTCAAAAGATTGGTGGTACTATCAATAAAGTAGCTTATACTTTATTCTATACACTCTAAATTCAGTTTTTTTAGTGATATCATCACTGTTACCATTGACAATAGTTAAAATCCTGAAATAGGAACAAAAAGACAAGGTTTGACTTTGGAGATAATCAGTTATCAAAGGTGAAATACAAGTCAGAGAACTGCTCTGAGCCTCGGTTTCCCCAACTGCCCACCTTACAGGGTTGTTAGGAAGGGCAAATGAAGAAATGCAACAGGATTTTTGAACTATAACATAAAAGATTTTTATGATATTCTCTAAGTTTCCTTGAGAAGCTTTCCATCTTTCCTGTGTCTTTCCTGGGCTTGCTAGTCATGATTCCTTTTTCCTTCCATCTGTGGCAGGCCCAACATCTCCATTTCCCTTTCCCCACCTACTTGCAATGACATTTAAAAAAAAAAATAGACATTTCCATCTTCTCTTTATCTCATAAGAAACATCACCTTGAGTAGACCGCAAAACTCTTCCGAGAGCTCCTGAGGAATGTCCGGAAGGTTGCCCTGACGGATATGATGCCATGCAGCGCCATTGGTGGGTAACGACTCTGCTCCTGCAGCCACTGCAATTGTTAATCCCAGGGCAAATATGTCTGCTTTGGGAAGGTGCTGATAATCCTTCAAAACAGAAGACAGGAGGCAAGTTAGTTTGCCAAGTGAAGTGAGTGTAGACTGAAATATAACTGGTAGGAGAGGTTCATTTGGGTCTGTATGAGCTTAAACAGACACAGTGGGCAAGGGCACATCCACTGTAGTTAGTGGTTTATTTCTAGAGAAGATAGAGGATAGAGCACAAATCCATCTGATTAACACTGCTGTGCCCTGAAGGATCTAAGGCAGGCTCTTAGTGCCATTTTGCTCTGTCGTGCTCAAATAGGCTTGAAGCATAGATTGGCTGACCACAGACAGGAAAGACTCATTTTTTTCTGGATTGTCACCCTGGAGGAAGTTATATCTTTCCTAGGCCTGACTCCACAGACTTCCTGTAAGGTGGCCAATTAACTAAAGGTCATTTCAATGATAAGAACTGGTAGTACTATCAGGAGGTTACTAAGATGATAAAGATGGGTTGGACCAATAAAGGCTTCCTTCCTACTAGGCAATCCATAAGTTTGGAATTCTAAGAAATACTAGAAACAGTAAAGACCCTTTACAAAGAACAGTACAAACATTGATTAGAACAGTACAAACATTGATTAATCCATGATCGAGCCAGCTTCCCTCATGCTTTTACGGAAAAATTTCTCTATCTTTGGTCTCCATTCTGAATAGGAAAGGGATAATATAAACTTAAATTATAAATATATACTTTTAATTTCTTGCACTGTGAACCTTCATTTGAGAGTCAAAAGTTTCAGTGGATTATAAAATAGTCTTCATTTCCCTAATCTGTACCTCTTGCAAAATCTCATTAGCCAGGAAGCGACTATCTCCCTCTTCCACTTTAGGTTTACTTATTGATGTCACATGACCCAAGTCACCTGAAAGAAGAAAAAACAAATAGAGCTCTTTAAAAGTATGTCTTTCTTAAAACTGGAATAAATGAAGTCATCTGTATGAATTCTATAGGATAATAGTATACAGGTCAGGGTATAAGACAGACTCACCAATTTTATACATCACATTGGCAGAGAGAAACCAATCAGCTTCATTTTCAATCTCTTCTGGAACTACAGGCGAGTCACTTTGCATCTTATGGCAAATGAAGATGTTGCCTGAAAAAATACAGAACTGACGTAACTAATGATTCCTAAACTTTTGGATTCCTAAGAATCCAAAGATTCCTTTCTGTATTTGATATTCAGCTACCCTCCTTTGCTCCTCCTCTGTGTGCCTGTAACAAGACTACCAAGGGTTATTTTCTTCCATGGAACCTCTCACACTACTTATGAACAGCTCAGTGATTGATAATACCTATTCAAGTGAAACTGATCTTGTACTCCATCCTCTGAAGAGGCTGGTGGCCTCAAAACAAAGAAATAAGCAAAAAACACAGAACAACGTTTCCTTGGGTTTTGCATTAATGAGTGCCAAAAACATTCATTTCTGCTCACTTTGATCAGTGCTGAGTACAGCATTAGTCATAAACACAGGATGTAGCCAATTTGCTGTTACTTATCTATGCAGTAAATTAAATACCTGGTTTTATACTTTGGCTTCACTATCTGTGGAAGAGTCTTCTCTCTCTCTGTCCCCTGGGCCCGGGGAGAAATGGTTAAAGCTGTTTAACTGAAATTTTTTAGGAGAAACAAATGAAAGGGATTCTGCTATCAAACAGCGTCTTTGACACTTGAAAGACACATAGACACAGATTCTGACAATGGTGAGGAAAGAACGAAATATGGCCAGAAAATAGAGGGGAGTGGTACTGACTAGGTTTGATGTCCAGGTGCACCATGCCAGAGCTGTGGATGTACTTCAGCCCGAGGGAAATCTGTAGAAGGATGTCCTTGAGTTTTGGCTCTTGGAAATGATTGCCGGACTTTGTGTTTTCAGATATAGCAGCCTGCAAGCTCCCACCTGGGAAGGAACAACAAAGAGTAGCCCCACAGAATGAGAGAAAAGGTATGAGTCTTATACATTAAAGCATAGTAAATATCCAATAAATTCCTTGTGAATGGACTCAGTCCAACAAGTCTAGATTACTTCAGTGTCGGTGCAAAACATAGTATCTGTCACCTATCTATACCACTGACATGTTGGAAAGAAGAATTACAGGGCTTTCAAAGAGGAAGAGAAAATGTCATGTCCCAGGTATCCGATATGTGGCCCCATTGCCTTGAGGATGCCCCAACAAACATGTTAAAGGCTTTACCCAATTATTAACCAGAAGGGCAATTAGGCCTTGTCATATAGCTTCTATTGGTATTGATGATTAATTCCATGTCAGAGTCAAGCTAGTAATTATAGGCCATTAGTAATTTTAATGTAATTGATTCAAAGTCTAATTCCACTAAAAATGTATCATGAAATAAGAACATTTAATGATTGCTGCCCAAGGAAAATATAAAACCTCAATATATACCTGAATCCTATTTGAGCCACAATATTTGTACATCAACTGTAGGCTCTTGGTTTATCATTGTTATCAATAAAAAATAAGATCTGAGTTCATCTGACTACCTGATCTTGGATGCCCCTGTCCTAGGGCAGTAGAACGCTTCCACACCCTTTACTCATTAACTAGCATTCACTGGCAGCCTCTTCAGTCACCCTCGAGAGCCCTGGGTCTCCCTGCAGTTGTAAGGCCCATGGCTCCACCCTTCAAGTATGCATCAGAACAACAGGACCCGAGATGGCAACAGCACTTTTTAGGATATCCATATTTTAAAACATCCTATATAAAACTAAGATTCATCTGTCATGTTAAAATCATTAAATTCAGAAAGGAGAAGAATTCAGCCCCTTTAGAAACATAAAGAGGGCTAAAGTAAAGGTTTTTTCTGAGAAATCTTCTTAGAAAAGAATTTGTGTACTTTAGATGACATTAATTAGAAAGGAAGAAAAAGTATATTGGCACTTGTTAAAAACGAAGTCACCACAAGACAGGCTGCAGGTGAGGGTAGGAGGTGTGACAGGAGGAGGAGGCCTGCGTCCCGGCCCCATGTCCACTGGAACTCGTTTCCATACTAGCCTGGGTGTTCCTTTAGGGCAGGGCCTGCATCTTGTTCATCTTCACTTCCCCAAGGTCTGGCATGTAATAAATGTTATCTGAACTGACTGTCTATCCTGGCAACAGAGGGAAGAGAAACACTGAACCAAGGATCCCCTAAAGGGTATGGAAGAAGGAAGCATCTGGGGGTACTGGAGAACGCTTTATTATGTTCTTTTAGATTGTAAGCAGAGATATTTCTAATCCCCTGAAGAGCTACAGGTATTTAGTAAGGGTAACTAGACCAGTGCTAGCAACACTTTTAAATACCTAGAAGCCCTGTAGGTAAGATGAAAGTTAGCCAAGTAATAATGAACAATGGTAGAAGTTACTGAAAGTACTCGTTTATGCCAAGGTATTAAAATATCCTTATTTTGCTACAGCTAACGCTGATTGTCCACCTTATAGAAGAGCATAATTAACTGTTTACTAAATAATGTTAACAAAGAAGTAGGTGCTTATAGACATAGCAATACTGAATGAACTGTAAGCTTCATCCCTGCTCATGTCATCCCGCTACCCTGGAGCCGTAACTCCACAGGGCAACGTACCGCCTAGAGACGGCTGCTGTAACTGCCAGCATTGCACCCTAGGAGGAAACAATCAGTTCCTGGGCAGCTCTTTTCAAACCATCTTTCTGAGATAAGCTGCTAACTTCCTTCCTTTAGATAAAATAAAGGTACTATCTCCACTTGGCACACGCACAAAAAAAACATACAAAAATGTATCTGTGTTTTCCTGTCTGCTCGTTAGGCCAAACAGATACCAAAACAAATAAATAGCAAATACCTTCTAACAATAAAATGTAAAAAGCAAACAATTCAGTAGGATATTTTGTTGATACATTCGTATTCTCACAATCTTGATTTTATGTTGCCAACTCAACACAAACATATTTTTCTGTCAGTCAAGTCGTTCCTTGTTTGTTTGATGGAAAAATATAACCAGTCTTTATGGTGTTCCACAGAGGATGCCGACTTCTGGATGTCACATCACTCAAACAAATGTGAGAGCCACCATTCTAGGGGAGAATGTTCTGTAAAACTTCAGCGACAGAAGACATCACAAGAAAATACTGCCTTTCGGAAGAGATTAATCATCCCATCCTGCATTGGTTAGGATCTTGGTTGCAGAATCAACCTACTAATGGAAAACCTTCATGTTTCTGAAGCTGACCCAGAGGTGACTCATAGGAGATCTTAGCAAAGGTGGGTGCGGAGGGAACATTGGATTTACTCAGGGCTCGGGAGGGACAGTGGGGATATTAGATGACGGCTAGTTTCTGGTAGTTGTGATGCAAGTTATCTGAATCATCTCATTTACAATCTGAGTTAAAACCATAACTGTACATGTTCTAGCCTGACTACCATGACAGACGGGGTGCACAGGGGTGAGGGTGGGCGTGAAGAGACAGGGCTTGAGGAGGGAGAGGGGCAAAGGAAGGGATGCAGGGGGAAGGAGTAGAAGGAATGAGGTACTGGCTACTCTGCTTCCTTACAGATACTTTGGACTTGTTATCCTTTATTTAGAGCCACAGGGCAGTTTCAACATGGACTATCCATAAATACAAACAAGACAAGTTATAACAGCATGATTTTCCTTGATCAGTTCATATTCAAAAGGTTCAGTGTATGTGAATTACATTTTGATAAATCAAAGTAACATTTTAATTGGCAAGTACTCAGTGAAGTTAGTGGATCATCATGGTGAACAGACAATGATTTCCCATAATCTGTCACATCAAGTCCAAAATCCACTGCCTGGCTTTCAAGACCCTCTGTAGTCTTCCCACACTTTACCTGGCTGATCTTGTTTCCTGCTCTAGGGGTCACGTCAGTCCTGTTAATCTCCTTACTGTCTGCTAGGTCAGACCCATTCCCACTACCATGCCCTTTGCCTGCATGCTCTTCCCCTAACTGGCTATCTTCCCGCTACTTTCCTAAACTCGAATAATCCTCCTCAAGTTCTCATTGAAGTCTGACCTCCTTTATGAGATTTTCTTGCGTTACTCTAATAACAACTATTACTGAGTTCTTACTATGTTTCGGGTATTGACACTATGCTAGCACAATGCTAGCATTTGACATGGAGTGTTGCTAATTCTCAAACTACTCCCTTGAGTAAATATTACTGTCTCTTAGCTCAGTGAGATTAAGTGACATCCCGGTGTTCATACAGCTGGTGAGTGGCAGAGCTGGGTTTTGAGCCCAGGTCTGCCCACCTTTAAAGCCCAGGCCTGCCCACCTTTAAAGCCCAGGCCCGTTCCACTACACTGTGCTGCGTTGCTCACATTCATCTTCTCTGAACACTTTTTATCCATAGCATACCATTTGGCTTCACACCCAATTGTCCCTTGTGGATTCACTGTAGCAAATGGAATGCTCCTTGAAGATAAGGACTTACCTTATCTCACTCTACAGTATTTCTCACCCTAGAGCTTAATATAATGTCAAGCCTATAGAAGGTATTCAAGTATCAAAAGGAAAAAAATTGAAATCTTTACATTGCCTCAAATCAGGTTAAAATTAGCTTTACTTTACTTTATTAATTTTTGTTTGATATTATATTTGTTTGTAGCTAAAAGTCATGGAAATAAAACCAATCTTCCTTATAGAGAGAGGGAGGGGAAAAATAGGATCTCTCAGGTTGCGGTAAGAGGGAATTACGAAGAGAAAATGACTAAGAAAAGTTTCAATCTCTCAATCATAAGTATAAGGAAAGGGTCTGGGTTTTTTTTTTCAGAGAGAATATTAGAAAAAGGGATTTGGGATGAGCTTCTAGAGAAAAAAACCCCACAAGTTCACTGATCACTGATCACTGTCCTCAGAAGCCAGGCTGAACATACACCCTCAGAGCTATCGAGTGGTTACGAAAATTGCTCAAAGGCAGACTGTACTGTTAGAGAAACGCCGAGTGGGTGCATGTGTGTGGAGGGTTCGGGGGAAGGATGCTCTCACCCATTATTACTGCGGCTAGAATATGGATTGCTACTCCTAAAACAATGGCAAGATTCTATTAATTTGGTAGCACTTTCTACTTTACCTCTGAATACTTTGATGAAAAATATTTCCACGAACAACACATAACTGTTGTTGTGTCAACTCCTTAATCATAGATTAGAAATGTTAAACCAAAGGACCACTCTTTGTGATTTAAATAGCCCAGAAAAAGTTTTACCGATTACTGTGTATGTATCGTCCTGAAGGACCCAGGAGAATAGATCTGAAGCCACTAAGTTTCAGTTCCAGCTCCCCAACCCCATGCCCTTACTCTGGTGAGAACACTAAAGCTCAAAGGTAAGAAGCAACAAGAAGCATGAACAATCCCCAAACTCAGGAATCCACTTGAAAATTAATTAAAAAGTTGTCTGTATAAGTTTTCTGCCCCCTCCCCCAAAATGGTAGTGACTATGGCTTGCATCTTTTAGAATACCTGGCAAATGGTAAAAGGATGATTTACCATTCAAACCACTAGGGTAAAAGTTTTCTAAGTATTAACTAAATTATGAAGAGGGTGATAGCTTCTATGCATCAGCTACACACCAGCTTTGAAAGAAATATGTAATAGCATAAACCTGAAATTCCTTTTCAACTGGATTCATTTTCTCCAGCTCTCTGCTTCCAAGAAAGACTGTAGTACAGACTTTTTAGGTATTTCTCTGCTATACCTGGCATAAACTACAAAGAGGAAGCAAAGATTCTTTTTTCTGAAAACTTAAAAGTTCATCTCCCTCTCTGTAGATATTAATCCACATACTTACCATTGCAGTATTCATTCTGAATGATCATGTGGTCATCTTCTGCCCATGCGGAATAGTAACGTACCACATGGGGGTGATGCCCAAGCACTGCATGAGCATAAACTTCATGCAAAGCCAAATTCCTGAGAGACAGAAAAGCATTGAAAAAACTGAATCCAGATAATATACATAAAACTGTTTTTGAAAGACAAGATATGAGGCATTATTAACAACGGCAGAACACTTATTGTGTGCTCACTGCTTGCTTACTATTTTATCTCATTTATGTCTTACTTCTCTCATTATTACTTTCTCTCATAATTACTCAGTAAGATACAGTGGCAAAGACAAATGCTTTAGAAAGCTCAGTGACTGCCCCAAGGCCAAGCTAGTAATAGTAGACCTAAGATCAGAACCCTGCTCATCCTGATACCAAAGACCAGGGTTTTTGCTTGAACATGGCATATGTAAAGAGGAATCTTAGGTGGTTACTACTCAACAGCAAACATGCTTTGGGTCTTAATTTCACCATATCACAATCAAAAAACCTTGATGGGCTTAAGTAAAAGCCTACTTGATTGTGGATATTGTGACGTGTGGATATGAAGGCTAGACAGACAGAGTCAATATTAAACTCAGCCAATGTGATGCAGTCACACGGAAGCCTGGGAGAGAGATCTGTTATGGAGTAGGAAATCCAACTCAAGAAAAGCCAAATATAGTACTTGATGAATTTCAGTACAAAAATGAAGAATTCCAAAGTCTGTAATTTCAGATTCAGCAAGCATCGTATTCTCACAGTTCATAAAAAGCTGTAGGTGAATCTGAAAATATTTGTTTTCCTTGTGAGAAGGAAAAACTTCTGAACGAGTACTTCTGGGAATGAAATTTAAATTTTTGTTAATTTTTCCTTGCTTGTAGCTTTGAAACTAAACTATTGAATTTATTATTAATACCAAGTAGAGATAAACCAGTGAGTTAACAGTAACTTCCTACTTGGCATTATTTCTGATGAACTAAACAGGCACCAGAAGATTATTCCATAAATCTCTTCATTAAAAGAAAGCATAAGATCAGTAGGAAAAGCCATGAGAACTGAGAAAAAACAAAACATGATCTGAAATGATCATGGTATATTTTGGGAAATATCTATGATCTGGAAAACTCAGGTTATGAATGTGACAACATACAACGGAAGGGAGGAGTGACTAAAAAAAGTAGCAAATGGTATTTTTTTAAATGACATCAGTGCTATTATTTAAAATATCTTGGCAACAGACAACTTTCTAAATCCGTTTGTATTTCTAGTACATTTCAAAGATACTCACTCATTTGATAATCCTGCGAAAGATTTTGTAGAGCGTTTTATTGCATAAACACATCCATCCAGCCTCTTAATGCACTTGTAGACTGTACCAAATTCTCCAACCCCAATTTTTTCTACCTCCAAGAATTCTTTTTCATAGCGGGAAGCCATGTTGGTTTCTCGTAGAACACATCTCTGAAATATTTAATAAAAAGTTAAAATAACTTCCTAACATATTGTGAGCAATAAAATCGAGGAATATTATATTCCCAAATTTCTCTAAGTTTTCAAAAATACTTTCAAGGCAAATCCATTGGATTCTGTCTGTGTCAGTATTCATGGTAGTAAGACCCTCCCCAATTGCTAACTACTTTCTCTGTACTCTTTATAACCTTCCATACAACTCTGTACTGACATTTCTCTTTTCTGTATTCTACGTCTTTTTCTATATTATTTCCTTCGTCTGGCTATACTCTTCTTCTCTATATGTTCCTAGAGGGGACACATCTACTCACAGCCAGAGCTACTGTGCTCAGCCAAAAGAGTGACTAGGATCTGGATGGAACATATTTTAAAAAAAAAAGAAAGAAAAAGACGACACTTCCCTTTGACTCTTGTCTACCTGCCTCACACTCTGGCTGTTAATGTTTTTATCTCAAGTTGAATTAACATACTTGTTTTCACTTTGCTTCCTCAAAAATCTTAGTCTGGAAAACAAAATCATCAAATTGATATTTTCAGCTTATGTGCTCAGGTATAGCGACTTCTCCCCCTCCTGGCCAACTAGCAACATCACTCATTGCCCAGCTAGTAAATAACCCCAGGCAAATCACTGAACTCCTTTATCAGTTTTCTCACCTGTAAAACGAGGATCATAGCAATTCTTCCTCGGGGTTCTTTTAAATATTCCATGAGAAAATATGTGTGGGTGAACGTATGGGTGTGAGTGTGTGTAGTTTAGTTCAATGCCAAGCACATAGTAAATTCTCAGTAAATGGTAGCTATGATGACAAAAATCTCCATAAATTTACATGAATCTCAATCCAAGCTGATTTATCTCTACAAAGTCATCTTTTCCCAATGTCCCCATTAGCAAGAATTTTTTCATCTAATTTTGAGTTTAAAAAAATCTTGACTCTTACTAGCTCTTCTTTTTCAACATGCAATTCCAATCAGTCTTCATCGGCAAGATCTATACTTTTGACTGCCCTTAGCCATTCTCCAATTGTTTCCTCCACATCTGGATTTGCTATAGCTACCAGCCCTCTCTCCATCACCTCTAATAGTAAGAATTATTTTTGCAAATTGATACTGTAGAATCAAACACACCTAATTGTTTCCCACAAGGAATCTGAACTTCTGCTCAGAGGCCTCAAGGCGTTCTACCAACTACTCACCCACCACCTTCCCATCCTCATCTCGGACACCAAATAAGCCAGCTTACCATCCACGTCACTCCTCTCCCTCCTCCCCTCCTCCCTTTGCACACTGAACGTAGGCATGTTTTCATGATATTATAAACATCTTAACAGCAATTTAATATTCCACAAACTTTAAACTGTAATTTACTTGGACATTCTTCTAATATTGGACATTTAGTATGCCTTTTTTGTTTGTTTGTTTTACTACACAGTTAAGGCTGCAATAAACATCTCTGGTGATAGTATTTACAGTATTATTTTCTTAGGTTAATTATCAAATGAGGGATACTAGATCAAAGATTGTGAGCATTATTTAAAAAATCAATAGATATTGACACATTTAAGAGCTAAAATCTTATATATAAACTACTGGCTTTATGCCATTTTTCTCTGTTCTGTTTTTCCATGTTTGGACTTTAAATATCTTGATTTTCCTTCAATTTTATACCCCATGAGTATAGAATTTTTTCCCAAATCAAAGGTAGAAGCAGAGGCCGGCCCGGTGGTGCAGCAGTTAAGTTTGCACGTTCTGCTTCGGCAGCCCAGGGTGTGCCGGTTCAGATCTCGGGTGTGGACATGGCACTGCTTGGCAAGCCATGCTGTGGCAGGCATCCCACATATAAAGTAGAGGAAGATGGGCACAGATGTTAGCTCAGGGCCAGTCTTCCTCAGCAAAAAGAGGAGGATTGACAGCAGATGTTAGCTCAGGGCTAATCTTCCTCAAAAAAAAAAAAGAAGCAGCAATAGCTTTTAATTTAAAAACACTTCAAGGTAATGACTCAGCAATATACACATCAGACACTGAAAAAGAAACAGCTAGCTAAGAATATAGACCCTGGTGGGAGTCCAGATAAATTCAGCTGCAAAGCATATCTGAAAATCTACAAAGTGGGGGGTGGGGGCGGTGGGGACGGTGGAGGGGTTGGTAAAGGGAGAGAAAGGGAGAGAGGGAGAGACAGATAGACAGACACAATAAGAAGAAATGACTATGTCATGACGGCTGAGCCAAAGAACTATGCTCACCTTGGCAGGCAGCCCTTGTTCTACCTTGCCTTCCTCTGGACTAGCTTCCTCACTTTAAAAAAAAAAAAAAATGATGTCAATGTATTATCAATGTATGTAGGACTTACTGAGCCTGATACTATGCTAGGTTCTGGGGCTGTAAGAGTACATAAGACAACTCCTTCCCCTCTTCAATTTATATTTGCGGACAAGGATAAAAAGAAAATTTTAATGTAAGATATCAAGGGATACCATAGACAGAACCCAATTACTTATTTCAAGAGTGAAAGTCTTTCTCAAAGGAGAGGGTATGTAAGTTAAGATTCCAAGAAGGAGTAGGAGCCAGCTGAGGGAAAGGTGTGGGGTTTTAGTCAAATAGAACATGTGCTGAGAAGTGGAGGCAGGAGAGTGCACAGGACACAGGTGAACCTGCAGGTGGAGCAAAGTGCTCTTCACCACCACACATGCAACATCCCCCTCCGACACGTGCCTCCCCCAGAGCCTGACTGTGTCAGGTCACAGGTAAACTAAAGGAGAGCAGACTGAGCTCTAACCCTGGCTAAGATATTTTCAATAAGCTGAATTCTCTGACAAACGGCCTTTTTGGCATGAGCAGTTGCATTCTGGATCTTTAAGTAGGATTTCAATTTTGAGATCAGCCAGCTGTAGGCTTTTCTTCTGAAGTACAGGGTAGAAATGGCAAATGGAGGACATTACACTTCTGGAAATAAATTGATCCTGGACATTCGTGACTTAAATTTAATATTACATTCTAATACTTTATAAAATAACAATAGAATAAATAGGAGAGAAAAATATCCTCTCAGAAACACTAAGTGATGTTACTCAAGTGTCACCACTTTCATTGCCAAGAATTTAAATTAGCTTTCTTTTCCGGCTAGCTTGAGAGGTGAAACCATTAATTCTGATGGTTTACAAAGAATCCTAAGAACTAAAACCAGTAGAATTCTTGGTAACCATGTGGTCTGGTGTCCTTGTGCTGAAGTCCTGTTTACTTAAGATCCAGGAGATAGTGTTGAGAAAACCTTTTCTGGCCACAAGGCTGGTGAATACAGTCATTGATTCTGAAAGAAACAACTCAGCGTAACATATTAAATGCCCTGCAAACTTCAGCTTGTTAGTTGTGCATTTGTTTTGCTGAGTGCACATGAGCCCAAATGACCGGCCGGTTTTAGAGGTGCTGCCATTCTACAAAAAAGAACCCCTGAGGAGCTATAGTAAAGAAATGCCCCTGAGTAATACACATGATCCTTACTGGATGATTTCTACCATTCACTGCCTTTGTGGAATAGTGCACTTTGGCTTTCCACTTTTAGCACCTCTGAAAGCAACACTATCTTTGTCTCTTCAGCCAGTCTTCCTTCACCTGCAGAGAAGTTCAAATCCTAGAGCTCTCTAGCTCTCATCACCAGTCACATGAACTAGACTCAAAACGACAATGTACTCTTTGAAGTGTGAACTACAGCTTCTCCAACTGCTAGCCTCATATCAACCAGAGGAGATCCCTTGAATGCAATTCCATAGCCCATTCAACTTCCTAAGGGAAGTCAGAGGTCTGTTGCTTACTCTGTCCTGTTCTTTTATAGAGAAGGCAACTTATGGTACGCTTCAGAAGGGAAAGACGCTAGAATCTCTATGACACAGCAGGTTAAACCCAATATTGACATTTAGGAAGGAGGGAATATGTAAACATGTTATCAATTTCATTCGAATAGAGTTTTTCTTCCTAATCTTATTTTAACACTCTCCCTTCCACTTGACCATAGTAAGATCAGTTCTCAAAAGTCACAGGCAACAGCCTACTTACAGATCTCCTCGGGTTTTCCTCTTGCCACTGGATTGAAGGAATTGTTTTCTATAGGACTCCGGCGTGAAGGGATTAATATTGACCAGAGCTG
This sequence comes from Equus asinus, assembly GCF_041296235.1. Taxonomy (NCBI): domain Eukaryota; kingdom Metazoa; phylum Chordata; class Mammalia; order Perissodactyla; family Equidae; genus Equus; species Equus asinus. The sequence continues at coordinate 194,383,048 of NC_091790.1, read as the reverse complement.
ATGAAGTCATCTCATCTGTGAAGGGAACAGGTGTGAGCCTCAAATGCTTAGAGCCTTTGGAGGGGAGTTTCCCTGTTGAAGAAATCACCGACTGGCTTAGCCGGCCCTGAATGAGGATGACAAAAGGCAGATCAGAATGGGGTTAGTTAAAAAAAGAAGTTCCATATATCAGTTAGCTAGTTAATATTTGAACCAAAGAACATTATTGCTGAAAGGGGCCTTAGAGGTTATCTGGTTCAGTGCAAACTAGTGGCATTGTAACTGGTCCTCCTGTGAAAAATACAGCTTCCCAGTCTACCTCTAGATAGAGTAATTCATGGGATCAACACCCATGCTTTTGTTAAGCTACACCCTCTTCACCTAAGCAATTCTGATGACCAGCTATGGAAACCACCAATTCTAGTCCTACCTCCAACTTTTTAAAGATGACATTTAAGCTTAGACAAATGAAAATGACTCTAGAAGACCTGGTCCTTATGTTCACAGAGTATACACTTTAACTTCCCCTTAATTAATCAGTCAAATATTTGTTTCGTGCCCACAAAGTAGCTGATGCTGGGCTAGATGCTGAGGGGCACAGAGGTGAATTCTAGCTCTTAAGGAATGCACAGTCCATTAGTCAGCAGTTCATCAATGTTTCAGAAATAACCACTTGTAAGGGAAAGATTTCATAGACTATCTAAACATAAAAGTTGTTTCCAATTTCACTTAAAATGTAGCACCAAATGAGAAGAGCTCCAAGAAGTGGGGTAAAGATATTGAAAGTAATACTCTATGCACTTAAGATTCAAGGCTTTGCAGTGGCCATAACTGGCATACCAATAAATAGGAAAATGTGTAAGACTTACCACTCCAAGTGGGGTACAGTGAGAGAACATAGGCCTAAAACTTGGCCAGAATTAAACCAAAGGGCAGAGGGGAGAGGTCAAAGACAGAGAATTCTGATGAGACAGCAGAATGCTATTATGACCTGAGTGTTAGAGGCCAGAGGAATAGCTGTGCTACAGGTGGTCAGGAATACAGCGGTAGACACGGGGGCTGTGATATGACCTCATAGCATAATCATCGTACTGTGAGGCTCTTTCTAAAAGGATTCTCCTGTTTTAGTAGTCTCTGCCTATGACTTTTCAGTGTAGAAGCAAAAGCTAGATTACAACATGATTCACTACATAAAAATGTAATTAAAGAACGTGAGGCTACAAAGAATGAACATTGAACTTATAAATACTAAATGACTGATATAAGCAGAAATGAAGGAAGCTATAGAGTACACACAGTAGCCTAACATTTTTTTTTAAGTGAAGAAGATGTGTCACTTCCAGAGTCAAGAGTTTTACATCTTAGAGTTTATAGGGTGAACAGCCCCGGGGCTATGTCAGACAAAGCCATCAAGGACAAACTGACAATTTTCCTGTAAGTTTATTACAGGAAATTTATTTATTACAAGGGCTGAAATAAAACAGTACTATATAATATTTCTCAGTTGTCACTGTAATTCAGGAAATGAGTTTAGAATTATAGTAAATCATCCTCTGAGAAACAGGTTCTTGTGATGATTATCACATGGAAGGTTAAATGCTTGTATCACATAGGAAACAGTGGAGCACCCACACCTGGAATGCCACATGTCATCCTGGTTGCCACACCTCAAGGACAACAAAGAGAGCCTAGAAAATTGTCAGATAAAAGGGAGGAAACGTATTCATAAGAGGACAGACAATATGAGAATTCCTAGTCTGGAAATAAGAAGGCTGATAGATTTTGTGAGCTCCACTTATATTATAGGGAAGGATATTCGTTGTATTAATATGGATTTTGGGGCTGGCCCAGTGGTGCAGCAGTTAAGTTCACACATTCTGCTTTGGCAGCCCAGGGTCCACTGGTTTGGATCCCGGCTGCGGACATGGCACCATTCATCAAGCCATGCTGTGGCAGGTGTCCCACATATAAAGTAAAGGAAGATGGGCATGGATGTTAGCTCAGGGCCAGTCTTCCTCAGCAAAAAGAGGAGGCTTGGCAGCAGATATTAGCTCAGGGCTGATCTTCCTCAAAAAAAAAATATATATATGGATTTTATTGCCAGAATAGTAGAATTATGAGTAATCCTTTTGAAACCTAAAAGAACATAGTTTGGGACAAGACTTTTGAAAGGAATTTCATAAGGGTAAAGCAAATTGAAAATTTCTGGGAAGATGACCAGGTTGAGAGTATAAATATATTCCAGAGAGTGTAGTTAATTCCTAAGTAACAGCTCTATTACAGATGACTGGGAGAGAGAAAGGAAACTGAGGGAATAGCTCCTTGACTCTAAGATGGTGAGAGGAGAAGGCAGCAACCTCCCACTGAGAGAGAACATCATAGTGTCTCCAGACTGGGAAAGACTTTAAAGGCCCAGTCAGTACAATTAGGCCCCTGATGCTTGAATCCCTTCTACCATGTTCCTACCAAGTGGTCATTTAGCCACAGGGACCTTACTACCTCCTAAGGAAGCTTTTCTATCTCTAGATAATTCTGCTAGGAAGTACTTCTGGTGCCCTGAAGTCGTTTCACGTGATTTCTGGTCCTATCCCCCGGGCAAGCCTGAACCAAGCCAATCCTTCTTTCTCTGCATCCTTGTCTTTGGCATAAGATCTCCAATTATCATTGCCCTGTCCTCTCTCCTCTAACCTGATCCAAACTATGTTCTTCATAAAGTATGTACTTTCTCAGTTGCATTTTCAGTTTCCCTTACAAGGTCTGTTCTCTTCCTGTCCCTCAAATCTTGGCATTTCCAGGATTCCTAACTTGGACCACTTCTCTTCTTATTCTAGCGGTCAAGCTACATGAACGTATCCACGTCCACGGCTTCAACAACTTCCTAAATGCTGATGATATCCAAATATAGATCTCCAACTTAGACTGTCTTCCTGCACTCCAGACCCATTTATCCAATGATTTACACAACGTTTCTGCTTTCTCCAAACCTGTACATACTCTAGTGTCACCTATCTTGATTCAGGCTACCATTTAGGCAAACAAACAAAAAGCCTCAGAGTCACCCTAGATCCCTCCTTTCCCCTGAGCCCCTCCATCGAGTCAGTTGCCAATTCCAAAACATCTCTCAATCTACTGCTGTCCACCACTGTCCTAGTTCAGGACCCCTCCTTTCTCAGCAGATCTATTGTGAATACCACCCTGCCTCCACTATCTCTGCCACTCCATTCCGTCCTTCATATTGAAGGTGATGTTTCAAAAACACCCCTGCTCAAAACCATTTAAACAGCTCTCAGCACCTTCAGGAGGAAATCTTGATCCACCTCCTGCCTACCCACTCTGGCCTCACTGCCTGCACTCTCTCGTGTCCAGAGCCCTGTCACACGGAATAACTTGCAGGTTTCCAGGTGTAGCACAATCTTTCCCCTCCAGAACTTGTAGACACTTGTCCCTTGCCTTGAGTTCTCATTCCCTTCTTCTTTGTCTGGCGAACTCCAACTCATTCTATAAGACTTCTCTCAAACATTGCCTTCTTTGGAAGGGTTTCCCTGATATCATGAGACTTAATTCCTAATTCTTTCTCATCATGCTCTACACTTCTCTAGCATAACTGCTCTGAACTTTAATTATTGTTTAAGTTGTCTTTTAATCTTTATTTTGGGGGCACTTTTTGAAGGCAGTAAGTGGGTGTGCCAGCAGAGGTCTGCCAGTATATCAAGATGTTAAGTTTTAAATGAATAAATGAAATACACAAACCATGTCATGCTCAGAGCCACATTCTCTCAGCCCAGTCTCCACTTAATTTTCAAATATCAAATCCATACCAACTTCCACTGCCCTTCATATGCTTCCTTCCCTGTTATTTCTTTCCTGATCACTCCACTGAGAAGCAATCAGCTCAGCGAACTCTGACCACTCTTAAAACGCCTATCACATGGTGTCTCTAGGCACATCTCCCCTCTCTCAGAGAGTGTGCCTTATGCTCCTTGCCCACAGTGGATTCTCAAAAAATAAATGGATGATTGATTGGTTGGCATTGGGACCATTGAAAAACCCACAGATGTACACGTGAGCATATTAAAGTATTTTTCTATGATTCAGACAAGAAGCTTAGTAGTTCCTGGGAGATGTGGTGCCCAACTCAGCAGGTACTAAAGTGACCTGCTGACAGTGACTGTGCTGCAATCAGAAGCACAGATGTTATGATGATGATCTTAAGTACCTCAAGCTGAGCCGACAGAAAGCAGAGCTAATACCAATCCTAAGGCTCACACACCAGTCTATTAGAGGTAACCCTGCCCCAACCCTGGCTTTAATAACGTGAAAGATGTAATAGGAAACCAATCGCAACAAGAATAAAGGAATATGCTAACTATTCAGGACCTTTGCGTATTTGCCATCCTCAGCTTACAAAGAAGTATCAACAAGTGACCTCTTTGCTCACATATAATAAAAGAGTCTGTACTTCACTAGACCAAGGAGGGAAGAGGACTTCCTTCTGGGAAGAGAAGCAGCAAAGAGATATAAATAGGTTCAAAGAATGAATGTGAACATTCTTATATTAGGAAATGTTAGTAAATAATCATATAGAAATACAGCCAGTTGGCTTAATGCAAAGAACAATAGACTAAGACCAAAAGATCAGGGTTCTAGTCCTGTCTCTGCCATTGGCTGACCTAAAAGCCAGCTTCTCTGGAGACCTTGGTTTTCTCATATGTAGAGCTCTGCATGGGTTGGGCTCCACATCTCAATTTTCCTTCCAGTTCCAATGTCTTAACCAGGAAATTTTTTCCCTGCCCAAGACATATTTGTGGCCTATATAGTCGCTGGCACTAGTGGTTTTGAGAAGACAGCTGGCAAGACATTTAATTCTGTTTTCTGGTGACTTTAAACTTCATTTTCACCAATGAATATGTAATTGAGCATATATGCAGCCTGTGAGGCCGATCTATCATATACACATAAATGACTGAGTCCTCTTTATCAGCTGAACTGAAGGAACACAGATCTTGGCAACCTGGTCCCTCTTCCCCGACAACTTACTTACTTTGGGAGTGAAGGGACTCTCACAGTGTGGCACCTTGCTCCTGGAGTCTGGCTGTGCTGGTGTTTCAGGACATTTGAGAGAGTCTGACACTGGAGTCTTCAACACCTGATCTGGACTCACTTTGTCTCTTTCCTGAAGTGTGTGGAGTTCCTCTACGTTACTAAGGGGAGTCCTGGGAGGTGTAAACTTTGCCTCTGAATCCTGAACTTCAGACTTCTCTGGGGTTTGGCTCTGGGCCTCCCTGCTGTCTTGTGCTTCCTTCTGCCCTTCCTTCTCACTCTCTTCTTCACAATAGGCAAGTTCCTGCTTCAGTTCTTTGTTAATATTGCTGTCAGCCATCTCAGCTAAAGAGCTTTACAACACAGGCAAGAAGGCCAATCAGAAGGGCACACTATGGAGCTGCAGAAGTGAGGAGACAGCAACGTAAGCTGGCAAGGCCCACGATTTCAGCCTGCCTTTCCCTCTGCCCACCAACAGCTACGTGGAGGCACGCTGTTCGTTTTCTCCCTTAAGTACCACATGGCTTTAAGAGCGCAGCTTATCCTTATTTCCATTCTAATTAAAGAAAGCTCCAGTAACTCCTTGAGCAATTAAATCCAATTTATGTGTAGAACTCTTCTGGATATCCCTTATAGTCTCCCTGAACCCATGTGTTACAAAAGACTAGTGAGATAGTTGGCCTCCTTTAATTTAGCATGGTTTTAAAAATACCCACTAGCCAATTTGGAAACAAGTCCATTATTGGGAAGAAATTATTTTCAGTCTTTCACATCTACCATCTAGAAATACCACCCTCTCCTCTCTTCCACTCCCCACCTACCCAATGGCTAACGGCAGTTAAATAGAATTCAGCATCACCTGGCTATCATAATGATCCTTAAACAGCCTCTAACACATCTTGGCTGGAGTTCATCTCCCTAATAGAGATGCACCTTAGATCTTTGCCAGACACACCTGCCCTAATTCAGGCACCACCGCTCTCCCCCTACACACACATACCCGCCTACCCCAAGGTATTAGCAGTTAAAGCTTTTAGAGATTGGCACAAAGTTTTAAATAAACTGACAAAAGAAAGGCTAGAAAGATCAGCACCACATAGAAGCAGATATGTATCACTTATAAACGGCCATTACTTTGGCCCCAAATGTCTTATTTTTTAAAATATGTTTTCTTACTGTTTAAATATCTTTAAACACGTTATTCAGTTTCTTTCTCAGAGAGCCCCCATGAGAAGGGTAAAAAACTCTCTGAAGAAAAAAAAGCCACCCCTATCACTTTATAGGAGAACTCATGTGAAAGGCAGTCCATGAAAAAGGAAAATGATATACAATATCCTCCCTGGAGACTCTGGAGGTACTGGACAAGAGGAATTATTTACATGATAAACATGGGCCCCAAGAGAGAGACGTGCTGAGGATGAGTTTGATCTTGCCTGATACAAGTTCAGTTTCCCTTCTCTTGATAGTCTTTGGTTACCCACTGCCTGTCACCCCTCTTCCATTTTCTCTCTCTTCACCAATCCCTCCACCCCTTTCTCCTCTCTCACTTTTTTCCCATTCCCAATCTAAACTCATGAGGAGGTTAATCCAAATAAAAACTAACTGAGGGGATGTGAAAGTATTTTTTCAGCTAAGAGCTTCTGCTCCAGCTTTTTGTAGGTGTGCACACCACCCTATCCTCCGCTTGCCCTCCTTTATCCCCTCCTGCCCTCACAAACTTTCCCAAATCTTTCAACAGGGGATAAAATACTGTTCACAGCATGCAGTAGCTCCCTGCTTACTTCTGTCAGAGGTTCAGCATCCCACATGGGCCAAGGACAAGAGAGTCATCCACAGGGAAAGGACGACTTAGAGGTTACCAGTAAAGAAATTACTATTAACTGAGTTTCTGGGCTTGGGAGTGAGTTTCTTGTTCACAAATCGGCAGCCATGTGATATAATTCTTTTGCTACAGCCTTGGTGTTAATCAGTTTTCCATCACAGGCCATGGCTTGTCATTCTCGCCTCTCCAGGCCAGCTGGAGGCTGGCTCTGCCCTCAAGCAGGGTGGGACTAACCCGAGTGTATCACAGACATGCAGGCAGGGCACAGGGGCTAGTTTATTGGGTGTTACCCTGGCAGATCCGGTTGTTTCTTTACCATCAGCCCTGCCTTCTCCCTCTGCCTTGTTAGAATTCCCAATTGCCCTTATTTATCTCTACACTGTTTGCCTAGGGAGGCAACTATGCTGTTGTAATGGTTTAGATCTCATGTTATCAGCAGTGGTTCTCTTAGAAATTTGCACCATTCACCTTCCATGTATTGCCCCTGAGCGGATGATTGCGGCTGAGCCTTCATAATAAGAAAAGGTATAATAACAAGTCCAAAAAAGATACTCCCAATTTGGAAAATAAAATAAAGATAATTGAGGAGTTGCTGACATTGATGGCCCAAGGGGATCTCTGGAGGCGCACATTTTGCCTCTGGCCCACAGCCTCACTATTTTTGGTGTCATGCTTTACTCTGTGTTCTTAGTCTCTTTACATTATGAAAAATTCCCTCTTTGCTTCAGCGCATCTTAATACCTTGGGCATCCATGCCAGGCAAAAAGTGTCACATCATAGTTGAGATGAAGTATCAGAAGGGGAACCCATGTAATCTGTGGCAATAAGAGGAAAAGGGGGGTATTTTTCCCCTAATACCCGACACATATTGGGTCATTTTTGAATGGTCTTGGGGAAATAAAATTAATATACCTCAGGGTTTTTTACTTTTTTTTTTAAAGATTGGCACCTGAGCTAACAACTGTTGCCAATCTTCTTTTTTTTTCTGCTTTATCTCCCCAAACCCCCCCGTACACAGTTGTATATCTTAGTTGCATGTCCTTCTAGTTGTGGGATGTGGGACACCGCCTCAACATGGCCTGATGAGCGGTGCCATGTCCGCGCCCAGGATTTGAACCCTGGGCCGCCGCAGCAGAGCATGTGAACTTAACCACTCGGCCACGGAGCCGGCCCCTAATATATCTCAGTTTTGTTTAAAATACTCAGTATTTGACTTTTTAAAACTTTGAATATTTTTCTTATTGTAGCAGGGGTTGCTGCACTGGGGGAAAGCAATGTTCCCAGGAGTAAGATGTGCAAGGAGGAAGCCAGCTTTGCATCTCAGGGCTGAGTTCCTTAAACCGTGTGTTGAGGGTAGCTCTCCTCCTGCAGACACTGATGAGGATTTTAGGCTGGTTAATTTTAAAACTGCAGATGAGAAGCAGGCTCCGGGGAGTGGAGTTTGCTCGCCCTTTGTTGGGAGGCATTTACATTTGTAGGGGTTGCCTCCCTCTCTGTGCCAGGAAGAAGGGAGATGACCTTGTCTCTGGAAGCTCTTAATCAATGCCAAAGGCAAGAACTTAAGTTGGTTACTGTCTGGCAACCTCATGTAACTGATTTAGGGTGGTGGCTTCTGGCCTTTACTTAATCCGATTTGATTCTTATCTAAGAGTTGTGGGACCACCCAATGGCCAGACCCCACCTGCACTGATACCATTTTAACTTTTTTTCATGTTCTTTCCTTTGTCTTGTAAAGAGATGGCTCACATACCTATGCCTTAAATTTAGCCTTACTCTCTACCCATGTTTGCAGCAGAAGTGGCGGCAGCAGCACCTCCTCCTGCCCGTGGGCCCTGTCCCCACGCAGCAGCTCTGACTGCCCATGGGTCCTGTCCCCATGCTATTCCACACTATTCTCTAAATAAAAGAGTACTACTACCAGATCTTGAGAGTCCAAGAATTCTTTCTTTCAACTCCTCGGCTCACCGACCCCGCATCAACACTGCTGAGTGACGAGAAAGTTCCTAGACTCAGAGCTCCCCTCTGACCAAACCTAGGTTCTGAGGCCTTTGAAACACTGATGGTAAGGACAGAAGCAGGAAAATCCAACTATTCAAATCGGTTTTGCAAGAGATGGAAACTTACATTCACCTTTGGGGTAGACTGTTCCTTTGCCAAAGTAAAGCTAAGCCCACGGAAAATGAGATATTTGTTTGAGAGTCTGTTGCTTCTAAGAAGGACATGCTAGCCTGAGTGTCCTCTCAGTCAGGAGAACCATAAAAAATGGTTGAACAAGCCAAGATGAAGCTCTACCACATTATTAAGGTTGAGTCATTCCAGTCTCTGAAAAGAATACTGACGTTGGATTATGGTATGTTTGATGGCACTGCTGCATTGGGAACCATTGGGGGGGCTGGTTTCCTAAGCTAGAAATGGACCTTTTTACTGTTAGGCTTCCTGGGAAGCTGGCAGATTCTAGCACAGGAAGTGAAGACTTGAAGAGGGCTTAGGATGAAAGTGACTCTCTGGGCCTCCAGACTGTTGGGCCTGGACTCTGAAGTCCCGAGACAAACTTGAGGGAACTCCAGGGTGGTAGAGAAGAAAAGTTGGCCTTTATCACCAGAACGTGCCCCGCAGAGACAACAGTGCCCTGCTCAGGGTTCTCAGACAAGGGCCTGCGGGCCTCGTCAACATGTGAACAAGTCACCTCCAGCCCAGAGGAAACTAGAGCACCAGGCAATGATATCTCTAAGGTCCCCGCCTGCTTCAACCCTGTATTATTCCTTGTCCTTATTTTGCTCAGTCTCTCATCACAGCCAGAAGTGTCGCTTCAACCCCACAGGGGAAAGTTTGCAGTAACGTAGAGAAAAGCTGGATATGTTCATCACCAACATATCATTGCCAGCTCCCTGGACAGACCCATCAGCAGTGGTGACAGTGAGCAGGTGCAGATTGGTGCAGCTGCCCTGGGCATGGACCACTGCAGCAGGGGTCTCAGGTGCTCCTGACTCCTAACAGCTCTCTTCCTATGACGAGCGTGGTCAGCAAAGCCAGGAGCCTTGAAGGGGACTGTCTCCTGATCTCCTCCCACCACCAAGAGAGCGTGCACAGAAGCAGTCACCTGTCACAGTGAATTTAGTGATAATTATATAAATCATTAACAGTAATCATTAACACTACTTTATATTTGGCCACCACATCTCTCCTCTCAAAGTGCTTGCACCTCTGTGTCTACCGAGTGGCATTGCTAGCAGAACAGAATTCCAAGGAAAGATTGTGGGCCACGTAAGGTAAAGCCTGGAGGTCATTTTAAAGCCTAGGAGTCTATCATTAATACTTTTCTTGTTTGTTTTGCTTTTTCTTGTGGAAATGTTCAAACCTACCAAAAGTAGAGAAAATATAGTATAGTGAGTCCTAATATACCAATACGTAGCTTCAAACATTATGGGCAGTTTTACAATCTTGTTTCATTTATATCTGCAACTTTGTTGGGGTGGGAGCTGGGGTATTTTAAAGCAAATCTCTGATAACATGTCCTTTCAGCCATGAATACTTCAGTGCCGTTAGTAAAACCCTTAGATCAATCTATTAATTTGAAATCTATTATAAATCTATGTGATAAATAAATCAGATTCTAGTGAATGCTTCTGTTGCCAAAGTTTCCCATTTGCTAGAACTAGAGGATATTCATCAAAATAGCTGTTATAACAGACACACTACTTGTCCACTCAGAAGACACAGTATTCTTCTTAGGACCGGAACAGAGTTCTAGCCTGATATCCCAGTAATTTAGAGATTGCTGATGTACTGCCCATACTTTAAGGAGCAGATTTTTTAAAACTCCTGTAGACTCATTAGTCTGATCTTTCCTCTATTAGCCACAGTTGGGAGAATCTATATGGCATTTGGCCATTCCCAGATTCTGTAAAGTTAGAGCAGGTAATGGGCTGCCTCTGTGACTTAGTCCAAGGCCAGAACCGCAGGCACAGAGATGAGACCTCTGTCTCTGTCTCTTTCTCTCTCTCGCTCTCTCTCACACACACACACACACTCTCTCTCTCTCACTGCTTTAATAGGAAGAAATTAGTAGCGATGGAAAAGACTCCTTCTAAGAGCTGGATCTGTTGTTCCTCAATCTTGACTTACCCTCTCTGCTCCAAGGGGTGGGCTCTGGAAGTCACAAGTAGTTTGGTCAAACATCAGCGTCTTCTTCATACTGCTAATCAATTACAAGATCCCCACAGTGAAGTTTTACCTTCATAAAATGAAACAAAACAAAGCAAACTTTTAAGGATTTTTTAAAGTGTGATAAAGAATTAAAGCTCTTCCAATAAAAGTAACCTCCAGAAGTTCTAAAGACAGAAACTGTCAAAAGTGGTTGTCTCTAAGGAGAGAGAGTGGGAATGGGGGTTGGAGGAGAAGAAATTGCTCCTCATTATATGTCCTGCATGCAATTTGATTATTTAATCTTTGCCATGGATATCTACTTATTAAAATGTTTAAAATAATGTCTAAAAATCAAGTGAATGAATATATACATATGTGTATTTTTTAAACTGGTCCATAAAGTGCCTCAATCACTTCGCTCACTCACCTTCATCTCTTGACCTCTAAACTCTGGACGTCCCTGGGCTCAGTCCCCTAGACTTTTCTCTGTCCTGTTCTGTACACTCACTTGCTTGGAGTATTGTCCAGCCCATAGCTTTAAACCCTGTCTGTAATCTGCTGACCTCTGAATTCATATCTGCATCACAGTCCTGTCTCTTGAACTTCAGATGTGCAGCTGCCCAGTCAAATCTCCCTCTGGATGTGCACCAGGCATCTCAATTTTAGCATGTCTGAAACCAAACTCCTGATCTTTCCTATCAAACCCACTCCTGCTGCAATTTTTTCATTTCTTGGTAAATGGAAACATGCCAAAAATCTGTGAGTAATCATTCACTACTCTGTTTCTCTGCAACCCTGCATCCAATCTGTGAGAAATCCTTTCAGTTCTATTATTATCTCTTACCTGGAGGCAACAGCCTCCTCCTAATGGCATCCCCTGCTTTCCTCCTGGTCTTTCTGCAGCCTGTTTCCATCCAGTATCCAAAGGGATCCTTTTCAAAGGATCCTGTGCTCAGATCCTGCAGGACCTCCCATTTCACACACAACCTGTCTGCCTCCTGCCATTCCCCCTCGTTCATTCTGCTCTGGTCTCTTCACTGTTCCTCCAGATGCCAAAATCTTTCCTCACACGCCTCACTCACCCTGTCGCTTCCTCCAGGTGGCTGCTTACAGGTCACAGACTGGAGAGATCTTCCCTGACAACTTCAGATAGTACCATCCTCATTCTCTGGCCCCTTACCCTGTTTCATATTTCTTCACAGCACTTATCACTACATCATATATCATATATTTAATGGCTCATTTTTAAAATTGTCTGTTTCCCCTGTGCCATCCCCAGTAGAATCTGGATCCCATGAGTACAGGGACTTAACTTTTGTCTGATGCTGTATTTCCATTACCTGGAATAGGGCTTGTCACACAGTAGGTGCTGTGAATCAAAGTGCATGCTGTGCATTCTGTCTGTCCCCATGATGGACACTACTGCAGAATGGATACCTTTTATGAGGTTTCAAGTTTTTAATATTCAACTCTAGTGCAAATTTCAGAGGCCTAAAAGGGAGGGATGTGTTGATTTTAAATAACTTAGTTTTGTTTTTTGGGGTTTTTTTTGGTGAGGAAGATTGTCTCTGAGCTAATATCCGTGCCAGTCTTCCTCTATTTTATATATGGGACACTGCCCCAGTATGTTGATGAGCAGTGTGTAGGTGCATGCCCAGGATCTGAACCCCAGGTCACCAAAGCAGAGCTCACAAACTTAACCACTACCCAATGGGGCCGGCCCCAAGAATTACATATTTACTGAAGAAGAATCAATGTCTTTATATCACTAAGCCAATTTATTCTCTCTGCCAGGTAGGAATAGGTGGCCCTGCTTCCATGATCAATCTGCATAATTAGTTAACCAAGGCAAATCCTAGTGGTCCAGACAGGAGTCCAGACTGTGGGACAAGCTGAGGTGTAATGGGTGAAATTAAGTCAGTGAGTGGAAGACATGAAGAAACGAATCTTCCTAATGGTCTGAGGAGTATCTGCACCCTTATCTGGCCCATGAACTTAAGTCCTGCAGTCAAATACTGAAAGGACCCAAAGCCCAGAGACATCCTGGGGTATCCGATCTGTTCCAGACTTCCAACTTCCTAACATTTATTTTATACATTAGACCACACTGGCTATAATGTCAGTCCCGTCTGCATTGGTATTTCCCTTCACTCTTCCCAAATCATCTGTGCTGCAGGCACTTGTTGGTGTAACCCACGTTGAAAGCACAGTAAATACCACAGAGGCTGTGCTCAGGTTGAGCCACAAATGGTGTAGGGATTAATAAAATGGAATGTGTATTCAAAATTACTAAGTTATTGGGGCTGGCCCCATGGCCGAGTGGTTAAGTTTGTGTGCTCCACTTCAGTGGCCCAGAGTTTTGCCAGTTTGGATCCTGGGCGTGGACATGGCACCACTCGTCAGGCCATGCTGAAGCGGTGTCTCACATAGCACAACCAGAAGGACCTGCAACTAGAATATACAACTATGTACTGGGGGGCTTTGGGAAGAAGAAGAAGGAAAAAAAAGAAGATTGGCAACAGAGGTAAGCTCAGGTGTCAACCTTAAAGAAAAAAACGTAATTCTCATGCAGTTTGAATGAAAAAAACTCACATTTTTTTGAAACTGGATAAAATGACTTTAAATGTCACATGGAAAACTGTGAGAAATAGCTGAAGATGTAAAAAAAAAAAAAAGAGTAAAGAAAAAAGACTACCTCTCCTAGAAATCAAACTTGAAATTATATATATATATATGAAATATATATATGTAATTAGTGTAGTACTAGTGTAAGTATAAACAGGTCAATGGCAAAGAATGATAGATTAATAAATGTCAGTAATATAATATTGTACTTTAAAGGGGAATCATAAATCATTTTTCAATAAAAAAATTTAGAGTCTCACTTCATCATCTCACATATCAATATAAACACTGAACAGATTATGTGGAAAATGAATCTATAAATAACTAGAAGAAAATAAAAGTGAATGTTGGTCAAATTTCTGGGTGGGACCCAACTTTCTAAATGTCAAAGCAACATAAGAAATCGCAGAAAGTTTGACTACATAAAATTTAGAACATCTATATTTCATAAAGCAATTAAGCAGCATTGAAACCACACATAAATTGGAAATGATATAACAAGAAGCATGCCAGACGAAAGGTTAATATTCATACTGCATAAAGAACTCATGCAAATTGATAACAAGAGCATGAAGACCCCAAAGGATCAGTGAGCAAAAGGTATCATGAAAAGACAACGGACTGAAGAGGAAGCATAAATCACCAACACGTATTTTGAAATCATGATCAGATTCACTCAAAAAACATTAACTTAAAACAAAAATGCCATTTTCACCTAACAAATTGGCAAAAAATATTTTAAATGGCAATATCTAACTGGGACAAGAGTGAAATGAAATTGATGCCCTTACACACTTGTGAATCAACAATTTGCCAATCAAGAACCTGAAAGAACATGAATACGTTTTAACCCCGTATTGCCACTCTTGGCAATCTGTCATAAGTCAGCAACCTGATTGGCTGATGGTGCTTGCCCTGCCCGTCACCCCTTCTTCTGTATTTCATATCTTGCCTGGTAGCTGCCTCCTCTGCTCAGCTGTAAGCCTGTGAGAAGGGATGTCTGTCTTTTTCACAGCTGCCCCAGTACTGTGCACAGGGCTTGGCATGTAATAGGTACCTAGTGTTAGTTCAGAGTGAAATTTGGCCAACACTTTAGGCCCAAGAAACACGGGAAAGCCTTGATTGTCCAACAATGAGAGGAAGAATGGTTAAGTAAATTTTCCAACATAACATACAATGGAAACCATTAAAATGCATATAAAAAGTTTCTAATAGGATGGCATAGCATTCATGGTATGATGCTAAGGAAAAAAGGGAATATAAAATTGATATACAGTATGATTTCAACATACGAACACAGACTAGAAAAACATCTAAATCTAACATCTATTTCAAAATATACCATTATTTTTACATGCTACTAAGAATAAAAAATCTCCAAGACAGGGAGTCTGATATGATACCCCATATACAACTGCCAAATAAACCTTCCACGCAGAGAGGGCCAGGCGAGGAAACTTGCTTGTCTCAACTTTGTCACTGGGTGGAGGGAGGAAAAAAGTCACCTGAGAATTTGAACTATAAGCCAGTGTTCACGCTAGCTTGTATTTTGAATTCACACTACCAAAGAACCTCAAGCAGAGAACTTAACTCAAAATAGTCTCAGGTTGGTGTTGCCTCCAGACGGCTGACAAGAGCAAACACCAATCTCTTCTGTGAGAACTTGACCTCAGTGGGGCTGGCACTGATTATGAGTTGCCATAGTAATGTTAAATGAAAAATTTTGCATCCTAGAATTGATGAAATAGGCTAAGCAAAATCTTAACAGTAGCCAACTCAGTGATGAGATTATAGATCAAAAATACTTTTTTATAATGCATTTTATATACATTATACTTTTACATAAATAATGCAGGTATATTTTTTATAATGTATTTTATATAATGTAGATATTTATTATTTTGGAAAGTAAAATAATTTTTTTATTTTAAAATTTAGACATATGGGGTTCTAGGGGAACTCATTTAAAAATATAACGTTATCCTGGCATCTCTGAATGTGATTGCCTCTTCATTCCTTCTTGCCCTTCACAGTAGTTCCCCATCAGAGCTATTCTAATAGCTAAATTCAGTTAGTTGCCTTCCTATCATCTTGGGAAATTCAGTAGACACAGAAACGATAAATCCAATGGTCAGATATAGAGCCTCTTTCAGACTGTGAATGTCTAAGAGGGGTTTCATCACCATCGTTAACATTTGTGAGCACCTCCTATGTGCAAGATACTAGGTTAAACCTGGCAAGAGGGGCCAGTTGTACAGAGGTCTACGTCTCTACTTTCGTTTGCTTGGGTGAAAAATATTTATTGAGTACCTGTTATGCAAGGCACTAGGAATCTGAAGATAGATGTGGTGGCTGGTGAGCTAAAACACACACATAAATGAAGACTGGAAAAGGCTTTTAGGATTCGGACATTTCAGTCTTCTGTTTATATAGCAAATTGATTTTGATTGGGACGGAGATTATGAGTTTATTTCCTGGTATATATACAGCTTGAAGGTATTAAACTAGGGGGTGTGTGTGTGGTGGGGGGGGGGGAGTTCACTCAAAAGGAAGTCAGTCCTTCAGGGGAGAAAAGAGAAAAGTGAGACCTAAAGCTGATGGCTTTGGAAATTGATTAAGGATGTTCTATTAGCCTCCATTTATATTTTAACATAACACTTTGAATGCCTCAACCATTGGGGTAAATCTAGTAGCTGAGTAATCAGAGGAGGTGGGAATGAGAAATAGGCATAGCCGTTAAAATAGTGAGAAGGAATGAGATGAGGAGAAAGACTTGTTCAGATATCCAATTCATCCAAGGTTCAGGAAGTCCTGGCAGTTTGCCTGTTCCCAGAAAAACCCAGTGGATTTATGCACTAGGTGTTAGCCAGGGGACATTTATGAAGATTCATATCCCATGTGCCAGACATGCGATGATATAATTTAATCTCTCTTCCCAAGGAGATAATCAATGACTGCCCAAGGCTGCTGCTTCCAGCCCAAAATCTATGATATAACAATAAAGAATCTATTTATGCAGCATTGTACCCTAAAGAATCGGGACTGCTTTGATCTTTTATACATTTAGTTCAACCCCCTCCTGGCAACGGCGAGTGACCATCCATCATCTCTGAAGACTTAGTCACTGAAATGGATGGGGAGCCCCAGGCAGGGTCCAGGAAGGCCAGGGCCAGGGCACTATCCAGCTTACTCAAGGGCACACCAGACCGGGTTGTACATATACAACGACTCCAGGCCAGACACCAAGTTCACAGCTTCAGGAGACCAGGCCACATCTCAAACCCAAACAACGCCCTGCAGCCAGGGCTCCCCACTTCTGCTTCACTTCCCAGCACAGCGGTAGCACTGGCCACACACCCAGCATTATGTAATACGTATCCGTCACGGCCCATATGACCAGGGGACTTTCAGAAATAATGGGTGGCGTATAAAAATCCACAGTGGTCCAGTTATCCCACCGAATCCTAGGTGAGAAGGCATCTCAACCCAGGCACAGGTAGATCCAGGTGGATGCGCGTCCTTTCACCACACGTTTTCTATACACGAGAACACACACGCATCCCTGAATCCCAAATAAGGCACGCAGTTCCGCGAAACCTGCTGGGAGGACGCCTTCCCGGCGCGAGCTGAAAGTCGGCTCCGGGGGCGGGGCGGCCCGGCGCAGGTGCGGGCCGTGGGGCGCGGAGGCGCGGCGCGAGCGCGGAGCCCGGCGGCCGGCCGGCGAGGGGAGTTCCCGCAGCCCGCCCCTGCGCCCGCCCCTCGCCGCCCGCGGCTCCTCCTCGCTTCGCCATGGTGGAGCGGGGAGACGCAGCGCCGCTGCTGCGCTGGGCCGAGGGCCCCGCCGTCTCCCCGCCGCAGGCCCCGGAGCTGCAGGCTGGAGGCCGGGGCTGGGGCAGCGGCGGGGGCGGCCGGTCGGCCGCAGAGCCGCCGAGGCGGCGGGAGCGCGAGGAGCTGGGTCCCTCCGAGGTGCTGCTGCAGCCCGGGCGCCTAGAGCTGGGCGACGTGGAGGAGGACCAGGTGGTGGCCGTGTTCGTGGTCACCTTCGATCCCCGCTCGGGTGAGAGCCGCTCGGGGACCTGGGGCGGGGAGAGGGTCCCCCCTACCCCTGGGCTTCGGGGGCGGCGGGGGAGGGGCTCGCTGTGCGCGTATCCGCACCCACACACCTGCACCCCACCCCGCCGGCTGGCTCCCGGGGAGACTGCAGAGTGCCCTCGCCAGGTCTGGGCGCGGGACCCGTGGCTTTGTTCCCTGCGCCCTCCGACCGCCCTCTCCTGTCCGTCCCGCTGCTTCTCAGCAGATCCGCCTTCCGCGCGCCCATCCTCAGCCGTGTTTGCACTTCTCCGAC
Source organism: Equus asinus (assembly GCF_041296235.1). NCBI lineage: Eukaryota > Metazoa > Chordata > Mammalia > Perissodactyla > Equidae > Equus > Equus asinus. Next base: position 194,365,091 of record NC_091790.1, on the reverse strand, counting down.
GATGGAGGATCCTGTTTGTGGCCGCGGGCACGCCAGCTTTTGTTTTGTTTTCTTGTTTGGCTAAAAGGTTTTTTCCATAAAGAGGAGGAACGACCCCCGAGTGGACTCCTTCTGAAACAGATTGTCCTAAGCTTCAGGTTCTCCGCTTCCCCGCCCTCGCTCCCCGCCTCCCTGCGCGGTAACTTTCCAAGCGGCCAAGTTCACTTTCTCTGACAGCATTATTTTGAGGAATTAATGCTGGGAGCATTAAGGGATGGGACTGAGGGATTAAGCTGGAGACGGATTAAAGGAGAAGCCTCCTCAGGTAGTCTTTTTGCGCTATGTTTGGAGAATTAAAAGGTTGTCTCACATAATCTGTAGCCTAACCGCCTAATAAGAAAGATGTGCGTTTTAGCGGTGAGAGACTTCATGGGGGTTCAAAAGCCAGGGAGCAAGCATGCGCTCTCGGAAGCCTCAGGTGGCCCGGGAGGGCGTGAAGAGCTGCTCTGCTCTCAGTGTTGGAGGACGGAGAGCTGTGTTCGTGGTTCTGGGCCTTAAGAAAACCCAAGTGTGTCTTTCTGTCCGCACCTCCAGTGCGGTTGCTGGAATGTGGAGTGCCTATTAGTGAAGGAAAATATTCTGCTTCTTTCTGGAGGTCCCTTCCTGGTCCTCCAAGGATGAGGGTAGAACCCGGTCAGACAGCCATCCGGAAAAACTTGATGGACTGCCATGGCAAGAGGAAAAGGTGTTAGGGTCCTGAGTTGGGCATTCAGCTGTGGCGGAAGATGGGTGCCCAGGCCCTAGTTAAGGATAATTTACCTTGGCTCGGGGCTTGTAAACCAGCAAGCCTCAGAAGAAAAATCCACGATTTGTGGGAAGGAGAGTAGGCCTTTCTGACTCTTGTCTAGTCCTTGGCCCCGTCCCAATGGCTTTCAAACTTTTTTGACTGTGACTCACCATATGAAATTAATTTTACATCCCAACCAATATGCTCACATACGTACATATGTAACTGAACGAGAAGTTTCACGAAGTAGTATTAACCCCTTCTACATATAGTGCTTACTGGTATTTTCTATTTTTAAAAAACTTTTATGCTTATCACATAGGCTGGTTGACTCACCTGTGGTTGGGCCTCCCACATACCAGTAGTTTGAAAAATTACATTCTTTTTTGACCAAAGTAACCCTTACTGCTAGACAAAAACAGATACTCTGTAACTAATAATATTCCTTATACCCTACCCCATCACCTACAAGTAAATAGATGCAAGCATGAGATTGCTTCTGGGAAGTGTTGAACGGTAACTGGAAGAAATGGAACATTAACAGGGCCTGATTTAGCAGTGGTAGCTCTGGCGGCAGAGTCTAGGGAAGGGAAGGAGAAAAGAGAATCTTACACTAACCGCAGATGGAATTGATAAAATTGAAAAGCTCCACAGAGCTGGGACCCTCCCCTGCCTTCTCAGTCACAGCTGGTGAGCATGGTGTTTTGGGTTTGTGTATATGGAGTGTGTGTGTGTGAAAGGTTTTCAGATGAAGGTGAGTGTGGAAAGGACGGATTGTAAGTGATACTTAGACACTTTGTGCAGGCGTTTTACTGTAATGGTGTTTCACTTAATTCTAATCATTATTCTATAATTTGATTGTTTGTACCAGAGCAAACAGACCAGGGACGACTGACTAGTTTTGAAATATTAACCAGCCAATGAATACTTGACTCTAAGTCCAGTGGTGTTTCTAGCATACTACACTGCCTGAACCTCTGCCTCCTAACTTTTCATCATTACTGTCTCTAGGGACTAGAGGGGAAGGAGAGGAGAGGGAGGGAGAAAGAGTGTGTGTTTTTAACTTTGGTTGATGGTTTTGTTTTGTTTGTGTTTTTTTGGAAAGCTGTTGTTTCCTGCCTATAAACTTTATTTCTCTTCTGTCATCTATCCCAGTCCAAAATGGCACTTTGCATCCTGTAAAAATATTCTGATAGTACCTATATAAAGTAAAAATTACATGATACATCTGCTAAAAGTAGAAGATGGAATGAATAAGTGAATGCTCCTGAGGTTCCCGTGCCTCAAAGGTTAGCGCTAGGACCAGGGCCTTAGTGAGCTCCGGTGAGTCCGCTGTGAGAGGCTGAGGACATCATGGTCTGGAGAGGTGAGATGCAGGCCCTCGGTTGCCTGGTGGGCTGGAGACATCACCAGGCCAGACTTAGGCCTCCTGGTTTTAGCTGTGTCTTCCTCACTCTACCAGTGAGCCGGATCTGCTCTATGTTACTGTTTAATCTTGGTCCACTAAGACTTTTGCCCTTCTTTAGCCTGTGTTTCCAAAAGTCATTAAAGGAATACTGCCTTTTTTTTTTTTTAATCAAAATCAGAGCATATCACAGAAGTTTATTAGTATGTGGGAGAAATTGTCTAGAGTTTCTCTGTCTTGCTTGCCTGCCTATCCATTCCCCCGTGTCTCTCCTGTCTGTGTCCTCTGTTTTCTTCCCTAGGCACTCCTTCCTTCTCCCCAAACCTCCCCTGTTATTACCTGCCCAGGCCACAGATATGTCATTCATCTCCCCACCTAGTGTAGATACCCAAATCAGTGTGTGCAGGGGAGAGAATGGAGGAGGAGAGAAACCACAGCTCTGGCCCACCTGTAAGGTGTGAGTTGCCTATGTGGTGAAAGTGGACGTAAGAGGGAATATGGGGAGTAGTGGATGCTTGTTAGAGGGTGTGTGGGGGGGTCATATGTGCGCACATTTGGGAGGAATGTGCTCAGTGATTCTCAGACTGGTTTATGGGAATAAGAGAGTAATTCTTCTTTAATATCTTTGGATACAAGTTTTGGGTTGGGTTTTCCAGGAAGAGTCAGAAAAAGGCAGAGACATAAAGAATGTTATTTTCTTTGGACTCATGGTTTGAAAATTATGGTTGTTGGATCTACAAATGGCATGAGGATCAGGGGTTCAGGTTCAAGAGAGGTAGAGACTTACACACGTTCACACTCTCTCTCTTACACTCACACACTCAGTCTTGATCTGGAGCAGAGAGTCCTTAGGATGGTGGTGCTGGCCATCTGGGCTACAAAGCTGCTATTGAAACCAGGCCCAGATGCTGACTACGCGAGCTGGCTGGGAGAGGTTGGCAGCCAGAATATTGCTTTTTCATTGTGTTCAACCCATTGTTTAGAGCCTCGATTTTTAATTTTTATTTTGTTCTTTGGGTTTCTAGTAGAATTTCTTTACTTTTCTCTGCTTAATTAAGGGAAAAGGTATTGTCACACTTGGAAATCAGCCTACTTGTCCCTCCCCTGTCTGTAAAGGTGACATAGCTGTCTCACCATGTGACTGAGGACTCGCGTGTGGGCCTGAGGCACATAAAGCTTTGGACCTACCATGAATGACACCTGTGAATCTGCCTCATTGGCCTGTTTCTTTATAAGAGATTCAATTTAAACTGCTACAGTTTCCCCAGAGTTACTTTGTGGGTGTCTGGGAGAAATTCCTACGCTCTGTGTGTTTGTATTGGGGTGGCTCAAGAGGGAGGGAAGTGGTTAAGGGGAGGAGAACCTGCTGAGGCTTTAAGATTTCTCTCCTTTTGTTCTTCCTGATTAGGGATAAATTACTACCTATTCTCCCTCAACCTCTTACCAGTGCCCAAATTACATCTAAACACCTATTTAATTTAGTGCATCTAAATAATGCTCCTATGTTTATATCAAATGAATGTATTGAAAATCACACACACTAATTTTGATCTCCATACACTCTCCATATAGTCAATGAAATACAAGCATTTTCTTTTAAACAATGGGGATGATGGTGGCACAGCGAGAGTAGGCTAGGCGCGGTGTCTGAGGCATGACTTGGAGTGCTGCCCGGGTCATCTGACTCGTGCAAATAATAAAAGGCTCCAGGTATGGGTGGGAAAGTGACCACGTAGAAGGAGAATGGAAAATTTGGAGCTTAATTTTGAGATGCAAAGGGCACTCCTAAAAATGGCCAGCTCAAACAGAGGCAAAGAGAAGACCCGTTCTGCTGGGCAACAGAAGAAAGTCTCTTGGGATGATTGACTCTGCCATGTCCTTTCTCTGTAGTTTCCATCAGATGTCAGTGGACTACAGTTGTGGTTAATTTCATTAATCCCACATTGGCAAAATCTTTCCCAGGCTGTTTGGTGATTCACCTGCTTGCGGTTTTCAGGGAGAAGTCAGTCTGTGGCCATCTGCTGTGAATTCTGTTTCTTCTCTTAAATTCTATGGAGAGTGAGGTAGGAGTGGGAATCCTAACCCCCAGCAGTTGCTGAGTGCCCACTCTGGGCCAGGAACTGTGTTTGGGCTCAAGAACTTTGCCTCTAGTCCTTTGCACCACCTTGGCTGCAGTGATGAGAAAAACAGAGGCACAGAGCCATTCAGTCATCTTAAATCGCAGAGCAGGGAGGGGCAGAGCCCAGAGTCGAGCCCGGCTGCCTGCCTCCCGTGCCTGCACTCCCTCCCCACCACGCCACTGCCCAGGGTAAAACGATATGGGGCCTGTGAAATGGAAGTTTTTTCCCATGTAAAATTAATGCATTGGAATTCAGCCATGGATTGGCATATGGCTGACTTGAAATCGCCAAGATTAATTTCTTCCTGCCTCAGGTTTCTTCATACTGACTCTCTTCCTTTGCTTTGGATACACCCTCATCCTAGTGGTTTTAAGACTATTTAAAACTACTTAATACCAAAAAGTCAAGCGATATGGGCTGTTAACTTTTCTGGTGTTGGAGTCTGAACTAAATAATCTTCTGAGGTTTCTTCCATCTCTGGGGTTTGGTGGCCTCCCTCAGAGGTGCTTATATAGAAATGGGAGACAGGCAGCCCCCTACATGGGTAGGATAGAGTGTATCTCACTTGATATAGAAGCTTATAAACATCAGCTCTGGGGACCCCTCACATACACAGCTGCCTGGCTGGCCTTCGCAACCAAGGAGTGCAAGGTTCAGACCATCTGCATCTACAACCAGGCTCAGCATTGCCCTCTGGCTTCCCCTGGGTAAGTGAGCCACCAATCCAGTCATCTGTCGGTCTAGGGTCCTTTAAACAAGCACGTATTTGCCTTTGCATGAGCCCAGCACCTGGCACTGTGCTACCAGGGTACGTTCCACTAATATTTCTTGAGACTGGCTGAAGGTACACAGTGCAGACTGCCACATTTGTGCCTCGTGAGGTCCTGTGGACACTCCTCATAAGTTGTCTCTGCAGCTGGAGGCTAGGCAGGGCCTGTAGGTAACTGTGATAGGCCCAAGGTGTGGCCCAAGAAGAGAGAGGATGTGTGGATGGAAGGAGAGAAAAAGGAAATAAGGCACTGGTCAGTGTTGACTCCTCTCTCCGTGACTGACTGCCCCTGGGCTGGGCCCTTCTGTTGATGCCTTCCAGGCCCCAGCTCCCTGGCTGAGTTTCTGAAGTGTGGGGAGCGTATTTGGAAGAGCAAAGGGCTTAGAGTGTGACGACTGAGCCTGGATAAGGAGCGTTCGGTGTGAGGTTTTTCTGGCATTAAATGGCTTGCCACCAAGGATTGTTATATTTGCAAAGTCATTTTCCTTTAAGCCTCTACAAGTTTCATATGTAAACTGGTTTCCAATTTTTTAAAATAGTGGAATATTTCTGTTAAAGGATGACCTTCAGCCATGATGCCTCTTAGTTCCCGTATTTATAGCACATTGCCTCAGTTATTTTTGCTTTTGCACAATCCTGTATGCTTAACCTTTTTTTTCACATCTTCATTATTTTCAATTGTGTTCCTCAATTTGTATGTTGAAATTTTTTAAACCTCAAAGAAGTTGGAAGAATAGTACAGTGAAAATCTATGTATCTTTCACTTGAGTTCCCATTTGTTGACATTTTGCCATATTTGCTCTATCCTTATACAGTCAGTTCTGCTAAAATACAAAATATGCGTTTTTAAAAATCACTGTGCTAGGGGCTGACCCAGTTGCGTAGTGGTTAAGTTCGCATGCTTTGCTTCAGCAGCCTGGGGTTCACAGGTTCTGATCCTGGGCGCGGACCTAGCAGCACTTGTCAAGCCATGCTGTGGTGGCATTCCACATAAAATAGAGGAAGATTGGCACAGATGTTAGGTCAGCGACAATCTTCTCAAGCAAAAAAGGGAAGATTGGCAACAGATGGTAGCTCAGGGCCAATCTTCCTCACCAAAAAAAAAAAAAAATCACCATGCTGTGAAAATCATGCAGTAAAAGTCACTGGGCTTATGGGAAAATTGAGGTAAGGGGCCCAACACTCAAAACTTTATCAGTGACACATTTAAAAAAGATAAGGACATAACACAAATGGTAGGACAGTTTGTAATGTATGTACTCATATGTGTTAGATGGTTAAAAAAGACATAAACACTCAAAATATGGCACTTTATCTTAAAAAAGACCTGAGATTTGCATATGAAGGTGGGTGTTGGAAGGGTTGACCTTGTGAGTTAGTGTGAAGTGGGGGAAGAAAGTCTCTGTGAACTTGGATGGAAAGTAATAGCACTAGAAGTGATAGGCGTGGCTCATAATGCGCCGGGTGACTCAGGTCACCCACAGATGTTTGAGGGGTGTCTGTGGGGGGGGGGCTCCGTTCAGTGGGGTGCAGTTTCCTGCATTCACAGTGTGAACCTTGTGATCCAAATCATGCCTCAGTAGACATGAAATTCCCTATCATCGAATTGTTCCCTGATATATCAATTGCTCTGGAACAAATTCAGCCAGTGTTATAGCAGAACTGACTACCTATAGATGTACTTTTCTTTTTTTTGCTGAACTATTTGAAAGTAAGTTGCAAACATCATGACATTTCATTTCTAAATACGTCTGTATAAATCTCCTAAGAATAAGGCCATTTTCTTATATAACCACATATCATTTACTACCCCCGGGGTAATTAACCCAGGTTAATTCTTCTATTAGCTTTTTTTAATTAATAATTTTATTTTTTGAGCAATTTCAGGTTTACAGAAAAATGAGCAGAAAGTACAGAGAATTCTCACATACCACCTTCCGTCTCCCTTACACAGCTTCCCCTATTACTAACATCTTGTATTAGAATATGTGATATATTTGTTACAAATGATGAACCAATTTTGATACATTATTATTAACTAAAGTCCATAGTTTCCGTTAAGGTTACCCCTTTGTGTTGTACGTTCTATGGGTTTTGAAAAATGCACAATGCTATTTATTCACCATAACAGTACCATACAGAATAGTTTTATTGCCCTAAAAATCCTCTGTGCTCCACCTATTCATCCTTCCTTACACTCTGATCTTTCTTCTATCTCTGTACTTTTTCCTTTTCCAGAATGTCACATAGTTGGAATTACATAGTATATAAGCTTTTGAGACTGGCTTCTCTCACTTAGCAATATGCGCGTATGGTTCCTCCATGTCTTTTCATAGCTTGATAGCTCATTTCTATTTATTGCTGAATAGTATTTCATTTTATGGATATCCCACAGTTTGTTTATTCGTTCACCTATCAAAGGACATCTTGGTTGCTTCCAGTTTTTGGCAATTATAAATAAAGCTACTATAAACATTTATACGCAAGCTTTTGTATGGACGTGTTTTAAACTCATTGGATAAATACGAAGGAGCAGGATTGCTGGGAAGGTATGTGTAATTTTTTAAGAAATGGCCACACTGTCTTCCAAGGTGGCTGTACCATTTTGCATTCGTACCAGCAATGAATGAGAGTTCCCGTTGCTCCACATCCTCATCAGCATTTGGTGTTTTCTGTGTTTTGGATTTTGACCATTCTAATAGATGCATAGTGGTATCTTGTTTTAATTTGCAGGTCCCTGGTGACATGTGATGTTGAGCATGTTTTCATATGCTCATTTGCCATCTATGTATCTTCTTTGGTGACATGTGCGTTCAGATCTTTTGTCCGTTTTTTAAATTGGGTTGTCTTCTTAATGTTGAGTTTTAAGAGTTCTTTGTGCATTTTAGATATAAGCCTTTATCAGATATGTTTTTGCACATGTTTTCTCCCCGTGTGAGACTTGTATTTTTATACTCTTAATAGTGTCTTTCACAGATCAGAAGTTTTTCATTTTAATGAAGTACACCTTACTGATTTTTTCCTTCATGGACTGGGCTTTTGGTGTTGTATCTAAAAACTTGTTCTAAACACAAGGTCACCTAGATTTTCTCCTATGTTATCTTCTGGGAGTTTTTTTACATTTAAGTATACTATTTATACTGTGTTAATTTTTGTGAAAAGTGTAAGATCTCTGTCTTGATTCATTTTTTTGCCTGTGAATGTCTAGTTTTTCCAGCACCATTTGTTGAAAAAACTATCTTTGCTCTGTTGTATGGCTTTTGCTCTTTTGGCAAAGATGAGTTGACTGTATTTGTGTGGGTCTATTTCTGGGCTCTCTATTCTGTTCCACGGACCTGTTTGTCTAATCTTTCACCAATACCACACTGTCTTGATTACTGTAGTTTTATAGTAAATCTTAGAATTGGGTGGTATCAGTCCTCCAACTTCATCTTCAGTATTGTGTTGGCTATTTGGGGGCTTTTGCCTTTCCATGTAAACTTTAGAGTTAATTTGGCAACATCCCCAAAATAACTTGCCAAGATTTTGATTGAGATTGCATTGACTCAATAGCATAAGCAAATGTGACATTCCCTATGCTCAGATTGTTCCCTAGTGTATCAGTTGTGTTGACACAAACTCAGCAAGCATTATATCAGAACTGATTGTATTAGATATACTTTTTTTTCCCTGAGCTATTTGAAAGTAAATGCAGACAGGTAGATACTTCACTCCTCAACACTTGAGTATGAACTTCCTAAGAAGGAGGACACTTTCCTACATAACCACAATATCATTATGCCTAGAATAATTAGTATTAATTCATCAGTTTTAAAAAACTTGCTTGTCCGCAATAAAAACGTTTTTTCTCTTCTTTTTTTTTTTTTGAATGCCCATACTGTTCTGTGTGAGGCACTGTGCTCTGTTGGAATGTGAAGATAAACAAGAAAAGTCCCTGCCTTTACGAAGTTTGGTATCCTGGGGAGACAGACATCTAAGACGATTATATTAGGCTGGGATGAGGGCCATAGTAGCTTTTATCTACTTCCCTTTCATTCAAGGAGTGCGTCAGCGGAAATGTTTTTCCTGTAGGAGAAAGATAACTATTCCCAGAGTGGTGTTCTGGAGCCAGTGCTCCATTCCATGATTTGCCAGCCTGACCCTGATGGACCTTTCTTCCCATCCCAGAATGGCTTGCATCCATCTAGAAGTGAAGATTGTAACTCAGAGGATGTCATTCACTCCATCTGAGTCTTTTGGTTTCTGTACAATGAGGGCTGGCCAGGCGCAGAGGGAGAAGGAGGAAGGCTTTGAGAACCAGGCTTGGGAATGGGGACTTTATCCTACACGTCAGCTCTATTAAGTGGGATGTGGGGTTAGCCATAAATACAAGAGACCCAAGTTAACTGTGGCTTAATCAAGATAGGAGTTTATTTCTTTTTAATGTAACAGTTAGGAGATAGTTGGCCCAGGGCTAGAATGCTGGCTCAGATCCATGAGGTCATCCAGGGGCCTAGACTCCTGTTGGCTATTGCTCTGTCATCCCCTCCATGATATGTAGGCTGATGCCCTCACCTTCATGATTCAGGACAGCTTGTCACCGCATCCACATTCCTGGCAGCAGGGTGGAGGAAGGGGCAACATACTCCTTCCCTTTAAGGCACATGTTGAAACTACATACCTCACTTCTGTCCACATCTCATGGGCCAGAAGTTACTCATACTCAAGAAAGTATGGAGAAACATCATCATCGTTTGGAAGGCCATGCGCCAAGCTAAAAATAGGAGGTTCTATTCCCTATAAGAAAGGAAGAGTGGATACTAACAGTTAACTTGCATCCCCTTATATACTAGCATTTCTAAAAAAAGATATGCCATTTATAAAATTGGTCCCTTAAGAGGCTCCTTAAAATAGGTTTAGTGACCAAATAATTTTGGCTACATTTAGTATTGATCTCATAAAGATTCACAATGCACAGATTCACATATTAAAGGCTTTAAGAAGTTGTGCAATAAAGAAATGTGTCTTTCTTTATTTAACCTAAACAAAGGTTGTTTGGCCAAAATCCCATTTTAAAATTTTGTTTTAGTTTTTTCCGAAGCCCTACTGACATAAGCTTTGGGAAACACTGCTTCGGGAATTATGGAAGGTTCCTTAGTTTGCAGTGATGCAAACATTATTACACCAGTTCTGCTCCTAGGGATGTAGGCAACAGATGTATGCATATTGTGGCAGTTAAGGTTTAATCAAAGAAACAGAATCATAAAGGAGAAACATAAAGGGATTTATTTACAGGGATTCGATCCTGCACAATTGTGGGAGCCCATTAGACAGTCCATGTAAGGCTGTTGTCTTTGTTTCTGATGATGGAGCTTGAAGTCTGCTGGATAGCAGTTTTGGGGGAAGAGAGTAAGCGTGGGAAGAAGGAGAACAAGCTGAAACTCATGAGGGTGGATGGGAACCCTGGGTCAGTCTGTCATTGCCTCCAGCTTTAATGGTGTGGGTGTCCCTATGAAGCTGATGCCCTTCATTATGGAGCTAAGCATACACATGGCTTAGGAGTCAGAGAAACTGAAAGAGGATCCAGAAGAAAGTGGATCCAGCATCAGCAGGTCTGACTACCATGTGCCCACCCCAACCCCAGTGTGGTGAGCCTGCAGATTAACAACAGGGCACATAAGCTGCTGGATGCTCCTGCGTCGACCTTCCAATGTAAACACAATATGGCTTCTGCTTCGCTTCCACCTTCCCTGTCTCAACTGGAAACATACAAGAAGGGAATTCTGAGAAACATAGCCCGGCCTGCCTAGGTCGATGTATTGCAGAGCCACCACACGTGTGGTCAGAGATGGCAAGGATTCTTTACAGCAGTGCTGTTTGTAATAGCCTCAATTTGGAAGTAAGCTAAATGTTTATCAACAGTTAAGTAGATAAATAACCCGTGTTACATGCATTATGGAAATGATAAATGAATGAACTGTTGGTACATGGATCAACATGGATGAATCTTGCAAAAAATATTGAGCAAAAGAAGACAGACACAAAAGAATGTGAACTATGATTGCATTTATGTAAATTTCAAAAACAGCAAAGCTAATTTATGTTGTTAGAAGTCAGGATAATAGTTACCTTCAGAGAGTTAATGCCTTGCAAGGGGGCACAAGAGAGCCTTCTGATGTGTGGATAGTGTTCTGCTTCATATCTGGATGCTGGTCACACAGGTCTGTGCATGTTGGGGAAATTCATTGAGCCGTACAGTGTCTTTGTGCACTTTTCTCTTGTACAAAGTTTGGGTGTGTTTTAATAAGTTATTAAGTAGTCATGGACAGGCTGGCTTGGAGGAAAGAAACTAAGTTAGAACTTTGAACCCAGCATGGGGGTGGTGCTAGGAGAAACAAGGCAGCAGATACTGAAGAGGCAGGTTAGGTGAGTGAGCAGAGGAGAGTCGACCTGAGGGTCACAGCAGCTCCGTCCCTTACCTAGGCTGGCCATCTGTTGCCGTCATGAAGGGTTAGGATCACGTATACAGAGGCCCAAGCAGGGGCTCTGGGCCCTGGGGCTTAGCAGAGTCACCTGCAGGGCATGAGAAGGGGATGGTGATCCTGTAGGTCTGGGGTAGACCTCGGCACCTTTTTAACTTCTGTAGGTGTCCTGGTGCCCTCCACAGAACGTGGATGGGAAGGAGAAAGACAGGAACGTGGGGGAACTCGGTGCTCAGACCCTTACCCTTGTCCCCGAGCGCACCCTTCTCTCAGAGTGCAGCTTTCTCTTGTCTTTAACCATGACATACACAACATTATTCTAGCCTTTCTGTTTTATAAAATCTTAATTCCCTTTTTCATGCTTTTTGTTTTAGCTCATTGCTTGGTTGGTCGGATTCATGATTCCTCTCTAGAAAACAAACTGTTTGCAAGTGGTTTAGGCTGTTGAATATGGGATTGGAGACTCCTACGATGTCTGCTGTGTTTGGAGACTAGATTGTGTGTAGGTAGACAGAATATGCAATTCCTCTGATGCCCCGAACAATTATCTGAAAGCATTGTTGTCTGGGATTATTCATGTTATTTCTAATGCCTAGGAAATTAGGATTTGGAGCGTTGATAAATTTGTTCTAAAATAAAATCTCACAAGTAGCTTACTATTTTTAGTTTGAGAAATTTTGAATATGTGTGAAAATAGAATATATAGAATATATATATATATATATAATATATATAGAATATAGTGTTCTCTCACATCTCCAGGTAACACTGCTATTGTGTGATTCTCCCTTAGTCTGATGGGTGCTTGTCACTGCTACGTTCTAAACTCCCATGTTATCCTCTGTCATAACATTTACCCCTGGAACTGTAATCACTGATCTCCTTGTTTATCTCTTTATCTCTGAAATCTAATCTCTTTGAGATCAGGGACTATGTCTTATTTGACTTTGTAGCTCCAACATCTAGCTCAGTAGAAACTCAGTAATTAATGATGAGTGAATGAGCCCCAAAATTCTCAGGCAAAGAACTGATGGCTGACTTCGAGAAGGACCTCATTTGGGGAGAGAGGAGAAAGAGGTAGGGAAGGAAGCAGAGCTCCATTGATCAAAGAAATGGGAAGAGAACGCAAATAGTGTTCTCTATCATGAGAATCAAGGAAAAAGAGGAGAAATTTTTGAGGAATTATCAAATCCCAGAAAGAGGTCAATGAGAATGCGAATTAAAAAGAGTTTGGAGTTCATCAAAGTCATTAGTGACTGTAGAAAGATGAGAAGGAAGCAAGATCTCAACGGGTTGCGGAGAGAATATGAGATGAGGAAATGGGGTAGAGGGTAAGAAACATGCACACAGAAGTGAGGCTGTGACAGAAAGGATATTTGGAAATGGCCAAGCAGAATGGCAGAACCAAAGATGACCTCCTCTCTAGAAAGGAGAACTGTGTGCGTCTGAAGTCAGAGATTGGAAGTTCCCTTAATGCCCATCGCCTGGTCTTCTAGAGTAACTCAGGGATTCTGCCAGCATTTGGGTGATGGATGAGATGAGTCGCTTGAGCATCTTGGTGGTGGAGGCAGCCGTACGTTTAGTGAGAAACCATGTGCGCTCAGCCCTGCACTAAGCCCTTTTCTTTGAATGGTTTTGTTTCTTTTAACTTGATTGCTCCATTTCCCACAGGGAACATGGTGGAATGGTGCTTACCTCAAGATATTGACCTTGAAGGCGTCGAGTTCAAGTCCATGGCCAGTGGGTCCCATAAAATTCAGTCTGATTTCATGTGAGTACTTCTGAATGTAAGTCTTCTCTGTACCATTCCTCTCCCTTCAAACTTTCCCCAGACCATAAGGGCTCTTAGCAGGGCTTGTCAGGAGCCATGTGAAAATGCCAGGAGCTGTGTGTAAATGCTCTGGAAATATATATATAGTTTTGTGTTTTTATATCAATTTTCAAGGAAGAAATTCATTAGCTTTTATTAGGTTCTCTATGGTTTTCATGACCCAAAAAAGTTAAGAACTCGTACCATAGAGGTTCTGTCTCTTTGTAAGAAATTATTGCACCTCACTTGAGGTTTGGCTTTAATGAAATGATGGAGCTTCAGTTCAGTTTGGATTAGCTTAAGACATTTATATGCTAAAACTTGAAATTCTAACTTTAAGTCAGGCCAGTTTATAGTCCTGTGTAATTAAGATTCTTATGAGGAGGAGCAAAGGGAACGAATGCAAAGGTAATGAGGTCATCTTCTCGCTTGGCTGGAACCATGACTGATACAAGTGTGGGAAAGGGGAAGGAAGTAAAGTGACAGCTCTGGTCATATGCTCTAGTAAAAATATCAGAGACTCAGGAAGTGAGGAAAGAACCAACACTGTTTATGCTAATAAAACAGAGTACTGATTCTAGATGGCCCTGAAGATGAATCTTTGTTCTGGTTCTCCCATCAAGTCATTGCTGTTATGCTGGAGAGAAGGGATGAATCCATGGTCGTGGGCAATTGAGCAGCAAGCTTGCCAGGGATCAAGTCCTGGCTCCAGCTGGATGACGCTGGGCGAGTTCCATAATTTCTTTGAGGCTTGGTTGTCTCATCTGTGAGGTTGGGTGGCTGGAGCTAATTGTTCCCCTGAGATTCTAAAAAATTTATTTTCAGGCTGAGCTTTCTCATGTAGAGCACTGGACACAGTCATTTCTTTTGTTTGGGACTGCATCTCAAAGGAGGAAACAGAGCAAAACAAAATTGTTCTCTCTGATTTCAGCCACACTACATATTTGATCTATTTTAGCTATTTCCGAAAGGGGCCCTTCTTTGGCCTGGCCTGCTTCGCCAACATGCCTGTGGAAAGCGAGCTGGAGCGTGGCGCGCGTATGAAGTCTGTGGGCATCCTCTCACCATCCTACACCCTGCTTTACCGGTACATGCACTTCTTGGAGAACCAAGTTCGGTACGTGGCTTATAGACACGTGCAGGAGGCAATGGGGGTCTGCCAGTTGGTGCGTATGTGATGAGCCCTCAGAGATAAAGGTTGCCTGCCAGAACACCAGATGCCTTTCCAAGAACACCTGTGGCCATGTTTCATGCCTCAGGTGGTGGTCTTTTTGTTTCAGCCAGTGTCCTGCACAATGATTCTTCACACTGTACTGGAAGCTGGGGTAGATTTTACTTTCAGTTTATATTATCATCAATTTTGTTTTATTAAATAATTTGTTGACATGTATGTGAGCTTTGTTTACCCTAAAGCCACAATAATTACCTCCTTGCCCCGGATAGGTAGACAGATGCCAAATTTTTTAACCTAATCATTTATTATTTGGGGCAATTGTTATTTGGGGTAATAGGAAGGGAATTTTTAACAGAAGCAACAAAACTGTGAGTTATTTCATATTTTTTTCATTATGCAAGTAATTTAATTTCATTTCAGATTTTGAGGGAGAAAGCTATCTCTAATCCCTGAAGCAATGGGAAAATTTTAGCACATTTGCCTCTTTTCTGGTGTACGTGTGTGTACTTTAAAAAATATATACTTGGCATCATACTGTATACACACTTTTATAGCCTATACTTTTAAAATTTATCATTTTAATTTTTTATATAACATAATCTTTCTTGATCATCATCTTTGAAAGAACATGAAATTTATTGTTTGTGGAAAAAAGAAACCATGTTTGCTATTTTAAAATTTATATAAAAATACAAATGAATTTTAAAATTCCTCCCTGGGGCCAGCCCAGTGGTGCAGTGGTTAAGTTTGCACATTCCGCTTCGGCAGCCCGGGGTTCACCAGTTCGGAGCACGGTTGCGGACATGGCACCGCTTGGCAAAAGCCATGCTGTGGTAGGCGTCCCACATATAAAGTAGAAGATGATGGGCATGGATGTTAGCTCAGGGGCCAGTCTTCCTCAGCAAAAAGAGGAAGATTGGCAGCAGATGTTAGCTCAGGGCTGATCTTCCTCAAAAACAAACAAACAAAGAAACAAAAAATTCCTCCCAAATATTAACCCTCAGAGGGATATCCTTTGTCAATATTCAGTGAATCCCATTCTAATATAGAAATAATTTTACAAAAATAGGATTAATATTTTATGAGGATTTAATTTTTGTCAGATAGGCTAGTTTGAAATATATAAAATTTCATTTTACTTATATGTGTCAGAGGAAAAGAGTAAATGAAACTGAAGGAATTTTCAAACTTTGAGTGAGTATTTTCTCACTATGAGGTCTATTATTTCTTGAAATATTTCTCCAAAGTTAAGAAAAAAGGTTTTATAAAATATGGTGTCAGTCTTATTTTTATTGAGAAATAACATGTATACAGTAAAGTGCACAAATATTTGTGTAGATATCATTGGTGCTTTTAAGATGTGTTTCAACTGTAGACAGAGTCTATGATCTTATACTTCCTCCTAGCACCTCTTCCCTCTTCGTATCTCAATTATTACATATTGCTAGATTTATTACATTTAGTTCTGTAATCATAATTCCCACTGTTCTTAAGTCTCAATTATGTATTTATGACCACATCCCGGTCTTAACTGTGGCTTGCTGCATTCCTGATTCCCGATTTATTTCTTGGTTGGTTGGATTTTGCCATCAAGCACTACCCCTCACCCCCACCCCCCATGAAAGGGTCGTGTGTGCTGCCTTCCCTGAAAGTTTGCATGCTTAATAATGTTGGTCTGTTACCTTTGCCCTTGGCTGGGTATAAAGCTCTTCAGTCTTTCTTCCTTCCTCTCAGGATGCTATAAACATTGCTCTGCTGTCTTCTGATATTGGTTGTTTCAGAGAAGTCTCTTCTGTGTGGCTCCCTGTAGATTCTTTCTTTATCTGTGATGTTTCTAAACTTTTCTTCTGGGATGATTTCTCCCTTTTGATCTATAGATATGCCTTTCATTTTTAATCTCAAGAACGGTTCCTTCTATAATCAAATATACAACTTTTCCATTCCGTCCTTTCCCTTCTTCAGGAGTACCAGTTATGTATATGTTTTCTCTCGATTGTCCTCTGTGTTTACCATTTTGATGAGTATTTTAATAGCTCTGTAATGCTACAGCTGTCCCATAAGTTTACTTAATTATTCCCTATGGTTGGACATTTAGCATGTTTCTAATTTTTTTTTAACTGCTCCTCTACATTTTGGAGCTGTGGTGAACAGCTTCATACATATATCTTTTTCTGTATTTGAAATATTTCCTTAGTTTTATGACTCAGAAGTAAAGTCATGGAGTAAAAAAAGAACATTTTTATTGGTATCTTGACATTTTTTAAAAAATTACTCCTTTTGAAAAAATTAATTTCCCAAGTAGGCAATACATTCTCATGGTTCAAAAACCAAAAATTAAAAGGAGGTATTATATTAGTTAGGGTCCTGGCTAAGGGCAGTAACAGAGGCCCCAAGATACAATGGCTCAAATAAGATAGAAGATTCTTTCTCTCTCAAGTAACAGTCTAGAATAGGCAGGTGGTCAGGGGGGTAGCCTGCTGTTCCACACAATCATTCAGGGACCCACACTTCTTCTCTCTTATTATTCTGCCATACCCTGAGAGTGTTTTTTCGTATTCTAAGATGTTCTTCTCAAGTGTTCAAAGCTGCTCACCACTACTATGTCTGCATTCCAGCCCGTAGGGATGAGGGAAAGACCCAGAAGTTGCATACATCACTTGTCATATTCCACTGTCAAGTTCTCAATCACAAAGACACACCTAACAGCAAAGGAGACTGGGATAGGTAGTCTCCAGGTGGGTCACCCTGTGACCGGTTAAAATTCTAGGGCTTCTGTCATAAACAGGAAAAAGAGACAAATGGATTTTGGAAAAAAATTAGCAGCCTCTGCTTCAGTTTGCCCCTCTGACCACCTAGGTATCCATGTGTACTCCTCTTCCCATACAGAGAGGACGTTCCTCTCACCCCAAAAGAGGCATCATAGAGGCTCGTCCAGTTAACGCCTCCAGTCTAAAATCCAGGATTTCTGTGTATGTGAAGCAGTCCTTTTCAGTAGATCAGCACTTGATTCTCCTTATCCTGAAAACCTGTAAAGGAATAGACAAGTCGATCCACTCCCCACCTCCCTAATGCAATACAGAAGGTAGAGTAGGAACCACAATACAGACTCCTATTTGGAAAAGGGAAAAATGAGAAATGCAAGCAGTCATTAGTCCATGACAAGAATGGAATTCTGTTGAGCAGAGATTGCCAAGACTCCTTATCCTAGCAGAGCAGTATGCTCCTTGGCTAAACCTTGGTTTTACTCTCTGGAATCCCCTTATCCATTTTCCTCCATGGCTCCTGGCTTTGCCTTCTAGGAGGTTCTTTATCCATTGCCTGCCATAAGCACTTCTGAAGCAGACACTGAAGAACATGCGCTTCTTGAGGCTGCATAGCTTTAGAACATGTTTCCTGCTGGTGTAGGTTTGGGAGTCTAGTGGTTTTTTAAGGGTTGAGAAGTCACAGCCATTTATAGACTGGGCATGTGACAATATGGAGCCTTCTAAAACAAAATAGGCTTCTGATTTGTTTGCTTCCAGTCAGTTCCGTTTAAAAGTATCCACTGCCAAAGACCTCTTTTGAGTCTTAATTTTTAAGTCAGTGGACTGTATTCTTGGCCTATCCATCTTTTCCTCATTTTAATGGTAACCACCTTGAGGCTGTACCCTAAGATTGATCTTTACAAATGGGGTGACTCCCATGTCTGGCCAAGAATACTTGACTGGAGAATGGAGGCTTTGAGAGAAATTTTTATGTCCTGCTTTGAGGGTACAAAAGCAGTTGGCTTTTCCAGTCGCATGGGGTTTCAGATGATTGAGGTCTCAACTAATTTATACTGCAGAACTCAGAACACATGCCCTGAGGCTCTATTTCTTCCATTTCTCCTTGTCAACTGGCCAGTTCTTGCCTATTTTCATCTTACTCTTGTGGTAGCCCATTAAAAATAAGGAGCAGTCAATGTTCTCTTTATAACTGCTTCCCCTAAAGTTAGAAGTTCAGATGACATGGGACCTATCTTCCAAGTTATTGAAGTTCTAGCAGATTTTTTGCTATAATATAACTAGGGTTACCAGCTTTCTAGTCTGCAGTTTCTATTTTCTTCTTCTTCTTCTTCCCAAAGCCCCCCAGCACATAGTTGTGTATTCTTGCTTGTAGGTCCCTCTGGTTGTGCCATGTGGGACACCGCCTCAGCATGGTCTGATAAGCAGTGCCGTGTCCGCACCCAGGATCTCAACTGGTGAAACCCTGGACCAAAAAAGTGGAGCACGCGAACTTAGCCACTTGGCCACGGGCCAGCCCCCTGCAATTTCTGTTTTCTTACCACCTTCCCTTGCCAGCTGCTAAGTTAATGACACAATGTGGTTTTTGATGCTGTAGTAACTCATTTCTAGGTATCATTTTCTGCTTTAGCTAAAGTATAGGCTGAATCAGTGTAACAAAGAGACCCAAAATACAGTGACTTAAACACGATAGAAGTACAGCTTTTCTAGCGTGACGTCCCAGAAGGAGAGCAGCAGTCCACTGTGGTAGGTGGCTCTGTCCTATTGGGTCATCCTGGGACCCAAGTCTTTCTGTCTTGTATTCTGCCATCTCCTAGAGTATTGTCTTCATCCATATGGTAGAATCTGACTCATCATTACCATGTCATGTTCCAGCCTGCAGGAAGGGGAAAGACAGGAATCCCAGAAGTTGAACACATCGCTTCTGCTCACATGCCATTGTCTAGTTCTTTGTTATTAGCCATACCTCACAGCAGGAGAGTCTGGGAAATGTGGTCCTTAACTGGGTGAACATTTGACCAGCTCAAATTGGAAGGTTCTATTACTAAAGGAAGAAGAGAGTGGCAGTATCTACCACTGGCATAAAATGAAAAGTCTGTACCCAGTTCCCACTTCGATCCATTAATCCAGTAATCACTGTTAATTTCTCATATATCTTTCCAAAGTTTGTGTATATGTATATATAAATACCAATATATATTCTTATTTCCTCCCTTTTCATACAAAAGGTAGCAATGTTATACATGGTTTGTACCTTGCCTTTTCCATTCAACAGTGTATCTGGGAAATCTTCTCACATCAGTACATGGAGAGCTGCTTCGTTGTTTCTTACAGTTGTGTTATGTGCCCTGTATAGAAGAACCATGCTTTCTTTATCAAGGCCCCTCTTGATAGACATTTGGTTGTTTCCAGTCTTTTGCTATTACAGATAATGCTCACTGAATACCCATGAACAAGTATCATTTCACACATGAGCAGAATATGTGTACATTAGATTTCCAGAAATAAAATTGGTGGTTCAGAGGGTATATATATTTGTAATTTTAATAGGTGTTTTCAGATCGCTTTCCACAGAGATTGTGCTGTTATGCATGCCCAACAGTAATGCAGGAGAATACTGTTTCCTCACAACGTTGCCAGCACAAAAAAACTTCTGTATTTTTGGCAATATGGCTAACACATGGTACACAAGTATAGTTTTAATTTGCATTTTTCTTACGAGTGAGGTTGAGCACCTTTATGTCTGTTGGAAGCATCTGCCTCTTCTGTGAACTGCTTCTAGCCTTTGCTACTTTTTTTTGGTTGTTGATCTTTTCATGTTAATTTCTAGGAGTTCTTTGTATAATAGGGAAATTTGTTCATGGTGATATAAATTGAAAATATTTTTCCACTTTGTCATTTCTCTTTTAACATCACTTGTTTGTTATGCAGCTGGTTTTCTTCATTGAATTCATTAATCTTCTTTTGACTTTTAGATTTTGAGTCATAGCTAGAACGGTTTTCCAGCTTGGTTATTAGAGGGCTCGGGGTAACGTGAGAGAAGGGACTTGCATGAAAGGGTTTGAGGAAGAGAAAGAAGCAGAGTAAAGTGAGCCCAGATCTGGGCAGGGATAGTACCTGACTGCAGCAGTGACTTTTATATAAATAGACTTGATTTCTGAAAACACCAGATCTGTGGTTTATATTCATTGCTTCTCATATCCCAAATTTATTTATTAGGATTTCATCCACAACTGTTGACTTCAATATCTCTCTAGTGAGAGAGTCCTTTCTATGACTATTTCTTTTTAATCAGAAGGTATTGGAGAACCACTTTATAACTTAAGAAAATAAATTAGAAAAAGGTAGAGTGTTATAAAATAAAAGGGATTTAAAACACATAACCACATTTTTGGACCTTGCTTAGATCATGGTTCAAACAACCAACTGTAAAACAGCATTTTGGGGCTAGTTGGTATAATTTGAACGTGGACTGGGTATTAGTTTATATTAAGGCATCATTATTAATATTGTGAGCAAGATAATGGCATGGTGGTTATGTTATTTTTTAAATAGACTTTATTAGAGATGCATATCAAGTGTTTAAGGGGAAAATTTTATGATATGAGGTTTGCTTCAAAACGTTTTGTGAAAAGTGTGGGTGTGGTATAGATGTATTGATAAAATATTAGTCATTGTTGAAGCTAAGTGATGAACACATTGGGTTCATTATTCTCTTCTTTCTACTTTTTGTGTATGTTTGAAAATTTCCATAATGAAAAGTTAGAAAAGACGAAATATAAAATTAACATATAGTTATTGTAGAAAACTTTGAAAAATAGAAAAAAGCTCAAAGAAAAAAAAAGAACATGATGCCCACCAGCCAGACTTATCTGTTAACATTTATATCCTTCTAATCTTTTTCCCATGTATAAATATGTGCATATACATTAATTAAAAAAAAAACGAATACTGAGGTGATTCAATATCTAAATTTTCTAAATTGGTGTCTTAACCTTCCAGTATATCATGAATAATAGTCCTCAACATCATTTCAGTGATTTCACATCATTTCAATATGTGGATGTATCACAATTTAACTATTTCACTGTTATTGGGCATTTAGATTGTTATTTTCACCACTGTAAACATGAGCATCCTTGTGGGTAAATGATTGTTCATATCCATAAACAGTTCTTTAGGCTACATTCCTAGAGATGGAGTCATTGGGTCAGAGGGTATATACAGTGTACAATTTGGTACATATTGCAAGTGATCCTTCAGAAGGGTGGTACCATTTTGTGCCTGCCCCAGCAGTAAATGAGAATGCCTGTTTTTCCGTACTTGCAAAGCTAGAAGACAGACTGGTTTGGACCAATAATGAATACACGGGAACGATGAAGCAGGGATGTGGTAGGGGAAAGTGGGGTTAGTTGTGGTGGGCATCTGCATGGTCACATAAGCGTCTGTTGTATCAGTGAAGGGGCTGTGGGCTTACGGAGAATCCAGTGTCTGGCCCTGCAGGGGAATCCTCTATCTGCCTGTGAAGCCTGTAGCTCCAGATCAATAGTATATATTGTGTCAGTTATTCTCTAGCTTTTACAGTTTTCATAGTTTGTCTTGGACAGTTTCCATAATCTATTGAATCTTGGCCTACATTTCAGTGTGGTGGTTTTTTAATCTATACATCCTTATGGATAAGATCACCAGGAAGGTCTCTTTTTGCATCATCTTTGAAGACCAGCTTATCTTCCGGCACCCTAGGCCTTGTTTCAATGCCTTTTCATTTATCTTAGCTTTGTGGTTTGATGATCAGTCTTGTTTATTGCAAAATCTACAGTGTGTTTACATTTGAGGCTTTCATACAACAGTTGCTTAACATGTATCCAGGAACTGCCAATTTATATTTATGTCTATGTTCGTAGTCGATATTCCCTATTATTGCCTTGTTCCGTCCCATCAGTCAGTGATATCTTAGGCTGTCAGAGGACAGGATCCTGAAACTAGCTTTTTGAACTTAATTGTATTCATTATTTTGTCTTAATCAAACTTTCATCAATTTGACACACATCCGTGCAGAGGTTCTGAAATCTGCCGTCTTCTCAGAATAGTCAAATACAGCATAGCCACCATGGACTTCCCATCTGGCACATGAACATTTGTAAGAGTGAAAGAAATGATGAAGCACACATACCCCCATAGTCACATGACTGCCTTCTTGTGCAAAGCTTATAACAGAATGTATAGGAACCCCCAAATTAGAGAGCTGCCGTTCAGAGAGGAACTGACTTTAGTAATCATTTTTTGGATGTAGTTGATGTTGATTTTTTTCTTTTTAAAATGTAAATTTGCTTGAAGGTCTTTTCCGGGGCTTGCCCTGAATCTTCCCCATTTACCTGCTGTTTCTGAGCCCTCACCGTGGGCCTGGCTGGACGCTGTAGGATAGCTCGGAAGGAAGGAACCTAACGTTCTGTGAGGGACTGAAATGTGTCACAAACTGTCTGAGGCACTTTTCTACTTTATTTCATTTTTACCTCAAAATAATATTGAGGTGGTACTATTTGCATTTTAAGGAGAGAGAAAATGGTGGATTTTGAAAAGGTTAGCAACTTGCCTGAGATCTCACAGTGAAGAAGTGGCAGCCTTGACATCCGGAAGTCTAAGTCGCTCTGGAGTGGAGGTGGCTGGAGAGCCCCTGGCTGCCCGTTGGAATATGAAAATCTTGAATCTGAGCAGTTTGTGTTAGCGTTTGGAGCAAGCCAAAAATGCCAGGTTGAAGGGATTGCCTGTTGTAGTCGTCCCAGGACCAACCATAATCAGAGATGCCTCCCGTTGCTCAATAAAGCTGTATTTTTATTTTTTTTTATTGTAATACGATGGAAATTGTAGGGCACCAAGAAAACAAAAATAGTGCCTTTTACTAATCCCTATGTTAGTTTCCTAGGGCTGCAACAACAAAGTACCAAAAACTGGGTGACTTAGAACAACAGAGATGTATTTTCTCACAGGCTGGACGCCTGGAATCAGGGTGTCAGCAGGCTTGGTTCCTCTGAGGCTGTGAGGGAGACCGTGTCTGTCTGCTGACTTCTGGGGGTTTGCTGGCCATCTTTGCTGTTCCTTGGCTTATAGATGAATCACTCACATCTCTGCCTTCATCTTTACATGACGTTCTCCGTGTCTGTGTGTCCAAATTTCCCCCTTTTTTCATATTGGATTAGGGGCCACCCTACTACTTCATTTTAACTTGATGACTTCTGTAAAGACCCTATCTCCAAATAAGGTCACATTCTGCGGTACTGGGGTTTAGGCCTCCAGTATATCTTTTGCGGGGGACACAATTCAACCCATAATGCCCCCATTAAACATAGTGTCAAACAGTCCCCACAGCGCTCCCGTGCTTGACTCGAGGGTGGTGGGATTCTCCAAATGGCCCAGAGTCTCAATGTGGCTTTCTTGGCTTTGGGGTCAGTTGACCGGGCTATCCACAGCCAAGTCTCTGCCAGCCGAGCAGGGTGGGAGTGGGAAGAGAAGAGACTGAGCTTTTTTCTTGCTTCATTGGTGCAAAAATTGTGAGCCCTTAGTGACACCCAGTAATAGTTGTTTTCCCTTATTTGAGACATTGAGAGGTAAGCTTCCTCTTATTCTTTTATAACAACAAAGAAAGCAAGCAAGCATGATTTCTAAACAAAGAGCAGCTTTAAGCAGGGAATTCGTGATCTTCAAAGTTATCCCTTCTCACAGCCCAGAGCCCTTCTCTGGGAAGCGCACAGAGTCTTTAGCATACCTTACTCAAGAACAATAGACATTAGTCATAGTCTGTTAATTCCGCCTGTTTCCCATGAGAAGGAGAATGTGTTCCATGGCGCTGTCAGGGAGTCTGCGAGTCTATGTTTGAGCTTTTCCTAAGGATCTTCTGCAACACCAAGAGAGGCATCCTGGGCAGCCTCAAAAAGGGGGTCTTTTAGTTTATCAGGCCCTTTGCCCCTGAGTGTTAGTCCTTGTCGGGGTGGGGGGAGGGAGTGGCATAGCTTTGGCCAGAGCTGTTCTCACTGGACACATATGTGTGTGTTGTGCAGACACCAGCTGGAGACGCCGGGACATTACTCTCATCTGGCTGCATTCTATGAGGACAAGAAAGGGGTGCTCCATGCTGGTCCCGGGAGAGGCGGCAGCCTGCCCCCTGTCTACTGGCTGCCTTCCATCCACCGGTACATGTACCCTGAGATGAAGGTGAGGTCAGCCATACTCTCACACAGTCCTGGACTTTTGTCTGGGTGCAGTAGTTGTTGATTATTTTTTTTAATTAATAAGGAATTTATGTCTTGGGCTTATGCCCAAAGTCTGGTTTTGATAGGATAGGATTGTAACCTAAGCGTTTGGGTTCTTTTAAAACATAAGGCAAGTTACCTTTTTATGCTTTCTAGACACTTCTATAGTCATGGAGCAGTGCCATATTGATAGGCCAGTTGTGGTAAACTTCTAAGGCGGAAGAAGTGGGTTTGGTTCTCTTGATTGCTTCAGATATTTTAAAGCCAGACATTTGAACTAAAGATGAAGAGTTTGAGGAGCAGGTATAATATTTCTTAGTTACAATAATCTTTATATGCCTCTATTGTGTATTTTTTTTCTGAAGTACTTTGCCTTTATACTGGAATATGTTTGTTTACAGTTAACAAAACATCCGGCCAAGTGTTAGGTGTTGGAAGGGTATGAAGATGAGTATGAACTTGAACAACCTCCTCCCCCTCCTCTCCCCCCACCCCCTCCCCCTCCCCACTCCCCTCCCCCTCCTCTTCCTCATCCACCTGTAGGTGGTCACAAGATAATTCATTGGAAACCCCAGGCTCCCTGGTAGAGAAACTATGCCATGAGTTTAAGGGAGAACTCTGGAAAGCCATCTTGGAAGAGAAGTTGCTTCCTGAAGGATTTGGCTAGGCGGAAAGTGAGGGATGCTAATTCCAGATGGAGGGAAGGCGTGAGCAATAGCAGGAGCCGTGGTCTGTCACTTTCTCAGCACCTTCTGTGAGTTAGGCATCCTGCTAGCTATTTGTACCTATTGCAGCACTCTTAAAAGTAAGGTTTTTTAAATCTCTGTGTTGCAGAAAAACCAGCTGAGGTTTATAAAGGTTCAGTTAATTGCTTAAGGCCTTATAGCCAGTAGGAGGTAGAGCCAGGATTTAAACACAGGACTGGTGCCAAGGCCAGTGCGCACTCCTTGCCCCACTCCACTGCCTTTGTGGAGAGGTAGACGTGAGAAAGCACAAGGCTGGTTCACGGGACATAAGCAGACTAGGTTGGGATTGACTTTTTATGTCACCTGACCAGGAGAGAAAAGATTGGAAAAATAGATTGTAATCAGATTGTGGAGAACCTTAAATACTGGACCATGGAATTTGAAACCTAATGAGTATCAGTTAGGTTCTTGTCAGGAAAACTCATACTGTGTTAGATATTTCAGACTAATTCAATACTGGGAATCAGTAATACGGAAATTGGAAGACTGAAGGAGCAAAAAAGGAGCAAGGTAAAATATATATGTTAGTAAATATAGACAGTGGCTACCAGCCTATTATTAGTTATCTATTGCTGCATTACAAAGTACTCCCAATTAATGGTTTCAAACAGTGTATATTTATTATCTCACAGTTTCTGTGAGTCAGGAATCCAGGCATGGTGGCTTTTGCTTCATCAAAGCCAGCAAGTCATAAAGTTTGTTGGCAAGATGGAAGTCAAAATCCTTTGTAACCTAACCGTGGAAGTGACAGTGCTGCTATGTTGTCGTATTCTGTTGGTTAGAAGCAAGTTACTCAAGGGGAAGAGGGGATTACATAAGTCTGTAAATACCAAGAGGTGAGGAGCAGTGGGGATTAGAGGCTGCCTGCCACACACTCTAGGGCTCGAGTAACAAGGAGGGAGAGGTGACATTATCAAAACAACACGGGCTTGGAAGAGGGGCCCTGCACAGCGGTGTCTCAGCCTGCTTAGGGAGGCACTTGTACCTGGTGATGCTAGACCCTCTGAAGGAGTGGGGCTCAGCTGGTGCTGGGGCTCCTAGGAAAAGCTGGAGGCTAGAAACTGAAGAGAATTTCTCCTTCCTTCTTCTTGCCTTCCAGTCTCCCGTCATTGCCTCCCACAGGGAGAACCTCACCAGAAGCCAGCTGGCATGGGAGCCCAGGAAATGTAGCTGGAAGATTTCCCAGCCCCGTGGCATGCGCTGAGAGGCAATAATTAAGGAACGGTCAGAGGGTCATTAGGGCGACTCTGGGCTTGTGTTGACCGAACCCTGCTCTGT
This sequence comes from Equus asinus, assembly GCF_041296235.1. Taxonomy (NCBI): domain Eukaryota; kingdom Metazoa; phylum Chordata; class Mammalia; order Perissodactyla; family Equidae; genus Equus; species Equus asinus. The sequence goes on along the minus strand of NC_091790.1, from coordinate 194,338,553 downwards.
CTCTCCCCTCCTAACTCAGACCCATTTTTTCCCTCTGACTCAAGTTGCTGCTGAGCTAATTCAAACCCACAGGGAGCTGACCAGCCTCTGACCTGGGTGTCCCTGGATTCCTCTCCCCAAAAGACCAAGGAGGAGAGACAGAGGGCAAAACAGTAAAATCGCCGTCTGCTTTTGCCTTCTTGAGGGCAGCTCATTAGCATACATGTTAAACCCTGGGAGAGGCAAGGAAAAGGATCTTTAATGGGCTATAGATAGAAGTATGAACGATCTTCTTTTTAAAACACAATTTTTTAGCACATATCAAAATTAAAAATAACATGTACCCTTTGATCCAGCAGTCCCACTCATTAGGATCCATCCTTTATCTGCAAACCACCAGAGTTTCCTGATATCTGTATAAGAATATTTAAGTCAGCATTGTTCAGAGTGTTAAACAATTAGAATGCCCCGTATATTATACGGCCATTATGAATATGAACTAGAACATAAGTAGTTGACATGGAAACTACCAGGAAGTGTTCTATGTGAGAATAGCAAAGTGCAGAAAGCTGTATCTGATATGATCACACTTTCGTAAAGTAATCACAGCCTCAGGTATCGACAGAGAGAGAGATACACGTACATGCGTACAAGAACATGGGGAAATCTGGATGGGTGTATGCTAGGTTGTTAATACATCTGTTACCTGGGGGCGAGGTAAGGTTTGGAGGGGCAAGGCTTTACATGTGTGAAGAAAGGAAGGGCCAGGAAAAAAAATGACAGCAGTAAAACTGTGGTATACATGATATGATTCCATTGGTCATTTATGGAATATCACATATATGTACATATAAAGAAATTTCTATGTAAGCTTTCTATTGAAATATAATATTTGTAGCAACAAGTTGAAAAACCTCAAGTGTATAGTTCAGTGAGTTTTCACAAAGTGAACACAAGTATAAAGAAAATTTTAAAAGGAGTAAGTTTTTGAAGTAGAGGTCAGATCTAAGACTATTCCAGAGGGAAAAACCTGGGGAGGGGGAGGAAGGAAGAATGGAACCCTCTCTGGGAGGCCCAACAATGGCTGGTAAATGCTCTCCCAGAGAAATGGGAAAGTGGGGGAAAGTCAGCGTTGGAGGTGGAGCCCCAGGAGCGGATGGATTCCCCCCAGGAAGCAGGGGGCAGGTGGAAGGCAAGGGACGAAGAGTGAACCCGAGGGCTGTGCCAGCAGTGGTTGGGGCATAAGAAGAGCACAGAGGACCTGACATAAAAGGCGGGAGGGAAGACCAAGCTCGGGACTGTACACATCAGGAAAAGAGTTTTCTGTGAAAGCTACAGTCGAACAAGGCTGTGAAAGGGAAATCGATTACAATGAAAGCCAAGGAAGTGTCTGTTGCATTGTGCAGTTGGACAGGTCAGGCAGTCGCTGTGGCTGCCTCTTTCAGAAGACAGTAGGTTTCCCTCACTGGGGCTGCTTTCTTGGCACAGGCCCAGCACTGCAATCACTTGTGGTTCCCAGGAAGTGGCATGTCGTCTCTTATCTCCAGGCCTTTGCACATGCTGGTCCCTCAGCCAAGAACAGCATCCCTCCAGGTCATCCTTTTTGTCGAAGCTGACATCACTGCCTCCAGGAAGTCTTCATCTCTCCCAGAATTGGGTCAGGCACACTCCTGCAGCCGCTGCCCCTCTCCCATCATGGCTCTCGGTCTGAGGCTTAATTGCTGGTGCACCTGTTTCTCCCACTAGCCTGTAAACTACACGAGGGCAGGGCCTGGGTCTCTCTGTTCATTGTTGGAACTAGACTACTAACCTAGCACGGTGCTTGGCACAAAGTAAGCACATGAGAGATATTTCTTGCGTGAATGCATCCATGTGTCCGTCAGTGATGAATAAATAAGATCAGAATTAAGGATTGATCATTCGTTTAGGATTCCAGGGCCCAGGACACATTTGGACAAGGGCTTCGTGCAGTAGGAGCACATGTGCAGGGCTCGAAGACTACAGAGGGGAGGCCGGGAAGAGCCTGGATGGGCAGTGGCTCCCTCTCCTACCTTGCTGCTGTTTGACTTTCATGAAAGATTGTGACTGGAGGGATCTGACCGGATGTAGTCGCTTGGTGCCTCTCCTGGAGATTTGGGATGTGGTGGCAGAAGGGCACAGGCAGGAACCCTCAGGGGAGGGCAGCCTTGCTGGTGGCATGAGGCAAGTGAAAGGCCCCGGTGCAGGGGTGATGCAGGGAAAGGGAAGTCCTCTCCCTGGTAGTTCAGGACGCTGCGCCTGGCAGAGCGCTGAGGCCCAGGGCTGCCTCAAGGCTTAGGTGTGGGTACCTCTGAGGACTCTCAGGTGTTAAACTCAGCAGGTGGCCTTGGTGTTGGCATCACTCTTTAGAAGTGCTCTCGCCTGTGTCCCTAATGGGTGGTGAGCACTGTTCTGACACTTTAGCATGGAAGTGACCTTCCAGAGCACTCACAGGGCACCTGGCTTGAAGCCTTTGTTTCATTAGCGACAGTAGTGGCTGCTGCATGTGGGCTCTTCCTACGAGCTAAGTATTTCATGTTTATCCTCAGGTGGTCCTTCTAGCTTTATGAGGGATGTGATGCTCTCTCCTTTTTACAGTTGAAGAGAGTGAACTGGAAACATTGGCCAACTTTCCTGAGGCTGCCCTGTTGGTAAATGGCAGAGCCAGGATTGGAATTCAGCTTTTCCTGGGTCAGAGGTCATGCCTTTAACCCCTAGGACATCCCTTGGCTCAGGGCTCCTAGGAGGCAGCCTCAGGGTTGCAGGCTCCTGCATTCAGCGTGGAAGGAAGGGTAGTTAGAGTTGAAGTGTGTGGGTTTATTGTGCCTGTAGGCCCCATGGGGGCTTCTGCTGTAACCTGTGCAGACGCCTCGCACAGTAACTGGGTGCCTATACATTTGGGATCTAACCTGGGGCTGTTTGCTCCTCATTTTATTCCTTCCAGTGCTCAGTAATGTTTCGAGTTGCATTTTCTCACTGAGATGTACTGTCACTTCAGAGATGCTTTTGCTTCCGACTTTTAAGAAGTTGTGTTCAGGGCTGGCCTGGCAGTGTAGTGGCTAAGTTAACGTACTCCACTTTGGTGGCCCAAGGTTTGCAGGTTCAGATCCCAGGTGCGGACCTGTGCACTGCTCATCAAGCCATGCTGTGGCAGCATCCCACATGAAAGAGAGGAAGGTTGGCACAGATGATAGCTCAGGGCCAATCTTCCTCACACACAAAAACAGGTTGAGTTTCTTTCCTCTGCACCTCTCTCCCGAGTGAAGTAGGTAATGGTCCCTAAACTCAAACTCCAGTGTATCAGGGGAGCTGCTGAATTACAGAAATCTAGTTGAAAGGTAAGACTTTTAAAGTGAAAAATATCATTTTGTGTGGAAGTAACCATCCCTTAATGTAGCTGTTTGGTTGGACTTTGGATTTTGGGGGGAGCGCTGGTCAGCACACACCTGTATTGAATATTTTTTGCAGTGATGTTTCTAACAAGCTAGTCCTCCTTCCCTCCGCCTCTACTCCCGTTTTATTTTTTCAGATCACGCACCCGGCTGGCTGCATGTCTCAGTTTATTAAGTTCTTTGGAGAACAGATCCTCATCCTTTGGAAATTTGCCTTACTTCGAAAGCGCATTTTGATATTTTCTCCGCCTCCTGTGGGCGTTGTATGCTATCGAGGTAACTAGAAGCCAGAGTCGGGGGTTCTTCCTAAGTTCCCTGGAACAGAAACTGCTTGAGTCCTTCCGTTGTCAACCAAGTTCAGAAGAGTCTGGGCTATTATCAAGGGGATCGTGGGCTCTAAGCCTGTGAGTGACATGGTCGGATTTGTGTTTTAGTGTGTAGACTCTGGTGGCAATATAGAAGATGGATTAGGGGACAAATCAGTAGTCGGCTCAGAGATCACGGACTGGATGACAGCAGAGAAGATGGAGTCTAGATATATTTAAGAGAGAAACTTCACAAAATTTGGTGTCTGTTTGGGTTGTAAGGTTCTGCTGTGTGAAGTGATGGAGAAAGTGTCTAGGGTGACAGGGATGGTGGGGCCACCAGACAGGGGACCGAGGAGGAGTAGGTGGGGGTGTGATAGAGTTAACTTTGGACACAGGGGGCGAGTGTTGCCTGTGAGGCCTTCGCAAGATGTACACCAGCCACCGCTGTGTTGGGTCAGGACCTTGGGGGGAAAGTTGAGCTGGGGATAGAGATTTGAGAGTGGCATACAGACGGTGCCCACAACCGTGGGAGAGAGTGAGTGAGGAGAGGTGTGCCGGTGTTTAAGATGCAGGCGCAGGAGGCGAACAATAAAGGTGGAAGACAGGGGAGACTGAGGTGGAACAGTCAGAAGAAGGGAGGGAACTGAAAGATGCAAGGGTTACAGCAGGCAAGGGTTGCGAGGAGGAGGAACGTCAGCAGTGCCAACCCTAAGCAAGACCAGGTGAGATGAAGGCAGACATGTCCATTAGATTTGGTGAGACGTTGTTGGTCTGACCTTGAGGAGGTCAGGTTCTGCTGTGGGAGCTGAAAGGCTGGTCCCCCCACCCCATCTCCTCAGAATGCCAGGACCACTTGGTGACCCAAGTACCAGGACAGCACAAAGCAAAGCCCTCAACAATGTCCTTGGAGAGGACTCAGGGGGGCTGGCCCGCAGGCTTCATGGGAGGGGGACTGGGAGGGGCAGACACTTCTCTCACCTCCTATGTCCCCCACAGTGTACTGCTGCTGCTGCCTGGCCAACGTCTCCCTGCCTGGCATCGGGGGCACCATTCCTGAGTCCAAGCCTTTCTTCTATGTGAACGTGGCTGACATCGAGAGCCTGGAGGTAGAGGTGTCCTATGTGGCCTGTGAGTACGGGGCCCTCCCTGCAGCCTGCCCACATGTCCCTGCCCCGAGTACATTTGACGACTGCTGGGAGCCGTGCTCTGGCCGCCCAGCTCCCCAAGGGCCCGTCTCCTCCTCCTCTCAGATGCGGGGCTCCCCGGACCCCCTGGTTCCCCGGTGGGGTCAGGATGGTGCCCTTCAGTGACAGCCTCTGGGTTCCTGCCTTCTGAGCCTTGGGTCTCACAGGCACCACAGAGAAGATTTTCGAGGAGAAGCGGGAACTGTACGACGTGTACGTGGATAACCAGAATGTGAAGACGCACCACGACCACCTGCAGCCCCTGCTGAAGATCAACAGTGCTGACCGGGAGAAGTACCGGCGGCTCAACGAGCAGAGGTGGGGAGCCCGCGTGTGTGCCAGTGCGGGGCTGGGTGCGGCGAGGCCCACCCGCGCTGGGAGAGAGCTGTCCCCAGGGTGCTGCCATTCTCAGCACGGCCGGGGGTCTCTGTAAAGCTGTCTGTCCCCCCTTCCCTCACGGCACGTTGCTGCCAGTTGGCCTGCTGCCCGGGAGATGGGAAATGAAGGGAAGCCCTGCGCTGAACAAGCCGGCCTTCCGGCGTATTGTCCTGATAGGAGGGTAGCAAACGTGCATGGGGCAACCTCTTTCTGATGCAGCCCAAGGAGAACAAGCATTTACTGAGCACCTACATTGTTTGGATCCCTGTATTGAGAACTTAGTTATGCGTTGTCTCTTGTAATTCTCCGTAATTTGGTTATCCTGTGAGATAAATGGTATCGTTTGGTTTTAACGGTGAAATAAATGGTATCATCATCATCCTTATCTTTTGGGCAAATAGGAAGGATTGTCTCTCCTGGGATTACTGTACAGAGGGGCAGAACTGGCCCTGGACTCCACGGGTTTGACTCCAAGCTCTGTTCCTTCCTGTCCCTTCTTGCCCTGCCTTTGGATGGGGGTCCTGCTCTGGGCCACCCTCCTTCCTGGGAGATGGGGGGCCTGTTGCAGATGCCTGACCGAGGCCCTGGCCTATGAGTGGGGCCCTGTAGCTGTGCCAGGGTCTGATGGCGATCCCCTCCACAGGCAGATGCTGCTGTATTCCCAGGAAGTGGAAGAAGACTACAACCCTTGTGAAGAGGACCTCTTTGTGCTGTAAGTCAGCCCGGGGCAGTGGGTGTGGGGCCTCCCTGAGGATATCTTGGCCCAGCTGCTGTAGCCTGGATCCTCCCGTGTCACCCGCTGCAGTCCAGGCATGTCCTTTATTGCTGCCAAGGGCACTTAGAGCTGGGCTCCATACAGGGCCAGCTGCAAGCCCAGAAATGCTGACAGGGGACCCAGGGAGTTAAGGACAGAAGCAGCAAAGGTTATTAAGAGAAAATAGGAGTCCTCATGTTGGTGTTCCTGTTGGGCATGTCCATCCAGATGTCCACGGCACAGAAGCTCTGTCTGTCTGGATTCAAGGGCTTCTCATCCATTGCTTCCTTTGAATAGAGCAGTTCCTTGCACTGAGTAGTATGGGATAATCTGAAAATTTAAGTCTCGAACCTAATGAAATCTCTTTCCCCAGATCTCTTGGTGGTCAGGGTGGGAGTCATGGCCTTTGTACCTCACAGCATTGAATTCATTCAGTAAGCAGCTGTGTGAACAGTGCTCAGTGATAAGAACAGAATTGTAATTTGAACGGAAACAATCCTCCCAGCTTCCAGTTTGTCTCCCCGCCTCCTGTGCTGGGCTGGGGGTAGGGAGTAGCACTTCCCATTAGAACCGTTTCTGGCTTTGATCTTGAAAACGTAATGTTGACATTTCAACAAAGTGCAGTACTTTGGTTGTGAGAAAGTGTACTTTCTGATGCGTACATGCTGTTTAGATGTAAAGCATTTGGGCACTGGGCAGAGAGCCAGCAGTCTCACCAAGGTTTGACACACTCCATTGTCCTGAAACTGCTGAGCATCCAGAGCTTTGGGCCCTGGGCGCCTCTGCTGAATCCGCCTTTGAGAGGTCTGTGGAACACAGCGGAAAAGTCTAGACAGTGAATGCCTTTTCTGAATATGGTTTGTATATTCATATAGTAACATAAATCAGTGACAGTTAAATCGTGCTCTGTGTGTAATTTTCCATAAAGTAATCAAAGGCAAACACTCAAGGACGATGGTGAGCTGTGGCAGTATCAGGGCCTCCAGCTGGGCCCCGTGTCTCGTCACCCTTGACGTCCCCCTCTGCTGGCCTCAGAACATCCGGTGCCTGCCCGCTCTGAGCTCCGCCTTTTCAGTGTGGACGGTCATGGTCCGCCTGTGCGCCGGCTCAGGGGCCGCGGTGCCCATTCAGAGCCCTCCTGTATCTCAAAGGCTCGCCTCCTGCTGCCGGCCCTAGTGATCTGTCTGGGATTTTAAAGATGAATTTCACTTTCTCACTTGAACCTTAGAACTGCATTGTCAGCTTTTTTTTTTTTTTTCTAACTTCCCCTATGACTAAGCAGAAAGGGAGGAACCCACTACGATGGGAGCCTCTCCCTGAGGCTGTGCTTAAACCCCTAGGAACCTCTCGACAGGGAAATAGAAATAGATTTTTGGCAGTCAGGCCATCACTTGCTTGGGGATTTTGCTAATCATACTGTGATTAAATACCAGTGGTTTCTTTGCCAACCTTAGTAGCACTGGAATAATCCTTTGTTTGATCCTGTTTTCTTCTTTGAAAAGGTGTTTTTGAAAGCATTTGAAAGTCTATTGAAACAGTGTAGCTTTGGTTCCTCGTGTGTGGATTATTTGGTGAGCTTTTTTGTCTTTTCTCCCCTCCGTTTCCTGCGTCTTGTGAATGCAGGTTTTTCCTAGAACAAAACAACCGGATATTTCAGACTTTGCTGGAGGTGTCTGCCAGTCAAGACAAAACTCTGACCGCCGAGCACGCCCGGGGCATGGGTCTAGACCCCCAAGGAGACCGGAGCTTTCTCATGGACCTGCTGGAGGCCTATGGCATCGATGTCATGTTGGTCATTGACAACCCCTGTTGCCCATAGGAAGAGTGAGCAAGGACTGGTGAGCCGCCTCACGTGGGGAGTTCACCCCAGGCCCCAGACGGCCTCCTTTTTTATTAAGTTGACACACAGGAATATTGTTTATACTTTCCGACAACTGTAATTTTTGCAATCTCCTCTTTTCCCTTCCTCCCTGGAGGTAAGATGAGGTCACCTTCGTTCTGTGTCCGGCTTTGCTAGGATGTTGGAAGCCGCCACTTTCTCCAAGAGCTGCTTCCTGGTTTGGTCTTAGGAGTTTTCAAAGTAGATTCTCTCATCTCCTTACTGACTGACTTGAGGGGATGTGGCAACGACCATATATCACTAGGAGTGGGACGAGCTCTGGAGACCCTGGGGTGAACTGTTCAGAAGGTCTGTATGGTCTGTGTCCCTTGCTGTACTCAAGAATGAGAAGTCTGTCTGTCTGGTGTGGCCTTGGATGCTCATCCGCCTGAAGGCGGAAGCTAAACCAGATGACTTTCAAGGTTTTTATCAGTTCTGGGAGTCCAGTCTTGGGATCAAATCCCTTTTCCTGTTTATTCGGGCAAATCTATGTCTTCTCTGTTCACGAGTAGAGACCTCAGAGGGAAAAAGGATGTTTCTGACACCAAGTAGGAGCTTCTCTAAGGACAGGATGACAGGGAAAAGTTGCTTATCAGTCAGCTGAAAACTAGAATTCTAGAATGAGGCCTTGAAGCTTTCCTCAAAGTAAGTTAATGGTGGCCAGTCGACTTAGTATTCCTCTTTCTCTGAATCTCCGCCTCTTGGGATAGGTTGGAGAATTCCTAACGGCCAGTGGTGGCCCTGGAGCTTGCAAGCAAATTCCTTTACAACTTAGTCTCCTTTAAGGGCTAACCATCCTCTGGGTATTTTTAAAGAGAGGCATCTGTTGCCACAAAAGGCAGAGTGGTTGAGGTTCTAGCAGGATAGAGACGAAGATGTTTCTTTATCCAGCAGAGTTCTCTGGAGGCGTTGCTAGCAGAGCCTCTGGATCAAAACAAAGATTTGTGCATGCCGTGACCTAGCAAGGATCTGAGCTGGTTCACCCGGGGGTTGGAGCATGTTAACAAGACTATGCCAGTTTTGAGCCCTCACAGACTTTTCCTTAGCAAAGATGACATTCCTTGAGCTCAGTAATTGGAGCCAGACACATAACAGATTTGTTGGAGAGCAAATTTGATAGTGCCTTCACTCAGGAAAGTAGTCAGGAAGCCCTGGGTGTCAGTGATGAATTTGTCTGCTTTCCTCTGGAATGTTCTGGTCTGGGACAGCTCCTGTCTCTCCCTGTCTCTTCTCTTTGGCTGGGTTTTGGGTGGATGCCAGTTCAGTGAGACAGCAATTATTTGTTAACCATAGGAAGCCAACTCCTGTGAGTAGAGTTAAGCTCTTTTGGGCCATAATTTAGGATTTTGACTTGGGATACTGGGTTATTGGTGACAAATAATTTGTTCCCCTTCACTCTGCCTGCCCAGCTCTGTTATCGGAATAGCCATCAATGTATCCAGGTCTTTGACCGGGTTCCAGCCAGGCTAACGTACACAGAAGGGAGAAAGAACTTTCAAATGGATGGGTCACATGTCTTAAGACTAGGTTTTTAGAGCTTATTCCTTTATTCAAAAATATTTTCACTGTAGCTCCTTGATAGGGAATTCAGGACTAAAGAAATTCATGTCTAGAAATGTGAACAGACTGATTAATCAAGGCAGCGTCTTTTATGTAAATACATAAGTAAGTTTGGGCATTAAAATGTAAACCATACAACTAATACATTTTTCTCCTCTGCAGTGTGGGTTTAGCCATCATTTCAATAATATATATGTTTACAAAAGAAAAAAATCTGTTTTGAAGCTGACGCTTCCCCACCATTTTTCTTGAAGAGTAACCGTCTCTTGCTCCTGGAGAAGGAGCGGCCTTTCTAACTTGGGTCAAGTAAGGGTACTTTCAGTGCCCGTAGGTTCAAGGTTTTCTAAGTTGGGGGTTAGGTGGTCAGAGGCAGGGGAAGGGGTGAAAGGGAAGGTCAGATTCTCTTGGAGGACACAGGCAGACCCTCTTTCTGTGGAACTGGGGAATTTGTTGGAAGAATGCTCTTTTTATGCACTTTTGTTTATTCACAGTCTTTCTGCATGCGACCGCTTCTGTTCTGTGGTCTAACTGCTAGCTCAGCAGTGCTGATGTAAAGGTAGTGGGGTGAAAATGAGGTTCCTGTGTTTCCCTTTGAATGGTGGCTCAGGGGTCCTGGGTTTTTTACTCCATCCTGTTGTAGGCAGCTGTCTGGCGTCTTGGTGCGTTCCCTGACACACTGCAGAGGGCTGGGGTGTGGGTGCCCCAGAAGGGAATGTACCTGTGAGGCAGTGCCATGTCCTAGGTCATCTGGAGCCTGGGCTCAGCTGACCCCAAAGCAGAACTTCTCCCGCCTCCCTGTATTCCTTTTAAGAGGGAACCCAAGGACTCAGTCCTTCCCTACATTGCCAGCTTCCTCGTGGGACCAGCACTCTTGTGCAGCGCCGCCTCTGCTTGGCCTAACAGCATGCTCGCTGGCTCTGTAGTTACCGTTGTTGCTGTTTATCGTCCCTCAAGTATTTCTTGCTTGGATTGTGATATGGAGCCTCTTGCTTCCGAGGTCACCTTTCGAAGATCTGCTTTGTATCCGACTCTGCTCCTGCCCCCTACCTTCTCCTCAATATCTCAAGTGAGCAGCACGGCCAGTGTCGTTTGCTGTCACTTCTCTGAAAGGGGAATTTGTTTGTGAAGTAGCAGGCAGGAATCCCTGCACAGTGACAGCTGAAGCTAGAAGCCACAAGGACCTGCTTTTCTGTCCGTGCTGAAATGTTTTCTGAGAAACCATCTGCTTTTGTTTGGAAGACATTGGTGAATGTCCCTATTCCCTGTCTTCTAGGTCGGTAAGCTCTGCGTTACCAGTGACATTATTAGCACTGACCTTTCAGAGCAGGGTTGGAAACCTTGACTGAGGTGGCCTTCTGCTCCTCTCTCGTGGGACCTCATCCCCTCCTGCCTCAGCTGGCTTGCTCCTTCTGGGGCACTTTCACCTGATCTAGTGCCATGCTGTGAGCCATGTGCTGATCAGTGGTTCCTGGGATCCTTGAGGCTGCCCTGTCATCCTTGAATCAGGAGAACGTCCAGATGGCAAGATTCCTTGTGGGTCCTGGAGTCTAGGCTTGGGCTTTGTTGATGTTCAGTAATATATGACAATGGCCTGTTAAAGTGGACTTCTTTCAATTTTGCAGGCTTGGCAGATGGTAATATTCAGCCTTGGGGACAATGTGCAGTTGTGCTCTGGCTTAGGACACTTTCTTCAGAAGGAGTCAGATAGGTAGGGCTTATTTCCTACCAGACCAAAAAGTATGGACCAAATAATTTGTTAAGAATTAGCTTTGGCTTCAGTCAAGCCTGAAGGCCTTCTCGGGCCTGGTGTAGACCCATCCAATGTAAGTGTCCACCTGGGTCCCTGGACAGTCCTCAGTCAATCACTGCAGTGAATTAGAAGGCATTTGCCTCCCTCTCCATCATCCGTTGTGACATCTCTTCTTCCATTTGGCTGGGGAGGGGAAGCTGAACTCATTGATATATTGATAGAAATAATTCAGCATAGGAATTTGCATCTGTAACTTACCTTGTTTTGTTCCATGTGAAAATCAAGGTGGGAAATATAAGTGTAGCACAGAGTGCGGATAATTCTAAATACCACGTGTGAAGACTCATTTATCAGTGTAACTACCTATGATATGTTAGCTGGAAGATAAAGGTAAAGATAAATTAAATCCTAGCTGAATCACTGTTTTTCATTCTGGTGGCTCTGAGGATGAACTTGGTATTTATCTTGATACACTGAAAGCCCTTCAAACACCATAAAAAGATGAGATTATTCACCTTTAAACTGAGGCCCTTATGTAAAGGGCAATCATGAATTAACCTTTTAATGATAGTACAGCAACCGTTTTTGTTTTTTTTTTTTTAATGAAACTGCGTAGTCCACGGAATGGATAGAGATGCTTTTTCCAGCCCCAGTGCGGATCACACTTGCACAGGGAAACGGGTAGGGGAGGGTGGTGCTGAATAAAATGATAAGACAAAGTTCAGCGTGACAGGGAACTTTGTGACGACAGTTCTAAACGGGCAAAAAAGTTAATATGGGGAGCAAGATGTCATACATGGGCCTTATCTCCCTGTTAGGTTCCTGGCTAGTGAGCTCGGCATCCGTGAACAGTCCGCCCTCACACCTTCCCCCTGCCCTTCTCAGTTCTGCCCTGTGCCCTGCAGTAAGGACCCTGCACACCAGTGGCCGACCTTGGCAGGCCCAGTCCTGGCTGGCCCTACTCATTTCAGGAAAACTCTGTTCTCATTCAGGTGGGGGAAGAGAAGGAGTGGAGGCCTCCTGTTACTCCCAAGTCATGGATTTTTAATATTCCATTTTTGTTACTAATATACCTCTGTTTCCAGGAGCTATTGGAGCGCTGAGTATTGTGGGAAAAGGCTAACTGTGAAATAAGTTAATGTTTTTCTTATAAGAAATGGAAGTTTATTTTTATATCGATATTACTGTGTGTTGAATTGAGTATGCAGATGTTGAAAAGAAAGGAGATTTCAAAACTATAATCCTAGAAGAAATGGGCAGTTTTGGAATTTGGAAGCAACTGAGACCCCATGAAAGTTTTATTATTTAAATGCTTTGGAGAGTGAATAAGTAGACTGTGCTGTGAAATCCTAGCAGCGATGTTAGGAGATAAAGTTTGACAGTCCTAGGGAGGACAATAGACAGTCACCAACTTTAAATAAAACTCTTGGCCAAAGGGGGTAAATGTGAGAATGCTGATTATGAGGCCTTTTAACTGGTGGAGTGGGAGGCTGTTTTATAACTAGCACTTTAACTCATTTTTGGAGCTGGAATACAGGGGCAGTTGGATGAAACTGCACATTTAGAAAGGAAATAAGAATTTTCTAGTGCTATATAGAAAAATGATGGAGAACTAAAGCCCTGCTTTCATCTTTTTAGAGTTTATTCTAGAAGCTCAGTATAGCAGGGCTTTTAGAGGTAATAGGGTCTAAACTCAGAAAATTTATTTAATTACTAGAGGAGAAGGGTAAGTGTGAATTCCTTGCTGGGGGCAAAATGCGTCTTTAGAGTAATGATACATTTTCTCTGCTGTCTGAGGACGGCTGAGGAGGGCGGGGGTGGGCTGGGGGCTTAGAAAATAGCCAGGGATGAGCCACAAAATGAGAAATCCACACCGAGGTCACTGAGTTAGCTGACTGCTAATATATTTGACATTAGAGTGAAAACTTCCTTTGGCCAAAGTAAACAAAGATAAAAGTATAAAAAATTTTGAAGCTGGCATCAGGAAAAGAGTTTCAGTCCAGTGTGCCCACGAAGACCGAAAGTGCTGCAGGTGGAGGTTCTGGGCTTTTGAACAGACCAGGTGGGACACGTTAGGGGTGTAGAGTAGAGGAAAACAAAATTAACCTCCTTATTTACACCACACCTGTTGGCTAAATTTTTCATAGGTTTAGGAAATAAAATTTTTTGAAAAAGAAATAGTTGTAGCCTTGGAAAAACGGTTTTCCTATTCTTTCCAAGTTCAGATCAGCATAGTCTGCCCGTCGCCTTCTATGTCAAACTCCCATTTCATTAACACCCAGCATAGGAGCTATAGCAATAAGAGACACTGAGTCTATTTTTGTTTCACGTCTTTACTGCCTAGTATGAAATTAGTAAGATAGCTGATAAATTTTACCCTGAATGCTATACATACAGGTATGTGGTTCTCTCTCTCTTTTCAGTGGTGATCATTTTAAAGGCCTAAAGAAAGCTGGGGTTAATCCTGAAGCTAAGAGTAAATGTTTCTTGAATTGATTTTGTTCTGTGGTACAAATAACATCTGTGTATATCATATCTGTATATATCTGAACCAAGTTGTGTGCAGAGAGGTTGATATAACTATATTTACAGAAAACAATTTTTACAATTAAAATTCACATTTTAACGTGAACATGTGTGCTGCAGTCCTTTACTAGTCCAAGAAACGTGGTTTGTAGGAAGGGATGCTGGCCCAGTGCATGAGCAGAACCCGGGGGCTGAATGCCAACCTCACTCACAGTGGTGATGGTGGAAACCGGAGAGCTGGTGCCTACTCTCCTAGAGGCTGTGGTCTGGGATAAACGTTCTCCAGGTTAATGGAAACCAAAGTTGGGAATAAGCTGCCATCCAGAAAAGCTAGGACTAGGCAAACATACCCACTAAAGTTTTATTTCACTTTTAACCTTTTGGGGAGTTATTTTAAGGCAGTATAGAGTAAATTCCTAATAAATATTGTTGGATCTGTGTTCAAAGCTAGCTTGCTACTTCCCAAGCTACATGACCATATAATAATACCTACTTCCTAGGGTGATTGTGAGAACAGAATAAGTCAGCTGCTTGTGTAAAGCAGGGCACAGAGTAATTATAACTAACTATGTGTGCAAACTGCTATGGGGTTAAACAAAGGGCTTTATATTAAACTACTTAATAGAAAACGTCTACCTTTTTTTTTTAAATTTTTTAGCTGAGGAAGATTGGCCCTGAGCTAACATCTGTGCCAGTCCTCCTCTAATTTGTATGTGGGCCGCCACCACAGAATGCCCACCACCGAGTGGTGTATGTCCATGCCTGGGAACTGAACCTGGGCTGCTGAAGCAGAGCGTGCCAAACTTAACCACTATGCCATGGGGCTCGCCTCATCTGCTGTATTTTTAATAGAAATCATCTTAGCTTTCAAGTGAAATTAGTCTGACAGAAGGTTTGTACTAAATGGGAGGCAGGGGGCTCAGGTTCTCCTTGGATGCCTCAGCATTCTGGGTTTGATGGACAAGGATCACACTGTCATGGCCACATCAAGTGTCCTGTATGTGAACATTGTATGGAAGGACAATGGAAAGAACAAGGCAATAGACAATAAGGAAACCACATTCTCACAGGAAATAGTCTGAATCAAGAAAAAACTTGAACCAGGCACATTTATATTTAAAAATGAATAAATATTAATCTGGGTTAAACATCCTTCCCCAGCATATGTTCTGTCATCTTGACAGGAGGATTAGAATCATGAAATAAACAAACATACACACATGCTGGCAGCCTCTCGAGGAAGAAGCCGGATTCTGTGCTGGTCCTTTACACTCTGTTATGGAACCGAGACACGCTGCATCCTCTCGGCTCATGGAGAAACTTGATTTTCTTACGCCACAGAAGCCCCTCTCCCCTCAGGGGCAGTGTGGAGCGATCCTTACACTGCGTGTTTGGACTCACCTGGTACTTTTTTTTTTGGCAGAGCACAGCTCTTAACACCACTCTGAAGAATACAGAGCTCAGTAGGTCAGCCTTACTTTTTGGGCTCTCCATTCATGGGCTCTTTGTAGCTGCTTTATAATCCTTTAAAGCGCTGGTCTTCACCCTTCGGGGTATGCATGGCCACAGGTGTGCGTACTGTCCTAAAACAGACCTGCCTGGGGCTGAGCCTGGAGCTAGGGCCTGCCAGCTCTCCTTCCCTGCTCCTCCCTGTGCCCATCCCCTTCCTCGCTACAGAAAGGCAGAGGTTTCAGCCGGCTTACTTAGGGGCACTGCCCTCTGGGCTATAAAAACCTCTGGGCATCAAACAAGAGAAAACGGCGATGGTCCTATTAAAATTAAATGACTATAATGCCTGGCTAACAAATCCTTAGTTTCTAGTTCTCTGCTTTCAACAAACTAAAGGAAGATATAATCAGGCTGTTAATTTGATAGATACTGATTTTTAACATGTAACTCTGAGGGAATTCAAAGGACTGCATGACATTGGTTTAACAGAGTTGTCTCTGGCTCATCTACTTATTTATGTGCTTTATCTATAAAGAATGAAATGAATACAATTGATGTTGAGTCCCATCTCAGCTGCAAATAATTAGATAAATGAACTAACTAGGAAGAAAGCATTCTAATAAAATGTTAATTTTTAATTACCAAAAATTTTATATTAATATTGCTTTAATCAATTGTATTTCAATAATTATAACATTTACTCTGTACTGAATTAATACTTAACTAAAAAAATTATTTTCATTTATATTTTTTGTTGGCAAGAAGATAAAAATATTTCAAGCATAGATTACATTATGATATTATTTGCTGAAAGTGGTATGGAAATACATATAAAAGAGAAAGTCAATTTAAAATTTCCAACTACGAGAGAACTTATTCACTTATTTTTGTAAATAATGAGTGTCAAATTGCTATGTATTTAAATTACACTGAAAATGTTTAAAAGAGTGATGTAACAGTTTTATTTTAAAATATCAATAGTTACATGACACCAGAAAGTACATACTTTGGCAACTCTTTAACTTCCCAGGAAAAATGTTAGATGTCAACTTAAAAGGGTGAGGGGATACATGATTTTTCAAAATGCTTTTAGGGAAGACACGAGCAGAACAGTGCGTGGACCACTGCTCACACTGTTTGTCCAGGTAGCAGGTAGGGTTGAGGGGACCTCCCTGGGGAGAGTGGCTGCTTTTTCAAAAATGCAGATTCCTGGCCTTCATCCCTGGATTGTTGTTTGGGTTCCAAGTAAGTCAGCGTTCAACATGCACCCCCGGTGGTTCTCATGCAAACCAACATTTAAGAAGCACTACTTTAAAAAAGTCAAATAAAAACTAGTATTTTACAGGATTTCAGCCATAGCTGAAGAGGGAAACACCTCACATGTTTGTGGATTGAGGGTAGACCTGAAATGAGCTAAATAAGAATCAGCTCACAAAGCAGCAGCACCCATGGAGAAGCCTAGAAGCAGGACAAGGTGGCGGGGAAGGCAGGAGCTTCCCTGAAGTCCTGGGACAGCCAAAGAGCAGGACAGGAACGCAGGGCACGACAGCCTAGGAGCCTGTTCTCCACTCTGCTCACCCTTGGGGAGACAAGGTCTAGCCCTTCTCCATCCACTGAGTGTGAGAATCTACTGGAACTAGCCTGAGGAAAATCAGTATGAGGCATCAACGGTCACACCAAAGTAAAAGCATGCGCTAACGGAAAGCCAACTGCAAAGCGGGTCGCACAGAGTACACTTCGGAAGCACTGCTAGAGAAGGGCAGGGGGTACTTGCCATAAAAGTGCCCTCGGGGTCCTCTGACAGCACTGTGGGGACAGGTGAGGCTTTGTTCCCGTTTGGTCCCACTGGTGGCCTAAGTGCAGTCCCAGAGCGCCCGTCTCCTTCGTCTGTCACTGAGCCGTGCTCTGCAGCATCTGGTCCCTCCTCCTCGGATCACAGAAGAACTGCAGTTTCCTGGGGAGCAGTTTCACCTCCACAGGCATCGCTTCATACTCCTCACTGTCGATGCTAAAAGAGCCCGCCGTTCCCTGTGGAGAGGAAAATATTCGGAACAGCTCACGCCTGAATCAGCCGGAATTCTGTGATCACTATGGCACCAGAGCAGGTCATTATGGAAAACACCCTCCTCTCTGAGGATTTATCCTGACGTTCTTTTAAAAAATATATTTCAGTGCCTTTGCTGGGTCTGGAAATATCCCAATCCATCAAAAAGGGGTTTTTTTTGGTCTCTATCACCTCCCAGAGTTTGAGATTTAAGAAATAAGGTTAAAGTTTTCAAATATTTATTAAAAGACAGGGGTCCCAGGGCTGGCCCTGTGGCCTGGTGGTTAAGTTTGCCACACTCCACCTCAGCAGCCCTGATTTGCGGGTTCAGATCCCGGGCGCAGACCTACACTACTCATCAGCCATGCTATGGCAGCAACCCACATACAAAATAGAGGAAGACAGGCACGGATATTAGCCAGGGCCAGTCTTCCTTAGCAAAAACAGGAGGATTGGCAGCAGATGTTAGCTCAGGGCTAATCTTCCTCAAAAAGACGAAAAAAAAAGGAATTCACAAACATATACAGTCATGCCTTATTTAATGATGTGGTGAGGGAGATGTGTTCTGAGAAATGTGTCAGGTGATTGTGTCATTATGCAAACGTTATAGAGTGTACTTATACAAACCTAGAGGGTGTAGCCTACTACACACCTAGGCTATATGGTACTAATCTTATGGGACCACCATTGTATATGCGGTTCAGTGTTGACTGAACTGGTTATGTGGCGCATGACTATAATATGTTATATGTCCTTCTTAGCCCTAGTCCTTCTCAAATGAAAAGCAAGAAAGCTAATTCTCTTAGGAGAGCCATCATGTCTGCTTGATTCTTTTTATGGTTCTTCTTTAGGACTGACTTAGTTTTATACCTAAGGTGCATCAACATCATTATAGATTCTATGAAACCCTCCCATAACTCATGCATTTAATTCAACATGTGCTATGTTGAAAGTAGGGTGCCACCCACTGTGGGCATACCTTCTGTTCTACCTACAATCCTTTTCGGAAACAGAAGTATAATGGCCACAAGTCCTCAGAGGTGATCTGTAGTAACTCTTTTTCCTGAGGTATTACTAATAGAATAACCACACAATTTAGATTACATTTCTTCTTTTCCACTTATATAGGTTATTCTACTAAGCTTGGCACTTCACAATACAGAAAAATTTAGTGCCATCTTGAGAACTGCTCTCACATCCTTTATAAAAAATGTGATGGAGGAATCCACTATTAACATTTGCCAACTAGAGAATTCTCTGTGTGTTATCTTAGAGTAACCCTTTGCATAATTTACATCCGGAAAAATAAAAGATCAGGAGACCTAAAGATCACTTTACAGAAGCTTGACTTAAGAACCTTGGAAGTCTTCAGGGTCCAACTCTAAATCCCGGACTCAGAGGGGATTCCACATCTCTTCAGGTCTCCCTCATATAACCCAGGGCCTGGCAAATGCTTGGCACAGCCTAGGCGCCTAAATGAGGGTCTGTTAATAGAGAGGAAGGAGGAAAAAAGCAGAAAGGAGGACAGATCAAGACAGAAGCAGAAGCTGGGGACAGCGAACCCCCTGCTCACCTCGGGAAGCAGCAGAGTGCACTGGCTGGCCTGGAGACACTCGGTGCCCTCGACATACAGCGTGGGGTCCTTCACCTTCTTACTTCTGTCGGTACAGGAAAAAGCAAGCTTAGAAACCAGTGCTGGCAAATGCATCACATTGCAAGAACATAGCAAACTCTTTCCGTCTTTTGATGAGATTAAATAGGTAGACTCACGATCTGTTGAACCGTGGGGTTGTGTGAGTAGCTTTCCCACAATGACTCTTGCTTAGCGCTGGGATATATTCTAGACTGACGTTTACTTGCTGTAGAGACTGTGCATGAGTTACGACTGGGTGACTTTCTCTGACTTGTTCTTTATTTTTAAATAGTTCCACATGTACCTAATTCTTGGGCTACTAAAAATCCCAAATTTAAAAATTAGATTAAAATTAAATTTTTTAGGAAAAGCACTAAACTTCTGTTATTTGGTACTACTTGTAAGTATATTACTTGAAGAAGAAAATATTTTCACTCCAATTTAAAGTAGATATTTCCTTTATAGATATGAACAACCAGTCTTAGAAGTTCTCTGATGAGTCTCTCTATTCCTGTCTTGGCATACTACATCTTTACCTTGACTAAATGGCTTGAGTAAAACTATAGACTGTGTATCCACACACAATCCATCTCAAGTATGTATGTATACCCTTTACGGCTAGTCATATAAAGGAGAAAAAGAATAAAAGCTAATCCAAGTAAATCATTAATTGACAACAGTAATTCTTTAGTATATGCAACTTCTTCAGAGTTTTCTAAAGCAACTTCACAATATTCTGATACCCAGAGGAAACAGACATCACTTGATTTCACTTCCTATAGAGACCAAAAGGAAGCCCTTATTGCTGCTGATGAAGATGATAGCAATAACATGGAACATAATGACTTCATTTAACTTAAGCAATATAGCTGGTTTTTCTTTCTATTTTTGGATGTCAGTTTTATGAAAGAGATTCAAATATAGTGGCCCCACTGGCCAGACTCTCAATTAAGACTGTGTGTGGCTTCTGGACCCTCTAGGAGAAGGGAAAGGCTTTTTCCCTCTTCTTTTTACTGCAGATACAGCAAGTAAATCAAAGGCTGCAGAACCAGCTATTCAGCATCTGAAGAATTTGTACCAAAGGCGAGAACACCACAAACTAATGAAAGACATTCTGCTGTGGGTGCTGGTGCAGATAATGAAGTAGCCATGGAGACCCAGCCGCTGCAGCAGAAATGTCTGATCCTTAAATGGGCACGAGAGGGAGCTGTGAGACAAAGCACAGAAACGGAGCTGAGCAGATTCCCAGTTGGCATGGCAACACGCTGGCTCCTCAGATGCTATGAAGACTGATGGAGGGTTTAGAGCATTCTTAACCAGTAAAACTCTGGCAGAGGTAGGGCTTAACAAATCAGGCAGGACTTGGAAGGCTATTTTGTAGTGGAAAGGGGAAAAAAGCCTGGAAAATGTCCAAAGTACTCAATACCTTTTCAAGTTTTCCATTAATGCCCTGGGAATAGGACAAGGTGGACTGACATGAACAGTAACTGATACTGTAAAGTGCTTCACAATGAAAAAGACTTTCCCACACGTTCTCTCATTTGAGACTCAAAAACCATCCTGAGATAGTTAGAGATATTCCATTCTATACACCGGGAAAAGAATTCAGAGAACTTAGATGATTTGTCCAAGTCATGAGGCCAGAAGTGGCAGAATCGAGATTTGTCTCTAGCAATTTTGACCCTGAAGCCAAAATCTGGACACTATACCATGCTACACTGAATTCTCTCATTTCAGTTGCAAAGCAAAGACTGCTCCCATACTCTGATCTTCCCAAAATGAGCAGGGAAGGCCAAAGTAGGAGAGGTGCATGCATACATGTCAACGCAAATGAAAAAAAGAAAGCTACAATTCCCAAATGAGACAAGTCCTTTACTGGGTCTCTGTCTTAGACTTCAGGGGCACTCTGAATGGTAAAATCCAAGAACACAAACTACTTAAGCTCATTTCCTACAAACCCCAGTCCACTCACCCCATAGTTATGAAGTCTCCTTTGCTGACAGTGTCAGGTTCAATGCAGATGTTCATAAAGTCTTCTTTGCTCTAAAAAGGTTAGAAGACTAACATTAATAATCTAAATTTTGGCTAATGCAGCCTGTTGTTCATATTTCAAAGCTGTGTATTATATAGGGGACTTTACTTTTAGTGACTTAGTACTGAATATATTTTCAGTTCTTTTTTTTTTCTTTTTACATTAAGACCTTTACTAGGGTCTGATTCACATACTATAAAATTCATATCCATTGCTTGCTTGTTTGTTTTTTACTACATACATAAGCTAAATAAAATCTCAGGTTTGGAGGTTTGTAAGGTTCTGTGACTCACTAATAATCACAACTGCGGCCGTCTCCAGGAGGCCCTCCCTCGCAGGCCACGCTTTCCGCGCCTCTGTTGCAGCAAGTCTCCATCCTTGCTGTACGCCAGCATCACACCACATCTGCTGGATCAGCTTCTTGGTGTGGAGAGCCCAAGAGTGTGTTTTTCTAAACGCTCTACACGCAAATTTGGTACGCAGCCAGAGTTGGAGAGCAGCAATCCATTTATGCCATGGTAATGTTTTAAAAACTCTCCATTCCCAACCACAGAAAGCTCTGGAAGAACTGAGCTACAAGAAGTGGCTATAAAAACAGACGTGGTTCTTGTACCGTTCCCCCAATTAACTACCAGTCAGTGGGCCCTCTATAAATCAATCCCAACACTTCTGTGTCTGCTTCAGATAGAGGTTTTGTTTCTTTTTGGACAACCCACAGGCCTCTGAGAGCCAACAGCCCTTGCCTAAGATTACAGGCTACAACTTGACCTCTCAACGAGGAATTACAAGACACGGAGGGAATGACTTTGCTCTCCGTTCACCTTTTATTCAACAACAGCTTATCGAGTGTCAGTTACATACCATGAACTCTTCTAGGTGCTTGGGCTATAGCAATGAAGCAAAACCCCAAAATTTCTGCCTACTAAGAACTTACATTCTACTGGGGAAGGTAGAGGGGATAAACAGAACAAAAAAAACAACCAAAAGAATACATTACAGAGTATGTTAGAAGTATGGCAGAGTCTATCAGTATAAAAATAGTAAACTGTGAAATATATATGTTAGCAGAAATGGTAAATTACAGAGTATATTAGTAAATAAGTATATGAGAGAAATGAGATAAAAGACCTACAGCAAGGAACACCAAGTGGAATTGGTGGTAGTGATGACATTTTTAACTAGGGGTCCAGGTAGGCCTCATTGAGTCAGTAACCTCTGAGCAGAAACCAGAAGAAGGTGAGGGAATTAGCAATGTGGATATCCAGGGTAGTGGTTCTCAAACTTTAGCAAGTATGACCTGGAGGACTTGTTAAGACTCAGACTCTGGCCCCATTCTCAGAATTTATGGTTCAGTAGATCTGGGGTGAGGTCCAAGAATTTTCACTTCTAATAAGTTCCCAAATGATGCTGATCTAAGGACCACATTTTGAGAACCACTTGTCCAGAGAAGAGTGATCCACACAAAGAGAACTCCCAGGGCAGGGGCCTTAAGGTGGGAGCACGCCTGACATGTGAAAGAACAGCAAGGAAGCCAGTGTGGCTGGAGGAGAGTGAGAGAAGGGGACAATAGGAGACGAAGTCAGAGAGGAGGGGAGCTTGGCCAGTTGGGCCTTAGAGACCATTGGAAGGAACTGGCTGTTAGGCTGAGTGAAATGAGGAGCCACTGGAAGGTTCTAAGCAGAGAAATATGATCTGGCTTCATTTTAAAAGGATCGTTCTGGCTACTGTCTTCAGAGTAGAATGAAGGGGGAAAAGGAAGAAGCAGGGGGACCACTGCTGTCCTAATCCAGGTGAAAGACAATGGTGGATTAGATCAGGTAGTGGTAGAGATCAGATGGTTTAGATCAGGTAGAAGTGGAGATACAGTGGTTTAGATCAGGCAGAGGTGGAGATCTCATGGCTTACATCAGGTAGTGGTGGAGATCTGGTGGTTTAGATCAGGTAGAGGTAGAGATCTGGTGGTTTAGATCAGGTAGAGGTAGAGATCTGGTGGTTTGGATCAGGTAGAGGTGGAGATCTGGTGGTTTAGATCAGGTAGAGGTAGAGATCTGGTGGTTTGGATCAGGTAGAGGTGGAGATCTGGTGGTTTAGATCAGGTAGAGGTGGAGATCTGGTGGTTTAGATCAGGTAGAGATGGAGATCTGGTGGTTTGGATCAGGTAGAGATCTGGTAGCTGAGATCAGGTAGAGGTGGAGATCTAGTGGCTTAGATCAGGTAGAGGTGGAGATTGTGTGAAGTGCTGGCAGTATTTAGAAGATGAGGCCACCAGGACTTCCTCAAAGCTTAGATGTGAGGAAAAACAGAGTAGCCAAGAAGCTCCAAGATGCATGACCTGAACAACTGAAAGAATGGAATTACAGTCAACCGCAGTGGGGGGAAGTCATGGATCCAGCCGGTTTCAAGGGCTGGAGGGAAGATAAGAAGCTCAGTTTTGGACATGCTAAGACTGAAATGTATATTAAACACCTAAGAGGGTGAGTTAAGTAGATAGTTAGAGACACAATTCTAGGATTTGTCTTTTGCAACTGATGCAAGTGCAAAAATCAATGTATCGTACTAACTTGACAGATTAAATGAGAAACCTTATCTCAATAGATGCTGGAAAGGTACTTGATAAAATTAAATATCCATTCATGATAAAAACTCTTAACAAAGTAGGAATAGAAGGGAACTTCTTTAATCTGATAAAGAGTATCTAAAAAGAACCCCATCAAACTGAAGAATGGAGCAGTGAAACCTGTATCTCTAGATCAGGAACAAGAGAGTGCCGCCTGCTATCACTGCTTCTATTCAACACTGGATTGAGGTCCTAGCCAATGGCGGTAAGGTAAGATAAAGATTTGAAGGCTAAGTATTTGAAAGGAAAAAGCAAAACTTGCACTGTGCGCAGTTGATATGATTGAATCCATAGAAAATCCAAAAGAATCCACAGACAAACTTAATATAATTAATAAGAATTTAGTTAGGTTGCTGATTCAGCATCAATATAAAAAATCAATTACATGTCCATCTACTAAATCAGATAGTTAAAAAATGACATTTTAAGAGATGCTATTTATAATAGCATCAAAAGTTGAGATAACCAGCAAAAGACAGAATGTTATAGAGAAAACAATAAAACTTCATTGAAAGACATTAAAAAAACTAAAAAAAATGAAGATAGGCCATATTCATAGAAGTGTCAATTATCATAGTGTCATTTCTCCTCAAATTGATCTACAGATTCAATGTAATCTTGATCAATATTATAACAGATTTTTACATGGAACTTAATAAAATAAGCATTCTAAGAGATTTATAGAGGTCAAAGAGCCAAGAATAGCCAAGAGACTCTTTAAGAAGAAAAACACAGAGGGACTTATAAAATGATAATTATTAAGAGAAGCATGGTACTAGCACAAGCAGAGACAAAGAGAGCAATAGAACAGAACAGAGACTGGAGACATTTCCATGTGCACAGATGCTCAATGTATGACAGAGGTCACTGCAGATCACTGGGGGCGGGGGACGGACATTTCAATAAATGGTGCTTGGACAACTGGCCTTTTTCATAGATAGAATGTAAAATTGCATGTTTACCTCCATCATTCTTTTTGGGAATATTTCTTTTTTAAATAAAAGTGGAATCATTCGATGCAAATAATTTTAACCTGGTTTTTCACTTAACAATATATGAACATCTTTTCATGTCAATAAATAGAACATTTTAAATAAATGTACCAAAATGTACTTGATCAGTCCCCTGATTACTCTGTTTCATATATTTTGCTATTATAAATACCATGAACATAGCTGTACAAGAGATTCTAATTTTTACACCTTCCACAACCCCAAAGCCTCTTCATACTCTGAATGGACTTTTTTTAATGATGAATGAACATTTTGAGCTATTACATGGCAGCTTCATTGTCTTTGAATATTTTATTGCACTTGCTTTTATTTTTACAAAGAGGTGTGGAAAAAAGAAAATGAATGCACCGCTACTAGTGATAAGCAGCGCAGCATCACATACTTTTATAATTGGCACAAAGATAAAAAGCAGTCAGCATTCTGAATGTGGCTAATCTTGAGCCACAATCGCACACTCGCTGAACTCAATCCGTTCATTGGTATTCAATCATCAGAGAGAAGAACAAGGTTAAAGAACATGAACAAAATACTGGAAATACATATTATCAGAGATTGTGTATAAAGGAAATGTATAATTAGAAATCTTATCTTTTTTAAATTCCTCTGGAACACAATCTATTTTTTTACCCTTAATACATTCACTTTCACCAATGTTTTCAGGATCCCATTGTGTAAGAAATAAGGGACTGTCTACATTATGAATTCATCTGATTATTTCTGTGGGATAAATTCCTAAAAATATACTTAACTGGGCCAAGGGTATGCTTATATTTTAGATGCTTCATATACACCGCCAAGATGCCATCGAGTAAGGGTGTTCTGATTCACATTTCCACTAGAAATATGCAAGTCTACCCATTTCCCCACCCACACCAACAGTGAACACTGGCATGCTTTTGAATCTCTGACAATTCAACAGTTACTATATTAATTTGCATTTCTTTGATGTTGAGCACTTTTTCTGTTTCCTTACCTATAAAATGCAGATAAAAGTTAGATCTACCTGATAGTGTAGTACTTATGAGGATTACATGAGTGGATATTCTGTAAATTTCTTAGGCCAGGGCCTAGCATCTAGTAAATATTCAGCAAATATAAACTACTTTTTCATGCTCATTTCTTTAATGAATTTCTAGTCTTTCCCTTTGCCTATTGTTTACATTAGTCCTTTGCCCATTTCTTGTTGATTTATCCTAAGAGTTTGTTATAAAGGAAAGCTATACCCCTGTTCTATCACATTCTAATATTTCTCCCAATCTGTCATTAAAAATTTTGTTTATAGTTTCTTTTTTAATTATAAGTAGACAAATGCATCAGTATGATTTTTGCCTTAGGTGCCCTGCTTAGAAAGGCCTTGTCCTCCCCAAGCTTATACTGATCATCACTTAGATCTCACTCTAATGCTTTAATGGTTTTCTTTTTTACAGTTACAGCTGGAATTAATTTAGAAGGAGAAGGAAGCTGTCATCCAAATGTTATGCAATGGACACATATTACCTTTATTATTAGAAAACCGCTCAATACTCTGAATATTAATATTAGAATCACACATCTCACCACCTTCGTCTCATCCATCTTGCTCGTTCATACCTTCATCACTACTCTCAATTCCAGGTGCCCATGTTCAGACTGACCAGGCCAATTGTGAACACATTACTTTGATTTGCTTACAACCTGATCAAGTCATTAGTCCACAGTTAAGGTAACTTTTCTATTGGCATTCTCACTAAATAAACTACTAAGGTTTTCTCTATACCAGGGGTCAGTAAACTTCTTCTCTGAATGGCCAGATGGTAAACGTTTTAGGCTCTTGGGTCATACAGTTCCCGTCGTAACTACTCAACTCTGTCCTTGTAGCACGAAAGTGGCCACAGACAACATGTATGTGACTGAATGTGGCTGTGTTCCAATAAAACATGACTTGTGGATATTGAAACTTGAATTCTGTATACTTTTCACATATCACAACATTTTATCCTTCTTTTGATTTTCTTCCAACTATTTAAAAATATAAAATCAATTCTTAGCTCTGGGCTATAGAAAAACAAGTGGCAGACCCGTTTGCCAGCCCTGCTTTATTTCAACTTTCTTAGTGTATTGTCTATAGCAGCGCTATCCAGCAGAACTGTCTGCATAATGGGAATGTTTTATACCTGTGCTTTCCAATACAGTAGCTACTGCCACACAGGGCTATTGAGCACTTGCAACATGGCTATTGTGACTGAAGAAATGAGTTTTAAATTTTACTTAATTCTAACTAATTGAAGTTTAAATTTATATAGCCACATGTGGCTAGTGGCTACTGTATTGGACAGTACATGTCAATAGATCAGACTCAAAAAAGCAATGTGTAAATACAGATATAAATGTATGTGTATACATATACACATAAGCATGTATGTATATATATTTTTCTCCTGGGGACCTAAATTTACATAATTAATGTAGTCACAAAAATGGTGAATATTTATTCAAGTAAAAGTTGCACAATTTTTTATTCCTGTGACAAATGAGAGCAGGCTAACTTTTTGTTTCTAAAGGCTTTTTCCTTCAGTCCCCTGAAGGTAGGGAGCTTGGTGACTACTACTAAGCAACGCGCAGAATACTGGATCAGAGCCCCTAAGCTTTTAGGCCACTACTTTACTTTGCTATTTCTTCTCGTTGCTACTGTTCCTTAAAAGCACCCCACATCCTCTTTTTCCTGATCCTTTCCTCTCTATCCCAAGGTAAAAATGAAAATACTGAATTAGTGGAAGAACATGTAGCCTTTGTCACTTTTCTCAGACACCAAAAACTTTTCTAATAAAAAAGCACACTTACTGTCAGGTCAAGCTGACTGTTCCGCGTTGTGATGGACAGTTCAATGGTGGACAGCTGCACTTCTTCCCAGGCCTCTGGGCCCACCTCTCGGGAGAGGGCTGTGTGAATGCATTAGATACAGGTCAATTTCTTCCATTAACATTTCACTACTCCACCACCAACGGCTGGCTGCCAGCTGCTCAGCCCAGCCTCCCAAGCCCATCTGCTGACTCTCCACCTTGGTTTTCTTTATTTCCTGGTTCTTATACATGGGATAAAGGGCCATGCTCAAAATGCAATCTCTATGCCTAAAACGTCCCTACCAAAGCAGCCACAATAACATACAGGTCAGTGACAGAAAGAGGGAGCCACTGTTTGTCACAAGTGACACAGGCTGTTCCCCTTCACGGGACATGTCTGTGCTGGTTTGAGCTCTGCTCTGACACACGGAAGGTTAAATGCAGTGACCCCTGAAAGGCATCTCCTGCTCTAGCTAAGTCTCTGTCACCGATCTTGGGGGCCTGCTTTAGGTGGTCCTGAACTGACCAGGGCTCTCCCATCTTCAGTCACCGTGCTGCTCACCATCCTGCGGTTGTGCCCAGTATGACGCAAGCCTCCGTAATATTCTCCTGTACAAGGAGGGCCGTGGAGGGGTCTCTTCTGCTTCCCTGGAAGGTCTCTCTGTAGGTCCCATGTATGAGATAGAGGCTTGATGAATCTGAGGCCACTCCTTTCAATGTGAAGAGAGAAATACTTTTGTCATGCACTCAGTTCCAAACTCTTGGAGTTTCTCTCTGCAAAGGATAGTATTCTACCTATAGCTGCTAGAAAGCTAACTAGTCATCTCCTCTCATTGGATGGAATTATCTCTAATTTGAAGCATGGAATCCTCCAGCTTTCTTTGCCCATTAAAGGCCTATCTTGAAAGCCATGAACTCTGTGACTTGCTGCCTCCTCTGCTCTCTCCAACATGGAACAGAGAGGAGATCCAAGTGGACTAACAACCACTGCTTATAATTGTCCAAAAGAAACCATCAATATGAATGAGCATAGAATCATCCCATAATAAATTTATCTTTGGTTTACAGATGGTGACACAAAAATGAAATTGATAAAATCCAGTTGCATCAACTACCTTCTTCACTTCTGGAATCATACTCCACACAAAGGCCAGAATGGTTTTGCGCAGATGCAAAATCCAGCCAAGGCTTCTCACTCCTGCTTCAAACATCATCATTCTCATGCTCTAGAATTTTTCTCTTTTACTTCCTGAGGACCCCAAGTCCAGTGTCATCATGGGTCTCATCAGTGTCCACAGGAATAATTAAAACAACACCCTAGTCTCTCAGCCCTTGACATCACCCCTAATCCATCACAGCCATCCATTTCCATGACCACATCCTGGTCCTTATGGGTACCCAGAACTAGTCCGTCTTGGCAATCTAAAATCTTGATATCCTATTCTCTCATCACATCCCATATTCTTCTGTGCCCTTTGTCTCTTATGGTGAACTACTCCTCTGTTCTCAAGCTTCCACTGGGTGAATTACAAAAGAGTAATAATTCTGACTTCTTACTCTATTGCTTACTCACCCCACCCCAGGTCCTGAAGGACCACTGCATACACCCAGCCCCCTCTTCTCTCTCTCTCTCTGAAGGTGGCCGTCCTGGGGACTCACACACCCACTGCTTCTCATGCAGTAAGCTCACCATGGTGCTGTCTGCACTGAAGGAGATGTTTTAAGTGGGTAACTTCAATTTGGACTGTTAGGCAATCAGACTGTGACCACATATCTAAGCTGAGGCCTTCACTCCTGCTGACAAGTATAAAGCTGATATTTGGATCTCCATGTGCCTGGTTCCTACATTTGTTTTCATAACTTGGTTCAAGCTCAGAAGAGGAAGAGAGGGCTGTTATTTTTTGGACCTGAAGATCCTAACCACAAGTTTTCAATCACTTTGAGAATTCCAGTCTGTAACCACACCACTTTCCCTCAGTACCAAATTAACAGTCAATTACTTTAAATCATTCTCTTTTTCCATCACTCTTGGTTGTCTTGTCACCATTCTTCCATAATATATGCCTTGAAAAGGCCCAATTCTGGATCAATCTTGTCACTAGGTTTCTGTAGTTCTACATCACGCCTCAGTATTATTAGAGGGGAAAAAATATTCCTCCTGAGTATTAACACAGGGGAAAACAATCACCCAAAGCAGCACATTAGTGTCACAGCAAATTATTGGTCTCAGGTCCTCAATGTCACTTGATAATCCTCCTAAACCTCCCTATTTTCATCTTTCTTCAAAATCCCGCACACCACCACCACACCCACTTCATTTTCAACAGACCACTTTGCTTTCTATACTTCACTGAGAATATCAAGGACAGCAGTGAGAACTTAACTCCCTATAAATTTGTTTTTCTCGGAACTCTCCTTTATTTCTCTCCTGTCTCAAGGAAAGAGGTGTCCCTACCCCTGTCCAAAGCCAACCCAGTACTTGGACCCCTTCCACTGGCTCATGGATTGTGCCAACCCAGTCATGCTCTCTGTCTCCTTTCTCTTCACCTCTTCCCATTCTTTCTTTCTTTGCTTCAGGGTATAAAGACATGGATTTCTCTCCACCTAAAAACAACAATACTCCATTGACCTCATATTTTCACTAGCTTTTGGCTTTTCTATCTCCTTCCCTTCAAAGTCAAGCTTCTTGAAGGAGTGGCCTACTCCTGCTGTCTCCACTTCTTTACCTCCCATTTATTTCTTAACTTTCTTCAATATGGCTGCAGTCCCTCCACGGAGGAGGTTACCAAATCTTCAGAGGTTGCCAAATTCAAAAGATACTTTCCTGTCTTTATTTAGACTCTGCTGTTGCTTCTTGAAATCTCACTTTCTTCTGGAAATTCTCTCCTCCATTGGCTTCCATGTCAGTACTCTCTCCTAGATTTTCTCTTAGCAGTTCTCAGTCATCTTTTCTGGCTCTTTAAATGTTTCCATTCCTTAGGGCTATTCTCAACAGTAACTTCATCAAACCCAGAGTTTCGATGCCACTCATACACTTAGGACATCTAAATCTGTTTCTTCAGCCCAGATCTCTCTGCTGAACTCCAGACCTAAGTAAGTCACAATCATATCTCCACACAAGTACGTTAAACTCAGTATGTGCCAAACTGAACATTTCATCTCTCTTCACGAACTCTATCTTATTCTATTATCAACATTCTACACATTACTTTTATAATTAGAAAAACACTTGATACTCTGAATATTTACATTAGAACCAAACTTTCCAGTACAAATGTCATCTGCCAGTTTTCAGACTGGCCAGCCAAATTGTGAATATACTACGATTTTCAGAAAAGCCGAATGCAGTATGCAGTCCACAGATAAGGATGACTTTTCTATTAGCATTTTCATTCATATACATTGTTCAGCTTTTCTCTATGCCAACATTTTTCAATGTATAGTCTATAGCAGCACTGCCTGATAGAACTTTCTCTGATGATGGAAACGTTCTATAGCTGTACTGCCCAATACAGTAACCGCTACCCATATTTGCCTAGCAGTTTGAAACCTCCAATATTATATACAAACCTGTACGATTAGATACCTTCAGATACAAATCTTCAATTCATTTCCAGATACTAATATAGACACACTAACAAATAATTGATGAGATAACGATCATTCTGTTTAAGATTTGTCTGGCAAGAGCAAGTGAATGAAGAGGTAAAGGGAAGTGGAATAGTAAAGAGAAATTATATATGGGTTTGGTAATGGAGGAAATGTGTTGGCAGATGAGGGGCAATTGTTTATCAAAACAGGAATGCTTTCTGCATTTGTTCATAAGTAAATATGCCCCCATTTTAGTATTGGAGCACGTCATATATATCCATAGGAAGAAATTTTTTAAAAATTTTAAATACATACGTCACAGAGTAACGACAGAATAAGATATGGCAAATTTCTACATTTTAAACTGCATTTACCTTAAGAGTGCTGAAAAAGTGGGCTGCTTTGGTTTTTAGAGGCCCAAGATACCAGTACCTGAGAAAGATCAAGATAAAAATCTAATTAGAATATTAAAAGAACTATCAGTGTGATAGATACCATTCATGACAGACAATACATGAGAATTACACCTCTACTGGAGAGTCTGCTGTGGAGGCTTGGGAATTGTGGCTCAGCATAAGAGAGTATTACAGCAAATTTTTAATCTGCATTTCAATGCTATGTCAAACAGTACGTAATTAGTTATACAGTAGATAGATGCTTGCAATTTACAAGGGATATATAATCAGAGTCTCCTTGAATCCCTAAATTCACAAGTATCACCATAACATATACTTTCAACCATAGAACACAGTTGAGTATACATTCAAGAGAGCAATGAGTAGAGGATGATAAAGCCACAATGAGATGCAGATGCTGGGTGATCTGATGTGTCATTCACATGCTAAATGACTGGATCCTGTATACCATGTCCTCTCTCACACACAAACATGCAATTAAAATTTGTAAATCAGCATAATTTCCCATTACTCATATCATGCAGCTTTAAAATGGCAGATGTTAAATCTAGGAGCGAGGCAGGTCTACTTCATATGGCTAAATACAGAAAAGCGACTGAAGAGAGAAAGATGACGAGTTGGAATTAGAAAAGTGGCAGAAAGTAGAATCCTCTCTTAAAACTTACCTGCCACCTGCCAGCCCATCTTAATTGCTCCCTAGTTGATTCTGATCAATATGCATTTACTTAGCACTTACTACACATATGGAGGAAACAGAAGAAATATAGAGTATAAAATCTCTCCCTTTGAGGGTTTATAATTTGAGAAAATAAAGCCCCAAAAAGGAACAGAAAACAATAAATGACTATATATGTATACATAAATATATGACATGGTATAAACTGATCACTATTTATGGTTAGGAGAGTCAAGAAGGGACAAGAAATCATTAAGAGCCTCAAATCACTAGAGCAGTGATGCTTGTGTAATGAAGAAGAAAGTAAGGGCATGGAATTTAGAGCAATGGGCTGGACTGAGATATACCAAAGATGGAAAGAAATCATTCTGGGCAAGAGGAAAAGCAAAGGTGCAGGAAACACTCAGAATAGCAGCCAGAGCAAGAGCTTAAAAGTAAAGATACATAACCAGGTAATTAGGGGTGATGATGGATTGAGCTGGGCCTTGAGTGCCGGAATAAGGAGTTTAAATATACCCAAAGAGCAATGTAGAGCTATTCTAATTATTATTTGGGTTTATATTGTTATGCCTCTAATGAGGGCCTTGATCATCTGATTTTTTTTAAGCTTACTTAATAATCTGCTACTTTTCCTGGTTAGCCAGAGAGAAACACATCCCTACTAAGGCAGTTGACTTCTAAACTGTCCCAGTTCCCTTCATCTCTATTAATAGCAAATTTGGATGCTACGCTTCTAGTCTTCCTATGGCCAGCTAGTAAATCATTTCTCACATCCCTATTGTTTCTTCCATGACACACAGAGCGACTCAGTGGATAGTCCTAGTCGAGATACTAGATAACAACCAGAATTTTAAAATTCATTGTTCAGAAATCAATCAAAATGTGGGTAAATATGTGAAATGGGCAAGGATTCCTAAAGGGGCTGACCTGTGCTTCTGCTTAATTGTCAATTAATACATTTTAGAAAGCAATTTGTTCTCACCAGACTTTTTCAGCGAAAACTAGGCAATTCTTCTTGGTGAGTTGCTGGTATTTGAGATTACAGATCAAATTCAAGGTAACTTGTGGAGTCAAGATACCATGGCATACTTGCAAATAAAAAGATGTGAATATTAAATCATGCAGTATGTAAAAGACTTCAGTAATAGCTTTCTTTTGACATTCCACTATCAGGAACTTCATTAGCAGGAATAACAAAGTGAAACAAGTGAGAGAAATTTCCGTAAAGAAAGTGTGGCAAGAATGCCTATGAAATAAAAGAGGAGTTTCTTGATAAAAGCTATGTGTGAGATCAATCAGAATTCATTTAAACTACACTAAAATTGCAGGCCTGTTTTTAAGAAAAGGTAAAGAAAAAGCACCACCCACTGGATATGAGGTGAGCCTCCCATGGCGCCTCCTCCAGCCCCACCTCAGGAAGCCTGTGCTGTTACACTACCTCTCCACATCAGACAGAACACGACACACCTCCTGTCCAAGCCAACAGCTCCATTTTCACAATGAATTCTCCAAAAATAAGCCCATTCCCATGAAAAGCCAGTGGTGGCCCTCTAATCACCTCAACGGGCCTGCTTCTTTCATCTCACAACACAACCAGGCATCCGCCTTTCTTCCTTCTCTGAAAGAGGCAGCCTGTGGTCTCTCAATCTGCTAGGCCTTCAAAAAGAACACCTCTCAGGGACAGTCTTCCAAACACGGTAAAAGTTCCAGAGGGCTGTGGCCCCAGCGGTGCCTTTCACTTGGTACCCAGCTAAGCAGGCTGCAGGGTGATGGGCAATCCGGTTCCCCTTCAGTCTAGCTTAAGCCCAACCTACAATCAAATATTATGTTTAGAAATAGAGACATACTCTTCTCCTCTTTAGCTACCACCAAAATAGTGTAGAGGAAACTGGAACATTCCTTAACCTTTCCGCATGTAAGATATAAACCTCTACCTCTATTATTCATACATAATTCAACCTCCAGGCCCACCAAATTTATTCCTAGAAGATCACTGTATGTTGAAATCTCAAAGACAGAAACAGAATAAGAAGGTTTTTTTTTTTAAATAATCATCACACATCAATACAATAATCCTTTACTTGCTAACTTTGACGCCAGCATCTGTGAAGGATCCCCATCGAAGGCCAGTCATTGCAAACACAGGTTGTTCCTTTTCACCCTGGAAGTTAAATACATTTAATTTCAATTAATGATTACAATAACTTGGAACTCTATACAGGTAAGTACCCAGCAAATGTTCGTGGCCTACTTTTCATCAAACCAAAATTCTAAAAAGGATGTTCAAAATCTAAGAAATTAACTCTGTGAGTGCTTAGTAAAAGTACTTGAATAAACCATACTGTAAAATGAAACAAATTTTTATATATTAGGCCTCATGAATCTGCTGGCAAGGAAACATATTATACTTCCGACTGTAAATTAAGGAGTACTTAACTATGCTGGTCCTTGGACCAATTAGTCAAGTCAGTCAGAATTTCCTCTCTCTCATATACTTGTCCAAGATAAAGGTAATTTAAGCCTGCATTCTCTTTAGAGGCCCAAGAGTACTCAAGTAAGATCAGAGTCCTGGTACTCTAATCTAGTCCTGGTATTTTCAGATATGTATGTTTCACCTGCATATCTGAAACTATGGCCAGATACTGGTGATAACAAGTCAGAATAAAAAGTGATTTGGAAAAAAATAAAAATAAAAAGAGAAAAAAAAAGTGATTTGGATTTAGTCCAATGCTTTATGGCCAAATAGTGCATATTACAATCAGTGAGTTTCTCATAAATCAGTGAATTAAGCAATATATAGAAAACACACAATAGAGCCACTGCCTCTAAGAGTTTATACTCCCTGAGGGACCTTCCTTAAAGGACAAACAATATATATAGTAGGATTCTCAGGGGGCTTTTCCCGTAGCACAGAATTACACCTAAAGCCCAAGAGTACTCCCACATTCGAAAGAAAGCTGACAAATGCTAGACACAACTCCACAGAACATGCTCAACAGGCACAAAAGCAGCTCGATTTCCACCATGTCCTCATTACACCCAGTATAAGCCAAAGATTAGGAACTGAAGGAGAATCCTAGGCATGGCAAGTTGCTGGCTGAGAGAAAGTATGCAAAGTCTTCTCGTCAGGGGAGTGAGTGCTTCCCTCTCAATCCCACTTCAATCCCACGTTCACTCCTGTTCCCACTCCACCAAAACCAAGTGAGAGGTTTCTAGGAGAATCACACACAAATAGGGGTAGCCTACAAGAAAAAGACACTGGCCTCTCAATCTTTGATCATCTATCTGTTCAAGCAGATTGGCTATTCTGCTCTCTGCACCTGCATAAGCAAGGGAAAAGGGAACTAGAGAGAGAGATGGCAGAGCAAAGAGGTGATGGTGAGACAACTCACGACTGGCACAGCCAGGATGTATTAGTCTCCTGGGTGCCACATGCAAATTGTGGAAGACAGCAGGGCTTTGAGCCATCCTAAATATATTAAGCTAATATTTCATTCATTTATTTTGTTCATGGAATTATCATTAATGAATATATATTATATATTAGAGACTAGTGATAAAAAAAGTCTACCTTCAAAGAGCTCATGGTACAATGGGGGGTATTCAGACACAGAAATAACAATACAAGTTCAGAGAACAGAGATATGTATCAAGTATTACAAAAGTACAGAACAGGTGCAACTGTATAACGAGTCGGGGAGCAAAGGAGATGAATGGTCAAGGAAAACAATATAAATTTTAAAACAAAACATAAATTAAATTTTAGAGAATAAAGTAAAATCTGAACAGAGCAATTATTAGTAAGGGGATTGAATCAGTAATCAAAAACCTCCCGACAAACAGAAGTCTAGGACCAGATGGCTTCACTGATGAATTCTACCAAACATTCAAAGAAAAAGTAATTCAAATCCTTCTCAAACTCTTCCAGAAAATAGAAGAGGAGAAGAGAACTCTTCCAAACATTTCATGAGGCCAGCATTACCCTGATAACCAAAACCAGACAAGGATGCCACAAGAAAAGAAAATTACAGGCCAATATCCCTGATGAACATAGAGGAAAAAATCCTCAACAGACTATGAGCAAATCATATGCAACAATATATTAAAAGGATCATACGCCACCACCAAGTAGGATTTATTCCAGGGATGCAAGAATGGTTCAACATCCGCAAATCAGTCAATGTGATACACCACAGTAACAAAGTGAAAGATAAGAATCACATGGTCTCTCAACAGATGCAGAAAAAGCATTTCACAAAATTCAACATCCATTTATGATAAAAACTCTTAACAAAGTGGCTACAGAGGGAATGTACCTCAACATAATAAAGGGCATATATGACATATATGTTAGCCCATAGCTAACATCACACTCAGTGGTGAAAAGCTGAAAGCCTTTCCTCTAAGATCAGTAACCAGAAAAAAAGGCCCACTCTGGCTACTTTTATTCAACACAGTACTAGAAGTCCTAGCCAGAGCAATTAGGCAGGAAAAAGAAATAAAAGGCATCCAAATTGGAAAGGAAGAAGTAAAACTGTCACTATTTGCAAATGACATGATATTTATATACAGAAAATCCTAAAGACTCCATCAAAAAAACTGTTAGAACTAATAAACAAATTCAGTAAAGTTTGCAGGACAAAATCAATACACAAAAACCTATAGTATTTCTATATACTAATAACTAACTACCAGAAAGACAAATAAAGAAAACAATTCCATTCACAATGGCATCAAAAAGAATAAAATATCCAGGAGTAAATTTAACCAAGGAGATAAAGACTTTATATTGAAAACTACAAGACATTAAACAATTGAAGAAGACACAAATAAATGGAAAGATATTCTGTGCTCATGGATTGGAAGAAGCAATGTTGTTAAAATGTCCATACTACCCAAAGCAATCTACAGATTCAATGCAATCCCTATTAAAAGTCCAATAGCAGTTTTCAAAGAAATAGAACAAATAATTCTAAAATTTGTATGGAACCACAGAAAACCCAAATAGCCAAAGCAATCTTGAGAAAGAACAAAGCTGGAGGCATTACACTCCCTGATTTCAAACTATATTACAAAGCTATAGTAATTAAAACAGTATGGTATTGGCATAGATCAATGGAACAGAGAAGCCAGAAGTAAACCCAGGCATATATGGCCAATTAATTTATGAGAAAGGAGCCAAGAATATACAATGGGGAAAGGACAGTCTCTTCAATAAATGGTGCTGGGAAAACTGGACAGCCACATGCAAAAGAATGAAACTGTACCACTTATCTTACACCACACACAAATATTCACTCAAAATGGATTAAAGACTTGAATGTTTAAGACCTGAAACCATAAAAGTCCTAGAAGAAAACATAGGCAGTAAGCTCCTTGACATAGGTTTTGGTGATGATCTTTTGAATCTGACACCAAAAGCAAAAGCAAAAATAAATAAGTGAGACTATATCATACTAAAAAGCTCTGCACAGCAAAGGAAATCATCAATAAAATGAAAAGGCAACCTACTGAATGGGAAAAAATAGTTGCAAATCTGCTAAGGGGCTACTATGCAAAATACATAAAGAGCTCATACAACTTAGCCAAAACCCCAAATAAATCCAATTAAAAAATGGGTAGAAGATCCGAATACATATTTTTCTGAAGAAGACATACAGATGGCCAGCAGGTACATAAAAAAAGATGCTCACCATCATTAATCATCAGAGAAATGCAAATCAAAACCACAAGGAGATATCACTTCACACCTGTTAGAATGGCTATTATCAAAAAGACAAGAAGTAACAAATGTTGGTGAGGATGTGGAGAAAAGGAAACCCTTGTGACCCATTGGGAGGAATGTAAATTGGGGCAGCCACTATGGAAAATAGTATGAAGTTTCCTCAAAAAATTAAAAATAGAACTACCATATGATCCAGCAATTCCAGTTTTGGTATTTATCCAAAGAAAATGAAAACACTAACTCAAAAAGATATAGGTACCCCTATGTTCACTGCAGCATTATTTACAATAGCTAAGACATGGAAACAACCTAAGTGTCAACTGATGGATGAATGGATACAGAAATTGTGGTATATCTATACAATGGAATATTATTCAGCCATAAAAAAGAATGAAATCTTGCCATTTGCAACAACATGGATGGACCTCAAGGGCATTATGCTAACTGAAATTAGTCAGAGAAAGACAAGTACTGCATGATCTTTCTTATATGTGGAACCTTAAAAAACAAGTTCATAGTTACAGAGACTGGACTGGTGGCTGCCAGAGATGTGGGGTGGGAGGCAAAAAAAATGCAATTAACTATATATATATATATATATATATATATTTCTTTTTTGTTTTGGTGAGGAAGATTGGCCCTGAGCAAACATCTGTGCCAATCTTCCTCTATTTTTTTTTTTTTAAAGATTTTATTTTTTCCTTTTTCTCCCCAAAGCCCCCCGGTACATAGTTGTATATTCTTCGTTGTGGGTCCTTCTAGTTGTGGCATGTGGGACGCTGCCTCAGCGTGGTCTGATGAGCAGTGCCATGTCCGCGCCCAGGATTTGAACCAACGAAACACTGGGCCGCCTGCAGCGGAGCGCACAAACTTAACCACTCGGCCACGGGGCCAGCCCCGAATCTTCCTCTATTTTGTATGTGGGACGTCACCATAGTGTGGCTTGATGAGTGGTGCATAGGTCCACACCCGGGATCCAAACCCACGAATCCCAGGCCGCTGAAGCAGAGCATGTGAACACAACCACTATGCCACCACGCTGGCCCCCTAACTATATTTTTTGATCCAGCATACGTGTGTGTGTGTGTGTGTGTGTGTATCTTTATATATCCTGGATTCATTCTTTTATTTATTCGTTATAATTTTTGAAGATCTACCTAGGAGGTTCCCAAAAGTGAGCTAAGCATTATCCAGTATTGAAGGAGAATGAAACAAGGCTGAATCCTATAGTATTGGGCTAAGGAAGATGCATGCTAATTAAAGAAAAAGAGAGAGAGAGAGAGGCCAGGCCCCTTGAGGAAGGACACTGCAATACAATAGCAAGTGTATACCCTAGTGATTTCTCCAGTCCTTCCCTAAAAAGGAAAAAAAAGAATAAGGTTCTGTACCTAGATCAGGAGAGGTTGAGAAGAGGGGTAGAGAGAAAAGAAACAAAAGAAAGAATGTTCTAGCCGACAAGGGAGAAACAACACTATGTGAGTTTCCCCTATCTACGGGAGGATTTCCCAAATGTTTCATAAGATGTTAATAAATGTTACATCTAATGATGATGATGATGATGATGATGATGACAGAAGATTCCATGGTGAAATAAGCTGAGGAAATACCAAACTTATCTGGTTTGAAACAAGTTCTGTTTATTGCAGCTCTTTTTAGTCTTTAATAAGTTAATGTACATTATAACTTTCCAAAAGGAGAAATACAATATACAGTTTCCTGAGTTGTTAACTGTGCAACCTTTCTCAGAAGACATTCTGCATACCTACTATTCCTCGGGGGATGCTGTTCTAAAACATATAGTGTAAGGAAGAAGCACTGGGATGTGTACTCAAGACCTCCTGAACGTTGCTCTAAGACTTTTCTCTTTCTTCATCTGGGGGGAAGAATTTTAGGAATATTCTGTTAAGATTAACTGAAAAGCCTTGTAACCTTAAGGTTCCACTGATTTGGGGTGCTATATCCTAGCAAAGGGTCAGAATGGCTCTGGACAACAGGAAATGGGTGTGAAAGATCTAGAGAAGCAGATGGGCAAAGAGCCCTCAGGATTTAGAGGAGTCAGCAGTGGAGAGACTGGTCCTCGTTGGGGTTCACACAAACACAGGAAAAAATAAGCAAGGTCAGATGGACAGAGTGAA
Source organism: Equus asinus (assembly GCF_041296235.1). NCBI lineage: Eukaryota > Metazoa > Chordata > Mammalia > Perissodactyla > Equidae > Equus > Equus asinus. Next base: position 194,298,675 of record NC_091790.1, on the reverse strand, counting down.
GCCAATAGACAAAGTACCACTGTATCTTAGCCCAGTCAAAGTCTGGGTGATAGTCAAGATTACGAGATGGAGAGGTCAGCAAACAAGAAGAGATACAGAAAGACAGGCACACAGCCAGATCTTAACAGTAAAGGAGATATGCTGCCTCAAGTCATAGATCCCTGGAGAGAGTAAATCCCTGAGAGAAGATGGCCTAGATGTTTGCAGAGGAAAGTAACTAGGAGACCTGGTTGGAATAAAAGCTCAAGGAACAGTGACAAGAAAACAATTCTTGTCAACTAGATAGGTGCCTAATCTAGGAATTTTAGGGATTCTCGATGAAGAGAAAGAAACAAGGCAGAAGGAGCCTGAGGGGGTTCGGAAGCAGCTCTAAGTATCATCTTAAGAGAATGATCAGAATCAGGGTTTTACAGAAGGAAGCCATGTAATTAGCAAGGAATGAGAAATAGGGGAAAGGGAGAGATTCTAACTTCTCACCACCTCCCTATCCTCTTCATCTGGTTCTGGGTTGGCAGGGTCTAAGAGTCCAACTGAAAGAGCAAAAAAGAAAGCACTAGAAAAAATTCCACAGATCTTTCCAATAGTTACTTAAAAGTCAAGTACTAGGTGTTATAGATGTCCACATGGGAAAAATGCCCTTTAAAAATCATGGGATGGTACCAAGTGATAGCACCTGGACAAAACAGTGAAGTGGAAAGGGCAATGGACCATAAGACAGAAAATCGAGATTCTACCTCTGTCTCCAGCACAACTAGACATATGACTAGATAATTTTGTTTTTAGTTGTCAAATGAAGATATCGATACACATCTTGCCTTCCTCACTCAGTTGGGGGTCCAAATGAGATGTGAACACACGCTAACAATGTAAAAAGCTAGATATACAAAGCATTATTATAGCTTCCAAGGACTATTTCTTTTATCTTTGGAAAATCTTCAGTTACACGTTTAACTGGGTTTGGGTTTGTTTTTTAAAAGAAGAGGAATCTGGTATGAGGCTTTATCTATAATGTCTATGGTATCAGGTTTCATCTATAATGCTTTTCCCCATATTCTGAAAGCAATTTCCAGAAATAAGGGAAAAAGAGAAGACAAGTTCAGCTTAGCAGGGTGCCTCAGAAACCACAGCAGAGGCTGTTGTACTATATTTTCTAGGAATTGATTTTAAAAGTTTTCTGCTTCCTGGGCTGTGTCATGAATATACAGAGCCTGTGGCAAATGTGATACTGGCTTCATCAATTCACAAAATCAGTATATGTGAAAGAAAAACATAAAGGAGACAAGGGACATGTAAATACAAGTACAATCAAGAATTCCCAGTTAAATCCTAATTACTCTGGAATGTATTGCTTCTCATACATATATAAGAAGCCGTAAATCACTCAGTTGTATATCCTGATTCACCTCCTTTGATAATAACAATATTTTCAAATAATGTCTTCATAGATGTCGATCTAGTACCTTTCCCAGGCCAGAATTTCTTTCAGCATAGCCCTTCCAATTTGTGAAAACAATTTAGCTTTATTATATAAGGAAGCAATTGCAACTTAAATCACTTTTATCATGACCAATGAGGTCATGGTGGAGAGTCCCACCATCACTGCATGAAGAACAAAGGAAAATAAAAGGAAAATTGGCTGCAAGCTCATGGGTTCTCCAGTCGTAAACATGCAGATAGCAAATGCTATATAACTAACATTTTAGGATTGAAGTTTGGAATCACGACACAGCGTGACCGTTCTTTCACAGATATCAGGAAACCCAAATGAAGGTAAAATGTTCACAGCCTCTGGAGGACAACCTGAATGCAGCCGGTACGTTTGAAGGCTAAACCTGAGTGAAGTACACAGGGCTCACTGTTTATAGGACTATTTGGCTTTATGGCTCAGCCTTCTTAGGAATCTGCCTTTTCCAGGGGGGTAAAAAAAGACGTTTAGATGAAGAACAAATAGTTACTTAACTACTATCCAGTGAGAATATCTTTTTTCTAGGAATTAAACCCTTTTTAAAGAAAAGATTCTAATCAAGAATCAGGAATGGCTATTGGGTTTTCTTCTCTACAAAATTTTTATTTTGATAAAATGTCAAACCAAAAAATGTTTTCTATGTATAATGGACACCATTTACATCTTTCACCCAAATTCACCAACTGCCAACATTTCCCCATATTAGCTTTATCTGTGTATGTATGTTTGTAGCACTGTTAAATTATTTGCAAATAAATTGCAGACTTCATGATCTTTCACCCCTAAATATTTCAGCAGCATCCCCTAAGATAAGGACACAACACACATAACCATATATACCATCGTCACTCTCAAGAAATCTAACATCAACATACAGTATTTAACATATAGTCCATGTTAAAATATCTCTAATCCAATAATATCTTTTATGGTTGTCACTATTTTTATTTTTCCAATTCCAGAATCATATACTGTATTTAATTATGATATTTCTTAGTTTCCTTTAATCTTTTTTTTTTTTTTTTAAAGATTTTATTTTTTCCTTTTTCTCCCCAAAGCCCCCTGGTACATAGTTGTGTATTCTTCGTTGTGGGTTCTTCTAGTTGTGGCATGTGGGACGCTGCCTCAGCGTGGTCTGATGAGCAGTGCCATGTCCGCGCCCAGGATTCGAACTAACGAAACACTGGGCCGCCTGCTGCGGAGTGCGCGAACTTAACCACTCGGCCACGGGGCCAGCCCCTAGTTTCCTTTAATCTTAATCTCTACCTTCCTTTGGATTTCATGACCTTGACATTTTTGAAAAGGCCAGACCAATTATTATTTTTAGAAAGCTCCACAATTTGGATTTGATTATTCTCTCCTTATTAGATTCAGTTAGATTCAGATTAGTTAATGTTTTGGGCAGGAAACTACATAGGTGATGCTGTCTCATTCTCAATATATCACATCAGGAGGCAGATAATGTCTATTTGTCCCATTATTGATGATGCTAAGTTTGATCATTTGGTTAAGGTGGTATATATGCTAGATTTCTCTACTATAAAGATGTATTTTTTTCCTTGTAATTATTAAGTATTCTGCAATACTTTGAGACTGTCTCTTCAAAAGTCTTGGAAACTTTTATTAGGAAATGGTATTGAGAGACCAAAATCTGGGTGCCAGGTACACTCAATGCTTTTGGGTGTCATTGCTTCTAAGCCCTTTCAATGGGCATAGCCAGCAAATATACTGCTAAAACAATTCATGAGTTCATCTGTCAATCAATAAGAAAATGTTAGACAAGCCAATAGAAAAATGTGAAGTTCTGCTCCCATCTAGGTTGTAAGAAGCTACAAAGAACATTGTTCTCACCCTAAAAGTGAGAAAAAGCCAGATAATCTACAAGATCATAATTTTTCTTAAACCTATCAGAGAGCTGAGATTGCAAGACAACCAAGTAACCTGAATTCCAAAGACAAGCCCCTCCAAAGCACAGACGGGACATGAGAAAGGTTTCACCTTTGGCAGAGCATGGGAGAAAGAGGTGGCCACGATATAGTCAGGGAAGATGAAATCAGTCACTGTCCTAAGTGCTCTGTATTGAGTAGCTCTTTTAATACTCAAAACAACCACATGAGATACAGAAGTTACTTGAAGTCCAAAGGTAATCAATAGAAGAAAGAAAAACAGTGATACAAATATATTGAAAGGAGTTATAGAGGAATTCTTATAACAAAGAGGTCAAGAGACAAAATCCAAAACTGATAAATCAAGAAGTAGTATCATATACTTAACACTACTGAACACCTAAAAATGGTTATGAAGGTAAATTTTATGTTTTGTGGGGGTTTTTTTAACTTCAATTTTAAAAAGTAGCATCATGAGCATATTAATTAGTGATAACAACTACAATAAACCAGTAAAATTATTTTTCCCTGGGGAGTTATACTTGGGATAGGAAAGGGTAACAAGAGGGACTATTATTTTCATTAGAATCTCATTTGAACTGCTACATTTTACTTTCTTTAACATGTGTGTATTGCTTTGTTACTTTTTTCAAACTTGAAGAAAAGACTTTACCTTGATCTGCAAGACATCAAGTGGAACTGTCTCTCCTTTCACGATGGCAAGTGTAGCATCTGTAATGTGTCTAAAAGATAACCAGAAAGAAATGGTCACGCTGTGAAAAATAAGCAACACCTCCCTCCAAAACACACACACGCAAACTACATTCCTGCCCAGAGTACCAACAGTTGGGTCAGGAAAAAGATTTATTCCTTCAAAATATTCCAAGAAAAGAATTACTGATACAAGTATAGTGGAAGGCTCTGATATAGACTCAAAGAGAAGGCTTTGGCGAAGAGAAGTTTATACAAAGAACGAATCCTTTATTTACTTCACATTTACTGGGTCTCTACAAAGTGTCTGACTCTCATCACTGGAAAATATGATACTTCAATAATAATAATATAACAATATTTTTCATTCATTACAAGAAATTCAAGCACTTGAAAAAACAATACTTCTTTTCACTCTAAGAACCCAAAGGGTAACTAAAGAACAGGATTTGTTGGAGTAATCGCAGCAAAATACAATCCTGATGTACTTCATTTTCATTGCTGATTCTTTTGTTCACAGACACAGACTGTTTCTATCTACATTCTGATCGACAGTTGAAAAGTCTATAGGTGAAAAAGGCATGTACTACCGACATCCATTCAGGGCACGTGGAACTGTGCCAAGCTTAGAAGCAGTTCTGGGGTTCATATTCTAATTAGAATCAAGGTCAGACATATTAACACACAACAGATCGTCAGCAAAAGAAATATTAAGTCAACAAGCGGCCAGACAATAAGATATTTGCTCTTGGGGCAGAGAGAAGGAGTAAACCCACATCACTTTCCTTGCCCAGCATGCACAGCCCTCCGGTCACCTAAACGCTGTCTCTTTGCATGCCTGGCTACTCCCATCCTTCAGACCTTGGCTGAAATGTCCCAGCCTAGAGAGGTCCTTCCCTGTAATTCCCTATCACTGAACCGTATTCATTTTCCTTCACAGTAGATCACAATGTATATTTTTTAATTTACATCTTTATCATCTGCCTCCTCCTAGAGACCGAAAGTTCCACAAGGTGAGTAATAATCTACATCCATTTATTGACTGATATAAAACCTACACCTAGCACAGTGCATGGCACATAATAGGCAATCAACATTTGATAAACAAATGGGTTTATTCTATAGAATTTCAAGGATAGAAAAAAGTACAGAGAATAGACGGTGTCAAGATGGAAGCACAGGCGGACTCTGAACTCACCTCCTCCCACGGACACAACAAATTTACAACCACTCTTGAAACAATTGCCTCTGAAAGAGAACTGAAAACTGGATAAGAAGAACACCCATAACAAGGGACAGTCCTGACTGAAGTGGAAGAGGCAGAAATTCCTTTCTGGAGAGGGAAAAAACACCTTCTGGCCACTGCACTTCAGGGTCAGCCGGGAGCAATCTTAAGGTATGAAGCCTTCAGTGGAGGAGTGGGGTATCTGAGTTGGGGAGCATTACCACAATAAGCAGCTTTTGGACTCAGCACAACCAATACAAGTGTCATAACATCTGGCTTTGCTGGCTATTGACTACAATGGGCAATACCCCCAGAAAAGCTATAGGACATAAGGGAAAAACACGCCTGCTCTTAAAGGGCCCACACACAAATTCACCCATTTCAGAAAGCAACCTAAAAGAAAGGCGCACAGTCCTTTGGTGAAAAGAAACTCACTTGATAGGATCTGGGCACATCTCAGGGAGAGGTGAGACCTCCCCAGCCTGGGACCACCCCCAGGTACTGAGACATGGAGGCAGTCGTTATTGTGACCTAGTACAGGCGTGCTGACACAGACGCTGGTAGATGCCATTAGAGTTTCTTCCCCTGGGCTGCTGGCACAGGGGTCTGCCTCACCCACCAGCATGGATTTAATCCAGCTCAGCCAGGGCAGGCAGCCCACCCTAGAGACTGGCCCCATCCAACGGCAAGCCCTCAGGCAACTTGTAGGCCCACATAGGTGAAGCGCCTGGAACCTCTGCAGCCAAGTGAGTAGGTCTATTTCCATGGGGCAGGGTGTGCATGAGGGGTGGCTGTGTTGGTGGAGTGTGTGGGGCCTCTTCAGGGAGGTGAATGGGCCCACTTCAGTGGGTCAGGGCACCTGCGTGGGGCAAGAGTGTATTGATGGGGTGTGTGGCCCTGTGGGCAGTGGGGCTTGTCAGCTGCAGCAGACTTGCGCTCCTCAAACAGCCACATAAAGGAGTGGCCCTACCTTCCAAAGCCCAAAACAATTGGGTGCTCTCCCCTGCCTGGGACCAGCCCCACTCATCTGTAATCCTGAGAGAGTTGACAACAGCCTTGCAGCAGGCTGGAGGCCTACAGCAATTGTAAGCCCCTGAGCCTAGCAAACAGTCGTGCAGGGGCCTACTCACTTAATAGAAAAACTGTAACAGGAATGTGCTATTAGACCCTGCAGCCAACTGTGCGGAGGCTCCCCATGCCCAATAAAATGACTGAAGGGACCATAGCTGCCACACACAGCTGAGCATTACAACCAGCCAGCCAGGGAGACAGCATAGCATCCCTGGGCACCTGCAGCAAGAGCAACCCTGCCACAACAGAAGGACGCATGGAGCACACACAGGGGTCACTCCTGGAATATTTGAAACTGGTGACAAGAGGAAAGCACACTGCTGGGCCTCATAAGTCATCTCTTACATAAGGCCACCTCTCTAAGATCAGGAGACGTAGCTGATCTACCTAATACAAAGACATAAGCACAGAGAAAGAGGCAAAATGAGAACTCAAAGGCATACATTCCAAGTAAGAGGACAGGACAAAAACTCAGAAAAAGAACTAAAATAAACAGGGATAAACAATCTACCTGACTAAGAGTACAAACTAATAGTCATAAGTATGCTCACTGATCTTGGAGAAGAATGGATGAACTCAGTGAGAACTTCAACAAAGAATTGGAAAATATAAAAAAGAACCAATCAGAAGTGAAGAATACTGGAACTGAAAAATTCAATAGATGGACTCAAGAGCAGAGCAAGTGACACAGAAAAACAGATCAGCAAGCTGGATGAAAGACTAGAGGAAATCACCCAAGTTAAACAGATAAAAGAAAAAAGAATTAAAAAGAATGAGGACAGTCTAAGGGACCTCTGGACAACATCAAGCACAAATATCTGTATTAAAGGTGTCCTAGGAGGAGAAGAGAGACACAAAGGGGCAGAGAATCTATTCAAAGAAGTAATAGCTGAAAACTTTCCTAACTTCAGGAAGGAAACAGACATCCAGGTACAGGAAGCACAGAGAGCATCAAACAAGATAAACCCAAACAGGTCCACACCAAGACACATTATAATTAAAATGTCAAGAATTAAAGATAAAGAGAGAATCTTTAAAACTGCAAGAGAAAAGCAACAAGTTACTTACAAAGGAAATCCATAAGGCTATCAGCTGACTTCTCAGCAGAAACCTTACAAGCTAGAAGGGAGTGGTATAATATATTTAAAGTGCTGAAAGGAAAAAACCGACAGCCAAGAATACTCTACCCAGCAAGGTTATCATTCAGAATGGAAGGAGAGAGAAAGAGTTTCTCAGACAAGCAAAAACTAAAGGAGTTCATCACCAAGAAACCAGCCTTGCAAGAAATGCTAAAGAGACTTATACAAGCAGAAAAGAGAAGACCACAAATAGGAATAAGAAAATTATTTAAAAACAAGAAACACAATAAAATCACTGGTAAAGGCAAATATACAGTAAAGGAAGCAGATCAACCACCTAAGAAGCTAATATGAATGTCAAAAGACAAAAGTACTTAAATTATCTATTTCCATGACAAGAGGGTAACGGATACACACGCACAAAAAAAAAGGTTAGGTTATGATATCAAAAACAAAAAATGGAGGAGGAGGGGAGTAAAAGCGTACAGCTTTTAACAAGAGGTCAAACTAAGAGATCATCAACTTAATATAGATTGCTGTATACGTAGATTATAATATGAACCTCATGGTAATCACAAACAAGAAACCTATAATCAACATACAAATAATTAAGAGAAAGGAACCCAAACATAATACTAAAGAAAGCCATCAAACTACAAAGGAATAGAGCAAGAGAAGAAGAAAGGAACACAGAAGAACCACTAAAACACGCAGAAAAAAAGTAACTTATCAATAGCTACTTTAAATGTCAACGGATTAACTGCTCCAATCAAAATGCATAGAGTAGCCGACTGGATAAAAAAACAAGACCCACATATATGCTGCATATGAGAGACACACTTTAGACCTCAAGACACTCACAAACTGAAAGTGAAGGGATGGAAAAACATACTCCATGAAAATGGCAGTAAACAGAAAGTTGGGGCAGCAATACTTCTATCAGACAAAATAGACTTTAAAACAAAAACTGTAACAAGAGAAAAAGAAGGGCACTACATAATGATAAAGAGAACAATCCAAGAAGAGGATATAACAATTGCAAATATCTATGCACCCAACATAGGAGCACCTAAGTATATAAGGTAATTATTAACAGACAAAAGGAGAAATAGACAGCAACACAATAACAGTAGGGGACTTTAACACTCCACTTACACCAATGGATAGATCATCCAAACAGAAGATCAATAAGGAAACATTGGCCTTAAACAACACATTAGACCAGATTGACTTAGTAGATATGTACAGAACATTCCATCCAAAAACCACAGAATACACATTCTTTTCAAATGCACATGGAACATTCTCTAGGATAGATCACATATTAGGCCACAAAACAAGTCTCAATAAATTTAAGAAGACTGAAATAATACCAAGCATCTTTTCTGACCACAACAGTATGAGACTAGAAATCAACTATAGGAAGAAACTCGGAAAAGCCACAAGTATGCAGAAATTAAACAAATGCTACTGAACAATGATTGGGTCAATGAAGAAATCAAAGGAGAAACCAAAAAATACCTGGAGACAAATGAAAATGAAAATACAACATACCAAAATTTATGGGATACAGCAAAAGCAGCTCTAAGGGGGAAGTTTGTAGCAATACAGGCCTACCTCAAAAACAAGAAAAATCTCAAATAATCTAACAGTGCACCTACAGGAATTGGAAAAAGAAGAACAAACAAAGCCCCAAATCAGCAGAAGGAAGGAAATAATAAAAATCAGAGCAGAAATAAATGAAATACAGACTAAAAAAGAAAAAAATAGAAAAAAAATCAATGAAACCAAGAGCTGGTTCTTTGAAAAGATAAACAAAATTGACAAGCCTTTAGCTAGACTCTCCATGAAAAAAAGAGAGAAGGCTCAAATAAATAAAATCAGAAATGAAAGAGGAGAGATTACAACAGACATCTCAGAAACACAGAAGATTATAAGAGAATACCATGAAAAGCTATCCACCAACATATTGGATAATCTAGAAGAAATGGATAACTTCTTAGAATCACACAACCCTCCAAAACTGAACCAAGAAGAAATAGAGAATTTGAATAGACTAATCACCAGTAAGGAGATCAAAACAGTAATCAAAAACCTCCCAAATAAAAGTCCAGGCCCAGACAGCTTCCCTGGTGAATTCTACCAAACATTCAAAGAAGACTTAATACCTATCCTTCTCACTCTTCAAAAAAATTGAAGAGGAGGGGAAGCTTCCTAACTCATTCTATGAGGCCACCATTACACTGATACCAAAACCAGACAAGGACAACACAAAAAAGAAAATTACAGACCAATATCACTGATGAACATTCATGCAAAAATCCTCAACAAAATACTAGCAAATCAAATACAACAAATACATTAGAAAGATCATACACCATGATCAAGCGGGATTTATTCCAGGGATGCAGGATGGTTCAACATCTGCAAGTAAATCAATGTGATACACCACATTAACAAAATGAAGAATAAAAATCACACAATCATCTCAATAGATTCAAAGAAAGGATTCGACAAGATACAGCATCCATTTATGATAAAAATTCTGACTAAAATGGGTATAGAAGGAAAATACCTCAACATAATAAAGGCCATATATAACAAACCCATAGCTAATATCATTCTCAATGGAGAAAAACTGAGAGCTATCCCTCTAAGAACAGGAACCTGACAAGGATGCCCACTTTCACCACTCCTATTGAATATAGTATTGGAAGTCCTGGCAAGATCAATCAGGCAAGAAAAAGAAATAAAAGGATCCAAAGAGAAGTCAAACTGTCACTATTTGGAGATGACATGATTTTATATATAGAAAACCCTAAATAATCCACCAAAACACTTTTAGAAATAATAAATGAATATAGTAAAGTTGCAGGATACAAAATCAACATACAAAAATCAGTTGCATTTCTATACACTAACAACAAAGTAGCAGAAAAAGAAATTAAGAATACAATCTCATTTACATTGCAACAAAAAAATAAATACCTAGGAATAAACTTAACCAAAGAAGCAAAAGACCAGTACACTGAAAACTATAAAACAATGCTGAAACAAATTGAAAAAGACACAAAGAAATGGAAAGATATCCCATGCTCATGGATTGGAAGAAGTAACATAGTTAAAACGTCCATACTTACTAAAGCAATCAACAGATTCAATGCAATCCCTATCAAAGTTCCAATGACATTTTTCACAGAAATAGAACAAAGAATACTAAAATTTATATGGAACAACAAAAGACCCCAAAAAGGGGACCAGCCCAGTGGAATAGTGGTTAAGTTCATGAGCTCTGCTTTGGCAGCCCAGGGTTCACCAGTTCAGATCCCAGGTGCAGCCCTACACACCACTCATCAAGCCATGCTGTGGTGGCATCTCACATACAAAATAGACAAAGACTGGTACAGATGTTAGCTCAGGGACAATATTCCTCAAGCAAAAAGAGGGAGAATGGCAAAAGACGTTAGCTCAAGGCCAATCTTCCTCACCAAAAAAGAAAAGGAAAAGGAAAAAAAGGACCCTGAATAGACAAAGGAATCCTGAGAAAAAAGAACAAAGCTGGAGGTATCACACTCCAAGATTTCAAAGTATACTACAAAGCTATAGTAATCCAAACAGCATGGTACTGGCACAAAAACAGACACACAGATCAATGGAACAGAATTGAGAGCCCAGAAATAAACTCACAAATCTATGGACAGCTAATTTTCAACAAGGGAGCCAAGTAGATACAATGGAGACAGGAAATTCTCTTCAATAAATGGTGTTGGGAAAACTGAACAGCCACATGCAAAAAAATGAAAGTAGACCATTTTCTTACACCATACACATAAATTAACTCAAAATGGATTAAAGACTTGAATGTAAGACCTGAAACCATGAACCTTCTAGAAGAAAACACAGGCAGTACGCTCTTCAACATCAGTCTTAGCAGCATATTTTCAAGTACCATGTCTGACTGGGCAAGGGAAACAATAGAAAAAATAAAAAAGGGGACTATATGAAAGTGAAAAGCTTCTGCGCAGCAAAGGAAACCATAAACGAAACAAAAAGACAACCTAACAATTGGAAGAAGATATTTGCCAACCTTATATCTGATAAGGAGTTAACATCCAAAATATATAAAGAACTCATACATTTCAACAAGAAGAAAACTAACAACCCAATTAAAAAATGGGCAAAGGGTCTGAACAGGCATTTCTCCAAAGAAGACATACAGATGGCCAACAGGCACATGAAAAGATGTTTAACATCACTAATTATCAGGGAAATGAGAATAAAAACTACTATGAGAAATCACCTCACACCCATCAGAATGGCTATCATTAACAAGACAGGAAATAGTAAGTGTTAGAGAGGATGTGGAGAAAAGGGAATCCTCACACACTGCTGATGGGAATGCAAACTGGTGCAGCTACTATGGAAAACAGTATGGAGATTCCTCAAAAAATTAAAAATAGAACTACCATATGATCCAGCTATTCTACTGCTGGGTACTCACCCAAAGAACAGGGAAACACGAATGCATAAAGACATATGCACCCCTACGTTCACTGCAGCATTATTCACAATGGCCAAGACTTGGAAGCAACCTAGGTGCCCATCAAGGGATGAATGGATAAAGAAGATGTGGTATATATACACCACGGAATACTACTCAGCCCTAAAAAAGGATGGAATCTGGCCATTTCTAACAACATGGATGTACCTTGAAGGTATTACACTACGCAAAATAAGTCAGAGGGAGAAAGTCAAATATTGTATGATCTCACTCCTAAATAGAAGATAAAATCAACAACAAACACACACACAGACATAGAGATTGGATTGGTGGTTATCAGAGGAGAAGGGGGGAGGGAGGGGGCCGATAAGGGTGATTAGGCTCATGTGGGAATGGGTGGATGATAATAGATTGTAGTTAGTCTTTGGGTGGTGAACATGATGTAATCTACACAGAAATTGAAATATGATGATGTACACCTGAATTATACTGTTATAAACCAATGTTACTGCAATTAAAAAGTACAGAGAACAGTATCATGAACTCCTATATATTCCTCATCCAGACTCAATAATTATCAGCTCATAGCCAGTGTTATTTTCTATCCTCCACTCACTTCCCTTAATCTATATCAATTAAAGCAAATCTCAGATATCTTAACACTTCATCCATAAATATTTCCTTATGTGTCTCTAAAAGACAAAGATTCTAAAAAATAAAATGCCATTATCATACATAAAATACTTAAACAATTCCTTTATATTAACATATATTTAGTCAATGTTGAAATTTCCCCAATTCTCTCATATAGATATTGTTTCTTTGTTCAAATCAGGATCCAAATAAGATCTATACGTTGCAATTGGTTTATACGTCTCAAGTCTCTTCTAATCTATAGATTCCCTCTCCTTTTCTTTTCCCTACTTGTTAAAGAAATCAGTTGTCTTATTGAGTTTTTAACAGTCTGAATTTTACTGATTGCACTCCCATGGTATTCACATGTGTCTCCATTCCCTGCATTTTCTAAAAATCTGTATCTAGAATAGAAAACCTGTATCAGATTCAGCTTTGAGTTTTTGGCCAGAATACTCCATAGGCGGTGGTGTGTACTCCCATCAGTAAGTATATAAAATCTGGTTGTCTTTCTTTTTGTGATGGAAGCAACCACTGATAATCATTGGCTGGGTTTACTAACTAACAGAGTTGTAAAACGGTGATGTTTTAATTCTGTTATTCTTTCTAATTATCTGGTCCACAAAGAGAAACTTTTCCTCATCAACAATTTGGGTACCCTGAAATACAGGTCATATAAGAAAAGTCAGGATAAGTGCTTGATTTGTTTCACTTTACCAATTTTCAAAATAAGTTGATTCCCTAATATCCTCTGAAAGAGACCAATGAGTTTTCCATTTTTATTTTTCTTAGTATTTTTATGAACTCATAAATAGATTTAAATACACTTGATGTTTCAATACATTACAGTTACTAACCTTACTGATACTCAAAATTGTCCCAAAGGAACGAATGCTAATGGTAGGGTACAAGGGTCAGTAGATAATTAGAATGAACGATGAGTAGCCACAGAAGGTCATGTCAACATGAACCAAACTGAGGAGAAACTAAAAGCTTTTCCCTAGTGCTTACTTACGCAACTGAAAGTATCTAAGTTTGAAAGAACTAGTTTAATATTTAAATTTTTTGTTTTAGGAAGATTAGCCCTAAGCTAACATCTGCCACCGATCCTCTTCTTTTTTGGCTGAGGAAGATTGGCCCTGACCTAGCATCTGTGCCCATCTTCCTGTATTTTATATGTGGGATGCCTGCTACAGCATGGCTTGATAAGCAGTGCGTAGGTCCGTGCCTGGGATCCAAACTGGCGAATCTGGAAGCCAAGGGAGCAGAACATGTGAACTTAACCACTACACCACCAGGCTGGCCCCAATATTTAAACATTTTTTTAAAGTCAGATTTATTGAGATATAATTTGTACACACTAAATTTTATCCGTTTAGGTATACTGTTTTATAAATTTTGACAAATGCCTATAGTCACGTAACCATCACCACAACCAAGATATATAACATTTGCAATATCCCAAAAAAGTTCCTTTATGGTCCTTTGTGGCCAATGCACTCCCTCCACCATCAGCTCCCGGCAACTACTGTCTATTTTCAGTTCTATAGCTTTGCCTATGGAACAGAAATAATTCAATTTAATTTAATTGAATAAAGTAAATTAAAAAGTAGGGAGCCTTTCCAGTTCAGCATTTTTAAACTTTCAGCATGAGTCTGAGATTCAGTCATGTTGTTGGTTGTACCAAGAGGTTTTCCTTTTATTGCTGAGTAGTGTTCCACTGTATGGATGTACCACAATTTGTTTATCCTTTCACCAGTTGATGGACGTTAGCACTGTTCCCAGGTTTTTGGCAGTTACAAATAAAGCCACTGTAAACATTCACGTACAGGTTTTTATATGGACAAATGTCTTCATTTCTCTTGGGTAAATATCTAGATTGCTGCTTATATGTTTAATTTTATAAGAAATTGCCAAACTGTTTTCCACAGTGACTGTATCATTGTGCATTTCCACCAGCAATATGAGAATTTCAGTTTTTCTGTGTATTTGTCAGCATTTGATGATGTCAGGTTTTTGTTTGGTTTATCTGTTTAAACCCTTCTAATAGATGCATCTCTTAGTGGATTTAATTTGCATTTTCCTAACGACTAACAAGGAATATTTTTTCACAGGCTTATTTGCCATCTATGTCTTTGGTGACATGTCTTCAAATGTTTTGACCTTCTTTCCATTAGGTTGCTCGTTTTCTTATTTTGAAGTTGTGAGTGTTCTCTGTGTATACTGGATATTGCTCCTTTATCAGATATGTGTCTTGCAAATATTTTCTCCCAGTCTGTGACTTGTCTTTTCGTTTTCTTAACAGTCCTTTTCAAAGAATAGAGGTTTTAAATTTTGCTGAAGTCCAAATTATCATCCTTGATTTTTATAGTTTCTGCTTTTTTTCCTACCTAAGAAATCATTGCCTAACCTGAGGTCACAAAGATTTTTCTTTAGAAGCGCTACAGTTTTAGATTTTACATACAGGTCTATAATCCATTTTGTGTTAACTTCTATATATACTATGAGCTATGGGTTGTGGTTATCTGATTGTTTCAGTACCACTTGTTGAAAAAAACTGTCCTTTTTCCATTGAATTGCTTTGGTGCCTTTGTCAAAAAACTGTGTCCATATATGTGTGGGCCTGATTCTGAACACTTTCTTCTATTGATCTATGTGTCTCTTCTTTTGCCTACACCACACTGTCTTAATTACTGTAGCTTTAGAATAAGTCCTGGAATCAGAAAGAGTAAGTCCTCAAACTTTGTTATTCTGGCTAATTATTCTGGCTATTCTGTTCCTTTATATTTCCACATAAATTATAGAATTTACTTGCCAATTTCTATAGTCTTCCGGAATTTTGATTGGGATTGTGTTGAATTTATAGATCAATTTGGAGGAAATGACATTTAAATATTGAGTCTTAAAATCCATGAACACAGATATCTCTCCACTTATTTAGGTTTTCTTCATTTCTCTCTTCAACATTTTGTAGTTTTCAGCACACAAATGTTACACATATTTTGTTAGATTTATCTCTATGTATTTCGTGTTTTTTGTAAAGGGTTAGCAATGTTAATATTCTATTGCCTTTATTGTTGTAGTTATATTTTAGAAAAATGTAGTAATTATTAATAAAGTAAAAGATTTATTATATCTTGAGTTTAAGTACAACTATAAGATAGGAGTCATGTAGAAATTACTTTAATTTCTATTAAAAAAAGTGTCATTTCGCTTTTTCGCTGCCTGACCGCAGCCATCATGAGTCGCGTGCGCACTCCTGGGAAGGGCCTGTCCTACTCAGCTGTGCCCTGCCGCCGCAGAATGCCCGCCTGGCTGAAGGTGACATCTGATGATGTGAAGGGGCAGATCTACAAACTGGCCAAGAAGGGCCTGGCTCCCTCACAAATTGGTATGGTCCTGAGAGACTCACATGGCGTTGCACAAGTATGTTTTGTGACAGGCAATAAAATCTTGAGAATTCTTAAGTCCAAAGGACTTGCTCCTGATCTTCCTGAGCACCTCTAACATTTAATGAAGAAAGCTGTTGCTGTTGAAAGCATCTTGAGAAAAACAGAAAGCATAAGGATGCTAAATTCTGTCTGATTCTGATCAAGAGTCGTAATCACCAGTTGGCTCAGTATTATAAGACCAAATGAGTCCTTCCCCACAACTAGAAATGAGTCATCCACAGCCTCTGCCCCGGTTGCATAAATCTGTCTATGTACACAAGCAATAAAATCATTGTTTAACTGGGAAAAAAAGTGTAGTTTCTCTAATATGGCTCTTCCTAATCTATTCTGCTCTGTAGAGCTGTTAATAATGTGAATTTGGCAGGAAAAATCACCTTTCCATAGTAACTGACTGGAATCTCTATAAAATGTTCTTTCCTTTTTTTTAAAAAAAAAAAAAGCTTTTCTAGGTGAAACAGAATAGAATAGAGGGTTATCTTCTCTGATATGTTTACATTTGTTTTAATTATAGAACCTGGAATCAGAAACTGTATAGCCATCCTATTTGTTATTTACTGCTTTCCATACTAAATGAATTTTCAATAAATATGCATAAAGTCTTCAACATATCAGGTAGTTCACTAGGCACAATTACATGCTTACCTAACTAGTCCTTATTTTGGCTTTTTAACAATCCTCTGAAGTAAGCATTATTACTATGCATTTCATCAATACAGGTGAGGAAATTGAGGCTCACAGAGATTAAATAAAACTCCCAGGAAGACAGAGCAAGCCTGTGGCAAAATGAAATGTGACTTCTAATTCCTAAGGTGTGCTCCCTTCACCTGGGGAGGTTGCTCTGGACGTACCACAGGATAATCAGAGATTCCTAGAGGGCAACCCCGGGCTCTACAGGCCTCCCGACAGCGTGATCAGGCTTAAACTATAAACACCAAGCCGGGAATCACACCCACTGGAATTGGTGCAGCTAACAAACTTAGGTACAACTCAAAACGCTTTAAAATCCCCAAAAATACATGTTAACCCAAACGCTGGGATTACGTTCCGAGTTCCCTAGGAAGCAAGTTGAAACATAAGAGACAGCCTATTTCACTTTCTCATATTTCTCTATCAACACCTTTTTATCCTATTTTTTCCCTCCAATACAGATGCTATCTGGGAAGCAGGTAGCAGTTCAGAAAATGAGATTCAATGTAGGAAAAAGCAAGAAGCAGGATCACAGGTTGAGATTAATCTGCTATGAATACATTACTTCTGAAGGAAGCTATTAGAAAGGATCCTCAGCACTGTACTTACTCTGAGTAGTACCTCGCACATGCAGAGGGTGAGGAAATGCTTTTGAGATACTGATCTTTAAAAAATGTTGCAACTGAAAAACCCTTTTTATATTAATTTTTTTTCAAAATTATTTGGCAGAAGACAGCTAAAATGCAACCTTAAATCTATCATTCTCCAGCAACAATTGAAAGTTCTAAATAAAGCAGCACCGTAGCTCGAAACAGTTATTTTTTAGGATTATTTACCTGCAACACTCCAAATTCAAGATTCCTTTTCCTTCTGTAGTAATTATGGTACAACAAATCTTGACAGCAGTGCAAAAAGCAAAGCCTTATTCTTTTAAATAGCCTTAGGCATCTGCCATGTTAAGAGGTCTTCAAAATTCTGAACCCAGGGCAGACTGACTTAATTACCTAAGTGGCCTGCGGCATGCTTATAAATTAAATTTTATAAATCCTTAAATTATAAATAGAAGCAGCAACAACATTAGCTTAACTACAGGGGAAAATCAGCTCGCAAAAAGCTGCAGGCTATCTAAGACCTTGAGGGTGGCCACACTGTGTGTAAACCAGCTTTTGGATAGGGAGGGGGTTCTCCAACAACAGGGTCTATCTCTGGATCAGTGACATATTTGGGAATTTTGGCTAAACCATTCAAATAATCTATATTGACAGAAAGGCAAAGACTAGCTTTCTACAGTAACCAAGACCCAAACCAAATAAGATTTATTTCAACAAGCAAAAATGTTTGAGTAATTCATTGTTTGTCATATCTATTGTCTCTCGGAAGTTCTAAATTGGGAATAAAAAGTATGGTAAACTCAAGGGCCGTGTCAGCCTTTAGGATGGTTGGGGAAGAGCTGAACATTCCCTGTTTGATTAAGGCTTGAAGCCTAGGAGATGTTTAATGAAGGCCTGATTCATGACTACATTTAAGGCTAGTGTTAGATATACAGACCAAGGCTTTTATAAAAAAAAGATAGACTTGTTAAAAGATGTAAGATGATTCCTAAAATCACAACAGCAAAAATAAATCCACAAAAAACAGCCTAACCAAAATCACAAAACAGAAAAAAATAATCCAAAACAGAAAATCACATGAGTATTATTATTCTTATTGATTGTAGATTATAACCAGAAATGTCCTGAGAAGATTTTAACTAATTCATTCAACAAATATTTATTTATTGACCTCCCCCAATGTGTTTCAAAGCTTACATTAGCGATCAGGCAACTGACAACAAAAGCCTGAAAATGATTTGCTAAGATTATCATTAATCACTGTCAAAGCCAGGACTCAGATTCAAGATTCCTATCTTCTTGAAAGACTGGAGCTTTGTTTACATAATGCTTTCAAGAGAAAAGAACAATAGTAACAATTTGCCTGATTCCTGAAGACACTGTTAGACTCACAGGAATTCAATTTAGACCGGAGGATACGCTGCTTTCCCTGTCTGCTTTATCCACATTGCCTTACACTGCAGGCATTCCCAAAAGATATGACTATATTTAGTTGTTTCAGCTACTTATACTATCAAGATAATGAAGCCAAGGCTACCAGTTCAGTCTTCACAAGGGACTTGCTATTTGTCATCATGCATATTTAAAGCAAACAAATGATCAGTGCGAATCTGTCTTTAATAGAGAATCTCACAATGAAAAGGCACAAAACCAGTTTGGATCAGGGATGCTACCTTTATAACTGACAAAAGGACATCAATGTTCACCTGCAGACCTGACCTGGGGACTTCATATTAGATCACCAGGGTCTCACAACTCAAGAGGAAAACTTCCCAATGAACTGAGAGGTTAAACTCTGATCCTGATCTTCCTCTTAATGATTTGAAGCTTCAGGCTATCAAAACTCAAAAAGAAACATTGTATCACACATGCGAATTTTCCATTCCCAGGCTCACTCACCCACAAATGCTACCATCCCACATTGACAACCTACTGGACTTTGTTTCCACTTTCGGCAAAGAGGGTATGACTCAAACTACTGGTCTGTCCCAGTGGGATAAATCCAATGGGAATCTTACTGAAGGTAGCCTGGGGGAGAAAAAGAAGAAGAGAGTTTTATCATTATGGTCAGAAAATCAGGCCAAACAGAGAGGCACAACCATGTCCACTGTGACAAAGTAACAGACCCTGGGTCCGCCACCCTGTCTCCTTTCCCATACCCCTCGACCAGCAACCAGGGAACACTAAGTGAGCAGCTTCTGGAATGACGCAGTCCATGAAAACAACATGACTTTGAATTTGGAAGAAATACTGGGTACTCATTAATGGCAACTGGTTCAAAGAAATTTGGTTAAGAGAATGAGGGGCTTAACGATATGAGATAAATGCACTATTGTGACAGACACTGTATTATGCTGTCATGGTATTTGAAAAAGTTGCATATAAAATTCAACTAAAAATATCTAACATTTGTACAGTAACTAATGACAGGTGAAAACGCTTTATAAACTATCTTAAGTATAAATAAGGAAAGAGAATAAATAAGTTGAAGTAGCAGAAGGTAATCACATAGTAGTTGATTTAATTAAACGCCACAAATTAATAGACACTGTAAGGTTCCTAAAGACTATTTGAGCACAAGCTACTATTACTAACGGGACTAGGAAGGATCTTTTTTGTTGTTGTTTTTATAAAATGTTTTAAACTATTGTAGAAAAGTGCATAAAATAATGTAACAACATCCATGTAGCCAAGACTCAAATTTAACAAATGTTACGTGTTTCCTATTTGCTTCAGATGTTTTAAGAAATAAAATGATTCAGATACAGCTGAAGTCCCTTCTCATCTTTTTCCCCTCTCTCCCTTTCCAGAGGAAACCATTATCCTGAGGCTGCGTTATTCTTTTACTAAACATTTGGGCATCCATTAACAGTACATACTATTGTTTTCTGAATTTTAAAACTTTGTAGACACGCGTAACATACTTTTGGCAACCTGCCTTTTTTATTGAATATCTTTTAGATTTAACCGTGTAGATACTTATAAACCTAGTTCATTCATTTTAACTGCTGTATGGCTTCCAGTATATGAATATACCACAATGTATTTATGGAGGAATCCTTTGAAGAAAAGACTTTATAGGAAAATTTTACATTTTAAACAACCCTTGGTAAAAGCTATTGGATAATCTGAATTACCAAAGCAGAAAAGTCCATATGGGTTAATAAAAGCGTTCTGTCACACAGGCAACACTACTTTATTTTCTAAAATCCAAGGAAGCACAACTTAGGCCTGCCTTAAGATATAAAATGGAAAGAAAAAGTAAAAGAAAAAAGTAAAGAGAGATAAAAAGAACAGAAAAGTAAAAGCTAAAATGCAGTTACTCTGTTTTTTAAAGCTCACCTCATCTGCTCTTCGAAGAACGCCAGTAATAACCTACAAATGTTTAAAAAAAAAATATTATAAACAAGATGTATTTCCTTTACCATAAAAGAATTGGATTCAATTTTCATGGGCCACAAACTTGTTCCTGTTTTCTTCTTGGATACTAGGACAAAAGATGTACTGGCTCTCAAAACACGTAGTATTCTCCAATAGGATCAGAGCTAAATTAGATTTTATTCTTGACCTAGGATCAACAGTACAATAAAAGCTAAGATAAAATAATCATGAAACCTCTGCACTATATTAGTAAAATTATGTTTCAAGTTCTGTAAAATGGGTACAAATGTGATACACACATCAATTATACAAAAGACCCTTGTTTGCTACTATGAAATACACATACGAGAACAAAATAATACCTTGTTACACGCAGAGAAGTCTGCTCTCAATAAATGTTTCTTATTGATGAATATAAAAACAAGGCAGACAGTATTCCCTCTACTAAAAGACATTTTTAATTTGGATTTTTACATTATTTTTTATTTTTAAAATACAATATATATATCTTGGTAAAACTATGAAAACATCTAATGAAAAAATATTTTCTCATAAATCCACAATGCAGAACAACCATCATTAACCAGTTATTTACATTTTGGTGTATTTCCCTCTGATTCTTTTTTTATCAGGGTGTATTTATAACTGTATTATACCAAAGACACAATTTGGTATCTTTTTTAAAAACCTTTTACAAAGTAAAGGCTGATGCCAATCTGCTCCCTTCATCTCCTTCCACACTGACTTTCACTAGTACATGGGGCTGTCATGAGGCCTACTTCATTCTTTGTTAGCATGTTATCAGTATTCTTCACACTTCATTAAAAAGCCAGAAAAACAATTACAAAATCATTAGCACAGTCGTTTTAAAAGAAGCTTACGAAGACTTACATAATTGCTAAGTCAAACATAGGATGGTGCCCTGTCTGCTGCTGGCTCCTGATCCCTGAGCACTGATGAAACCACCAAATGGAGGCAAAAGGTGGTCAGAAATGAGTACAGATGTGAATTATGGTACCCAGGAAGGAATGAGTGGTGGTAAGAGGGGCGTCTGTACTGGGCTCTTTAGGGGTTTCCAATGTAGAATGAAGGTTCTAGTCTGCTGTAGGGAAAAGAGCACTTCCAGGGCAGTGTACTCAGTGCCCTCAACGGACAAGGTAGCGTGGAATTTTAAAACAAAGGCACACGCACGAATCTGAACATGTAGACTCTGCCTCTGAATGTACTATTTGCAGATAACGTTACATGTGGCAGAAATGATGTGAGAATAGGAATCTTTATTTTTTTAAAAAGAACCTTTATTTAACTTTATAAGAAATATTCCTCATAGTTGAAACTATGATTCCATAACAAACAGGGCTACTTCACAAGAATCTGCAGAATTTACATAAAAAGCTTATCGTACCCACCACCATTTTATCTCCAGTTTTATTCAATTTTATCAAACTTACATTTGACAAAACAAAAACCCTTCTGTGTGTTGGGTATAGAGTTTACTCAAAGCAATTAAATAAGTGTATGAGAAAAATTAATGCTACACTTGTTTCAGAGTAACAATCCTAAAAGAATGGATTACAAAGAAATAATTTCCTTAAATTAGAACCACTTTACGCCACTGCTCTGAGATCTAATTTCCATTTTCCTTACCTTCAGAATGGTTTCAAACAGAAAAACAGCCATACCTCCTGCAATGTCCCATCTCCTCCAGCAACAATGATCACATCTGTGTTTTCCATCAGTTCCAGGAGTTTCTTGGCTTGGCCCTCATAATCTGTCTAAAATACAAAGGAAGCCTTTGGTAAATTTATCATCCTAGGGCCACAGGGTCAAAGGTTTAAAAATATGGGATATTTTCTTTAAAGTTTTAATTGAATCTTTTCTTAAATTCTACATAATTGATAGACCTGAAAAACTAAATAGCTATTGAAGCAATTATGTATAATTTTTATAGTTTTATATTTTTAGAGCCAAAGGGACCTCAGAAATCATCTAGTCAGCTCCTTACTTTAAAAATAAAACTCAAATCCATTGATTTGTCTCAGTTACAGAGTTAGCTGGTCAAAGGACTCATTTCCAGCCCAGCGAAGATTCTATTATATCCTTTATTCAGGGCTTTTCATCTGAAGCAGGAAGGCAAATGTATATGCAAATAGGGAGAAGCAGATGTAATGAAAAGGGCACAGATTTGGGAGCCCAAGAGACCTAGATTAAATCCTAACTCTGCTACTTTTTAGCTGAGTGGCCTTAAACCCTCAGGATCTTAATTTCCTTATCAATGCAATTATGTGTTGGGGGAGGGGGAAATAAGAGCTTCCTTGCAACACTGTTGTAAAGCAGTAAATAAAGCAACTAGCTAGGCAGCTGTTCATAATTGGTACTGTACTAAATGCAAGGAGGTTAGTATTGTTTTGCTATGTCTGTAGATATAAAGAAGTACAGGTATGGTTTAAAGCAGGCAAAAACCAGTACCTAAGCCTCACCATTTGTATTGAGAATATTGTATCTCAGACACAATGACGACCGAAGGAAGCACCTAAGCCACGACCTCTGAACCCAAACACTGAGTTTTAATAGACACAGTGCAACTCATACCAAACTAAGGAAACGTTCCCTCCAACTGACACTGTACTAGACACACTAACAGGCAAAAATGAAGGATTTGGATTTCAGATGGGCTAAAGCACCTGAGCCAGGAAGTCACAGTTAACACAGAGGAAAAAGGATGTCCCTAACTAACAGCACAGAATTTTATGATGAACAGTCCTACTTTTATCCTAAAAATGAAATCCCTGGCTTTATAGTTATACATTTGCAAATATTTCATTTTTAAAAAAAGAATCTATGTCAGTCCTTATTAAAAGGATGGTTTGTGAGCAGCACAAAACAGGTGACCATTGGGAATCACCATGGGTTGGCAAAGAATGAGGCATTTCAGACTACCCTCATCTTCGACAGATTACTAGATCTGGGAAAGGAGACAGACATTATTTCTGATCTGCAGCAAGGCACCTGGCAAGCTAGGTGATAATATCCTTGGGGACAAGGTGGAGAAAGGTGGAAACAATATGCTAGAATATGATTAGGTGAATTAATTACTGATCAAATGTCTAAGATCAAAGTGAGATGCTCAATCAAGTGACATTAAATTGTAGGTAACTTTTTTTTTTTGCTTTTTCTCCCCAAATCCCCCAAATACATAGTTGTATATTTTAGTTGGGGGTCCTTCTAGTTCTGGCATGTGGGACGCCGCCTCAACACGGCCTTAGGAGCGGTGCCATGTCCACGCCCAGGATCCAAACTGGCGAAACCCTGGGCCGCCGAAGCAGAGCGCACGAACTTAACCATTTGGCCGGAGGCCCGGCCCATGTAGGCAGCTTCTTAGTGACATTTCTTCAGGGCTCTCTCTTCAACCTTTTTCTATATAACCCTTTATCAACAATGGAGATGAAAGGTAATTTACTGCATATGTAAATGATACAAAGCTGATGATCTTGCCCCTCCTTACTCCTCCAACCTCATCCTCTCACTCTCTCCTCTTGCTCATTCCACTCCAACCACACTGGCCTCCTCACTATTGCTCAAACACCCAAGCACACTCCTACCTCAGAGCCTTTGAATGTGCAGCATGCTTGCCCCCCGTGAAGGTTCATGACTCATTCATTTCCTTCAGGTCTCCGTTCAAAGGTCATGTCATTAGACCGGCCTTCCTCGACCTTCTGAACTAAACTAACATGTCCATGTGCCTGGTCCCCTTATCCTGCTTGATTTTTCTTCTTGGCATTCATCACCATCTGACAAATCATATGTTTATTTGTATGTTTCTTATCTGCATCCCTTCCTTTCACACTTTGAATGGAAGTTCTATGAGGATGGATAGGGAAAGTTTACTTTGTTCATTCTATATCCGCAATACCTAGAACAGAGTTTACCTCATAGTAGGCACTCAATAAATATTTTCAAAAGAGAAATTAATAAATATGAATAAGTATATGAATGAAAGACCCAAAATTCAAAAAGATCTTGACAAACAGACCATAATTTAAAAGAGTACATTAATAGATATGACACATTTGAGGCTCTGATCTTATTAGATGAAAATTCCAAATGAACCAAAAGAAGGATAAAAAAGAGTAGCCTAATGATGCAAAAAAATGAATTGAGACACTACCCTTACACCTTTCACAAAAATTAACTGAAAATAGATCATAGACCTAAATGTAAAATAGAAAACTATAAAACTTCTAGAAAATAACACAGGAGAGGATGTAGGTGATCCTGGGTTTGGTGATGAGTTTTTAGATCACCAAAACCAAGATCCATGAGAAAAAAATTGGTAAGTTAGACTTCCTTAAAATTAAAAAAACTTCTGCTCTATGAAAAACACCGTTAAGAGAATGAAAAGATAGCTTTAAAAGACAGCGTAAGAGGGGGCCGCCTGGTGGTGCAGCAGTTAAGTTCCTGTGCTCCGCTGCAGCAGCCTAGGGTTCAACAGTTCAGATCCTGGGCGCAGACCTACGCACTGCTTATGAAGCCATGCTGTGGCAGGCATTCCACATATAAAGTAGAGGAAGATGGGCATGGATGTTAGCTCAGGGCCAATCGGCCTCAGCAAAAAAGAGGAGGATTGGCGACAGATGCTAGCTCAGGGCTAATAAAAAGAAAAAAGACAGCGTAAGAGAAAATATTCGCAAAACATATATCTGATAAAGGACTTGTATTCAGAATATACAAGGAACTTTATAACTCAACAATAACAAAACAAACAGGCAACAACGCAATTAAAAGAGCAAAGATCTGAACAGACACCTCACAAAGGAGATATACAAATGGAAAATAAGCAAATGAAACAATGCTCAGGATTATATGTCATTAGAGAACTGCCCATTAAGACAACAAGAGACCACTACATACCTAATAAAATGGCTAAAACTCAAAACATTGACAACACCAAATGCTGGTAAGGATATGGAGCAATAGGAAATCTCCTTCATTGCTGGTGGGTATGCAAAATGGTACAGCCACTTTGGAAGGCAGTTTGCCAGTTTCTCACAAAGCTAAGCATACCCATACGATATAACAGAACAACTGCACTCCTAGGTATTTACCCAAATGAGTTGAAAAATTACGTCCACACAAAAACCTGCACAAGAATGTTTATAGCAGCTTTATGCATAATTGCCAAAATTGGAAGCAACCAAGATGTCCTTCAATAGGTAAATGGATAAACAAACTGTTGCACATCTACACAATGGAATATTATTCATTGATAAAAAGAAACGAGCTATCAATGCACAAAAATACCACTGAGGAGCCCAGGAGAGACCGGCACAAGATCAGCTATGAACACAGACTGCTGACCAATAGAATTATAAGCAGAAAAACAGTTGTCCAAGGCAGTTTGTAGTGATAATTAGTATACAGATAAATTTATCAACAATTACAGTAAATGTTAATGGATTAAATGGTCCAGTCAAAAGGCAAAAAAAATTGGATCTTTAAAATATCCTGTTTTCATGCCATTACCAATGATGCATCTAAAATACAAGGATACAAAAAGGCTGAAAGTAAAGAGATGTAAAAAGTATACCAGGCAAAAACTAACCAAAGTCAGCTAGTATAGTTACTAATAATATTAGATAAGATAGACTATGGTAGGATCTATGACAGAGTCAAAATGTGAGAAGAATGAAATAATTTGAAACTTGAGTGCATCTACTGACATGGTTTCAAAATATAAAATGCAAAAATGGACAAAACTACATAGAGAAGTAGACAAATCTACAATCAGATTGGGAGATTTCTAACACCTCTCTCTCTGAATAATCTATAGTTAAAACAGAAAAAAAAATCAGTAAGGACATAGAAGATTTGTGCCACACAATTAACAGATTTGACTTAAGGGATATATATAGAACACAGTACCCAATAACTGATAGATTTTCTTTTTTTTAGGCATACATGGAACATCTATGAAAACAAACCACATGGTAGGCCATAAAACAAGTCTCAATAAACGTTAAAATACTGGAATTATATAGACTACATCCTTTGACCATAACATAATTAAACAGGAAATTATTAACAAAAAGATTTGGAAAAACTGCAGATTTGTAAATTTTAAAACATACCTAAATAACTCATAGGCCAAACAAAAATCATGATGGAAATATTTAGAAATGAATCATAACGAAAATATAGATCAAAACTTTTAGTATGCAGCTAAGACAGTAGAATGAAATTTACAACTTTAAATAAACACACTAGGAAAAAAGGGTGAAAATTAATCAAATAAACATCCAAGTTAAAATGTCAAAAAAAGAAAAAAAGCAGAAAAAAAATCCAAAGAAGGTAGAATGAAGGAAACAATAAAGACAGACAAGGAGTTAATGAAACAAACACAAATGAGAGGATCAACAAGCCAAAAAAACATTTCTTGGCAAGGATTAATTAAACTGATGCACCTCAAAAAAAAAATTGATGCACCTCTCACTAGACTATTGAGAGGAAAAAAAAAAGGAGGGCACAAATAAACAATATTAAGTATGAAAATTAGATACTACAGATATTATAGAGATTTAAAAGTTAAAGAGGATAAAACGAACAATTGATGCCAATTAATTTGAAAGCTTAGATGAAATGAACAAATTCCTTTAAAAATTTACCTTACCAAAATTAGTTCAAGAAGAAATAGAACTTGAGTACTTCTAGAGCCATTAAGGAAATTTAATATAAAAAAAAATGTCCCCTCAAAGAAAGCTCCAGGCCCAGATGGTTTTACTCCTGAGTTCAACCAAACATTCAAAGAACAAATAATACCAGTCTTACATAACATTCTAGGATCCCTCATATGTAGAGTCTGTAACATGCATCACAGGTACTCAAATAAACGTTAATTTTCTTCCCCTTTCTCCCATCCCTGGAGGCAGACAACTGGAAGACCCCATCTCAGACAAGGTGGAGAAGAGAGTTCAACACTACATGGTAAATTGGACTAAATGACTTCTAATCTCTATGATTTAATGAAAGGGGGTAATATTAAAAATAGATAAACCATAGACTTACAAACATGTTAACAGAGTGATTTTCACCAAATACATGTACTTATGTATACACCACACACGTTACTTAAAAGTCAACAAAGCAGAGTCTTGAGGCATCTTCCGAAATAGCACATTTCCTTCTACCTTATTTTTGTCCCCTTTTCTTCTTACCTAAATCTTGCAAATTCTAAAGCTTTACCATTTAAAATTCCTCATCAGAGATAATTCCTCACCAGAGAGAAAATATTTGCCTGTCTACGGAACTACCAAGAAATTAAACTAATTTTTAACGTTCAAGAATTCTTACAGCTACAACAACTTTCATCTTCCAAAAGACAATGATTCCACATCCTATCTTTCAGATGAAAGGAATCACGTTCATGCCTCCATCTAATTCTATTCTGAAAACGAAAAGCTGACAATGCTTTGAAAAAACAAAATTGCTTTTATTAATTATCAGAACAAACACACAACATTGATTTCTCTGTTCTTGTCTTCTTAAGTGATTAAGTGACTTCTGCTAAGAAGTCAAGAGAAGAGGATATGTTGTAAGGAGTGGTAACCTGGATAAAATCAACACTCTGGAGCAGTTCTCACCTTAATAACAGTCACGTCCATGCCAGATAAGTGTAAAATCGGGGCAGCATTTTTTTCAAATAGAGTCCTGGCTTTGCTGTAGACAAAGGAAAAAAATACAAATATTTTAACAAAAGTTCTCAAGAGGAAGAAGAAAAATCCCAACCATCTTCTCTAGAATAGAACAAGAAACAGACTAAGGAGCACAGGTTTCCTTTATTTGTTCAAGGATAGGAAGTTTAACAACGAGTGATGAGTTTCTATGGATAGAAACGGAGACTCTTTCACGCTGGGCCTCCAGGAGTTACCCTTTGTCTAACACAACCAGCTCTTATCCATTTGGGATGCTTACAGTTCACAGTGGTTCCTCGAGACGAAGAATGTACACTAGATACGGCTCCATGCAGGCAACAGTGTTTGATTCCTTCAACACATATTTACTGAGCACCTACTCTGTGCTAGACACAGATTTAGGATCTGGATACAGTGGGACGAAGCACATAAAAATACTTGTAACTTAAGTATAAGGCGTTAAGTCCTCATGGAACTTATTTATATTCCAGTGGTGGAAGGAGAAGAACGTATTTACTACAACATTTTTCAGATGGCCTGAAGGAATGATTGAACCAAACAGATATTGCTTAATTCTAAGTCAATGCACACAACCTTTGGGGTAGAAATACATCACTTTTAACAATTTCAAATACTACGGGTATCTCTATCTCTTGACTTTCAACCTTGTAGTGAAATCCCTGGAGAAAGAGCAAAATTCTTTTCCATGAAGACAGAATTTCTGCTAGGAAAGGGAAAAGTTCAAAATTACCTAATGTAACTATTGGATACTCAGCAGCTTGTCCGACATTCCCAGGCACAGTCATGCCCTTCTCTGTGCTGCCCTATGACTCCACACACACCTCTGTTAGAAGCTTTCACATGGCACGATGATCGGTGATTTGTAAAATAGTCTTTGGGACTAGACTGGAAGTCTTGCAAAAACTGACACCAAATCTTATTGACCCTTGAATCCTGGCCTCTAGCATTATGTTTGCCACACTTAGAAGATACTCAATAAGTATCTGATGAATTAACGCACAAATGAATGAATGAATAAACTCACCCTAAATGCAGACGTGAATTCTGAGGAAAAGGAAATGACACAATTGTGATGTCTTGTAACAACAGAAATGATTAAACAGGCTTACAAGAGTTTGTGTGTTTTAAAAGTATCATGCACATCATTCTGATAGTGACTCTTGTTCAATTTAGGTCAGGATTCAAAACAACAGCCTAGGAATCAAGGAACACAGAAGCTGCAAAAAGTCCCCACTGGCATAGTCTCAAAGTTGAATAAATGCTAACCATACAATCAGTTGACTTGTCTTTCACTCAAATATTTTCAACTATCACATCAGAAGACAACAAACAAAAACTAGTACTTTCAAAACAATCAATGCCAAACATCTAACATTTACATCCACATTTACTCAATCCTCTTTCAAAAAGATTTTTTTTTTTTACCAGTGATACATGCTTTGACTTTCTTCAGAATACTTTATACTAGAAAGAGATGCAAAGGTAGATAATGAGGAGCATGTATAGTTAGAGATAGATCAAATTTAACATTCTTTAAACTAAAAAGAATAACCACCAATTAGCAAACAGAAGACAAAACATTTTTTATTGTGATTAAAGTAGAAATAGAGAAGCTTGGACAAATTTTCAGAAGAACCATTCAAAAGAATATCTCACACCAAGGGCCTACCTGAGCAGGTAATAAGCAAACTAAACAAATTTCCATACCTTTTCTATGGCTCTGAACGCTTATCAGAATAAACATGAAAGGCTAAATGGAAACGCCTCCTTCCCTGCTCACCATTTCTGGGGCTTAACTCAACAATAACGGGCTAAGCTAGTGACACTACAAACATTTCTCCTCCCAGGGTTGCTTTCATCACTAGATTGATAAGAAAGGATCACTTAGAAGTGGATCACATCTATCTCTGAGAAGCAAAACTCTGGAGAAGTCTCAGTCTGCTATATTAATCACTTCCAACCAATCTGTAAGCTCCTCCAAGTTAGCTGAAGATGTGAACATGTGGGCCTTTCTGTGATGTCATGGCTACAGAAAATCTCTAAAATGAAAGTGAAGACATTTTTTTTCCTTCTTCCATATAAAAAACTGAAAAACAAGTGTTACCAGTAAGAAATGCATTATTATTATATAATTAAGGGTGAGATAGCACCGGAGCTAAATAAAAACTTTAATACTTAGAGCAATTTCCAGGTTCACACACACACAAAAAATATTTACTCCTTAACATATTATTTATTTATGCTAAACACAGTTACCTTATTTCTTAAAGCTCTTATGTAGTTTTAAACCAGTACTACATAATGAAATAGCTACATGATAAATCATGAATTGTGTCAGGACAGAGCCAAAATGACAAAAATAGTCAATTAAATAGTGAAAGCTTTCAAAAAAGATGCTGGAGAGCTTCCGAGTGGTTGCTTCCTGGAAGAATGTGGGCATTCACCTTGTTAAAGGGGACAATGAATTTAGAAAAGAAAGACTTTCCTTAGCCTCACCTTTAGATAAAAATATTGTACTCTTATACAAGAATCCACCTTTAAAAATGCAAATACATTTACATGTAAAAATGTAAGCAGAACCTAAAACTGCTCTAAAAGTAGTTTATTAGTTTTTTTAAATGTACATATCTCTTAGAAGTAGGAACTCAAAATGAATGATTATAGCTTAAACAGCCATATATTTCTTCATTAGAATGAGCAAGTTACTAACTTACTAGGTCTCTAAAGGAATAGGACTTAGAAGAGTTAAATTATGGTAGGCAGGAGAGGCACAGGCACCTTTGGGAAGAGAGGGAGAGCAAAGTAGAGAATGTTCTCAACCTAGCCTATGGTTCAACAAAAACAGCAGCTTTATTTCTTTCATCCAGTGCTTACTATGAAATGGAAATAATGCTAACACTTCTTGGCATTATCTCATTTAATCCTAAAGGCATCTATTCCATATGGTAATTTTATAATGTGTGTGATATTACTTTTCCCATTTTACAGATGAATAAGCCGAGGATTTACGAAGTTAACTCCCACAGTATCATGGAGCAGCAAAGAGTATAAAGACCTGGTCCTTCAAACTCTGAAGCCCAGATTTCTCTGCTAGCTTCTGCCATAGGTCACCACTGACTATTCAGTTATCTTGGGTGTTTTGACTGTGTTATTAGGACCCGTCCATTTGTTGGTATTAAACAAGAATGATCAATAGGCATTATGACTGGTATGTTTATAGGGGAGGCAAGTGGTTCCAACAAAGCCAGGCAAATATGATTCAATTCGGCAGAGGACTGAAGCCAATTTAGACAATCTATAGGTAAATATCTTAAACTGCTGAATTACAAAGAAATAAGCCGTCACTATCTGTGAAACCACACTCACTGCCTCCCAAGAAATGGTGAGAGAAATTTATTTCAGAGCCCCTGTGGTTTACTTCAGACAATATTAACCTTATAACTTACAAGCTGGTCCAAACTATTCTTTTTGTGGTTGTTCTTGTTATCTTAACGTCTTCTGATTCAGATCTTATAGGATCCAATCTAATATGTATTTATTAATTTACTCATCCTCAGAAAAGACAAAAAGAATTTTTCTGGTCATTAGGGAGAAAATAAAAAGTATCAATCTTTTTTCAATTCTTACTATTTTTTTAAAATAACTAAAAAGTCTAAATGATTTATTCTAAAAGCCATCGAGGTCTTTTTATTCACCTTTCCAACTGATTTGCATCTAACTAATACTGTAAAAAAATTGTTTTGCTCACTGTAGTTTTTTAATATTCATAGACTTTTTTTTTTTTTGAGGAAGATTAGTCCTGAGCTAACTGCTGCCAATCCTCCTCTTTTTTTTCCGAGGAAGACTGGCCCTGAGCTAACATCCATACCCATCCTCCTCCACTTTATACGTGGGATGCCTACCACAGCATGGTGTGCCAAGCAGTGACATGTCCGCACCCGGGATCTGAACCGGCAAACCCCGGGCTGCCAAAGCGGAATGTACGCACTTAACCTCTGCGCCACCAGGCCAGCCCCCTGCAGACTTTATTTTTTAGAGCAGTTTTTAGGTACACAGTAAAAATGAGCAGAAAGCACAAAGAGGTCCCACATACCCCCTGCCCTGCTACACACACACACACACACACACACACACACAGCCTCCCCCACTTTCAACATCCCACATCAGTGTGGTACATTTGTTACACTAAATGAATATGGACACATCATTACCAACTAAAGTCTCAACTATTCTTTACACCTTAATTCCTACAATTCCTCACATGACTGTTCCAGCCCAGCCAGAGCAGTTTACTGACTGTCCTATAACAGAGCAACAGACACAACTGGTCACTCCTGTCTCCAGGCCCCTGGCCCTGGGCCACTTCCTCAGTTGGGAAGATTGTGTGTTCTCCCTCTGCCTACCTTCAAGACCTAGGCTCACTCCTTTTGGAAAGAATGTTTCTGACCTCACAAGTCCACAGTGCTCGTGGCCATCTCCGAACATCTGGTAATAGACACGGCCTAATAATTTACATCATAGCAGCAGGAGTTGCTCCCAAGGAGGCAGATAAGACTTGTTTGAGAGTGTTAATTCTGGAATGATTATTAAACTTCAATTAGACAAGTTTGCTAAGCATCAGTTAGCTTTACAGTTATATCTCACTAACCATTATTTCTACATTACAAATGAATCTTATTGCTAGAAGAGAATGGAACCTAGTTCTTCCAATTCCATACAATCCAACCAGCTGCCTGATATTCTGTGATTTTTTTTCCCTTAGACAAACTGATTATGTAACAAATCACACACTGAACTACCCTTTGCAAGCTGCAGGATTGAGAAAGACGGTTGCCTTCTTCACTTGTGCATTGGGAGGAATGAGTTGATTGCCAAACACCTAAAAAGGAAAAAAGAAATGTTGTAACTAAATGTCCTTTTATCCAGTTATTGATCACATATATTCTTTCATTCTAAAAGAATTTACTTACAGTAGATATGCTATTTACTCTGGGGAAAAAAAATATTCATTATTTCATATTGACAATAACACCATAAACAACAACAAAAGTGTACCATTATTTATACAATAAATAAGACAATAAGCTGAATTTTGTATTATAATAAAAAATCCTGCTTCACCTCCTAGAGGTAAGTAACTTTTCTTTTCTCTATAAAACATGGCTAGGGTTACTATAAACACAGAGCTAATAAGGCCACAGCCTATCAGAAGGGAAATTTAATCCATTTGTCTTTAGTTTTCAGAGTATAATCTTTTTCTCCTCTTTATTACTAAAGCTTACTCATAAAGAACCTTATGCTACCAATTAATTTTCATATCTTTATACATATAAAAATAAACCTAATACTCTGCCTCCTCTTCTTTGCAACCTTGTATAACTAAATAGCATCAACTGGCACAAGAAATGTCATTACTACTAACTAAGCACCTAGTATTTGCCACTTTCGCACACATTATTTTTAGTGCTCAAAAACCTAGGAGGTATTAAATATTCTCATTTTAATAGATTAGAAAATCAAGATTCAGAAAGATTAAGTCACTCAAAGTCACACAGTTAATAAATTACAAGCCTAAAATTTACATCTAACTCCAAAACCCAAACCTCTTCTACTCCATCAGCTCTAAAGAGCATACAATGGATGAGGCAGAATGAAGAGGCACAGAGGACTAGATGTGAGTCAAAACTGGAACTTTGGGGACCTATTGCTATATAACATATGGATGAGAGAAGATGATCAACAAAAAGAATGAGAGCAGGAAAGCACCAAAAAGGGCTAAATTTCAAGTCTTAGATGGTGGGGAGAAAGTCTGGGCCAAGAAGGTAGAATTCAAGTACAGAAGTACAAAGTAAAGAGAGGAGAAAAATGAAAGTTATAGCAAGATTTTTCTTAAATAACTGACTCTAAATCCACAATCTCCCTGACAGTCCCTTGGGGATCCTTTCTCTCCACTCTCTATTTCTTGCTTTAAAAAAATAAACTTGTTCTGAAGACTTGAGAAAGATATACTGTTTCTTTGTAAAAAGCTTCTGGTACATTATAAATTTCTACTCTGTTTTCACTCTTACTGAATTAGACCTTAACATTTTGCTGCCAAATCTCCAAATATTATAATTTGTTCTTTTTCCATCCATGCTATTTCTGGAATGTAGTCAGAAGTTATTTAATTAAGCAGGTTCTCTGGCCTACCAGGTTCCAGATCTACAGTTTCAGATTGTCCTCCTCATCCTGGTTCCTTAGTCTCTAGAATTCTTACCTACTTGCAACTCAAGTCTCATGTTTACAGTGGGTTAAGGAGTTTATGTAAGACTATAGTGAGTTCAGTTATGTGAGATTAAAAAAATCATATTCTTTCAAGAATTTAGGCTGTAAAGGGAAGGACAAAAACAGGAAAAGAAACTAAGGGAAGCTATAAGGATGAATTCACTTCCTTTCGTCACATGAAGAAGCTAAATGTGTGCCGGGAAGCGGAGAACTAGAACGCTGGGAAGAGGTACATATATGAGAGGGAGGACACAACTAGAGGAACATGGTCTCTGAAGAAGTAAGAGGAGATGGAACTTGGAACAGAGGTGGAGGCATTTACCTTAAATAAGAAAGAGAGGCCCCTAAAACCCCTCTTCCTTAAAGAGAGAAAGAAAGGCTTCTCCTCCCAAGAGAATTTTCCACTTACCAATGGAAAATTAGCTTGGGGTGGAAATCACCTCAAATTTAATATTAAAGTTTATTTGAATTGATTTCCAAAACCACTTAGAGCCATATGAGATAAAACAAACAAAAAAGTAACAAATTCTTAAAACGCAGATTTACAGAGGAATTTATTAAGACTATTGTCATTGTCACCCAGGAAAAGATTTCAGAAACAAACATGAGGTTTGCCACCCTACTCTCCTACTAAACACATCATACCTTTGTCATTTTTTACTTCACATGTTTCTTTTTTGGTTATTTCTGATATTATAAGCTTAAATTATATATAACGAAAAGGCAACTCAGTCATGAAAATTCATCTGCAAGCTATAATGTACAAATCTGGAGGGGAAGGAAGAACAAAAATGTGACAAACTTGAAAGGATTCACAATTCAACTATAACTAACACACTCAGATGTATGAATATTTAAGTGCAGTATCATGGGACTGGGATAACAATGTACATGGTATGAATCAGTTGGGCTAAGGAGACAGGCTTTAAAAATATGAATCAACAGTTTTAAGAAGATTTGACTTTGAGCGGTAACACCTGCTCTGAACTGATATCTTTGGGGATTACTTGGATCGGGAATGATAATTTGGATTGGGGACAACCACAGCCACGAACAAATTCCCAGGGCTCCAACCAGTCCGCTTCTGTGTTCTTAGGACTAATCCAGAAGTAAACAAGTCGAAAAGGGTGGGCGTTAGCGCTGCTCTTCACCAGATGGTTAGCTTCCTCGAGTTCTATTCAGAGCTGGCTCTCAGCCTGATTCATCCGAATAGGAGGAAAAATAGCCAAACAGCACTGATGCAAGGCACTGTGCAGGACCCTGGACAAGCCTGAGTTTTCTGCACAATGGAGATAAGGCGGGTTTTAATTCTATCACAGTAAATGGCATTACCTGAGCTTCTTCACAGGCTGCTCTCCTTAGGAGGTTATCACTATTAAAGTAAACAAGAGAGAACGAATATTAGCTTTAATACGTAGGTTGAGATCCAAACAAATAAAATTTGTTTCCTTTTTTGAAAATATGTTTAACTCCTCCCTATAAAATACCAAAGTGAAAGTTTCTTAAAAATCTGTAGCAAATCATGGGCGTATTTGAAAAATATTTTCCCTGAATGAAATCCGGTGTTAAGTGTTTCCATATCATGGGAGGCAGAATAACACCCACTCCCTCTAAGATGGCCACAGCCTAATCCTCAGAACCTGAGATTATGTTACCTTACTTGACAAAAGGGATTTTACAGAGGTGATTAACGTAAAACGTGCTCATGTGTTTATGCCATTTATACCAAAGGAGTACTTTAAATGGCTAATTGCCGACCTGGCTCCAGAATTTTCTCCTCTTACGAGTCAAATCTAACACATGTTGCTAGCACTGCTAAGATCATGATTTCAACTTGGTTAACAACAGTTAAGAGAACTAATACCCAGAAAGGATGAGCAATACACAATTTATAGCAAAGAATTAAAAGGAGAAAAGGGTTATTTCACTTAAATTCTCTTTCTAGACCTTTTTCATAACATCGAAGACCTTGAATTTTGCATTTTTACAGTAATTCAAATCTAATTTTGATATTTAAGGTTGAACTAAAAGAAATCAAACAACCTTTTGCTTTTTGCCATAGTTGCAGTCAAAGGCTGCTCAATGATTTTCTTCCACAGCCAGGCTGGAGAACAACCCCTAGATTTCACAGAGCAGTCAGCTTCAGTAAGAAAGCACTATCCAAGGGGAAGCACCAGTGCTGCCCATCTGAAACCTCAGACAACGTTCCATTAAAATAATGACGCCAGTACCTCAAAAGCACATGCTGTCCTATAACAAAGATTTTAGCAGGACCAACCCCTTGTGAAGTCTGGCCCACAAGCTGCCTTTACTGCCAGGGTCAGTCCCCCCTTGTTTGAGCGACACTGCACCACTATGACCCTGTTGCAAAAGGGAGCTGTACAAGCTTCTCTCCCCTCCCTCACCCAAGAGTCACAAATATTCATGTTTTGCTCTTCTCCCACATGTCTCTCCATCAATTGCTCTCAGTGAATCATATCAACAAATATGTGTATATATATATACACACACACACACAAGATGAGGTAAACTGAGGACACAAACTAGTAAAATATTTAAAAATAATTAACACGTCAATAACCCTTTATAGTTGACTTGATTACCTCACAGTCATGACCTTCTATACAATGATGAAGTAAAATACTGAATCTTCAGTAATCACTGGATCACGAAACAAAACTAGGTTCCTTGTAGTAATCTGGGCATTGTCACTGGATCCCCCGGTACTGGGCTAATCCTCAATCCAGCTTCCACACTACCCTGAGGGTACCGCTTCCAGCCTCACATGACTGTGCTCCTCCAAACTCACTTGCTTTAATTTTTTTTCCTAGTAGATGAAATAACCTGTGTCTCCGATCTCTTATCCTACGAACCCAGCCTGTGGAGCCTCCTTCGGGTCATGAGTAGACACCATCTTCCTTACTGCATTTCAGCCACACTGATTCCTATGGACCCAGCTGAAAAGAGAATAGCCCCAACTATATAGAAGAATATGGGTATTCTTTGATCATTTTTTCCTAAATTCTTTTTTGCTAGAAGTAAAATTTTGATGGTTAACTTGTGATTAAGTACATCATTAAAGAGCTCAGCTCTCTTGAGCTTACTAATCCTGCTTGATTCATCAGAGTGCTATTCAAAATCAAAAGATTTCTTGATAGTTAATTCCTTGGATCTTAACGTACCAAATGGAATATGCTGTCAACGCCACCTATGAGAAAGCCAGACTATGTACCAATTTAGATACTACAAAAGAAAATCTCATGATAATCACACTTAATTTTTTTAAATATCAAAAATGCTATTAATCATCTTGATCTTGCTCTCTGAACCAAGCCATTTCTAAAAATCAAACATGTCCTCAAAAAAAAGGATTGCTCCCATTGATATATTCTAATAGTCTAGAGCAAGCTCTGAAAACTATTTCAAAAAAGAAATTCCAAAAAATGTTTCAGTAATGGCAGCATTATTTCTTATAATTTCTCATTCGCTTATTGGAGTAAGAGAAAAAATAGCTTAAATTTCATAGAGCAACTACCATGTGCCAGACACTATGGCAGCTGTTTTCATAAACCTTTAAACTTTTTAACACCTTGCAAGGCAGGCATTATATTCTCATTTTACAGATGAGGAAGTTGAGGCTCAGAGAAGGAAACTGACTTGCCAAGGTCACTAAGTGGGTGAGCTGGAATTCAAACCCATGCCAACCCGACACTAAAGCAAATGCTTTAATGCTTTTTCTTCCTAACTGCAGACAATACTGAATGGGCAATACTCATGCAGATGTATGCTTTACAGCACACTTATTAAATTAATCACCTTACTTCCTAGTCTCTTCTAATATAACTTTCTTCTTTTTATTTTTTATTTTATTTTTTTAAGATTTTATTTTTCGTTTTTCTCCCAAAGCCCCCCAGTACATGGTTGTGTATTTTTAGTTGTGGGTCCTTCTAGTTGTGGCGTGTGGGACGCCGCCCCATCATGGCTTGACGAGTGGTGCCATGTTCGCGCCCAGGATCCAAACTGGCAAAACCCTGGGCCGCCAAAGCAGAGCGCGCGAACTTAACCACTCGGCCACAGGGCCGGCCCCCTAATATAACTTTTAAAATTTACCTTCACATAATGTTTTTATAAGTTCAGGTGCGAAAAGCTCCCAAAAGTAGTTGGTGAAACAAACTCTTTTAACACAAAATGTCAGGTATGGTACAATGAACAAGATTTGGTCCTGACCCGAAGCTGCTTAGGATCAAGAGGCAAAGAACAGCTCCTGGTAAATATCGGTGATATAGTAAAAGACATGTTTCTAGATAAACAGTATGCCAGGCACTGTGCTACGTGTCTGGGATATACTGGTGAACCTCATGAGGTTCACAGTTTAGAAGGGAAGAAACACGATTCAACAGGCAATCATCATATGATTTGACTTTCACGTGCTCCCTAAAACAGGCACAATATAGGGTATCTAACCTAGCCTCAAGGGAATTAGAGAAGGCTTTTTTACCAGAAGTGACAGTGAAGTTGAGATCTAGGGGATTATAAATAAAAAGTAGCCAGGAAAAAATAGGGAGAATGTAGGCAAAGGAAACAGCATGTTAAAAGCCTCAAGTGCTAGAACATGACCAAGATAGGAAACGGCAAGTAGCTCAGGACAGCTGGAGGCAGCATGCCATGGTGGGGAGCAGCGAAAGAGGAGGCTCAGGAGTGAGGTACAGGCCAGATCACCAAGGGCCTTTTAAGCTATTTAAGGAATGTGGATTTTATCCTATGGGCCATAAGAAGCCATTACGGGGTTTTAAGAAGAGAAGTGATGTGATCAGATTTACACTGTAGAAAGATCATTCCGCTTGCAGTGTGAAGAAGGCAAAGGTCAAAGGGAAGCCTGAATCCAGGGACACCAGGAGGCTCTTCAGGAATACAGGTCACTGAGGATGACAACTGGAACCAAGATGGTGCAATGCGGACTGAGAGGACATATTCAGCAGACATTTAGGAGGTAAACTTAGCGGCTGGCTTGTGGAGATTAAAGGGAAGGGAGGGGTCAAAGATGGTGCCCACATTTCTGCCCTGAGCCATCCAGCGGAAGGTGCTACCATTCACAGAGATGGAATGCAGCAGAAAGTACAGGTTTAGGAGGGAGGAAGCTGCGTTTAGTTTTGGATGTGTCG
Source organism: Equus asinus (assembly GCF_041296235.1). Taxonomy (NCBI): domain Eukaryota; kingdom Metazoa; phylum Chordata; class Mammalia; order Perissodactyla; family Equidae; genus Equus; species Equus asinus. The sequence goes on along the minus strand of NC_091790.1, from coordinate 194,258,838 downwards.
ATCTGAGATAGTGGTGAAAGTCCAGGTGGAAGTGTCCAGGGTGCAGCTGGAAACACGTGTCTGGAATTCCAGACAGTGATCTTGACTAAAGATAAATGGTAACAGACGGGATGCGAATGGATAAGATTACCTATATGAGCAGGTGAGAAGTAGAAGCAGCAGGAAGAGACACCATGAGCACTGGGACAGTTGACAGGGAACACCAAATCAATCTCAAGTAAAGTGAGACTGCACCCCATTTGAAAGCCAAAGGAAAGATGTGGTGGATAGAGGAAAAATGTTCTCTCCCATCGTGCCCTTGATACTGCCTCTATTCTTGGCAAACTGTCTGTTTTGCTGTTCCTAAAAGACACAATGAACTTTACCCCTCCAAGGATCTGATCATTTTATCCCCTTTCACCTTAAAAAAACAGAAGGCCAAACAAAATACCATCCACCCCCTTACTCCACCACACACAAAACCGTCTTATCTTTCTTGTCTTATCTTTCTTCCTTGATTATAAATATCTGGAAGTCACAGATAATTCACCCTTTTCTCTTCCACAGCACACAGCACAGACTCAAGCAGATGAAAGGTACTAAATAAATACCTGTTTAATAAATAAGTGACAAATGTTTGAACAGGAGAGATTGACTCACTGTGCTCAGGCAGGCAGACTTTGTGCTGTAGGAAAAACTTAAGGTTATTCTCCGTATGAGTATTCGGCATTCTTAAACCAACAGATCATCTGGGATGGTTCTTCAGTGTGATTATCACCAAAGGGCAAGAGGAGGGATCACTGTGATGCAGTACAGGAGAAGACGACAAACTTAGCGCAGTCGTGGGCACTTTACCAGATCAAGAAGAGGCAAGGGTCTGTGTGTGTGTGTTTGGGGGAGGGTAATGGTCTAGTATCCTCTAGAAAGACTAAGTGAGGAATTCTTTTCGGTAAACCAGGAAGCATCACAAGAATTGCTCCAGTGGGTGAGTCTGCTATCAGAGAAATTCCAGATTGCCAATGTGTCAAGAATCTGAATGTGAACTGAAGACCCTGTTATCAAAAAAAACAAAACAAGTACTGTACATAAATTCAAAGCCCATGCTCCTTCTACTACATCATGCTGTCTCCTGAGAGAACTGAAGTTTAAGGCAATTTAAAAGAGGTGCTACAAAATGTAGTCATATTAGAAAGGGTCCCTGAAGATCTGCTCAGTACTAAAATGCAGGTTCTTTCACAGAAAAAATTAGAAGCTTCTGGATTAGAAAATGAAAAAATCTGCTGATGTCACTCTGCCGGAGGCTTTAAAAGAATATGAACATGCCTGCTACCACAGGAAACGGGATGCTCTCAATTTATTGTGAGTCATAAACGTTGTATTTATTACTTTAGGACTGCAAAATAAGATAAGTTGTTACTTCAATAACAACTTTACATGAAGAGAAAAATCACATTGATCCATCCTATTTCCCAAAAAAGACATTTCCCACTAGAGTCTAGAGGCAAATTGTACAGCAATTTCTACCACCAGTTTTTCCCTTGGTGCATGCAAACACAGTTTTTGCTTTACACAAAACAGATTTCAAGTTTAGATGCTCATAACAACTACTTCAACTTACCCAAGCTTTCCAGAACAATTAATCATTCTATTGCCAGTGGCAGTGCCCACTGGTTGTCCATGTAACAGCAGGGATGGAGTGGAAATAGAAGCAAAGATGAAAATGAACCTCAGAGAAGTGGTTCTCTCATGCGCAGAATGGGAGAGCTTTTTCAAACTACACATCGCCCCGCCAATACCCTCAACTCCCCACCCAAACAGATAATGGCAGCTGCAGCGAGCCTTGGTCATACATGGGAATTCAGACCATTTCTGCCCAAGACAAAGACATGCGACTGAGCAGGAGGGAATGCAGCCCCCTGAGGAAGAATGCTTGATCTTCCAGACCTAAAGAATGTTCACCTGGATAGAAGAAAGTGGGTAGTGTGATAGGTTAGAAACTCCAAGAGAACAATGAAAATGTTAATGATTTTTATAAGGATTTTAGGGCCTTTTGATCTGGTCTTTCCAATTAGCCAAAGGATGACAAGTTTTCTTGTTCTCCAGACCTCCCCATGATGTGCTACCTGCTACTTAAGAAATTTTATCTTCTTATCTCCCAAGTACAAGGATATAAAGAAGTTCTCTAATGTTATAAAATTATAAAGGGTCAGGAAGAAATTCTATTGGTAACCATATATTAAGTGGTGACTATCTTCATTTCATTTCAGTGCATAAAAGAGGACAGAAAAGGAGCCACACAGGCAATTACTGCCATTAAAACTCCATCCTCTGTGTTGCTGATGGGGAAAAGTTTAGCAAAAGAAAAACAAAGTTCAAGTCTACTACCAAATGTAAAGGATAAGTGTATGGCACCGCTTCCTTCTGGCCTAGTAAAGTATTCCAGACTTGCGTTCAAGAATTCTGAGGTCAAATAGCACCTCTGGAAGGATTTCCTTACTTGGTGGTAACATATTTAACAATGCAAGGATCAACACTTTTAATAATAATATAAAGCAAGCCAAGAGCACTTTCCCAAGACTATTTGCTAAGAAGTGAAGGAAGAGAGAGAGGGAGGAAGGAGAAAGGGGGGAAGGAAGGAATTCCAGAGTTAGCAAGAATGAACAATTCAGCACTGAAATTAAAAATCTAGTGAAAATAGCTACGCTGAGGAACGAGCCAGTACAAAAAGGTTGCAGTATCTCATGAATCAATAAAGTCAATCCTCCCAGCAGGCCTTTGCCAAAATATGTTCTACCCCATTTAACACAGAAGATGGGTGATTTACCCCAGAGATGAAAATTTACCCACTATTTAACCAAAGCTTCCTGAAGATTTACAGCAATTTTCAGGTCTACAATCCCTGTTTTTACTATCTTTGTTTATTTCTTTGTCAAAGTCTAAAAGCCCTACAGCAGCCAGGCAAATAAAATGCCTTTATCAAAGGCATCCCAGCCTAAATTCTGTTTCCAAATAATCTAAATTTTAAGGTTGGATGAGTTCTTAGAATTTATCTAGCCCAATGCTTTTCAATCTCTCCCCACACACCCTGATCCCCATCAACCAAATGATGTAACAATATTCCATTAGTAACAAAGTTCACTATAGTGATTTGGGCAAAGAGATGCCACACACATAGCATATGTAGTTCCAACCCCACGTCTCTAAGCCCCAAGTGATTCTGGTACGTTCACTTAAGCATGGTACTCTTCAACAATGCCATCTCCTTTGAGCTCCTGAAAAGTAACTAATTGATCTAGTCTGAGAAAACTTTCTGCCTGTGGATTAGCCCACCGTTAGTCAGAAGTTACTAAAACGAACTAGCACTAGAACTTGAGTCTTCTGTTTCTCAACATGGCATTTCTCCTCTCAATACGCTATCTCTGTTTTGTTCTCTAAGGGCATCCTCAAATGACACTGTGATCAATAAAGCTCTGTCCACTGTTTAATCATACACACAGGCAAATGCCACCACTTATGGTCACCTCAATGCATGATCTACCACTACAGTGACATACTTTTTTCTTTCTTGCAAATGGGCTTATTAGGACAAAGCCCAACTAAATCTCACCCTGCTCTTAATTCTGATTCAAGAACACTTACTGGCCAGACACAGAGCCCGTCTCTGTCCCCAGTGGGAAGGCCCCACCTACAGCAATAGCCTCGGCGGCAGTGAAGCTCCGGGTGGGCGCCTATTCTTTCTCATTCCCTGAAGTACAGAAATCCAAAAACCTCCTTCTCCCAATCTTCTCAACTGGCAGCCATTGTAGTCTACACTTCTGTGTAAGTGCTTCGGTGGGACAAGCCACTACTTGTAGATATTTCAGGTACCTTCTAATTTCTCAGCTTTTCTCTACACAATTTGTTCCTCCTCCACTTCAGGATAGGAAACGACTTAATAAAAATAGCATCACCTGACAGGTCCTCTCACATAACTACGCTAGTCATTCTGGTCTGTTCTATGGAACTTCTCACCAAGCAGAGAGATGGAAATGGGTTCTGCAGTTTATTCCCTCATTCTATTGACAAGAGAAATGAAAATGGGGGAAGCCTTTATCTTCATATCTCACTCTTTTTCTCCTTTTAGAACATGAAATTACTCTATTTTCACCCTCTTATTCTAGCCTCAGCTTTCCACTAATATCAGTTTCTGTTCCTCCTCCGCTGTCCTAATACCCACAGGAGCTGAGATCTGTGGACTGTCCCAGGCTGGCTGCTGTTCATGCCCAAGTCCAGAACATACCCCCATCAGGTAATGCTTTGGCTGCCACTAAAGGGCATCAATGCTTGAGCTGCTACCACCAGCCACTTTTTTAATGATTTCTACCCGTACCTAATTCTCATAAGTATTCTACAGACATTCATTTACTTCTTCAACTCTCTGCTCTTTTTTCTATCCATTCATTTCCACCCAACAACCCAATTTAAACATTCTATGCCAAATACTTTTCTTCCACATACTGTATAACATTAACTTCACTAGGCAACCAAAATACTAGTTCTTTCTGTTCTACCAACCATTACACATTTGCATATACAATTACAAACAAACATATATTGAGTATCAATTATAGACAAGGTACTTGAATCTATTTACATAGAAAAAGAGAAGACAGAAAACAGATTACACAGAGATTATGACAGCTATTCAAGAAAGGGTAGGAAGAGACAGTCCCTTCCTATCTCCGTCCTGCCCAACAAGTTGGTCTCTATAAATAGCATACATAAAGTGGCATTTACTTTGGGCTCCAGGATACAGGGAAGATCTGGACAATTTCTGACCTATACACTCATAAATTAGTAGCTACTACTGCCATACGTGTGCTGTTTTGCAACACGAAATATTCGAGATGTCAGTTAGTACCTAAAGAGGGGTTAGTTGTGGTATCAGCTATGATTATTCTCTCTGCAATGCTCAGAGCAGCTAAAACCACCAATATAAATATCCCTAAAAATTATGTAAAATCAATAAAACAAAATATAACTTAAATATACCTCCTGCCCTTCCATCTCAGTCGCCCCACCCTGCCAATAAACACATGGGGAGGAAGAAAATAAATACTACTAATTTTTTTAAAAAAAGAAATCTGTTCTCTACATAATCTGACAAAAGAGTTGAAAGGAAAAGGAATATAATTAAACTTCACTGCACTTAAAAAAAAGAAAAAGGTTCCCTTATTCCCTATCAAATTTGGGCTGACAGGCATGTTATTTAATTGCCCATAAATGAGCTTCTTTAAATAGCACCTATTAATACCCCAATTTTCAGCATTACCCTGTGCAGAGAGAGAGAGAGAGGAACCTTGAAATGCTTAAAAAGCAAAACAAACTGCTTTCTTAGGACTGCAATCTGGAACAGGGAAAAGCCCTCATCACCTTCCGCTGCTGCGGACCCAGCCAGGCCCCAGACCCCTGACATCAAAGCTAATCTAAGCTGATGTCAAGGTCCAACATCTGCTCACCCAGAACCCAGAGATGCTGAAAAGTGAAGCACAAGACGCTACTGCAACATAATCTGCACCAAAAGAAAAAAGACAGGTCTAGTCACGTGTGGCTTATGCACAATTTACCCTTGGAATCTAACACATGTCCCCCTGGATATCCTGTCAGGGTCTCAAACTCAACATATCTAAAAGGGAATATAATGCCTGCTCCTTAAACTAACTCTCCCTGGCAACTTTCCTCTTTCTGTATCACCAATTTTCCTAGTCCTGAAGCCAAAAAATGATTTCTCCTACCTTCTCCTTCAGCCAAATGCCCCATCAGTTGCCCCGTAATAATAACACTTACCGAGGGGGAATGATGAGGCAGCACAGTACCAGGCTTGACATGCATCGTCTCCTTTACTCCTTACAACTAACCTGGTAAACAGATCTCATTTTCCCCATTACCCCAGTAAGGAAACTGAGGCACAGACGTTATGTTGATTAAGTAACTTGATAAAGGTCACTAGCTAATAAGAAGCAACATCCAAACCAAAAGTCTGCTGCCTACAGCGACAAATGCTCAGGTATATAATTCACACCATCACGACCTCATATCCGCCCTCTGACCTTTCCACTCCTAATGCCACACACTGGTTCTGGCCTTTCTGACCTTCCACGTGAACTACTGAAATGCCCTCTTGGCCTGCACAGCTCTCTCCTTCCAATGTCTCTTGCACGGGGGTGCCGAATTAAACTTCCGGAGTGCCACTTCGTTCATGAGAACAAACATTCTGCTCTCCGTAAACATCTTCACTGAGCCTTCACTGCTCACCAAATACTACAAACTGCCTAAAGCCAAAGACTTCCATAATCTGCCCTTTTCTCCCATTCTACTGAAAAAACGCAACTCTAGTGAAGTCATATTCTTTGCTGATCCCCCAAAATACACTGTGTATTTCCATCTTCTGCCTAGACTCAAGTCATTAATATCACCTGGAACACCGTCCGATTCACTCTGCAAGGCCCAAATAAAAAGACATCTTTGTTATGATGTTTTCTCTGATAAGGAAAGAAAAGCCAAAAGACAAGGAAAAGAAGCGCTATTTCTGTTGAGAGCTTTCTTTTTGCCGGCACTGTTCTAAGAAATTCTGCACGACAACCAATGAGATGGGTACTCTATGATCTCCAGTTTACAGACAGAAAACAGAAGCGCAGGGAGGTTAATTAACTACCTTATCTAGGGCCCCACAGCTGGTAAGTGTAAAGTCGACATTCAGAGCCACATAGCCGCTCCTCCTCTTAACCATGTTGCTCTAGTGAATTCTCAGATGTTGTGATCCTTAACTTTCTAACAGGTGGATCGGGCTCCTCACATCTGAATCCACTGATCAATCTCAATATCCCCTAAAGCAAGACAACCAGACACCATGAACTTCCTGATGTGATACAGTAAGAAGTCCATAACATGCCTATGAAGGATTCTTGCCAAAAAATTAAACCTGACTCTAATTATGCCTCCAGAGCAGTGCTTCTCAAACTTTACTGTGCACACTAATCCCCTGGGAAGCTGGTGAAAATGCAGCTTCTGACTCAGCAGGTCTGGGATGCGGCCCAAGATTCTGCATTTCTAACAAACTCCCAGGAGTGACCTGTGCTTCTGGACCGCAGTTCACACTTGAACAGCAAAGTTCTAGAATCTGGATCTAATCACCAGATTACAAGACACAGGCGCGCGAAAGGAACAGAATAAACAACTCATGGACAGGACCAGAATGAGGGGAGTGAGGCCCTGCCTCAAGTGCAAAATGTAAGGTAGTGCTAAACAACACAGTAATGCAGACAAATACTTTAAAAAACCAAAATGAATGCAAAAAATGCATGATGAACACAATACTACAATTTTAAATAAAGACACACTCTTATTACTGATTTTTCTTTCTGCCTCAGGCTCCAATATGGCTCTGCACAGCACTGAACCCTATAACGAAGTTATCTGCCAAATCTGGACTATGAAAAATTCTACAGGGCAAGTGAGACCGGCCTGGTTTCTAAAATAAATAAACACCATAAAAAAGAGGAAGGCATTATAGTTTATGAGGCTTAAGAGACAGACAGTAAATGCAGTGTATAAAACTTGCTTTGATATTGATTTGAACAAAACTATAAAACTGAGAATTTGGGGACAATAGGTGAAATATGAACACAGACTAGATATTCAATGACATGAGAGATTTTTAACTTTGTTAGGTTCATGATGGTGCCACTGTAATTTTTTTTAAGTCCCTACTTATTAAAGATAAGGTACCAAAGTATTTATGGGTAAAACCATATGAGATATAATATCTGGGATTTGCTTTAAAATATTCCAGAAGAAAAAAAGGAAAGGAGAAAGATGAAATGAGATTAGTAAAATGTTGATATTTGTTGAAACTGGGTGATAGTACATAGGGATTCACTATGCTATTTTAATTTTAATCTTTTTCCTTAGGCACCCTTAACATTTACTTTGTGCCACTCAAACTGGACATAGCACAGTGTCTTATACATCTATAGTAAAAGTAGCTGCTCTTAATATGTGCCAGGAGCTGTGATTATATCATTTAAGTGTCACAATAATGTTGTGAGTTATTGTATGAATGAATAAAAGTGAAGTTTATAGCAAGCTGGAATAACTTGCCCAAAGTCACACATCCAGCACGTCACAAAGGCAAGGCTCAAACCCAGATCCCACTGACTGGAAGCCCAAGTCTGAAGCACTACACTGTAACATCAACCTAATGCCATACAGACTTATGGCATGACACAACCTCAGCTTATCGTTCTTCATTCGTCACTTCTCCCATGCCACCTAAGACACAGGAGCCATGAGAGAGATTACAATGAGGGCTACCTGGTTTTGAATCATGGCTCTGACTCTTACTAGCTGCGTGACCTTGCACAAATTACTAAATCTTGCTGTCCCTCAGTTTCTGTATGAGGTGAGATTAATTTCTATTAATTTCACACTAGTATGAGATTGATAACCAACTCATAAACTTGTTAGGAAGGCAAAAGGAATTTAATAAATGTAAAGTACTTAGAATCGTGTCTGGCACATGACAAGAACAGATTGTTAGCTATTATTAATTATTACTAAGGTCTCAATAAAATTGAATGACACTGAACACATCCCTCAGGCCAAGTCATAACCATTTATTTTTACCTCTTCTAAGCAATTGTTTTTGACTCCAGAATTTGAAAGGTAGGCTCCCATCAATGCTCATGAAAGCCAACGGATAGTAACCAAGATTAATGTTCCCATGTGGGAAAAAACTCCAATCTTAATAAAAACCTAGGGACACACAGCCTACGACCACTGCTATAGTGTCACATTGGCTTTACACATTTAATGTAGAGGGATTGACAGTGTTTATAGGATTTAAAAACCTCCAAGAAGGTACCAGAAATTCTGGCTAAGCTGAGAAGCTAGATGCTCCACAGAAATAAATAGGAGGGAGTCCTGGGTCACACGCCAAGATGGGTGGCAGAATTGGTGCCAAAAGCACTGAGCCAAAGGAGTAAGCTGAGAACCAGAAGCCTGAACCAAGCAGGAGCAGAGCCATTGTTAACTGCTGAGCCAAGAGGGTTAGTTGAGAAGCTGTGCCAAGGCTCCCCAGCCAAAATCATGGGGAGAGAGACCAGAGCCAGGATGAGCAAGCACAAAGTCCCCCCTGATGAAAGGAGCAATCTGAGCGCAAATCAGGTGGACAATGGTTCAGACATGGCTTGCTGGTTTTAACTGCTCGTGCCCTGCCTCTATTGTGGCTATGTCTGTCAGTCTTAAACTACGCTTTTCCAAGCTTGTTACACATGGAAGTTGAGATAAATAAAAAGCTCAGATCTTATTAGACTACCTGGCAGATCCTAGTCTTCCTTCCCCACTGGCTGTCTCTTGAATTGCTTCTTACCCAAGGACCAGCAGCACTTCATTTTTAACTCCCATAGTACTGAGTATTTATTATATCAAATTTACTCGCAATTACTAGCATTTATGGAACCCTTATATTTATCAGGCACTACTGTTAAGAGCTTTGCAGTTATCTCATTTAATCCTTCAATGGTCCAGTGAGGTCCTGTACAGATGAACCTAAGGCTCAGAGAGCCCAAGGTCACACTGCTGGAAGTGTCAGTTCCGTCTGACTCCAGACACAACTTTTATACTACACTGCCTCCTTCCTCTCACTACTTTTTATTAGCAGACTCTTTGCTAAAAGGCCTAGGAATGAGTGAGAAACTACTGCAGGTAACCGCTGACATGATGAACTGAACAACCTGGAACATAACCTCCCCCAGGGAACGCAGACGCTTGGGAAGAGCAGTTGAGGAGGAATGAGCAATACTTAAATTCTCTTTACTTTCAGCAAACAGGGTCATTTCCTCTTCTTCAATTGCTCTTACCCAGTCCTGAGAGTCGTGCCTGCTGTTCCCATCAACTACCGCAACCTGCTGTGGGGGAAATTACGCAGAGGGAAAACATCACAGGTTTTTTTCCTTGAAACTTAGGGGAAGGGAGAAAAAAGGCAGAGGAATCCCCAATGGAGAAGAAAACCTATAAATACAGTAACAATGGAATAAAGCCTGCAAATAAATAATACCTGTGTCAAAAGACAAATTAAAGGCAGCAAACAAAAATGGGTCAGATAAAAATAAATTAATATATGCAATTTTTTCTAAATCTATTGCAAAAACACCTTTTTTCCTTAAAGGTAAACTACAGTTTATTAAATCATGATCGTTATTAAAATCTTAAAATCAACATTAAAACACAGCCAACTATTATTACTGGCAGGTGAATCCTGTATCAAGACATACCATCTTCCTTCCAAAGAAAAGAAAAAAGTCAAATATATTTAATAAAACAATTTTCTTGCTGTTTAAAATGAGAAATGTAAAATATGTTCACTAGTCTCAGAAATCAAGAACAAGGAACTTGAAATTCTCTATAAAATAATAATAATTATTATATGCTTATCTCCTAGACTACTACTCAGCAATAAAAAGGAATGAACTACAGATAAATACAATACAGATGACTCTCAAAGCCATTATGCCGAGATAAAGAAGCCTTACAGAAAAGAATACATATTATATGATTCCATTTATATACAGTTCTAGAAGTGAAAAAGAATGAATATATAGTGGGGAAAAATTTCAGAACAATGGCTGCCTCAGGGTGGGGGGACAGGGATTGACCATGAAGGGTCATGAGGAAAACATGTGAAGTGATGGCAACGTTCTGTATCTCACTAGAAATCTGGGTTATACAAGTGTACGCATCTAAAAAAACTCAGCAAATGTATACTTAAGATTTGTGTGTAAATTTTATAATAAAGGAAAAAACACCATAAGCAAATATTGAACTCTAATTACTGATATGCATGTTCAGGCATTTACATGGAAGTACACTGATGTCTACAAATTACTCTGAAATGCAATCCAAAAGGAAGACTAAGAGAAGGATGGACAGATGGACAAATATGTGATAGAGCAAACATAGTAAAATCTAGAATCCAGGTAGTAGACAGACAAGTGCTTACTGTATAATTCTTTCAACTTTGCCATATGTTTGAAAATTTTCATAGAATGTAGGGAAAAATACCTTCATCTATATATGACAAACAGATAAGGAGGCTGAAAAAGGGAGAAAAACTAAAAGGCAGAGTGAAAGGGAAAGAACAGTGAGTAAAGGGAGAACACGAGACAGGGAGTCAGGCAAACATATAAACAAAGGCAGAGGCCGAGGAGCAGCGAGAGCAGGTAGGAGCAGCCAAGGAGGCGCAGGAGGCTCTGAAATGAGTGTCTTGGTCCCTGGGCAATGTGTTCAGTTTTCAACACTAATCTATACTGAATGCTAATAAATGTATTCCATCTATTTAATAGGGGAGCTTTATTCTTTTTTTGAGGAAGATTAGCCCTGAGCTAACTACTGCCAGTCCTCCTCTTTTTGCTGAGGAAGCCTGGCCCTGAGCTAACATCGTGCCCGTCTTCCTCTACTTATATGTGGGACGCCTACCACAGCATGGCGTGCCAAGAGGTGCCATGTCTGCACCAAGGATCCGAACCAGCGAACCCCGGGCCGCCGAGAGGCGGAACGTACAAACTTAACCACTGCGCCACTGTGCCGGCCCGGGGGCCTTTATTCTATCTGAGCAGTTAAAAATGCAACGGCAACACAATACGATAGTTCTAATAAAGCTATACAGAAGGCATTTAAAAGGTAATGTCATTAATAAATGCAGCAGAATATATACATTGAAGTGAGCACTGCTCTTCAAACTTGTCACCAGCAAAGTACATGGGGTTTAGAGCATGATTAACCTGGGTCCAAATCCCAATTTCACCAATAAGTATCCTATGACTTTAGCAAGTTACTAATTTCTCTGAGCCTCCATTTCCTTATCTATGATACAGAAATATTACCTCTCTCATAGGGCTATTTTGAGGACTAAATGAGACCATGTACATTGAAACAACTGGCCCAGCACCAGGTATGGAGTAATCATTCCATATATGTTGTTTCTTATTATTATTCTACTAATGCCACCATTGCTTAACATGGTTTTATGACACATTTTTTTGAGTAACTGGCCAAGCGAAAAAGAGTAACTTGTTCCAGGTGGAGGGAGGAACACACGCAAAGGGACAGAGAGGGACAACAGAAAACAGGCCTCCTTCTCAGGACCAGTGGAACGCAGAGGTTGAGTTTAAGGGTTATGGAGGGAGGGTGAGAAGGGATCAGAAAAAGCCTGGAGAGGAAGACAAGCGCAGAACCATGAAGGGCCTTTTATGCCATGCTAAGGAACTGGGTATTGGAGAGCCATTTACAGGCTCTCAGTAGACAAGTGACATGATCAGAGCTGTATTTTAGAACGAATATTTGACAGGTGACTGCATTGTCCAACTCCAGAAACAGTATTCTCACAGAACATCAAGAGAAGCAAGACATGGACTACAAAAACATTATGACTCCAAAATCTAAATATCACACCTGAAAACACTAGTGTGGTTATGATCACCTAAGAAGTGTGTAGAATGAGAACAGAACCCAGGGGACACCAACATTTAAGGGATAAGCAGAGCAAGAAGACATCCTAAAGGCAAGTGAAGCAGATACGGTCAAAGAGGATCAAATGTGGCAGATATGGATTGAAAAGTATACACTTAATTTAACAACTAAGGAGCTATTAACGACCTTGTCAAGAGCAGGTTCAATCAAATGCTGGGACAGAAACCAAATTTTACTAAACTTATTCTAAAATGGAGATAGAGACTGCAAGTGTGAGGTACACTTTCAAGAATGGTGTAAATGCAAGAAGAGAGAGGGCAGTAAGTAAATGGGAATACACAGTTGAGAGAAGACATGCTTAAGCTGGGAAGAGTCTGACAAATAGCAGGGAAAGAAGTAGGAAGGATGAGAGCTGGAGAACGCCGACCCCACCTCACAACCCGTTTGAAAAGGCAGGGAAGCCTCTATTCTAGAGAGCTGCAGGGTAAGATTTTCTCAGGGTAAAAACTGGGTTAATATAAAGAAAGAATGCGAGGACCGTTCTGTGAAAAGGTTAGGGACATACAGATTTTTTTTTTTTAAGATTTTATTTTTCCTTTTTCTCCCAAAGCCCCCCGATAAATAGTGGTGTACTTTTAGTTGTGGGTCCTTCTAGTTGTGGCATGTGGGATGCCACCTCAGCATGGCTTGATGAGCAGTGCTGTGTCCATGCCCAGGATTCAAACCAGCGAAACCCTGGGCCACCAAAGAGGAGCACACAAACTTAACCACTCAGCCATGGGGCTGGCCCCCAGATTTTTTTTTTAAGGCACTAGAAGACGGGCTGGCCTGGTGGCATAGTGGTTAAGTTTGTGTGCTCCACTTCAGCAGCCATGGGTTCACATGTTCGGATTCTGGGCACAGAACTACAACACCGCTCATCAAGCCATGCTGTGGAGGTGTCCCACATACAAAATAGAGGAAGATTGGCACAGATGTGAGCTCAGAAACAATCTTCCTCAAGCAAAAAGAGAAAGATAGGCAACAGATATTAGCTCAGGGCCAATCTTCCTCACACACACACACAAAAAAAGGCAATAGAAGAAAACTACCTCAACATAATAAAGGTCATATATGAAAAGCCCTCAGCTGACATTATACTCAACTGTGAAAGATTGAAAGCTTTTCTCTAAAATCAAGAACAAGGCAAGGATGCCCACTCTTACCACTTATATTCAACATAGTATTAGATGTCCTAGCCAGAGCAATTAGGCAAGAAAGCAGAAATAACAGGCATTCAAACTGGAAAAGAAGCAGTAAAATTATCTGTTTATGGATGACAGGATCTTGCATGTAGAAAACCCTCAAGATTCTACAAACAAAAAACTGTTGAACTAATAAATTTAGAAAAGTTGCAGGATACACAATCAGCACACGAAAAATCAGTTGTATTTTTATACAACCACAATGAACAATCCAAAAAGGAAATTAAGAAAATAATCTCATTTACAATAGCATCAAAAAGAATAAAATATTGGGGGCCAGCCTGTGGCCGAGTGGTTAAGTTCGTGCGCTCTGCTGTGGCGGCCCAGGGCTTCGCCAGTTAGAATCCTGGGCACGGACACGGCACTGCTCATCAGGCCATGCTGAGGCAGCGTCCCACATGCCACAACTAGAAGGACCCACAACTAAGAATATACAACTATGTACCAGGGGGCTTTGGGGAGAAAAAGGAAAAAAATAAAATCTTTAAAAAAAGAATAAAATATTTAGTAATAAACTTAACCAAGGAGGTGAATGACTTGTACACAAAAAACTACAATACACTGCTGAAAGAAATTAAAGAAGACACAAATAAATGGAAAGACATTCCATGTTCATGAATTGGAAGACCTAATATTGCTAAAACCTCCATACACCCAAAGTGATCTACAGATTCAGTGCTATCCCTGTCAAAGTCCAAGCGGCATTTTCTGCAGAAATAGAAAAAAACCATCCTAAAATTCATATGAAATTACAAGGGACCCCAAATAGCCAAAACAATCCTGAAAAAGAAGGACAAAGTTGGAGGCCTTGTACTTCCTAATTTCAAAACATATTACAAGAAAAAAAATTTATAACTATGTGTGGTGATGGATGTTAACTAGTCTTACTGTGGTGATCATTTCACAATACATACAAATATTTAATGATTATGTTGTACATTCAAAATTAACGTAATATTATATGTCAATTATATCTCGATAAAAAAAGATTATAAAGCTACAGTAATTAAAAGGGTGGTACTGGCATAAAGACAGGCTTATAGACCAATGGAACAGAATAGAGAGCCCAGAAATAAACCCTCACATATATGATCAAATGATGTTCAACAAGGATACCAAGACCATACAACAGGGAAAGGACTCAAAATGGATTAAAGACCTAAGCACAAGGCCTAAAACTATAAAACTCCCAGAAGAAAACACAGGGGAAAAGCTTCATGACATTGTATTTGGCAATGATTTCTTGGACACAACACCAAAAGCAGAGTCAACAAAAGCAAGAATAGACAAACGGAATTACAATAAACTTACAAACTTCTGTGCATCAAAGGACATAATCAACAGGGTGAAAAGAGGACCCACAGCATAGAAGAAAATATTTACCAGTCATGTATCCCATAAGGGGTTAAAGAACTCCTACAACATAACAACAAAAAACAAAATGACTTGATTTTAAAATATGGGCAAAGAACTTGAACAGATATTTCTGTAAGGAAATAAAGAAATGGCCAACAAGCATATGAAAAGATGCTCAACATCACTAATCATTAGAGAAATGCAAAACAAAAACACCAGATGCCATATCACACGTTAGGATGGCCACTATCAAAAAAAACCAGAAAATAAGCGTTGGCGAGGATGTGGAGAAACTGGACACTTGCACACTGTTGGTGGGTCTGTAAAAGTGGTGCAGCCGCCACGGAACACAGTATGGAGCTTCCTCAAAAAATGAAAAATAGAACTATCATATGATCCACCAATCCCACTTCTGGATATATACTCCAAAGAATAGAAAACAGCATCTTGAAGACACATCTGCACAGCCAAGTTCATAGCATTACTCAGAATAGCCCAGAGATGGAAGCAACCCAAATGTCCGTCAACAGATGAATGGATAAAGAAAATGTCGTATATACATACAACGGAATATTATTCGGCCTTAGAAAAGAAGAGAGTCCTGCCATATGCTACAACATGGATGAACCTTAAGGACATTATGCTAAGCGAAATAAGCAAGTCACAAAAGACAAATACTGTATGATTCCACTTATGAGAGGTATCTAAAGCAGTCAAAGAAACAGAAAGTAGAATGTGGTTGCCAAGGGCACGGGGAGAAGGAAATGGAGAGTTGTTCCTCAGTGGGTACAGTTTCAGTTTTGCAACATGAAAGAGCTTTGGAGATCTGTTGCATGACAATGTGAATATACTTAACCCTACCGGACCGTATACTTAAAAATGATTAAAGCAGTAAATTTTACATGTTTTTTACCACAATTAAAAAAGAAGAAAATGGCGAAATAGTACCAAAGCATGCAGGAGAAAAGTCTGAGAAAAGGAGGAACAGCAGGACAAGGGGTTTGCATTTTGAGCAGTAACCTTGAATGTCAAGGGCGGAGACAGAGGAAGCGAGCCCTCCAGGCTCCTACCACACTTCTGGTTCAAGCTGCTTTAGATCCAGTTCAGAATGAGGCCTCCACGGTGTGGAGACTTAATGGGCCATTTTTAAATTCTCAAGACTACACTGGCAAGAAATTATTAGGTACCTTAAAGGCACCTTAAACAGGGGACACACTTATTTCCCTACATCTTCACCAGCAGTAGAAACAGCAGCAATCCTCAGTGGGTGGGAGGTTCTCCCTGACTGAGCTAGCTGGGGCCTGGACTGGGCGCTCCTGCAAAGGAATCTGGCTCCTGCGTTGGCAGGAGGGATAAGGAGCCTTCCCTTGAGGACTCAGGTGTAGTAAGAAAAGGGAGGAAAAGCCAAACATTATACGCTTCATATTCCATTTGTTAGAACATCTCCTCCACCCTTTTCTTTTTTAGACATTACAAATTTTAAGCCTCTTAGGTCTGTTCTCCTCTATATATGCTAGCTAATGGAATTCAAGTGCTTAGCCTTGAGATTACTTAGAAAAGGGGGGAATGTTCCATCTTCTCTGCAGCTGCAAAAAACCAGACACCATGCTGCATGATAAAATTCTCTCCAACAGCGGTGAATTGAGAACGTTTACGAAAGCATCAGTATGACTCTCCTTCCAGTGTGGAGACTTTCCTTCAAAGCCTACCTGTGCTGTCTTCTGTTTAACAAAGCAGTCACTCAGGACACCTGGATGTCAGAGTTGCTATGTATTTAAGATGTAGCCCCGCAGCCCCAAAAGACTGCAATTTGATTGGCTCTCTTAATATCTGTATAATTTTTATACAGAAACTGTTTATTTAAATCTTATTACCATATAAACCAGAAGAGGAGCTCTGGCACTTTCTGCTCCCTCCAGGCCTGAAGGCTAATAAAACGCATGACTCTGCTGAATTCCTTACTCAAACAAAAGGTTTGAAAGTCTTTGTCTCATTTAAATTAACCTAGGCTAATTGGATAGACAAAGAAAGTCACATGTTTGGAGGAAGCTGATTCAGTAAATGTCCAGCAAGGGGAGTGATAATAGATGAAGAGGCTGTAGTGACAAACTGAAGGGATGACATCCCAAGGAGACGAGTTCCAATTCCTGTTGACCACTAACTCGGGAAGAGACTTTTCTCTCTCTAGGCTGCACCTCAATTTCTTCACCTTCTGATCTCACTGGTATGTATAATCTGTCTATCCAGTGAAATCTGAGTGTTAGTAACTCCGGACAGTAGTTCCCATTTCACAGAAGTGGTTACAGCAAGAAGCCTTTGTCTCTGTTTGTGGTTTTAACATTTATTTTTCTTTTACATCACAGTGTTTAATAGGGACAAGCACAGCTGGGCAAGATTTTAACCTTAGGCTCTTTCGGACTGTTCTGTTGTTGGGGGTGAAGGTGAGGTGGTGGGGGCTGTCGGGTATTTACCAGTGTTTTCCATAGAGCCAATGGCCTCCCCATGTCAGCAGGCAGATCCCAGCTGTAGTTTTTTTCCAATGATTTCGAAGTGTTTTAAAGAACACAGTCATCTTCTCCTAGGGATTTGCTAGGTTGATGCAGAAAAAGAAAAAAGAAAAATATAATTATCCAAGGGAAGCACGTGGAGTTCCTAAAGCTCTGTCTTCCATTCTTCCATCCTCTCCACGTTTTCCTTCCCTCACTCCTCTTCCTTCTCACCACTTCTCTGGCCTTTTCCACCTTCTCCCTTCAAGTCTCTTTATCTTCATCTTCTCACTCACCCACCTACCTTGTTTTCTTTCTTTCTTCACTTCTTTCCACCTAAACTATACTTTTTCTCTATTAAATTAGAAGGAAGCGGGGAGGGACAGAAAGAGAGGGAGGGACTTCCAGGCTCCCTGTTTTTCTTTCTTCTTGCAGTCTCACTACACCACTGTTTCAGATCATTTGTCTATCCATTATACATAAGGGACTCAACAACAAATTAGTAATGTAAAAGGATCATTCAAAACAGAGGAAAACCGCTAGGCCCTCAATAGGAAAAAAGGCAGAGCACATGCACAGAAAACTCAATGAAGAGGAAATGCACATAACTCTGTTAAAATGCTCAACTTCCTGACTAATCAAAGACAGGCAAATTACAAAGAACTATCACTTATTCACTTACAAAATTAACAAATTTTTTTAATGACTTTTTTTTTTTGAGGAAGATTAGCCCTGAGCTAACTATTGCCAATCCTCCTCTTTTTGCTGAGGAAGACTGGCCCTGAGCTAACATCCATACCCATCTTGCTCTACTTTATACGTGGGATGCCTACCACAGCATGGCTTTTTGCCAAGCAGTGCCATGTCCACACCCAGGATCCAAGTGGCAAACCCCATGCTGCCGAGAAGTGGAACGTGCGAACTTAACCGTTGCACCGTTGCACCACCGGGCAGGCCCCTAACAAATGTTTTAAAATGATCATATTCAGTGATGACAAAATGAGATAGACACTCTCACACACTCCTGTAGGGAAGGCAAATTAGCACAACTTTACTAAAAAACAAAGTGACTATATATCTTTATTCTGTTTTCTTCATAGCACTTAGCATTTAATGATCCCCATTTGCTAATTTGTTTATTAGCTTTTCCCACTAGAATGTAAACTCCATGAGAATAAGAAGTTTGTTCTGGTCACTGCTGTATCCCTAGTGCCTAACATAAGATCTGGCACATAATAGCCATTCAAGAAATAATTGTGAATGTGATGGGATTCAGGACACACTACCCCAAAATATGGCAACTTGGCATACTGAATATTTTGAGGTGAAGGAGTGTGAGAAAATGGCAGAGGCAGAAATGTCACTCTGACTTCCCCCCTCTCGCCCTTCTTCCCTGAAACAGGTCATAAAATCCTCATGTGAGGGATGCCCTCTCTACACACAGATGAAAGGAGCATCCTTATCTGCAAGGACAAAGGGATGCCAAGAAGAATCCTAACAAACAGGCCTTGCTAAGTTTCCTGGTTTACTAGTTACCTCAGACTCCTCCAACTATCATATTCCTCCACAACTACCCACTCCTCATCAAACCCAACATAAAATACTCAGGTCTCTTTCTTTGGGTCTTCATTTCCTTATGAAGGCTCCTGTGTCACATAAAACTTATATTAAATAAACCTGTATGGTTTTCTTCAGTTAATCGGTCTTTGTCAGTTTAGTTTCCAGACCCAGCTAGGGACCCTAAGAGGGTCATGGAGAACTTTTTCCTCCTCTACATTAAATTTTTTTCACTAAGAATTTTTGCTGAATTAAGCAAGATAAAAAGGCATATATAATTGGTATTATTCCAATTATGTTCAAACATGAACATAAATGGAAAAAACACCAATAGAAATAAACACAAAAAAATTTTAAGTCATTCCTTCTTGGTTGTGTGCTAATGGGTGACATTTATTTTATTTTTTAAATTGCAATGTATTTTCTAAGTTTTCGAAAATGAATATAAATTATTTTCTAAACATAAATATTTAAAAAGAAATTTTTTATGACTATGTGTACATGATGTAAATAGATCAAGAAAAAAAATCTGCTTTCACTGAAGATTGTGGTGTTTATATTACTCTTTAAGCACAAAGACTTTTTTTGGTGAGGAAGATTGGCCCCAGGCTAACATCCACGCCAATCTTCTATTCTATCTGGGATGCTGCCACAGCATGGCTTGATGAGTGGTGCTAGGTCTGCACCCGGGATCCGAACCCGTGAACCCCAGGCTACTGAAGCAGAGAGCACAAACTTAACCACTATGCCGCCGGGCCAGCCCCCAAAGACTCTCTTCTTGACCTAACTTTAATCAGGCTCCTCTGATCTCTCTGCCGGACTAGGCCCAACCTTGGGCTTCCCTCTCTTTCCTTACAGAATCCAGTTTGAGCAAGAATCCTGCTAAGTTAGTTTAAGGAAAATCCCCCACCCTGGATATCATATCACCCTGGTCTAGCTTCAGCAAGAATTCTACTGAGCCATCTAACAAGACGCCCCCTTACTGCTCGTTTCCTCTTAGCAATTTTCCATCCACTGACCTCCACCCTGCTCCTTGGCTAAAAACCCCGACTTGCCCTCATTGGAGTCAGAATTGAGTCCAACCTTGCTCCCCTTCTGCAAGACTCCCACGGCAGTGGTCTCTACGTCCAGGGAGATGCCTCTCTCAATCCCTTGAGTAAAGTCTGCTTTACCATTCTTTAACAAGTGTCACTAAATAAGTTTTTCTTTAACACCACCATTGGTTAAAATTCCTCTCAAGGCAAGAAACACTCTTATCACCAAAATGAAAGCCAGTGCAGGGAGCCCAAGTTCCCATGAATCAGGGACAGTCCAGGATAGAAAGGAACCCAAAGGCACATCTGATAATTAATCACCTCTCCATCTGGCCCTAAAGCATTCAATCATTCAACAGGCCTTTAATAAACACCAACATGCTGGGCTCTGTGCTGGGTTCTAGACAGGCCTGTATTCTCTATGCTCACTCACAACAGTTAAACCAACAATGACAATACAATCACACAATTTATGATTGTAATAGAGTGGGAGGAATGTTGAGGGGTAAGCCACAGCTTTGTGAGAGTCCAAAAGAACAGACCAGACATAGACTGGAGGTGACACGGTGGTGCAGGGTCCTGCATGGTGGTGGAAGTCTTCCTAGAAGGTATGACAGTTATGCTGAGACTTGAAGCACGAGGAGGAGTTACCAAGGAAGGAGCTACAGAGACTGACGTGTACAAAGGCAGAAAAGATAGCAAGCTGTGTTCAGGAAACAGGTGGGTAGCCAGGTGTGGGGGAGCAGAATTTGCCACCTCAAACTGTGTCTCTTTGACTTGATTATTTTTAAGAACAAAAGACTCTGAAAGAAACTTTGACCTTCCCCCTAACTGCCTAAAAGAATTTCAGATAGAAGGCCTGTTTCAGGAAGGAGCTAATACCATAAGATAACTGTAATGTAATGTAAAACGTGTCTCTCTGGTCACATTGCCTAGAGAGGGCACAACAAACACTTGTTTAACAAACATTTACATTTCCATCTCCATGTAAGCTGCCATCCTCCCCTCTGAAGTCCCAAGGCCCTACCCCCAACATCCTCCTTTGTCTTTGGCTAAAGATGGTACTTAAGATGGTGGCTTCAGCCATTCTGGCAAGTTACTCAGTTTTCCTGGGTTTCTCCCATGTATACATGTTATTAAACTTTGTTTTATTTTCTCCCGTTATTCTGTCTCATGTCAGCTTAATTCTTAGACCAACCAGAAGGACCTAGAGGGTAAAGAAACTGTCTTCCTCCCCTACATAGGCATGGATAAAGAACAGGGGAAATCTGGGAGAGTATCTAGAACAAGCCCTCTCAAACTCCAGTGTAAAATGTGTTAAAATGCAGAGACCTTGTTAAAAATGCAGAATCTTGGTCATTATCCCCCAAGATTCTGATTCATTCTGGTTGGGTTGTCATTTTCACTTTTAACAAGTACTCCCACGCTTTTAATGGAGGTCCCACACTTTTGAAAGAAACAGTGGTCTGGAGATAAAGGGTGGAGAGGGAGGGGAAGTTGGGAAAAGATCAGGAAGGATCTTGAATTCACCCTAAGGCCTTTGATATTATGAAGATGAAAAATCTTGAAGGGATTTAAGTGAGTGATATGACCATATTTGAACTGTGGAAAGATCATTTTGTAGAGAATGGAAAACAGACTGGACAAAGCTGAGCTTAAAGCTAGAGAGCCAGTAAGAAGTTATTACCATAATCTCTAGGCACCTAAACGAAGGAAAGAGCAACAGAGAAAGACGATGGATTTGGGAGATCTTCAGAAAATAGAATGTGGCAGCACTTGGTGATCAATTCATTACGGGAGGTGAGAGAGGAGGAACCAAGCCAAGTTGGTACTTGGGTGACTGACTGGATAAGGATTTCAACCATTTGATCTGGAGCGTAGGTCTGTGGAGAAAGGTAGTGTGTGGAGTTTAGGATACTGAGTGTGAGATGCCTGTGAGGCACCCAAGGGGAAACAGTCAGTGGAACTGTGGATTTAGCAGTTGGAAGCCAGGAGAAACTGAGTAGAAGATAGATTTGAGACTTGTTGGTTTGAAGAAGGTCAAGTTTGAGCGCAGATAAAAGTACCCAAGGGGAGGGCAGAAAGGGGGAAGAATGCCAATAAGAAGTCAGAGAACAATCTAAGAGTCGATACCAGTCTGTTTTAAGCCCATCCATGACCCAATAGAACTCCCTTTTTGTCACAAACGATTCAGGTATTATAAAAATAATGTGGGGTCATGCAGACACCTAAGGTAATGGAAAGAGCCCTGGTCCAAGGGGTCCTGAGGCCTAGATTCTAGTCCAGCTTTGTCACTTCCCGCTAGCGAGAGCCCGGGTAAATCATTTAACCTCTGCCTCTATTTCTTCGTTAAATGAGAATACACCACCTGCTCTGATTAACTCAACTGTCTGGAAAAATCACACCTGAGAGGGCTGTGAATGCACTTTGTAAATTTTGTGTATTTAAGCTGTCATCACAATACGCAATATATTAGCTAACAAAGTATATATTCCTAAATATCCAACAGAATTCCTATTCCCCAATCTCAGTAGAAGTCTAAATTTTCTACCTTCAAATTAACATCCTTCGTCTGAAAAGCAGGGCTCTTCCCCAAAACCTTCCAATTCTGTGTTCGACCCTCCTCCCCTGTAAGGCGGGGGGTTTCTCACTAGACTGTGACCCCTCATGGGCAGGTTCCGTCTCTCTCCATCTCTAGCCACAGAACCTAGTCAAGCGCCGGGAATGAATGAACCAAGCCATCCCTCACTCGATCAGAAACTATTCGCCCCATTTTGCAAATGAGTAAGCTGAAGCCCAAAGGGAAACAGTGCGGACGGGTCACACACGTCGGGCGCCACCGCTCTGGGGCAGACCCGCGGAGAGTGGGCCGCCCGCAGCGACCACAGGGCCCCCGCCGCCCCGGCCCGGCCTCGCCCCCACCCCCCAGCCCGGCCGCCGCCCGCACCGCCGTCCCCACACCGGGCCCCCGCTGGCCCTGGCCGAGCGCGGCTCCGGCGCCTCCGCCCCGCGCCCCCGGGGACCCGCGCTCTCGTCCCTCCCGGAGCCCGGCGCTCCGCTCGGCGACCCAGCCCCGCCGCACTCACCCCGGCCGGCCCCGCTCTCCGCCCGGCCTTTCCTGTGTGCTCCCTCAAGCTTCCCCGGCTCGTTGCAGGGAAACCGCTGCCGCCGCCCTCGGGTTCCGCGCAAGGCGGGCGCGGTCTGCAGGGGCCGCCGCCCGGGGCCTGCCTGCATGTTCGTACGCTCGTTTATTCATCCAGTCATCCTTTCATCCATCCATCTATCGCTCAACAATATTTTATGGAAAGCTTACCAAGGCAAACACTGTTTTAGGACCTGGCACTAAATCGGAAAATAGCTAAATGAACAGGGCAATTTTAGAGAAGGCAAGAAGGAGCCGGTTAAGCCAAGATGCAGAGGAAGGAGAGCTTGGGGGAGGGAACGGCCGGTGAAAATCTCCAAAGCCCGAGGCGGTTTGGCAGGTCAGGGGTCAGGGTGGTGAAGCAAAGGGAGCTGAGTAGTAGGTGGTAGCGGTGAAGCTGGAGAGGTGGGCAAGACCGGCCTCGGTGGTAAGGAGGTAGGACATTATACCAACTGGGATGGGAAGGCGTTGAGGGATTCAGTCAGAGGAAGGGTGTGATATCTGGTTTACATTTTAAACATCTCTCTGTCCACAGTGTAGTGAATGGATTCTAGAGAGCAAGAGAGCTACAGAGAAGCCAGGGCCAATGCTGACGGCCAGATAGCCCTTTCTAATTCTCGGTCCTCCTCAACCAGCCCCCTCTCCCCTAGTTGGTGTGGGGACAAAGCCAGTCAATCCAGGTTTCTTTCTTACCCTCTGCCTTCCACGGTTGGATCAACCAACATTCACTGAGTGTTGAGGATGTGGGAGGCGCTGGGGATGCTGTCACCTACAGCAGCCCTGGTGGCTCCTGCCCTCAGAGAGCTCACCATCTGGGTTCCCTATGGCCCCTAGATGACGGTTTCAAGAAAAATGAGAACATCCAATGGCCTTATGGGGCAGTAAAGTATACTCTGCCAGATCTAATTCTCACTGGACCACACTAGATAGTAGTATCAGCTTCCTAGCCTTCTCTCCTGAATCTCCACCTGTAAATTAGGAGACTGAGAAGATCATCATAAAAAATCTCTTACAGCTATAAAATGTTGTGGTATTGAAGGTATGAGAGACAGTTATTTCAACTCTCCCTTTACAACTATCTAAAACATTTGTGTTTGAAAATGAGTTCCTGAGCGGCTCAACTGGCAGGCTAGAAAACTCTGGGAATTGATACTTGATGGTTCAGTGAACACACAAAGCTTTAGGGCTTCAGCGAAACAATGGTTCCCCAAAATGAGAAAAGTTCAGCTTGGGTGAACTTTCTGTAATTTTCTAATCAGAAATTCCAGGAAGAAGCTTTTTCTGAAAACTTCCACATATATATATATGCTTTTTGTTGTGGTGGTTGTTTTAGGGCTGGTTTTACTTTTGCTTTGGATTATATATCAACAGGGAGCTCTATACTCATTTCTGAAGACCAGAATCCAGTCTTGCTGGGACATCTGCGTCACATGTGGATGTGAGTTTGACCACATGGAATGTGCTCATGGGGGTATGTTTGCCTCTGAGTGCCCCATGGGTACAGCTGTGCAGGCATAGCCATGTAGTGTGGATGGTTTCCTGGCAGCGAGAAGAGGCAGGCATCTGTGCTCTGTGACTTATTGGCTCAGTTGAAGGAGGACACTGTACTGCCCCGGCTGAGGATGTGCACTTAAGGTCGTTTCTACGCTGCCACTTAGCCAGTACTATAGAGCAGCACAGCTCAGCAGCTTTGCAACTGGCTGCCTAGAAATTCCAGCTCTGCCATGTACTAGCTGAGAGAGTTGAGCAACACGTTTAATTTCTTTGTACTTCACTTTCTTTAATGACGATGATAACAACTGTATCTACCTCATTGGATTGTCATGAGGATTAAATGAGTCCCTGCATGTAAGGCATTTAGAAGAGTGCATAGAACATAGTTAACATTCAATACATATTAGCTTTTATTTTTTCTGTGGTTGATGCCTAAACCTCAAGCAACCACCAGTTAACCAGCAAATCTCCAGGATCCAATAGGAAGCTTGGAAGAAAGAATATGTGTTTGGCAAAGCTGGAACAAGCTCCTCAGAGTATCTAGCCCATGAGGAGCAGGCCATCTTTGTACATGGAATGCTGGTAGGCCAGGGCAAGAATTCTGAGGACTGACTCCTCCCCAGTCCACCTCCCAGGGTCATTGAAGACAGTGATTCTTCATTTAAGAGGCATGAACCTTAACTCACGGAGGGCTGATGACAAAGAACCAGGGCTGGGGTGTGGTTTCAGTTACCCTTTTTTAAACTGAGGTCACAGCCAATGACTCTCCCGCAGGTCCAGGCAGAGGGCATGAGCACCTCACCGGAGGGTGACATCTAGGGGAAAGAAACCCTGATTTAATGTGAACTGGAGTCCTGTACTATTGAAAAGATTGGGCAACACGAGGCAGATGCCCAGAACCCCAGGAAGAAGGGCGACGGGCCGTGCCACCAGGGAGAAACAGCAGCCCGGGAGAGAGGCAGCCCCTCCCTGGAGGCAACCCGGGCATGTGGAGGGTTGTGAGCAGCTGAGCAGGCCTCACCCACGATGGTCTCTAATCAAGGAGTGCTCCTGAGGCTATTGGGGAAGGTTTGTTAGTTTTCTTTACTTTATTTCTTTAATATGAGGGCTTTAATTCACTTTGGCCAGTCTGGTGGTAAATGGGGACATGGGTGTCAACCTGCTGTGCTCCCAACAGAGAAACCTGGAAACAAGTCCCAGGTTTCTACATGAATTATCAGACTAGAAAAAACAAGACATCTCCTCAAAATTAAAGCCTCAGCATTACATATGCAAAAGAGAAGAGTGTAGCAGTAGTGTGGGGTACAGCCAGTCTCTGAGCGGGACCTTTGTGTCCCTTCCTTAAACTGTGTGTTTGTATAAATAGAAACAATAGGTCATATGGCTCAGGTATGTCACCTGCAAATGTGAAACATCTGCGTCAAAACGAGAGAGAGTTGTAAACTCATCTCTGAGGAGTTAACTGTACCCGTTGCATGACACACGTATTTACTGACATTTTAATGCATTACTGTAGCATCCCATTTATTGTTGAAGTTATAGAATTCATACTATTAATATTTTTCCTATAGTAACTGCCCCACTTTGGTTAAGCTAATGATTGCCCCTTCGAATTCTTTCTAGAGGGATACAGTTATAAATAAACAAGTTAACGATTGTCCCTACTTTACAGAACTTAACGTTCCACCCCACCCCAACCACATGGGGGACTATAGTGAGAGCCACATCTCCAACATGTAGCTTGTAAGTGCAAAAGGATACGGATGACTGAGACATGGGAACCTCTCCAAAGCTCTCTTCAGGCATCATTACCAGGGTTGAGTGGTGGACATGGAGATGCGCCGCCTGTTGTTGCAGGTGTGGAGCTGCAGGCAGGCTGCCTTCATCTGTGAGACCCTTCAGGGTCAGCCTCTGATGCAGTGAGCTAGCTTAACTGGTGTCATGCCCTTCTGGAGGTGGGCCTCATCCAATGACTGATCTAGGAAGGAGTTCAAAATCTTGGTCATTTCAGCCCAAAACGCATTTAACACACTGCCACGCATGCTAGTTGCTATGTATTGAAATAAGGTACATAATGAAAGGGTGAGCCCAACTGCCTATACAATGAAGTCATGCTCCCCTGAGGGCATTAGAGGAATGTGCTGACTGACTGACATCCAGTAGCCCCCAGTATTGGAAGAGTCTGACTTATGTCTTAATATCTGTAGTATTTTCCCAGTATGTTGACTGACAGACCATCCCAAAACCCAGTAGCTTCCCATTAGTCCAGAACCAATCCTGAAGTGACATTCTCTTGGCTCAGAATCTGTTATTAAGAATGTTGAAGGGAAACTACCTCTGACCAGAAGTATGGTAAGAGGAAACCAAGTAAGACAGGAACGCCATGATCACTCAAAAAGGAGTCCTTAAATCCCCAGTCAGATTGACCCTACTGTGGAAGAGTGTGAGAGAACATGACACTAAACCAAGGGAGACAGAATAGAGGTTTAGGTGGCCCAACATTTTAATTTTTTGTTCACTGACAGGATATACATATACATGCATATACATATATATAGTATTCTCATACTTGTAACCTCCGTCTCAGTTGCGTACATCAACCACATAAAGCTGGAATAGCAAAGGTAGCATGCCAGATTTTGTCAGTCAATTACCTGGACAGAAGGCACTGTGTGGCTCTCACTTTTCAGTTACTTCTCCCCCTTCCCTGAAGCTCCAACAGTTGGTGAGCTTGCCTAAGCCTCACGGTAGAATCCATTGCAAGGGTAGTATGTGGAGTGGCTGGTGGCAGTGGCCGTGGTGAACCTAGAATCCTAGAACCTTAGTGGTGTCCTAGAGTCTGAAACCTACAGATGCAGAATAAAAAGTCAGCAAGAAAGGAAGACTGATAAAATAAATAAGCCAAGGTAAGTGTAGTCACTTTCACCATTGATTCTTGGCTCCACTTGTAACTATTACGTTGCGCTATCTAAGTGTAGTGCACACTTTCTTTCTTTAAGCCAACATCCATTTCCCCCATTCTTCTTTTCTAAAAGGAATGCAATTTTGTTCAGGTATCCACCCCTCACCTTCACAGTCCCTGCCTGCCAGTGACAACTTTGCAGGTGACCAGCTAACCCCGTCATCCCTGTTGAGAGGAGTTGGTGCACATCAGTTTAAGGTACTCGCAGTAATTCCTCCTCCAGTGCAGGGCTTAGATTAGGAAGCAGTCATGTAGCTCGATTTAGACCAAAGAGTCTTAAGGAGGAGTCTGCTGAGAGATTTCAGGAACGTTTTCATTCTCCTTCAAAGGGGGCATTCAAGAAAGAGATGGTGATGAGCCTTAGAAACATTATGCTAGGTGAGATATGCCAGTCACAAAAGACCACATATTGTATGATTCCATTTATATGAAACATCCAGAATTGGCCTATACAGAGATGGAAAGTGGATTAGAGGTTGCCTAGGGCTGGAGTTGGGGGGTGTTGAGGAGAAATAGAAAATGACTGCTAGTGGGTGTGAGATTTCTTTTGGGGGGACGAAACATTCTAAAAGTGGTTGTGGTGATGGTTGCACAACTCTATGAATATACTAAAAACTGTTGAATTATAAACTTTACTTGGGAGAATTGTATGGTTAGGAATTATGTCTCAATAATGCTGTTTAAAAAAACAAAAGTGATAGTCTCACTTTTTCCCTTAGACAGGGTTGTGTGTGTACATACTACCTGAAACTACTACAACTGTTGTTCAGCCATGAAGCGAGTCAGCCCAGAGCAAAGCCAACTCACAGAGTGTGACAGGGAAAAGATGGGAAAACCTGGTCCTGATGACATCATTGAGGCAAATGGTTGTACTAGGCCTGGAGCGTGTTCAACCTCTGGACATCCTATAATGTGAAATAATAAATTCCCTTGTTGTTCAAGCCAGTTAGAGTCAGGGTTTTCTGTTCCTTAAAGCCAAGAGCACTGACTTGATAAACCACAAACTGCAAGCTATTGGTGGGTAGGAAACACAGTAAGGACAATGTGTTTAAAAGATCATGTCGAGATTTTAAGAGGAAAACAGATGGCAAAAAAGGGGTAGTTGACATCAATGGGGGGCTTAACCTTCTGTTGTTCCTAAAATCATCTCCAATCATTCCCCTGGCCTCTGGACCTGTGCCATGTTTATTTTCTATAGATTCACTGACAATAAAACAGAGTTAAATGTTCAGAAAAACTGACACAACACTCATATCACCATGAATAGCCTTATATGTAGCATCTCAGATGAAATATGCTTGTGGGAATAAGTGCTCCCAGTCAAAACTTCTATCATGGAAGGTTATGTACACATTTTTTAACATTCATTTTGGTTTATTTACGTTTTTTATGCATGCAGATACTTCTTTAGACTGTTTTGCTTCCCCTTAAAAAAATGAAAGAGTGTTCTTGTGGTATTTATGCTTAAAATCTCTTCCTTATTGTGACCTTTAATATGCACTGCATCTACTCTTACTACCAGATTGGAAACATGTAAATGAGGCCTTTCAAGAAACTAGTCAGTTTCTAGGAGAGAGAATGTCTTCCATATTATAACATGAGAGTTTATAAAAGCCCTCTGTAATGCCCATTCTCATCCATGATCTATATGGGCGCTGCCTTTTCCTGAATGTGACTTCCCTTGTTAATGTTTCTCCTTGTCATCCTTTGCCACCTGCTCCTCCTGAAGACATCTGGGCCCTGGCTGGCACTTTCCAGCTCTCTATATGATATAGGAGTGAAAAAGGACAAAGCTCGGATCTACACTGATTGCATCAGGTAAGGTCTCCAATAGTGTTTTGCAAAAGCCAGTCTCCTAGAGTAACCTAATTTCTAAGTATTCTGGCACAAGAGGAAATTCTAAGTATAATGAATTTTAAGTAGGTTCTTTTTTAAGACTTTATTTTTTTTAGAGCAGTTTCGGGTTTATAACAAAATTCAGAGGAAGGTACAGAGATTTCCCATATATCCCCCTGCCCCTACACTTGCATCACCTCCCTCATTATCAACATCACTCACCCATCACTCACCAGAATGGTACTTTTTTTTTTTTACCAGGGTACTTTTTTACTACATCGACACATCATAATCACTCAAAATCCATAGTTTACCTTAGGCTTCACTCTCGGTCTTGTACATTCTATGGGTTTAGACAAAAGTATGATGACGTATATCGATCATTATAATATCATACAGAGTAATTTCACTGCCCTAAAAATCCTCAGTTCTCTGCCTATTAATCTCTCCCCACATCCACATCCACATACAGCCTAGCAACCACTGATCTTTTTATTGTCTCCATA
Organism: Equus asinus; assembly: GCF_041296235.1. Lineage (NCBI taxonomy): Eukaryota > Metazoa > Chordata > Mammalia > Perissodactyla > Equidae > Equus > Equus asinus. The sequence continues at coordinate 194,228,735 of NC_091790.1, read as the reverse complement.
GTTTTACCTTTTCCAGAATGTCATATAATTGGTATCATACAGTATGTAGCCTTTTCAGATTAGCCTTCTTTTGCTTTGTAATATGCACTTAAGATTCCTCCATGTCTTTTCATAGCTTGATAGCTCATTTCTTTTCAGTGCTGAATAATATTCTGTTGTCTGGATGTATCACGGTTTATTTATCCATTCACCTATTAAAGGACATCTTGGTTGCTTCCAAATTTTGGCAATTATGAATAAAGCTGCTATAAACATCTGTGTGCGGGTTTTTGTGTGGACATAAGTTTTCAACTCCTTTGGGTTAATACCAAGAAGTGTGATTGCTAGATCATATGGTAAGAGTATGTTTAGTTTTGTAAGCAACTGCCAAACTGTCTCCCAAAGTGGACATATAATTTTGCATTCCCACCAGCAGTGAATGAGAGTTCCTGTTGCTCCGCATCCTTACCAGCATTTGGCGTTGTCCAGTGTTCCAGATTTTGGTCATTCTAATAGGTATGTAGTGATATTTAATGGTTGTTTTAATTTGCATTTCCCTGATGACATGTGATATGGGGCAGCTTTGCATATGCTTATTTGCCAACTGCATATCTTTTTTTGGTGAGGTGTCTGTCATGATTTTTGGCCCATTTTTTTATTCAGGTTGTTTGTTTTCTTATTGTCGAGTTTTAAGAGTTCTTTGTATATTTTGGATGGCAGTCCCTTACCAGATGTGTATTTTGCAAATATTTTCTCCAAGTCTGTGGCTTGACTTCTAACTCTCTTGATATTGTGTTTCACAAAGTGGAAGTTTTTCATTTTAATGAAGATCAGTTTATCAGCTTTTTCTTTCATGGATCATGTCTGGTGTTGTATCTAAAAAGCATCACCAGAACCAAGGTCATCTAGGTTTTCTCCTTTCTTATCTTTCAGGAATTTTATAGTTTTGTGTTTTACATTTAGGTCCATGATCCATTTTGAGTTAATTTTTGTGAAGAATTTGTGTCTAGATTCGTTTTTTTGTATGTGTGTGTCCATCATTCCAGCACCATTTATTGAAGAGACTATGTTTGCTCCATTGTATTGCCTTTGCTCCTTTGTCAAAGATCAGTTCACTATATTTATGGGGGTCTATTTCTGGGCTCTGTTTTGTTCCATTGATCTATTTATCTATTCCTTTACCAATACCATGCTTGATTACAAGTTTTGATTTTTTTTACTTGATTTTTATAACACACTACAGGCTTGATTACTTTAGCTTTATAGTAAGTCTTGAAATTGGGTAGCATTAGTCCTCCAACTTTGTTCCTCTTCTTCAACATTGTGTTGGCTATTTTGGGTCATTTGCCTCTCCATATAAACTTCAGAATCAGTTTGTCAATATCCATAAACTAACTTGGTGAGATTTTGACTGGGATTGCATTGAATCTATAGTTTAAGTTGGGAAGAACTGACATCTTGACCATATTGAGTCTTCCTGTCCATGAACATGGAATATCTCCTCATTCATTCAGTTCTTCTTTCATTTCATTCATCAGAGAGGTAAAATATAAAAGAGAGTTAATAGGCATGGAGGAGGGAATGAGAAGATCCAAAAACCATCTAGTAGGATCTCCAGAAGGAAAGAATCAAGAATGGGAAGAAGCAGCATTCAAAAAGTATTGGCAGAGGGGCTAGCCTGGTGGCGTAGTGGTTAAGTTCATGTACTCTGCTTCAGTGGCCCAAGATTCCCAGGTTCAGATCCAGGGTGCAGACCTACAAATTGCTCATCAGGCCATGATGTGGTGACGTCTCACATACAAAATAGAGGAAGATTGGCACAGATGTTAGTTCAGAGCCAATCTTCCTCACCAAAAGAATATATATGTATTGGCAGATATATCAGACTGAAATTGCAGAACACTAAAAGCAAAATCTTGAAAGTAACAAAGGAAGAGGAAAGCAAAGGAAATTAAATGAAAATGTATGATTATATGTGACACTACAGAAAGGAAACATGAGTGGAGTACCAGTCCTTGTTCCTCCACTCGTTGCTGGCCCGCAGCTATGATTATGACTTGCTCCTCCACCGCCCATTCCACATTTCCTCGCCTTAGGCCAGACCTCAGCTGGTTAGAATTTTGGATTGGGGAGATCCAATCATCATTCCTGGGGGATTGAGTTCAGGTCCTCCCTGGATAGAAATGCAATAGTCTTTCATTAACCTTTGCCCTTGGACATGGAAATAAAAAAAGCACTCAGGGAGCTCCACTGGGACTCATGCATATAACTCCCTGTCCTCCTTGTACAGCAAAAACTTTGTTTCCCCTTGAAAAGTGGGACAAATAGCCCTGACCAGGAGAGATAGATCTTTTGCTTAAGGCCCCTGATGACTCTCTTCCCTCCCCAATTTATGCATGCTTGGCTACAAGCTGAGTCAGTAGGTCTGAGCCAGCTCAACAAAGAATGCAAAATCTTCGGCTTAGTTTGCAGACTCCCCTAGCTGATCTTCAAATCCTAGTTATTTCCCTGGAAAAGATTCACTCTTCATCATGTAGTAGACCATGTGTTCCTGTTCCTCTCTCAACTTCCCTAGAAATATAAAAAGCAGAAGAAGGGACAGGATCCTGCTCCTGGATGACTTTCCATGGTATGCCCAGCTGCACCCAATCCAAGCACACCTCAACATGGAATAATGAGAGTTTGCAGGATCGTATCCTATGCACTCTTCTCTTCCTTCTCTTCTTCCTCTTTCTCTTTCTATCCTCTTCTGCTGCTGCTGCTGTTTTTCTCAATAAATCTTCCTTTATGCCTTCAATAGTATTTGTATGAGACTCTGCGTATGTGTGTGCACACATGTGTGTGTGTGCACAGCTGTGTATGCTCATCCATGTGCTTTGCACCTTGCTGGCTATCTTAGCATGGTTTCCCAGAAAGCAGAGGCTGAGGCTGAGGGCTAATGTGTTGTCACTTTATTAAGATATGCAATACCAGGGAGGAGGAGGAGGAGGAGGAATGAGAGGAATGGGGCAGCAAAGGCAGGACAGCCCAAATGAGGATGTGTTAATGAGTTGGCCACAGACAAGTGTGACTGATAGCTTCATCCAATGGGACTGTCCTCCAGAAATCCACATGAACTAAGTCTCAGAACCGTCCTGTGAAGGAAAAGTAGAGGGAAGGGTTTATCCACCAGCCCTTGCCTTCCACTGGCCGAGGGTTTGTCCCACAGGGTGTGAACAGCCCCACAGTTCCAGGAGCACAAGTATGGGTGCTGAGCAGGGTCTCAAGCAGTGTCAACAAGGAAGTGGGGATAGCAGAGCTTGGGGCACACACTCGAGCTGGGTGCAGCCTAGCTCAGCTTCTCCAAAGCCAGTCAGAGCACATACAAAGCTGGCTGCCACAGTGGCAGCTGGACCAAGAGAAAGATGGGGTCACTAGACATGAACTGATGCATAAGATGTGTCAGATACACTGGCTAAAAGCATAACACCGAGTTTTTCTTGTTTACCCAGTGACCTCATGAAATCTAATACCCAGCCAGTAGTCTAAGCTTCAAATTCAATAAGAATATTATTCTCTTGGTACCAGCACTTCTATATTGGGTATTAAATTTTCTATACAATGAGGACATGAAGCAAACATTTTAGAAGGAGGTCACAGGGTATTTTCAAGATGTGCCATCCTCAATTCTACTATTTGATTCTCTGACTCATGTATTCTGGCTAAAGGAGGAATAGCATTATTATCATGCTGGTTCAAAGAATATTTCAGCCTTGCAGGCAGCATGCCATATTCAAAGTGTTTATTTAACCAGCTGGAGGCATCAGTGAATTTTAACAGACCATTCCACTGTTCTATAAGGCCAGCTGCTTCTGGGTGTTGGGTACATGATAAGACCAGTGATTCTCATGGGCTGTAGCTCATTATCTAACGTGGGTTTCTTGGTTAGAAGCAATGTGGTGCAAGATACCATGACTGTTTATAAGGCCTCCAGCAAGTCCCCAGATGGTGGCTTTGTCAAGGCATGACACGCAGGGAAAATAAAACCAAATCTGTGAATCTTTCACAGGGTCTTGCTCCATTCAACATCCTGATCTGCCCCTAGACAGCAGGAGCATGATTAGATCTGCTAGGACTTAAGGAAGGGCTGAAGGACAAAATCAATTATACCAGGTCAGCAGAGGAACCTTCCCACGCTCTGAGCCCACTCAAACCTGACAGCTTTGCACACCCGTAAATGGGTCATTGTAGCACACACACATTTGCTACCTCAAAAATGTGTACCTTCCTTTGGTAGAAGCTGAAGTGCATAGCGCCCTTCCTTCACTGTGATGGCAGCCAACACGACATCTTTGGGGGAGTGTGGCAGTAAAAGTTTCCTACCCTCAGTGGCCATGTGGTTCCAAGTTGATCGTAGATCATAATATTTCTTTAAAATCCTTCTTAATGGATGATGTTTCCACCTTTGGCTGCATCACTGTTTATCCCTTCATTGCTGGAAGATTGGACTTTAAGATTTTAACTAAAATAAAGATCTTTGAAGTCTTTTATGACTACATCCATAGGGCTAATCTTTAAAACTGGAATCAGAGGAAATATATTTGAAGTTCCAAATGCATATTCCCAAACTGTTTTATTAAAAGCCTATAACCAGTTTATATTCGAATTATCTGTATAGTATAGCACCCTCACCTCATTAAGTAATTTTTTCCCAATTTCTATTTATTTAATTGCTGGGAAAATGGTATTTCATTTTTTTAAAATTGTATTTCTTTGATTATGAGTAAAAATGCTTTTTTTCTCTATTAGGCATTTTTATTTCCTCTTCTATAAAATATTTGCTCATGTCTTTTACTTGTATTTTTATTATATTTTCTCAATTTGTTTTTATGTTTATTTTTGTTTTTAAAATTCTGTAACTTTATCTAAATGACCAAAGTACCAAATCATTTTAGAAGGATGACATTATAGTAACTAGATTCTATTGATATTTTAATGCTTTTCTCATCAATTTGATACACAGTCTTTATAGATTAACGATGGTAATCCTTTGACTTATTTGTTGCAGATATTTTCCTGGTTTATTTGCCTTTGTACTTAGTTTATGATATGTTTTACATTAAAAAAACTTTTGAATTTTATGTAGTTAAATCTTAGTCATACTTTCGGAGAGTCCTCCATCTAATGATCAGAAACTCGCCGTATTTATTTCTTAGGAGTTTTCTATGGTTTCATTTATTTATACTAACCTTGTAAAATTTACCTATAATTATTTTTCTCTATCAAAATGTACCAAAATCTTTCCAACTTCAAGGTCTTCACTGAGGTTAGTCCACCTACTCATCATTAACCTACTCCCACTCATCCTCCTCTCTTGGGAGTCACGGCTGAACATTTGTCTTTATATTAGTTTTAATAGAACCTTTGGTATACAAGTGAGCATAATGAATTTCCAAAAGAGTGATATAGTATGCAGCGTTTTATGTATTATTTAGGTTGGGAATAAAACTTAAGACTTCTTGACTTCGAGTCTAGTAGAGTCAACTGGTGTGGTACAAATACTACTAGACATAGAGATAGGAAACGCAGATTCCATTTCCAGCTCTTCTGTCTAGTTGTTATGTCATTGGAATGGTTATTTAAAATCTCTGAGTCTCTGTTTCTTCACCAATAGAAAGATAATTCTCTAACTTACTTATAGGGCTAGTCATGAAGATTAAATGAGTTATTGGATGTGAAATCACCTAGTCAGTGTCTAATGCCAAATACATGAAGTTCTCCTTTTGCCTCCAAACCACATGCTCTTAAAGAAAATGCAGATTTAAAAAATCCATTTTAGGGGCCAGCCCAGTGGTGCAGAAGTTAAGTTTGCGCGCTCCACTTCTGTGGCCCAGAGTTCGTGGGTTTGAATCCTGGGTACGGACCTACATACCGCTCATCAAGCCATGCTGTGGCAGTGTCCCACATACAAAATAGAGGAAAATTGCCACAGATGTTACCTCAGGCCCAATCTTCCTCAAGCAAAAAGAGAAAGATTAGCAACAGATGTTAGCTCAGCGCCAAGCTTCCTCACAGAAAAAAAGAACAATCCATTGTTCTTTTGTAAACTGTCTTAATTTGATTAAAAATATTACCTACAGAGACAGACCTAAAATTTTATAACAGATAAAGGGAATATGAGTTGACATTATATATAAGACATTTAATGTATATAACAAATATAATAAACTGCCATCCACATTATGAAAATTCTCAGGAATTCTAGTTCCTGCCTGAGGGACAGTTTGTGAGTAGAGAACAGAATAAAGATGCCTGCCCCATTGGTAGGAGAATATCAATGCAATGGCAGCAAAACAAGGCAAATATCAAAAGAAAGGAGGCCCTTTGAAGAAGCACAATGAAAGGAAAAAAACTCGCCAAGCCATCAGGGCGCTTGCCTCTTTTGTGGGACATTTGACCCTGGGCACTTAATGGAGCCTTGCTTGCTTTAATTGTGAAATGGCAAAGACACTTCCCCGGGCTGGAGTCAGGGGCTGGATCAGATTGTCTTCTCCTTCTCAGCTCTGCATTTCCTTTGCACAGCTTTAACTTTCGATCTCAGCCTCCTTGTCCAAAATTGCTCAATGTCTCAAACTGCGAAACGATAAGCACAAATACAAAATCCTGCTACTAATTGTGTATGTAATTGCTGGGATTAAGTTCTGTGACTGAAAATTCTCTGACGTTAATTCTAAAGCTCTGAATTTATTCATTATTTCCACATAGTCTCTTATCTTGAACCTTAAGAGGAAGGCGTTAATCCTTCCAGCTTTAAACCAGGGCATGAAGCCCTGGTTGGTTGCATTGGAGGCGCAGAGAGCCTGAATAGTGCACCACTAGGTGGCGCCGAAGATTCGGCTGTGGAAGGAGAACTGAGGATAAACGTACAAGTGAATTTTCCTCTGGGTCTATTGGCTGGCACCAGGCCGCTATTTCCGTCATTGTCAAGGATGTCAGGGATGTCTCAGCTTGAATCTATTGCAAACAGTCCCTCTGCAGTGCTCAGCAGTTTGTAAAGGAGGTCTTGGTCTTCGCAATAGTATCTCCAGGGCCTTATCACAAGATCATTAATGACCAGATCTTTCTGCCTCCTCCTTGCACCTTCCCTGAGTCCCCAAGTCTGGGGCCTATCCTGTTTCTTCAGCCATTCATTCAAGCATTTACTGCATGCTCTTATGTGTCAGGCATACAGCTGGGAGTGACGTGGTTTGAGAGATACAGGACTTTAGCATACTTTTCTCAATCTGCCATCAGTACCAAATCCAGGCATCCTGCACCAGGATGACTGCTCAGGCCCTGCACTTAGGGGACCAGGTTGTCGGCAGCTGAGCTATGTTTCCAGGAGGGAACAGAGGGAAAATATGGTGGTTCTTATATTTACAGCCAGCCCATAATCGCTCCATCATCCACCACACACTGTCTGCATGAAGGCAGTGAGAGTGGGAATGCAGCTTCTCTGCCCAGCCACTCCCCTATCAAGCTGCCCTTTGCACTTTCTTTTTCTCTTTAATGATGCTCTTGATATTTATTTTCATTTAACTCTAATACAGTGTAATCTTTGGGGTTCTTTTTTTGTTTTTAAGTCAAAAGTCTAGGGAAGTGATAATACCCTGTGTAATAGTATAATGATGGAAATATGTCGTTATACATTTGTCCAAACCCATAGAATGTACAACATCAAGAGCGAACCCTAAGGTAAACTATGGACTTTGGGTGAACATGGTGTGTCCATATAGGTTCATCAAGCGTAACAAATGTACCACTCTGGTGAGTGATGTTGATAATGGGGGAGGCTATACGTGTGCAGGGGTATGGAAATCTCTGTCCCTTCCTCTCAATCTTGGTGTGAACCTAAAATTGCTCTAAAAAAATAAAGTCTTTTTACAAATGTCTTTTGGGAATACATTTATAATGCAATATTATTCTGCAATGAAATGAGATATCAAGCTATCAATGACAAGACATGGAGGAATTTATATGCGTATTACTAAAGGAAACAAGCCAATTTGAAAAGGCTACATACGGTATGATTCCAACCATATGACGTCTGGAAAAGGCAAAGCTATGGGGACAGTAAAAAAGACCAGTTGTTGTCAGGGTTAGGGGAGAGGGAGGAAGAGATGAACAGGTGGAGCACAGGGGATTTTTAGGGCCATGAAACCATTTTGCATGATACTATAACAGTGGATATATGTCACTATATATTTGTCAAAACCCATAAAATGTACAACACAAAGAATGAACCCTAATGTAAACTACGGAATTTAGTTAACAGTAGTGCATCAATATGGGCTCATCAATTGTAACAAACTGACTCAAGAAGTTAATAATAGAGGAAACTGCAGAAGGGGGAGGGAGTACATGGGAACAATTTGTACTTGCTGCTCAATTTTTCTGTAAACCTAAAACCAGTCAAAAAATATATAGTCTATTAACATTTTTTAAAAGTCTCTGGAAAGATTTCATATTTATATGGTGCTTTACAGTTTTCAGATGAATTCATTGGGTTCTCACAAGAGTATCATACGATGGAGAGGAGTGACCTTGTCCCGAGATTTGGGCGTCAAGGTCAGAGGAATCAAGTGACTTCTCAAGTTCACGCAGCTGATAAACAGTAGGGCAGGGACTTGAATCCAGGTCTTCCTCTCCAATTCCAGAGCTCTTTTCTCTATATTCCAAACACTTGCAAGCAGGAAAATTGATGGCGTCCTCTGCACTCTCCAGTGAGTCTTCTTTCTTCTCCCAGGGTTTTGGAGCCCAATTAGACAGAGATATACACCATAAATTATGACTCAAGATTTCTCTCTCTGACTCTTTGACATGATTTAATACAAGCATTTGATGTATAAAACAGCATCTTTAATGTGCTTTTTTCCACCAATGATGCTACCATTTCTTTCCTCCTGGAATCTTCTTTGGGAATCTTTGCTTCCTTTCCGCTTTTAGGATAGCACATTAGAACAAGAATGAAAGCAGAGAGACCAGCTAGAAGAGGCTGAGGATGCTTTTATAGACTATAAAGCACTGAGCATGTGGGATTGTTCTCCTTAAAGAGCCACAGCAGCCGTGATGGAATGTGAGCCTTCTAGGAGGCATCTTCCCAGAGCAAATCAGCTTCAACTGTCAGACTGCACGGAGCAAGTCTTCAACAATGACACCTTGTGGTCGTGAGACTCAATAGCAGAGAAGACTAATTTTCTCCCCTCCTGAGTATGGAGACCATGTTGACTCCTCTTAAGAATGTATAAACCTCCGGAATCCTTCAACATGGGGGGAAGGGAGTGAAAACTCCCAGAGAGGCACCTGCTCTCAGCTAAGTAGTCACTTAGATACTTGAGCAATTCATTAGAAAAACAAAAGAGATGTGACCATTTTTGCACTCCAAGGTTGTGGAGAAGGTCACAACAATTACACAAAGGAATGAGATCTGGAAAGACACCTTTCGAAAATAACTGAAGTTGGTTGCAGATGTCTGTAAAATGACTGGGGCACAGAAGGTGAAGGGGGGGCAGCATGTGTTTCTGATGCGAATGTGGTGGCCGTGTCTATCACACTAAGGCCTGTCCAGCCTCAGGAATGTGAATGAAACCTGAATAAATACAGACGTGGTCAGAAAGGGGAAGACCAATTAGGGAAGTGAAGAGATTGATGGTGAAATTTCTCTGGAAATTTTAATTTTTCCTATGAGAAATGAGGACTGTGGTTTAGAAAGTTACAGTGAAAGTAACTTAGTGCCACATGAGTTACCTCACAGTTGTTGCCGGACAGTGGTGAACAGGAGAGGAGCCCCTGTCTTCATGGAACTCGTATTCTGTAGAGAAAGAGAGACATTCTAACGGGGAGCACAGACTGAATGGAAAAGACAGGCGTCCTGTACTAACTGTTCACATTTGTCCAGCCCCCCTGACCTCTAATGCGGCTGTTCCTCAGGGTTTGGCCCAGGGCCTGGGCTATGGGTTAAGTTGTGTCCCTCGAAAGATGTGTTGAAAACCATCAACAAAACGAAAAGACAACCTAACAATTGGGAGAAGATATTTGCAAACCACATATCAGATAAGGGGTTAATATCCAAAATATACAAAGAACTCATACAGCTCAACAAAAAAAACAATAACCCAATTAAAAAATGGGCAAAAGATCTGAACAGAGATTTCTCCAAAGAAGATATACAGATGGCCAACAGGCACATGAAAAGATGCTCAACATCATTAACTATCAGGGAAATGCAAATCAAAATTACAATGAGATGTCACCTCACTCCGGTCAGAATGGCTGTAATTAACAAGACAGGAAACAGCAAATGTTGGAGAGGATGTGGAGAGAAGGGAACCCTTGTTCACTGCTGGTGGGAGTGCAAACTGGTGCAGCCACTATGGAAAACAGTATGGAGTATCGTTAGAAAATTAAGGATAGATCTACCACATGATCCAGCTATTCCACTGCTGGGTATTTATCCAAAGAACTTGAAAACACAAAGGCATAAAGATACCTGCACCCCTATGTTCACTGCAGCATTATTGACAATAGCCAAGACTTGGAAGCAACCTAGGTGCCCATCAAGGGACGAATGGATAAAGATTTGGTATTTATACACGATGGAATACTACTCAGCCATAAGAAATGATGAAACCCGTCCATTTGTGACAACACGGATGGACCTTGAGGGTACTATGCTGAGTGAAATTAGTCAGAGGGAGAAAGTCAAATACCATATGATCTCACTCATAAGTAGAAGACAAAAACAACGACAAACAAACACATAGCAACGAGACTGGATTGGTGGTTACCATGGGGGAAAGTCAGGGGAGGGAAAAAGGGGTGATTAGGCTCACACGTGAGAGGATGGACTTTAATTAGTTTTTGGGTGGTGAACATGATGTAATCTACACAGAATTCGAAATATATTATGATGTACATCTGAAAACTAACAACAAAAAAAAGAAAATGTGAAGAACACAGGAGAATCTCATGATATAATGTTAGATGACAGAAGGAGAATAAAAAAGAGTGAATAATTTTGTAAAATATGTATATATATATTCTCGCTATTTTACCAGTAAAGGCACCCAGGCAGTGAAAAAGAAAAAAGAAAAGAAAAGAAAAGAAAGATGTGTTGAAGTCCTAACTCGCAGAACCTCAGAATGTGAGCTTATTTGGAAACAGGGTTTTTGCAGATATAATTCGTTAAGATGTATCAGACTGGAATAGGAATGGCCTTTAATCTAATATGGCCCCTCCTTATAAGAAGAGGAGAGAAAGACACACGGGAAACAGAGTGCCACATGAAGACATACACTCACCAGGCGAGGACGTCTTGTGATGACAGAGGCAGAGACTGGAGTGATGTATCTGCAAGCCAAGCGACACCGAGGATCGCCAGCAAACCCCAGAGGCTAGAAGAGGAAAGAGGACTCCGCGCTGCAGGCTCCAGAGGGAGCGTGGCCCTGTGACACCTTGATTTCTGACTCCTAGCCTCCAGAGCTGTGAAGGAATAACTTCCTGTTGTTTTAAGCCACCGGGTTTGTGGTACTGGCGATGGCTGCCCCGGGTAACTAACACGGGCCCCATTTTCCTCCATTCTCACCCTATGTGAGCCTATTCACTCCCATAATTGTAAAAAATGTCTGTGTGCTGATGACTCCCAGGTTTATACACTAAAGCTCTATTATGTGAAGAGTGATTTCAACTCTACGCACATGGCAAAGAAAAACTCTTCCTTCTCCCATTTCCACAATCCAGACTTTGGTTTCCGTTAACCCAGAGAAGATATTGTTGGGGGAGAGGGGAAATGGGAGCAGTGGCCACAATCTAAAGAGAAAAGTGAACCTGGCATTTGAGCTTCCAAAAGCTCAGGGACAAGAGCTATTAGAGTTTTTCAAAGATAATTCCTAACCGTTTATGCTTTGGCCTTACATGCTGACTTTACGACCTGACCCTGAGGTCAGAGGAGACTCTACTGCGTCTCCAGCCCACAGCTCGCCTCTTATCTCCCAGCTTGTGTGACTAACTGCTTGACACATCTGCTTGAATGTCTCAGAAACACCTCAGACAAGAACGTTCAAAACGGAACTGCAGATTGTCCTCTCTCAGCAGTTTCTCGCCTGTCTCCCTTGCCCCATGGTAATCCAAGCCAGCGTAACTCCTCTCAGGGGAATCATTGGAAATGGCCTAATTGAAAGCCCTGCTTTAGCATTTGCCTCCATACAGTCCATCCTCCACATGGCAGCAGTTGTGTCATAGCTATGCTGGTTAGAATCTTTAAAAATCTTCCTCATGTCCTTAGAATAATCTAAATCCTTTTCAGGGCCACCAGGTCCTGTGGAATCTTGCCCTCCAACTTCGCCTCATGTTTCTCTCCCCCCAGCTCACTGCATTGCAATCATCCTGGCTTCCTTCACCCTTCTCAGACAGGCTGCCGACTTCTCATTGTATCCTCATGCGGCAGAAAAGAGAACTAGCTAGCTGTCTGGTCTCTCCTTATAAGGGCACTAATCCCATTTATGAGGGCTCCACTGTCATGACCTAATCACCTCCCACGGCCCCACCTCCAAATACCATCACGGTGGGAATTAGATTTCAACATATGAATTTTGAAGGGACACAAACGTTCAGTCCATAACAGGTCTCTAAAGAGAGAAAGGTAAATGAGGCCATAAGGATGGAGCCGTAATCTAATATGACTGGTCCTTGTAAGAATAGGACATGGAGACATGTACCACACAGAGGAAAGACCATGTGAGGACACAGTAAGAAGGCGGCCATCTGCAAGCCAAGGAGAGAGGCCTCCGGAGAAACCAAACTTGCCAGCACCTTCATTTCTGACTTCCAGCCTCCAGAACTGTGAGAAGATAAATTTCTGCTGTTCAAGCCGCCCACTCTGTGGTATGTTGTTATGACAACCCTAGCAATCTAATACAGGCACGTAGTAAGCACTTGATAAAATCAAAGGGATAAATGAATTATACAATTAAAATTTCACAATGGTGGTAAGTACTAGGAAGGATAAATGAAGATTGCTGTGAACCAACAGTAACATGACTGACCTCGGCTGGATTACTTGGAGGGCTGGTCTGAAGAAGTGATGTTTGGGTTGAGACCTGAAGGACTGGTGGCCGTTAGCCACGCAGAAGGGGTTAGAGGTTGGTAGAAGGTCTTCTACACTCAGAGAAAACAGTGTGTGCAAGGGCCCTGAGGTGGAAAGGAGCGTGATGTGTTTTAGGATCTGAAAGGTAGAATGCAGAGAACAGAGGGAGAGAGGTTCTAGAAGAGGCTGGTGAGGCAGGCCAGAGCCAGACCAGGCAGGGCCTTTCAGGCCACACTGAGAAGTCTGGGGTAATGGCAATCCAGTTTTGCTTTTTTTTTTTTTCTTGAGGAAGATTAGCTCTGAGCTAACATCTGCTGCCAATCCTCAATCCTCCTCTTTTTCTTTCTGAGGAAGACTGGCCCTGAGCTAACATCTGTGCCCATCTTCCTCTATTTTATATGTGGGACGTCTGCCACAGCATGCCTTGATAAGTGGTACATAGGTCCATGCCCGGAATCTGAACCGGCAAACCTCTGGCCGCTGAAGCAGAGCACGCAAACTTAACCACTGCACCACCCGGCCAGCCCCTGGCAATGCATTTGAAGTACAGGAAGACAAGATCAGATCTGTGTAACAAGCCCACTCCGGCTGCTGTGTGGAGACTTTGTAAGATGGCAGTGGGGTGGGTGGGGCAAGGATGGATGTAGAGAGACCACGAGTCCACAGGAGGCAAAATGGGAAATTGTGGCATGGACTAGGGTGATGGAAGGAGAAATGAACAGACAATTCCAAAAGATATTTAGAAAGATATGCAAAAAAGAAAAAGACCAGTTCCCTGCCCTCAAAAACCTTACTTTTTCTGAGCCTGGAAAGCCGTGTGGAAGGTAGCAGTGTAGCAGATAAGGGAAGAAATAAATAGAAAAAGGAAGGAATAGAACCTGGTCTAACAAAACCCTGAAAGTATTAAAAAGGGAATTCTGAGAGGAGATAGTCTAAAAACCGGGCGAAGATGCAAATCAGGATTGTCCTGCCTAACGCTGTAGGTCTGACGATCTTACAGAAGCCCCCTGTAACACGGGAGCCACAGCATGGACTGGTTCACCACTGGAAATAATCATATTTTGCATTAATAGTTTTGGCTTTCAGCCCATCTTCATGCAGTTTCAGATCTGATTTTTTTTTGCTCCTTGACAGATTGCACTCTTGGTTGCCTTTTAATTATTGAATTGCTGTTCTTTATCTGCAGTCTGACTAGTAACCTTATTATAACAATTGCCCAAGACTCAGAACTGAAGAGTGCACAATAAAAATCCACAATAATGAAAATGCTTTAAATTAAATAAAAATCTCCTAACAAGTAGCAGAGCATGCTGGAATGGATGGTATGAGTCACCGACTGTATGAATGATTTATTTTGGAAGTTATATCAGCTAAAGAAAATCATATTTCGATCTCAACATTCCATACCCAGGCCTGTCCTAATACACTCATCACAGAGCCTCTGAATGAAATAGCCTCATGCAGAGATTATTAATCCATAAATAATATCCTAATAGTCTGCTGGTATTTATGACTACTGTTTTTAAAAATATTTGCTACTGGCTTTAATAGCTGTTGTATATTTCTTTTCAGTGTCTCATATACATTTGTAACTGTGTGTGAGTGAGTGTGTTTGTTGTTTTGCAAACTCACTAAAAAAGCCATACTGTGATATACAGGCTAGAATCTCCTTCTCTTTCTTATTTTTAAAGAAGAATAAGAAAAGAAAAGAGGTTCATAAAACATTAAAGAAAATTCCAATTTTGTGACTTGAGAATGCAAAGCGGTTTAATGAATAGAGAAGTAGAGAGCTATGTTCTAAATTCTATTCCTCCTTTACCAAGACAGCACAAAGGAATCAAATGGGGAGAGATTTGATCAGGCACTTTACAAAAGAGGAGATCCAAACGGCCAGTCATGATACGAAAAAGTACTCAACTTCCTCAGTGATCAGAGGAATGCAACTTGAAATAAAAACGAGATACCATAACAGAATGGCTATAATTAACAAGACTGATGATACCAAGCATTGACAAATACATGGAGCGATGGGAACACTCATACGTTCCTGGTAGGAGTATAATTGGTACAACGACATTGGAAAACTGATAGACAATATTTAGAAAAGATGAACATGTACATACCCAATGATTTTACTTATAAAAATACCATTGTATTGATTTTCTGTGGCTGCTGTAACAGATTACCATAAGCTTAGTGGCTTAAAACAACAAATTTATTATGCTATGGTTCTGCTGTTCAGAAGTTTGACATGGGTCTCCTGGGCTAAAATCAAGATGTCAGCAAGGCGGTGCTCCTTCTGGAGCCTCCAGGGAGGAATCTTTTCCTTTGATCATTTCAGCTTCTAGAGGCCACCCTCAGTCCTTGGCTGATGCTTCCCAAGCCGTCAACAGTGGGTGAGTTTTCACACTGCATCATGCTGACCTCCTCTTCTGCCACCATATTGCACATTTAAGGATCCTGGTGATTACACTAGGCCTAGCTGGATCATCCAGAATAATCTTCCTATCTTAAGGTCAGCTGATTAGCAAATGCACTTCCATTTGCTACCTTAGTTTCCCTTTGCCATAAAATGTAACATATTCATAGGTTCTAGGGATTAGGATGTAAACATCTTTGAGGGGCCATTATTCTGCCCACCACAACAGCCAACAGAAATGCATGCACGTGTACATCAAAAGATATGGGTAAGGATGTCTAGAGCAGTATTGCCTTTATTGACCAAAAGCTGGAAATAACCCAAATGTACATCAATGGTAGAATAGATTGTTATATATTATGTATTGTGATATATTCATAAAACAGAATCCTTTACGGCAATAAAATAAATGAGTCACAGCTTCACGCTGCAGCTTAAATGGACCTCACAAACATAATATTAAGCAAGAAGCCAGACACAAAAGAATATTATGGCAGGATTCCATTTATATAAAGTTTAAAAATAGGCAAACATGTCAATTATACTTCAATAAAGCTGAAAAGAAAAACCCCCAGGCAAATGTGCTAGAAGTTAAGGGAGTGGCTGCATTTAGGGAGGAAGAAGAAAGGTGATGACTGGGAGAAGGACGAGGGCTTCTGGATGCTTCTAGGTCGTGCTTTATTTCTTGACCTGGGTGGTTACACAGGTGCGTTCACTTTATGAAAATTCATTGAGTTGTATCAGTAAGATTTGTGTAATTTTCATTTCTGTGTTATGCTTCAACAAAACGTTTTTAAAAATGGCATGCTTGTGGTCCTGTTCCTTATTAAATATTTTTTACCTATTAGTTTCATATTGTGGAGAGGCCCACACGAATCACTTTGGAAGCAGATTTTCTGGGCCCTGTGAACAGCCACACGAGTGAGCTTCAGAGCAGCTCTTCTCCCTTTGACCCTTCAGATGAGACTGCAGCCCAGGCCGACACCTTGACTGCAGCCTGTGAGAAACCTGGAGCCAGAGGCACCAGGGAAACAACTCCAAGATTCCTGACCCAAAGGAATTGTGAACTAGTAGATGTTTGCTGTTTTAAATCACTAAGTTTTGGGGGTAACGTTTTACTCAGCGTCAGATCCCTAAAAGGAATCACCTAGTACTGCTTCCCATAAGCATATGGGATCCGTGGGAGAAGCTTGGCCTGTGCAGTTAGCAAATCCACATGAAAGCATAAGTATAGCACTGATTAGAAAGTCAGCTCCTTAAGGCAGTGCCCTGTCATACATACAAGGGACAGATTTAGTGCACAATCCACGTTTTATGGTCCAAGAGCAACATCTTTGTTATAGAAGAAGATAGAGAACAGTGACAGTATGTCAGAACAGTCATGCCTAGACATCCCAGAGCAAACACTAGGTACAGAGATAAAATTCCTATTGGCTGAGATTCCAACACACTCCAGATATACAGCCCAGGGCATGGATTCCTTTCCTGCAAGACTTCACATGAGCCCTTCTATTCCTTCAAGTACAGCAACCAATGGTTCCCAGATCCTTTTCAACTCCTATGATGGTTGCTCAAGCCTTCCTTGGGGCAATTGTTCTGAAAAATGCCACCCACATGACAGAAACAAGTGAATTCTGGGAAGTCATATCTCCCCTCGCCTGCTTCAAGCCTGGTCCATTCAGTCAAGTAACCAAGATATTCTATTGGCTGCCATGTCTTCTCAGCTGCCCACTCTACAACCCAGCATGGAAGAGTATGCAACTTCCTCCTGGCCAACCTTGTTTACACTGTCTTGTTAAAAGAATTTGTGGTTATGTATCAGTGAATCTGGCCACATGCTTTCGTGAGGATGTCTCCAAACCACATAATACGTATCATAGCAACCCAACTAGCTTGCTAGCTTTTGAAGACGGTTATTTTGCCTCCTGCATCCTCTGTAGCAGCACATACAAAGGCAGCTTGGTCGTATGTGCCCTTGAACTCATGTGAGGAGCCACACAGATACACATGTGCAGAAATATGCTTATTTCTACAGTTAACTCACATGTGCCAAGAAAATGTAGCTCTTTTATTTCCTGTATCTGATCTGTTCTTGATCAGCTCCTCTGTCCTATTGGGTAACTATAAAAAGAAACAAAATTGAAGCTGATCAGTGTATATTTTCACATTTTATTTTGCCTTAAATGGTCTTTTTTTTTTTAATCACTCAGCCTCTTCATGGTGTAAAGCTCAGTTGTTCAGACTTCCTCTGTACCTGGTTCCCTTCAAGGATGGTGTGTGGGGAAGGTATAGAGTATTCAGGGCCATATGGTAGCAGAGACGGGGGAACCTGGAGCCTTCACTGAATCATTTCACTCAAAAAATATTGATCAAGACCCCACTATGTATCAGGCAGTGTTCTAGGCACTGGATATGCAGCAATGAACAAAACAAAGTCCTCGTCCTCTGGCTGCATGGATCTTACATTCTGCTGGACGTGTGGCAGATAATAAGCAGACTCATAATATGTAATATGTCAGTTGGAAGCAAGTGATATGGGGGATGGAGAGGCAGATTATGGGAATAGGGAGTGCAGGGTGAGGTAGTTGTTATTTCATATAGGGTGGCCAGGGAAGGCTCCATTAATAAGATGACGTTTGAAGCTAAGTCCTGAAGAAAGTGAGGGACTGAATCTGGGGGAGGGGACATTCAGGCAGAACAGCAAGTGCAGAGGCCTGGAGGCAAGAGTGGACGTGGTGTGTTGGAGGAAGAGCAGAGGTCCCAGATGGCTGGTCTGGAGGGAGTGAGGGTGACAGGCAGTGGGCAGCCAGATTGCAGCAGGCCTGGTAGACCATAATAAGGAGTTTTGGCTTTTACTGTAAATGGGATGAGAAGCCATTGGAGGATTTTGAGCAGAAGAGTGACTTACACTTTAAAAGTCCCACTCCAGGCGCTCTTTGGGGAGCAGACTATAGACGAGCAAGAATGGAAGAAGAGGGGTGAGTTAGGAGGTGATTGCAAAAATCCTGCTGCGAGATGATGTGCCACGGACCAGGGTGGTAGTGCCGGCAAGATTTACCAGTGGTCTGAGAAAAAAAGAAATCAGGATACTCTGTGATTTTTGATTGAGCAACTGGAAGACTGGCATTTCCATATGGAAAAAGAGAGGACCAAGATGAAGAAGTTTTCTGAGAGGAGAGGGGGACAAGAAGCTCAGTTTTGGATACCTTTTTGTTTTGCAAGCAGAAATGTTAAGGAAGGAACTGCTTTTAAAGGTCTGGAGTTCAAGGAAGAGCTGGGACTTGAGACGTACAGTTGAGATTTGTAGAGTATAAGGAGTATTACAGTCCTAATGCTGGATAATATCACTAAGGGGTTCAGTATAGAAAAGAATTCCAGAGTCTAGAGATAAAGAAGAATCTGCAAAGGGATTGAGAAAGAGGATGGGTCCCAGCCATTTGCCCTGGTCTCAACTTCTCCCCCGGATGGCAGTATCTTCCACCAACCTCAAGCTTCCATCTGCCCCCAGCACTTTCCACATGGCCTCTTGGCTGGGTAAGAATGTCTGGATCCTGGGCTAGCTGTGGGGAGCCAGAGTGCTGCCTGAAGCTCCTTCATGCAGCCACTTCCTCAGCCAATGCCTTACAACTGTTCTTTTGTCACCCTGGACAGATGGGACTTCAACAGGAAGCTGGGCACCTCCTGTAAGTTGTGTCCAGGTATACGTGCCACAGTCCCAGCCTTCACCTTTATATCCTCAGGCTCCCTGATAATTACTTGTTTCTCTACTGTTTCTCTCCCCTGTCCTCCACCCACACACACACACACACACACACTCTTAAGGGTTCCACCTCTAGGAAGGGACAACAAGAACCTATCTGATCTCTCATCCCAGCTGGGTCTCTCCTCACCCTTTATAGCCTTCTTTCTAGCACCTACCGGATAGGTCTTCTCTCTGACATGGCCCTCCCTTTTCTAAAAGTCACCTACCTATCCAACCAGCCATGGCTCTTGATATGTTAGAGGAGGAGTTCTAGAATTTAGAAATCCCTCCTTTCTTTCCACAAAGCCTACCTTTCAAGACCAAGCTCTTGACTAAGAGGTCAAGCAAGTGGGATTTGACACCCAAAGGTGATCAGTTGCCTCGGTTCTACCCACCCTGTCCTTCGCTGGGGCACTAAACTGTGACTCAGACTTGGAGGGAGATTGCTGAAAGTAACACAATTTAAAGGAGAAATGAAAATAATTCCTTTTCATATTTTCAAAATATGATTCTGTTCTCAAATCTACCATCTACACTCAGATAAGAATTCTCCCTTTCCCTCTCATTCCCTACACACCTATAAGAGAGGGGGATCAAGAGGTGAATTGCGAACGGAAAGCTTTATGGGTCAGTAGTGAGGTAAGTGGGACAGAGACAGAGTGGGGCTGAGGTGGAAGAGAGGAGAGAGCGTGAAAGGGCAGATGAGAATCAGTGGACGGAGAATCAGAGCTGGGAGCACAGGGCAGGCCAGAAGGCTTCCTCCTTTGTCTTCTCCAGGCTGGGAACGGGGACAGGGAAGGGGCACATTTTGAACATGCAAGTTCCCAACCCCTGGAGTCAAGTTCAGGGAGAGGCCCGGAGATCTGAGTTCTGTGCCAGCAGAGGGGAGGCTGCAGGGGAGTTGCTACTGAGCCCAGAGAAGATTTAGCACATTGATTTTCTCCCCCTTTATTTTTTTCTAGGCACTGTGGTTTGTGATTGAGTGGGGAGGTTGGGGAGGACAGCCAAGCTTTTAAAGGTGCCAATACTCCAGCAAGAAATAAGGAATAGTGGCTGCTGAAAGAGCCAGATTCTCTGTTCTACCCTCCTGTGCCTCATTTTTCTTTTCCTCTTTCTACTTTCTTGGATGACCCTGCCTGTCAGCAAGGTGATTAACAGCTTTGGTGAAGCACAGAGTAGACCTGGGAGGAGGGCTCAGAGAAGGAGTGAGGAGGCTCTGGTCCTGAGCTTGGCTGATGATCCGACCTTGAGCACATCCACAATGCAGCCCAGCTCCTTGGCTCCTGTCTTCCTTCCTTCACGTGGTCTTTCATCCCTGCATCCATCGAAGATTTATGGAGTGTCTTTCATGTGCCAGGTACTCTGCATACAGTTGTGACAAAACAGACATGGTCCTGCCCTCAGGGGGTTTACGCTCTAGGAAGGTAGATGACATTAAAGAAATGGCAAAAAATGAGTATGTGCCCACAGGTAATGATCAGCACCAGAAGGGAAAGAACAGCACCCTACGAAAGAGAACCATCAGGCAGGGGCTTCCTACTTTAGATGGTGGTCAGGGAAGTTTTCTCTGAGAGGTGACATTTAAGTGGGGTCCTAAAGGATCACATAAAATGGAGGTGAGACCCAGACCACACCCACAGGGATAATATGCCAAGGAAAACAAGAGATGATGAGAAAGGAGCTCAGGCTGACTCCCCAAACTGACAGAACGGGTTTGGGAGCTACCTTCCACATTTTTTTGTCACGCTTAGGCATTAGCATCTACCGTTAAGGTGGTACCTACCAAAGGAAATCGTGTCTGCATGTTTCCGGCCCCTGACAGAAGCATGTTAAACTGCATAGTGGTACAGGTCTGCTATTTTTTGAAAAAAATAGAACTTTCTAAATTAAAAGAATATGTGAATGATGCTATAACTAGGATGCAAAATACTTTTTATAACAAAAGTCAGGAAACAGAGATACTTGTGAAATTAACTCTCTTCTTCATTTTCATTGGGGGGAAACCTCAAATCCCTTTACCCAAACAGGAAATTGAGTATGTCCCAAGATCTTTCCTCCACAGTGGTAACACTCCCACCCAGCAGACTTCGAGCTACTACCAACAAAGGCCATTTGAGACAAGTTGAATGTTTGTGACTATGGTCACAAATACTCTTTCCTTTCTTTTCTCCTTATTGTCTATCTCCATGTCCACACGTTCAGCAAATATTTACTAAACACCTGACGTGTGCCAGGCCCCCTTATTGACACTGGCTGGGAATACGACAGCGGACAGAACAAAACAGACTTGTCCTCTTCTCATGAAGCTTAACTTTTGCTGGGAGGAGACAGTCAAGAAATAAACAGATTAACATGCAATGGGTCTGTTAGCCATTGGTGGTCAAAAGAGAACTAGAGCAGAGAAAGGGGATGGAGTGAGTCCTGGGGCTCAGGCTTCCTACTTCATATATAAGTCGTTTACATTTGAGCAGAGACCTGGAGGACCGGGGGAAGGAGTATTCAGGCAGACAGAACAGAAGATGCAAAAGCTCTAAGGTGGGCTGTTTGATTTGTTCTAGAAACAGGAAGCTGGTATGGCTGGAGTGGCGTGAGAGGTATCTTAGTTTGCGTCCTCCCTGAGACCAGGATTTAGGTGTGAGGGGTTTAATTTGGAGGTGATCTTAGGAAGCAGAATGAGAGAATAAGGAAGTGAGAGAGGGAAGGAAGGAAAACTAATAAACGAGACATAAATGAGTGGGTTACCACTGTGGGCAACTGAGGCTCACTCCTATGGGGACTTCTGAGAGATTATATGGAACATGCCTCAGAGCTGCCCCACTGAGCAGTCAGGAAGCCGGGTATTCATCCAACTCCTGTCTCACTGGTGAAGATGGCTCCCGGAACCTGCCCCTGAAGCCATAGAATACCTCCAGGCAGACACAGGAAGCCCTTTGGAGCATAGGGCAGGGTCTGCAGGTGACCTCCCAGGCAAGCCAGGGCATGTGGGCAGGGCAGTGACTGTGTCTGCTGAGAGAGAGAATGGCAGAGATGAGATCAGAACAGAGGTAGGGCCCAGATCATGTAGGCCTGGCAGGTCACGATAAGAACTATTGATTTTTATTTTCCACGAGATGGCAAGCATTTGGAGAGTCTGAGCAACATAATCTGATTTCCATTTTTAAACAAAATATTATGATTGCTGTGGGGAGAATAGACAGCAGGGGAGCAAGGATGGAAGCAGAGAGACCAGTTAGGAGGCCTTTGCTATAATGTAGGCAAGAGATGATGGCAGCTGAGCACAGGGTGGTGGCAGCCTGATGGTAAGACGTAGCTGGCTTCTCAATATATTTTGAAGGTAGAGCACAGAGAATTTGCCAATAGATTGGATGTGGGGCATGAGAGAAAGAGGGGAGGGTAAAACAAACTATGGTTTCTGGCCTGAGAAATTGGGAGAAGAGAATAGACGTTTATTGAGATGGGGTGGGCTTAGGAAGGAGTGGTTTTGGGCCTGCTATATTTGGATGTATCCAAGTAGAAGATATCCAAGTGGAGACATTGATTAGGCAGTGGGATATGTGCATCTTAACTCACGCCTACCTGACCCACAGTTTTGGCCCATTCCCTTGGCCAGCCCAGAGTGTCCTCCATCTTGGCATGACACTGCATGATGTCTTTAAATCTGGGCATTTCCATCCTACCGCCATACTTTCTTTTCAGCTCTCATACTCCTCCTCCCCCTACCCCTAAATCAAAAGATGAACAGGTGATTAAGAAGTGCCCTATGGGGGCTGGCCCCGTGGCCCAGAGGTTAAATTCGCACGCTCCGCTGCAGGCAGCCCAGCGTTTCGTTGGTTAGAATCCTGGGCGCGGACATGGCACTGCTCATCAAACCACGCTGAGGCAGCGTCCCACATGCCACAACTAGAAGGACCCACAACAAAGAATATACAACTATGTACCAGGGGGCTTTGGGGAGAAAAAGGAAAAAATAAAACTTTAAAAAAAAAGAAGTGCCCTATGCTTGGAGAAGGACCATTTTAATGCGTTTCCTCACCTTACTTCCATCAATTCCTTTCCAGCACCTCCCAAGCTAAGGTAGAAATGCTTGCATAAGTTGTACTGCAGCCTAAATAAATACTTCTGAGGACTTTGCTCCATTTCATGCTCACCAAGCAAGCTACTGAAGACAAGGTTTCTCATGTGCCTTGGTATGGGGAAGAGAGTATTCGGAACAGTGGAAACAAGCTATGTTTCCCCTAGAAAGATATACTAATGCTAACTTACAAAGTAAGCAATCTCTACAGCTCAACATCCTAACACAGTAAAAGTTAATTTCTTCCTACATCAGAGTCCACTGTAAGTCAGGCATCTCTCCTGGGGGCACTCTTCCATGTGGTGACTCAAGGACCCGAGATCCTTCCATGTGTGTCCCTCCATTGCAGAGTCCTTCACTTCCAGCACTGGGACATTTTATGGCCAGATCTCAAAGGGGCATATAAGGGCATATATCACTTCTGCCTACGTTCCATTGGCTAGAACTCAATCACATGGTTCCACCTAATAGCAAGTGAAGCCGGGTAATAAAGTCTCCCCACGTGCCCAGGTGGAAGAAACCGGACTGGGGAGCATGTAGCCTGTCTCTGACACAGAAGGTTTACCCCTCCTTAAATGAATACATTGGCACTCTGTTTTTGTCTTTATTCTCTTGGGAATGTTACGGCGCAACTCTACTTTGCAATGTGTCATTGCTCCCAGTGAACAAAAGATTTTTTTTCCTGCATTTTTCTCCCCAAATCCCCCCAGTATGTAGTCATATATTTCAGTTGTGGGTCCTTCTAGCTGTGGCATGTGGGACACCACCTCAGCGTGGCCTGACGAGCGATGCCATGTCGGCGCCCAGGATACAAATCAGCGAAACCCAGGGCCGCCGAAGCGGAGCACGCAAACTTAACCACTGGACCTCGGGGCCAGCCCCAAAAGGTGTTTCTAATCTGCAAAGTTTAGAGGACCAAACCATGCTGACCCCAAGTGCAGTCAACCCCTGAGGTTTTCCCAGCTGCCTCTCATCTGGAACACTGCCCACCTGAGTCATCAGGAGAGGACCAGGTACATTACCTTTCCTCTGTTTAATATGTCAGTGAAGTGTGTCCTAAATTTACTTACTTCTAGGATCTCTTCCTAATTCCCCAGTAGGCCAGGTTTTACTGCTGTCACGTGCTACCCATGGCTAAGGAGGGAATTGAGAAAGTGATTAGAAAAAGAATAAGGAAAAGAAAAGGAGGGAAAGGGCCGGAGGTGGGGGGGTAAGGGGAGAAGAAAAGCTACACGGTGACGATAAAAACCTATCATGAGAGACAGGACGAGAAGCTAAAGGTGAAAGTCAACACAGGCAAGAAAGGGGTGGTAGAGAGCCAAACAGTGAGAAGTGCGGGGGCTGTTGTTACGGTGCTCAAGAGAGGGCTGCTGGCCTGAGGAGCAGCAATGGCCACGGGATCAGCCATAAAGGATCAACCTGGCCCCTCTTTCTGGTTTTCTTCTCTGAAGATTGGCTTGCGTCGTCTGCTTGGCAACATTTTTCAGACTGCTGGCTATTAGCAGACAGAGCATGCGCAGAAGAAGTCGAGCCAACTGGGAAACGGCGCTTTGGGGCTGGGGGTCAACTCCAGACAGTGGGACAGGCCAGGGCACGTCGTGGGGGTCACTCCCCTCAAGGAAGTTTCCCACAGCTGGGGACACTACGTCCTTGAAGCCTACAGCACCGTTCACTATTCCACTCCATCAGGTCGGCCTCGATTTTGTTTTTCTCTTTTGTTTTCTCTTTTGCGTTTCCTCTCCCTTGCTTTTCTTCATTCTGGGTCACACCTGAGACTTCTTATGGACGTTACTGAATCTACAGGGCACTTAATAAGAGGGTATCCTCAAGACCACCCCAAATGAAGGCTTCTTTCTTCAGGCACCTTGGGGAACCTTGTTCTATTAACACCAAGCCTCGTCACCCCAAACTCCGCCCAAGCCTGTCAGTTAAAATGCCCAACTTTCTCTACAGCTGTTTAAAGAAAGGAAAGGAGCAGATGATTACACATAGTGTCATTTGAAAGGAATAAAGTTGACCCTACAAGCCATATAGAAGAACAAAACCAGGTCATCACTTCAGTCACATCTAAGAGTGGCAGTAATGGTGCAATCTTGTTTCATGCAAATATCTCCACATGGGTTGAATGCAGTTTCCAGGAACGTAGTTATCACCCTTCTTTTCCATCCTTTTTGCCAGGTTCGCTGCATCTGGGGGAAGGCAGCGAGTGGTTGCTGTTTTCCCGGCTTCCACTTCTGCCTTCCTCTCCATGGCTTCAGAAACCAAGGCTTGCAGTTTCTCTGAGCTGCCTGGGTCTACCAAGTACTTTCTGGGTTCCATCCTTACTGTTCTTCCATTTAGTTCTTGCTCTGTTTCCTTCTGTCCTTGTTCCTAGGGTTCCTAGGGTTTCCTGGCCCTCCCTTCGCTCGGATTCAGCTTCTGCCTGCTTTCCGGAACAACTACGCTAGAAAGTTCCCAGGTCACAACTCCATGCCCTGGCCTTGGCAATACTAATCAGCATGCTCCAGATGTTGGCAAGTCTCAGCTGGGTTCTGCCTTATAAATAAACAGTCTTAAAAAGTTGAGTCTTTTTGCTTTACCGGAGACACCGCCTCATTTCCCACCTCAGTCTCGGATTCCACTGGGGTTACAGCCACTGTGAGAAAAGATTGTGGAGCTGGGTCCTACGATTGGGATGTCTTTAAATAGTAAAGTGCCTTTTAGACTCTCAGAGGTGGATTGGACCTTAGATATCACCTAGTCTAGTGGTTCCCAAAGGAGAATGGAAGGATTAACAGAGCTGAAACATGCCAGTGATAGGAAATGAACAGTGGACCCAAGCAGCTGTAACCTACCTCACAGATTGACCAGGAAAACAGCACCAATGCCTGGCTGATCATCAGGACCACAGAGGAACTGAACAGGCACGTTTCTGCTGGGCACATGCTTCCTTTCTCTACTGGATTTCTCTAAAATGTTAATTTAACTTCTTGAAACTCTTTCTTGACCTCTTCTTGTGAAATTGTCTATCCTTCCTCCTACTCCTTCAGTGGTTTTCTCCTTCCTTTTCACTTACTCTTTTTCCTGAGATTCTCTGCTTTCCCACCCACCAATCTGAGTCCCACACAAATACCACAGAATAGCATGGACGTTTCAGTACTTTATATTTACCATGTGCCTTCATAGATACTCATAGATGTTCTCATATTCTCTTCATAGATATTCTCATTCATGCTGTCTCCTAAAGAAAATACTGTCCTGATCAGTTCTCCTTCTATCCTATGTGCAGTTGGCCTACACAGACATGCCTGTATGCATGAATACGTAACAGGATGTTCAATACCGCTCTTCCTGAGGCCTGCTTGTTGTACCGAATTCCCAAAGGTGGAGAACAATATAATGGGTGTCATGACACCCACATCCTAACGGTGTTAGACCTCATGCAGGACACCTTACGAGATTAAGAAACCAGTGTTGCCAGAGTTAGTTGGTCCACAGCCCACCTCCATCCTGTGAAAGAGAAGGCCTTAGAGAACCAAGGAGGAGACCATTCCTTTGGAGAGACTGTTGGTGCTTTGCCCTCCTCTCAAGTCAGCAGGGGGTGCTAGGGATTACTTGGAGCCCCGGGCATGTCTCTGGGGCATATTGGGAACTAGTATGTGATACATGCCTGAAAAATATAAAGGCAAAAAACTTGAGGTGGCAGAGGCGAGAGAGTGTGCGTGGGAGAGAAAGCTGGCTTGGAAGCGGTGTGCATTTGTGCAAGTAACTATACAGCGATGATATTTCCTGGTGGACCAAATGTGTGACGTGCTGGAAGGAGATGACCTGGAGCCATCTTCAAAGGGACCTGGGCCATGAGCACTGCTGGGAGGATGAACTGACCCAGCAGAAGGGTGGACCCTTGAAGCTGAGAGCCTGAGTGTTGGAGGCTTAAGCAGCCATTGGGAGGCGCCACTGCCTGCTCCATCAGAACAGCATTGGGAGGGTCTAGTGAAGAATCACAGAGAAAACCTGGAAGAAACTTTGAAGAGTCAGCTTTGAAATTCTGCCAAGGCCAGAGACCGCCAACATTACAACACCTAGAAACTGTTCCTTTTCCCTAATCCCTTTCCCCACCCTCACCAGGGCCAGAAATAGCAGCCAACAAGTGGTCAAGGAGCCAGCGGAGGAAAGGGAGAAGCAGCCATCCTGCGCCCATCCTGTACTGCAGGCAGTAGACCTGGGGGAGGAGCAAAGCTCTAGATGGTAGTAATTATTATATGGGGCTGGACGTATTAACCATGGAAAGAAATCTGTTCTTGTGATTAAAGGGACCAGGAAAATCTTAAGACCTGTCCAGGATTGCCCCCAAGGCAAAAACTAGGCCACAGAGCAAAGGAATGCACCAGGAGTTGTGTCCCTCTCATTCAGTACAATGAGAGCACATGTTGACCCCTAGAGAAGGATGACAGTTGAGAAGATAAGGACAAAACATTGCTTGACCTACAGTAAAAATAATTGGAAAGGATGTGTGCCTTGTATTTTGACTTGGTCATTCCCACTGAGATGTTTCTTATGGCTGGATGTTGGGCTCAGACAGCCGGGAATCTTTATTTTCTTCTAGGTACCTCTTTTCTGTTAGGTACCATGACATGTCTTGGTCATGGGTTTATAATCCAAACCACTAGGTTTTCTATAGAGTATTGAATAGCATGCTTTTCTGCTCAGTTGTACTTTTTGTATAAAAATAGAAATCTTTAATAAAACCAGATCAGCATAAACTAGTGTTAACAGAACATGTTACTTTTCGAATGGTGCATCCTCTATTTCTATAAAGAAATAGGAATATCTAGATATTTCTTTCTAATCCAGAGGCCCACATGTGCATAAGAACAATCTTAGGACCTTGTCAAAATGCAGGTTCCCAGGGGCCGGCTTGGTGGCGCAGCGGTTAAGTTCGCACGTTCCACTTCTCAGCGGCCCGGGGTTCACCGGTTCAGATCCTGGGTGCGGACATGGCACCGCTTGGCAAGCCATGCTGTGGTAGGCGTCCCACATATAAAGTAGAGGAAGATGGGCACGATGTTAGCTCAGGGCCAGGCTTCCTCAGCAAAAAGAGGAGGACTGGCAGTAGTTAGCACAGGGCTAATCTTCCTCCAAAAAAATGCAAGTTCCCAGGCCTCATCCTCAGAGATTCTGGTTCAGTAGGCCCGGGATGGGGCCGAGAATCTGCGTCTTAATAAGCATGCCCAGTGACTCTGACGCCTGTCGCATCAGAGAGATTGTTGTAATTATTAGCTATCACATTGGCACTCGTTGCTTAATCTAACCTTTTGATTCCACTCCAGTGGAACTAGTTTACCCTGAATCTTTTAATTTAAAGCTATAACATTTTGGAGGGCCTAGGCTTTACCAACTTCATCGGACGTCAAACCTACTAACATTTCTCTTGTATGGAAAACTAGTAAATTGGTTCTGATCACATGCCTTCTGGTTTACTAGAACAATACACATTTGCCCTTTCTGTGGCTCCTTTTCTTTGGGTGACAGAAATAAACAGACTGACCAGTAAAACTGTAGATGCCGGTGGTTCCTCCATCAGAACGATTGCTCCAGTCGATAGCAAACAGCGCTGAGTTTATGCACTAAACAGCTTCCGAAGCCAAGACCACACACTCGGGATTAGATACAAGTCTGCTTCTCAGACATCTGCTTTAAGAGCTTGGGGTTTAAAATCTAAGCTAGCTCAGTCCGTTTAATTGGAATTTAACAAGGTTTTTAAATAGATATGGTAATTTCTTCATACACCCAGAGATAATCAGATAGAAACAGGTGTGACCAGAATAGTAAAGATCGGGAGGGAGGAAATCTACCTAGTCAAGGATTTAATCAGAGGCTCCAGTCAATGACCTTTCAGGTCCTTTTCTTCTAAGATTCTGCTGTTTGTTTTTCTCTATTAAATTTCTTCTTGGCTTTGGCCCATCATTGCAGCCTGTTGAGAACATTTAGAGTCTTGGTTTTGTCTTCTATCATATTAGCTGTTCCCCCAACTTTGATTCATCCTCCGATTTGATTCACATGCCTATGAAGAGGTTCTTTCAAGCTCATGATAAAAACCTGGACCAGGACAGACCCATAATGTTACTGCAGTGTAATCAGACTCATTCCACAAGCAATGCATACATTGCTCCAGCTTACACGTGGAACCTAAATATACACCTATAATTACACCAAAACAGAGGGCAGAAAGATAGCAAATACATTCCCTGTAGATTATCGGAGACACATATCATGTGTGAGTCAGGGTTAGCATGGGAGGCAGGCAGTAGGAGGTGGCAGGGCAGGATTAAAAGAAGCCTGTGAAGGCCCACGGGACACTCATCACAATCATAGCAATAATGACAGCGGCCTTTGTTTAGCATGGACTGTGCATCAGTCCTGTGCTAGCAGCGCATCTGCATTATCTGATTTAATCCCCACAGCTCTTTATAGGAAAGAACTAGTGGCTACCAGTCTGGGCTCTGGGGCCTAATGGCTTGGGTTTGAATCCTGACTCCAGCACCCGTGGCCTTGAGAGAGTTCCTTATCTGCTTAAAGATCCCCATGGGCTTGTGGAATTAGGTAGGGAACTCCAGCTGCTATAATAGATACAGGGCTTAACATAATGGTTTATTTCACATATGTAACAGTCCAAGTGGGTGTTCAATGGGTGGCCTTCCACATGGAAATTTAGGGACCCGTGTTCCTTCCATTTTGTGATTCTGCTAACTGCAAGGTAGAGAGAGATGATTTGGGGGTGGGCTGGGTGAGAGAGGGGAGGAGTTATGGGCCAGACCTAGAAGCAATGCAAGGCAGGCTGAAAAATGGTGTCTGTGTGTCCAAGAGGAAAAGGAAATGAATGTGGTCTCTTCCATGGTTGTGAGGATTAAGTGTAAATTCCTTGGATTGGTACCAGGCACAGAGTAGGTGCTCAATAAATGACAGAGATTATTACCATTTCTGTTGTACTGGCTCTGGCTGCATTCATTATGTCTCCCTTACTATGTCCCAATTATCTTAATCTTTCACTTCAGAGTTCCCTTAGATTTAGCCTGACCTTGGACTTGTGATGCTTTGGGGGTTCTCTCTGTAACTCTTGGGAACCTTCAGGTATTAAGTTTGGCTCTGTTTTGTGGACACCAACCCCAGCATCTTCTCCCACTGGTCACCATAACACCAGTGGGATGTGAGAGTGAGGACAGGATAGGGAGAGGCCATGTGGGTCTAAACTGCTTCTTGGAGACCTCCGCAGGCCTGCATGGCAGAGCGGCTCCTGCGTTCCCAACGTGCTATTCATTATGGCTAAGGAGGCCTCTGCAGAAAGTTTTGCATGAAACCCGTGATTCAGAGTTGATCTCTGTGCCATCGTTTAATCACTAATTGAGCAAGCAACTTAATCTCTCCACCCCCTACTCTCAAAAAAACCATAAAGATAGTGTGAATAAAATGTTGGAAGAGGGATGGGGTAGAGAGAATTTGAATATGATATGTAAGTTTTGATTTTCTATCCTGATAAAATATTTACAATTCTTACACCTGGGAACAAATTGAGCTGTGACTTTTGTTTTGCAGTTTATATAGTGAATATAGTAAACTTTGAAAAACCTATCATGCTTTTGTTAGTATAACATAATTGTTGGGATCAAACACATCTGCATTTGAATTCCAGCCCCATACCTTACCAGCCTTGCAACTGCTAGTGAGTTACTTAATTACTCCCAGCCTCAGCATCTTTATCAGGTAAATGATAGTAACAGTATTTATATCACCCAGTGGTTTTGCAAAGCACCTGGCAATAGTAAACTCAGTAAATGGCAGTAATTTTTGTTATAATGATCATGACAAAAGACCACATTTCCATCTCTGTAGCCTTGAGGGATAGGCGCGTGTGCTCCTTCCCCCTCACAGCTGTGAAGACCCTTCCTGGAGTTCTGAAGAATATTATCTGAAAGTCACCTGTGGCATCTTAGCTCTACATTTTTCCTTCGAGGAGGCGTATATCTATCCGCATTACCTTCTTTGCACATATAAGTGGGAGGTACCCAAAGGAGCTAATATCATCATCTAAGCAGTTTGCCTCTGTAGGAGCTGAGGGCTTCAAAAGGTAGCTGTTTACGGGGTCAGGGGTGCTGATGAGGGAGAGGCTCCTGAGGCAAAGACAGGTTGAGGATGGGGGTGGAGAATCCTAATACTGTTCAAGTCTCACTCGATCTACTTGTTAATCTTCATGATGGTTCTGTTGGTCAAGAAGGGGTTTGCGGGGCCAGCCCGGTGGCACAGCGGTTAAGTTCGCACGTTCTGCATCAGTGGCCTGGGGTTTGCTGGTTCGGATCCCGGGTGGGGACCTACGCACCGCTTGTCAAGCCATGCTGTAGTAAGCGTCCCAAATATAAAGTAGAGGAAGATGGGCACGGATGTTAGCTCAGGGCCAGTCTTCCTCAGCACAAAAGAGGAGGATTGGTGGCAGATGTTAGCTCAGGACTAATCTTCCTCAAAAAAAAAAATAAGAAAAAGAATGAGTTTGCTGCTTAACTTCAATGATCCCTCTGAGGAGTTGATGACAGTCATGGGCTCTTGCCCTAGAAAAATGCATTTACAGCCACACGTACAAAGGTTTGCAATCAATTTCAGTGGGTTCAAGACCCCTTCGCTGTGGCCAGGCCATCTGTGGATCTCAGGTTAAGATAACATCCTCATATGGTCCATTTGTTTTCTTACATGCGTGGAAACAGCAGCCTGAGGCTAAGGAGGGCAATGGAACCATCCAACAAAGGCCCAGTGGAGGCTGCACTTGTTAGACATGCCACCGGAGGCAGGGAGGCCAATTAGACCTTTCCAAGAGATGATGAGTCTGACTTGAGGCAGCAGCAGAGAGAGAGAAAGGAGGGGACCCACTCAGCTGAGTACAAGAGGACTCTGTCACCCAAGTTGTTGGGTGGTGGTAAGGGAGAGGGAGCTTCCAGGATGACTCCTAGTTTTCCAGCTTCGATGACAAGCTGGTGCCATTCATTGAGATAGGGAATATGAGAAGGAAAGGATGATGATGGCTTTAGTTCTGAAAATGGTGTATTTGACATGCCTGTGGGATGTGTGAGGATATCCTATAGGTGATTAAATCTGCATTAACAGCTCAGGAGAGAGCTACAGACAGAGATATTGGAGTCAACATGATATCAGTGGTGATTGAGTGTATATGACTAGATGAGAAATCAAACAAAGAGTGCATAGTGGGAGCGGACATGCGGGCAGAGGTCAGTCCTGAGGACAACAGCGTGGGAGGCAGTGTCTCCCAAACCTCAGGTGTTTGCATACTCCAGACTCATGTCACCTGTACTGTGATGGTCTTAGGCTTTTTCTCAGTTCAACCCCATTTAATTTTTATGAGGTTATTTAGGAAGAAAACATGTTGTCACTATAATAAATGAGAAAGTAGTATGACTTGCCACCGACAGAAAGTACTCCTAAAAATAACTATGGATGGAAATAAACAAACACCTGTTTCTACGTCTTAGCTGGTGACTACTGGCCAGAGAAGGCTCTAAGTCTGCTTTCTTTTTTTTTGAGAAAAGGAAGATTAGCTAGCATTAGGAAGGTCTTAAAGACGTACTGATTCCAAACTGAGACTCCCTCCTGTTTAAATCAGAAGAATTGAAGGAGAATTAAGAGAAAATAAACTTTCTGACTATGCAACTCACATTTTACTTAGTGCTGGGGCTGGGTTCAAATCCAGGAACATTTTACACAGTGTGCACAGCCCTGGTTGTGGCCTTGTACCATCTAAAATTATCCCTTTTTCCACCAGTGGTATGAATTCCTCACTTTGGGAAAATCAGCAGAGATGGAGTCTTGGCATCTGGGGGTGGAGAGGTCCAGGAAGGGAGGGGTCAGTGGTAGAGGCTGCAGCAAGGCCAGGCAAAGTCAGGACCAAAAAGCCCCCCGTGGACTTGGCAGCGGAGTCGCTGGAGTCTTTGGCAGAGATTTAACGGCATGGTGATTTAATGGATTTAACGGCACCATGAGGGGTGAAAGGCAGAATGCAGCCGTTGAAGAGTGAGTGGGAGGTAACGCGGTGGGAAACAGCCCCGAGGAGATGGCTGCAAAGGGAAGGAGAGAGTTAAGGTGCCACTTGAGATCAAAGGAGATCTTGTAAAACGTGGAAGACACTGAACATGCTTTTAGATGTTGGGAAAGGAGATAGAGGCCCATAAGCACTGGAGAGAGGTGATTATAGATGGAACTAGGTCCTAGTTTGGGGAAAGATGAGAAGAGTTCAGATCAAGAGCACAGGTGGAGGGAGTAACCCAGAATAGGCAAAGGGTCATCTTTTCTTAGTTTGAGGTTAGGAGGTGAGGGCACAATGCAAGCCCTGGTGATTGCTTGGGTGAGGAGTGGAAAGTGGAGGGAGATCATGTCTGGAGCCTGATGCCTGATTTTTCTCTATAAGTAAGCAGTGAGGTTATTTCATTTTCTTCTAAATGCAAATTCTGATCTTGAAGCCCCACTCAACTTTTCTGCCACGCAAGCAGCAGGACACGGGTGCTTTCAGATAACGCACTGTAGGAGCCGTCTTTTCATTCTTTCTCCTTCTTCTATTTTCAACATCAGTCAAAGGAATATACATTTACCTCACTGAGATCAGTATGATTATTTATTTTCAAGCCTGCCTTTTCTCAATGTAATAGAATTTCCAGTTGAGCTTGTTCTTTCCTTTATTTACAAGCTGAGGTCTTTTCACTTCACCCTGTCCTTGGCAAGAATCCTTGGAGAGTAGCCTGGGACATACCTAGTGGTAAAGCCACCTGCTCTGGGTTGAGGGTGGATCTATTCTGGTCATAGGCTTTGTGATCTGGACAAAGGAATTGAGTATGTGCCTGTCAAATTGTCAGGCAATACTAAATTTGGCGGGCCAGCTGAATTCTAGCAGAAAATCGTGCAAAATAAGGTTTAGCAATTGAGGAAAAATTGGCCCACAGGAAAGACAATTGGATGAAATTCAGTAGGACTACATGGCCATAGAATTCTAACTCTAGCACTGCAGCTAGCTACGTGACCTTGTAGTACAGGGACCAGTCCTCAGACATAAGAGAGAGTTCTACTACACCAAAGAGTTTTGGAGCCAAAGGGACCTTTGAGAAGAAACCATCTCCCCATTTTATAAGCATCCGAAAAGAAAGGTTTCTTCCAACTTTAAAAGGTTATGGTTCTTGAAGTTCATGTCCTCAGAGCTTTCCTGATCCCCTCAATCAGAATTCCCTGCACCTGCCTTGGTCCCACAGGGCCATGCTCATCACTCTGTGGCGTTTCCTCCATATGCCTCATGTCGTTTACCTTTCTGATCCCCCATCCAGATTATCAGCACCTTGACAATAGGAGCATGCTTTGTGTATCTCTGCATTTCCAAGGTCTATTATAGTGCCTGGCACATAATTCATGATCAATAAATTTTGGTTGAAAAGTAATAAAAAGAAACTAATCTACATTTTTTCATGTCTTATAATTACCATATATTCTCACTCTAGATGCTCTCCTCTATAGACAGCCTAATTCAGCGACTCTCTTAAAATTGTGAAGGTTGAAAATCGAACACAGCTCACCAGATCTTTGAAAAGCACAAAATTTAGGGAGAAAAAAAAACTTTGTGCCTGGACATTTTACTTCTGGTAAGAGAAACTGAAAGACTGTACTGGCTTATTTTTAAAGCTACGTCACATTAAGCTTGTGGTCAACTGAAATACTAAGACATCTGCACGTGGATTTCTGCCAAACTGCCTCTCTCGCATTCTGCATAGGTGCGATTGATCTTGAACCCAAACTGTAGGACTTCATATTTTTTTGTTTCGGCTCAAGGTTGAATCCAGTCAAGATCACTTTGAATTTGATGCTGTCAGCGACTACATTAGCAATCCTTCCTGGCTTCAGGTCTCTGGCAAATTTGAAGTGCATATTTTTTCCATTTTTTATCTCACTTTCTGACAACAATGTTGAAAGGATTGGGACTGGGACAAAAGCTCCGATAGCAACTACCCTTTTCCGTGTTAACCCAGAACTACTCATAAAACTTATGGATAATCAACTGTAACCTGAAAATGCTCTCCAAAATACTGCCAGACATCTCTTATTTCTCCATCTTGTCCACAAAGATCTTACGGATGACATTTTAAAAAGATTTTCTAATGTACATATTTACTTTATCTACGGTAGCCCCTGAAATTCATCAGCCCAGTAATCCATTAAAATATAAATAAAACAAGGTTTGTATGGTACAACTTCTTAGCATGCATATGCTGACCCTGATGCCAATGGCACTCTTTTCTAAATTCTCACAATCCCCCCCTCCTTTTAAATAAATCTAATTTATACTATAGCCTGGCATTGATATTCAGCCAATTTTCCATGGTAGGGATCCCATCCGAAGGTATACACAATCTTATTTACCTCTTTCATGATTCCTCAAAAATTACCCTCTGTGGCTGTGAGGTCATACCAGGACAAAGTTATTTAGACTTGAAAACAAACTTTGTGGAGAACGGCCTTAATAAACACATGGGGGGCTATTCTGGACTCTTAAGTGGCAAGAATCCACAGTCAAAGAGACTGATTGGTATTTCTTCTGATTTTTGCCCAATTCTGCAGGATAAGGCAATGGAACACACCTTTGTCTCTGAGTATCTTCAACTATTAAACACAGCTATGTGGCGAGAGGCTGTTTATCCTCATCTCAGGATGTGTTAAACCTTTTCCCTAGTTGATATGAAGAATCTATACACATTGGTACTCTTCTGATCTTTTGATGCTGAATATGTGAAGGCCCTGAATGATACCCACAGTCCCAAGAGGCCAAGCTGATTGTCACAGGATGCCAAGAATTTAGAAGAAGACCTAGGAAAAACATGTCATAATTAGAGATGATGGTCAAGCTCATTCCTTCCCTGATGATACCTCAGGTTGCTCTCATGAGTAGAAGGTACCAAAACCAAGAGGTTATAGGAAAATGTCCTGATGGAAGAAAGAGTTTTCCTCTTACTCCTATTATCCTTGTTCAGAATGTAAGCTTTGGAACTAGGTGGGTGACATCCACATTCTTGTTTCCATAATATGTCAAAAATAATGAGATTAATAAAATATCCTAAGATTTAGAGCACTAGGCCAGGCTTTGCCTTTCCCACCTGACTTTGGCACTCCGAAAAGCCATAAGCTTTCAAAAAGGGACCCAGTAACAAACTCGTCTTATGGTACATTATTAAAGTATGAGTCTTAAAAAGGTAGCTTAGAGATAAAGTAGTCAAATTTCCTCCTTTAATATATAAGGAAACTGAGGTTCAGAGAGCTTGTGCCCAAGGTCACACAGTTACCAAAGAATAGAGCTGGCCCTCCACCCCAGGGCTTTGCAGCTCGGGGCTCCCTTCACTGTAACGTGCTGCTGCTCCTTTTGCATGAGTTGTAGTTTCTCTGTTACCCTTTATTTCTGCTCTTTCCAACTCAAAGATGTTTTTTCTTCCTAGACAATATGAAAGAGAACAGAGTTTGAATAGTTCTGGCTTCTGCTAATATCATGCCACGTTTGCTAAGAGTGGGAATATGGAAGGTGGCAAATTTAGAGACAGAGAAGCCAGTAATGGAAAAACGGAGTTGGCGAGGACTGGTCAGGCACAGGTGTAACACAAAGAGACGCGGGAGGTCATGGTTGACCAAAGAGGGAGGGATGCAGCAGTGGAGCGCTGTTGCTGAAAAGCCAAAGTGATACTGAGATCTATTTATAGAAGGATGACACGCAAAGCCCAGGAAGCAATCATTAGGCTACAACCTATATTAGTCAGATCTCTATTGAATACGATGCCCAGTTTGTCACACTTTGAAATGTGAGAGCCCAGAGGGGGGAACAAAGTGACAGGAAATCATTACTTAGAGTGAAAGTTAAGGAATCTGGATTGCTGATAGCAACTGTTTCACTGATTCCACCCGCTGTCAGATTGCTTGTGCAGGTAGGAGGAAAGAGGAGGGACGAGGAGAGGAGTCATCGCAGCCAGGAATTTCCCTCCAACCCACTGGCCTCTCAGTATAGAATTTTTGAAGCCAATTCTGTCTCCTCTCCTTCCAGACAAGGTTAAGATCTCCTGCCTGAGCTCTCTCTGCAAAGACGTGAAGGCCTAGCATAATCAATTCTTATCGATGAAGGATGGCTTCTCTACACGTGAGGACTCTTACTCAGGAAGTTACCACCTCCACATGCTGGTTACAGGGACTTCAAGAGCCAAGTGGCTGAGCATACTCAGGCTCATAGCTGGCACCCAACACTGTCCACAGCAGCCTTGTGGCCTCCGCCTGATTTCTGAACTTGTTTTCAGCCTCTATGTGAAAGATTTTCTCACTCGGTCTTCAGCAAATCCCAGTGGGAGTCCACACCGCTCCTACCTTACCTCCATACTTGAATCACTTTAGATAACAGCCCATTGAGTGTGATGGAACAGCAAGGGCAACCTCAGAGACCCAGCGCTGACTTCTAGGAGTTAAAAACATGGGATTCTTCTGATTTTAGACATATCTTATGGAGTGGTTCCATATTTTGAAGAAGAG
Organism: Equus asinus; assembly: GCF_041296235.1. Classification (NCBI taxonomy): domain Eukaryota; kingdom Metazoa; phylum Chordata; class Mammalia; order Perissodactyla; family Equidae; genus Equus; species Equus asinus. The sequence continues at coordinate 194,190,847 of NC_091790.1, read as the reverse complement.
TGGTGATGACTTTAAAACAATTCTTCCCTGTCATGTCTTCTTTGCCCTTCTACAGAGATTTTAAGCTTCATTTAATTTCTCCTGAAAAAGAAAAAGACACATAAAGGAGAAAGAGCCTCATAGGATCACATATTAGGTTATTACAGGCCAAAGACTGCAAGTGGAAAAGTCCTAGTGCTGGCTTTCCCCGTCTTGGCCCCCCAAAAAATCCCTGGGAAAAAATAATAAGAGGACACTGCATCTCAGTTGCAAAGGGAGACTCCAAGAAGCCAAGTCCCCAGTGGGTGACACTAGGGGCCATATGGTCCTTGCTTCTCCATAGGAGCTTGGGAGCTTGCTCCTTGCTTTTTCTGGTCCCAGAGCTTAGGCTCTCTTAGCGAGCACTGTGGGACACACAGGGCCAAGGAAGTGGGGAGCGTGGCAGAGAGGAGCTTAGCCCGCAAGCACGTGCCACCAGAATTGCAGAAGATCAAGTGCATCAACATAAAGAGTGGTCGGGGGCACAGGCTTCGTGGTCAGACAGACCCGGGATTGATATCAGCTCTGTCAACTCCTTTTGGAGCACGGGGTGAGCCTCAACTCGTTCAATGACAAACCCACACACCTTCTAGAAACTGCTAGTTTCCTACAGGATAAAACTATATGTTTGGTGTTTTTCACTTAATGCTTTATCTTGTACATCTTTCTATACCCACACACTGAGACTGACCTTCATTGTTGTAGTGGCTGTATGGTATTCTGCTGTATGGCCATGTTCACTTTGGCCACTTCCCAAGAATGAATGTCAATTTGTTTATGGTTTTTGCTATAACAAACAATGCTGCAATGAATGTCCTTGTACAAATATCTGTACACGCATATAGCTGTAGGAAAAATCCCAGAGAGCTGCTGCAAGTGCCTTTCCAATTTTGATAGTGTCAAATTGGCCTCTAAAGAGCCTCCATCGATTTGCCCACTCACTCACGGTGCCCAAGGAGGCCTCTTTCTGAGAAGGCGCTATGAAGGAAGGACCACAGGCGTGTGGAGGAAGGAACTAAAACCGTCTTTTGTTATTTTTGACTCTCCAACAAAGCATTGTTGGTGCTATTTTGGGGGTCCTTGGGTGCTGACTCCACTGAAGATGAGAGCAAAGTTGTGCTTTTCACAGAGGGGACATCTGTCAGAACCCAGGCTTATTTTTGGCAACTCAGTAACATGCTCCCTGCGTTTCCAGGGGATTCTTGGCTTCCCTCAACAATGACCCATTTGTGGCTGAATATTTTTCTGTTCTCTCGATTCTGATGTCTGTTCTACAAACTATTTTGAGATTTGATAAATTATTTCCCAGCAAAAACTGTGGATGCAAACCCCCAAATTAGGATCTTTTACTCTGTTATTTGTCTGAGAAGGGTACACAGGTAAAACATGTTTTTAATATTTAAATTTAATTTTTAAACTTTTATTATGGAAATTGCAGACATATGCAAAAATAGAGAAAATAGTGTGATGGACCCCTATGCACCTGCCACCCAGCTTCAGTGGTCAATTCATAATCCTTCTTGTTTATCTGTACCCCTGTCAATTCCCTACCTCCTATATTATTTTCAAGCAAATCCCAGACATCTTACCATTTTATCCATAATTGTTTCAGTGTCTACCTCTAAAATGTAAGCTCTTTTTTTAAAAAAACATATTCACATTACTGTTAATAAACCTAAAATAATTAACAATAATTTTTGAATATACACAATCTGCTTAGCGTTCAGACTTCCAGTTGCCTCATAAAATGATTTAAATGTGATTTTTAAAGGGTAGAAAAGCAAATATTCAGGGCCAGGAAAACTGAGTTCAAGTCTCAGAATTGTCCCTCTCTCCTTGGGTGACTTTAGATAATTCCCCTGACTCCTTTTTGCTTTTTGTTTCTTAGAATTTGGGGGCTGGAAAAGATCAATGAATCTAAATACTTTCAGATGGTGCTGATGACGAAAGGAAAGGAGCCGGGAAAAACCCCATGGCAGTAACTGAAACTAGAGTCAAGTTCTAATTTCTATATAATAGTGACCACGTCAATAAATGTCTACTAAATTCAACAAATGTGACAAAATCTGTCCATTCTATCCCCATGAAAGAGATAAGTTAGGGTCAGGGGACCCTTATCTTTTCCTCTTAAGGTAAGTGCTTTTCAAAATGAAGTAGATATAGGAGCTGCTTTCATCTTAAAGTGCATAATCGTAATATAGTATTTCTTTAAAACCCACGGATACTTCTTTCAAATATCCTCATGTTAGTTAGGGGACTGGAAATAGGGCAGGGGGAAAGGAAGAAAGGAGAGATTCATCCATGACTCTGGAAGTCAAGCAATGCCACTGGTAGCTCTATTATCAAGTGAGATAATGTATGCATATATAAATTATAAAGTGCCATAAAATTGTTATTAGAAAAATGAGGGTCTCCAGATGGTCCTAAATCACTTCTAGTGTTTTCCCCACTGAATTTCTATTAGCAGCAATCAGACCACTTCTAAAGAAAAAAATGTATTCTCTATACAGTCTAGAAGACAAGGAGAAGGAAGGAGAAATAGCCAAATAAAGACATATATTGATGGGAAATTGAAGATATTGCTAAAAACTGTTGAAAGCATTTTTTTAAAGGACCACTGCACATACCTTTTCCTTGCTCTGTGTATGTGTGGGGGAGGGAGGTGATGGAGCTCATAGTGTAAAGGGAGGGAGGGAGAGAATGAACGAACGAGGAACCTGCTTTTCTCATTGTGGTTTGATGAAGCCAGAATGGAGAACAACTTCCCTGAGCAGGTGAATCGCAGCTGCCAGGAAAGGTGTGTGTCTATCTTCTCAATGAGTGGGATCCTTCAGCAGAAAAATAGCTTGGGAGGATGAGGGGCAGGCACCTTTGCTCTCTTTTGAAGACAACAGTGCTCAGCGTTTGCAGAGGCTGGATTTCTGCTATTCGAATGTCCGCAGGGCACAATCTCTGTCCTTCATCTGAGCACAGTGCCCACACATGTCTGTGATACCTTCTCTCCCTAAACGTACAGAGGACTCTAACGATCCACTCCCCTGTTCAAAGAGCAGAGGTGAAGAGTCTGCTGCTTCTTGAGGGGGAGAGAGAGATTGCCCAGAGGGGCGCTGGGGTGAGGGCTTCACACAGATGACTTGGGAGAATTGAGGTGGGTTCTGTGGGTAGGGGCAGAACTACTGTCCGCGGCCGGCCGTGACTGGTCAGAGCAGAAAGACGAAGATTCACAATTACCTTGGCAACAGGTAACAGGCAAAGCTGTTACTTGGCAATTTCCACAGACTCTCCCTCCTCCCTCCCTCCCCTCACTGTTTTCTCCCTCTGTAGCCCACGTAGAACACTTTCCCCCCTTAACTACACCTCTGAGATCACAAGACTCTCTGTCTGTGAGGAAGTGAGGGAAAATGAGGAAAGGGAGAGATCCATGACATGGGGAAGGAGAAGACATTTCTGAAGCACAGGTGGGAGGATATGCCATTTGAATGACCTCCACCAATGATGACGGGAGAGAAGAACGGGGAACGGGGTCAGGGAGAAGAGGGAGACGGGGTGGTTAGCAGCAAAGCTGGAACATTAGGCAGTTTGTTTGTTCATTGTTTCCAGAAACCATGAAAACTGAACAAAAGTAGAGGGGACCGGCGGAGTGTATTCCTCTCCCATTTTCGCTTCTGCGCCTCCCTTCTTTCCAGAGGTCCTGTTGTGGAAACCTGCCTTGACCGACCTATGCCAGCCTGGTTCCTAACCAGTGGTGCTGGCCTCCTTTCTTTATTCATTTTGTCCGCACACATCATTGCGTGCCTACTGTGTGTCCAGCATCGTGCCAGGCTCTGGGGCTGCAAAGCTACAGACAGACCGTCTCTGCCCTCAGGGAACTTACAAACAAACAAAATGATTAAAAATTAGAATAAAAGTGCAGTAATGAAAAACAGCGACACAAAGCAAGGGCCAAAGGTTAAGACCAAGAAGAAAGGACTTACTTTTTGTTTGTTTTATTTTTTAAACTTTTCATTTTGAAATACTTTAAGGCAGAAGAGTGAGTTCTTAAATTCGCTTCACCAAGCTTCCCCTAACGCTCTTTTTAACAGTCTGAGTGAAGTGTAATTTGCATATAAAGAACCGCACATATTCAACATGCACGATTTGGTGGGTTTGGACCTGTGCAAATATCTATGATGCCGTCACCACAGTCAGGATAATAGACACCTCCAGCACCTCCCAGAGTTTCCTTGTGTCCCTCATTTGTGTGTGTGGTAAGAACACTTAACATGAGATCCATCCCCTGAACAAATTTATTTTGAAGTTCACAATTCCGTATCGTTAACTGTGGCACTTCGTCGTACAGCAGATCTCTAGGACTCATTCATCCTGCATAATTGAAACTTTATACGCTTTGAATCAGAATGCCCCATGTCCCCCACCCTCCAGCCCCTGACAAGGAGTGTTGTATCAGCTGTTTCTGAGTTTGATTACTTTAGATACCTCGTATATGTGGAATCGTAGTGCTTGGCCTGTGACTGGCCTATTCATTTGACATAACATCCTGGAGGTCCATCCATCTTGTTGCAGATGGCAGGATTTCCTTTTTTAAAGACTGAGTGACATTCCTTTGTATGTATATACCACTTTTTTTATCCATTCACCCATCGATGGACACTTGGGTTGTTTCTGTATCTTAGCTGTTGTGAATAGTGCTGCAATGAACATGAGAGTGAGATACTAAAACTTGGGGGATGCAGCAAAAGCAGTACTAAGAGCAAAGGACTTACTTTTGATTAGATGGTCAGGGAGGGCCTTTCTGAAGAAGTGTCATTTAAGCCAACACCTGAAGCCTTGGTATTGCACCACTGGGCTACTGTGAATGTTGTCCAGGTTGTGCACTGTACAAATCTAGAAGCTACTATTTACATTATAGTCTATTTTGTACAAAAATATGCAGAAACCTTGAGAACACATCCAATCCCTACACCCTAGCTGTTCTTCTCAACTGCTTTTCCCCATCTCCTAGCTAGGTTTTATTCAGGCTTACTTCTGGTCTACTGGTGGGACTCAACAATGTGTGTGTGTGTGTGTGTGTGTGTGTGTGCACGCGCATGTGTGTAGAGAGAGAGAGAGATTATAGGGAGGAAGGGAAGAGACACGAGGGACATAACCGGCCAAAATAGAATATTCTGTATATAATACTTTAAAAGGCTAACAACGGGAAAAGCATCACTTTAAGTTCGATAGTTCTAATAAAAAAACCCACTGACTTATGGAGAAGAAGTCAACCAGCAGCTTAGCTATTGGCAGAACCATTGTGCTAATTATGAAGGGATACAAGGGGGGCAAGACTAAAAGCAGAGCTTCACTGTCATGCACTTGAAGGCAGCAAAACGGAGACAGATCTCCAGATAGAGTGTGGAGCTGGGGCTTGAAGCCTGGCCTCATTTCAAGCCAAAGCGTTCCCCTTTTGTCGAAGGCGGAAGATGGAGTAGGTTGGAAGGATGAAGCTTCAGTGCAAGGAAGGGCGTGCTCCTGATTTGTATGAGCTGGTACATCACTTGTGCTGCAAAACCAGCATGCTCACTCTGATTTTAACAAATAACAGCTAGAAAGGAAATATGTCAAAATCTTCCCGGCGATTACCTTCTTCGGGGGGTAGGATAAGGTGGATCCCCTCCTACTTCTTTGCTTTTCCTCCTCCTTCTAGTTTGTCTGTTTTTGTTTTTTGGCTTTTTGGGGGGTTTTTTTTGCATTTTCCTTATTTTCTCCAATGAGGATAATTTTCTAAAGGTAAGAATCCTTTGGGTTTTTTAAAGTTGAAGCTCTTAGTGAAGATAAGATGGCATAGCAGAATTTTACCTCTAAAATGGCTAAAAGTCATTGCATGTTTTAGTTTCAGAAAAATCTTTGGTATCAGAGGAACTGGGTTATTCTAGAAGAAAATGCATATGCCAGGACAGGCAATATCCAGTAAGACGAATCCACACTTGGCCTTCAAAATAGCTAAAGGTAGATTTTATTTTTGCTTAGTCCTAATTTTAGTGTCGTTGAAGCTCAATCCTTCAACATTGAAAGTTATACTAAAAGGCAGACCTCTAGGGGCTGGAAACCAAATTCTCAAGCTTGGATAGCTAGAGTACTTTCTGAAGGCCATTTTGTTTTATGACCATTTGGTTCAGAATTAATGAGAACTGCTTTGCATAGACATCATTTTATATTCTAAAGCAGTACCTTTTGGGGATTCTTCCACTCACCTTGTAGATATAGATTATCAAAGTTGATTTTTTTTTTTGTTCCCAACCCAATACTGTTCTAGTCTATGAACCTCAGAGATAATTATCTTTTAAGGCTTGCAATTTTAGAACACTTATCAGGTTATTAAAACCACCAATTATGATGGTAAACACCCAAGGAACTTGGAGACTGTCGGAAGGATTAAGAAAACCAACTTGAAAGATTCCTTTGAGGGGAAGGGGCACATGGAACAGGAAAAGCTTCTTTGTCCTGATTGAACCCTCATATTTTTATATCTTTTGAAATGTTTCCTTTTTCTCTTCTCAAGACAGAGATAATGTTTCTTGTGAACAAGAGTCTCAAAAGACAACTGACAACCAAGTGTAAAATTTTAGAGAGGTCTTGACGTCCCCAAGTCTTTTCAACCACTAAAATGATTTGTGATCTTTGAAGTACAGAACAATGAAATTACATCGTCATAGATGGAAAACCACATGTTCTAATACAGACAGTGAAGACCTTTGTTGGCCTGGGATCCATAATGCCAGCTAGGTTAACTCCATTCAAAAATATCACTGAGAGCCCATCTTAGTGGTTTATTCTCAGGACTGAAGGAGGCCAAAGGACTCCATTTGACTTGGTAGGTCCAACCCTTACTAAGAGGTTGGGCCATGGGGAGATGAAGGGTGAAAAATGGCTCATCAATATCACAGCATCGTGAAAATCTTATTTTGAATCCCACAGTGGTATAAACAGCGTGGTGGAATAAGTTGCATTGAATATTCAATTCAGGACAAATTCCGTTGCTCCTTCATTCTTCCTCTGTCTTCCCTGTGTTTCCTAAAGTCTGATCCAGGGACCACTGTGTCCCATATCCCTGGAATGCAGATTGCTCCCACACCCTATCTTCTCACTCTATTTAATATCACAGCCCCTAGCACTTCCATTCCCATTCCTTGATTGGTTGTTCTTCAAATACCCCCTCACCATCTTGACCACCAGTTATTTCATCACCTGTCTCCCCCTTGCCCACACACAGTGCAAGCTCCCTGAGTGCAGAGATTCCTGTCTGTTTTGTTCACTGCTCTGTCCCCATGACCCAGGACTGTGTCTGACACAAAATGTGTGCTCAAATCCCTGCCAATGATTCTGATGCACCTTAAAATTTGAGGAAAATGGGTACCACCTCTTTTGCGACTGATCTGCTGTGCATCTGAAGTAACTTTTCATTTTTATTGACTGTATTTGTTCAAGCAGTTTCAAGTGTTTAGTTTTAAAAGTTGGGTAAGTGGAAGCTGTACTAAGAAGAAGAAAATTAATTGGCTTTACTTATAAGTACCATCATTTCTTTTGTTGTTGTTTTTTGTTTTTCCTGTAGATGGGAGGCTGAGTAAAAAATTGGTTGTTCAGTCTTATATGGCAGATTGACAAAATTTAAAGCATATTATAGGGAAATAATGGAGGAAAAGTTGAGGAGGTCTCCCCAAATCCAAGGTAAGCCCCCTTGTTACAAACTTTAGTGGCAAGAAGGGCACTGAAGGCCTATGGAAAACTTTTTACAGTCATCTGGACCTCACTGGCAGGAGTTGGGGGGCGGGGGCTCCTGAGGCAGGGATCTTTATCCCAGCCCAAAAACAATTGAGAGATGGAGGCACAGAGAAAACAGAGAGGTCATTACAGTCCCAGCCCCTGGGCAGGAGGTAGAACTGTGGACATGATTGCTGTAGGGGCTGGAGCCCAGTTAGTGATGTAATCCTGACATGGGAAGGGTCAGGGTCAGGCCACAGCCAGTGATGCTCATGGGGACAGGCCTTCCCGTTACCTCCAGACAACTGGAACCACCAACTTCCTAGTGACATTCTGCAGAAAATCCTTCTCCACTGCTTCTCTTTACTATGCTCTATTCTACGATTTAGCCCCAGAGTCACACTTTCTGTTCAGGTCTCATTGGCCAGTGGGACTTCACACAGACCATTTAAAATTTGAATTATTTAATAATAAATACTTACATAGTAACTACTTCATGCCAAGCACTGTTTTAAGCACATGGCAGATATTAACCCATTTCATCCTCAGAACAACCCCAAAAAGTGGATATAATTGTTGTCATCCTCACTTACTGAGGGAGAAAGTGAAGCCTGGAGATGCTAAATATCTCCCCCAAGATTACACCACTAGCAAGTGGTGCCAGATTTGAAGTCAAGTGGTCTGACTCCAGTGTCCTTGCTTATATCCAGTATGTTACACTGTCATGAACTCAATCTTTGCTATCCAGCTCACAAAGAACACAAAAGAAGGGATATCAGGGTGACGGACTTCCAGTCCCTTCACTCCTCAGGTCTACTTGGTCTCATGGTCCAGGCTTTCTTGGGAAGAGACAAAAGTAAAGTCCTCCTAAGGCCACCCTGAGTCTACCCTCCCACGGTGGCTGAAAGCCACGTGGTCTTACACACACCTGCTTGGAGACAACTGCAATAGAGTTAACGCTGCCTGATGCCTGCTCGGTGGGAGAAACAAAACCTAATTACTTGGCCTTGTTCCCCTGATGGTTACCCTACAAACCAGGGTTATACCCAGCAGACAGGATCTTTCGTGGGACGTTAGTTAAAAATGATACCTGTTCGATATGGCTTTGAAACCTCAGACTGGGACTAATTTTTTTCGTCCTTTGAAATCCTCCTGTGATCTCTATCCTAGATAAAAGATATTAGCAGAAGTGTTGAAGCAGACTTTCAAACCACACAGCTAGGTAAGTGAATGTTCTGGACCAGTGCATACAAATCACCTGGAGATCATGTTAAAATGCAGATACTGATTCAGTGAATCTGAGAATCTGAGGATTCTGCATTTCTAGCAAGATCTCAGGTGATATTGATGCTGCTGGTCCATGGACCACAGTTTAAGTAGCAAGCTTCTAGAGTATCTCTCTTGCTCCCAGAAAAGGAAGAGTTCTGCAAAAGGAAAGAGTATTTTCATTCTCAGATTTTCTCCTTTCTTGCATTAAGTATTTCAAAGCATGATTTTATTACACATAGCCGTATGCCTATACAGTGTAGTTGTATTGGCTAAACAATGGTTGAATATGATAAATGTGAGTTTGCATTTAAATTATCAGTGTCCACTGTCCACATGCTTTTGGTGTGATCAACAGGGTACCAGTGGGACTCTGTCTCAGTTCAGAAACCCTTCTTTGAGGGGTAAGATCTAGAACCTGCTTAACAATGAAAGAAGACAATGTGCAGCGGGGCTAAAGGGAGGCTAACAGGTACTGGGCAACAATTCTGGGCCAGGTTTCTTGTATGTGTTAACTCTTTCATTTCCCAATGTAGTCTGAGAGGTAGATGTTGGAATACTCATTTTACAAGGACACAGGTTGAGGAGGCCAAGTGACATAAATTGTATGTGGAAAGACTCAAATCCAGATCTGCTTAAAGACTCTAGCACCTGTGCCCCTACCACCACCATCCCCCATTCCAGCCCCTTGTGAAGGGCACATGGAGCTGCTTGAGAAGAGGCAGTGATAGAGAGGAGACCACTGGAGAAGGAACTTCAGCAAATGACCTGCAAAGAGGGCCATGGCCAGGCTTGTCTGTAGAGGGTCAGGAGGAAGGGGAAGGAATCTAGAACACTGAGGAGGAGCTGTAACATGGAGAGGAACTATGTTTCATTTGGTCTAACTTATCATGTGCTTAGTGCATGGTAAAGTGCTGACTTAGCAGCTCTGGGTTGACCAAACCCTGCACATTCCAAAGAAAGGTCAGGCCCTTGACTGGTTCCTGGGAGAGAAGCTCTAACCTCTTGGAATACCTGCCTGATGAGAGTGTCTTTGTTTACCTGGTTTACCTTGGGCCATGCTAGATAGGTAGTTTATGCTGACAATGTGATTGATGGAGGAGGCCTTGTCTATGAGTATCAGTTTGATCTCTGGAGGGGCTGGACACTGAGTAACTAAGGTCAGTTTTATGGGCGCTCCATGCCTACAAGACTGACCTCCCCCAAATTCCTGGACACTATGGCTTGGGTGAGCCTCCCTGGCTGGCAATACTCTGCTGTCACACAGCATTGCTGGGAGAATTAAGCGCTCTCCACACAAATCCACTGGGAGGGGACAAATGGAAGCTGATGTCTCGTCTCTCCTGAACTCTACCCTATGAGCCTTTTACTTCGCTGATTTTCATCTGTATCCTTTCAGTGTAATAAACTGTAACCCTGAGTACAACAGCTTTTCTGAGTTCTGTCAGCCCTTCTAGTAAATTATTGAATCTAAGGGGTGGTCTTGAGGACCCCCAAGACTTAAAGAAGAATTTAACATTAGCATTAAGGACCAACCTGAGCTGGTTGGATGGGGAAAGACTTTAATTTGGTTCAGATAAGTATTTATTGAGCACTTACACCATACACTACCAGTCATTGGGATATGAAGATGAGTAAGTCAGAATCCCTGCCCTTCAAGACACCCAGTTCCTGAGGAGATCCCAAGGACAACACTGATTCCATCTGGACATACTAAGAGCCACAAGAGACACGGCATGGCGCCATGGGGCTCAGGGATGGGCACTCAGGGAAGGCAGGCTTCCTGGGGGAGAACGCGCCTCCATGGACCACCCACGCTATTTGAGGGATTTGGTTGCACTTCTCAGAACTGCCTTTCTCCATTTAACAGGGATTTTTGTGTCTGAAGGCACAGGTGCTGAGGTGAGGAAGAGTCGGTGTTTCCCCCAAACCCAGTGGTCTGCATCATTCATCACAGAGAGAGGAATCAAAGTTGCGCTTCATTGGAAGGAGAACCAGACTGTTTCTCTCTTTGTGGCTTACCTCAGGATGTCCGCAAGGCATCCAGTCTTTATGCCTCAGATAGTTGCTGGCAACTCCACCCACCCCTCAGGTTTAAAATGCTGCAGCACAAATTCATAGGATCTAGTGGGAGCACCATCCCCATCTTCCTCACTGACACCCCGGCAGCAGCAGCAGCCAGCTGTGGTGTCCAGAGTCCAACAGCGGCATCAGCAGGATCCAGATGGGACTGGGGTGTGGTTCTGGTTAACTAGCTGCTCATTTCCTCCTGCCTGCGCTACGGGCTTCCGGCTACCCATGTCTTTTCAGTAAATTACTTTTCCACTCATAACAGACAGAGCCAGTCTCTTTTGCTTAAAAGTAGAGATGCTGGCTGACACATACTACCCTTTAAAAAGCACGTGCCTCCCACCATCTTCCCTTCTCCCCTAACTGTCCTAGCTGGGTGTGAGCCAGAAACTTTTAAAAGGCACGAGAGTGGAAAGAAACTGATTCTAAGTTAGGGACAGAAATGACGAAGATTGTGAGAGAAATTTCTCTCCTCAGTAACAGCTAGGAAATAGGTTGAGGGTTTAGAATGCAGCCTGTAACTCCAGCATCTCAGAAAGCCTTTAAGAAAAAGTTATTAAGGCCAGCAACTGGAGAAAAAAGAATAATAGTTTCCTTCTTTGTCTCTTCTGAATACCTCTTCCTTATTTTTCCCTCTCGCCCAACTCTAAAAGCATATACCTTTGGCTTACACGTGCTTAAAATGTTTACCGTCTATTTCCTTCAAGAGTAGAGATTTCGGTCTGCTATCTACATAAGAGTTGTTCTATTTTTTTATACACAAAACCTGATGGAAAAATATTGTTCTCCATCAAATACTGCAGCCTCTACCCCTCTTCCCCAAACAGACACAATTGCTTAAAACACACAACATGATCTTCTTTATTTAATTGTTTAATCAGTTTACATTCCACAACTGACAGATTATTTATTTTTATTTTTTCCATGAACAAGTCATTTAATTAATTACCAGACACTTTTTTCTTCAATCGATGGAAATACAATATTTCTGCCAATTTGAAAAAGAAAATTGCAAGATGCAGTCAGTGTCAGTGAAGTCCCCAAATGCTCTCTGCTTCCTCAGTCCTTGCAAAGTCACAGGAACCTGGCAATTTCCCTTTTCATCCCCCCTCCCACTTCCCTGTTAAATTCACCTCTCAATAGCACAATAGTTTCAAGATCTGGTTTGGATCACCTTTCCTGTAATTAATTAATTATGAGAAGAAACAGACAGTACAATAGATCTGATAAGATGTAGCATTCTTGTTAAGATTAAACAATACATTTATTCACATCGTATCAGAACAAATTAACATAATATTTAATCTTATTTTAGCACCAATAACCACAGGAATTGCTACCTCCAAGGGCAGAGGCGATGTTGGAATCCTGCAGTACACACCACTCCTCATCTAACCAATCAGAAAGCACTATGCAAATTAAAGTAAAGGTAAATAAATTTATATTGACTGAGCAATAATCTGGTGGACCATAAACACTCCAGGTGTTGAAGAGTTTTGTCAGCTATGGTCCCTGTGTAATGACATACTCACCAAATTGGCTCATTTTCTTTTGCTTAGTAACACAGGGCTCAGAGTGTTATATTTTAAATGAGTCAAACCTTGTCACACTGGCTCTCTGAAAGACTTTGAGAGTGCCCAGGGGTTGCTTGCTTGCATTTATTCTGTTCTCTGCACTAAGATCTCACGACTTGTCTTTTTCCCGAACAAAAGAGGTTTCTTCAGCTCTAAGAAAGGTCTCTGGACGGGGAGGAGAGGTAGGCAATGATGGACCTAGTCCCAGGGCAAGGGACAGGCTTGTCACCACCACCTCCTCGGAGACCCAGTCTGCCTGTGGCCACTGCTCTTCCCAGTGTATTCCCTTTTAGCATTTGACTTTAAGATACAAATTTAAAGAAATTAAGGGATTGACAAAACAGCTCCAAATATTGGTGAGATGCCACTAGGTGACTGGACCACATGACAAAAGGTTGTAGAGATCTTTATTCTTGACCAAAAGAAGGCCTGTCTGCCCCCACTCCCACCCTGTAAGATAAAAGGCATCTGGATAAGGGATAAGTTGATGCCCCTGTAACTAAAGAAAGTGACCTGCTTTGGCCTCTAGAACTTCGACAGGCCATTGGTGCCATTCCCAAGGGTAGTGCTGACACCCTCTGGGGCAGATGTGACATGTATTTGACAAGCAGTGGTCCTGTCTTCTGATTAAGCAGGTGAAGCAGAACTTCCAGAGGCCAGGATGGCAGCCTGGACATCACTCCTGTGCTTTCTCCTCTGGTCCAACACCAACCTCCAGCCTCTGTCAGCTGGGAGATCTGAGTGACTCATGGGTGAGGGCAATCCCATTCTGTCTTCTAACAGAATCTAAATCTTTGCTGTCCTACATGGTAGCCAGTAGCCACATGTGGTTATTGAGCCATGGAAATATGGCTGGTCCAAACTGAGATGTTTTCTAAGAACAAAATTCACATTGGATCTTGAAGACTTCATTGGGGAAAAAAGAACGTAAAATATTTCAGTAATTTTTTATATTGATGCCATGTTGAAACAATAATATTTTTATGTTGGGTTAAAATATGTGTTAAAATTAATTTTACCTGTTTCTTTGGACTTCTAAAAATGGGACTACAAGGATATTTAAAATTGCATTTGTGGTTTGTATTCTCTCTCTGTTGGACAGCACTGGTCTAAATTGGCTTTATGAAGTTGGTCCCAGAGATGATCTCTGTTGACTGTCAAGAGAGAAGACAGGTTTGGATCGAGGGCGCCATGGAGCAGTTGGGGTTAGGACACTGGCCAAGCTTCATGTGAATCCTTCCCTGGGGCAGCTAGTCTTCTCAGTCCTGAGGGAGGCAGCTCTTTGTGCTATAGGATTACCCACACTTGTTCCTCTTTCCTACTTCCTCTTGCTTCAGGGTGCCTTGCCTTTTGGGGATCCTTCTCTGCTGCCACGCTGAGGATGCTCTGTGATTCTCCCACTTCCCCTTTCAAAAGGCTTCTTTATCTTACCTCCACTGCCAACCCCCATCTGCTGCCCACCGCCTCTACCCTACCACCTGCCAAGGCTTTCTTCACTCTGATCTGGTGGCGTCCCTGGGCTAGGCTCCCTGCTTCTGTTATCACAAGCTAGGTCTGTATAGTGAGTCATAGATTACAAAGCAATTCACACACATCATTTTCTTTGATAATCTTTCTCCTACCCCAGCACAGCAAAGCTCTGTCAGAAACGATAGTAAAATGAGATCGTCAGAGTGGGTGGGAAAAGGCATCTGAGAATGAAAAGGTAGATCAAAGGCTTTGGACTCTGAGCCCAAACTGGCTGTTAGCTTGAGGTTACTTTCTCAAGAGTGAAAGAGAGGGGCGAGGAGCAGGGAGGAGGAGCTCTCCGAATGTACTTCCATGCAGTAAGCACACACCAGCCTGGGCTCAAAGCCGCCCTAAAAGTAGCAGCAGAATGGCCAAGGAGACTTGGTGCCCCAGGAGCCCCGGAAGCCCCCATGCTCCCTGTTTGGCTGAGAGGACGCGGAGACATGGTGAGGTAACAAGACTCGCTGGAGGCGCCAAATGCACCAGTGACAAAGATAACTAATGCGACCCAGGATCAGGTCTTTGTGTTGACCTTCACCCTTCAGACTTTGATGACTTCTTTTTACTTTTTGGAAAATACTTTTTGAACAGAGAGTTTCAAGCAGACACAAGTGACTGTCAGAGAAACAACCAGAAGAAAACTCCTGTGCCAATAGATTCCCTCCCTTCAAATCCCATCCAGAGTCAGGATTTTAGGGCAGTCCACATAAGTCCTCAGAAAACTGAGGGCTACATCAATGCGTTTGTTTAGTCTCAATTCCCTCCCCCTTATTTTCAGTTTCTGCTTTTATTTGTACATTTTTACAGATAGTCTTGAATAGCAAAACAGTCACACCATGGGTGGAAATGGGAGAGGAGTATGAGAATGAGTTACTGAAAGCTCCTTATGTGAAAGGCATCATCATGTTCACAACACAGACACACCGATACATTCAAGCTAGAAAGGGTCTACAGGTGACCCGGAGAGGAAGGGAAAGGCTTAGCCAGAGGGATAAATGGGAGACAAGAGAGGAGAAAGGGACACAGAGTTCCCCAAGGAGCAACACTCCATCCTGGGAAATGAAGAATAGGAGTTGCAATTGCTGAGCTTGGTGTCTGTCAAAGCGAGGCCAGGTTTGAGCCACTGCTGTGCAACTCCCATGCTCACACCCAGTTTTGTTTTTCTCAATAGTGAACAAATACACCCACAGTTGGGGAGTTGCCCTATTCCTGGCCAGGCTCTATCTACATAGGTAGCAATGATTTGGACTTTCCTTAAAGAAAGTCTCACCATAACATTGAAACCTGATCCCCTGCAAAGCAGAAAGTGTGCAGATCCTTTTGGAAGTGCATTCTCTTCTTGTTTAGAACCTAGGATTCAGTTTTTCCCAAACAAGAGCACACCCAGAGCACCTCCTAGTGAATGCACCATCCAAAAGACTTCCTATAAGAACCCATACGCTTTTGTTGAAGCCATCTGCTTCACCACCGAACATGAAAAAGAGGATCCCAGAGTTCCTTGAAACTTGTTCTCATCTTAAACTTAAAAGACCATTAAAATGTTTCAGAGTCTGATTTTCTCCCACCACTTGGCCATGTACAGCTAGAAATAATGTTAGAAAGATGGTAAAAAACAAAAAACAAAAAATCCCAATAAGGCATTGACCATGTGCCTTGGTTAACAGTTAACTGGTTTAGTTCATTTACGCTATTTGACCCATACAGTTTACTCATTTCATCACCTCTGGGAATAATTAAGGGGGATTAAGAGTGCCCTTTGCAAAACTGGCCTTGGACAAAAAGGAAGCCTGGGAACAGGTAAATTAAGGAGCCAGCTTCTGTGAGGGACCTAAAGGATAGAAATAGAATCCCATGTGCTTAAGTTGGATAGGTACAGACCCCTTCGGAGGCCAAGATGACCTCTGACTCTGGGTTATCCTGTCAGCAGCAAGGCACAGAAACCATCTGGAAGAATTCAGTCTGTGGGGGCTCTGCTGCTGCAGGATAAATTGGAACAGTGCATAATTTATATGACACTTCGTGTTTGCAAATCACTTTGCAATGTCTTTGTCACCCTTAATATACCATGAGGTAAAAGTGTTTTCACTATCCTCATTTTGTGGATGAGGAAGTTCAAGTATGGAGAAGACACAGTGCCCAGAGTCACAAATCATTTTAGTGCAGAGCTGAAATAAAATTTACAGTAACTACATTACACAACTATAGCTTAATTAGTGAGTTACTCTGGCTTCAGTGCTCTTACACCTATAATTAGATTGAGATGGCACTCAAAAATAAAAGTATGAACGAAACCCTAAAGTAGGAATCTTTTAGTTCTCTTCCATCCCTGCCCCTAAGCTCTGGTGTTGAGCTTTCGGAAAGACCTCTTTGCTATCTTTGGGGGCTCAGACTCCTGTGCTCCTGCTGCCATGAACACAGGGTCAACTCCGTGCAGATCGGTGTGGTTCTGCGGCCATGGACTGCCCTCCTAGCCCCACCTGCCAACCCAGAGGCAACCACTGACTGGGGAAATTTTGGGGCTATGACCATTAAGATGTCTCAGAGTGATGGAATTATGAACAATCTTCTACTCTTTTTGTATTGTTTCTAATTTTCTATAATGAGCATGTATTATTCAGGAAAGAAAAATCTAATAGTCAATAATGATGCAGTCTAAGAAGTAAAAATAATGTCTGAGAAACATCTTGCACCATGGCGGCATCAACAGAAAGAGGGCAAACACAGCCCACCAAGTTGACTGCTTTGAGGGACACCCAAATCTTTTGTGTCCATCAACTCAGGGGGGTTTGTTTAACAATCTGTCCCCCTACTCTATCATATACCAGCGGAAGACAGCACAGAGCCAACCTGGCTGGTATGCACCAATTATTTCTATCTGTGACAAAATCACCTGTCACTATGACTCACCATATTTCCCTGGAAAGGGCTGGACGTGTCCACTGGGATGGTTAGTCTCTGGAGCAGAGGGAACACGCTCGGAAAAGCAGCTTCACCACAGCTGCAAGAATCAACCAAACATCCCACACAAATCACACCAAAGATGACCAGAGTGTATTTCTACCTACTCCTTCCCCTCAGATACTTGAAAATTAGTTAATTAACGCTTTCAGAATGAGCCAGGTAAAGACATAGTCAATTCTAAATACCTCTGGGTAATGTACTTGATTTCATTATTCTGAATTTGACACAGGTGGCCAGCTTTAGAGACCTAAGCAGCACATCCTCCCATTGAATCAGGACAACTGCACACGGTACGTTCGTTCTAGAACTCTTACCATAACTGTGGATAAGTACTAAGATGTAGGGCCCAGTCTCAGGGTCTCAGAATATCTTCTTCCCTTATCCCCAAAAAGAGAGTCTACAAAAATGCACCAGCCCCCAGGGGCCTGCATATGGACAGGAGATGGAGGAAGGCTTGGCTTGATCTGGTGGAGTTGGTGAGTCTTTGTGACTTCACAATCTCTGAAGTTGAAAGGGTAGAATTGTTGAAAGGCTAGGGTTTATAGGAGGGTTGAACCTGGAACAGATGTTGTTTTAAGTTCTTTTAATATTTTGATGCTAGGGAGCCACAGAGGTCCTTATGAAACCTATGGCTACAACAAATGAGGAAGGGGATCACTTGGAGTACAAGAGCCTCTCTAGAGATGAATTCCTTAACTATTTTAATTAACCAAAGTTGATGCAGAAAGAAAGAGGGAGTGGAGAGACGAAAAGGAAACAGAAGAATAAAGCAAAACTCTCAAAATGGGGAGAGAAAGAAATAGGACCTTTTTCCAGGCAGATACCTTACTTTCCCGAATCCCCAATCTTGTAGGGTAAGAAGGGAATAAAAATTAAAAGGGGCCCCATGCTCAACACTGACTTACATGGAGCTCAAAACACATACATAGTCATAAGACCTTGCATGAACACATCTGTAAGGAATTTGAACTTGACCTGGGGTGGGGGCTGGGGGCTCTGAGTTTAAGTGAGGCTGCTGACCCTAAATCCCGTCAGAAGGTTGGGTTCCACTTTGGAGTTAGCAGAGTCTGACCTAAAGAGTCTCGCAGGGCCAGGCTCCCCTCTAGCTTCTCTTCTTCCTCAACCACCTCACAGCACCAAGTGTCAGTAATTGCTTGGAGTGGCATGTCTTAATCTGGGCTCAAGCCCCGATGCTGGAGGAATCAAGTTCACCAGGGCAGTTCTCCTACTGGCTAGGACTTGTCATCTGACCAGGTCTTCCATCCTGGCCGTGTGGCTGGGCTGTTTTTGGCCCCAAGCAAGATCAGATCCCGGGGTGTATTTGTACCTATTCGGCCCCACAACCAAAAAAAGCAGCCCAAATCCCTTGCTCTGTTGATGCTGATGGAGCCCAGGTGGTTCACTTCTTTCCCAGGAGTCCTCCTAACATTTCAGGAAGGTTTCAAAAGGATGCAAAAGTTGTGTCAAAGGTCCATCACAAGGATTAATAGCTGAATAGAGTGGATGATCTATTTATAGCAAGCATGGTTTAAAAAGGACATAAATAATGATAGGTCTGTGAAGAAAAGTTTAAATGATTGATACCAAATTGCCCCATTTGGAATTTCTTTCCCCACTTTCATGCAGCTGGTAAACAGCTAGAATTTGGGTCTGGTCACAGACAAGCCTTCTGCCCCAAACAGAGACTCATGGACACCTGCATCTCTGCTCAGCAGAGCCCATTCAGGATGCTTGGAAGGAAGACACAGGCCTGTCACTCTCAGATACTTCTCCCCACTTCTCCTCAAGCCCCAGTATGCCCTTTCCTTGAATTTTCAAAGAAAAATTTTTAAAAATTCCCTGTACAATTGAAAAACTGTGTTTTCCTGAAAATTATATCCCTTCTCATAGAATAAACCCTTTATTTTAAAAATAATCCTTAGAACCTCAATTGGAAGCTAACAGCATTTCCTGCTACACACTTCACCCGTCATCTCCCAGCACATCCATACACAGGGCATTTCACACACAACACCTTTTGCAGAAGCTGGCCAGTGTCAGTGGCAAGAAAGTCTTAGGTAGGACACCTACATCTGCGTCCAGGAACATATTGACACAGACACACATAAAATGCACCAGAGATACACGCATACAGAAACCCACATTCAAGCCCACTCATGCATTTCAGACGTCCTATCCAAATGTGAATGACACACACAGTCAGAAAGAGCAGATGAGGAGACAGGCAGTACCTGTAGCCTGGTCTATGGAAGAGGGAGAAGTTAAGTGGTTAGTAGGTGAGAAAAGGTGGAAACTGGTAGGAAGATAGGTTAGAAGACAGGGAGATGAAACAGAGTGGTTGGGTGGGAAGGAAGCCTGCTGAGTGGTTGGTAAAGTTCGCAAAGCATATTTATTTATGAAGCAACTGAATTCTCAGCTACATGGTTGACCCATGGCTGTATAGCTTGGGGATTCTCTCTTGCCTCCCCAGGGCTGCTCAGCCCCAGCAGGGTCACTGAGGTGACTGTCAGCTGCTCTTGCCCACTCTTTCCGGCAGACTCCTCTCCCTACAGCTTTCACAACTCTCTGGCTGACTTTGTAGCTCGCCAACACCTGCAGTGCCAATTTGCTCAAATGAGCCTGAGATACTAGGCTGGATTCATGCCACCTCTGTTTGGGTGCTAGCCGCTAAGACACCTATTTTGGGATTCATGGCCTTGAATATCAAGAGGAAAGGAAGAGGGTGGAAAGAGTCAAGAGTTCTCCATTAATTTACACAGTATCGTACAAACTTGAGCCCATGGGACATGGAGGTGTTCTCTCTGCATGTGCCCCATTTTCTTTCATCTGTACAGAGGTTGTCCTAGGAAAGGGGTAGATGTCCAGTGACAAAGGACGGCTTCTGTGATGGGGAGTGAAAGGTCTTGTTTGGTATACGTACTTGTGCAACAGCAACAGAGGCAACATTCCTTCTCCCTCCTGAACTGTGTTCCCCCTCTTCTCTCATGGCTTTTCTGCCCAGTTGTGTCTTGGACTTCCAAAAATAGAGGACTAAATCGTGAGGCGTCCCAGAACCGTGATGTGAAGAACCACAGGGTCCTCTGGCCCAGTGGTTTTATTCTTGGTTCTGCCCTCTGGGAATTTCAGCTGTACTAAAAATAACAGAAAAATGCAACACAAATGATAAAACCTCACACTCAGAAAACATCTACCACATACACACACACACTCCAGGGATCTGAAGCTGCAGAACTGGCAGCCATCTAGGCCTGCCCCTCATTATACTTCCTAGGTCCTGGGGCCTCCATCCTAGGCCACGAAACCACCGCAAATGAGAGAAAGAAAACAGTCATAATGCAGTATTTCCATTTAAAAGGTGAAAAGAAAAAAAGGAAACACCTGGAGTAGTCACACACACACACATACATACACACATCACAGCATTACTCCAAGGCTCCATCTGCCCAGGGAGTGCAGGTGGGGGAGGGGCAGGGCGGCCTCTTGTTTCACTGGGTGTAAGGCAGCTGGAAGGTAAGACTGGGTTTTCTGAGCATCCACTGAAGTGTCCTCTTATTTGATGCGGATCTTGCCTCTCAGCATGTTGTTCTCTCCCCCTTCCCACCTCTAAAACTTTGTCCAAAAGTTTGGCAGCAAAGAGAAAACTTCCTTCTGTTTGTTTTCTCTTCCACTTCTTGTGTGTCGCTGGTGGGCCAGGAAGGAAATCGGAACAGGAAGAGCAGGTGAAGACGTGGTTCTGCAAATGGCCTCAAGATTTGGTTACATTCTATGAACTAAGTAGGCTTTGTTTCTCTGTGATATGATCGGTGTTGGGGCGGTATCCTCTCCTGTTGGCCCAGTGGATGGCACTTGCTTCTCTACATCTGTGCCTCTTCAGACCACTGGCACTGTCCCTTCCCAGCCCACCACCCCATCCTCGTGAGTGACGGAATCAGGATGCTATCGCAAGTGTTGACGTTCACTCTGTCTTCAAGAAACCATGGAGCCAAAAGTCAAGAATTGATGGAAGAGCCACATGATGGGAACGTTTCCCCATCTCAGTGATGAGGCAACACAGAGTCCGACGAGATGCTGGTGCCTGAGCCAACTCAACGCTACCTTGGCACTGGCATCAGCTTGATTTAGTTTTGTTTTATATATGTATATTATATATATATTTATATATATATATATGGGTATGGGTTTGTTTTTTAGCACACTGTCCCATTCTCGGGTCTAGATTTAGGGCAATTGGTCCTCGGGACAGGTTGGACAGAAGGGGCCAAGGTGCAGAAGAATCCCGAGATGAGTGTGAGGCCTAGGCCACCCCACGCACAGAACATGGACCATCCATAGCCATGGCTGATGTCATCGGGGAGTCCATACAGGTAGCGTGGGTAGCGTGACAGCTCAAAGTTGATCCCGGCCACACAGGTGCACAGTGAGATGATGCAGAAGGTTCCTGGAGGACAAGGGAAGAAACACGGGATGGGGTTCAGGAAAAGGAGAGGGAAGAGGAGAGGGAGAGAGAAAGAGATAAATGAGATTTACTATATTTTCAATTTTCTTGAGTAGGAAAAATGAGAAGAGCAAGGTAAGAGTGACCTGCGAACAAGGTCACTACTGGAAATATTCATGGAGAGGAGAACAGCATTTAGGAACGAAGCCTTCTTCACTCTCCAATAATTACCCAGTCCCGGACAAACTCAGGAAGTCTCTCCTTTGGAAAAATACTAAATAAATATCACATTAGAGTTTTGCATAGGTGGAGTGAGGTGGAAGAGTATTCAGTTCATTTTTCTAAAGCATTTAAAATTCATTCTCTTTGGAGATGCAGAAAACACCCCCTGTTTGCTAGTTCTTTAAAGAGAAAAACATCTTTTTCTTCTCTCTTCTGTGTATAACATCTTATACAATATTGTGTTTTCCTTTAATCCATTCACCAACAAGTCATCCAAATCCTGGAAACCCTTCCCCTTTTCCTGTAGGACATTTCCCAAAGCATTCTCCAGGGAACACTCGCCTGTGACCTGCTCCCTTACAGAGCGCAGACAGAATCAGAAAACTCGGGGAAGCCCAGTAAGTGACCTCTCACCCATGAAGATTCATTATCCATAGCAGGATCAGTCAACTTGTCTAACCTAGTCTTATCAGGTATTTCACAAGCATATTTAATGACGGGACCTCCTCGTTAAAAACAATATTACTCATATTAACCTCCAATGAGAAGGTTGCTATAAGAAGGAATGTTATAGAAGAGTATAGAATTGTATACCCATTTTTAATCAATAGAGACATTTGGTGTACCTAAAATGAGTTCAAGAGCTTTTCTAAATATTTTCTATGTCTTCTGTTTCTTCTGTCACTGCTGATATGAGAGCAATGGCCTGAAGAAGTATGTATACTCTGGGAAGGCTGGGCAGGGTTGATGGTGGAAGGAAGTGCCTGCAGGGGTCCAGGCACTTGAGTGGCTCTGATCTGCATTTCCAAAGAGCCCCAAGTCAGGAGTGTAGAGGACAGTACAGAGTAGGGAGACCCCTTAGGAGGCTGCTGCAGTCATGGGGAGAAGAGAGAAGCATGCTGGTGAGGGAGCAGGGGAGGTGTGAATGGCTGTTTGGCGAATGATTGCTTGTAGAAGCAACTGCAAGCGATGCATCAGGGTGACCTGGGTACAGGTGTCACAAAAATAAAATAGGGGGAGAGCATGCATGTGTGTGTGTGCGCATGTGTGTTTGTGTGCATATGTATGTGCTTGTGCACATGATGTGTGTGGCAACAGCCACCATGTACAGACACATGGCACCATCATTACTTGGGAGGACAATGGTCCCAAACTTGGGGTGTTACAGAGCACCCCAGGTCCCTCCTGCTGGCACGGGGGTTCCGATGGAATTCTATGATGGTACTGAGGACAGATTAAGTCTCGCCTCAGACTTTCTGAATCAGAATCTCTTGAGGGAAAGTGTGGGAATCTTTTGTTTTAAAAAGTCCCTCAGATGATTTCTGTTGAAATCTGTTCTCGTGTTAGGGCAGAGGTCCTCGTATAACCTTGAGACATAGACCCAGGTGGGGGAAGAAGCGGAGGGGGGGCCAGAGGAAGGAGGCAGCCTGTGGGGCCCGGCCAAGGAGGCAGTGGCTGCCTGGGAGTACGAGAGCTAAAGAAAGCTTTGTTTTGACACTAGTTTCAAATAATCCAAATTCCAACAAACCAGAGCAGGTCTGCTCACGCCTCAAGTATGCTTTCAATTTCTGGTTTGGAAACCCGGGTGTGCAATGATATCATTTACTAAAACTGAGATTTAGGACAGGAAATGTGTGTGTGTGTGCATGCGCGCACGCCTGCGCTCATGTGCTGAGTTCAAATCCGAGCTGCCCTTGGGATATTAAGACACTTGAAACCATGGATCTGAAGCCTGATAGAAAGTTTTGAGCTAGAGATGTGAACTGAGTCATCATCTTATAAACTGAAGCTCTGGATATGATTGAGGTCACCCGAGGACTTTATCTAAACTGTATCTACATAGAATACTTAAAAAAACGGAGATATGTTTTCTCATCAAAAGGTGCACTCTATTCCTGATTAAATCCAGTGATTTGTCCTGGGAGAGAAGGTCGACCTCAAAGAAGTTTTGATCTTCCCAAGTTGCCAGTAACTGAAAAAGCTTGACATACATCATTTTAATGGCATATTCTGCAAGCAGGTAGACAGGACACAGGACATGGTTGATAAATAAAGAGTAAAGAGATTGTGGATTGTGGACCTAATTACCAGTTGGAAATGGCCCAGCGTACTGATAACACACATCTTGTTATGTTACGTTAATGGAGTTGAGGGAATCTTCCTGCTTTAACCACTTGTCAGTGGTTCTGTGGTTTTGGAGCCTTTTAAAATTTCTGTTGTCTGTTAGCTCTTGTCAATATTACCAAAATGGGAACAAACTTTTAGGATTCTCACTTAAGATGGCCCTCAAGCAGGTCATCTATGCAACTTGTTAGGAAATTCCATGTGACAAAGAGGGAAGCATTGGAACAGGTTCTGTTAGTTTCCACATATGCTACTTTTTTTTGTTATGAGCAAGGATTTATATTTTTATGTACTTCTGCACTTCTAAATTCAAATTTGAAAATGTGCATTAATAAATAGAAATGGATATATGCAGGACATGGTAGATCCCCAGCAAATGGACTGAGTGAGTAATGTGTTGCCATTGTTACTTAGCAGCCCAGAACAGTGGTCCTTTGCTCAAGTGTGAAGGCCTCCTCTCCCCACAGTAGCAGACCAAAGCCTCTGGGGCTAGGTCTTCAGAAACTGTCATTTCATTTCTCATAAGCACTTACTGATAGATAAGTGACCATCCAAGGAAGGCAAAAGTAATAATGCATAGTCACATCTTCTTAATAATTCCCCCCATGGCTTGGGGTTTGGGCCTAATGCCAATCAGACTCCTAGACTAACTGTGGTCATAGCGTAGCAATTAAATGAAAAGAATTCCGCTCCAAGCCCTTCCCTTTGGAGTGAGGCTCTGCTATGCTCTCCAGACCTGGCTGTAAGAAGCGTCAGGTGAGACACTGGCCAG
Source organism: Equus asinus (assembly GCF_041296235.1). Taxonomy (NCBI): domain Eukaryota; kingdom Metazoa; phylum Chordata; class Mammalia; order Perissodactyla; family Equidae; genus Equus; species Equus asinus. Next base: position 194,166,156 of record NC_091790.1, on the reverse strand, counting down.
ACGTAAGGACAGCAGCAGTGCAGCTGATTGTAAGCGATGTCAGGTCTAGTGTGTGGAGCCAGGTTAACTGTGATGGGGCAGAGGGAGGAGGAAATTCCTGTGGTGGTGGGCTCTATAGGAATGATTTGCAGAATAGCTAATCAGCAAATATTTGTTGAATGTCTGTTTATTTCAAGCATTACGCTAGATGATAGGGGGATAAGAAGGAGAATAAGATGTGACCGCTGTTCTTAAGAATCTTTAATTAAATCTAAAATAAAAAGACAGGGAAAAAAACTTATGATCTAGTTGGGGATATGAGACATACATAAATGAAAAGTTGAGGATGGAGTGTTAGTAGCACCAGACTAGGGTATAAGAGACCTGAGTTTAGTATCAGCTCTGAACCTCTGGTCCCTCATCTGTAAAGTCAGGGAGCTGGAATGAACAACTGTCAGGTCCCTCCCATATCTAGGAGTCTTTAAGAAAAGAAGGAATAAGACCCAGTCGTAAACACTAAGAGTCAACACTCTGATAGAAACAATCATGTGGGGCCAGGAAGATTTCCCAAGGGAAGTGGGGTCTTGAAGGATGATTTTTCAGGGGAAGCAGAGTCTTGAAGGATGAGCAGGATTTCTGCAGACAATAAATGGAAGGGGGTCTTCACCTGGCCTGGAGAACATCCCTCCTTCGATCTCAGTGCCCCATTGTCCTAGGTCTCTATACCCGCAGTGAGAAGGCACGCCCATAGCCCACTCCCACTGTACCTCTAACTTCTGAAATGCTGACTGCTACCATCCTAGCCAAACTCCCACCATTTCTCACATGAGCCACTGTAACACACCATTGGTATCCTGCCTTCTAGTCTTGCCCCCATATAGTTGTAGCCAGAGATATTTTTAAAAATTTAAAACCCTCCAATAACTTCCTATCACACTCAGAATCAAACCCAACTCCTTACCCTGCCTGTATGGCCTTAGCTGAATGGATGCTTCCTACCTATCTGACCTCATTTCTCACCTTGACCCCCATACTCCCTATACTCTAACAACAGGAGAAAGCATTCTGTGTCTCAAACTAGCTAAGCTTGTACTCACCCAAGGGCCTTTGCACTTGCTGTTCCCTTGCCTAAAATGGCCTCCTTCTTGAGATCTTCTTGGATCTCAACTTAAATGCCATCCTCTCCAAGAGATCCTTTCTGGCCCTCTTCTAAAGTAGCCCCTCCTCCAGTGGTTTTCAAACCATGTTCCATGGGGGTGTCTCAGGGGCTGCCACTGGGAAAAGGAGAGGGAGTAGAAGAGACTTCCAGCCTTCTCTCCTCTCTTTGGCCAGAATAGCCCTGTTTTGATCAGTTTCCATACGAAATTTCACTTGAAGAAAGGATCCCAGTGATTTAAAGATTTTTGAAAACGACTAGCCTTGTCCATTCACAAGGGGACTTCATAGCATGTCCTTATAGGAACTAGGCTTTGGACAGTGAAGTCCAATGGCTGTTCTATTAGTTGCAGGTCCATGTGCTTGGCAGAAATAACTAATCAATCTCAACCCTCATTCCTGCTGGTCCTGGAAGGGGCCTCAGACTCCTACTCAGCCCAACCCTCCAGGCAGCGAGCCCCAACCAGTCAGTTGCAGCTGGTTGGAATGAGAAAGTAAATCTAATTACCCTTTCTGTGCCAGGACTCTGGCTAACATGGACTCAGAGCTCAGGAAGTCCAGTTAGATGAGATGGTACCACCCCACGTAGCTGCAACCTGAGAGCTTGTGCTAATAAGACCCAGCAGTGTAGAGGGTACAGTGTCCTATAGGTCCCTCTATGTCCCTGTTTGCAAACTCCAGGTATGAGTGGGAAGGCATAGCCAATAGGTGCAACAAACTATGTAAACACAAATGCTTCTTTTTGACTGTTCAAACACAGTACCTGCTTCCTTTGATGACCATCCCCACCTGGAACTCTTTTAGGAATCACACACAATTGTCACCTAGCAACCTCTGGCCCTACTCTGGCCACTGCTGCCTGCGTGTCCTGTCAGCACCTGGCTGGAAGAGGTGAGGGCAGTGTGGTGTTCCAGGATTGCTGCCCACCTCCATCGCCCCCCCTCTGGCCCCTCCACTCCAGGCACAGCTGAAGCTTGAGGGAGGGCGAGAGAGGAAACCGTTTTTGAGCCCAGACTGCCAATTCCTGGTTCCAACAACAAATATAGCTTCTTCATCCACTTTCTTCACATTGCTGCCATTTCTAATTAATGTTTCTCTGGTTGCCAAATATTAGATTCTAGTTTTAGTTTCTTGGCTGTTTGACAACTTCCCCCTGCTTGGATATCTCTTCCCTCAGTTTCCAAGCTGCCCCTCAATCCAGGCTTGGCCCCATCTCTCTAGATATCCCTCTCTGTGTCCTGTGGGCCTTCTCATCATCCTTTCGTTTTTTCAGAGTTGGGCTTCCTCTCACCCCACATTCCACCCTCCGTCTGGCAACCTCACCCTCTCCTCTGACTTAAACTCCCACCAGTACTGACTGATTCATATGATTATACGATGTTATGTGATAGCATATATGCTGTAATTCCCAGAGACACAGTATGTTCAAGGTATTCTCTGGCTACGCGGATTCCCAGGGCTTCCCCCTCAGCCCAAATTCCCTTGACTTCCTGGCTTCTTTTATTCTTTCAAAGTCTTGCTTCCCTAGTAGGGTGAGCAACCATCCCAGTTTCCCTGGGAGTTGGGCGCGTGTCCCCGGGAAAGTGGGACTTTCAGTCCTAAAACTGGAAAGTCCTGGGCTAAGTGGGACCCATTAGGCACCCTTCCTACACACTTCCTCACGGTCCTATGCTCCACTCTAGTGCCATCGGCGATACTGCAATGACTATAAAATAATCCCTGCTTGTAAGTTACAGAAAACATGATGCCCTAACCCAGTAGAAGCACAGAAACCTGGATTCCTTGAATGTGTTGCTAATGTTAAGAAATGCCAGGCCAGGAGAGCATTGTTTTGGAGCAGCTAATTCTTTTGCAACCCTGAAATGCCACCAGGGAACATTTAATCAGCAACCCAATAATGGTTCTATCCCAGGACCACCCTAAAGGTTAATTACCAAGATATTTTTAAGCTGATATTCAGAGCTGTGATGCTAACTCCCTGCTCAGCCCACTTCTGAGCACTGATCGCAGGTGTGTGAGGCGGACGAGATGGGGCCTCCCGTGTGCTTGCTGCTGTACTAGCGTACACAGGAAGGGGAGGGCAGAACATGTGTCTCCGCTCCTTCAGGGACTGTCAGAGAAGCCACGGCAGTAATGCCGCAGCAGTGGACCCTGTGGAGAAACAGCATCAAAACTGAGGCCTCAGGCTAGGTAACAGAAATGCTCTTACTAATTCAAGAAGCCATTGCCTAGGAAACGAGGCCCTCGTGAAGGTTCTCACAGGAATCCAGGGCAGCTACATATTGTGTGCAAAGGCGTGTTCCCAAATAGCTGTTCCTTATGCCACCAAGTCGTGCCCAAAACTTCAATGGAGAATAATTACCGCAGCTTTCTAGGGCCGGAAATCCATCTGCGTGACATTTTTGCTCCTGGGAATGAGGAACGACGTCTGTGTGTCCCTAACCCTGGCATGTTGTCTTGTTGCTATGTGGCCAGGGGGTCTCTGTCTGACCCGACCCAGCAGGTTGCTGCCAAGCGGTGGCTGCAGAAGCGCCCTTGTGGACATGTGTATCAGGGATGCCTGAGAAGAAGCAGCCCAAGTCCTCCCTAAGACACGCCCCCTTCAGCCCCTCTTGGATATTTAAACCCTCAAGAAGCAAATCAGCAAACAGAACAAGGATCCTCCTCCTCCCACAGTGGTTTATGCATCCCAGGAAGCTGATGTGCACTAAACCCTTCTTTTGCTTAGATTCAATGCCTCAGGAGCATTCAGCTCTCAAGAGCACTTTATAGCTTTGCTCAGACCTGCATGGAATATAAATTACTGTTGAATTATACACTATTGCATCAGCGGCAGCCAACAGGCAGGTCACATGGGATTTCACATCTAAGGTGCCTTAGGGGTTCACTGGGATGAGGCAGGAGGTGGTGATGGGCTCCAGAGGAGAACACACTGCAAGGGATGGGGTCTTGAGTTAGGACAAAATCATCCATCATTCTGCAAAGTCTGCAAATGTGCTAGGTAGAGACACTGCGAGTGCCGCCACACTCCCAGGGCAAGCAGTGTTTGTATTCCCGAGGCTGTGTCTGCACGCTACAGAGCTGCTCTATGTCTGGACATGATTATGCCACAGCAATGCAACATCCTCAACTCAAGCCATGAAAGGGACTGACCCATTCATATAGGTTGGCATTGGTTTTAAAGAGAATGCTTCTACATTCCTTTCAGACAACCTGGAGTCTTATCCCTTGGCTTTTTGGGTTTTTACATTTTTTTTTGGTGAGGAAGTTTGGCCCTGAGCTAACATGTGTGCCAATCTTCCTCTATTTTGCATGTGAGACGCCACCCCAGCATGGCTTGATGAGTGGTGTGTAGATCTGCACCTGGGATCCAAACCACAAACCCTTGGAGTGGAGTGGGCAAACTTAACCACTACACCACTGGGCTGGACCCCATTCCTTGGTTTTTACATACCTACAGGGTGGCCACCAAATCTGGAAACACAGGTGTCATGGACTGGATTGTATCCTCGAAAGATTCATACGTTGAAGCCCTGACCCCCAGTGCCTCAGAATGTGACATATTTAGAGATAGGGCTGTTAAAGAAGTAACTTAGTTTAAAACGAGGCTGTTAGGGTGAGCTCTAATCCAATCTGGCTGGGGTTTTTATAAGAAGAGGTGATTAGGATATAAAAAGAGGCACCAGACTGAGGAAAGACCACAGGAAGAGGCAGCAAGAGTGTGGCCATCTGCAAGCCAAGGAGAGAGGCCTCAGAGGACACAACCCTGCCAACATATTGATCTTGGACTTCCAGCCTCTAGAACCACGAGAAAATAAATTCTCTTGTGTAAGCCACCCAGTCTGTGGTATTTTGTTTTGGCAGCCCTAGCAATCTAATACTACAGGTGAATACATAATAATTGGCTTATTAACATACATTACAGTACATAAGACGAGACTATGTTTCAAGACTTTATGGCCACCCTGTAGCTAAAACAAGCATCTAAACATAGCTATTTACAACAGCTGCTGGGCGTCTTGTGGTTTTCTGCTCCATTTAGTCTCCTTCACCTACCTATCTATGCTTACTCCCACTCAATACCCAGCAATCCATTTATTCTCTTGGGTGTGTTTTTAGATTTGATCACAAGATCAATGGCCCCGGTGGCCTCCATACTGAAGACAGAGCCTTTACAAACTTGGGAAAACATCTACAGTGCTGAGCAAACAGAAGAGGGCATTGGTGGATGTTCAAAGTGTTTGTTATGGTGGGAATTTACTAAGGTTAGAGCACCACTGTGTAGTCTCCTTGACTGGAGTCTGACATTTCCATCCTCCACTCAGTCTACACAGACTCCTTGTAGCTATCCTTGCAGTTATCCTTTATGGTCCAATCCAAGTCCTGAGTCTGCCAAGAAACCTTCTCTGAGCATGGCCAGCACAGGATAATCCACACTTTTTCTGAATCCCAATAACTTTCATAGTCTGGAACAGACAACCTGGCAATTAATTATAGGGACCTGCTTTTGTTCTCGGTTTTAGTTTGTGTTCAGCTAGGCTGTAGCTTTCTCCAGAACTGGTATGGTAGTGATGACTCCTTTCATATTATATACAGCACTGAACATTAAATCTCATCACTAGAAGAAATGGAATTTCTAGGCTACAGAGATTTTAAGTGAAAATATGGACTTTGAAACCTAGAAGAGACTGAAGTATACGCCATGCCTGGTTCTCACATGCTCCTTTCCTCCTCCTAAATCGTTTTGTGGTTGCTAAGGTGATTGTGTGTGTGTGTGCACACCTGCACGCGCGCCCACGCATGTACACGCCTACCTTGTGTTTCAATGGGTACCTTGGATTTCAGGAAGCATTTTTATTTTTACGGAAGTTCGGCATCAGAATAATACCCTCTCTGCAGAATTATTTTGAAGAGCGATAACAATAAATGTGAAAAGGCTTAGAGAAGTTAAAATTGCTTCCTATATGTAAGGCATAATATTAGAAATGGAAAGCTTTAAGTGAGGGTGAAAAAAAATTGTTCTGGAAGACAAGAAAAAATATGGTTGCCGTTTTCATCTCCATCATCCCCTCCATTCTCCCAAGCCCCATCCCAGGGTAAATGCTACACCGGGAAGCAATTGCTCTCAACAGAAACCAGAGAAAGTGCTCATTCAGGTCTCTTCATTCTGTGGACTTTGTTGGAACCAGAACCATGGAACCTGGAAGATCTCAGAACACACTTCTGAGACAGACTCTCCTTGGTAATGGAACTTATCTTTGGGCTCAGAGAGGTTACAGTGCCCAGTGGGGGTTACACTATGACATTGGTGGGTTTATGAAGGATCTTGTAAGGCCTGCGGCTCAGCCAGGATGGGTAAAAGGAACTAGCCCTAAGCGAAGTGTTGGAAATTGCTACATAACATGAGTTGGAGACCTTTAATAAGTGCTGCAGAGGTTCTGACTCTGGCTCCTCTGGAATATGGAGGCAGCATTTAGAGTTATCCCATACTCATTTATTAAATACCTTCTATATAGCGGATTGAGAGAACTATATGTTTATTATTTTTAACCTACACGGTACACTTTCCCTTCTTTCTTCTTTTGTTAAAATAACACCACCATTCTTTCTCCTGGGAAGCCATTCTGTGATCACAATGATTAACTCAGACATAGACACTAGACTCAAGCCAAGTCTCAGTTTTTAAATCCTCTGTACCTCTTGAGGTTGCTGTGAGATTACATATATATGCAAATTATATACATACACGGGTATACGTATTAATATACATACAGCTCTCCAGTAAGCCCTGACAGTTGGCTGTTCTTTTTGTAATACAAGTGCCTGACTTAAGCTGTGATTGCTGAGGCATTCACTTCATAGAGGCATCCACTTCAACAAAGGCTATCTCAAATAAACACATTACCAGCCACAGGACTAGATAAAAAGCCAGAATGTGCCTCTCCACCCCCTACCCTGAGGCTCCTTTGTTTTCAAAATCCTAGTTGATTTAGATAACTGGCCATTTAGCCGCTTGTTTGGTTTTTTTTTTTTTTCTTTTTCTCTCTTCCCATGCTTTAGATTCACACTCTTAGGTTTTAAATTCATAAATACGGAGTGAGCCCATGAAAGCCTAAATGCTCACCCTCAACCCAATAAAAGCAGAACCCCAGGCCTGTGCTCTTTCTCTCTCTACCTGAGACCTCACTGCGTGGTCCCACGTGTGCCTTATATGTTCCAAGGCCTGGAAGTAATAAACTCTTTTTTTCTTCTATGCTTCCTAATGGTTAATGCTGAAGGGCATCTTGCAATGATAATAAGAATAAAAAGGGGTGATCCAGTGGTAACATTGGTTTGGAAAGGGGAGATGTTGGGGAAGCTCACCAGGGTCCAGGTGAGTGCCCACCAGCCTTTCTAGCTGTTATCGATAGGCTGAGATTGGCACAAAACAACAGCACATAAATTACATAATTTGCATAGTAACCCAAATTAAATTATTTGCTGAAGGTCTCAAACCATAAGTGACAGAGTAAATATGTGATTTTACTGTACTGCCTCAAACTATTGATTGTAGAAACATCTGAGCACCATCCATTACTTGCTTCCACGGCACCATTAAAAAAAAATATCTCCCAGGGGAAGCAATCATTGGCCCACTCCACCTTTGCCCACCTGACCTTGGATATTTCATGCTTCATGGAATAAAATGTTGAGAAGATCTGAGGTGGGTGGTCTGCAGTGACCCATGTGCTTTCTAAATACAGCAGGAAAGAAAGTTCTAGAAAGAAAATGAATCAAGAGTGCAGCATCCCATCTTTCTGAATGTGAATCTTTGTATCTTCCTATCCATCTGGGCCTTGCTTCAGAGCTGAGAGTTAGTGAGATCCAACTGGCTTCTCAACTAAACTGAGAGTGGCATCTACTGCTGTGCAGAAAGGAACATTCTCAAGCTGTGAATGGTGAGCTTCCAAGAGTAAAGCCACTTAGAGCATGCCATATTCCTGCCTCTGCTTTTTTTCTCCTTCTCTTTCTAGGCCAACTCTTTCTGGTGAATGATGGTGGTCCATGGAGCAAAGTTTGAGAACCTCTAAGGCAGAGGGCAATCTTGCGCTGAGTTTCTTGCTGGGGACAGTTTTGAAGTAATACAAAATCTCTGACACTACAGCTTTCTGGCTGCTCTGGTCATTCATCTTCCTAGGTAGCATGCAAGCCTTTTGCAAAGAAAGCCATATCATCCCCCAGGGCGAATATGAAGCCCAGTACAAGTAGATCTATCATCTCATTTGAATTCCTGTCTTGGTAGTCAAAAGGCTCTCCTGGCCCAGAGGTGCACCAAGTCAGCCTGGACCAGCTTCCTGGTAGGAGAGCTGCAACCAGTGGGGATATGGCTTAGTAGAAAGAGAACTCCACCAAGAATCAGGAAATCCAGGTTCTTGGTGCCATCCCTGCCCATGAAGTGGGCAAATCACCTCTTCTCTCTGAGCCATGATCCCTCCAACCATAAAATACAGAGAGTAGGAGAAGATCTCTAAGGTCCTTCCACTTAAGTGATCCTATGACTCTAGGTATTGGGGATAAGAAAGTGCCATTCTCTCTGAATTGCTCTAGGACTGATTTTCACTTATTTTGTCAAACATGAACCACTTGGAGAGCAGATACTGCTTCTCACCTCTTGACATGCACAGAAGGGCTGGTGGATGAGACCATTAGATGCCATTATTCAACACCAATGTGCATATGAGGCTCAGCTCTAAATTGCCTCGATTTTAAATGTGGAAGGATTGGGACCCAGCTGTTTAAGTGTCTGGAAGAAATTGGCTCCTGAAAGAAATCTCTCTGGCTTTTGCCCTATCTGATCTGAGCCAATGCCATGTTAATTAGTAGAGGAAGAGGCTTGGGGTGGTAGCCAGAAGATCAGGCGAGCCTGCCACCTGGTTTGGTTTATGTTTCCATATTCCTGGCACATTTGTCACCATGGTCTGGCCTTTCTTTGAGATCAAAACCTGTACTCAAGTGATTTTTGCATGCTGTCACCTCATTGCTGGGTCACTGAACACATATATAACATTATATGGATCAAACACTGTTATATAATATTTATAATGTGATAGGCATTGTTTCAAGTGCTTTAGAAGTGTTAACTCTTTAATCCTCAAAGTAATCTTATGAGGTTTAGATGAGGAAAGCAAGGCACAGAGAGCTTAAGTAAATTGCCCAAGGTCACATAGCTAGTAAGTAGGGGTACCAGGATCCAAATCCATGCTTTCACCACTTGTTATGTCATCTCTCATTACAGCTATTTCTCTTGCATGTATATTGTCTCTGGAGCTGGACTGTAAGCAATGTAAGTAGAGAAGCTCTTTTTCCTTTCCAAATAGGGTCCTATGCACAGTGGTGTTTAAATATTTGTCAACGAGATGATGAGCTTGGGAGAAGAGGCCCTATCATTATCAAATGTGGCCCTGAGGAGGTTCTCGTGCTTCTCAGACTCATGGCTCAGTTAATAAAATCTTGGTGCTGACTTCTTCAGAGAGCTAGGAAAATCTATCACAAGCTGTGCACAGCTTCACTCCTTATTTTTGTCAGGTAGATGGGTGAGTTCCTGTGGAGGGACATGGGTTTTCTATGAGGGGTAGGATGGAGAGGTTAAAAAAGAAAAGGAATCAAGATCAGAACATTAACTCTCTTTCAGTAAGACTTTTTGTAGCTTCCCAACAGGCCAGAAACTAAACCCAGTGGATAGAGTAAGCTGGTGGCCAGAAGAGGACCCAAAGGAGCTCAGTATGGATTCCCGGCTATCAAAAGGGTCCCCATCTCCTGCCAGCTCCTGCCCCCAATCCTACTGGCTCATGAATGGGTCTCTACATAGGAACCCTTGTAGCTCCTCTTTTCTCTTGGAGATTTGGGGAATGAAAATTACTGCTCTTTGTTTTCTGAATTCAAACTCTAGCGAGAAGAGCCACAGAAACGAGGTAGGGCAATAACTATCAGCTTTATTACTGATAAAACTAGCATGGCAACTGTGGCTTCACCCCTGGCCACAATCAAGTGCACTAATACTTTCCCCCTAGGCTGACATTTAGGATGACCTGCCTAAGGGAATGTTTAGGTTTGTGGAGCAGATACACACTCACCCAAGAAGTGTTAACTTACACTGGTGGGCCAGAGAAAGAAAGAAAAATAGGCCTCCATACTGGCCTTCTGATACCAGCATGGGCCTTGGGCCTTCACCCTGGGAATGCTGGCCACATGGAGCAGTGGGCAAGGGTAGAGGACCCAGATGGTGCTGGGCCTCACGAGCTTGGCCTCCTCTCCCAACCTCACGAATCAGAGAAGTCAGTCACCTCTTCTCCCTTGGCAAGTAGGGCCTTAAAAGGTGGAGTTGGTATCCCCAATAAAGAGCAGAGAGAAGGTTCTACTTTATGGGTCCCAATGGGAATGCTGAGGTAAGGAGAGAAGGCCGTTCAACTTTCCCTTGGCCACACTCGCTACAGGACCTTAAAAGCTGTGACCCAGAGGCTTCTGGGAAATGCGATTTCAATGGAACTTATCTAAAATATTAAGAGCTGAGCCAGAGGGGGTATTTTAATTAACTCATTATTATTTTAAATAAATTGTAGCCTGCGAGTGTGGTGGAAACTTTAAGAAGAGATCCCTAGGTTTTGTTAGGGGGGCAGTAGGAAGGACATAGCTGTTGGCATTCCTTTCTCCCCAGGGCCAAAATTAGGAGGTCAAATATCATACTAAATTTACATTTTAACTTTATGTAAAGCTACTTAAGCATTTTTTTTTAGATAAAATGGATTTTTTTGTTTCATTTACAGCAGGGTTTAGTTACATAGAGAGATACAAAAACAGAAATGTATTAATTGCATGTGAAATCCTAAACTAGAATGAATAAATAAAGACTTGGCATGCTGCTTCTGAAAAGTGGCCAACTCTAAGTATAGGAGCAGTTTCATTTGATAGATGGATGTTAAAAGCCCTTTGAGGGGCAATGATAAGAACTGGGCAAGTTGACTGATTCTTCCTTCAGCCTCAATCATTAGCTCCCCTGTGAGGCTGCACCTGACTCCCTAGCAGAGAGAGGCTCCCTTTCTCTGTACACCCTCAGTCCCCTGTTACGGCACCAATCTCTGCCTCCACCGCTTTCCTGGCTGGCCCTTAAGGACAGAGACCAAACACGTTCTTATTTGTGTGTCCTGGGTGCTAGCACAATGCCTAGCATATAGTAGGCAGTCAATCAATGTTTAGTGAATTGAACTTAATTTGCAAAGCAGATAATTAAGAAGTGTGACAGGCTGTCTCCAAATATTTGAAAGACTGTTGGAGGAAGACGGTACTGACTTTAATTTATGTAACTTTAGCAGAAAGGGCCCAAGTCCAATAAGTCAAAGTTACCATAAACCATATTCACGTTTAAAATGAAGAGCAAAATAACAACTGGAGTAGCCAACAGAGAAGAGGCCCCCTGCCACCATCTAGGCTTTGACTCTGAGGAGAGATAGAAAATGAACTAGATTTCCACTCTCCAAGATACTCGTAATGAGTAAGTGCCATAAAAATGGTACAAAGTGATCTCTGAGTTCAGAAGAGCCTGGTTTTAATTAAGATGATTCAAAAAGGTTCCTGGAAGATGCTGACTCTAAGTTGAACCTTGAGGAAAACATAGGCAGAGAAAGGTGGCATGGAGGCAGACAAGTAGTCTGGAGGGAGCACAGGATGTGTGGCTGAAGGTGAGTCTCAGACAAGATTGTGGCTGATGTCAGACTCCAGGCTGGGGACATTGGCCTTTATTCTGTAAACAACATGGAACTCAGTGTTTTTCATCAGAAAAATGGCATAGTGATGAGTGTATGTTAGGAAGACAGTGTGGTGTAAAGGTTGAGTTTAGTGGAAAGTATGGAAGCAAGCCTTTATGAAATTCTAATCCTCTGCTAGATGCTTTACCTATATGTTATCTCCTCTCATTTTCAAAACAAACCGACAGGGTAGGCAGCACTACTTCAATTTTACAGGTGAGAAAACGGAGGCTCAGAGGTCAGCAACTAAATGGTGGAATAAAGATTTCCACCAAGGGCTAAATGACTGCCATCGCACTCAGGGCCCCATGGCACTCAGGGAATAGAAACAAATGAATGGGCCACAAAGGATAGTGCAAAGGAAATATTGACAGATGTTGACAATTGATAGAAAAGTGTGAGTGAAACCACAAAAGTGAAAAATGACTCAGAGGTGACTGACAGACTGATGTGTTGAGGAAGTCAAGAAAAGAAGCTAATTTCACTGGGGGAAGGGAAAGGCTAGAAGCTAACATTGATCAGGTACCTACAGTAAGCCAGGTGTTTAGCACATATGCAATAAACACAAAGCATATGTGTAATGTATGTAAAGAAAAGATGAGTCTAGTTCAAGGCATGTTTGAGGTTCCAGAAGGGTGTACATATCTTGTGAACAACTAAAAACATGAGGCTGGAGCTCAGAAAAGGCTGTTCCATACACACGTTCCAGACTCACCTGTTCAGAGGTAATTATCACTGTGAGGGTGGGTGTTGTTGACAAGGGGTCATGTTTATAGGGAAAAAGGAAAGAAAGTTGGAGCCCGCATTTACAGGTAGGGCAAAGAAGACAGAAAAGGAAAAACCATGAGCGTGCTATCATGGAAAACAAGAGATGAGAGTTTCAGGAAAGATGGAGAGAGGTAAATCCTAGTGAGGTCAGGAAGAGGAGGTTCAAGGACAGGTGACAGGTGGTGCAGCCAGGAGTACGCAGGTCTCCAAGAAAGCAGCTTCCATGACATGGCTGGAACAGAAACCAGACTAAGAGGTGAAGTCAGTTGGGGCTGAACTGCAGAAGTAATAAGTAAGGATTATTTCTTTTTGCCACATGAACCCCAAGCTTTGCTTTTGTCTCACAGCATATGAAAATATAAGACCCTCAGCCAAAGAGGTTCATTTTCCTATTTCTTTAGGAATTATTCGTTGAACAGAATCAGCCTCATCTTTTCTGTCACACCAAGAGCAACACCCTTCATTACCATGATGTCTGTGTGGGGTCATCTCTTTTCCTATCAGGTGAAAGCTGCTGGAGGACTATGAATATGTCAACAGGTTAATTATTATGTGAGAGAGAGTGCTCCATGATCATTAAAAACCCAGGCTTCAGTGTCACATAGATTTGAGTTGGAATCCTTGGTCTGGGAACTACGTGACCTTGGGCAAGGTACTTAAACCCTCTAAGCAAGCGCCAGGATAAGAAGGGAAGAGCCAGTGAAAAAAACTGAGCACACATGAATGAAAACACAGGAAGTGCTCATTTTGTGTCAGGCATGGTTCTTAGCATTTTACACACCTTAACCCACTGAACTCTCACAACAACTCTACAGACAGGTGCTACTTCACAGATGGTGAAACTGAGGTATAGCGAGGATAACTGTGCCTAAGGTTATAGAACTTTGATTCAAAGCTGACTCTGGGGTTGACTTTCATCACATCTGGACCTAATGGTGTTGTTAACACTTTGGCAGTACAAGTGACTCCCTTTGTACCTTCTTTATCCCTCTTCCACCAAACAAACATCTTCATGGATGTAAATAAATGCTTGTTGAGTAAGCCTGTGTGTGCCTTGGAGGTTAAGTCCTCAAGGCTACTTTCTTACCCCAGGTGGCCTTGCCCAGGATCCTTTGTTTTCTCACACAGGCCCCAGGAACAGAAAAGAAAGATTGGAGATTAGTCTGAAGACCTTTGATTAGGGTTCCACCATTTACGTAATTGCATGACTCTAAGCTTGTTTCAACTAGGCTCTCTGGGCCTAGTTCATTGTATCCAAAATTAGGGTAGTAATGACACCCATTAAGGGCTGCTGGGGAGACGAAAGGAAAAAATGTTTGAACAGTGATACAGCATAGATGCTTCAAAATGTGAGCTCTTACCTTCTCCCTCTCTGCCTCTTCCTCTTGCCTCTTAAAGGAGGTTTGAAGGTCAAATGAGACCTTACCCTCCCTTCGGAGCTCTATGAACTGAAAAGCATTACCTGAACCATCGTTGCCACCTTTCTACCTTTTTTTGGTGACCGGCACCTTCCTTCCCCAAGAATGGTAGGTGGGTAGATTGAAGATGTCCTTGTCCTCTTTACTGCTGAAAATTCAGCCACAGAATTCTTTTGGTTTTAATATTTTGCATTTTAAAGGTGTCAGTCATTAAAAGGAAAACAGCTAATATATCCCACTAATTGCTCTAGGTGTCTGACTTCTCCCTAAGATTGTAAGCAACACCAAGGTAGGCATGAGTTTTATTTTATCCTCCACAGTACCTAGTACTTAGCAGGTACTTAACAGGTTGTTTACTTAATGAGTAACATGCATTGGGCAGGTTCTAACGGTTCACTAATGTGCAGATGGCCTTGCCTGTTTCACAGCCACATCTTGGACATCCTTGATCTTTTGATGGCTTCTCTAAGTACGGTGAGTGTATTTTCCAAACTCCAAAATCAAGACACACAGTATGAGACATGATCTGAGAACAGCAAAGTGTATTTGAAATCAAGGGACTTCCAGAATGTCAGGGAGGACAGCAGCTTTACATAGGCCCTCACTCTCCAATTATTTTACACTTGGGGATGAAATGCAAGTCATTATCCACCCGTCCTAAAAGCCCAAGTTTGGTTAGAATGAATAGGTGGGCCCACAAGAGCAGACTTCATCTATACCGCCAGGGCCACCTTCATATACCCTCTCTAGCATAACGCTGTAAGTCCTCCCCAGGATCATTCTCCCCTGGGCTTTAAGGCCATTGCTGGTCCCCTTGTACAGTGTGAACAGCTGAACAGGTCAGGCTTGCCAGGCTCCTCTTGACCCCGACCTACAGGGGGCATCATCCACAGTGAGGTGCAGGGGTGCTGTCCTGGGCCCAAAGGTGTACCTGACTGTACATTGTAGGGGCTTCCTGGCCCTGTTCCCCAGCTTTCTGATCTGGGCCAGTTCTCTAAGTCAGCTCCCAGCACCCACAGGGAGCTGGGGCCCTAATTCCAACTTATCTACTAGTGATGCCCCCTCAGCCTCTTTCAGGGGCCCTCTGTGTCTGGTCTGGGCTGGTTTTCCCTGGTACCTGGTACTCTGGCTTCAATCCTGTCCCCCAGGCCCTGTACGAATAGTACATCTCAGTCATCCAAGTAGTGGGGGTGACAAGGAGCCTCTGGAGGGCAGAGCCCCCTCCCCCCATCCTTGGGTCTGGCTATTTTTGGTGCCACTTCTCACCTGTCCTCAGCCCTGCCCCCAGGACAGGAGAGAGGAACTTCCTCCTCACTTATACTTGCTCCTCCTTCTTAATTGTTTCCCCAGGAGCAGCCTTTAAGCACAATAGGAGAGGTCTCTCTATTTACTTCAGGAACAGCATTTTTCTTTGATTTATGACTTGTTTCAAGGACCAGAAGCTTGCCTGACAAGTTCCCCTTCTCTGAAGCTTGCACACCTCTGTAGGAACATCCTTGAAGAGCCACAGAGAAGGAACCTTTTGAAGTTGCTTTAAAAATTACCTAAATTTCCATGGTAATCAAGCACTATGGAGCCACTGCCATGTTCTAGGTCTGTTTCCACTAAAAGGGCTCTTGGAGAAATCTGTTCTTCCTCAACAACCACCTCAATAATGGAGATGGTCTTCCAGCCACCCTGCCCTCTCTCTCTTCTCCTGCCTGCCCTTTCCCTATCCCACTCTTGCCACTCAAGACCATTGTATGGAAGCAGGGGACCCCAGTTCAGTGCAGTGTTGTCATACTTCCACCCCAGGAAAGATGGGGTCTTGTCACCATGGCAGGAGGAGACCTTAGGGTGTCAGGGTCCCAGCCTGAGTCTGGACTATATTCACTCAATAGTTCACACATGTCTGAGCAGTCTGTGTTAGAGGAAACAGGCCATCCAGGAAGGCACCAGGCTGTGGAGAAATGATTCATCCTGAATGAGATATCAAACCATCTACCCTACACTCAGCCTAGACACAGAACCAAAACCAGGCCTCGCTGTCTGTGTTAACCTAACTTTGCTATTTCCTTGTCTCCTTTATACTCCCGGGACTGACCTGCTCAGGTAAGAGAGTCGATTCTTCATTAAGAAACTTCCCCAAAAGACACATCAGCTCTTCCATTGAAAGCATCAACAGTGTGTGCTCAAAGATTTTTTGAATCCTACACCTCAAAATCTTCATCTTGCTGTTTCCACCAATCCTGAACGGTATCTGTATTCCCACCCAATCTTAACCAAATATCTGCATTGAAATAATGGTTTTAAACAAACTTCCAACTCTCAATCACTTCTGACCTGACCTTCCCCACTTTGAGACCCTGCCAGTTTTGCAAGGTGGTGTTCTCTCTTATTGCAGTAAGCAATAAACTCAGCTTTCTCTTATTAGCAGGTTGCATTGGCAACATTTGGGGAGCCGGCTTTGACTCAAGGAAAGAGGAACACATGTTTTATGCAATTATTCAATCAAAGACAAGGGGTGATTTTAAGCACAGCAGACTTGGCCTGAGTTAGGGAGAAGGAGAACTGCATGCATAATAGAGGGAAGATCTGATTTCTCAAGATCTCCAGGAGACCCTGCAGCAAACAGCTGTGATGTCTGGGGATCCGGGAGCTAGAGTGTGGGACGATGCTGGAGGCAGAGCAGGCTTCGGGGGCCAGTGCAGTTGTGTGCTTGCTTTAATGCTCTGCTGTCACTGTCTTGAAATTCTTAATAATGTTTGAATAAGGGGTCCCAGGTTTTCATTTTTCACTGGGTCCCACAAATTATGTAGTTGGATCTGGTTGCGGGGGGGTGATGCTCCCAGGTGTGTGGCACTGCAACACCTTCAGGAGGCAAACACAAGTCCCCTTACCCTGACCTGGTCACCCCAGGTATTGACATCATGCCCCCACTCACTGGAACTGGGCATGGCAGGTTGCAGAAACTCCAACTGTAGGCACCCCAGAAGGAAGCCAGACCGCTGATAAAAGTCACACAATATCAAATGATCATCCAAATGATCACCGAGGGGAGAACCCCAGGGCCTTCTGTGAAATGGAGAGAAGGCAGGGCAGAATGAGGATTGATGGCCCTTCAGTCAATCAAACTCTCACCGTGGCCTCCAAGACCCTCCATGATCTGCCCACTTTGGGGTATATCTCCATCCCACTCTGCTCCTGTCATAATCGTCCTCTTGCTCAACTTCTTCAGAGGTGGCAGTCTCAGTCCCATCCCAGGGGCCTTACACTCACTGCTCTTTTTGCAAGGACTGATCCTGTCCCAAGTCTTCCTATGACTACTACCTCCCTTCATTCAAGCCTCTGTTCAAATGCTACCCTCTCTGAGAGGCCTCCTGTGCCCACCACTGCCCCTCATCTGTGACGATGCTCCCCATCGTTACCTCCCTCCCAGCTTTATTTTTATCCATAGTTCTCATCACCTGAGATCGTATCTGATATTTATGGTAGTTGCTTTTTTTCTGTCTCTCTAACTAGAATGTAAGCTCCATGAGGACTTTATCCTATTCTGCACTATATCCCAAGTGCTTAAACAGTGTCTGGTACATAATATGAATTAGTACAACATGAATGAATGAATGTGTAGGGGGGTGATTAGCCAGATAGACATTATCTGTTGAGGTGGATTCATCTTTATGGACCCATGGCATGTGTGACTTTGTATGGTGGTAGTAGTGACAGTATGGGGCTGCTCAAAGCAGTGTCACTAAACTTGATTATTAAAAAAAGAAGTATCCCAGTAACTAAAATAATATCTAAAAATTTATTGAGAACAACGCCAGGCATTGTCCTAAGCCTTTCACATGGGTTAACTCTATAATTCTCACAACTATGCTTCAGGTAGGTACTATTAAATCATTAGGCCTCTTTTACAGATGAGAAAGTTGGCACAATATGTGAAAGGCAGTTTAGTAACTTTCCCAGCGTCACATGGGTAGTCTAAGGCTCCTGGTCCTGGACTAGTTCGCCATGATAAGACCACATTTCTCCCTTTAGGTGGATGAATCTACTTC
The DNA here is from genome assembly GCF_041296235.1 of Equus asinus. Taxonomy (NCBI): domain Eukaryota; kingdom Metazoa; phylum Chordata; class Mammalia; order Perissodactyla; family Equidae; genus Equus; species Equus asinus. Next base: position 194,148,018 of record NC_091790.1, on the reverse strand, counting down.
CTGAACAAGGACTTTAACCCCCAGTTAGGGGGCAGGGAATGGAAGGTGGCTCATGGACAAATGTGGGCAGGGACATCCAAGGGATGAGGGTTGGTTCTTCCCAAAGATGTCTTCACCAACCACAGTCCTTTCCGTCTCTTTCCAGGGTCTGTTCCGTCTTAGCATTTCCCTCTGGAACTTCAATGACAAAGCATCCCCCTCCTGCAGAGAATATGTAGCACTGTGGCTTTCTTGAGAGATTGGGCAGGCAGGTTATACAGGGCATTCTGACATGGCCTTCATTGACCAGATTTGGGTTATAAGGCCAAGGCTGCTTCCTATTCTCCTCCAAAGAGCGAAGCTGAAATGGGGAGGCAGGTCCCATTTGGTGGCAAAAGTGTAACTCCCTTGGGGTCTGTTCCAACTCTAAGGTGAAAATGAAGCCCTCTGTTGCCTGGCTTGCTGGAGGGATTAATCCTGGCCACTCATTCCACATTAGGCAAGTGTGGATGTTATTTCCTAATCCTCCTGACAATGTGTCTCTTCCCCTAAATGTCTTTGTTTTGAATGTAATTATCAAATTCTAATAAATATTCAAAAGCGCACCTTCCAAAGGGCAAGACATGTTCCAGGGAGTGAAGTAGTTTGTGAATCTCTGCTTCGGATTTTGAATGAAACATTGTAAGACAAAACGTCAGGAGAAGAGTTGTGATGTACTAGTGAGCTACAAAGAGCTGTTTAGCAGGGTAAGTCCATGGGTTTTATGCCCTTCATTGGTCATGATAGATTACGGACACTTCTCTGCCTACTAGAATGGACTTCACTTAGGGTGTATATATAACGCTAACAGCCATCATTTTTTGAGGCTTTCTTATAAGCTTTGCATCACGGTAAGTCATTGGCTTACTGAATTGATTCTCCCTCCCCAGAATGTCCGGTTTACATGGTTTCCCTCCTCTTTCCCATGAATCAGGAAGTTTGAGGCATAGTGCCTCCTGGACTTACAGATACACAGTCCTAGCCAGGTTTCTAAGTAGGCTGGTGCTAGCAGTGACAGTGGGGAGAGGCTGATGGGGAAGACTGGAAGTTGTTCTACTTCATGAGTCTCTAAAATCACTTCACTGCTTAAAAGAGATAGTCTTCAGGGCAAGACACCTATGCCTTGGACTTTTCATTTTAGGCTTGTAAGTTTTCAGAATTGCTGGGCTTTTATCAAGGTCTTTGTCCATCATAAGAGGGGTATCTGGGGCTTCATCGCACCACTGAGCTTCTCTCTGATGAGCCTGGTAGAGGGGGAGCCACTTGGCGTCACTGATTTGCAAATCACTGCAATCACTCAACCCTGATAGTTTGAGCTTCTTTAGGGCATTCTCTTTCTGCTCCCTGACTGACTGGGAAGGTAGGAAAGGTTATGCTGATCACAGGTGGTGAGAAATGATCCTTAATGATTTCCTCTTCCCATTACCACCCGTGCTTTCAATTCTGGCCACCATCTCCTCCATATGCCCCTTTGTGCTTTGTGAAGAGAGGAAGAGAAAGGGAATGGAGCAAGATTCTGGGAACACTAGTACCTGCTTAGAAGCATGGAATTGGAGCCATGCTAGTATGGGAAGATGTGTGTGTGGCACAGGGGACCATGGGAACCTTCAACCTGGAGTGCTGAAGGCAGAGGTAGCAAGATGGGCTGCAAGAGTCCAGGCTGGTGTCATGGGCTGGGCTCTGGCTCCAGTTCTGGCACTCACTAGCTGGGTGGACTAGGACAAATGACATAACTACTCTTATCTGGAAACACAAGGATGTCAAACTGGATGGTGTCTAGGTCCCCTCCATTTCTAACATTCTAGGCGTCCAAATTAAAGACAGAGAGCTCTTCACAAATTCATGTATAATTCATACTCTACTTCCAAAAGGAATTTGAGACATTTTATACCAGACGTACATAAACCCTAGGACCGTTCAGATAAAGATAAAAATAGGATAAGGAATCTTATGGAAGGGAAAAAGATCAAACCAGGAACAGAAGATAAGATACGACACTTTCTTGAAGGATTGCTGCTCTATCGAGACAAAATAAAACACTTTCTGTCTGTCACACATAATTCACTTTAGCAATGCATGCATCCAGCAGATATTTGAGAGTGAGACACTGTTCCCAACACAAGGATTCCTTGGAGAACCAGGCAGCCAAGGTTCTGGAGCTCATGGAGCTTCCATCTAAGTGGGAGAGAGAGGCAATGAACAAGGAGAGAATGTTAAAAACATTGCAGACACTTAGTGCCCAGATCTTGGTTTCTTTTTTTTGGTGAGGAAGATTAGCCCTGAGCTAAGATCTATTCCCATCTTCCTCTATTTTGTCTGTGGGATGCCACCACAGCATGGCTTGATGAGTGGTGTGCCTGTCCACACCCAGGATCCAAACCTGTGAACCCTGGGCCACTGAAGTGGAGCACATGAACTTAACCACTAAGCCACTGGGCCGGCTGCCCCAGATCTTGATTTCTAATACCATTCTCCAATAAAAGGAACCAGGGCTGCTTGGAGAAATGGCTGATTCTAGTACTGGGGTAGGAAATATACAAGATGGGCCTGGAACACCTTTTAGAGCCAAAAACTAAGCAAGTGATCAAAAAAACAAAAACCAACAATAAAAAACAAACAAAACCCCACATTAGTAGGTGTATGTCAAAGGAGCACAGAGGCCAATTAAAAGAGCTCCCAGTGGCCAAGCTGGAACAACCAGAGCAACAAAATAAACATAGTATTGGATTATAACCCAAAGTAAAAAATAAATATCCATGAATCCACATTGATAAGAATAAATGATTGAACAAATCAATAAATCGGGAAGAAGAGACAAGTCTCCCATGTAGAAGAATTCCAAATAACTTACGTAGATACTCCATCCTAAAGGAGAGGGAGCCTAAGAGGAAGGGATAGAAACAGGGGAAAAAAGAGTAACTTTACAGCAAAGAAGCCTGACAGACACTACTTCAGCCAGCTGATCAGGGGCAACTTCGGCAGTCGTACATCACAGTGATAGGATGTACCCTTGAAATGATGTGATGAAAATGGCACTTCAGCTCTGTAATCTTCCTGCCCAAAACCCATAATCCATCTAATCATGAGAAAAACGTCAGACAAGTCCCAACAGAGGGGCATCCTACAATATGGATGATCAGTACGGTTCAAAACTGTTGAGGTCATCAAAAACAGGGAAAGTCTGAAAAACTGTCACAGCCAAGATGAGCCCAAGGAGACATGACAACTAGCTACAATGTGGGATCTTGGATGGCATCCTGGACCAGAAAAAAGGACATCAGGTAAAAACGAAGAGAACCTGAGTAAACTATGGACATTAGTTGAGAATAATATACCAGAATTTATTCATTATTTATAACAGATGTACCATACTAATATAGGATATTAATAATAGGGGAAACTGTGGGCAGAGGCAGGGTGTAATATGGGAACTCTCTGTACTATCTGTTCGATGTCTCTCTCTCCCGCTGTCTTGAATAAGCAAGCTTCCGGAGTCCCACAGCTGCAAGGAAATGAAGTCTGCCAACATCATGATCTTGGAAGAGGACCTCAGCCTCAGAGGAGACCCCCAGCCCTGGCTGACACCTTGATTTCAGTTTCGTGAGACCCTGAGCAGAGAACCCAGTTAAGTTGTGCCTGGAGTTCTGATCCATGCAAACTGTGAGATAATAAATGTTTGTTTTAAGCTGCCAGAAAAACCAACCAAAAACAAAACGACAACAAATATTTTAAAAAGTAGTGAGTGTGCTGCAGAAAATTAAATCAATTAAAATGTAGAGTGACTGGATGGTCTCATTAAATTAGGGGGTCAAGGAAGCCCTCTCTGAGGGGCTGACTTTTAAGTTGGAATCTGAATCTGAAGCAGGAGCCAGCAGGAGATACCGGAGGGGAAAGCGCTGTGGGCAAAGGGAGCAGCCAGCGCCAGGGCCTTGAGGTACAACTGCGTGTGTTCTAGGACAGAAGAGCAGTGGCGTGAGTGTAGGGGAAGATATAGGACAGCAGGGGACAGAGGAAGTATGAGCTAGATTGCACAGGGCTTCAGCTATGGAATAAATGTTTGGGTGCCCCTAAAACTCATAGTTTGAAATCCGAACCCCCCAATGTGATGGTAGCAGGAGGAGGGTCCTTTGGAAAGTGATTAGGTCATGAGAATGGCACCCTCATGAATGGTATTAACGCCATTAAAAAAGAGGCCACAGAGAACGCCCTCACCCTTTCCTCCACAAGAGGACACAGCAAGAAAGCATCATCAGAGAACCAGAAAGTGGGTTCTCACTAGACACTGAATCTGCCGGCACCTTGATCTTGGACTTCCCAGACTGCAGGACTGCGAGAAATAAATTTCTGTTGTTTATAAGCAGCCAATTTCCGGTATGTTGTTCTAGCAGCCCGAGCTGACTAAGACAGCTTCTAAAGAAGGGTAAGGAATTTGGATTTTAAGTTCAACGGGAAGCATTTAGAGCACTGATAAGGGATGAGTGACATATCTGATTTATAGTTTTTAAAAAATTATGCTAACTACCTTGTGAAGGACTGACTGTTGGGTGCCAGAGTGGAGTCAGGACATCTGGATAGGAGGCTCCAGAATTAGCCTGAACAAGAGCTCAGGGAGGCTTAGACCCAGGTATTGGCAGAGATGATGGAGTCTTCTAAGAATGTGGGAAGATGTGTGAGAGGGGTCCCGGGGGTGGTAGGGAGATGGGCATGGGCTGGATGTTCACACTTATCTTGTAGATCTGTGTCCATGAGGTAGCTCTGAGGTTCACCCAGTGAGTGAATAACCAGTAACCATAGCAGTCACACGCTCCTTCGCCATGCTGTCTTTCTCTGTGTCATCCTGTTCCTATGATGGATACCACTGATGACTCAAGACACTTGTCTGTGGCAGTTGCTGGGACCTGAATAGTGCTGTGCCAGCCTGGGCTAGATTCTCCCCTGGAGGCCCTGCCAAAGGGGAAACTGGATCCCACCCACCGCCCCCAGCCTCCTGGCCTGTCAGAGCTGCCCTACTTAATTGCTTCCTCTGAGTTGAGTGTTAATTAAACAATTTGTTGCTAGTTATTTCACAAGTTGTGGGATGCCCTCTCTTTAACCTGGGAAATAGTTAAATCTGTGAGCCATCTTCCTTCATACTGGAACAGAGAAAAGGTTGTTAACAGAATTCTTCCATTTTTATTCTGGCCCAGGTAGTTTCATCTAAAGTCAACTGCAATTCCATCTTCGGACTCTTGGCTCCAAATTTACCTGTTTCACTCTTGCCAGCTCCTCCTTTTCTACCCGCTCACCACGCCCGTGCCTGGCCAGCTCCCGAGCACTGCTATGGTCCCCACCAGCTGCTCTCACTCGTCACCCAATCTAACCACCTGGGCACCTGTCTGTGCTCAGTTACAGATGCTGAAATCCTCTCTGGGTAAAAGCTAAGGCCGCAGGCCTTTTTCTCTCACTTTGCCATAAATATTTGTAGTTTGAAAGACTATTTTGCTGTGCTCATGAGGTGGCTATCACAAACAGCTGACTCTCCAAGCTCTTCAACAGGTCAGCTCTAGAAGGTCTACTCCCAGACGACAGGTTCTGGGAGGGGTCGGTGCTGAAAAGTCTCTTTTTGGCACCCAGGGTACTATAGGTCAAGGCACCATTTCAGGGTTGACACCCCAGCCTCTCAGTTTAGCTCTCTCCGCTGAGCGGGGATGGAAGAATCACGGCTTCTGTTCCTGAGTCCGCCCCTCCCTAGCTCCTAACTGAACCAGATTCGGGGGGTCAGCAGACGGCAGCTGCTCTGGGCATCTGGCCTCCCATGGCTGTGTCTGGCCTAGTTGGAGAGGACACTAACTTGAGAAGGAGGAGAGTCCTCCCACCCCGAAGAGCTTTGTTTTCCCAAAAAGACCACAGTTCAAGAGATCAGCTCTTAGTGGCTTTGCCCTCCTTGCCCTCCTTGCCCTCCTGTTGGGGCCTGGCCTGATGGTACCCATGAGGTGTATGGACACCACCTCTCTCTCCAGCCTTATAGGAGGGTAGGGATCTACCTGTGAACACAGGTAACAAAACTCCAGGGTGGATGGGATGGTTTTGCTCCAACCGGGACTGGGCCCCACTCAGTAAGAAATAGCTCTTAGAACAGCAATTGCCGGAAGCTCTTCTTGATGCTAATATTTTATCGTGAACTATGGTTTTCCCATTAAAAAAACAGAGTACATGTCCTAGAAGAGCAGATTTAGCTGGGCTCCTCAGTGGTCAGGGCTCGCATGGGTCTCCACAGCAATAATTGAAACCCCGTTACAGCACTTCCCCATCTCTTGCTGCAGGGCTTGGGGAGAATGCAGGGAAGAAAGAAAACAAACCGTGAGAGGTCTTGGCCAACTGGTTCATCCCTGGAACCATAACACTTGAGGGCTGGAGAGAACTTTAAAGCTCATCTATTGTGCTAGTTCTCAGCCTTGGTTGTACATTAGGATCACCCCCAGAGGTTCTTCTTGGATTGGTCTGGGCTGGGGCCCCTGCATCTGTATTTGTTAAAAGCTCTCCAGGTGATTCAAATGTGCGCTGATTGAGCACCGCTACCCAGGCAAAAGGCAAGCCAGGCTCTCACTCAGTGACCCTGTGGGGAGGGGCCTCAGATTCCTCATCACGCCCAAGGTCTTCCAGCCTGTCTTCCCCAGAGCTCTAGGCCTCTGGGAGGTCCCTCAGTGAGCGGGGGACAGGTCTCCGGGCACCCTCCTGCCCCTCACTGTCTGCCTACACCCCCTTCTGGGAGAGAGTTCCCACCCAAGGTCTCAGGTGAGCAGGAAGTATCCCAGTGACCCCACCCCAGTCACAGCTGTTGGCCCAGCCACGGTCACTCAGTCCTGGCCCATTTATTGTCTGACCAGCAGTGTGGGCCAATCACATTCTCTCTCTTTCTCTGGAAGCTGACTGAAGCAGCCCAGAAGGAAGGTGTCAGAGTTGAAGTGTCCTAGAGACTTAGCACCTGGGCAGGATGTGAGCTGTTGCCTGGGCTGGAGAGACAGGAGAGAGGAGAACACGGGCATGGGGCTGCAAACACCTTGAAAGAAGCTGCGATGAAAGAGCGCCAGCTCCTGAACTCCTGGATTCCTGTTCCGCCCCAGGCCTGTTTGCTCAGCTTTTCTTGGATTCCTGGGGGACCTCTCTAGAGCTTTAGAAAAGCCCCATTTTACTGGAGCCCGTCTTTGGATAACCAAAAGAGTCTTAGAGAGAACACTCACTACAAACAGAGCCACTCCACTTTATCTTTTTCCATTTCGGGGTCCATGGAAGATTTTGATTGGAAAGTGGAAACAAAAAGGATTCCACTGCTGCAAAAACAGAGTCCAGGAGTCTTGGGCCAATTTTGGCCCCCAGTTTCACTGAGGAGGATGCCGAGCAGTGGAAAAGATAAGCGGGGATGGTTTGGTGGGCCTCTGTCTCTGTAGGATACCAGAAGGAGGGATGTGGGAACTGTCACCTGTGCCCTCCCTCCCCCAGCCCCTGCCTTAACTGCAGGTGTGGGACCCAACTGCCAGGCCCCCAGACGAATCCTGCATTTCTCCTCCTCTCCCAACCCACAGCTCACTAGCTCCCAGAGATCTCTGCACACCTAGAGGGACAGCCACCCCTTTTCTCAACTTGACTCATTCCTCCACTTCCCATCTCTGCTCAGAAACCTAGAATCAGGCTGTTCACCAAAGGGACCCGAGTTGGGCATACGCTCCTGGTGCCTAAAGCCTAACTGGCGTTTGTTTCCGTATGTAGGACTCACTTCCTTTCTTCCCACAAATATTTCTAATTCCCTCTGTCCAAGCCCAGTCCCCCTCCACCTAGTGCCACACCATTCATCCACCCACTTTTCTCTGAGGAGTAGACTGCGATGGGCAAACCCAATGGTTAGCTCCAGCTTTGGCCTGAGACTCAAACCAGGAGACCAAACAGCACACTCTAGCTCTTCAGGGAGAAAAGAGGCACATGGTTCTCTGGCCATGACAGTAACAGAGTAAGGGAGACAGATCTCGCCCTGAGGGAGGTCTAGCCCTGACCCACCATCTTTAAAGTAGAAAAGAGAGCAGCATTAGGACCCATAAATCAAGGATGAAGATAGGTTTTTGAAGGGGAAACTGCTCAAACAGCCCTTCCCACCCCCAAGTCTAGCATATGTATAAAATGCCTGAGTGTTTCCTGGGTTCATGCTCACTCCAGGTCTCATACCTCTCTCAATGCCATAGCCACACAGTCTCTCCCACACCAGCCAGTCAGACCCCCAAGGGTAAGGACCATGCCTTATTAGTCTTTGCATCTCCAGCAGCTGGCACAGTGGTGAGTGGTGAGGGGCTAAGCGGAACTAAAAAGATGTTTGATGAGTGAATGGGAAGAGCCATACCAGAGTGGCAGCCTTCGTCCCCATGCCTCCTTGCCATTCTCCTAGAATCCCAGTAACAAGGACCCATTCACCCCACCCCCACCCCCAAAGCCTGCGGCCTTACCTCCCATGAGGAAGAGAAGCCCTGCCACATACTGCATAAGGCCTCGGTCCCAGCAGCAGCCCAGCACGCCGATGATCCAGCCGAAGAGGATGATGGCCACTGCCATGCCCATGAAGCCGGCCGTCATCCTGCGCAGGTCTGTGGGGAAGCAGGAGGATACCAGTTAGCCTCAGAGCCTACAACTCAGGGTCAAGCTGCACCCGGGCCCTGGGCAGTGGGGAGAGGATGGGGCACAGCAGGAGCTGGAACACAACCTGCCCTTTCCAGACAGGTTTGCACAACCGAGCTTCCTTTGCAGAGGAGAGAGCCCCTGATGGTGACTGTATCTTCACTAGCTTGGTCTGTAAGCACAGGGAGAGGTCGTCATACTAGTTGTTTCTTGAATACCTCCTTGGTGTCAGGTGCAGCACTCTTTCCCAAGCATCTATCTCAACTCTCTGAGACAGGTACTGTCTTGACCCCTACCTGAAAAATCGAGCAACTTGAGAGCCGTACAGCTAGTGAGTGGTAGAACAGGGCATCAATCCAGATCTGTATGGCTCCCAGGACATAACCACAGCATCCTTCACCTCTCAGGGAGAAACGGGCCCTTAGAACTGGGTGGGGTCTCAGCAGTCTGGCTGCCCCTGTCAACAACCCCCTCCCTTCCCTTCAGGGCTTTGCTGGTCTCTCCAAGAGGTCATGTGAGGAGGCAGCAGCCTGCATCCTGTCCTGTGATTCCCCTCCAGGTCACTTCCCAGGGACTCAGCTTTCCTTGCATGGGATGGGGGACCGGGCGGATGAGGGGATTGTGGGGCGAGGAGGCACAGTTCCTGTTTTCAGATAGAGCCCCTGAGCAGGCCCCCTGGACCCCGGGGCAGACCAGCTTTCCAGGTCAGGCCCTTCCCTGCCCCACGTTTCACTGACCCTGCCAGACCCAGCCTGGTGAGGGTGCAGGGAGGAGGGCTGTCTGGAGAAGTGGTATTTTTAGCGGAAGGGAGAGAGCAGAGCTACTGTCACGTCTCAGTCAGCCTCACTCAGCGTTTTGCTTGGCTCAGCTTCCGCCTGGCTCCCCCACTGTCCTCCAGCCATCCCCCACCCCACCCATCAGTCTCACCCTCCTTTCCTGGAATCTGGCCTCCTTACTGCCTCCTGGGTAACACCCCAACCCCTTTTCATGAACTCCTTCCCCTGCCCCAGCACCCACCCACCCACAGCTCCCTGGCCACCTCTGTCACCCGGGTGGAGTCCATCCACCTACATCTGAGTCTATCCACCAGCACCACCAATGGGACTCCAGACAGCAGCAAAGCCATTTGCCTGGACCTCTGCTCTGGGGAAGGGGTGGGGCAGTGGATTGCCAGAGCAGCCTGGAGGACCCAGTGGGCATTCCTTTCTCTCCAAGGGAGGGAGGGAGTGGGAAGGTGGAGGGGAGAGTGCCTGACAGCAGAAGATAACACAAGAGCACGCAATCTCTTTACATCCCTGGGAAATGAATACCCCCATAGGTTTCTGTGGGGAACACCTTGGGATCCACATACCTCACGAGGGCATCCCACCCCTCTCTCACTCCAGTCACCCCATCGGGAGCGACGGCAGATCCTGGTGCAGTTTGGCTGGAGACCTCCAGACCCTGTCCCCATGAGAGAGGGATTTGGTCCATGCTCCTCTTCTGACATTGAAGATCAGACCCTGCAGCCCCCCAGCCCTGGAGGAAGCTGGTTGGGGAGTTGGGGGGGCGGGCAAAGGAGAGCAGCAGCTGAGCCTTCCCCTGCTGAGGAGGGCCCTGGACAGGAAGCAGGACAGGCCCTGTCACAGAGGCAGAAGTCCACCGAGAGCGGCCCAAGCAGGTTCCTGCTCTACCCAGTTCTCCTTTGTCCTGCCTCCGCTGACCCGGTAATGCCTGCCCCAGCCAGGTCAAAGTAATACTCATTATAATCATTTATGTGAACTGCCAAGGACGCCTAACTATCATGCTGCCCTGCTCACAGGGCCACACGTGTCAGAGGAAGCTTTGTTGAGTGCAGTTTGATCACAGCCCTCAAACGTGCATGTGCTTCCTGAGCAGGCTCCTGGCTCATGCATCCACAGCCAGCTTGCAATAATGGATGGAACATTCCTGCGAGTTGGGCCCACAACCACCTATGGTCGTCCTTGCCCTTCCATCTCCCCCAATGCTTTCTCCTCTGTCACCAGCCTTAGTCCCTTCTGCATTTGCCACCACAACAGACCCTCCAGGGAGCTGGACCTGAGCTGCCTCCTCAGTGGAGAAGGGTCCCCTCTTGCCATGTGAATGTTTGGACTCGTTCCTGGAAATGGGACACTGTGCCGCCAATGCTGTGTCTACTCTCCACTGTTGTCCAGGGCAAGGAGGCGGTGGGAGTAGGAAAAGAAAGGCCAGGGTGTTTGCACTGTAAAGGAAGTTTACATCCCCTTAAGCAGGTCAGGAAATTTCTCTTCTATGCCCCTGTGAAACAGCTGGTTCCCTTTCCAGTGCGTGGAGGGTTTCCAGGGGAAATCCTGGCCCCTTCGGCAGCACTGGAAACTGATGACCCTGCTGAAGCCAGAACCCCTCCCTGCTGCACTCAGCCTTGCTCACTGGAAGACCCTTCTGGTCCCCTGGGCTCTGCAGACCCCATGGGGGAGCACAGGTACTGCCTGGAGGATGGATGGATAACGTGTTATGTGAGGCATGTCCACGTGAGCCAGGGCTGGGAGGAAAAGAAGTGGTAAATGCAAATCAGAAAAAGAGGGAAGGTTATCATTGTTGGAGGAGGAAAGCAGAGTGTTTTACTTATAAGAAAAGAGAGGAAAAGGCAGAAAGGCAGGGAAATGGAGAGAATAATTCCTCTTCCAAAAGTTGTAAGACCAACAATAGCCATCTGTGTCCCAGGGCAGGGAGGGGCTGTGGCCTCTAACACAGATTACGTGCACTTTGTTATCTCCCAACGGCTTTGTCCACAGAAGCTGAGGGTCCTGCTAAGTTGGTGATCTGGAAAGAAGGATGAAAACCGTAGGTCAGGCCTGCATATTTTCATTGACCTGGGAGGATATTCGCTGTCACCCCGTGATTTTGCAGGGCTGTGCATGTACCCCGGTTATTTTGTCCTGACATTTAAGTGGTGACTCAGGGCAACTGCAACAACAATTATAAGGTAGGTAGGATAAGAAATATTCCTGTTTTATAGATAAAGAAAGCAAGATCCAAAGAAGTTAAGTAATTTCTTGACAAACAGTCTGAACTACAAGAAGAGTGAGTTGGGCTATCGGGTTGTGTGAGAAAATAAAAGTAATTAAAAGACCTTTTGGGTTATGACAGATTGAACAAATGTGTGTATCATTTCTTGCTCCCCAGTAAAGCCAGAACTATAGTTAAGAGATCTTTTTTTTTTAAAGATGAATCCACAAGGGTGGGGAAAATAGGAAAGGAGATGACAACAATAGAAGGTTCGCAACTGCAAAGCTGAAGGACAGCGTAGCTGACTGGGTTCTTAGCAGACCCAGAGAGCCAAACCCAAAGCCAGCAGCTGGGAAGATGAAAACCAACCTGTCGCATCCCCAAAAGGCTCATGAACTGGCACCAACATGTCCCTCTGGATCAGGTGGTTAAACAGAGGGAAGGTACATAAAACAAGGATTTGGTGGGAGTTGTTTGAGACGGAACTGGATCCCTAGATCCCCTCACCCATTCCGCACCACTGGGGGACACCCCCACTCCCCTGCCCCCGAGGTGGAGTGGGAGTACTTAGGACCGGGGTCTACAAATTCAGGTGAGGGCTGGCTGGCCAGCACAGCTGAGGGTCGTTGCACAGAAGGTGATTAAGTGGCTATGCTTATACAGAATGTTGTGTGCTTACCCTTGAGATCCCAGCCCTCTTCTGCTCAGCTCCCAGAAGCTGACAGCCTAGCCTTTGCCCTCCAGCCTGGAGGCTCGGAGAGGCCTTTCTGGTGATGACCAGGAAAAGAAGAAAGACCTAGAGACACTGCCACTGGGGCTGCCACATAAGCATCCCCTCGAACCACTCCACAGTGAAGCTCCCGTTGATAAACCCACCCACCCACTCAGTGCTTCCAGGCAGTTCTTTAGCATCCCAACCAGACAACTCAGCATCACCAGATATCTGAGAAAAGCCTATAACCTGGGAGAAAAAGAACTTGAGGAAACACTGTGCATGGCGAAGAAACAATAATTAAAAATTATCATTAATATCCCCAGAGAGACAAGAGAAGAAACAGTTTGCTTCCATGAAATAAGAGCAGTATACTATTGAAAGGAACTATCTGGAGAACAAAAATAATACCTTAAAATAGTGGAACCAAAATCACTGAAATTTATACTACACAATCAATTCTAATTTACGTATTAACACTCCTGTCCCAAAAAAAGATTTAAGAAGGCTTACAAAACACACACAGTATAACAGGATAAAAATAATAAGGAAATGAAAGAAAGAGAAAATAAAGAATTACAAGGAAGATGAAACTAGATAGCACATTCACACACACACAATTTTATCCACAAGGTCCTTAGGAAGGTGATTACACTCGCCATAGTTGAATTTAAAGGTATTAGACATTATTTCCGTTGTCTTTAAATCTTTTTTGCTTCTTGTTTGCACTTGAGTAAACCCCAAAGGCCCCTCTCTCTATGGAAGGTCCCCCATGCAGACGGTCCCTTTCCTGCCCATCTGCATTAACCTGTGTGGCAATTTTATCTCTTTAGGAGTGAGAAATTGCCTCTTTAAATTGCTTTTGATTGCTCACCGGGCCCACAGCAATACTTTGCACCCAGGAACTTACATAGCTGGGATTTCTTTCCCCATCTCTTCCTGCCTTTTTAGGAAAAAAAAAAGAAAGAAAAGAAGAGGATGATAAACGAACTCAGCTATCTGAAGCCTTGGAAAAATATTAAGCAGGATTGGCCTAAGAATAATCCTGTTGGAAAGAACCTGAAATGATGAGTTGCACTTTGTAGGCAAAGGCGGAGACAGAGAAAAACCTCCTGAATCATGTTGGGTTGGAGTCCATTATCTGTATTCTGTGACCCTAGTGTTTAACATTCTAATTTTCAAAATGAGAAAGGTGCATTCTAAACTTTTTAGAAAAAGAATTCAGTTCAGCGCAGTGGAAAGGAGTGGGCAGAAGGAGGTTGGTAGTGAGGGAGGATGGAGGGGGAAAGGAAAGGAGAGCATTAAACAGAACCAGAAAAAGCAGTTTTCCCTCATGGAAAAATTTTGATTTTATAAGTTTACACTCCTATTAACATTTAAATTGAAAGGTATTGCTTGCAACTCTGCAGGGGAAAGCAGGATACTGCATTTAAAAAAGCACTTAGAGAAGGAAAATATATGTGGGCTCTCCATAGCTATTTGCTCTTTAAAGACCTTGCACAAAAAAATGATGATGATTGAAACTTTTTTTTCTCATTAAAAAACAGAAATGGTGAGGGTGAGTATGCTAGACCTTGTTGTGTGGTAAAGACTAGAGCTAGGGAGAGAGGACACTGTATTAATGGCCCCAGCATCAAGAGCATGGAGTGACCAGCTATGCCATGGTCCTCCGCTGCTGGCCACCTGGGGCACCTCTGGGTAAACCTTGTTTGCTGGAAACTCTCTCTTCTGCAGGATATGAGCACATTGCCTTGGCAATAAGGGTAGAAGAGTATCAGCTGTCCTGAGAGCTGGACACAAGTTAGTCAGTCCCTCTGGGTTCAAGGTCACAGGAATCAGAGGGCAGAGTAAGATGACAAGAACAGAAGTGTTTTTGCCTCAAGAGGTCAGTCTGGGAAGTGAGAAGTGAACAGAGACAGTGTGCAATGAACATTATAGCTGTGGGACCAGCTCCAGGCAAGCCAATTCAAAGGAGAAGGAATATTCCAGGAACCAATTCCTGTACAGCAGCCATCTCTGAAGGAAGTGGGGGTTTTGATTCTGGGTAACCATGTAGAGATTCCACAGATGGGGATGGAAGCACGGATTCTTAGAACCAGGCTACCCCAGTTCAAATGTTGGTTTTGCCAGGTACTGGGTGTGTGAACTAGAGCAAGTTAGTTCATCTCTCTGGATCTCAGGTTCTGTATCTGTAAGTGGAGGTTATGGCAGTACTTACTTAAAAGGGTTATTAAGAGGATAAAATAAGTTAATATGTGTAAACCACTTAGAATATTACCTGGCATAAGGCTGGGGCTATGTAAGTGTACCCAGAAACAGAATTCACTTAGATTAAATCCGTTCTCTTTCTCATGCACCACATCCCTTGGATTGCTGTCCATGAGCAAATAAGGAGCCAGGTAACATGTTGGGGTAAGCCCCTAATTAAGGATTTGGTACCCAGAGGGAGCAGGCTTCTAGAATCTGTTCTTGTGCCTCTCAGGTAGAGAAGCCAAGGTGAAGGCTTTATTTTTCTATTTATTAATATCGAGATGCATCCACCCCAGAGTGTTGATGCCTCCTATCCTCCAAGGATCAAAACAGCTGGAGGCTATGGCAGCTAATAGCAGAGGTGCCAGTGGCCATAGAGGTCATTTGAACCCTGGGCTCTCACAGTGAGCACTGCACTGATCTAGAAAGAAGAGACATGGGCAAGACCTAAACTATGTTGGGAGGGCTTCAGTGATCTAGTTAGTTAAAGTGGAAACAGAGAAGTAGCTAACAGGAGATTTTGCCTATAGCTTTCTTCTAGAGTGTAAGTTGGTTCCGCATCATAATGTAGTTATATTTAAGAAATTATTTTTCTGTGAGAACAAAGTGGTTCTTAAGTTTCCATGAGAAAGTGCCTGACTTGGAGCTCTAATCCCTAAAACGTCCTTCAGAACTGCCCTCTGCCTGTCCCTGCGCCTGCATCTTTCTTCAAGCCCCCCACGCTCCAGGCTGCAGTTCCCTGTAAGGCCTGGCACTCTGCTTGATGGTGCTGTACTCTCTGACAACATGGCTGCCTACACACTCCACCTGTCAAGCTTCTCCTCATCCTTAAAGATTTCCCTAACAGGAGATGTCCGGGAGGCTTGCAGGGTCCTTCCACAGACTGAGTCCTCAGGGCTCCCGTAGCACTTGGTTGCTATCACTCCTCCTGCACTTACCATGTATCTTACTGTAATTATTTATGTCTGCCTCCCTCCAATAAATGCGAGCTTGTTCAGGGCTGTGGTGACGTCTGGTCTATTTAGTCTTCCCAGTCCCCAGTGTGTTGCCTGACATAAGCAGATGCTTAATAAATGTTTGCTAAATGAAATCACCGTCTCCCCCTTAACAATTCCTAAAACTGTGTGTGCCACGGAATGAAGCAGGATGAGGAGGATGTACCTGCTCAATTCAACCCACTTCAGCGACTCAAATGCCACTGTGACTTGAAGCCGATTTCTCTGTCCTCCAATCTTGTTTTTAAAAGCCAGCATTAACTATCACTTAACAATTCAACATAGTTGTTTCTCATATACAAACAAAGCAACAACATAGGTCCAGCTTCCAGATCACACAGAGCACGCAATGTGGGCCTCGTTAGCGGAAAGTTTAATGAGGACCAATACCCCACAGATTATGAGCCCAACAGAACTTTCTGCACCATCTCCCAAGTCAGGAAGACATTGTGGGGGAAGGTAGTTGCTGTAGGAACGAGAAGTGGTTTCTGGGTCAGAAGACAGGCTTGAAACTTCCTCCTCATTCCTACCTCCGGATTAGAGAGCTGCCATAAATAGGGATATTATGCGACGCTGTCAAATACAAATCACATCCATTGTCAAAACAATGGAAGGCAAATTGCAAAATTTGTACTCGCCTGATGAAAGCTAGGTCAGCAGCTAAAGCAAGTGCCTGGAGAGAAGAAGTGGGCGGGGGGCAGAAAACCCAGAAGCGAGAGCAGAGTCCCAAACCAAAAACATCACAGCCATGCAGCCATGCTGCTAAGCCGAGAGCGGAAACTGCAGAAGGGAATGATGGAAAGGAAACTGGGGCTCAGCCAACCGATACACCTGGACAGACCCAGCGTGGTGCCTGGTTCTCTCTTCCCTGAGGGCTTCCTCCTGTCATGCACCAGACCAGTACAATCCACTACTCCACCCTAGAGAAGCTCCCATTTCTCCTCTTCTATATCATGTGGCACTGACAGTTGCTCTGAGCTCAGAGTACAGAAACTGGGGCGGCTTGGCAAGAATGTGCTCCCAGAGAGTCCCCCCAAAGCAATCAGAAGACAGGAGCTTTAAAACACATGGGCACCTTAGAGGATCCTATACTTTCCAGAAAAATGCTGTATGTACCTGAGAATTGGTTGAGGCAAAGAATTTGAAAAGCCTAGGGAAGGGGACAATAACAGGTATGAACATTTACTGTTCATTTACTGTGTGCAGGCACTGCGTTGGGCGACTTACATAGGGTGTGTCCATTGGCCTCCCAATGGCTCTAGAAGGGAGATGCCATTTTTCTCACTTTTTAGACTTAGCAACTGAGACAAGGGAGTCTCAGTTGATCAAGGTCACACGCCAGCCAGAAGCAAGTCTGAGAAAGGGCCTCAGTCTGCCCAGGCCCTTTCCATTCCTCAGTAGTTTTCAGATTCCACAACGCTTCAAACCCCAGAAGGGAACTTAACATTCAATAAAATGTAATGGAATATTATTCAGCTATTAAAATTACTCTTTTGAAGAATGTCAATGACAAGGGAAAAGTTCATAACAGAACACTAAATGGAAAGTAGCACACAAGAGCACATATTCCATATGACCCCTACACTTTGGGTCTAGACGTGTACATCCACGTGTGTACGCCCACGTGGGAAAAGCAAGGGAGAAGTATGCCATGGTTACCAGGGAGCCTGTCTGGGCTCTGATATTTTGGGCTTTGTTTGTTCTTTCCCACAAACAAAAGGATGTGTTACTTTAACAATCAGACTTTTGAGATCCTTGGGAGATGTGAGCTTTATCGTTTTTTAACATTCTAAGTGCAAATAATGAGGTAGCCTGTACTTGAACTCATGGAAGACCTGGCCACAGATTCCTTCTCATGAGAACTGCCTTTTTAAAGATGTACTACCACTAAATAGTTCCTTTTTTTCTAACAGCTGCATTAAAAGAAGGAGCTATTCTGCCTTAATGAGACTTTCACTTTTTAATTGAGCTATAATTGACATGTAACATTATACTAGTTTCAGGTGTATAACATAAGGATTCAATATTTGTATACATTGCAAAATGATCACCACCATCTTTTTTCCTTTGAACAGCGTAAGTGGAAGTCCTCCTGTGTGCCTCCTTGGCCAGCAGTTTGTACTGTGGGAATAGCTGCCGTTGGAGGGCAGAACTTTCTTTACCCCATAGCTCCAGCCCAGGCTGGCGCTGACTGATCACCATGAGTGGGCTCTAAGATGTCGTTGCCCACAGTTGCTATTCTTTTTTGCATGTGATGGTTCCAGTGTGGTGTGCATGGTACTGCGTACCCTCAGGACCCACTCTCTGACTATATCATCCCACACTTAGGGACCAGGCACGTTGGGGCTACCCCAGAACCTCAAAAACCCACATGAATGTCTTCATAGCAATCTCCTTACCCCAAAATGTCCCTTCAACTACTGAGGTCCCCACAAAGCATAGCAATTTCTGTTTGAATAGCATGATGACATGGAAAAAAACAAACAAAATGCTGAAGATGATGTTAAAAGACCCGCATTTGAGGTCTGGCTCTCCACATACTGGCTGGAAGGTGTCGTACAGGTCACAGTCAAACTCCTAGTTCTGAGGTCTCACAGCTGAGAACAATAGATGACAACAAGCACCACCACCCCCAACACACACACCCAATGTTCTAAAGCTGTGTTGTCCAATATGGTAGCCACTAGGCACTTGAAATTGCTATTACACACTTGAATTGAGACGTGTAAGTGTAAAACACACATCAGCTGTCAAAGACTTAGTATGACTTCTCATGATATATCCTTAATAATTTTTATATTGATTATATGTTGATGTCACAATATTTTGGAAATATTGGATTAGATATAATATGTTATTAAAATTAATTTTACCTGTTTCTTTTTACATATTTAATGTGGCTAGTAGAAAATTTAAAATTCGATGTGTGGTTTGCATTCTATTTCTATGGGACAGGACTGTTCTAAAGAGAGCAGTGTAAGATCTCGTGTAGAACTTGCTATACGGGGCCCCAAACTATCTCTGCAACGGGTAGTGCATTCCCCCTCTTCAGTTTACATATGATAGGAGACTAGGAGATGAGGGGAAGAGATTGATGAATGAAGCTTTCTTAGGGAGAGTTGGCAGAGGGCTATGTATTTCCCCTCCCTCCCCCTGGGAGCTTCCCCACTCCTACCACCAGCACTACCACCACAAGCCAAGGAAAGGGCCTCAAGCTGCAGACAGGTACCCTAGAATATAGATGACACAAGGGATGGTACCTACACGTGGCCTAAAAAAATGAAGCGAGAAGCTGGTTAGAGCTGCCTGTGGTGGCAGAGCAAAGACAAAGCTACGGATCCAGAGTTGGCTGAGGAAGGATCCTGTGCTTTCTCCATGGGCCAAGTGGACGCGATGAAGACTAAAGCTGCCTGGAAAAGACTCCATCCAAGAACTTTGCCTGTTAGGGTGTGACAACTACAATGGAAAGAGCTTTTATGGGAGGTACCGCCAAAAATACGGACTGAGGAGGGAATGGGACCAGGTCAGCTGGAACATGCACTGCCCATGTCAGGAGACAATGGTGCATGGTCAGCCCTTGCAAAGCTTTTCCAAAGGAATCACAAAAGTGCCCCACAAGAGAGAGAGCCAGCATCTGAGCCCTGCTGCCTGGAGGACACCAACACAAAGAGCAACACCACCAGGCAAACAGGAACACTTGGGCCTTTTACCTGCCCTTCTTTCCCTTCCCCAGCCCTAGAGGAACCAGAAGTAGTAGGGCTAATGGGGAGCAGGTGGAACAGTGAGCATGAAGAAACTGAACAGATCTCTTTTTACTGCAGGTTTCCAAGAGAGGGTCAAACCAAGCTTTGGAGAAAGAATAAGATTTAAAGTAGATACAAGACTGAAATTCTGATATTAGATCTGACTTGAATTCTAATATCCACAAATGAAAATTTACTAATACCTGAAAGTTTCCCTCCAAACGTGTGAGATCTCCCATAGATGTCCTCTAGGAATGGGGATGGGAGATCAGACAGAATGGGCTTAAAAGGTTGTAGTGAGAAAAAGATAAAGTTGTAGATGCAGCCTTTTCAACAAATTGGTTATAGATGACCTTTTACAAGTCACATCTGAGACAAGAATGATAATAATGATGATGATAATAAAGCTCGCATTTTTTATGTGCCAGGCATGTCCTAAACACTTCTTATATATTATCACATTTAATCTTCCCAGCAAATCGATGAGTTCATCATTCTCCTTTTACTGATGCGATAATAAGTAACTTGCCCCAAGTCAGGAAGTAGGAGACTCCAAAATCCAGGCTTTTAGTCACTGTGCCCTACAGCCTCCTAGAGTCATTGGTCAGATGAGATCTGTGACAGCCCTTTGTAAACTGTAAAGTGCTGTCACAGACACCAGCGATTGCTTATGTTCACTGCCAGGCTGCAAGGCAGAGGAGCAAATACAAGGGGCCCAGTGAGTATGATTGGTATCATCTAATGTGTATTTCACAGTTTCAGGGCACACCAGTCATTACAAACAACAGGCAAAGACACGGCAAACAACTTCTTTCCCTTCCCTCCCCCAAATCTTGAAATTCGCAATCCTGGCACATTTTGTTTTCTTATTTAGAAGAATGAAAATGAAGGGGCCTAAAGAGTGTGTGCTTACCTCTGCCCACATATAAGCAAAGTTGTTTTCCAAAGCCCATGTGCATGGGATGGCAAGAGCAGGCAGTGTGGCAGAAAAAAGGTGTTTTAGAGTCATAGAGACCATGGAATTAGGCGAGTACTGCCCCAGGGAACAGGAGAGCTGGCCTTTGACCTCTGCTCCTAGTCCCATTACCTTAGGTAAGTCACATAATTTCTGTGTTCATTGTCTACTTTCTGAAATGAGCATAATAATACCTTTCCTGCCTGGAGGTCTGGGGTAGACCAGATGATTCTGCTCCAGTAGTTGTAATTCTCAGCCCCATTTTTGCAATATACCAGCCTGTCTTTATCTTGATAGAGCACAATTCAAAAATAATGAGTATGTTATTAAAACACTAATAATACATCATGGAGCTATTTTTGAGAAGTGCTGAAATGATGATAAATCAAGTAGATGATAACAGGTTGTGCACCTCCCACAAGGCTGGGAGTCACTGTGCACGCGACAGCACAGCTGCCTCCATCCCTTCCTCCTGGTGGTCAGTGCTTCTTTCTCCCACAATGCTCCTCTCCCCTGTTAGGGGGATGCTGGATGGTCATCAGGAATGAGTCAGTGGACTTGGTTGACCTCTGCTTTCCCCTGTGCCTTCCTCTGTGGCTCTAGTGACTCATTTTTGGAGGCTATCTGTGACCCAGGCTTGTTTGGCAGATGGCTAAACCTTATTCAAGTTAAGATTTTGCCAAGAAAACAACCTCAGTAGAAGGAAACTAAAGTTGCGTTCTACCCTCCACTTGAAAATAATTCCATCAACAGAAATTCCCTCTTTGGAGTCATCCTATACATACTTGCTTATTCATTCAAGGCATGTTTATCAAACATCAGCTATGTACAACAACTAGACCAAGTCCCTGGCTTCATGAAAATGTACTTTCCAAGAAGAGAGACAAACTATGTAATATTACACATACACACATATGTCAAAGGGTGACAAACGCTATGAAGAAAAACAAAGTAGGTAAGGGGGATGAGATGTTATGGGGTGGAGATGGGGAGTTGTTAATTAATATAGGGAGGTTAGGAAAGCTCTCTTAATAAGGTGACATTTAAGCAGACACCTGAGGAAGTGAGGGAATGGACATATGGATATCTGGGGGAAAAGCATTCCAGGAAGAGGGAACAACAGGTGCAAAAGCCCTGAGGCAGGAATCTGCTTATCATATTTGAGGAACAACTGGGAGTCTACATATTCTACATAAGCCTGTATAATAGTTTTCTCTTCACAATGACTATCACATGCTGATTTAGAGCCACATGATAAATAAATCTCGATAAATCTTGGTGACCATTTGGAAACAAAGAAGTACTTGCTGCAACTAGCTAAATTCTCTTTGAACTTAGGGGGAAAAAAAAGCAGTAGAATTGATAGGAATTGGTGACTGACTGAATGTGAGAGATAACAGAGAGGGATAAGTCAGTGATGACTCCCAGGCTTCTGGCTTGGATGACGGGGAATATGGTGATATCATTGACCAAGATACAGAATAAAAGAAGAGGCATAGAGTATTGCTTCTATATTTGGATTTACTTTTATTTTTATTCCTTTTTTGGAGGGGGGACGGGAGGAAGGATAGGAAGGACAGGTCTTGTAAGAGAAGAGAGGATGTTAAGTTCAGTTTGTTAAGTGCCTAACAGACACCTAATCAGAGATGTCCATTATGGCAGTAGCTGTATGGGTCTAATGCATGGGAAAGAAATTAGTTTTTGATATATTGATATTAAAGCTGTAGGACTGAATACCTGCTCTCCCAGAGTAGGTGTATAAAAGTGAGAAGAAAAGAGGGCTAAGGGCAGAATTTGAACACCAATATTTAAGAGATGAGAAGAGGGAGAGAAGGATGAGAATAGACGGCCAAAAAGGGTAAGGCAAAATCCAGCTTAAGGGCCATCGTGGGAGTGCAAGGAAGAACGGTTTCAGTGATGGCTGATGGCGCTGAGATCAAACAAGACATAATGTCACAAGACAGGCAGCAAAGACGTGCTGAGCCCCGATTGCGTGCCAGGCATTGTGCTAGCAGCAGGAAACACAGCAGTTTGTAAAACTGGCCAGGTCTCTTCCCACACAGAGCCTTGTTAGATTTACAACTAGGGGGTTCCTCGTGACCTCGACAAAGACTCTTTTAGTGAAAGTCAATCTCATTGAGTTACTAGGAATGAATGGGAGGTAAGGAAGTAAAAGTCACTCTTGGGGCTGACCCCGTGGCCGAGTGGTTAAGTTCGCGCGCTCCGCTGCAGGCGGCCCAGTGTTTCATTGGTTCCAATCCTGGGCGCGGACATGGCACTGCTCATCAAACCACGCTGAGGCAGCGTCCCACATGCCACAACTAGAAGGACACACAACGAAGAATATACAACTATGTACCGGGGAGCTTTGGGGAGAAGAAGGAAAAAATAAAATCTTTAAAAAAAAAAAAAAAGTCACTCAAAAACTATGCTTTCAAGTAGGCTGATTGCAGAGAAGAGGAGGGAAATGGAATGACAGGGTGGAACACACAGGAAGGAGGGCTTTTCTTTCTTTAAAGTATGCAAGACTTGGTATATGTCTATGCAGAGGAGAAGGAATTAGCAGAGAAAATGGACCTGAAGATACCCAGAAATAACACCCTTTCCCGTGCTCTGAATCTTATCCAAATCAAAAGGTCAGACTCACACACAAATTCAGGGAAGTCCCTGATTCCAGTTGGCAAACATGGGCAGCAGAACTTTGTGGGGAAAAACACTGCTGAGTCGGGGGGAGGGGCGGGGGGGGGGTCAGACTATGTGGGCTTGAATTCCAGATCTACCACCTACTAGCCATGTGACCTTAACATCTCCGTGCCTCAGTTTCCTCTTCTTTGCGCAGGTATGATAATAGTACCTACCTCAAAGATTATTATGAGGATTATGTTTGCATATTACTAAGAGGCTGGCACCAAGTAAGTACTGTGTAAGTGCTCAGAAAGTAAGACCTAGAAACAGATGCACAATATGCACACACACCCACATGTGCACATGCAGTGGAAGGAGTTAGCTGAGAGAAAAACAAGAGGGGAAGACACTTGGTAGATGGGAGGGGGGATAGGAAGTGGGTGAGTATACCGGAGAGAGACACCTTTCCCCTTCCAAAGTCGCTCAGGGCTCAGCTCAGACCCCCATCCTCTCTGAAGCCTCTCTTGAGTACATCTTCCCAGAATCACTCATTCTAGAGGAAGTGTCCATCATGTAGCACACTTGTAAGCCGAACCTCTCATGCAATGCACATTCATTGACTAACTCCTTGAACTGTGCATTATTTGTGGAGCAACTTCTCTCATCCTGGCATTGCTCTACAAGTGTGGATAAGACACCAGAGCTTCCCTTGACAAGGTTGCTGGTCCAAAAAGCCTTGGGTCTTCTCTTCTACTGTCTGCTATGTCTTGTGTGGTCATTGAATCACTTGGAGAACTGAAGTGGCATTATTTCTTCTTTGTGTCTCTCACAGCATCTGCTACCTAGTAGGAGCTCTGAATCTCTACAGAATGAAGGAATGAGTTTCTTCCCTTCAGTAGGTACACGAATGAGTAGGAGTCCACAGTGTCTCTCCTGGAAGATCAGTTAGCAAAGGATAAAGGAGCTGACATTTATTCATCACTTATTTTGTGCCAGGCACTGCTGACAGCACACAGCTCACTTAGAGCCAGTGGATGAGAAAGACTTTTCTATTTGTTTTGTTGGAAGGTGATGTCTAATGGCTTCACTTTTACGTTTTCAAATGTTTTCCATTTTGTATGGTTTGCTTTCTACGCTTCAAGTGTCTCACATGACTGCAAACAATTGTCACGCTTCATGTGCAGTCAGTCACTTTTGAATTTTGCCAGTGTTTGGCTGTTGCGTCTTTTGTTAAATAAATGCTCATTCTGTACCCTGTGTCTGGTTCTACAGGAGACAAGCATGCCTGTCCCGTTGGCCCCATGTGAGCCTCTCTCTCCCTCCACCTCGATGTTGTCTTTGTTCTGTGGAAGGCTGTCGAAGCCTGTCCCAGCAAGGTGCTCACTAATGAGGCCAGGGACATCAGCAGCTATGGGAAAACCCAGAGCAAAATGGGAAACACTGGACAGAAACTTTTTTTTCAGTTCTCCCAAAGGAAGTGGTGTGTTTGATTTACCTCTGAGCTGGGAAAAAAAATAAATAAATGGATCATAGGGTTTTTGTTAAGCATGATGGATAAAATATTTAAGGCAAGATGTTTATATATCAACACTTGGCCTTTTCTACTCCTCAAATGACTTCTAAGGAACAGTAGCCAAGTTGATTATCTGACGCTAGCTCATCAGGTCGTTCCACTTCCTGTGTCCTCCTACCCAGCAGCACAGAACAATTCTTAAGTTCAGGATTCATTTCTGCCTTCCAGGGACAATGTCCTTGTCACTGGAAAAGGAAAAAAGAGTCATGGCCTTCTGTGCTTGTAGGATTGAATGCAGGGGTGGGGAACATTCCTGGACCCTGGACCCTATGGAGTGAGAGAGGACTCCACTGGTTGAGTCATTTAGATGTTCTTGAGCAGATTAAAAACAAGGAACTCATTGTCCTACCCGCTCAGAAGGCTCAGCACCAGAGAACACAGGGAAGAAGACTCAAGGTTTTGGGATTGGAAGGAAGTTGAAACCTGGCTCCGCTTGGTTCTGGGAACTTATGACTCCCCAAAGAATTTAAACAGAGTATTCTCTTTATTGACAGGCGAGAGTTATATTTATCTGAATTTGTAGTATTCAACTGTTCTTTGGCGGCACTCAAACATATTTGCAACCTATATAAATCAGAGCTAAATTTTTACCAATCTGATGTCTATTAGCTTTACACCAGTGGTGCAGACCCTTCTCTTGGGCTCCTGGTCCACATAACTGGTGGATTTTTGGACATGTTGACAAGAGTGGTCTCCTTATCCCACTAATTCTGAGCCTCTAAAATCCAATCCCTATCTTCACTTTCAAAGTGTTCCTCCTCTATTGACGCTAATAGCATCACCATCCTCATGACCAGCTGTCCCTCAAACCTTAGAAGCATTTTGAATCTCCCTCCTTCCTTGACCCCCGTCATTTATGACCAGTTGTTAAGTTCAGCAGATTTTGCTTCCAAGGTAATTAATGCATGGATCCCCTCCTCTCCACCCCCACTGCCTCTACCTGCCCCTGGCCCTCCTTCTCTCTCCCGTGGTGTTGTCAAATGAATCTGACCTTTAGTATTAGGCTTAACACCTGGCTCTGTAACTTTCTGGCCATGGGACCTTTGGCAAGGCTCAATTTCCCCATCTTTAACTATAGGCGATAAAATGAGAGAATTTACATAAAATGCCATGCACAGCGTCTGGCCCTTAGTAGAAGCCCAGTTAGCAACAGTTCTGTTCTCTTCCTCCTTGCTGATCCACCCCCCAGAGTCCTTCCTTCCAGGATTTCTCTGCTCGAATCCATTCATGTTCTGCTGCCGGATTAATTCTTCTGAAGCAAAACTCACTCTCTTGCCTCTGTGCTCGAAACCTTGAATGGCTTCCCACTGGCTGTCAGAGTAAAGACCCCATGGAAGGCCTAGGTTTAGGCCCTTCAAATCTGACCCTCATTACCTGCACAATCTCTCTTCTCTCTCTCTCTTCCACATTCCCCCTGCTGTGGCCACCTGATGGCTTACCCTTCCCAGAGAATGCTCTCTTTCCTCCTAGTCCCTTACCTTTACTCACGCTGGAGACAAGGCACATGCTCCATCTCTATGTGCCCAGTTCTGACCCATCCAGCTCAGCTCCACCCTTGAACCTTCAGAATGTCTTCCTAATACTCAGGTGGAAGATACGCTTGCCTTCTTTATAAATAATAAATTTAACTTGATTTATGGCAAAACCCAAAATAAATAATAACCCAACTTTTCGCATTCTGCAAGGATCATTTAATTGTCAAAGTTAAGTAATGTTTATGTTGAGGACATGTCTTTACTAGGTAGATAAATATAAATTTACAGTAGCTTAGTGTATTTGTGGAGGTGTGGGGATAGATAGAGATAAAAGATAGACATTAGCTTTCTATATTAAAATTTCCGTATTTCAATATAGGAAATTAATTTGAGGAATAAAAGTCATTTGCAAATATTCTCCAGTGAGGTATTAATTTCCAAATTAATAAGCTGACCAAACATATCCTTCTGAGTAAGAAGTGTATGGCAGACATTAAAAATCCTACTGTGAAAACTGAAACAACCTAAACTATTCTAATAATTGGGAAATAGTTAAATAAATTATGGCATACTCACATTATGGGTTATTATGCAGCTATAAAAATGATGTTTTTAGAGAAATTAAAAGATGTTGAAAAAAGCAAGATATGAAATTGTATATCCTGCCTGCTTCCAGATATGTAATAATAATGGTTATAAACGCTAATGATAATAGGCAAGAAAAAAAAGACCAAAAGAAAACATACCAAAAGGTTAATAGCGAGGGAAAAAGATTATGGATGATTTCTATATTCTGCTTTACCCTTTTCTGTGGTTTCCAAATTCTCAATAATAAGCATGTGCTGCTTTTACGATCAAAGAGGAAAATATTCAAAGCATGACTTAAGGACAAACACAGCCACAATCAAATGTCCATGAGCTGAGACGAGGCGTCTAGGGATGGGGGAAGCTAAGCAGCTCTTTCCAGCACTCGCTCGCCAGAAGTTGCCCGTCTGTGGAGGCATTTGGTTTCCACAGCCCAGTCACAAAGAAGGCTTCCTCGTCAGCAGCCTCGGAACCAAACTCTGTGAGCAGCTGTGCGCTGAATACCCTCAGGACTCGACTTCTAGTGAAGATGAGCCGAGAATGCTGGGGAAAAGGAACCAAGATCTTGCAAAAGAACCGAGTATTTTCTTCCCTATAGCATCTCTGTCTGTGATTGACAACGCTTTCTGGTAGAAGTCTTTGTTTTGTTTATTTAGTTTTTCAAATTCTTAAGACTATTATGCCATCTGAGCACTAGGCAGTCTTTGAGTACGCCCCTTTCAAGAATCGGAACATACACAGGAATCTCTGAAACGTCAGTGCGACTTGAAACAATTACAAATTTCTGGACACACTGTGATTGGGGCAGGGAAAGCGCTGTGATATGAAATCAGTTTTCTATAGACAGTAGAAATAAGAAATGCACATATGGCCTGAAGAGTGTATCAGCTGTGACGTCCTGAATGTCAGACAGAGGATGGGGGCAGCAAAAATTGCTTTGATTTTGACACCGTGCTTGGCACATAGAAAGTGCTCGAGAAATATTCTTAGTCAACTGACATGAAAGATCATAATGACACGGCAATAGAACACTATCATCTGTGCTTCTCTGTGTCACTGTGAGCATTCCTCTGAAGATCTAAAGAGCAAGAGTCTACCAATCACAGTGAAGCTTTTTAATCAAGACTAAACATCTTGAATCTTGAGAACCAGAAGAGTCTGGAGTCAGACTGCTTGGGTTTCAGCGTTGGCTCTTGTCAGCCATGTGCCTTTGGTCATCTCTAAGCCTCAGTTTCCCCATCTGTAAAATGGAGTTAGTAACAGTGTCCCCCTCGGGACGTGAGGGTTCGAGGGCATCATGCATGACGCTTACGAGGTGCTCCACGAAGGGCAGCTATTTGGGGAACTGGGCACTGGGTGAGCTTGACTCCGAGTTCCACTGAACACTCTACATTGCTGGCAAAGTGATTTCTTTCCATTTCCTTCTCTGAATCTGTCCAAATACTCTTTAGCAAATGGCTTAAGATCAAATAAAACCCAACAATTTCCAGAATCTAAATGCATGAGTTGAGTGATAGGTTTTTGGTTAATAAACAGCATGGATTTTGTCATCAACTACCTCATGCTGCTGCAGATCTCTTGGGCCCATGATTCAAAAGCAGAAACATAAGACACAATCTGGCTTCTTCTGCACTTGCCTTGATTCTAAAGCCCGGGGCACGTTTAGAGCAGGTTGTTAGACAATTTATATTTGAATGAGGCGGATACAGAGCATCCGAAACTTGGCCACATCATGTACCTAGTGCCCGCACTCCGCCACTCTCGTCCTCAGGGTCTGACACTGTGCCTTGCTCCATAATAACAACAGCAGTTATTTGGCACTTACCACATGCTGAATAAAGCACTGTTCTAAGGATTTCGCATTTATTAACTCATTTTATGGTCACAACAATATTATGCTTTGGAGCTGACTCAGAGGGACACCCTGCCCAATGGGGTCATTTCTTATGGAAAATGACAAGCTGACCCAATCAGACCCTCTTTGGGCATAAGAAATGTGAGGGGTGTACAGAAGGACGGGGCACTCAAGCTCAGCCTGAAATCCTAATAACACCGAGGCACCATTTCCACAGAGTCCAGTCTTGGAAGCCCCGGGACCCAGGGACATGGCTTCCCTCCATACCTCATTGTGTCTTTGCTGCAAAAACTGTCGCCAATGACAATCCGGACCTGCGTCCTCCTGGCAGCCTGAAAGAAACTCACCACTAAAACTCCCAGAGCCAAGAGATGCTAGAGTCCTTAAGTCCAGCAGCTCATTGAGCTATTTGTAAGAGGAATGTGGGCCACTTTAAATCAAACTCAGTTAGTGAGTTTGCACTGACTGTTTTATTCGGCGCTGAGCGCTGTGCCTCCCACGTAGGCTCCATAAACGAGCCGGACGAACAGGTGAGCTGTCGGCGTTAGACTTTTAAATTGAATACACCATACACGATAATTTTGTGAACAGCTCCACTTATACATAACACATTCTTACATCCCAAAGCTAAGAGAATGACTTTGAATGAGTAATTGGAGCTTTCGAAAAAGTTATTTTCATATTTTTGTTTTCCCCCAAATGTTCATTTTGTGCTTTAAAAATGTTTTCATGGTGGTTCCCTGCCCCCCTTTATAAACTGTGTTTATATATAACATAAAATTGACCATTTTAACCGTTTTTAAGAGTACAGTTGGGCGGCATTAAGTACATTCACATTGTCGCACAACCATCGCCACCATCCACCTCCAGAACTTTTTCATCTCCCCACCTGCAACTCTGCACCCATTAAACACAAACTCCCCATTCTCCCTCCCTCCAGCCCCTGGAACTCACCTTCTACTTTCTGTCTCTATGAATTTGATGACTCTAGGAAACTCGTATATGTGGAATCATACAGTATTTGTCCTTTTGTGTCTGACTTATTTTACTTAGCATAATGTTTTCACGGTTCATCCACAAGGTAGCACACACTAAGACTTCATGCCTTTTTAAAAAACTGTGGCAAAATACTCATAACATAAACTTTACCATCTTAACCATTTTCAAGGGTATAGCTCAGTGGCCGTGGTGGTTTATTTTTAGAATATAGTTGTAGCAGCATCAACAGTAGATTGCACGGTAGGGCCCTCCTAACCTTTCAGAGTTCTTTCAGAGCTGGTGTCAGGAAAGACGTCTGGAGGTCGGGATGAGTACCTGGCTCTGCTGAGGACTTTAGAAGTCGCTGTCAGCTCCTGAGCCTGCTATTTCTATCTCTGGTGCCTGGTCCCAGGCCAGAGTGTGTGGGGGCATTATTAAAACCCACACACCCCTGGGTTTTAAAAAAAGAAAACTTGAAATCAACAATCCAAAGAGACTTATGCACCCCTATGTTCATCGCAGCATTATTCACAATAGCCAAGACATGGAAGCAACCCACGAGCCCATCAATGGACAAATGGATAAAGAAGATGTGGTGTATATATACAATGGAATACTACTCAGCCATAAAAAAGACAAAATCGTCCCATTTGCAACAAAATGGATGGACCCTGAGGGAATTATGTGAAATGAAATAAGCCAGACAGAGAAAGACAAACACGGCTTGATTTCACTCATATGTGATGATAAATACACGGATAAAGAGAACAGATCAGTGGTTACCAGAGGGGAAGGCAGCAGGGGAGGGTGAAAGGCATAAAGGGGCCCACATATATGGTGATGGATAAAAGCTAAACTATTGGTGGTGAGCACGACACAGTCTATACAGAAACTGATAAAAATAATGTAGATCTGAAGTTTCACAATGTTACAAATGTTTCATTATGATCTCAATAAAATAATTGGAAAGGAAAACTCCCAAGGACACATTCCCAAGGGAAGTCGTGAGAGTGACAACAGAAAGAGCTGGGGACCTGACTTGGGAAGGCACCTGCTAAGGGGGTTTCGTTCGGCAGAATTTGCTGCATCTCCCTTAGCAAAGCGGTGCTCCTGGAGCCATCAGCTGCGGCAGAGGGGGGGCTCACTTTGCAGACCCAGCGCACGCTGCAGACGACGGAAGCCACCATTCAGAGCAAAGTGCTCCGAATAGAAATGTGTGTCCCCTCTCACATCGAGGAGAAAGCAGGAAGTTTTCCAGGAAGGACGCCCATGGGGACGTTTGGGATAAGAAGGAAGCAGCAGAGCAAGGATGCACAAGACCTGCCGAGTGTGGAGGAGGCACGTGGCCCATGTCCTGCCGGCTGCTGGGCCCAGGACGGAGCAAGGACAAAGGGGCAGCCCCGTGGCACACGTATCCCCAGGGCTCAGAAGAGGAGAGAGGCCACAACTCAAACCCCAAGTGAGAGAGGGTAAGTTTGAAGGGAGTCGAGAGCTTGAATCCCGCCTTGTGTTAATTAACAGCACTGAGGTTTGCCCATGAACTCCCAGCGGGGGTGATCATCTGCCTGAGAGTGAGGCCCTGTTGCCTGGTGGAATCTCAAGTGATGAGCCATGAAATTACTTCTAAAAAAAAAAGACAAAGACAGTCAAAAAGGACAAACACTTACATTTGTGTACTGGAGAGACTCTTGTTCTCTTTCTTGAAGAAAATAGGCTAATTGCAGAGACCAGAGATGAAACAGAAATATCCAACCATACCCTGTCTCCTAAGAAAGCAGAGAATGCTAACTAAAAGAAATTAATAAGAATACCAAACCTGTGTAAAGCATTCACAATGTACCCGGAGGCATTTTACTTACACTATCCCGTATAATCTTCACAATAACCCACTATCATCCTCATTTCACAGATGAGGAAACAGCACAGAGAGGTTAAGTAACTTGTCCAAAGTCACACAGCAAAATGGAATCAAAACAAACATTCCATCTTCCTTTCTGAGACACTCAATAGCTATCTTACGACTTTTTAAAAAATGACCCCAAAATGGAGTTAACAAGGGTCCCAGATAAAATGCAGCTGAGAAGAGTTTGTCTCCCCTCTTCCTTCCAGATGTCTGCAGTGGCTTTGTCTCTTCTCTCTCCTGGGCTCTTTGTCATCTCTCATGGCAGTGACATGTGGTGGCCCAATTCCAGCTTGGGAGTCTCTGCATCTTTCTCCAGTGCACATCTGACCTTGCTGTTGTTCCACAGCTTGAAATCCTTCAGCGGCTCCCGCTGCCTTCAGAATGAGATCCCAGCTCTTCCATGTGCTGTGCGAGGCCTCCATGACGTGGCTCCTGCTCTGCTCTCCACCTCTCTCTCACCCTCCTCCGGCCCCCTGCCCACGAATGAGCCTTTCACACCAGTCACGCTAATCAACCAGGAACCCCCCAACTCGTCCTGGCTCTCCAGCCTCCGGCCCTCCTATCCCTGTGCCTTTTTGGCCCCTCCTCCTTGGGCATCAAAACGCCTCCCCTTTCTGCCTGCATAAAGCCTCCTGGACCTTCTGGGCCCACCCAGGGCCACCTCCTCTGCAAAGCCGCCTGTCCTCAGTCAAACTGAGTTGGCTTTTCTCTGCTCCCTGAACCCCCCAAACTTACGTCTGCTATAGCTCTTCCCACTCTGCACGGTGATGGCATCTTTCCTCTGCCCACCCTCCCCCAACAAGACTCACTCGTTCATCCATCCACCCACTCTCTCAATTATGTGAGCTCCAGCAAGGGCAGGAACCACGACCACCTCTGGTTTAATCGCTGCATCTCCAGCCTTGAATCCAGTGGTTTTCTAGGTGTGGTCCCTGGAGCCAGCCTCGCCAACCTGGGAACTTGTTAGAAATGCAAATTCTTGGGCCTCTCTCCAGACCTACTGAATGGAAACTCCAGTGAGAGAGCTCAGCAGCATCTGTTTAACAAGCTACCCAGTTTGGGGACCACTGCTCTAATACAACGCTGGGCACAGCAAATTCAATGAATGTGGACTGAGTGGATACACAGCTATCACTAGAAACCAACCACCCCGGAGCCTCTGAAGACCTCAGGGTTGCTCCATCTTCCCCTGGGGAGGTAACCAGACTTTCTTTCTTAGCTTCCCTGTCTTGTCCAGAGATTGTGGGATCACTGTATTTTCGATTCTGTTCTAGCCCTGATGCAGCTGACAACTCACCAGGTGACCATGGGATAAATCAAATCAAAGGATCTTCAGATCATGTGGACTTCTGGAAATACAATGAACCTAAGTGAGAAAACTCAGGATGAGGCCAAGCCCTGGCTCTTACTGGGTGTCCTCTCTGGTCCTCCATTCCTCTTCGAATAAGGAGACCTGCCTACCTCATGGCTTTGGCATGAGCATCAAGTAAGAGAATCTATGCCAATGTGCTTCTTCAACTTGACAGCATCATAAAAATGTTCATTACTGCTGACAGAATGAGGTACGCTGGGCTGGATGAATGCCAAAGTGTTTTCAGCTCTAAAATACCATGATTTTGTGAAATCGAGATAAAATTCCATTGCAACGAACACAAAAAGAAGATGGGCTCCTCACAGAGGGTGGTGGGTCACGATGCAGTTTCGGCCAGCAGTCTGGGTTCTAGCCAACTCTGACGCTTTCAAGTGTGTGACGTGGAAAAGTGACTTACCGTCTTTGTACTGCAGTCTCCTTGTCTGTAACATGGGTCATTATTACCACGCACCTCCCAGGGGGGTTGGAATACATGTAAGATATTCAAAGTGTATTGTAAGCAGTCAATAAAGGTTGGGGACCCTTGTTACTAACGCCCTACTGCGGTTGTTAATGGTGCTCTTTTCGTTCCTGAGAGGAATAGCACAAAATAAGAGACCATCACGTAGCAAACAACCTACAAAAAATAATCTTAGTTAAGACAATCTTTCGATTACGTGACACCAGATTGCATACTTTTTGTGCTCCAGACTGTGGAGTGCTGCTTCTTTGACTTTGGTTTGTTTGGGTTTTATTTGGTTGGTTCAGACATCAAGCAAGGCAGCCTTTCAAGTCCTTCAAGTTGAACGTTGAATTCAGGGACCATCACAGCCAAGAAGTTCGCCCGTGCGTGCTAAACAGCACAGAAGTGTCCCACAGCTTACAGCAGCAGCAGCAAATCTTTTCTCTAAAGGGCCAGGTAGTAAATATCTCAGGCTTTGCAGGCCATAAAGTCTCTGTTGCCACTGCGACTTAACTCTGCCACCCTAGCACCATGGACGTTTAAACCAATAGGAGCGT
Source organism: Equus asinus (assembly GCF_041296235.1). Classification (NCBI taxonomy): domain Eukaryota; kingdom Metazoa; phylum Chordata; class Mammalia; order Perissodactyla; family Equidae; genus Equus; species Equus asinus. The sequence continues at coordinate 194,114,352 of NC_091790.1, read as the reverse complement.
CTGGATTGGGCCCGTGGGCCGTAGCACGTGGACCTCTGCCGTAGAGAACCAAGGGACTGGAGGGGAGAGAACCACGGCCCTCCTTTCCCCAGCCCCATTCAACACACTTCATTCTCTTGGCTAATTCATTATAGAGAAACTGTTTTATCTCTGGTTCATGCAGACTGGGAGTACGAGTTCTAGAAATGTATAAATTGTAGCAAAATCCCCCTTCAACTTCAGAATTTGAGTCATGCGGAGTGCATCACAGGATTTTTATCTTAACAAATGACATTTGAAGGAAAGTCCAGTATTATAAAACAAAACTGTTTCCACATCTGCCCACACAAACGACTTCTCTCTCATCCTAATTAGAACACGGTGCATTTTACAAGTGAAAATTTTAGTCTACTATGTACATTTCAATAATTTCTGTTTTTCTAGGAGTTAATCAAAGTTCTGGAAACATGCTCCTTTTGACCTAACATATATGTACAGTAACTGTGTAACAGCATCAGTGCAATGACAAATAATCTTAATAAACTTAGACAATGCTCTCCAAGTGCAGTGGGGTTGAATGAGTATTTGTTCTGTTGTGTGAGAAGTCCTGAGGATTACGAGTGTGGGAGGAGTCCTCATTTTTACATCCAGCTCTGCCATAATCTGGGTGAGAGAATTAGGGTCTTGGTCAAGTGCAGGGTCAAGAAAGAAGGCAGGGAACAGGGTAATGAGAGGAGAGAGATGGGAACTTCCCAAAGCTTAGGGCAGGGGCTTCCCAGGGTACAACGTGGAGAAGAGGCCAGAACGCAGAGAGGGAAACCAGAGCTGGGGACCTTGCTGAGACAGGAAGGACCAGAAATAACCCCTGCAAGCTGCCAGGAAGCAGACAAATCGGATTTCAGAGGGCATCACTCAGGCCCTGACATTCTGTAATGTAACATTTAACATACAATGTGCAGTGAACAGATGTGAGCCGGAAAACAACAGGGTGGAAAGAGGTGGGTGGCAATTTTTTCTGCCATTTGGACCCGAACAGCCCAGTTTCAGGAAAACAGATAAAAAAACAATAAATAATGCAGCACACCTCCTCTGCACCCAGTGGCAATGGGCTTCTATTTTAATGAGGACTGAATGCAACATAGTCATTTTGACACCCTGACACATCCATTAAGATGGAAATCTATCTGCCGAGCCTGTCACAGCTGCTCATGACACCAGGAAGCACAGTCTCCACTCCAAAGAGACCCAAAGGTTTCCACGGCCGTGAGAGAGGGAGCCCACTACCATTGTCACGGCGTGTGCCTCCTCCTTTACGATGGTCCCCAGGTCCCAGGAGGGTGGGGTCTGAAAGGTCAGGGGGAGTTGCCCTTGCCTCCTGGGCAGAGGAGTCCGCTTCCTCATGTCTGGGTTTTAGCTTGCGGGTTGGGTGGGGGGGAGGGGGAGGATAATGATATAATTAATCCTCACACTTGCATTAAAGCACTTTTATATAAATTAGTTCATTGGATCCTCAGCCTGTGAGATGGACAGGGAGTGTGTTTTTGTCATTCTACAGCTGGGGAAATGGGTCCCATGGTCAAGATCAGGCCAGGTCAGGTCAAGGTAAGTTGTACAGACAGAACATAGCCTTGTCTTTCTAGACTCTAGGAAGGGTCTCAGGATGGTGAGGTCCCTCCTGTGGCCCAGGGACACGTGGTCAATGGTGCTGCCTGAGTCTGGCCTGGTGTGGACACCAGGTGTCCGGCAACCCTTGGGTACGATGCTAGGAGCCTGAAGGCCTCAAGTCCTCCAGAGGTGTCTGTGCTCAAGTGCCCCAGTGGACCGGAAAGGGTCACAGAAACATGTTAGTTTCCATCATAAGGAATTAGCAGGAAGCAGCTGCCCTGGGCAGGTCACGTAGGAAAGCCTGTGGTGACTTGGGAGGGAGAAGAGAGGGCTTGAAAGGTCCAGAACAAAAGCACCACACATGCCACATGCTGCAGGGGAGGCTTCAGGGGGAGCTGCACCCGTAGCCTTGCTCTCGGGGTGTTGGACGTGGTCAGAGGGAGGCTCAGAGTGGTGGGCATGGCACCAGACCAGACCCTGAAGCCTGGGTCCTGGCCCCAGCTGTGTTGCTAAGCAGACACATAACCTTGGGAAAGACAGGAGCCCCAATTTCCTTATATGTAAAATGGGTATACTGAGTTGAATTGTGTCCCCCAAAAGATATGACCAAGTCCTAACCCCTGGTACCTGTGAATAGGACCTTATTTTGAAATAGGGTCTTCGCAAATGTAAGTAAGTTAAGGATCTCAAGAGGAAATCATCTCTCTGAGGGGGTCCTCAGAAGAGACAGGACAGAGAGATGTGACACACAGAGACACAGGGAAGAATGTCATGTGAAGGGCAAGGCAGAGATTGGAGTGATGCTGCCACAATCCAAGAGCGCCTGAAGCCACCAGAAGCTGGACGAGGCGAGGAAGCAGTCTCCCCTCGAGCCTGGGAGGGAGTGTGGCTTTGCCAACACCTTGATTTTGGACTTCTGGCCTCTGGAATTGTGAGACAATAAATTCCTGCTGTTCTGAGCCCCCTAGTCTGTACAAGAGCCCTAGCAAACTGTTACAATGTGGGTAAACACCTTATCCTGCCGGCCTCCTCAGGGGGCCATGAGCTCAGACGATGTATTGCTGCTCAAGGGTCCAAGTGACGAAGGGGACGCATCTTCTGGGAGAACTTTTGGTCCTCCTTCTGGAGAAACTCTTGTCTGCAATAACTACCTGTGAGCTCCTCCTTCCTCAGGGATAGGGGGCTGCCAGGCCGGAGGGTTTTCTGTAACAGTAGACAAGCTAACAACATTGAGGGCTGACTCTGCTTCACACAGTGATCTAAAGATTTGGTGTTGATGATGTCACTTAGGGCTTTCAGGACCACGGAGGTAGGTCCCATTATCATTCCCGTTTTACAACTGAGAAAACAGGCACGGAAAGTGAGCACCTGGCCCAAGATCACAGTTAGAAGTGTCAGAGGCAAGATCAACCCGTGAGAGTCTGAGCTCCTCCCCGTCACAGGAGGGTGGATAACAACCAGGCCCCTCCCTGTGGGGCTGGACCCCTCGAAATGGGCAGGGGGAAGCTCTGACACTTTTACTAAATTCTGCTACAAGCATCTTTGACGCGGTATCAGATTAAATCATAAAACAGCCCTATTGTGTCCATTTACAGAAAAAAAAACTGATGGTCATGGAAGGTAAAGTCACTTTCCAGGATCACATGGCATCGAAGCAGCAGAGAGAAGGTCCAACCAGGTGACCCTGGCATCAAACCCATGTTCTTTCCACCATAACACATGGCCGTCCCACCAGAACCACTGTCCTGCCTGCCTCCGCAGGGAACCCCCAGGAAGACCAGGGGCAGAAGAGTTTTTTCACTGCCTCTTGCTTCGGCCTTGAACAGCCCTGTGGGCTTGTCTCTGGGGTCTCAGCGCACAGCCCAGGGAGGCATAAAATAGTGAGTGAGTGGGGAATCTCTGCTTGAGTCAAAGTGATTGCCGACTCCTGCTCCGGGCTCATTTTGCATGAGTCTCTTCTGCTTACAAAGGGCAGGAGAGGCCCTGCACGCTTAAGGGACTCTTCTCTGAGCAACAGCCACGCTGCAGCAGGTTCCCCAGTGACTGTGGTGTGGCTTCCAGCGGCAGCAGGACATGGCCGCCGGACCGGGTGTGTGGGGGGCGGACACATCCTCCCTGGAGATGGAGCAGGTCTGAGGGGGGCTTGTTGACAGGTCAGGCGTCACCTCCTTCAGGGAACTGTCTCCAGAAGCTGGTCTGGCTTCTCTGCATATTGGTGCTGGGGCTGCTAGGTCTCTCCCTCTTTTCACACCATCATCTAAGTCTGAGGCCAGCTATGCTCAGGCCAGATACGCTTTCCACTCATCATTCAACAAATATGCAGTCAGAGCATATTTTGTCCCAAGCCCATTGAGAGGCCCTGTGGGGGCGCACAGGGGAACAGGCTTTGCCACTGCCTTCAAGGTGTCCCCGTGGGCAAGGTGGCATGTAAGGAGCCTCAACAATGTATAAGATCAACTGTGTCAAGGGCAATAATCCATGCTGGAGTGTCAGAGGAGGAAGTGATCTGTTCTACCTGGGGTAGAGTGAGGGAAGGCTTCATGGAGGAGGTGACTTGGACACGCTTTGAGAGGTGAGAGTTCAAGTGCTATAAATGCCTGGTGGCCCCTCCTGTCTAAGTGAGATAGGCAGGAAATGCAGGTGTTTGGGGAAAGCATGTGGTCCACTTCAGCTGAAGGTGAGGGTGTATGAGAGCTGGAGGGCAGGGTACAGTTGACCTTGAACAAGAGAGGGATCAAGGACGCATGGTGAATACACCTCCACAATTGGTGGGGTTCGTGCATATGTTCGTTTCCTGTCTCTCTGTCTTCCTTATCTTAGCTAAGGCCCCTCCTCTTCCCCTCCTTCTCCATCAGGATAGCTCTCTCCCAAAAGGTCTCAGCAGTGTACGCCCCAGCACTGAACTTGCCATCAGTAGACCTGGGTTCCAGTTGCAACTCCACCACTGATTAGCTTTTTAGCTGGGTGACCTTGTGCAACCCTCTACCCCTTTGGGTGTCTTTCCTCATCTGCAGTGGGAGAGGATCATCTAGGATCTTTCCAGCTCTAAGTGCTGTAATTAGGAACTGAATGCATTTAACGGAGTAAAGATGAGGACCACACAGACCAAAGTATGGTCTCCCTCAAGGCTTCAGGGCTCCCCAACCTAGACGAGCCCTGTCCCCGAGATGGGCTGGTCTTTCTTTGACCCAGAGGAACCACACTGCCCTTCGTCTCCTCTCCCCTAGTCTCACAGTCACTCCCCACATCACTTTGCTGGGCTACAGGGTCACAGGGATGGAAAGGATGCAGGTGGAGGGATTTCTGGATCCAGGCACACATGTCAGGATCCTTCTCTCCTTAACGAGGAAATATTTGACTTAAAAAAAGTAGTTCAACTTCTTAAAGCAAAGAAGGGGAGCTTACATAATGCCACACATTTCAGAATAGCAAACACACAGGGTTTTGAAACACTCACACATTTAAAAATTTTTTTGGGCTTAAAAAAGAGTTATTGGCTGGGTGTCAGCTCTAATCTGGGCTGGGCTCAGCTAGGTGGTTCTGCTGTTCTCGTTTGTGGCTGTGGCCAGCTGGGCTGTGGCTCTGCTCCCCATGTCTCTCTTCTTCTTCTAGGAACCAGCAGGCCAGCCCACACATGCCCCCCTCCCTTTTATTGTGGTAACATGTACACAACATAAAACTTAGCATTTTAACCATTTTTAAGCGCACAGTTCCGTGGCATTAAGTACATTTGTATTATTGTGCTACCATCACAACTATCCATCTTCAGAACTTTTCATCATCCCAAACAGAAACTCTGTACCCATTAAGCAATTGCTTCTGATTCGCCCTCCCCGATCCCCTTGGTAGCCACTATTCTACTTTCTGTCTCTATGAATTTGACTATTCGAGGTACCGCCTACAGGTGGGATCACACAATGTTTATCCTCTTGCGTCTGGCTTGTTTCACTTGGCATAATGTTTCCAAGGTTCATCCATGTTGTAGCATGTATCAGAATTTTACTTACATGTGCTTAAAGTTAGTTTTTAAAGCTGACTATAAAGACAGCTGAACCATGGCCCTGATGATTCAGGTTATAAGCATCCGGTTGTCCTGCCTACGTCTGTGCTGTCTGGTACAGTTGCCATGAGCCAGAGGTAGCCACTAAGCGCTTGAACATGACTAGTCCAAACGGAGATGTGCTATAAAGTACAAAGAAAAGAGTGCAAATTATCTAATGTTTTTAATTCTGATTACATGTTGAAATGATATTTTGGATATACTGAGTTAAATAAAATATATAATTAAAATTAATTTGACTTGTTTGGTTTTAGACCTTTTTTCAATGTGCTACTAGAAAATGAAAAATTACAGATGTGGTTCGTGTTATATTTCTATTGGACAACGCTGGCCTACACAATACCCTGGGTGGGACACTTGCATGAGAATTTTGGCCAGTCTTCAAATAGCCACAAGCCTAGGGCAAATGCAATTTGTACCAGCCACACAGAAAAGAATGCCCATGTTCCTACTGCTCCTTTTGGGGCCTACCTCCATGTGACCACATTCAACAGCACTGACAGACTTCTGCCAAAGGTAGGAGGTTCCTCTGCATGTGGGTTAAACAAAAAGCAAAGGAAACTAAATTTCCTTGTCTCTCGCTTCTACTCCTCCTCTGCTTATAATCGAGAGCCCTCCCAGATTTGCTGTTGTTGTCAACACTCAGGCCTCCCCTTGGCACAGCTAAGCGCCTGTAATAACAGGTTGGCTGGATCTGGGATAATTGCAGACCCAAACTAGCCAAGGTTGTGACAGTTCTCCTCGAGTCTATCCATCTAGCTCACTCCACATCTGTCCACCTGTCTCCGGGCAACTGCTCATAAATTTACTTTCCTCCCACTTTTTCATACCTCCTGCCCTCTTCTTGCTCGGTTTTGTCTTCGCGCAGGAGCGCTGATATGCTTGATGCTAGGCTGTCGGGGGCATGGCTCTGTGCAGGCACGGAGCACAGCATTGATCTCTACCACGATGCAGCTCCCAACATGACAGCAGAAATGTCAGCAGTAACGACAGGAACAGGGAGAGAAGAAAGGAATCACTGAAGAGCCCCACTCCCAGCTCTGCAGAACATGCAAAGAAGGGAACTCACATCCTCGCATGCAGACAGGCAGACTCCCACGCACCAGACAAGGGGAAAGCCGGGTTAGCCAAACCCTTGGCATTCTGGAGCTTCCTTGGGAAGCCTTCTTGCCCTTCTGTGCCAGAAAGGATTTTTCTCTCCCCAGAACTTTAGTAAATCTATTGTTTGAGCCACTCCTCTTTTTAATCCCTCCTTATAGCACCTGTTAGGGAAGTCCTGAGCGCGGGACTAAGCCTTCACTTCCTTGTGACCACCATGGCACAGCAGAATACCTTGCACGTTGAAGACGCTCACTAAGTGTTTGCTGTTCTTAAAGAAGAAAAAAAAAAGGAGCAAAACCACTACAAGGATATTCCTAAGCCCACTTTTCCTGGTGCTAGAAAAAAATTGTCCAAGATTTGGAAATGGAGCAAAGGATTACTGTGGGTCCTTTTACTGTACTGCTGGGAGGGTCTTGCTGGTGGCCTGGAGTTGTCCGATTCCTTAGGGGTCTGCACCTTGGTTTGCTTTGCTATTTACTACCGATGAGGATGTTTACAACTCTGTCAGGGGAGATGTTAACTGTCAGAAAACTGAGAGCAAAGCAAATGATTCTATCCAACGGTAATGCAAATGAATATTGTCCTGTAGAGACACAAATGATTTCTGGCCTGGAGAAAAGACAAGCCCAGTGCTGACTGTTTATTGCCCTGCGGCCCATGAGCCAGTTTTCTATCTAACCTAGCAATCTTATTTCTTATTCTGTATATTTTAAATGCCTCTCCCTATGGAATATACAAACTCCTGTTCTTTAATAGCCTTTGAAACAGCTTTATCATTTTACTGGTTCCCTCATTAATTAATGAATTGAATAAATCTTTGAAATGTTCATTCTATTTTGTAGGAGAGTCATGTCTTTAACTTTTTGAAAATTCTTCTTTGGCACTGGATGGAACTGGGAGTGGTGGGCTCCCAGCCTCTAGCTACCCTAGATCACCAGTTAGCCATTTGAGACTTGGATCATGAGGGTCACTGGCTCACACTCTTGTTCCGCCTAATAGTGCTTCTAGGAGGTCTTTCAGGAAGAAGAGGTTCTCAGGTCATTGGAGAAGGTTTTAGAGAGTCAGAGAGAAGAAAAATATGACATTGGGACAACTGGTCACCATCTCAGCTGAAGGCAGAGAGGACAGGACAGAGGCAATGACATGACACATCACGTCCTTCAACATTCCATGTTTCCTTGCTGTCTCACCAGTGACTCCTTGTACCTAGAATACCTTCCTTGCCCTACTCATACCTCAAAGTCCAGCTCAAAGGCTACTTTCTCCTGAAGCCCTCCTTGACCACCCCGCAACCTCCAGGAAGAGCTGGCTGCAGCTTTCTTTGCGAGAGTGTTAGGGAGGCCCTCGCTCTAGAAGAGAACTTAGACATCTTTCCTCAGAATTGCATGAAAGATTTACCTCCAGCTCCCTTAAACACAAGTATGGGCAAGAGACACTATTCTGGGAATGGGTGGGTGTTTTCCTAGCCTGGAACAAAGAAGAGGAGAAAGAAGGTTCTAGGAAAGATGAAACAGTCTTGGAAAAGGAAGCGCAAAACTGATCCAAGCTAAGGAGACACATTCATCTCAGGGCCCAAGTGGAAGCAGTGGGATAAGGCAGAAAAACGCGGGTGTGTTTGAGAGAAGAAGCCAGAGGTGAGGGCTTCTTGGAGCTCAGCATGGAGTGAACTGAAGAAAGGAGCAGTAAAGGATATAGAAACTTCTCTTTACTTCTGAAACTCAGTTAATTTGTACATATCTTTGGTCTTTCATCTGGTGAATAGATTCAGGAAAGATAAAAAATATAAGCAGTGAACTCTACCAAGGTTGGTCCAAAACTTTAGAACTCCCAGTGTTACAGGGTGGCCTGCTACCAGGAGAATCCCTACCAGTGGGTGAATGATGACCCATAGCACTGTAATGTCATGCTATAATTGTCTGTGTCCACATCTGTAGCTTCCACTTGACCATGGACTCCTTGGGAACAGATACCAGCTTATATTCATCTCTGTGTTCCCAGAACCCAACACAAAAGTTTGACATATAGGAGACTGATTGTTTTTAAAGTTCCTGAATACGTTTTTCCTTGTCCACTAAGTTTTCTTTTCAAACGGAATATGCCTGTGCATTTATTTCCAAACACAGCAAGGCAGGAAGGGACAATAAAAATCCAAAGAACCAAAGTAAGACACAACTTTAAAAAGGAAAGTAAAACGGAAAGTCTCTCGGGCCAGCAGAAGGATGAAAAAGAATCACAGAGATGTAGATACGTTCTTGATGATTTGGCTGCAAGTCAGCTCGTTCTCCCTCTAATGTGGTTCAATGTGCAGGCAAAGAAGGTTAATAAAACAACATCTATGATGATTCCAAGAAATGGCAAAGACACACACCTAGAAAACAGGCGTGAAACTACTCTCTTAGGCAGAGGCCGAGGGATGTCTAGCAAATCTGGTAAAGGACAAATTAAAATTCTAGGAGATTTGTGATTACAGGGAAACAGTTCATTACCATAAACTGGAAAGAGGAGTCAGAAGGCCCGAGTTCTCATCATGATTCTGCCTTGACCACGTGTCAGCTCATGTGATTCTACCACATACCGTATTTCCCTCTACCTTCCCCACATGCTTATTCTGTAAGTCGAGTGGTGTGTTGCCCAAGTCAGGGACAGACTGAGGTCCGGGGATCCAGTAAGATGGCTGCAGCCAAATCCAGGAGGAATCAGAAAAACACTTTAACTGGCCTGCGCTGACTTTGAGATCAAGGCAAGGCCTGAGGGCGGATGCATGGGAGGCACCTGAAGACAGGAAACAAGAAAATGGGAGGGGAGATAAATCTGGTCAGAATTTGCATTGATGTGAAAGCTTTCCAAAATTAAAAGAGAAAGCAAGCAGGTGCTGCATGGGTGCAGTCCGCACACTCAGAGACCACTGATTACAGCTCGCTGCTTGCTAATTTGGGAGGACTGGGGAAGTGGTGTGCTTTCTCACTGATGAAATGCCCTTTTGAGCCTCTCCTCAATGCCCCTTCCCTGGAAACATAGAAGGAGCTTCAACAATGACAAATAGTGGAGTCCCTGTCCTGCCTCTGTCACTGCCTAGCTTTGTGATCTCAGAGAACTCAGTTCACCTTTCTGGATCTCAGATGCCTTGCCTGTAGCCTGAGAGGCTTGCACAACAGTTCCCAGCTCACCTGCCAGTTCTGGGAGCTCCCACCAGAGGCCATTAGAACACAGTTTGCTGAGGCCCCTCTGAAGCACCTCCTGCGGCTTCCAGAAAGCACGGGATTCTCCATCAAACCATTCTAGCAAATCAGATTTTCTGCTCCCTACTTAACAGTCTAATTTGCCTCCCATGTGCTCTTGCAGATGGCCGGGTAAAGACCACATTGGTCTCTGAGGCTCTAAGCCTTAGGGACAAAAGAAACCCCGCTGTAGTGGGGGAGGGGGTGGGGAGAGGCAGAGGAGACGGGAGGAAAGCAGTGGAGAGGAGAAGGCAGCTGGTTAGTACAGCTTCCCATACATTAGCTCCTGCACCAACTCGCAGTGCTGCCCAGGCTCCAAGGCATGGGTACTGTGTCACAGCTGCAAGCAATGCAGCAAAACCAGGGGGTCCCTTCATCTGCAATCTATCTAGCTGGTAAAGATTTTTCAGAGGCAACAGGCGTGAAGAGGGTTCCTCCTTTTCAAAATGGAAATTCAGAACTTAAATTTACCTCTCTGGTTAGATTCTAAGAGTTGCTAGAAAGTTCTAGGCTGTAAAAGTCAAGCAAAGATCCCAAATACCCTAAAGTTGGTCTTTGATACCACCCTTAGCCTCGGTCCGTGCCTCCTTACTGAGTCTCCGGCATGTTAGAAAGTCCACCTGTGTGTGCTGGCAACCCTCCCCGAACCCTGCCTAGTGACCTCTCACCTACCGTGCCCCGCCTCCAGCCTCCTGACCCTGGAGATGACCCTCACTTAGCTCCTGGTATAGCCAGAGCTGGTCCCCTTCCCATTTCCCCTGCTGCCCTGAGGCCAATACCACAGCTCCAGCTCTCCTCTGAGTCCCACTTCCCAGAGAGCTGCTGGGAGGCAAGGCGGGCAGAACATCCCCTCTTCTGCCCGTGATTGGGCAGAAGAGAGGCACTCCTGGCGTGGCACACTGGCATATAAATTGTCATATAAATCTCATGGAAGGATTTGTAACGGTGACTAAATGCTCTATTATTCAATATAGAGAGATGATCAACGTTCGGGTTAGATAATCAGGTGCAGTGACCAGATGACTTGCCCCTGGTCACATAGGCAGCTAGTGACAGAGCTGAAACTAGAACCCAGGGGTCCCAGCTCCCAGCTCAGTTACAGTTGGGCTAACTGGGCTTTTACTCACTGGCTCAGAAACCTGCCTACTCTTTACAGCACAGTTTCTACCAGAAATTGTGTTCTGAATTCCAAAGCACCATATTACAGGGAAAACTAAGAACAGGGCTCATTCTAAGTCGGAGACCACCAGCTCTGTATAAGGTCTGTCTGTCTGCAGGCTTGCTGAGGGGTCCAACTCAGAGGAGTGATGTTACTCCCACACTGATTTGCCCAACAGAACGATCTTCACAGTGCACGTGGCCTCAGGACTCTGCGAGAAGAGTCGTCCAAAATCTGTTGGGGAGAGCAAACTCTTCTAACCTCCCAAAGCCTTGCTCACTTAATTTTTTTTTTCTCACTGCATTATTTCTAGGGGAACAAAATTGAATGAAACAGTTAATCACTATGAATTTGGAGAGAAAAATTCCACGATCTCATTACTTCAAGCACCAATTGAAGTTCATCTTTCTTGCAGCCCTCAACCCTCAATGAAGGTAAGCCAACACATGGTGTTCTGGGGATGATGGTGGCGGTAATGATGATACTATTCCCACATCCTCTTTTACCCTATGCAATGATGGTCATGGGATGAAAAAAGCAAGTTCAATTTGAATGACACTTTGTCCTCTCGGCTCCCTCTTTTCCTCCCCTGAATGACAACAGTCAAAGGTCTTAGAGTGCTTTGTCCCCACACAGAATTGATGGAAGGATTTCAATAACACCTCAATTGCAGTGACTATTGAAATGTTTTTCTCCCCAGTTCCATCATCACTTCATCTCTCATTTTGACTCTGCAGTAGTGACCTCCTTTATGATCTTTCTCTTAGTATCATGCGGACTTCTAGGAGATGGTTAAGTGGTCACTCTGCCAACTCTGTATTAAAAAACATTCTGTAACGCAAGCCTTGTCCCACTCCTCTTCTTTAAGACCACATCTGGAGCGGCCTCTTGCCTCTGAACAGACACAGATATGACAAAGACAGGAGGAAGGCAGTGACTGGCCTGAGTACTGGCTAAATTTTAATAGCCTCAGCTCTGTCGCTTCATCTTTCTGAGGCTCTGTTTTCTTCTCTGTCATGTGAGAGGCCCAGACCAGTTGAGCCCGGAAGGTCATCCTGGCTCTCAAGACCTTTGAGTCTCCAAATGCAGCAGGACCAGGGACTTCTATGGAGGGAGAGCAGCTGAACAAGTATGGATGCCTGTAGGAAACAGGCTGGAGGGTGGCGTGAGGGGTTAGTGAGGGGAAAGTGGTGGGGTGTTTTCCTCTTCTGACTTTTTCAAACACACTCTCTGTCCTCTTCCTTCGGAGTTTGGGAGATGAGGCACCCAAGAAGACCAGGAACAACTTGGGATGAGGAACAGGGGAGGGGTGCTGGTAGAGTTGTTCCTTCCCTGTTGTAATGACACGCCCTTCCTCCACCCTCACTGCTGCCTCACTCTTTCTTCTCCCTCTCTGGTGAACCAGAGTATCAGGACCCGAAGAAGCCCCCAGGCCTCTCACTTCATCCTATTTCACAGGGCATGGCCAGACGCACAGCTGGGAGGGTCCCTGCATCTCCATTATGATTAGGAGGCTGAAGATAATTCCATTACCAGTAATAGTATATTGCAAATATTCCATCTCCACCTGTTAATTAGTGCCACCCCCTTTCTTCCCGAATAGGAAGCAACGCTGTGTAATCATGGCATTTTTGCGGATGACGCTGTTTATTATATGTGGTATTTCAGTGGCTTGTGTGGGAGAAAGCATTAATTATAGCTCTCTGGTTCCAGGGTGTTCTCAACTCCCCCTCCCCCACCGAACTCAGTCCTTTTCTCCCATTCCCCTGATATAGAAAGCCATATATGTGTAAACAGGCAGAGTAAATACATAGTGCTGGTTCGCCATTTACTGAGGGGTAGAGGGCAGAGTACTGTGGAACAAGCACCAAATAGAGTCATGGGTCTGCCTCTGCTATCACCACAAACTGACAGAGAGGCCTTGGGGAAACCTCTGAATGTCTCTGGACCTCGGCTTCTTCATCCTAAAACAGGAATAACAAACCAGCTCTGCTCATGCTCTGAGCTTGTTGTGAGGATCAAAACAATGAAACTCTGGAAGCTGTGCAATGCTATATACATGTGCGGTTCAATTCTTAATCATTGTTACATGCATCTGTGGAATTCCTCCTGTAGATTCTTCTGGAGTATACCTGTAACAAGGTTTCTTTGGAAACCTAATAAAACTAAGAAACTAGAATCAGAATTATTGGATACAAATAAGACAATGGTGGTGGAGGCTGCTTAGGCAATAGGAAGAGGGAGTAAGGGGGGCATGTTGGGTGTACAAACAGCAGGGGATTGTGGGTAGACAAAGAGAAGTTTCAAGATAATGAAAGGTCAAAGTTATCACAGGTGGGTACAGAATTTGTGGGGAACACATATTAAAAAACATGTAACAAGGGGCCGGCCCCATGGCTGAGTGTTGAAGTTCTCGTGCTCTGCTGCGGTGGCCCTGGGTTTTGCTGGTTTGGATCCTGGGCATGGACATGGCACCACTCATCAAGCCATGCTGAGGTGGTGTCCCACATGCCACAACTGGAAGGACTCATAACTAAAAAAATATACAACTGTATACTGGGAAGATTTGGGGAGAAAAAGCAGGAGAAAAAAAGGAAGATTGGCAACAGTTGTTAACTCAGGTGCCAATCTTTAAAAAAAAGAAAAAACATGGAACAAGAACTTAAAACTGGGCTCACACACTGGAGGAAATTCAGAGTAGAGAGGTGAAGGAGGATTGGGGTGAGATATGGCTAAAGAAAAAATATATATGTAAAAAAGAACTATGGAGGGCCAGCCAGGTGGCGCAGCAGTTAAGTTCGCATGTTCTGCTTTGGCGGCCTGGGGTTTGCCAGTTTGGATCCCGGGTGAAGACCTACACACTGCTTACCAAGTCATGCATGGTGGCATCCCACATATAAAGCAGAGGAAGATGGGCACAGATGGTAGCTCAAGGCCAATCTTCTTCAGCAAAAAGAGGAGGATTGGCGGCAGATGTTAGCTGATGGCTAATCGTCCTCAAAAAAAAAAGCTATTGATGTAATTTACTTCATCTGTATCTTAGAATCTAAGGGCATGTAAACGAACCAGGCATAGATGAAAAATGGAAAATGACAAAATTTGTTCAGAATACCAAAGATCTACATTAACACTGGTGTTGATGGAAAATAATAGCTGTGTCATGGACTGTATCCCTGGGATGGAGGTGCCATAGACATTATTATTCTACTCAGGGACCATGACCTGGCTTTTGTTATCAGACAGTATGGAGAGTGAGGCATTTTATAATTTATAATCCCCTGAACAACTCTTGACATTAGGTATTATTACTGATCAGGGAACTGAGACTCAAAAAATGCAGGTGTCTTGCACAAGCCCACACAGCCAATAAGTGGCAGAGCTGGGATTTGAACCCATGTCCAACTCCTGAGTCACCACACTGGGCCGCTCTTCCTGCTCAACAGGAGGGTCCCTACTTTATATATGAGGCCCACATTGCTAGGATGGGGGGAACGCATCTAAACCAAACTTTCTTATACCCAAAACCTAAGTTCTTGCCATCGCACCCCACTTCCTCACAGAAAAGCCCAACCAGTGTTCATCCAGGAAGCTCGGAATAAATGAACCAAGACTGGCAGCCGTCAGGCAGGCTGTGGACCGACTATCATGAAGCTACTGCTTCCTTTCCAGTCTTCCCAGAATCTCCTGCAATATGCAGAGGATGCGACTGTGGTTGTCAGAAGGAAAACTCTTGACTAAATTGTGTGGAATCAATCTTCAAACAAACTCCCCCAGAAATGCAATTGCGAGTCAAGGAGAGGTCAAGTAATAGAGCTGGCAGATGACTTATTAAGACAAAAAGAGGAGTTTCCTCCACTGTGTCCAGTCTGCAGGAGGTAAAGAGAACATAAATTAAAGCAATAGATGATGAACTCCAAAATTGAAGCCATCCTTTTGCCTAAATGGGAAAAGAAAAATTCTAGGCTAATAGATTCTTCCTGAATGAAGGCAAAAAAAGTCTTCACACTAATTCCCCCAAATGGAGTGTTGCACACCTGAAAGTCACTTGTCTAGTTAGCATCCTCTACACCCAAACACGGCTCCCACAAGAGAAAAGCGTGTGTGTGGCCGGTGATAACCACATGCATAAAAACCAGTAGGAAGAAAATTAAGGTCTTCTTGAGAGCATGAGAGCATCTTTGCAAGAGATTTCTGACATTTTTGTGCCAGGGACCTTACTTTTTGGAGTACCAGCTGCTCACGGGTCCCTCAAGTCGCGAGGCGGGATGGATTTGCATGAGGAGGGTGGGGGGGGGGGGTTAGACTTAAGCTCTGGCCCGCCAAGCCTGAGGGGATGAATTCTTTCCCCTTTCTTGACCTCTTAGCCACACCCCACAAATCCTTCAAGACCCTTCAACTTCCATCTTTTCCTCGAAGTCCTCTGGCTCCTTCACTCCTCCTTGATCTGAACATCTACTATACTTTGCATCTGTGTTGAAAGCATTGATTCCGTAATTATTACACCTCTATTAGTTCTCTTTCTCCTGGTTTCAAGTGGTTTATATTTCCTTTGACTCCCCCTCAGTGCTGAGCAAAGAGCTGTCACTCAGTAAATATCCTGCTGTTTCGGTAACAGATTAAGGATTTAGGAATTCTTGGTTTCCTGGCCACCTATAAAGACAGAGAGAGGGAAAGGAGGATAAAGACTGAGGTGCCCCGGGGGACAAACCCTCCCCCCTCCCCCCAAGCACCCAGGATGCATCTTTTCCCCATAACAAGCTCTTTTTACTAGACAGGACAAGAAGAAGCCTGCAGGAGAAAATGAGCTATCAGACATCTTGTGAATTCCCAGCATCTAAATGCACCACAATGCACAGGCTCAAGTTGCTGGAACTGGCAAATTATTTATGTTAAATAACAGGACTTGGAGATGGTATATATGCAGAGCTTCTGGTAGCTCGGTAATGACTCACTGTAAGTCTTTTTTTTTTTTTTTTCAGATGTGTTGGAGGTTTGGCAAGAGTATACAGCAGATGCAAACCCCATTAGACTTGTGTCTGCTTTGCTTGAGAGCAGGGAATCCACTCCTCAGTCTTTTTCTTAAATCCAACCCCAGGAGTTACATCATGGCAGCCCTGAGGGGCCCAGATAATGCTGCTGTCCATGATACCACGTTTAAGTTTTGATCGTCTCTCTCTCTGCTCAAAACTTCCAGTGTCTCCTTTTGACCTGCTGGATAGTCAAAAGCCTGCCATGTCTGACCCTTGGTTACTGGATTCTGATTTAGAAAAAGAAATCCCATCACAAAAGACATTTGGGGGACAATCATGGACATTAGAATATGAACTAGGCATAGGTGATGTCAGGAAATTGCTGTTCATTTTGTTGGATGTGATAATGGCAAGGTGAATATATAAGCACGCTGGTCTATTTAGAGTCATGAAATCTGCAATTTACATTGAAGCAGTTCACTAAAAATCAAACATTTTTGATAGGCAGGTGGAGAAGAAGAAGGAAAAATGAAGTAAATATGGCAAAATGTTTGCATGTTAGATTTGAATTATGGATATATGTATGTCTTCTGTTCCATTCAGAAGTACAGGAGTATAAATTTTCTTTGAAGGAAATAAATATCAGAAGGTTGTGTGTGATATGGGATTGAGAGCTAAAGCCCAGAACTAGGAAATTATGATTCTTGTCTCTTAAACCCAGGTTGTACATATCATCTCGAATCAAATGGTATTCTAGGCCAGGCAGTTTAAGACTTTTGTTTGTTTTGAATCTGAGAGGTGAGTATAAGGGTGTTTACTTTCCTTTCTTTCAACTTTTGTACATGTTTAAAATTTTTCATAATAAAAATGTTATGCCAATTTATCAAAAAATTAAACATAGAATTACCATATGATCCAGGACTTCCGCTCTGGCTATCTACCCAAAAGAGGTGACAGCAGGGACTTGAACAGATATTTGTACACCCATGTTCGTAGCAGCATCATTCACAATAACCAAAAGGTGGAAGCAACCCAAATGGTCAGTGATGGATGAATGGATAAACAAAATGTGCTATATCCACAAATGGAGGATTATTCAGTCTTAAAAAGGAAGGAAATTCTGACACATGCTTCAACATGGATGAACATTATACTAAGTGAAATGTCAGCCACAAAACAGCAAATACTGTATGACTCTATGTATATGAGCTACCTAGAATAGCCAATTCATAGCAACAGAAAGTAAAACAGTAGTTCCCAGTCACTAGGGGAGGAGAGAATGGGGAGTTAGTGTTTAACAGGTGCAGAGTTTCAGTTGGGGAAGATGAAAAAGTTCTGGAGATGGATGGAGTGATGGTTGCACAACGATGTGAACGCACTGAATGCTACAAAACTGTACACTTAAAAATGGTTAAAATGCTAAATTTTACGTTATGTCTATTTTACCACAATAAACGCTTCAGAATAAGGAGTTGAAAGAAAGAAACTAAGCACACTAACAGGAAGCTTTCTCAGCCTGACCTTCAAGGCCATCCTGGCTTGGCTGAGCACTTCCTGCTAACTGCTGGGCCTGGCATACACCCCGCATCGTCCAGCCTCTCTGCGCCTTTCCTCTTCCTGGTCCAGCCATATGAACTCTCTTTCTCCTCCTTGTCCATCTGTCAAATTCCATCCACTGTGGGAGTCAAGCTCAGATGCTATCTTCTTTTTACAACCCTTCCCAATTCTCCCTACCAGAGCGACCCTTTCCTTCTCGGATTCCTGATGCATCTTGTTCACATTCTCCATAAATATCTGGTTGCTCTTAAAAACAAAATCAATGTTCAAATTCTGGCCAAGGCTGAGTACACTGTGTTTATAGTTCATGTGAGAGTCCTTGCAGAGGCACAGCAGCATAAATTTTGCTTCAAGGAAATATGCACATTAGAAAGGTTGTAGGTAACATGGGATTGAGAGCTAAATGTCATACCTGGGAAATTACGATCCCGACCCTCAATCCCAAACTATATATAAAATTTCTAACCAAATGTCATCTCAGGATGGGTCAGGCAATTTGAGAATTTCTGGCTTTGAAAACCCAGAGGCAAGGTATGCCAAATTGTAGAATGGAATGTGTGTCCTTAAAACCCTGCTAGGATACCCACCAGCCCCTGTAGGAGCTGAGGATGAGGCTGGCCCCTCTGGAGATGGAGAGAAGCAGGCAGAGAGCTCTGAGTCCCCCAATAAGTAAAAATCACTTGATTCTGAGCAGGAGCTGATCTCTCAAAACCATGGTAAAGTATTTTTTTGGAATAGGATATAGTACATGAAAGTACAAATAAAACAAAAATGTGTCACTTGAGAACAGAAATCACCAAAGCTTGTTCACAGCAGCAAAGTGTGCAGCTGGGGGTTAGAGCTCATGGTGCATTGATAAAGAATAACATGTAACTACTTCCCGACCCAAAAGGAGGAGTATTGCCCCCAAAACCCAGGAAAGAAGGAGAAAGTTTGCAGAGAAAGAAGAGATGATTTCCCCTTTAACTCCATTTTGGCTTGCCCTCTCACATTCTCTCCTTTAAGCCTAAATGATTTTCTCTTCTTTTTTTTGAAGGGAATTTTAACTTGAAAGGAAATGGATTTTAGTGCTTGAAGTATTTCCAGGTGAGAAGCTAAAATGTCCCTTAGCAGTAATTGCTTGGGCCTTGAACAAGATGTTTTCCAGCCATGCACTTGCCCCTGAAGGCTACCTTCTGTCAGATACTGTTCAGTTCACAAAGTGGCTGTCTTTTTAAGAGAAAAAACAGAATCTCTCATTGCTTTTTAGACATCTCAGGCAGATCATTGAGGTGCTCATGACAGTCACCTTGCTGAAAGACAGGTCTCTGGAAACATCCTTTCTCCCCAAAATCTCTGAATGACTCTCTGCTCACACCCAAAGGTTTCCTGTAAAGGAATAGACCCCACACAATTTTCTCCATTCAGATTCATTTAGAGATCTCCCAACAACCAATGTCTTTGACGCTGATCAAGAACAGTTTGGAAAGTAAAGGGGATTGTCACTCTGTTGATGACTTTGACAGCATGGTGCTGCCTAGCGACAGCTGGTATAATTGGTGTGCTAGTGTGTTATTATTGGCTATCACAGATCCTAAGATCCTAGGAACATCAGGGCCTCCCTCACTCACCAATGACCCCAAGCTTTAACTGGTGACTACATGACAGGCTTCAATACTGTTTCTTCTACTCCACTGTAGTAAGCTGTGTACAAATGCACTCTCTTTTTTCCGTTAGGTTGTATAAATGGAAGTCCAGGCCTGGATATGACCCAGTTTCAAAACCAATTTACTAGAGAGACCACTCCATGGGTCCAGAAGGGGCTCTTAGGAGAGTGGATGTGACTTACTCATTATGGAAAGCTGGTCATAGAGAAACAGATACTCTTTCCCTTTTCTGTTTTACATTATCTGTGTACTTGACAGAGAAGAGCCCAGAAGAGCTATACATCTTTTACTGTGAATCTACTACTGATACCCCCTGGGCCTAATAAGAGTAGTAGTATCCGGAAAAAGTCATAAACTTGCTGGCACGTTCCTGCTGCCTAGAGTTCAGAGGAAGGAGTTTGTTTCTGCCAGTGTAAAGAAACCCAGGAAGGCCCAGTTCCCAGACCCTGTAGATCGAGGTGTGGTGACGTTGCGCTGGACTCAGTGGGACTTAGAACCTGGGAAGATCTACTGAACTCTGACCGCTGCCAGGAGTAAGGTACCGCAAATCAGCTTTTGGGCTGTCCCATGACACTAACGCGGATTCATTTGCAGAAATGGTATATTTAAAACATCTGCAATTCTCATGGTTTTTCTGGAAGGAAAGATTTAATGTATATAAAATATCTAATAATGAGCTTACAAATTAGCATTGGCAAATACATTGGCTGCTATTCTACTCAGCATCTCAAATTTAAAATTTCTTTCAGCTTTATTGAGTCAGAGTTGACGATTTATAATGATATATATTTAACAACCCCATGATTTGATATACATATACACTGTGAAATATTTACCACAATCAAGCTAAATAACATATCCATCACCTCAGACAGTTCCCCTTTGTTTGTGGTAAGAACACTTAAGATCTACCCTTTTAGCAAATTTCACATAAATAATACAATATTACCAATTTTAGTCATGTTGTTGTACATTAAGTGTCCAGAACTTATCTTGCATAACTGAAAATTCGTATCACTTGACCAACACCTCCCTTATCCCCCTCCCCCAGCCCCTGGTAACCACCATTCTACTCTCTGTTTCTATAGTTTGACATTTTTAGATTCCACATATTAAGTTAGATCATGCAGTATTTGTCTTTCTGCCTCTGGCTTATTTCATTTGGCATAATGTCCTCGAGGTCCATCTGTGTTGTCACAAAGGGCAGGATTTCCTTTTATACAAACAGACACAACACAGGAATATTATTCAGCTTTAAAAAGGAAGGAAAATAGGTAAATAATGTATATAAATATATATTATACCAGATTTATATATAAATATATATATGTGGAAATATTATAAATATTTATATATAAAAATATATAAATATATACTCACCACATTTCCTTTATCCATTTACCTTTCGATGGACGTTTAGGTTGTTTCCCTATCCCGGTTATTTTGAATAATGCTGAAATGAATGTGGGGGTGCAGATATCTCTTTGAGACACTGATTCATTTCCTTTGGATATATACCCAGAAGGGGGATTGATGGGTCACAATTTTTTGAGGAACCTCCATACTGTTTTCCAGAGTGGCTGCACCAATTAAAACATCTACAGTTCTTAATAGAACTTCCAGGAAGCAAGGGTACTTGATTTTCCCATTGTTTGTTTGTGTAGATCTTTGGAAATGAGTGAAAGTCTTGCTGACTCCTATTTAAATCAGCCCCAAACTGGGTATAAAACTTACCTCATCGCAAAACGTCAGAAGTGCAATGGAGTCGGACATGTGAGAAGTACTGTGCATCCAGGCCGCCATGGTGGTGGGGAAAGCCAACGCCAGCCTGAAGTGGTTATTACTCTAGTCCTTTGTAACTCATGCCTCAACCTTTTCTAGGATTAGGTTTTGGGTATCACGGTAGGGTCCTTCTGATCGGCAGGAAGAAGCTTAGGGAGGGACACAATCACTTCAGGAGGAAGGAATAATGAATCTGCTTCCTCATCATCTTGGAGAACTCAGCATGAATCAATTAAAGTGATAAGAATATTTTTTATCTAGAGAAAAGTAGCTTAATGTTTAGTGAGTTTGCAGTTACACTCACAGCAAACAGCGTGGCCGTATTAGCAATGCCCTTTTTACGGTAGAAAGGCACGCTGATCACTTATCTCAGGCAAACATCTCCAGGCAAAACCTGACTGTCCGGGTGACAGGACAGACACAATTCAGGCAAGTTCTTACAGAGTGCCTTCTATGAGCCTGAGTTTGTCCCAGGTCTGGAGAATCAGAGACACCCCTGAGCTGCTTCTGGTTTCTCTCCAGGAAATTTTATGGTCACTTGATAGATACTCAAGTTGAAATAACAATATCCGAGTAAGGAAAGCTGCTCCACTGACAGAAATATCCTCTATAAGTCATTTGGATGTACCCAAACGCCTCAGTGGACACAACCTCACGGTCATGAAAGCACACGCCCTAAAGAGTCAGCTGATAAAAAGCTAAGAGGGCTTTTTTAGTGTGGCTTGGTAACTTCAGCCAAATAACTACAGGTAAGTGGAAGAAGGTGCAGAAACAGCAGGTGGGTAGAGAGTGAAGAACGGCTTCCTGTAGAAAGGAGTGGCCAGCAGGATGACCACGAGGGAGGGTGGGAGAGAAACTGCATGAGTTTGGGGTTGTATGACAGAAGAACAGAGCAAGAGTGGGTGGATGAGAGGCCCAGAAATGGAACAGTTGTGGGTGAGCCATGTGGTAATGGGAGGCAAGTGTCAGGCCACAGGGAAATGCAGCAGGAGGTGGTGGGCGGGCAGCGGGAGTCCACGCTGCTGGGTGACAGAAATGGGTGAATACGTGAAGAATTAATGTTTCCCTTTATTAAAAAGGGGTCTGCTAAATATAGCTTCTCTTCATGAAAACCTCTTCAAAGTCCTGGTCGACAGTGGTACAGGAAAGGATGGGCATGAAGAGGGATTCATCTGTCCCCAAATCCATTTTAGGGGAGGACAAATGTCATTCTGGAATTTACTTCTGACCTATTTAGATTAACTAGAAATAAAATCTGAATCTCTAGGAACTCAGAAGCAGGAGCAGAATTTCTTCCCCTGACTGCAATAAGTTATGAGGAGCTTAGGGGATTCCAAACAACCTTATTCTAAGCTGAGTGTCTCAGTTTCCTTATCTGCAGAATAATACATAATATGTACTTGAATTATGGAGATATTGTAAAAATCAAAGGAGATGGTACATGTAAAGTGTTCAACCTAATGTCTGATACATAGTAAATGCTCAATAAAACAATATAAATATCATCTAAGGTTCTTTCCACTCTAATATTCTGAGGTACTATGAATTCTTTCAAAACTGAAAACTAGCTCTATTGTCCTCCAAAGCAGGAGGACTGTGGATGCCCTGAAATTGTATGCCGAGTTCAGATCGTAGACCTAGCTCACAACGTTTTCTCTATTGCTGGGAATGGCCTCATGCTTCCCAAAGCAGAGCCTAATGAGCATCCCTCTCTCCTGGAAGCCCTCCAGAAAGCCTATTCTTCACCCTCGACCCACTTGCTGTTTACATGCCTTCTTCCACTTACCTGTAGTTACTCACTGACTGATCTGATTCAAGCTAGGACAATTAACTTCTTTCTCCTGGGATTTTGAAATTTGGGGCAGATATGGACACTGGGGATTATTGGAGCTGAGCCAGAAAGAAGACCCCCCCTCACACTCCAGCTGCTGAGCCCCAGTGACTGCCCTGGTTCTGCCTTGCTCTTATCTAGGTTGCTCATCTCTTACTCAATTCCATGAGCTACCCCAGCACCCTTCTTTTTTGTTTACATTAGCCAGAGTTGATTTCCATTGCTTGCAAAAAAGGGAGAGTCCAATGATGCACACGTGTATGTGCATGATCACATTATTTGGAAATAAGATCCTCAGCTTTCATAATAGTTTCAAGCTATTCTTGACTTCTCCCAAGAATGATTAAAACCCAAGATACAAGACCCTCAAATAATAAGGCAATAGAGAGGCAGCTCCATGGAGAGCAAAAGTAGCACGTTGCTTGATTCACTGGAGAGCAAAGTTCCTGGGAGCTGATTTGAATGCTTTTGACTTCTCCCCTATTTCAGAGCCCAGGGAATGGTGCTGAAGTTTCTGCAAAATCTCCAAACAACCTTTGTACTCGTATGCCACCAATAACTAGATAAGATTGTTAATCAAGTCATCACCCAGGAGAGAAAGGAGCTGAAGGATGAAACAAAGAAGACTAATTATATCCATGACACTTCAAAGCCTAGAAGATGGGAGCAAAATCTCCAAACCACTTCAGCCCCTCACAATCTCTAAGTCTATCAGAGGCCACCTTCTCATGGGGCCCAAGGTTTCCAGTCCTTGTGACTGTGATGAATGGACGCCGAAAGGTACTGAAAGGTAGAGAAATGTTGTAGAACGTCCAGAGCCTCAAAGAAAATCTTGTCATCATTATGTAGTGTAATAAGTTCAAAAAGAGGCCCTGGAAGAAGAGTCTGATCTCTCAGTAATAAAACAAAGCCCAGGTGAGGCCAAACTAGGAGCTGGAAGAGGTTTTTGGCAGAGGGTGGTGTAGCAGGAAGGGGCTAACTTCTAATTGGTCAGGGAGTTGCTCTTCTTGCAGAGATGCGAGTGGGGCTGAGGAACTGCTAACAGCTGTTCCTAGATTTACCTAGGCTAGGGATAACTAAGACCAATGAGTGGCCCAGAATAACAGGAAAAGTTCTAATGATGGAAGTAAGATTCATGCCTTAAAACATGACTGCGAGTAAGCAGGACAGATAGGTAGGACTGGATAACCATGCATGGCTGACCTGGTAACTGTAGGATTATTTGAAACACTGCTTGCTAACCATTAAGTGAGTGCTAATGGTATGCTTTTGGAACCTAGAAGCCTGTTTCCCTACTTACTCTAAGGTAGGAGTTACTTATAAATAGCGTTCAAGGTTATATGTAATGTGTTTCTAAAATTTTTTTTTAATGTAAATCTTTATATAAAAAGTACAAATGGCTGGGTTGACTGGCAGATCTCAGCTAATCCAAATTATGCTTACACAAAATCAGCCTACCTGCAAGGATGCCCCTAGAGGGGACCATCTGATGGGAGGGACCATAGTTATGTGTAGTCATGCGTCACTTAACAATGGGGATACATTCTGAGAAACGCATCAATGGGCGATTTCGTCATTGTGCAAACATCACAGAATGTACTTACACAAACCTAGATGGTATAGCCTACTACACAACTAGGCTATATGGTACTAATCTTATGGGATCATTGTCCTATGCATGGTCTATTCTTGACTGAAACGTTGTTATGCAGGGCATGACTGTATATAGAACTCAAGGGGTCTGGTTCAACTTTAAGGGCTTGTCTTGTAACATATTATTCTATTTCAGTGCTAGACATATTGCATGTGCTGAAGATCTGGCATAATTAAGGACCCCGAAACATCAGGAACAGGGTCATGAGAGTTACACTGAAAAATACAAAAAGTAGGGAAAGCATTCTCTTTTTGGTGGAAAAAAATTGGGGGACCTTCTTGAAAACCCATACAAATTTAAGTTGGGATGGTCACTTGGAATAAAGAATGCTTTGAGTTTAATTTTGAATTCAGGGATTCATAACAAACTTAGAATGTTTGGTTTATCTGAGAATAGAAAAATGGGGAAAGAGCAATGTAGGAATACCAGCATGCTCCATAAGGGGCGATAAGTAGACTAATTATGTATGATGGCTTTCCACACTACATAGATCATCAAAATACTAGATGGTCAGTGGGATTTCAAGTAGAACTTGACCTACAGAAATTGGTGAGGACATATTTCAAAACATATAAGCTTACAACTCAATAGAAAAAAAACCAACCCACTTAAAAATGGGCAAAGGACCTAAATAGACATTTTTCCAAAGAAGACATGGAAATAGTCAATGGGTACATGAAAAGATACCAGCATCACTAATTAGCAGGGAAACACAAATCAAAACCACAATGAGATATCATCTCACACAGGTTAGGATGTCTAGTATCAAAAAGACAAGAGATTAGTGCTGAGGAAGATATGGAGCAAAGGGAACCTTTGTGCACTGTTGGTGGGAATGTAAACTGGTACAGACACTATGGAAAACGGTCCAAAGGTTCTTCAAGAAATTAAAAATAGAACTACCATATGATCCAGCAATCCCACTTCTGGGTATATATCCAAAGGAAACGAAATCATTAACTCAGAGATACCTGCACTCCCATGTTCACTGCAGCATCACTCACAACAGCCAAGTTATGGAAACAACGTAAGTTGGATAAGGATAAATGGATAAACAACCTAAGTTGTTTATGGATAAAGGGATAAGGAAAATGCATACACACACACACACACACACTGGAATATTACTCAACTTTAAAGAAGGAAATCCTGTCATTTGCGACAATGTGGATGAAACTGGAGGATGTTATGCTAAGCGGAATAAGACAGACAGAGAAAGACAAATACTGCATGGTATTACTTGTACGTGGAATCTTAAAAAAAAGAAAAAGTCAAACTCATAGAAGCAAGGAATAGAAAAGTGGTTGCCAGGGGCTGGGGCTGGGGGAAATAGGGAGAAGTTGGTTAAAGGGTGCAAAGTTTCAGTTACAAGATGAAGAAAGTCTGAGAATCTAACGTACAACATGGTGACTATAGTTGCTAACATTGTAATGTATAATTGAAATCTATTGAGAGAGTAGAACTTAAACGTTCTCACACACACGCAAATGGTAAAAGGTGAAGAGATGGATGTGTTAATTCAATGGGGGGGATCCTTTCACAATGTATACATATATCAAATCATCACTTCATATACTTTAAATATCTTACAATTTTATTTGTCACTTATATCAATAAAGCTGGGGGAAAATGTTTTAAAGAAAACATATAGGAAGATGAGTAACTCTGCCAGTGAACAGTCTCCTCCACATGTTAAAAATAAAAGCAATTCCAAGAGCAATGGTTCAATGCCAGTGTGAATTCACGCCGAGCAAAGGCATCAATGGCAACCAAGGAATCGAGGTTGGACTGCAGTCTCCTACCCTGGCCCAAGCACTGGCACAGCTTGGGGCAGAAAGAAGAGTTTGTCTTCCAAGCTCCCACCTTTCCAAGGGAAGAGGGTGGGAGGATACTGCAAAGGTACCTGAAAGGAAGTAAGGGGGCTTGTGTGCATTCACATTGGCAGATGTTGTTGTGTTTCTACATTTCCCAAGGGACTCCAGAGACATAAAGGCACTCACGGCTTTGCTGGGGCACAACTTTGAACTGTGTGCATTGTGAGGTTTGTTTGTGGGGCTGAATTATTTAGCTAGTGAGAAAGGCTAGTCTACTACCTGGCCTCCCCAATTCAATATATTAGTGTTGTTTTCTCTTTGTCGCTACACATACATTAACACTCATGCAGTGATTATTATTCTAAATTGCCTTTCTTGTGAAAAAATGGTCCATTAAAGGAAGCCAACTGCTAATGCTGATGATAGAGGAGAAGAGGTCTTAGAAAGTGGTATTTTGTATAAAATAAAAAGTGGAATGTTGGATTTGGCAGATCAGACGTGAAATAAACAAGTTCACTTACAGGGACTAGGGACTTTAGAAAATATAATTTATGAGTGTTCTAGCCAGTGCAAAAGCTGTAATTTATGAGGGATTTTTTTTTTTTTTGAGGAAGATTAGCCTTGAGCTAACTACTGCCAATCCTCCTCTTTTTGCTGAGGAAGACTGGCCCTGAGCTAACATCCATGCCCATCTTCCTCTATTTTATACATGGGACGCCTACCACAGCATGGCTTTTGCCAAGCGGTGCCATGTCTGCACCCAGGATCCGAACCGGTGAACCCCAGGCCGCCAAGAAGTGGAACGTGTGAACTTAACTGCTGCGCCACCAGGCCGGCCCCTATGAGGGAATTTTTAATAATGTAGCGACATTCACAAATTGGACTTATCCCTTAAGAATCCCACTAGATTGTCAGCTCAGGAGGGCAGACTTTGTGTAGTACTTCACAGAACCCTGATGCCTGGAGCAGAGGAGTGCCTGGCATGCAGGAGCTTGAGAGGCAGGCAGTGACCAAGGAATGAGTACTTAACGGTTCATAATGAGGAATTTGGATATTGATCTCAGTGCAGTGGGAAGACTTTGGACATTTTTTACACAGAGGAGTGATATGACACGATCTATTTTAAAAGGTCACTCTGGCTGCTATATGGAGAACAGATGATAGGAAGAGCATTGGTAGAAGGAGGTAGACCAGGTACCCCTATGGAGAAGGCTGCTAGAGTAGATCAAGTGAGGGACCATGGTAGCCTGGATTTGAGCGTTGTCAATTGGTTCAAGATAAACTGGAGACTAGAGCCATAGATTTACTGATAGACTGGCTGTGGAATTGAGGAAACAGGAATCGAGTATAATTTGAGCAACAGGGTGGATGGTGGTGCCACTTATTGAGATGGGCAAGACCAAGGAAAGAATTGGTTTAGGGAGGAGAATCCAATTCTGTTGGGGCACGTGAAGTTTGAGATAAGTATTAGACGTTGTGTGGAGACGTCATTAAGACATCAATTAGCAGAAGGTATCTGATCCCAGCACTCTGAGAGGTAAACAGGGTTGAGATTTAAATTTAGGACAAATAAATGAAGGCCTGAGGCCTACTCTGAATTAAAAATGGAAAAAGTTCTAGGAAGACAGAATAGAAGAGTGTAAACTCATTTGGTTCCTCTCAGTTACAAGGGAGAACATATTATCCTTGTAGGCAAAAAGGAGGAATCTGAATTGTGATTGTCCTAAGACATGAAAGTCCCTCCTACACTTGTCAACCTATCCTAATAACCCAAAACCTCAATGAAGTGGTGAGGATTTTTTTTTCTAACATAGGCAATGTTGACTACTAAGACCCTCATTTTCTTGATTCACTTAAATATATCTCAGATTCATTAAGTCTCCAATAAAACAAGGTTGGAGGGCTATCTGGAAAGAAGTAAGGGAAAGAGAAATAGACTTTTAAAATACCTTACAGACAGAAGTCTTTGAAGCTCAGGAAAGAAAAGGAAGAAATATAAAAAACGAAAGCTGCTTCTAAGGAAGGAAAAATTTCACACAACACTTAGCTCTCTGACAAACCAAGTGTGGCCAGGAAAATCAAATGGAAATTACTTCGTCTACCACTATAAGGAAAGAGTCTACATCTTTATTCAGAATGGGAGGCTGGAACAGTCTGTTATCTGGCTTAAGATCTAGAAGAATTTAAGAAACGTGATCAAGGCCAGGAGAGGAAAATCAGGAGAAGCCATTGCTAAGCTAACTACAAGACTCATATTGGGGTGGGGGAGGCACATCACTAAATTACGTGTGAAGGTCACAGTCACGGCGATGCTGCACTTGCTCCGACTTCTGGGATCTGGAACACATCCATCCACCTGAGCTCACTCATTGTAACATTATTGGGTAGTGAAGCATGCATACAAAGAAATACACTATGTATGCATGTAAGATGTGCACTGTGTTATGAGGGGAGGGGTGGGGAGACAACGGGATCTGTCATTAGGGCCTCAGCAGCCACATATTAGCCTCTGTAATATCCAGTTGCAGGTTGGCTCCCTTCTAGATATATATTTGAGGCTGAAATTTCCTGACAGACAGAGAGGTATGTTTCTTTTCAGAGAGGATACCCTGACTCTAAAATGGAGTGAGGTTAACATGTTGAGACTACTTCACTTACAATGCAACGATCAGCTGAAAAGATCTAACATAGCTGAGGATGATTACAACTTACGTGAATAATTATCTTAAGGGTCAGGATGATATGCTTTCAATTAATATTTGCTTATAGAAAGGCATAGAATCCTCCCCCAAAGAAACATGTACATGTGCACACACAACGACAATAATAATAAAAAGTTGGATTTTTACAGTTAGAAGGGAACACATAATTCTTTTTTTTCTTTAAGTTTAATCAAAATACTGGGACTGTACATAGTCCACAATAATCTCAGCAGTACATAACATATTCTATTTGAGTGAGACACTTGGTAAAACATATATTCTAGTCAGAAAGGCAAAAACACTAATAACCTAAAAATTTTTGATAGGTAACTCACCAAGTTTAGATATTACAAAGAAAAGGATGTGGGATACCATTTTCTAATGGTGCCAAAAGCTTCCTGAAATTGACTATTAGTAAGATGGCGTCTCCTATTCAATTGCCTTACAAAGGTTTTCACACATACACAAGAAATAAATAAAATATGACTGAAAGATTATTCCAAATGTTCTGCTATCAGTCTAAAGTATTCAGATATTTCATATGTCCAGATTTTTGTGCACAGCTAACAAATATCAACATAACTGACATTTTTGCTGCCCCCATTAAACACTGAAGATCCACAATCAGTGCTAGGTTATTGAGGTGATTGGCACAAACATACGAAGACTTTAACCAAGTAAGCCCAGAAATATACATCTAGGCTGACGTTTGTCATTGAAATATGCATTTTTAATATTCAACTGAATTTGTTTTCAAACTTACATTTATGGGTGGGGGCGGAGTGCTAAGTAACTTCTTACTCTATATCTAAAGTAGTAATAACAGATGGGTAGAAAAAGATATCCAGTGTGAAATTCTGTAAATTTACACCCATTTCCAAATTCTCCAAAAGTAAAAGCACTTTCTGGTAGAATGATTATACACCAGAACAATATCCCAATTCAAAAAAATCTCCCAAGAACTTTGTCAGTGTTAGCCTGAACTAGAAACCATTGTTTCTCGTATAATGACACTCATCATCAAGAAAGTGTGAGTGCCACTTTGAAAGCGGCAGTTACACAAATGGGAGAGACTCTTAACAGATGTGTGTGGTCAATCTCTACACAACAAAGTGTGAAGGGATGTCCACCAGGGAAGAGAGCTCGGCCGGCAATTTTCCTTCACTCTAGGTACCAAGGCTTCTTTTCTCCTGCTACTCCTTCTCCAGTAGCAATGAAAGATCCATGGAAATCAAAAGCAGCTCCTATAAGGGAAGATAACTTCTCTGATAAAATGAAACCCAGAATTTTTTCAAGTTGAGCGTGGGAAGGAGAAACTTCAGGTTGGTCAAAGGACAATGTGGAGGGGCAGAGGCTCACCAAAGGACCTGGGCTCTATGCCCCCGAGGATCGCCTTTCCCTTGGGTCCTCTCGCTTCATTACCAGCTCCACCAAAGCCACAGCCCTAGCATCTGATGATGCTCCTTCAAGAGAGGGCAAAATAAGGTTCCCTTAGCTCAGCTAAAATTACTGCTCTGGGTATTTTTGAGGAGGGAGGGCAGCACAGAGCAGCATTTTATAAAAATTAAAAACCATATGGGCTGGGCTCAGTGACTCACTTCCAGAGAACAGAGTATAGAGAGGGAAAAATAGTAACTTTAAAAAATGGTAACTAGAAAAATAGTGGAGAGATCTTTCAGACACTACCTTAACCAAGTGTTCAAGGTTTACTTCACCAGTGATAAGCCGTGCTGATAGCAGTTGCCTCCTCATATAATGCAGTACGAAGGGCACCTCATCTCTGTGGAATTCTTCCTGAAAGCTCACAACCCCAGTCTAAATATGAGATACACATCAGACAAATCCAGAATGAGAGACATTCTATAAAACACATGAGCAATAGTCTTCAAAACTGTCAAAGTCATGAAAAGCAAGGAAAGACTGAGAATCTGGCATAGGCTAGAAGAGTCTGAAGAAATATGATGACTAAATGCAATGTGGTATCCTGGAACGGAAAAAGGACATTAGCAGAAGAAGCAGTGAAATCTGAATAAAGTCTAGAATTTAGTTAATAGTAATGTACCACTGTTAATTTCTTAGTTTTGACAAATAAAACATGGTAACATAAGATGTTAATGTTAGGGGAACAAGTGAAAGATATACAGGAACTCTGTACTATCTTCGCAATTTTTCTCTCAATCTAAAACTGCTCTGAAAATAAAAACCTTAGTTCAGAAATATTTGAGGGGCCGGCCCAGTGGTGTAGTGCTTAAGTTCGCATGCTCTGCTTCAGTGGCCCGGGATTTGCAAATTCAGATCCCAGGCGTGGACCTACAATACCGTTTGTCAGGCCATGCTGTGGTGGCATCCCACATAGAAGAACTAGAAGGACTTACAACTAGGATATACAATTATGTACTGGGGCTTTGCGGAGGAAAAAAAAGAGGATAATTGGCAAGGGATGTTAGCTCAGGGCCAATCTTCCTCACCAAAAAGCATACCTTAAAAAAAAACAAAAAAAGCGACAGGCTCCGTGTACTATAGAAAATTATAAAATGTACACAAGTAAAAGCTAAAAATCAGAGCATCATATTTCTACTGCCTAGAAATCGTCTGTTACTATCTTAGGGCGTATTCTTTTTCTGGGTCTCTTTCTAATATATATATGTACACACATATTTACCAATACAAGATCTTACAGTACATACTGTCCTGTAGGCTTTTTTTTTTAAAGATTTTATTTTTTCCTTTTTCTCCCCAAAGCCCCCCAGTACATAGTTGTATATTCTTCGTTGTGGGTCCTTCTAATTGTGGCATGTGGGATGCTGCTTCAGCGTGGTCTGATGAGCAGTGCCATGTCCGCGCCCAGGATTCAAACCAACGAAACACTGGGCCGCCTGTAGCAGAGCGGGCAAACTTAACCACTCAGCCACGGGACCAACCCCTGTCCTGTAGGCTTTTTAAAAATGATTCCTTCTTTTCCATTTCAGTAAATTTTCATATCATCTAATACTTTTACCAGATTCAATTTTCCCCCAAAATGTCCTTATAACTTCTTTGTTCAAACCAATATCCGATCCAGGATGATTGCATCTGATTATGTCCTTTAAATATTTTTAAATCTAGAAATTTTTCCTATTGACCCTGATTTGTGAAGACACCAGGCCAGTGGTCCTACAGAATATCTCTAGATTTGTGTGATTACTTCCTGATGCTTACCTTGTTTCTCTATCCCCCATTATTTCCTAGAAACTAAAATATCTATCTAAAGTCTTGATGGATTAATGTTAAACATTTTTTCTTTATTTTATAATTTTATATTTTTTTATAATTTTATTTATAATATTATAAAACATTATAAGTGACATTGTGTAGTTATACTCAATTACATCAAAAGACATATAACATCAGGGGCTGGCCCAGTGGTGTAGTGGTTGGGTTTGCATGCTCTGCTTTGGTGGCCTGGGGTTTGCGGGTTCAGATCCTGGATGCAGACATATGCATTGCTCATTAAGCCATGCTGTGGTGGCGTCCCACATATAAAGTGGAGGAAGATTAGCACAGATGTTAGTTCAGGGACAATCTTCCTCAAGCAAAAGAGGAAGACTGGCAATAGACGTTAGCTCAAAGCCAATCTTCCTCACACACACACACACAAAGACATATAACAACAGACTGTTCCACCTTTAGTGATGTTATGATTGGTTACCAGATTAGGGTGATGATAATCTTTTCCCTGTATTGTAAAATTATGTTTTCTTCTTGGGACCAGAAAGCAATCTGAGCAGTCAGTGTAATTTTGGCATTATAACAAATATCCATTTCCTAATAGCTAGCTAATCCAGTGATTTTCATACCATTTAATAATACTTGCCTGAATCATTGGGATTCATGAAATTATTTTTAAAATTCTTTCTATTATTATTAGCTGGCTCTCTTCTGTAAAGTAGAACATTCTCTAATCATTTGGGTCTATGTGGTTATCCTTAAATACAGTTCCTATAGAAAAGACAGGAGAAATGCTGGCTGAAGCATTTAAACAGTTTTACTAAGCATTGAGAGAGAACAAAAGGGAGAAAATGCTGAGAGTATTACAAATATAAAATAGAACTTGCTTTGACTTACAAAGATTAAGATAGGTTCCCAAAGGACTGGCACAGCTCCAGGGTCAACTTGCCTTAGCCCCTGGGCTGCTAGCTCCTGGGCTACTTCCATGTGGCTGGTCCCATCTAACTACTCCAGGCTGAGGCCTAGAGTGAGCTCCCTTCTGTGGTTCACTTGAGGCTCGCCCTCCCTATTTCTATTTTATGTCTAAGAGTCTGGCCTCTTCCCCAAGAAGGATCTCTCCCTTTAAGTGAGACCCGCCAACCCAGTTCCTAATTAACATGGCGGTATGTTAAATTCTTACAGACCCATCAGCATGACCATTCTCAAATATACTGCAAGAACCATAGCCTCTGAGAACCAAGAATCACACAGAGTAACAGGGGGCTCATTTCCCTGTGGCTTCCTTCACAGAAGATGGTGGAAGAACCTCTGGAGTCAAATTATTTCCCCTGGAACATAACAATTACCCACTGTAAAAAGAAGTAGAATGTAATACAGTTTGTTTCTAACATAGACGTTCCTCTTGTCTGCTAAAATCAGCATCATACAAGGTTTCTACTATATTTTTTAACTCCTTGTCTTTTTCATTTAAAAATAAGGGTCTAACTTTGACAACCACTACGCAGGTGCAATCAAGATGGAAGTAATGGAAGCATTTACTTTCTGCAATTCACATGGCACATCACAATGACCCTGAAATGATGGGGCCAGTATTTTCAGGCAGCAAGCAGTTTCAAATATGGGCCACACCAAAACCATTCCACTGTGTCAGAATCCATCAAGGTTATACAATCACAGGCATAATTTACTCCTGTTAATTATTAAAATCACAGGGAGATGGACCAACATTTAAACGGTATAAAGGAGCAAATGAAAGCAAGTAGTAATACTCATCATCCAATATATAAAGTGAGGTGGTGATCTATCCATCAAGTATGCAAAATCCTGAAGGGATAGCATCTGTCAGTATCGAAGGATATGTTAAATTATGAAAAAGAAACATATGGAAATAGGAAGACAAATTCTCAAATCCCAGACATGGGAAGTGGGGACATACATCTTAAGACAAATACAAAGTGAATACTGAATAAGATGCAGAGGTGTTATGTACTCTGGGATTTTGTAAATGCGCTTGGTATACTGCCTCGTTACATTCAGGATACGTGGAATCAGGAGTGGAAGGTCCCTAGTAGTGATCTAGTCTATCAGATTAAATTTTCACATATTTAGTTCAAATGCCAGAGATGGATACGTATACAGTCACACAGAGACAACGGCCTGCAAAAGTAAACGCCAGGGAAAAATCAAGTGACAAGTTGCCAGTTTGGGGACAGAAGTCCTGCGAATGCTGTAGTAATCATCACAGGAGGTGACAGGTAGGAGAGCACTTGGAAAGCGGCAGTTACACCAATGGGAGAGACTCTTACACCGGATGCAGGTGAGGGTTTCTGATCTGTACCATTGGAGTCGTTCTCACTCTACATCCACCACCAGCCCACCCCCTCCCTGGAACAATCCTCGTTCCTTAGCCACCTATGCACTCTTCTCTCCATTATGATGCATACAGCAAAGAACAGGTGCGAGAAGATTGCAAGCAGAAGAGAGTTTGGAAGTGTTGTCTACACTGCATACCTGTATCTGTGAGCCTACATATGTAATAATTTTAAAGAGTGGCTCACCAAACAGAGTGTCTGGCACCCCAGAGTACCAGGAGATACCCTAAGAGATGCCACAGGCTCTCCCCTTAGAGCCACGGAGGCCTGCTGGTGTCCTGTTTAAGTGCTGATTTCCAATCAAGAAGTACGGATCAAGCACCACTTTAGGACCATGTGGCTGCGAAGGAAGTGCAGCTCCTGGGTGTTTACAGTCCTAGGCTTCCCATCAAAAACACTGGAAAGGGATGAAGCACACCTTGGTGACCAGCTCAGGGCTTCCCATCTCATCAGCTACAGGGTGGGCCTTCACTTTCTCCTCATAGCCACTCTGTAAGGCGTAAAATGGGAAGAGGGGAGGGTCCTTTAAACATCAAGGCCATTTTCTTCCATGTCTGTTAAAGTCCATCCCACAGAGATGGGTTTGATGCGTAACTAAAGGTTTTCCCATAGAAGGAGTTTTGTGGCACAGTTGGAGGCCCCTCTCACAAATTTCAGGTTCACATTCTGACTGCTGAGCAAAAGTTTCAATACTTTCAATCGCCCACCTCTGGACTCAGGTGGGAAAACAGAAAGCAGCCCTGTGGTGGATTCTGTGGGATGCTGCCCAGCTTGCCCTTCAGGACCAAGCCCTCATTTCCCCAGCTGTCGGAGTGTTGGCTGCTGCAGGCTCACAGCTGAGGCCCTCCCCTGGAGCTGCCCTCGGCAGAAGCTGCCTCAGCCAAGGCTGTGCCCCCTCCCTGGGGCAGCCTGCCTCTAATGACTGGTCAATGGAGGGGTAAAAGGCCTCGTCCCCTTGTCTCAACTGGGACTTCTCTGAAGGGCCACATAAGCTCTGGAGTGCCTCCTAGGTGGTGAAAGCTAGATTAGAGTGAGTTTAAGAGGGAGAGGAATCAGACAACTCTTCTGTAAAGCTTTGCTGCAAAAAGGAGAACAGATGTGGAGGACTAGCTGGCAAGGAAAAGTCGGTTCAAGAGGAGATCTTGTAAGATGAGAAAAATAACAGATATTTGTATGCTCCTGAGATCAATCCAATGGAGAGAAAGTAAAAGAAGATTAGAGAAGTGAGAATGGACCGAGCAGTGTCATGAGTAGTAAAGAGGCTATGAGGTCTAGAGGGAGTGGCTTTAGGTGGGAGGAGGGGGGAAGCAGGTTGTTGAGGGGGTGGGCAGCACATGGGCTAAGGTGGGCTTAGCCAGCAGATAGTGGGTATTTTGACCCCACTGGCAAGTTTACCTCTAATGCGGAGATGTATGCTGGGGGTCACGGTATTTGGACCCTGAATATTCTGGTCTGGTATATCCTGGACTCATCAGAGAGACAAGAGGCATCTGAGAGATGAAGATGCCAGTTTCTTTTAGCCTGGGGCTGCTATACCCCTTTTCTATCTAGTCCTACTCATTCTTATTCCACGTTCACGTGGTAACTTCTGTTGGTTACAATTCCACTTTGCTCACAGACCTGCCTACATGGGAGAAAACAAGAGCTGCCCAAATAGCCACAGATATTCCTACCCACGTAACCATTGATCTGTCCACGTGAGCGCAAAGTCCAGCTTTTAGGTTTTCTACATCAGTCTCCCACACTGGGTCATTGCACATCCTCTCAAGAAAGATGGATCCACTCTCGGAATGCTGACAAGACCACGCTTCTGAGCTACATGACTGAGAGCGGCGTCCAGTGGCCAAGTAGTAGATGCCCTTGCCTAACTGGAGACAGATGTGCACATCTTCTACATTCGCCATGTGCAAAGAGGAAGACTCTTTTTTCCTAATACCTGGGAGCAATTAACCAACCTCTAAGGGGTTGGCCTGGCAAAAATGACCCCTATTAAATATTAGCAAATGTCACCGAGCCAGAGTCCAAAATGCCTTGCCCTTCCTGTCCAAATCTCCTTCACCCTCCAAGACTTAGCATAAATTCTCTTCCTCTCCAGGAAATCCTCCTCAACTATTTCAGGCTAAACTAGTTTCTCCTTCTGCTGAGCACAAATGGAACTCCCCATCTATTATCACACACCATTTTACACAACCACCTGTTGCATATACCAGTCTCCTTAACTGGATGAAAAGCTTCTTGAGGACAGAGGTCATGTGCTATCCATTTTGCTCCTGTTTCTCAGAGCTCAGCACTATTCCAGGGTGGGTCATCTGGAACACAAGCCCAGGGCAGTCAAGTCCCACCCGCCAGTGCCTCTCCCAGCTGCCAAAACGGAGCACCAGATACACATCCCTCACTCCCTGGCATCACTTTCTGAACTGCTGGCCAGTTGAAAACCAGGATCCTCACTCCCTTCTCTTGGGTCTCTTGGCCACCACTCTTGATATCCTAAAGCCGGCTCTTCCCTTTGAATGACTCTCTCTGCAACTCTCCTTATCTTTTTGCTGCCACTCCTGCTACTGCTCTCTCCCTCTCTGTAGATCAGAAACATACTTGGGGGCTCCCTCACAGCTCCACCTGGCCCCAGGGCCCTCCTACTGGGGGCAGAGCCTCCGGTATGTACCTCAAGCCTGGCAGTGCAAAATTTACCCAGAATCCATTGTTATTTGGGGTGACTGAGGTCTGAGTCTGCCTTATGCTGGGAGGAAGAGGGACAAAATAAGCAGAGGTTTGTTCTTTGTTTTTACTTTTATATTGTTCTGTTTGTTTGTTTTTCTCCAAGTTGTATGATTCCATGCGCCTTTTCAACCAATGGAATATTTCTCCACTTGCCGGGCGTATTTCCATTTTATGGTTTATTTAAAAGTCACATTGAAAAAGCCATTGTGGATACGAGGTAGGAAGTCATTCTGGCTCCAGGGGACAGATGGAATGACCCACTGGGATTCTGCCATGTCTGTTCCCAAGAGAGAAAGTGGCAGAATGTATTTGTCTGAAGCGAATTTCCGTAAACCTGGGCTCGCAGCCAGTCTGCAGAGAGCAAGCTCCACTAGTAACGCGGGTGGAAGTGCTTCCCCACTCAGCAGTCTCACTCAGGGAAAGAGCAAAACGCTTGCCTTTGAATTTTCCATTTTGCTCAGACATACAAACAAGGAAGTAAACAGGAGGCCAACCATTTTAAACAGCTGGAGAAGCCCAGAAACCCTGCAAGGAGTTGCTGCTTTGAAAGAAAGACAGTGCCACAGAACCCACCAGCATTTCACCTTCTCTATGATGGTATTTATTCTGTCTCTCTCCTTTCCACATACACACACACACATGCAAAAAAAAAAAAAAAAAAGAGGAAATTCCTAGACAGTATCACTTTAAGAAATTACCTCTTCATTAATTCAACAAACAGATCCTGAATATATTTGGACCTCATGGGGAATGAATAGGTCCTGAATATATTTGGACCTCATGGGGAATGAATAGGTCCACCGGGGAAGAAAATAGCAGAGAGACAATCATTCAGAAGCCAAGTTGAGGCTGAAGGGATGTTTACCCCTTTCTACAGCTTGCAAGCCTCTTAGAGTGACAAGTCAGGTGGGGAAGGGAGGGAGCAGGATCCCCAGACAATATTCCTGGGGTCAGCTTCATCTCCAGGAGGGGCCTGGGGTCACAGATTAGGCTTTCCCACCCCCAAGGAAATGGGGTTCCTTGCCATCCTGTCAAACACTCACTGGTAATCCCCTACATGAGGATTTTCTTTGTTCAGACCCAGATGCAGGGGAACAAAGCAAACACAGCATGATCCTCTCCTGAGAGAGCCAGGTAGAAGAGAGGACAGCACACAGAGGGGCTTTGGGAATGTTCCCCACTCTGTTGGAAATCCTGGAGTAAAAATTAATCTTTCTGCAATCTTGCAACATGTCTCAAGAGCCTCACCTATATTCACACCCTTTTTCCCTCTAGGATTGCTATGAAGACAACCAGATATGTACCAACAGTTATATACAATAATGTTCAGTGCACAGTAGAATAGGGAAAAACAAGAGACATGGATGCAGTGAGGAATGGATAAATTATGATGCACCCTATGACAGAATGGTGTCCAGTCTTTAAGGAACATATTCTCAAAGTACTTTTAACAGTGTAAATTTTTTGTGATATGAAGTTACATTAAAAAACAGAATCACAAGTTTATAAGCATAGTCTGTTCATGTAAAAATTCAATGAGATATACACTTAAGTACAGTTCTGCACAGCACTCTATGTGTGTTCAGTCTCCAAAGAGTTTAAAGTGTGTGAAGACAGCATGACATAAATTAAGAAGAGGGACTAGCAGTATTTCAGATCGTTTTTCCCTTTTATATTTTTCAACATTCCCTTGCTTTTCCAGAATGAACATAGCCTCTGCCCTGCTCCTCACCATACCACCTTCCCACCCCGGCCGTGGGCCGTTCAGCCCCTCATGTTCTCCTGCTCCCCAGGCCTGCTGGGCTTCAGATCTTCAGAAGCTCCAAGGTCTACCTGTGCTGAGGACCTTTGCATTGGTGATTTCCTCTGCCTGGAACCCCAACCCCTCTGCCCCTTGCTGTCTGCCGTACTCCCTTCTCTTCCCCCAGTTAACCCCTATCCTTCTTTCAAGTCTCAGCTCAAGGTCATTGCCTCACAGGAAAGCCTTCCTTCCCTTCTCTCCACCTCCCACCAGATGGGGTCAGGTTAGACTCCAGGTCCGTGCTCGGCACCGCCCGTCATCACAGATTGTTTCTATAATTATTTGTGTATTGACCAATAAGATCTTCTGGTTTTAAGAGATGGCTTTACCTAACATTATGCTCCTAGCACCCAGCAGGATGCCTGGTCCCTAATAGGAGCTGAAAAAGTAATTGTTGGATGAATGAATGGAGAACCTTCCCACCCTGTTATCAAATAATTGGTTTGTAAAAGATGTTCAAGTCTTCAAGGAAGGACAGAGAGTGTTGGTGTTGGGAATGCTGCTGTCTCCACAGGGCTGGAAGCCTTTGCTCTGGCCTCCAGCAGCACGTAGGCCCCTCCCGGGAGCGAGGCCCAGATTTGCAGCCACACGAATCAACCAAAAAACCAAATGCGACATAAACAAGCAGCTGTCTGTGAAGGAGCAGCCCCACCTGCAAAACCCCTTGGATTCAATTCAATATCAGGCACCCCCTTTCGGGAGCAAGGAGATTAAATAGTTTTCAGGTCCATAAAATAGATTATAAACTGTCACAGGAGAGTGGCAGAGTATATTATGGGCTGGCCAGCCTGAGAGGTCTCTAGAATGAAAATAAAGTAGAGGTTAGCTAAGGATCTCATCCAAACCAACAAAAAAAGGAAGTGAGTGAGAGAAGGGGAGGGAATCTATGTTCTGGAAAGGGAGCAGAAGTGAAGTAGAAAAAAAGGAAGGAAAATGAGAGAAATGAGGGAGAAAACATGGGGAGGGAAGAGAATTAAAGAAAAGTAGTGGAAAACCAAACAAAATGGTGGCATAAAAACAATAAAGGGAAATTCAAGGGAGGCTGGGAGTGTGCAGCTGAGAGAATGGAGGGGTTGAAATGCCAAGAAATCTGTGCCCTCTTCCTTCCTCCAAAACAAACGACCTCTGAGCTCATATAGGTCTTCAGTTTGTTAAATCCTCAGAAACAAATAGGTCTTAAATACAAAAAAGATATATCCATCTGGGAAATATGCAGTCAAGTCAGAAAGTCAGCATGGATTTGAAAAGCAAAATACGTTAAGACAAATTTGTTGCGATACTTGTGTGGAGTTTATTTTGGGGGAGGAAGGGAAACAATACAATCACTTCCTTCGTGGCCAAGATTTCATCGTGCTCGTGAAGAAGAGGGAGTGGCCAGGAGAAGTAAAGATGAGAAGAGTGTCAAAGGATTCCATCAGCAGGCTCCTCAGCCTCTGGGGACCCAGGAGGCAGGTTATTAATAATAAATACTACAAGCTTTTATTCTTATGATAGCTCCAGAGAAATCCACACACTCGACAATCATCATCTCTGACCTTACCATCATATCCCTTCCAGGGTGATGACAAAATACCAAACAGTTATAAAGTACTGTCTGCTTCACAGAGGTTTCCTCCAACATTATTGTATTTGATCTTCCAAACAGTTCTGGGAGATGGGATGGCGTCTCTGTCTGACAAAAGAAGGAAGTGACATTCCAAGGGTTAAATGATTTGCCCAAGGTCACTGTTGTGGGTTGAATTGTGTCTCCCTAAAAAGATATGTTGCAAGCCTAATCCCTGGTACCTGTGAATGTGGCCTTATTTGGAAATAGCAAATAGGGTCTTTGCAGATGTAATGAAGATGTAAGCTAAAATGAGCTTATACTGGAGTAGGGTGGGCCCTTAATCCAATATGACTGATGTCTTTGACAGACACACACACAAAGGAGAAAATCACATGAACATACAAAGATGTCACACAAAGAAAAGACAGCCACGTGACAACAGAAGCAGAGACTGGAGCGATGCAGCTGCAATCCTGGGAATGCTAAAGATTGACAGCAACCACCAGGAGCTCAGGGGAAGAGCATGGCCCTGGCAACACCTTAATTTTGGAATTCTAGCCCCAGCACTGTGAGAGAATCAATCTCTTGTTGTAAGCCACCAGTTTCTGGGATTTTGTTCGGCAGCTCTAGGAAACTAATACAGTCAGACCATCGTTGTGGGGTGTGGCTGCAACCTGGGCCCCAGACTACACACCCAAGACTTCCCAATGCTCTGCCAGTGAGGCTTATCTTACCACTGGCCACCCCACCACCCTGGCTGGGCCACTCTGGTGTTATCCTCTTTTCTCCCAGGCCACCAAGCTACCTCACACGGTTCACTGAGGCCCCATCACACAGAGCTAGTGCCTCCCTAGCACCAAAAATTTCCCCCATCTCTCTTGACTCTTTTCCTAGACAAACTGCATTTCTGTGGATAGTGATCTTAGTTACCAGTGAGGAAAAAGTCTGATTTTATGACAGTTCAAACTTCTGTGTAAAATACAAATGGAATGGTGACATTTATCTAGGACTCTGTGCCCAGAACTGTATATTCATTTCCTCTAATCCTAGAACATCCTTACAAGTCCAGGGATCATCATTATCCCCATTTTATAGATAGAGGAACTAAGGCTCAGAAAGGTTAAGAAATGTGCCTTGATTTATACAGCTACTAAGAGCCAGCATATGAATCCAGGAGCCTTAACCCAAAAGCCCTAACTACCCTGACATCAGATCTGAGCCCCAGTGGAGGCCTTCAGGCTTGACTGCCCCATTTGACAGATAAGGAAACTGTCCTTTGCTTTGCCAAGGCCACACTCCAACTTAGTCTTTAACTCACATCATGAGGGCCAATTTGAACCAGAATGTCTATAGGAGCGATTTGAAGACAGCAACCTGGTTGAAAAGAGGAAGCTGAGTTTACACAAGATGGGGAAAATGCCACATGTCCCTATTAAAAAAGGGAGGAGTGATGTGGATTCTGAGACAGAGACTACCATCTCCCCAAGTCAGTCTTTGGCAACATCACTGGGCCACAGATGTGTTGTGTTTAGTCTGCAAAGTATTTAAAAATTTTTTTCAATGGGTTATGATGTCAGAAAGTCAGAAGACATTACCTTCAAATCTTGACTTGTAGCTTTTACTGAAAACATCAGAAGATCTAGCAACCTTAGGCCTACATCCTCACAGACATCATTGAGCTGAAGTTGAAAAGTGGCAGAGTATGTTATCCTCAGTCCCCACCACTCCCTATTATCCCACACAGGGGCCAAAAGACAGCTGCCTGTTACATCACTTTTGCAGTCCTGCTTTTCTTACATCCAGCCCCCTTTACTCTTTTTGAATTACCTGCCTGGTCTGTAGGGTAGATATTTCAATATGTGATCCCTGGCCCAACTTTTTAATGTGTTCCTACTTGGGAGAGGTATTTGCTTTTAAAGGGGGTACAGCCCAGAAGTATAGCATAAATGAATGACTCTCTAACTGTACTGAGACAGTTGCCTCTGGGAAATTATTTTAGGGCAGGAGATAGGGATTGCTCCCTTGTGAAGATTTGAAGGAGTTAGTTATAGGACAAATGAAAAGAAGCCACATTTGTTAGTGTAGGCAGAAACATACAACTCCATCACTTCCAGAAGATGTAAAGTTATAACCAGACCCAAAAATGGTTTAGAAACATTCATGGGTGATAAAGATATAAACAGATATGCAGAGGGAGCCTCATCGCCCTTTAAACGGCCTCAGAGAGGTGAGCCAGCAAGGATCCTTTTCTGTGCCCCAGGTTCATCTTTATTCAGAACAGCACTTTGTTTCAAATGAGCCACTAAAAGAGATCTAACTTCCACAGAAATTGTTTTCCACCTCTGCACCTGCAGGAGAGATGCGAGAGGAAAATTCCTGGTGACACATGAAGAAGCCCGTCTTGGGGAAACATTCAGCTTTGGATGGTGGAGAAACAGCACTGCAATCAGAGCCAGGTGGGTCCTGCCTCCCTCTTATTAGCCATTTGCTTCTTATGGCCAATTGCTTCATTGATCTTCAGTTTCCCTCCCTTGAAAATTAAAATGCTCCTGTCAAATCCAAGGGGTTAAGTTGGAGGGTCCTCTGAGGCCATTCGTGGAAGCACTGGTGGACTAAGT
This sequence comes from Equus asinus, assembly GCF_041296235.1. NCBI lineage: Eukaryota > Metazoa > Chordata > Mammalia > Perissodactyla > Equidae > Equus > Equus asinus. The sequence continues at coordinate 194,071,012 of NC_091790.1, read as the reverse complement.
TATGATATCTTGAGTAACTGACCAGCCAAAAGACATAAGCAATAGACTCAGGAGGACAGTGATGTGTAATCGTTCTGCTCTAAATAACCTGGCTCTCGACGTCAAGATCCTAAAGGAATTCCTAACTGTTTACTAACCCAGCAAAGGCAAATCCCAATGGTCTCATGCCAGCCCCATTCCTGAGTCACAATATTCTGACTCATGTTAAGATTCGCTCACTCTTTTTTCCAGGCATTAATGAGCTACCCTGTTCTAGGCCCTGGAGACTTGCAATGATTTTGTCTCCCCTAAATTTTCTGCCTTGCCAACTCTCCAGAACCCACTGGCATGGGAACTCTTGGACTGCTTTTTCCCTGGAGGACAGACACACTTTCCTTCCCAGTCCTTGCTCTGTCTGCTCAAAAAATGTCCCTCTTTGTGTGCTGTGAATCTGACTTCACCAGGGTTTCTCCAGATGGCTAGGCAGATAGCCACCTGGTCTAGATGGCAAGAACTGCCCCCTGAGCCTCTGTTGGGGGCTCTTGGAGGAAAAGCTACAGAGTGGGTGATTCCCTTCCCAGTTCTCCCATAATTTTCAAACTTCTCATTGCATCTTTGCCCAGCGTTGGTGGGGAACTACAGATACTTTCCCAATTACTCACTGATGTCCAGAAGCCAGGCCCCAGGCCAGTCCTTCAGCCAGAATGTCAACGAATTTACGATGCTGACCTCAAAGCACTAAATGCCCAACAGAATGGTCCCCCATCCTGAGAGCCAACTGCCTGGGTTTGTGAGTCTTGATGCTTTCTTGGATTTGACATTTTGATCATCAAATTACTTAGGCCTCCCTGTTCCACGGAGCTCTTTTCCTTTAGCGGACAAATTAATAGACGGGTTAATTAACAGGTCTTTTTAAAAATCGTACACGTGTTAAGCTTTCACACTTAGGAGAGAATTGAAGAGGAAAACAGCAGTTTTATAGGTGCCATGGGGACAGCATTTTACTCTGAAGCATATGAGATGACCAGGCTGCAGGCAACTTGTCTGTACATTTCAAAGCCCAAAAGGTCCACTTTGGCTTAACTACAATGTCCTGTGCTTATTTCCTTGCATCAGAACTGAGTGATTTTTGCCACAGCAAATGGCCCTGGGGGAATATCCCTTGCTGCTGCAAAGTAAAGGTCCTACTGACACCCAAGAATTCTTCAGCGACAGGCTAAGATTGCACGTCATGTCTTAATTTATGGGGCCTACTGAAAAGCACTAACTCTGATCACCAGATAGTGGGTTCCCTCTCCTGACTTGGCGCACTAATTAGCAATGGCATTTGTCAGACTAGCTGTCTTGCAGCAAAGGGGTCTGGAAAGCTGAATTAATTTAGCCATTGCCTTGCACTAAAGATGCTTTGCCTTGTAAGAATAATCAACCTCCTCACCTCCCCTCTTCCAAGTAGGATGTTTGAAAGTGTCACAAAGACAAATTTCCATTTGTAGTCTGCACTACAGTTACAGTTAGGTTTGCAAATTCTAAAGCCTACAGGTGTTGGTAGGCAGCTAATTTTAATGATAAAGTGGGCCAGGCATAAGAAACATGCAGCCTACTCTATCTATTCTTTTGTTTCCCACTCAAGAGAGAGAGAGAGAGAGACAGTCTCTATTATGAAAAAAAAAAAAGTGTTGCAAGAGTGATGATAAACTAACATTCCTGGCATCATGGAGACAAAAAAGAGAGTGACAGTGGTGAATTAGAAAACACACAATGGGATGATGATTACTCTGCTCCAACCAAAGTGGAATGCAGAAATGCAGGCCTAATGTTGCCAGGACGTGTGATTTTTCGAGGCCAGAAACATGGATTTTTATGTATAAGTCTCCTGATTTTTAAATGTGGCAACTAATTTTTTAAACATATTAAGTGTATAAGCCAAACAATACACATCTTACAAAATCAGGCCTCTGGCACAGTCTTGCGATCTCACCTCAAGCTATTTCTCTCATTCTCTTCTCCCGTAAACATGCCACAGATATAGAGAAACTGAAGATTTTTTCATTTCAAAAACAGAACTGGTTTTTGGAGCATGTACTGGAAAACCATGGTTTTCCAGTACATTCTCTAAGTTATTTGACATTCCACTTCGGTCCTTCATCCACTCCCTGCTTCCTCACCCTAAAACCTACAGGGATAACAGAGATAAATGACCCCATGGTGCCCAACTCTGTCACATCCCAGGTGGAGGAGTGAGGAAGAGACAGGTAGTCATGTCACATGACCAGCTCATGGCAGGGTAGTTTCTTGGACCCAGGCCAGTGTTCAAGAGCTCCACACCACATTGCCTCCCTTGAAATAGCTTCTTATTCTGGCACAAAACCCAGGAAAATGTCCTTAAGAGGCATCACGCCTTTCCTTGTTTAATGCTTTTTAAACCTTCTCTTCTCTCTACCTAGAGAAGCTCCATTCATTGATCCTCTTCTTTGAGGCCTTTTTTTTGCCCAAATTGCCCATGGGGATTAATATTCCCCTTGCTGGTGGCCTTTGGAGCTCCAAAATCATCACCAAATCATCTTTGTTTTTTCTTCCGCCAAGGAGAATTAGATGATGTTTTGTTCCCAAATGTCCTCTAAAATGTTTGATTCCTACTTATAACTACATCTAAAAACCAGAACCTAACTTAAATTCCAGATGGAAAAAGTGGTCAGAACACTGTATTTTAAGCCCAAATTGGTTGAGAATGCATTTGGCTGCAAGCAATAGAAAATCTGAGTTATGAGAAGTCAACGTTTAATTATCCTACATAACACTAAGTCTGGAAATGGGTTGCTACAGAGTCAGTGCAGGGGCTCAAAAATGTTAGAATGCTGGGTCAGCATTTTGTGTGTCTCCTGACCATTCCATCACACTTGCAAGACAGCTACAGCCACTGCAGACATTACGCCTGCAGACCAGCATGCCAAACAGGAACGAAGGAGCAGAGGAAAAATGGCTTTCTTCTCACAAGGATCTTACCTTTTATTTGGAATCAAAATCCTTTCCAGAAGCTCCCAGAAGACTCCTCCTTTCCTCTTATTAGCTATAACAGTCCCATAGACACCCCTAGATGCCAGGGAAGCTGGGAAAGGGAATGTCAATCAAAGCAGAATATGATTACTGTGATTGGCTCACATCAATCATGATTCATCCTCCAAGGCTGTCAGAGGAACCTACCTTTCCCTCCTTATCCTTATGTGAACAGAATCTGGATTCTGTTAGCAGGGAAGGGATGGTCATATGGGTATTATAGAGGCAAAGTATGCAACAAACAAAGCTAAATTTACAGAATAAATATAAATTAACTGTCAGAACGAAACAGCATGCACCCAAGAGTTCTGAAGGAATTCAAGAATGAACGTGGCCAACATATGTAGCCTATTCTTATAAGTGGCCAACAGTTCTAAAGACTGGTTTATTGAAAACGCATCCCCTATTCATAAGAAGAACTCCAAGGTGGATCTGGAGAAATGGCTGATGAAGCCTAAAATAAGAGGATATGAACCAATGTGAGCCAAATTGTTTCAGTAACCCTTGTAAGAGTAGGTTATCATCACAATTGTTTATAGCCATTATGGTTAGAGTAAGCCAACAATTGAGTTAATGCTAATGGGTCAATTAGGAGAATTGGAATATAAGTTGGGATAGAGTGAATCTGAGAGGTTGGATAAGAGCATGGCAGTTACTATAAGAAAGTGGTAAAGAGAAATTCAATACAGAACTTCGACAATACCATCAAGTGTGTTAATTATGCAAGCCTCAACTGCAAGGTGGGGGGCGGGCACCAAACTTGTAGGCTATACCCTGAGGCAGAAGTAAGTACATCTCACTAAGACCAGATGTACTCTGGAGAGGCAGGAAGAAAACAGATCATCAGTAAAACACTGAGTGGAAAGGCTTTAAAAGAACATGCAAGGTTACTGGATTTTGTATGAAAGGATCTCCCAAATAGAATTTCTTGGGGCCATTCTATTCAATGCCAAATGTAGCTACTATGTTATGAAAAACAGCTGATCACTTTGAGTCAGTTATGGTAACTATGAACTGTCTGTGCAGGAGTATGTATAGAGGTGAGGGTGTGGGTGTGTGTAAGAGATTGAACATCTTGGAATGACTTTTAGTGACTAATAAAGCTCTTGAAAATCACAGTTCTACATCCACTGACGATTTGTCTAAATCCCGTCTCCCTGAGATCTAATATTTCTTAAAATATTCATTTTTAATAGACGGTGATAAAAATCTAAGCATTCCCTATTAATGGGAAAGCAATACAGTTCAAACAAGAGAAAACTTACATCTGCCTACTTGTTAAAATTCTTTGAGAAAGGAAGAAGGAATCTAGATAAAGAGGAACAGAATTCCTTCATCATTAATGAAAGTTTCCCCAGTCTATGCTTGTCTAATTTATTGAATGAGTTGTGATGGGATTAAAGAGATAGGGTAGGGTTGGGGGCTCATATATAAAGAGCTGTTTAAGGAACAAAGAGTATTTAAAAAGTGTCTCTGAGAAGAGAAGCATAATATGAGAGCCTGGTTTCCCAAAGATAAGCACCAGGCCAGTGCCATTTTGCAGCTTTAAAAACGATGTTGAAGAGAAAGTATGTAGGAGTATCTCACAGATAACACCTAGATCTCAGGGAGATGAGATTTAGATAAATCATCAGTGGATGTGGAATTGTGATTTTCAAAAGCTATATTAGTCATAAAAGTAATTCCCTGATGTTCAATCTTTCACACACACATACACACTCACCTCTATATATACTCCTGCACGCACAGTTCATAGTTACCATAACTGACTCAGAGTGAGTGGGGCATGTGGTGAGAGAAGAGTCAAGCTACTGAAAAAAGATAGAAAAAACTCTTAAAAACCTGTGCAACTGGCAACAAAGAAAAAAAATGAAAGATGCATCTTACTAAAGGTAAGTAAAGATAATGCATTGCCATGTAAATAATCCAAACTTCCCATGTGGGATGAAATACTGCATATTAGTTAAGAAAGGATGGTTTGCTGCAGATATCTGGCCAATGCACTGCTAAGGACCAAGGTCAATAAAATGTTGGTCATCATCAGAATGTAAATTTGAAATAAGACATAAAGGTTTACCTTTCCTTTATATAAACTATAACATTTCCATTTCTTAAATGCTATGTTCACTTCTGTCCTTAAGAAGTATATAATAGAAGAGGAGTTCAAGATGAGAGCAGTCAAATGGTTTCCAGGACACATGAACTGCTGTACAAAGACAGAATTCAAAAAAGCTTGAGCAGTTTTCATCTATAAAACAGAGATTCTTCACATTTTTTGTGCCATGGATACCTTTAGCTCTTTAGTAAGTCTATGAATGGCTTCTCAGGATGGTATTTTTAAATGTACAAAAGAGAATACACTATATTACTAAGAAAACCAATTACGCTATCTAGTTTTCAAAATACTTTTAAAAACAAATTGGTGATATAGTAATGTATAAGCTTCTTTATTAACACAGTAACAAGTTCTAATAAGTACCAGTTCTAATAAGTACCATAATTTCAAAGTAGTGATGAATATAAATGACATTTCTATATATCTGCAATAATTATAACATGATATGAAAATATCTGTGATGTCTACTTGTGGTATTTGTAATGGAAGAAAATACTAAATTTCAATTAGATGTTAGTGAGAATAAAGCTGCAATCTTTCCCATACAAGTTCATGAACTCCCTGGATTTCTCCCACAGGCCCCTGAGGGTTTGGGAACCCGAAGCTAAGTACCCCTGCCATAACACCAAGGGTTAAGAAAGAATATGACCAATGCTTATTATGTAGCGAATAATGTAGATAAAACAAACTTATTTCACATGTCCACAAATATTAAGACAGGTGGGGTGGAAGGCATAAGAAATATGAGTGGAGTGAGTTTAGGATCAAAAAAGGGCAGTTGTACAACAAGCCTTATAAAAATATGTACCTCATTATTTCAGTAGATTATACTGACTGGAAATATGAAAAGATTCAAAAAGAGTTTGGACAAACTTGTCAATTTCAGCCGTAAAAGACTCCTAAGAGAGGAGAGCTGCAGGCACTTAACCTTTAAGGTCAACGTTAGGGAAAACAATAGAACCCTCATTGGAAGGTATCACTTGTAGCAGAAGATAAAGTTGGAGACAGTGGGTTTGAACCAATATCTCAATGTTTCTCTCCTTTAAGAATCAATTCTTGTTTTAGATCAGTTTTTTTATCTGCATAAAATTAAAACAAATTACAATACAATCCACAATAATTGCATATCTGTATTTCACCACAGACCCCAGCTTCAGGTACTGAGCACTAAAATCTTGTGCTCTAGTTGTTGATTTAAGGTGTATTTTATGGATCAAAAAATATCATATTTGCAGTGAAGTGGCCAGAGAGTGATTTTAGGGCCCAGAGAAGAAGCTGAAAGGAGTGATGGGTCGGGGTCATAGTGCCAAGGGTAGCAAGGTTCAGAAAGTCAAGTTCTTAGGCAGAATCTCTGAGAATAAAATCAATGACCAAGAGGGCACCTGGACACAGAGGCAAGTCAGCACCTTGGACAGCTCAGCTGTAGGAAGGATCCTCCCTACAGCCTTTGTTCTAACAGGAGCTTAAACGTGTTTCAAGGTATATCTAGGCTTACCTGGCTCCAACTTACCCTTCCTATTCAGCATACACCCACTCTACCGCACTCAAGAATTAAAGGTGCTGAGATTGTGCCAGTTTCTTTCTTACGGTTTCTTAGTTAAGTTTCTTTCCCTCTTTAAGAGAATCAATGATCTTCTTCTGTTCTGGATCTTCGTCTGTTCTGGATCTCTTTCAATTCGCATCAGACAAAGAGATTGTCAGGGGTTCTGGGAGCCCCAGTGCTTCTCTGAGGCTCCATGGAAGAGGGAAGCCTCCGGCCATGGCTCTGGTTTTGTCCTCAGATTTTCCATCCCTTTGACTCCCTTTATTTCCTGAATTAGTCAGCAAGTCTGAACAGCAGCCAAAGCCCTGACAATATTAGCAAGAACATTTGATTCCCTTCAACAAAACTGGAGAAAGCCCTAAAAAATGATCGGTATTCACCCTGGCTCTCTCTCTGCCTTCCCAGCAGACAGTCCTTCCTCTCTTCCACCCTCTTCATCACAGCAGCAGAGTGTCTGGTTGAGGAAGCTGTTTACTTGGTCTGGCTGCCTTTGGTGAATTTTTTTCATTAACATGAAGAACTTTGTTTCATCTAAGCAAAACAAAACAAAACAAAACAAAACTCAAAGGGTAAAAAATCTTAAATAGGGAGCAGCCAGAATTCCTTAAACTTGTAAGGGTATTCAAGATCAGTTCACAGAAAGGATGGAAAAGGAAGAAGATCTGGAATCCCGAAGAGACAAAAGAAGAGGGAGAAAGTCAGAGAAATGCCCCAGGAGGAGGTGGTGCAAATGGCAAAGGCTCAGGAATAAATAAAGGGTATAGAAATGAAACTGAAGGGAATGCACAAGTGAGAACCACAGAAACCACCAAAGGGAAACAAGGTGGAGAGAGTAGGATAGAAAAGATGGGTTGCCACCATAAGCCTCTTGAGGTTTAAAAAGATTTGATTTTGGAGATTAATAATGGAGGGAAATGGGTGAATAGGTAGGAAGGGGATACCAAAGAACACAAGAAACCTCCCTCAAATGAATATACTTTGACTCTTGAGCACATATGCATGCACCTACACATGCACACACTCTCTAACTCCTGAACTTCTAATTTTCCTGGACTATACTGAGATTAGTAGCTTGCTTCATTATTTTGTCAGAACTGTATGCCATACCAAACTTGAGGTTCTAGGGTTGTGACAGCAAGTGGAAGAGGATTTACTGTGTATAACATAACCACCACAACACCAAAAATGTTTCCACTTAACATGGCATATTTTCCTGATACCATAAATTCTTTAATGTTCCTTGGGGATAACTTATTCTAAGATAAGCAAACAAAAAAATTACAGAATTTAGAAAGTTATATTAAACTCAAAGCATAACATATACTAATACTCAAAGCATATGATTGCTACTGCCTACCAGAGTCTTTACAAGTCACAGACCATGAACTGTGGAGCAAGGCAGTGAGGAAGAAGACCACAGACTCCTTGAAGCCTGCTCTAAGGATTAGGGCTAGTTCTCAGTTTTGCTTCGCATATAACTAGATGCTCATAGTTCATTCTCTCATTTGATCCTCCTAATACTATGAGATGGAAAGGGTAGGTTTATTCTTGTTTAGCTAATGAGAAAACTAGACTTCTAAGGAGGAATGAGACTTCCGCAAGGTCAAAACGCTACTAGGTAGCAAAGCAGCATCTTCTAGCATCAAGTCCAACGATCAATATATGATACCTTGCCACCTGTCCATCAGTGTAAGTAAAATGAACTTAATATTTCCCACTTATTTCTGATTTGATTTCATTCATTTGATTAATATTTATTAAGTACTAGCTGATGGAGAAAGAAAGTGAAAAGAGTAGGCTGCTGTCTTAAAAGAGGTTTCAGATAATGAACAAAACAATAATAATGCAGTAAGATTCTAATAGGAGATGGGAAACGAAGCTTACACTTGAAGCAGGAATAGAAGTCATTAGAAACAGTAGCAATAGCATATGACTTGAGTTTCATATACAGCTTCCAAATAACATAGGTATCTTTTCGAGAATAACCTGTCCTCAAGGAAAGTTAAAATCTTTAGGCAGACAAGTGAGAGAAAGTCTGTTCTTGTCAACAGGAACAACATATTTAAGGCAAAAGATTTGAGAAAGACTGGTACATTCAAGAAACTATCACTGGCTCAGTTTTGCTCAGCAATAAAATGTGAGATGAACCTGGAGAGATGGTGGGGTGACAGGATGCCAGCTCAAAAAGTGTCCTGCATGGCACAGAAAGATCTTTAGCTATGAGCGGTTAGGCTGTGGGGATCCATGGAATAATCTTCACAAGGGAGTGACATGACCAAAAATGCATGTTAGAGGACATTCTGGCAGCAATGTAGACTTAGGCAACAGCTTGGCAAAGAAGGAAAAATTGAGGCAGAGAGACCAGTAAGAAGGTTGTGTTGTAGTCATGGCAACAGATGGAGAGAAATGAATTGAGGCGGTGGTGGAAGGGATACCGCTGGGAGGCATTTAAAAGTAAAATCTGCAAGACTTTGTGTTTGAACGTAGGGAGGACAGAGTGCAAGCCACCTGAAACAATGCTAAATAATTTGAAACAACTGTGAGTGCCTTAAGAACAGAGGTTGTAGCATATTCATCCTTCATTCTCTCTTTTCTCATACTGAGCCTGGCACATTTGGGGTGCTCAACAGACTCGCATGAAATCCTGTTGTTCTCAACTTTCTTATTTGCCTTTGTGGTAGCACCTTAAAGGTGGGACACATCAGCTGATTTATTGTTTCTTATCTCTACAAATAGCCGGTTCAGATATCTAAAGATAGGAATGTTCAAAAAGATCATGAAATTAGGAAATTTCTCAGATTAAAAAAAATGACATGAGAAGAAAAAGTAAAGCAGACATCTAGACTGAAGTAAAATGGTGAAACAATGTCAGACTTTGGGCGGAGTTTTTACAAAAATAGCCATAACCATTCTATCATCCCTGTATCCACATTCCTTTAAATGTGACTTTGAAGCTCCTCCCATCAAGGGGTGGAATTTGTTTTCCCACTCCTTCATCCTGAACTGACTTTGTGACTTACTTTGAGCAAGAGAATACAGCAAAAGTGACCTGTATTTGCACAGTGCTGCTCTCTCTCAGAACCCTGCCCAGAGACCATGTGAACAAGCCTGGGCTGGTCTGCTGGCGGGTGGGAAATCCCACGGAACAGAGACCAGCTATTCCAGTTGAGGCCATGCTGCAAAGGTCATTCTGGACCAGCCATTCCAGTGGTTCAGTGGTCCAGCCACTCTGGACCAGCTGACTCTCAGCCAACCTCAGCTAACTGTAGATGCATGAGTGAGCTCCTGGTGACCAGACGAAATACCCGGCTAAGCCTAGCCCACAGTGCCAACTCAGAAACTTGTAAGTTAAGTAAATAACTGTTGCTTTAAGCTACTAGAGTTTTGGTATTTGTAGCAAAAACTATGGGCAGACTTCTTTGTAAAAAGATGCGTAAGACACTCTTCCTTAGCTCCCCGCTTCGAAGGAAATGGGTGCTCCAACTGCTCTGGAGACCAGTTCCAGAGGTACGCAGTCCTGGTTGTCACACCACTAACACCACTCCCTGCTGCATACCACTCCATCCATCATCCACATGGTGATAAGATTTGCTCAAAATGATGCCAGAGGGCATGCAGGTCACATGTTGCAGGAGTGCCCATGTATGGTTCCACCACTGCTGGAGGTAGGGGAAATTCTTTGAGAGATGGACAAGACCTCTATGTTTTTCAAGTGACCATGGGCTGTTTATTACTAAGCATTTCTATTTTGAGGCTTGGAAAACGTCCAAGGAAATGTGTGTGTGTGAGAGAGAGAGAAATGAAACCAAAACCCAGGTAAAATGTGTATATGAATATTTTATGTACTTTTCTGTTTGTCTGAAATATTTCATAATTTAAAATTTAAAAATATTAACCTGGTAAAAAACATATTACATCTTCTTACTGTAATAGCATTATTTTAATCCCCTTCCTTATACTGTTTCCAGTGGATCCTATGTTAATATTGCTCCTTCTGCTCACTACTATGTTAGGAGATACAAGGTCAGCAACTCCATATTTAATATATCCCTCTTTTATAGCACTTATATTTATTTGTTCATTCATTGAAAAAACCTTATTAAGCATCTTCTAAGTACCAGGTATTGTTCTGCGCAATAAGGACATGGCAATGAACAAAACAAGGTCCCTCCTTTCAGAGCTTACATTCTAGTAAGGGAGACTAAAATACAAATAAATATGTAACAGTGCCAGGAGTGATATGTGCCATAAAGTAAAATAAAGCATGGTCAGGGAATAGAAAGGTATTGAGGAGGCTGATGGGATGGTCAAAGAAGGCCTCATTGATGCAGGAGATGAGCAGAGCATAAAAGAAGGGACACTGGGAGGCAGAGGGCTATTGTAGTCATTTGTTTCTTTGTCCAGGTCTTTTTTTCACTGTGACATCTTGAAGGTAGGAACCACGTCTTATTCATCTCTGTATCTTCAAGCCCAGTGCAATACCAGGTACTCAACAGATCTTACTGGATGGGTGGGTGCATGGATGGATGGATGGATGGGTGGGTGGATGGGTGGATGGGTGGATGAGTGGGTAGAAGAATTCCTCCTCAGGGCTCTGAGAATAGTGGGAACTCAGTAAATGCTGACTGGGGCCACTAGTGAGGCATAATAGCACATTCTGCTCCACCCCACCACCAGCACTCTCATACCCTTATCCTGGTATATTTTTCCTTTGTTCTACAGCAATGTACACCTTCTGACATGTCAGATACTTAACCTACTTGTCTTGCTTACTGCTTGCCTGTCTCCCATCAGAAGAATGTAAGCTCCATGAGAGTAGGAATCTTTGTCTGTTTTGCTCATTGTCATAAACCAAGCACTTTATACACTGCCCAGAACACAGAAAGAGCTCAAAACATATATGCTGAATGTCTGAATGTTACCATGTCCATCTCAGTTTTTTTGGAGCCTGATCTAAAGTGTTTCTGGGTCCCCCTCCTGTCTACATTTGCAAGATGTCTGCTTTTAGCATGATTCATCAGTCATTTGTTCTACCCAGAGATAATAAGTTCACCAAAGAGGAGTTGAAACAAGCCTGATGAGTAATTTACATTTAAAAATATATATTATTTTTTGGCCATGTAAAAATTTGAGCAAGTTAGACACACAGAGACAATATAAATCAGAAATAGAATACTTAAAAAATGTAGAACACTTCTATTTATAAACAAAAGCTAAATTGTTTATTATCTAGGAAACAATAACAACATCAATTAACTATGAAATAAAGTGAATAAGAAGAGTCTCATGGGAAAATTACAAAATGGATTTAATCTATCATTTTTGGACCTTTTTCCTTTGTTCGTGTGTCCGTCATGCGGAAATGTACCATGGTCTGTCAGTCACCGGTACTCTGCTCCTGGTACCCTGTCATGAACCTGGCCTGTCATTCTCTTAACAGGATTCTGACAGGTTCCTTGGTGTCAGCTTTGCTCACTCATGCTCTGATGGCTTTGTAACTGAGTTAAGGCTTCATTATCTTAACTAGGCTAAAGCTATTCTTTTTCAGACAAAATCAGCCTCCCGCCCAGGGTAAGACACATTATCTGAAATTGCTCCTTCTCTTCACAGGTCCATTTCAAACTCTCATAGTCTGATTTCTTTGTAACCTAGTTAAGGTTTCATTAGCCTAACTAGGCTGGAGATATTCTTGTCAGTTAAAATTTGCTTTCAGCCTGAAATTATCCACACTCTTTCTGAAATGGTTGCATTTTTCTCACAGCCTAAATTAGATTAACTAATTTCAGACTGCTCTCCCCTAAATTACAATTTGCCAAGAGGGCCCGGAGATGCTCTCTTTCTTCCACAAACCTGTCTTCCTTCTACTTGACTCCCCAGTCAGAATGCCCTTCCTTCACAGCCTCCTCACAGCCCTTCCTGTCCCCAGAAAAGCCCAGTGTCCTTGAAAAAACCACACGTGCATCGATCATCCGACGTCAGTGTTAAATGCAATATATTACCCAACTTCTTCAGATGCGCTTTTAGAAAACCTTCACACAGTTTAGGCTTTATTACAGAAGAACTTTTGATTCACTGATTTTGTGATGTTATTTGTACAGTAAAACAAAACAATTGCAAAATTTAGAAACAAATTAAAAAAAACAAAAACAACTCACTACGGCAAAAGCCAAGACTTTAGCTAACACAAAACACAATAAAATAAAAAGACCTGGTTAGTAAAAATCTCATGAGGAAGCAACAGAATATGTCACTTGCTGCTAAATGTAGCTAGATCTGTTTAAATCCTTTTCTTCTCCAACCAGTGTGAATATTGTTTTTAAGTTCTGCGGTAATTAGATGTAGACCTTTGGAAATTAAATTTTGAAAGGTTTTATGACAGAAGCTGTTTGTGAAATCATCTTTCCTAGGTAACTACTGCAACAAAGCAAGGTTGTTAGGGTAGATCATTCTGGGGTGGCATTCATTTTACCCACATTTCGCTGTTGGCAGGAGTGGTACATAGGGTATGGGCAGTCTGAAGGCTGAGAGAGGAGGACAGGAGGGAGAGAGAGGGAGGAGGCAGAGGAGAGGAGGAAAGGTGGAGAGTAAGAGAGACACAGACAAGACATTGACCTAGTACGCGTGCCAAGACCAGAGTGGGGGGAGCTTACGATTGCCGTGAACTTGCTGGCCCTGGAGGCACCCATTACCACGGCTCTCAGAGATGAGCATCTTGCTGCACGGAATGTGACGCTGGTCCTTAATGATAAGTAGTCTTGCAAAATGTGACTCCTCAACACAAAGTAATTGGGTCATCTGATGTTCAGCTGAACAGTGGTCTCTTCCCACACTGAAGGAAAAATCGGGCTTCACTGGGCACCCTAAGAGACTGTATGCTGATCTCCATCGTGGCACGGCCCAAAGGGATTTCCAAGGCAGGAGTTTCCATCTTATACCCTAACTCTAGAATCTACACACAGTAGCATGATTGTTCTCCCCATGAGTTTTAAATTTCATGGAAAACCTACATAGAACCTGATCTAGAAGACTCTTTATGGGGCAGGAGACATCTCTCATTTCTTTATGAAAAATTTACTTTGTAACAGAAACTTAGTCCCTAACAGAAACAAACGTAATTCTATTAGTGTGTGTGTGTGTGTGTGTGTGTGTGTGTACACAGAGATACCTATACCCTATATCTGGAGTGACACACAATTCCTATTCGTAAGGTGCTAATGAACTAGCAGCCTTACACAAAGCTTGTGATCAGTCAAGCCCTGGAAGTGGGTACTGTCTGAAGAGGTATGGATCTTCCAGGTAACATTCTAGATAAATTAGGAAAGAAGGAAGTATGGTGATAATACTGGGGTTGATGGACAACATCCAAGAATTCTTTAAAAGGATGCCAAATTGTACCTACGTCTTTATTTTTCAGTATTTCTCTACCTGCTATTCTACAACATGATTTACTGTTTTCCATGTCATCCATTTTGGTAAAGAGTTACTTGTGACTAAAATAAACAAATGAATAAAAATTTCCTAGGTAAGATCTGGACCACATGCCACAAAACAAAGTAAGATTCTTATCTCCCACCACCTGGTGATAGGATGCCCAAATGGCAGGTCTTGTTTGGTTAACAGCTCTCTTAAAGTTTAAAAATGCCCGTGTAATGTTACAAGTGGTGGTTAACTAAAACAATCACTAAGGATATTTTCAGTGATCATTTATAATTTGATTTGGTGATTAATTAAACCAACCTCTTCAACTTTTTTCTTTTCTTTGCAAGATAAATATTAATTTTCTGACCACATCAGATCTCCTTTTTTATTTTCTATGAAATACTAACCTTCTGCACCAAACCGTTATCTAGCTGGTGAGTATAATGGCAAAATCACCTAATACTTGAATATAAAAAGGACAACATGACGATAATTCCCACACCACAGCTTATTCTGAGATAACTCTATCATTCACAACAATAGGGCCATCTTCACAGCAGCCTGAAAGGAGAAGAGACCAAGCTCTATGAGGACAGAAGACAAAACTAAGGTGGCAGAAAACATCCTACTTCTCCAGAATCTCTCCAAAAAATCTTTACTACAATCTGAAATCATTGATGTTTGGGTTTAAAGATTTTATCACAGAATTACCAACTCCCTCTCTAAATGTATTTGTAAATGTAAGGGATTTTGATAAACAACCTGTTATTAATTCAGGTACTATTTATAATGAATTTGTGCCAATTCGACCAGGTTAGATTGAAATGTAGCTGTCTTCTACTATAAATGGAAAAAGGGTGGGAGAGGGGATCCGAAGCAAAGTATCTAGAAATGAGAGTGCATCTGTAACCTTTTGCTTTAGGACATAATTTCTTTGCAAGCTCTTTCTCATAACACGTTTGTACGCAATCTGCTAATTATGACTAGTTTTAATCTCTTCATAAAAGTAGAGCCTATTTCTTTACTATATTTTGTTAGCCGTTAGTTCAAGTTCATTAATCAAGTACTGGCTCATAGTCAGAGATGTGATAGGGCCCTGTCCATCTCTGTAACTTTACAGCCGAGACCACTGAATCCTGGAGGGTTGCGGACTCGCGCCAGGTCTCACAGCCAGCTAGAGGCAGAGTCACGGCTAAAATCCATGCCTTCTGATTCCCAAAGTTCTGAAATCTTTACACCCTCTGGTGTTTTTCAAACTGATTTGTGAATCTGTAGGAGCCTGAGAGAGTGGGGTGCCTTCTGGGTACACCTTTGTTGGTTTCATACTTTGGCCTTCCTTCTAAGAGTTATTTGACTTTCAAAAGAGGAAAAATCCATGGCTTAAAATCACATTGAAAAAATCGCAAAGTAAAAAAATTTCTAAAATATGCTGGAAACTCATCATAACTGTCCATCATAGAGTGGAATTCAATATAAATTGGGTCCCTTAAAAAGCCATCTGAAGTTTAGTGACTGAAGGGCCACAGGACCAGGGGTTCAGAGCTGGGGTCTTGAAGTCAGAGGGACCTGAGACCAGCGCCTCCACCTCTTACTGCAGATTAATTACTCAACCACTCTAATTTTCAGCATCCTGGTCTGTGCAATGGGGTTCATAAAGCTTTACAGCGTAGAAGATTCAATGAGATAATACAAGTTCCTTGCTACTGCTGTTGATATGATCATATCAGGCAATGTCAGCTATATGTTAACATCAGAGAACAGAATTTTATATCAGCGTATAGTGAGGGGTCAATATACCCTGTATTTTCAAACATACAATTCAAACTATCTTGTCCTCTGTAGTATGAATAAGTAGTTTTACTTTGCTTCCAAGGAGGTTTGGAAACTACAGGCCAAGATCATGGACACTTGGGGGTGCAACAGGGGTCCAGAGACTAGGGCAGCTGGCCCTACAGTTGTCTCTAAAGAACAAGCCAGAGCACAGAGGCTTAAGGAAGTCTTCCCTTCATAGCTGCAGCCTATATCAAGCCTGATTCTGAGCCAGGCAGCTGCGGGAAGGTCAGCAGCCTGCACGCCAATCTGGCCTTAGCTTCTGTGGTTGCAAATGTGCCCAAGAATAGGCCATAGCTGGATTTGGAGACTGCCTATAAGGCTGCTCTGGGGGACCATCTGGCTTTGGAAACTCGTAGTCATAATCCAAGGACTAGTCTGAGGTCACAGAAGTATCTCGTTTCATTTGTCCATTTCAGCATAACACATTTATCGTGCGTGGCCTTGTCAGATGCAATGCATGACCTTAGTGGGCAGGGATGACTCAAACTCCTTAAGGGGCCTACCTGATCCAGTGATGTGGGTAAAGTGTACGGCAGTGGTTCTCAAAATGTGATCTCTGGACCAGCAGCATCAGCATCCTAGGGGAATTTGTTAGAGATGCATATTCTCAGGCCTTATCCCCTGGGAACATGTTAGAGATGCACATTCGCAGGACTCATCCCAGACCTACTGAGTCAGAAACCCCGGGAGCAGGCCCAGCAATCCCTGTTTTTTAAAGATTTTTTATTTTTTTCCTTTTTCTCCCCAAAGCCCCCCGGTACGTAGTTGTATATTCTTCATTGTGGGTCCTTCTAGTTGTGGCATGTGGGACGCCGCCTCAGCGTGGTTTGATGAGCAGTGCCATGTCCGCGCCCAGGATTCGAACCAATGAAACACTGGGCCACCTGCAGCGGAGCGCGCGGACTTAACCACTCGGCCACGGGGCCAGCCCCCCAGCAATCCCTGTTTTAACAAGCCTTCCAGGTGATTCTGATGCAGCTAAAGTTTAAGAATAAGTGGTATAGTATGTGTTTAAGAGGAGAGGCTAGACGTGAGCAATGACAAACAAAATGATGGCAGGAAGTTGGCATTCCATCAGGATAGATAGTGTGTATAAACAAAAACCCCAAGGCATGAAGAACCTAGCCGGGTGGGCAGAAGAGTCAATCAAGCTGAGAGAAACTGGAGACTGACACAACATGAGATAGGTCAGAGAGTTTTCACACATCACTGACTGCAGAAACTCAAATGAAAAAACCATAAATGATTGAGTCGTCCATATGTGAAAAGAGTTTTGTTTAGTGTGGATACCGAGCTTGTTCTTCTCTCTGTCCAAAGTAGGAAAATGCTTAAACTTACCCAAAAGAGATTCCTTATCAACCAAGGGGCTAAGCGATCAGATCAATGAGCAGCATCCTGGACTCTCTGCCTGCCCTGGAGCTTGTCGAGAAGAAGTGGGCTGGAAGGGGGAGCTTTATGTCAAAGATAAAATGAGCGTTTGTAAAATGAGCAGATTCCTTAGACCCATCCCAAGAGATTCCTCGCTCAGACAGTCTGAGAAGGGGCTCCATGAATATGAATTTTTTTGAACATGCATTTTTAACACAGCACTCCCCCTGTCCTGACTTGATGGTCCTTGGATGACAGTTTGAGAAAAACAGCAGGAAATTGGAACTAACGACACCAAAAGATCTATTCTTCCTGTTTTATTCAACTATTGTTTGTTTTTGTCACATTTTTTTATGTAATTTGTAAATTTCTCCTAGAGGACATTGGAAAACTCAAGACTAATTTCTGAAGTGGCAAAAAGTCACCGAAACCCCAAAGTGTAGGAAATTTCTCAGATGGTAGTAGAATTGAGCTGGTGAAAAGGCAGTGGGAGATTTCTGGGGCTTCTCAGGACAGGAGACTTGTAATCATATTTTTTCTAGATGAAAAGGAGATGCATTTGCTATTCAGTCCCATTTCCTCTAAGTCAAATGAATGAAATGATTAATCACAGAATCACTAACAGGAGAGTTGGCAGGGACCCTAGTGGTCATCCTGTCCACCTCTCTCAGCCCTGCATGCAGCCACTCCTTCCCTCTGGAGATGAAAACACTCCAGTCAGAGGGCAGTCAGTCCACCGGTTAGAAAAATCTTCCTCATAGTGAGCTGAAATAGTCATGTTTCCTTCCTTAGAGAGAAATGAGAGATTTGCATGCTACCTTCAGACGTTTAGGTAGAGTCCTTTCTTTCGTAGGAGAGGAAAGGTGATGAGCAATTAAAGAGAAAAACCTTAATTGGATTATGTGCTTAAAACAAGTGACAAGGCTAAAGGCAAAACCTTGTCCTTTTTCCTTCTTCCTATTTCCCCACACACCTCTAACCTCTCTAACCACAGCATTTAATAAGTTAATGTAGCAAAATGGGGAGGGGGAAGAAAGAAAACCCCATTTTATTTTGTTTTTTTAATCCTTAGATGTCATCTTATTCCTTCATTTTTGTGGCCTTTTGTCTTTGCCAGTTTCCATAGCAACAACAACCAGCAAGCAGTCTGCCTCCCTCTCTAGCTCGCGCACAGATACTTCCCAACAGGGTCAAACCCAGCTCTGGGCTGAGGAAGAAAGTAGCAGATTCATTTCCTTCTCATCGATGTGTACATGTGGAGTTGTTGTGAAGGTGTATCATGTTTCTGTGCATTGATCTCACTCAGTATTTTTTGGCTGCAAGTGACTTTTCAGAGCTTGACTTTGCTTCCAATTTGGGGGAAGGGAGCAGTGAATTTCATATTTAGCCAAATACTTGAGAACATACAGATACGTAATTTGTATAATGTTGAAAAACTAAGGAACATCAAATGATCTTGCAGAAATAATAGCATGTAGAATTCAGTATGCACCTGGGAAGGAAATTATTTTCTGAATGTGCACCAGGCTCACGCAAATATTTATAAAACTCATCAATGACCCACCAAACTATTAGGTAGTTTCATGTTGAGGCACAGTATTTGTTTTTCCTTTACAACTTTAGTGTTTTTCTGTGGCAATGCTCCTGCATATTTTGTGTTTTCCTTAGATATTTGTCTGAAGTGAAGACTGTGCTGACAACAGGTGGTGGTATGGCCACAATTAGGGTCCTCTGAGAAGCACGCAGCGTCTTTTGATGAGTTTTAACTAAGAGTGAAATAAGCATGATTTTATTCGTTTTAAAAACATAAATCCTTATTTAAATGTTATCAATACAGCTATACATACCAAATTATAATAGCAACAGGATTATAGATGAAATGACTAAAGCAAGCTTTTAAAAGAAAGAAATATCTCAGAAGAAATCAGCACCTGTATTTGTTTCCGATGGCTGCCATAACAGACTACCACAAACGTAGTGGCTTACAACAACACAAATGTATTATCTTATAGCTGTGTGGGTCAGAAGTCCAAAATGGGGTTCACCGGGCTGAAGTCAAGGTGTGAGCAGGGCTGTGCTCCCTCCAGAGGCTCCAGGGGAGAATCTGTTTCCTTGCCTTTTCCAGCTTCCAGAAGCTGCTTGCATTCCTTGATTCATAGCCTCTTCCTTCAACTTGAAAGCCGACAGTGCAGCATCTTCAAATCTCTCTCTGACTCCAACTCTCCTGCCCCTTTTTATAAGGACACTTGGGTTTATCTTGGGCCCACTGGAATAATCCAGTATGATCTTTTATCTCAAGATCCTAACTTAATCACATCTGTAAAGTCCCTTTTGCCATGAAAGGTAACATACAAGTTCCAGAAACTAAAGATGTGGACACCTTGGAGGTCCATTATTCTGTGAACCACAGAACCACTTCCATCAAATCAAGCCTAATAATCATCACATTTTAATTGGATCCGGCTCTTACTCCAAGACTTCAACAAAATGGCTTTTCCAACTTGCCCTAAATCCTATATCCTGTGCAGTCAAATGTCCAGCTCTTTGACTTCAAGCCAGATTGACAGCAAATGTTTTGTAGTTCCTACTCACCTGAGCCCATCCACTCTAGGACAGTCTGGCTGGACCAGGTTCTGCCTGCTCCCGTCTTTCTGCCTATACCCTCCTCTATTTAGACAGGGGATATATATATAGTATAAATATAAAATCCGCTCTCCATCATCTGCCACGACACTTTCAGCATTAAGGACTAGTTTCTGCCATGAAGGGTGAGATGTGGTGAGATGGGGAGAGAATTTTGCTTTGCTGTTCAAACTTTCTTTCATGGAGCATACAAATGCCTTTGCCTTTCTATTTGATTTTGTATTTGCACCTTCAACTTTACAAACTCCTTATTTTTTTTACATCTCCTTTGCTAATTTTAACCTTTTCACTAGATCTCTTGTGAACTGCAGTCTTGGTTTCTGGCCTCCCACTTGGCCTGACTTCTGAATCTGTACTTCCTCCAGCAGCTGGCTTCCTGAGCCACTGCTAAGTCTCACCTCTCCCACTGCACACGTTGCGTGCCCCACTACCGCATCGCTGCATCCTGGCTGCAGCAGCACATCATCGATTCTCCCAATCTGGCTACTGAGTTCAGCTGGAGACTGCTGCCTTACCCATCCTGGCTATGCGAGACTGTCCACTGCTGAAAGGATTCCTCCCAGGCTTCAGATCCCTTCTCTTGGAAGGATCTTCTGTCCAAGCCCCAGTGAGAAGAGAGCCAAAGAGAAAGATAATGGCCCCAAGGGGTTTGGGATAGCCTCCCTCAACCTGGGTATGAAGAAACTGGCCCATTCGAGGATTTACAGTGCACATCTACAAGTTGAAGCCACGGTCCTCCCACCTATGCCCCCACACACCCATCTTCTCTCCTGATACCTGCCACGGAAGTCCCTATATGTTTCTGAAATAACTGTTTATATTTCCTTAGATAGCTCCAGCTGCCTAGTCAGAGGTAGTGTTCCAATGCACTATTATTGGTGATGGGCAAGAAGTGCACCCAAAGCAAACGTGCTTGCAAGGACTTGTTCCCAAAATATAAAATTCAAGGACCTGTTTCCAAAATTATGAAATCATGGGACTTTTTAGGCAGAGATGTCACCCTTGACCAGCCAGGGTTGGATCTGACAGTTGTGAGAGGTGGAAAGCATCGAGTCAGCCCCCATCACACTATGCACACATCATATACCACAGCCACACTGCTCGTAGCAGGCCGGGGTGAGAGTTTGGTCACTGCTGTCCCTGTAACTGCATACGGTGTCAAACGTCACCAGCTCACAAGGCCAAGCAGTCCAGACCTCACGGGCAATGTGGTGCTGGCACCTGGAATCACTGAAATAGGAGTTTTCTTTTTCTTTTGCTCTAAACAATGGACGAAAATAAACATCACCCCTACCTTCCTTCAGTCGCCATCCAGTGTCAAAGAGAGCAGGTGCCCTCGGGCTCCAGGTGTTTTCACAATTAACTGTCTTAATGAGATGTTTCTGGCCAGAATAGGAGTACCCTCCAAATTGAACCCCAAAGAATACTTTTCTGGGCTTCTTTGATTTCCAGGACGGAAACAAAGGTGGAAGTGAATAAACGGAATGATTGAGAGAAAGCTCAATTGCGTGACTAATTTACAGCATTTCTTCACTGATTATAGTCACCTTTAAACAAAATAAGGTTAATAGTGAAGGCTTTAACTACATCGTGACCAAAAGTCTATGTTCTTTCCCCTTTCTTACACCACATCACTCTAATTTCTATCACAGAATTTCAAAAATAACCTTGCTTTTAAAAATACCAGCCATCTTGTGGTATCTGCTAGATGTCTCTTGAATACGTTCTAACTCTGTTGTTTGCAACAGGCTTAAAGTCTTTATTAAGGGCACTGTGTCCTCCTCATTGTCAAAAGGACGAAGTATACCCCGACCTGTCTAGAAACACATATATCCACGGACACACAGAAAGACACAAAAGCATACGCATTAATCACTTGAACGTCACCAGCTCACAAGGCCAAGCAGTCCAGACCTCACGGGCAGCATGGTGCTGGCACATGTAGCCAACAGTGTAGACACAATAGATGCTCCCTCACCACTTATTAACTCTGTGATCTGGGGCAAATTACTGAGTATCTCTGAGACTTAGAGTTGTTATCTGTGATGAAGGTAATAGTATTGAGAATGAGGCTAATGATATTTGAAGACATCGTAGAGTTTCTGTGAGAATTAAGTGAGTAGATACATGTAAAGCACTTACAACAGTGCTTGGCAAGTAAGTCCAATAAGAGTCTCCTGTTGCTGATTTTGGTGGTGGTGGCAATGGTGGTGATGGTCGAGGCAGTGGCAGTAAGAGTTTTAGAATATGTGGTTAACTGTGCAAGAGAGTATGAGAAGTAAACCATACTTTTGTACAATTTACATTATTTTTGAAATATACCATCCTACTACTCAGTTAACCTCAGTTTATCGTGAGGATAGAACTGAGGTTAACTGAGCCAATCCTTATGTTAGGAACTTTACAACATTGGCTCTAAAACTCACAACAACCCAAACAGGCAGGTATTACTAATCTCATTTTACAGATGAGAAAACAGAGACCCACAACAGTTAAGCAAGTGCCCAAGGCCACACAGTGGACAGTGGTGGACCCAGGATTCTGTCATTCAACAAACATTCTCCTTCTGGCCAGTCTCTCTCCAAAGCTTAGCACTTCCCACTGCCTGATCCTTCCAGTGAAGACAGCAGGCCAGGATTCAGATTACCAGTTTTTGTTTGGGTATTTTTGGAGAGGAAGATTGGCCCTGAGCTAACATCTGTGCCAATCTTCCTCTATTTTGTATGTGGGACGCCACCACAACATGGCTTGATGAGCAGTGTGTAGGTCCACACCCTGGATCCTAACCTTTGTAGCTCAGGTCTCCAAAGCAGAGCACGTGAACTTAACCACTATGCCACCAGACCGGCCCCCAGATAACCAGTTCTTAATAGATGAGGAAATGGAGGCAGACAGCCAGGAGGTCGGGGAATTAGGAGTAGAATGCAATCTGTGCACGGTGGTAGTGGGTGGTGGTGATGGTGGGACCTGGAGGCAGAGAGCATCTGAGGTGGGTACACAGTGAGGATGAGGATGAGAAACAGGAGAAATGAAGTAGTGGAGGCAGCAGTGAGGACCAGACTCTTCCAGTTGGCTCCGTGACAGTGACTCTCTGGGTCTGCCTGTGGCAAGTGATGATTACTCTTTTTCAGCTGAAAAGACCATCAAACATTTTAAATTACAATTGTCAGTAGTGAGATGGTGTTTCATCATGTGAAATGATCTAAAGCTGCAAAGCATAAAGCCTTCTTTAAACAGCAAAGTAATGGCTCCCTGTAGAGAACGAAACTTCAAGCAGAGTGGGGGCTCTCTTTTCCCAGAGACACTGGGAGGAAAATTAGCAAGTTTCCCCAGATTTAAGAGACAAGAACACAGCCTCAGCACCATCTAGGACACACGCATGCACACACCCACAATCTCTTCAGCCCTCTGTGTTACTCACTTGAAATGCCAAACCAGCCTGACAGAAGCACTGTGCGTCTCTGCTCTAAACACACTGTAACAGGCAAGCTCCCATCGTGAGTGCTAATGGGGAGAGGTGAGGCAACGAGAAGTTTAAAGGGGGAAAAAATAGCAATCCCCAACTGCGCACTGTATTACAACTATGTTCATGGGCTTCTCTCACCCAACAGAAGTTACTAATGAGCAGCAAAATTCTCTATTTGTGGGTTCCTTTCTCCTGTTCTTCCATAACCACTGAAGGTGCAAATGAGCCACAAATCTGCAAAATGCCAGGCAGTGGGAAGAAAGAGAGTTAAGGGAGCCCAAGAATCTGCCTCAGATTGTGCCAGGCCCCCACAGCCATGCCTAGACCACTGGTGAGAGGAATGAGGAGGAGAGGACAGTGGGGAGGCTTGGAGCGGCCAGGTATACAGGGCGAGAGGCTGGGATGGGAGAGAGAGAAGGGTCAGTTGCTGGCATCATGTATGTTCCCGCAGACCTGCTTCTGACTTCTCACCTTTCCTTGACCACCTGTCCCTTTGTTTCTAGTTACTCCTGCTCCCCTACAAACCTAGCTGCCAGGAGTTTCCAAATGACAGGAGGAACCTGGACTCTATGTCCTGGAGCCGTCCCCACCGCATTCCTCAGCACATGGGGTCAACAGGATTTTCTGAAAGCTGCAAGCAGTAGGATGGCCCTTTCCCCACCCACCTTCTGTGCCAGCCCCAGGAACCCTCACAGGATAACTAAATCAAGATAAAGAAGGAAGGAGTCATTCACTCTTTCAACAAATATTTATTGCACCTACTATGTGCCAGGAAGTGTTCTAAGAACTGGCACTACCGCCATGAAGAAGACAGAGAGGAAGAGAGACCATAAACAGGAAACATTGGCTAGTAGGAGTTCTAGGAGTGCCGGGCATCTGGGCAGCCCTCTCAGCTGTGCCCCTGGCTCCTCCTCAGGGTGCCTCCCCAGTTGTACAGAACCAAAACCAGGAGGAAAGATCTCCTCCTGGTCACGCCTGCCCCCACCTCCTGTCTCTGTTCTCAAGATCCAACTGACTACCAATGTCAGTCAGCCAACACCCATTTCCAGCATCCTCAGGGCCGAGCCAGGTGCTAAGGCAGGAGAGAGGAGGAAGGGCAGATAGGGACCCTGGCAGGTGGGCATTCGTGGAGGTAAGTAAGGACCTCTGTGCCCTCTCAGGAGCTCTTGGAGGATGCGGCTGAGCTGAGGGTCTGGGTAGCACTGTCCTCTCTGCCCACCTCCAACAGTGCCACCTGTTGCCTCCAGCTGGATCAGACTCAGTCTCCTGACATCGATTTCCCCTCCCTTATCCAGGCTGCCCCTCCTGAGAGCAGCCGTGCTGCTGTGGCTCATATCAGAATCACCTAGGCTGCACTAACCAAGCAGTTCGTGTCATTGTCTGCTATTGATTCAGCAGCCCGGGGAGAAATTGCAGGCTCCTCACAGGAGGCAAAGATAAAGGAGAAAGAAAGGAACCTCCAGACTGTTTGCATTCCCACCCCTCCGAGGACCTGCCCTGGATTGAGAACAATTTTCCAAATCTTTACCAGCTGCCTGGCAGCTTGCCACAGATCAATAAGTCTTCTTCAGAGTTCCAACTTGCAAAAATATTTACTGTACGTAATTTAATAGAACCCTCTCCTGGATAAGGAGCTGACACTTTTAATTACCTGGATCAAGTGCTCTCCTTCTATAGGACACGGCATACACGTGGCTTGGAATGCCAACTAAATGCGTTTCCCAGGGCTTTTCAAGACTGAACTATAAAGAGGAGCATCCATGGAATGGTGACCTCCATGTGGGGCAGCTGGGGAGAAAGGTAACCACAGATGTAACTAGCGATTTTATTTATTTATTTATTTATTTTTTGGTGAGGAAGATTGGCCCTGAGCTATCATCTGTGCCAATCTCCCTCTATTTTGTATGTGGGACGCCATCACAGCATGACTTGATGAGCAGTATACAGGTCCACATCCAAGTTCCGAACCCACAAACTCTGGGCAACCAAAGCGGAGTGTGTGAACCCAACTACACCACCATGATTTATTTTTCCTAGAGGAAATTTCAAAATGCTGCTCCCTCTCTTCCTGCTGCTTTCTTTTCTACTCCCTTCAGTAGATTTTAGCATGCTCAAAAACAGACAAATCTTTTCCCCATTTCCAAGAAATTAGGTTGTGCATCTTGTTTAGGACGTTGCCTGGGGCAGCTGGCTCCCAGGAATTCATCTTCTTTGGGTCCCAAGGATATATGACTGAAAGTGTACAGTCTAAGAGTAGACCACAGCAACAATCACAATGACAAGAGCTAGCTGTGTGAAACACCTTCTGTGGGTCAAACATGGTACCAGCCTCTTAATATACTTCATTTCTAAGCTGCATAATAACAAGCCTGCCTGAAGGTGGTTATTATGCCCATTTTTCAGACGAAAAAACAGAGGCTCAGAGATGTTACATAACTTACCTGAGGTCACCTACTAGTAAGCTGTAGAGCCAAGACTCAAACTCATATTAGTCTGAGTGAAATCCTGTTACATGTCAAGACTGTCTTGAGGAAGTCCCAGGAAAGCTCCAGAAGTTGGTCCCAGTTTCTGTCCTAGGGCTGTGTGGAGTTAAGGTGAACAAATGCTGGACACTTCTGGAGACTGGCTTCCCCAACTGTCGCACCCTTCTTCCCCTGGGCTTGGCTCCTCCTCCAGCCCTCCTCTCTCCGGGGCCCTGGGAGGATGTGCGCCCTCCACCCAGCACAGCAGATAAGTCCTGTGCCCAGCCTCTATCCAGCTCTGGCCAAGCATGGTCAGGAGCCCCATCTGTAATGTGGGCATTTCTCTCAAATGTTAATTAACTTCCTTTGGCATCTGAGACAAAAGCAATCTCCTGGCAATCGTATTCTGCATAGCACCTAAACATTTGTGGGTGTGCAATAAATATTCAGCTCCTAACAGCAATTCCCACACTTGCTAATGATGGTGTGGGCGCGTTTGGTTTCATAGGCAGAAAAGCCAAATAAGACATCACTGAGACCAGAAAAGGAATGATTAACCCAAAGTAGCTGTACCTGGCTGTGACAAGGGGCTGATGCTAGAGAAGCAGAGAGGGTAGAAAATGGAAGCCTCAATATCTACATGAAATCATAAGTGGTCCCAGACTGGCTAAAGTCCACCAACTAATATATGATTGAGCCATATGAATGTTCATGGACAGTGGTGTTTCAACACCACACAGTTTTAAAGCTGTGTATTTAACTGAGAAGCCACTGAACCTGGAAAAGGTAGGTGTTAATTCTGGGCCATTCCTAGCGTCTTCCGACTCTCTAGGAGCAGTGGGGAGGCAAAGTCTAGAGGATATGATGGTAAAGAAACTAGAAAGTTTCATTAAAATGGTGGATTCAAAATGGATGGAGACAATATTTCAGCGAAGTGCTCTTTGGTGCTCACCAAGGAGACCCCTCCAACCTACTAAAACTGTATCAAAATTTGTGGCAAAGCACCAAAATCCATCAGTTCTCAAAATGGATGAAGCACTTGGGCTGGTTAGTAAACGTAATTTGCAACACTCACTACAAAGTGAGGAAGCACTAGACAAACCTGACATGTTTTACATCTTCCGGGCGAGATGGGCAAGAGATACTTTTCTGTGGGGAAGGACAGAATTGCAGGCAGGAGACAACTGATCCACATTTCACGCTTCTATTTCTCTGGGCAAACTCAACGTCACCCTCCTCCTCCATACACACATACTGTTGCATACTGTTGCTTTCTATAACTTGAAAAGAATGTCTGGAAGAGATGCTTGAAAACCTTCATGGACACACAAGAGACATGCAAGTGTGTCTGCAAATTGATGATATCTCCCTGAAAGAAGCTGGAGGGGTGGAGGGGAAGGGAACTAGTACGCAGAGAAGGAAGAGAATAAAAGCACAGGGAAGGAAGGGGTAAGTCGCCACAGGTCATGGGAGTCACGTGGATGGCTGGTCTGAATGAAGAGAAAGCGTCAACAGAATGCGTGTGTTTATACGTGCGTGTATCAGTGTATGTGTGAACCACATGATGGTAACAGCAGCTAGATGAGGGTGGTGGGCCTACAAGGGATATTTTTGCTTTTTGTTCATGAGTATATTCTAATTTTTTTGACAATGTAATGTAGTATTTGGGCAATTAAAAGAACAGGAGTTTGAAAATATTTAGAATGTGAATCTGGATAGTGAATTATATATTAATGAACAAAACTATGAGTAAAGATTTGCAAGAGGGTCTTGGATCTTGGGCAGCAACAGAAGATTATTCAGAACCATGAGTCGGATTAGACTGACTTCAAATCACAGATGTGAAGGTCAGACGCAGAGTCACAGCCAGAAGGTCATCCCCTCACTTGAAGGGTGCAGGTATCTGTCCTGAGAACACAGGGAAAAGCTCATTCAGAGATACAACCTCATGCAGGAATGTTCTAAAGGGAGCAGTAGGAAGTCCTGAATAAGGCAATGAAAGGGTGAGACCAGTGCAATGGGAACAGGCACATAGAGAATTACAAACAAGGAGACCACCAAGAACATCCCAAGGTCTGCCACTGGCCCGCGAGGCCATACACCAACTGGCCCAAAGCACTCACCCTATTTTAAGGGGGAGCAAACTGACAGTCAAAGCCCTCTCTCCCCACAGCATCACCCACTAAAACTGTTTTCATCGAAGTCACCAGTGACTTCCTTGATGTCACTTGCACTTCCCAATCACCCTTCCCCTTTCTTTCCCTTCCTTTATAGCAAAACTCTTCAAAAGAGATCTCTGTGGTCATTATATCTGATTTCTAGTCCCCCATTTTCTCCTGAAACCAGTCCAATCAGATTTTTGCTCCCTCTACTTCCCTAAAACTGTTCTTATCAAGCTCACCATTGTCCTCCATGCTGTAAATCCCATGGAAACTCATCAGTCCTCTTTCTGCCTGATATGTCAACAGCATTTGTCACATCCATCATTTCCTCCCCTTGAAACACTTTATTCACCTGGCTTCCAAGCACCACACTGTCAGGTTCCTACTAACTCACTAGCCACAGCTTTTCCATATACTTTGCTGCTTCTTCCTCATCAGCTTGACCTCTTAACTTTGGAGTGCCCCAGGAGTCAGTCCAACTCTTCTCTTTTCTATTCACATTTACTCCCTTGCTGATATGATCTAGTGAATGGCTTTAAATACCATCTACATGTCAGAGAATCCCACCTTTATGTCTCCAGTCCCTACCTCACATTGAACTCAAGACTTATAATCCACTTGCCCATGTAATATCTCCACTTGGATATATTACCATATCCAACACTTTCCCCATAAATCTAACTCCTTCTTCTGTCTTTGCCATCTCAGTTGATGGCAATTCAATCTTTCAATTGCTCAGGCCAAAAAGTCTTAGAGCCATCCATGACTTTTCTTTCTCTCACACCTCACGTCTAGTCTATCAGGAAATCCTGTTGGTTCAACCTTCAAAATCAAGACAGACTACCTCTCACAACCTCCACTACTACCTTCCTGGTCAAAGCCTACCATCTCTTGCCTAGATTTTTGCAATAGCTTGTCCCTCTGCTACTGTCCTCTTCCCACTTCCAGCATATATTCAACCCAGGAGCCAGAGTGATCCCGTTAAAACATAAGTCAGATCATGTCATTCTTCTTCTCAAAACCCTCCAAGAGCTTCCCATTGGAGAGTTTCTCTCAAATCCATCAGTTTCTTTTTATCTACACTTCACTTTTACCTTTACTTCCTTCCGTGTCAATACCACCCATATGCCCCCACATCATTCTCCATCCAGCAGCCAGGATGTTTCTAAATGAGAAATCCAATCACGGTACTTTCCAATTAAAAGCCCTTCAATGGGGTCCTATTGACCTCGGGATAAAGTCTAAGTTCCTCGGGCTTATCTTGGTGAGCTCAATCTATCTCCCCTTTGCTGTGCAGTGGCCATCCTAGCATACCTCCTGGCCATGGGCCTTGATAAGCACATCTAGCTACCGTTGATTCTATGTGCACTATATTAGTAATCTGTCATTAGAATACTTTCTGAAGAATTTCCCTCTTTGTGTGAGTTTGATCTCCCTAACCAGATTGGTTTTAGCTCTTTGTGAACTGGGATCACATCTCTTATTTTATTTTCTGACCTTTTATCACTTCCCTGATAATAGCAGGTCGCTTGATACTTGTTTAATTAATGGGGAAGAACAGACTGTGTAACTCATTTCATGTAAAGGGATGCTTGGTAAGCGTTTCTGGGCCATGGGTTGATTTTCCTCCCCCAACACATCTGCAGCGACTATTATAAAATGTTCTGTGGAATGCTCAATGTGCTAGCAGTTTGGAACAACTCGTTTTTCAATTCCTTTGAACAAAAACGCCAAGAACCAATGACTTTACCTGAGTATGTTGCAATGACAGAAAAGCTTTATCCCCTGGGACAAGAATAAAAGGCAGCCCCGCTGACCTGATAAGTATCGCAGGACAAAAGGATGACGATTTGATACAGTGGTTCAGCAGGCTGTCTGCTGGCTTGTCGAATCTGCCACACAGTCATGGGAGAGAATTAGCAATGAGGACAGCAAGCATGGCAGCCAGGCTAGCCAGAGCCCCAGCTTTCCTCCTCTTGCCTTACATGGGTGGGTGCCCCATATTCTGCCCACTGACATTGTTACACATCTGAACCCCAGGTGGGAGTGGGTGATAGTTCGAGGGGTGCTGTGACTTCACTCATTTTACCGTGGCACATTTTAACAAAACTCCATACGATCTCTTGCCCGATACCTCGGGTTGGACTGGGTGGAGGACAGTGACAGTGCTGTGCACCCTCGGGGAGTTTGAGAATAGCCAGTGTCAATGCCTCAAGTGCCGTCCCTTCCTGTTCCAAGACTCAGGGGGCTGACTCTAAGGGCATAAAGGCAATAAGCTTAAAGACATCACAGGTTTGGAGGGACACATTAATATATAAAGAGGGCCAATCAGGGAGGAAGAACAGCATATCAAAATGATCCGAGAGTCATGAAACCTGATTCTAACCACTAATTTCCTAAGTCGCCTTGAGCTAAGTATAGAAACCCTCTGAGCCTCATCGGTAGAAAGAAGGAGTTGGAACTATAGCTGATCTCATGCTAGCTGGTCTTCAGAGACCTCTGCAGGTCAGTGAGCTTAAGATTCATTACAGGAAAGGAAAATAAAAGGCATCTTTGGGTCATTTAAGCTGGAGATGGTAAACGACAATGGCCAGGCTCCTTGGCCCATAGCAGAGACGATTTCACAACAGCTTCAACCTCTTCTCCAGAGCAAAATAAAACCTTTATGCCAGGTGTTGTGGTAGGATATGGCGAAGGGTGAAGACAGAGCAATTTGTAAGCCAGGGTGTTGCCACTCTCCAGACATAGGAACACCTCTCCAGTTATTCCTGGTTTAAACCCAGAGACCTCTAGCAGCCAGCCACGTGCTCAGAGGCCCAGTGTCTCATCTCCTAGGCCAAAGCTCTTCCCAACACACGATGGTAGCTTTTGTGGTCTTGGAACTCCCTCCCTCAGCCTCTAGCCTCCCCCGGGGGAAGGGGGAAGAATCCCATTTGTTTCTCTTCGTATCAGCAGATGCTGTGTCCCACAGTCCCTGCTCAGATTTCTCCCACCAAGAAAGGTATCAGATATAAGATATCGCTTGTGTGAAGTTTGAACAGAATCCCAAACTGGCATTTCTCTTCACCACTACAGTAACAGTGCCTATGCCTTCAGATGAAAAGAAATGACCGGAAAAGAAAACATACACTTTCTCCCTCCAGAGCGGACTCGATCCTTCCTTCCCTACTTGTGAAACAGAAATGAATGTGCGACTGAAGGTCTATGACACACTTACAAATGATATGAGGTCCAAAGTTAAGATGCAAAGTTGTCCAGTCATCCTTGAAGGATTCAGTCTTCCACTTCCCCAGCTGGCTAAATACTCATAGTGCTAAGTAGTACTCAGGCTCTGTGGCCCAGAATGCATGAGGAAGCCAGGCAGAGACAGCTCGACTCAGTGTCTCCTAAAATGTTGTTAACATTTGCTTAGTGATCACGCTGAATTACACACACTTTGCTTTATACAGGTGTGCTGCTGGTTTAGAAATTGTTTTCAGCTATAACTTAAATAAAAGATACCCCTAAAAATACCTTACTTTTTAACATTATACTGCAATTATTCTCATGAAAACTCCATGATGCTCGCCGCAGGTTAACTTATCCCAGTTTTACAGACCACGTCTTATTTATCCTGTGCCAGTCTCATTTCCTCTATTCCTCATTTCAACTGCAAATGCATTAAAGACACTGAGTGAAAAACCACCAGGATCTCTAGCGGTGATAAAATAAATTTAAGATCATTTCCTGAAAGACACTAAGATTCTTAAAATGCCCTTCCAGTATGCTGCATTAATAATTAGACATCAGAGAGGGAGGAGTCACTGGAGGTCCAGAGTATTAGCTCATCACCCAAATCTGAGACTGTGAATAACATAAACACAGCTTTCTGTAAAAGACCAAAATATCAAAGCATGTTGCCTAAAATGGTGATTTTGTCCTGAAGCCACATTATGTGTCACAGCAAACAGCAAATCCTAATTCAACCTTGGGCTATACACAGACAAACTGGAAAAGGCCAAGTTCAAAGAACAAAGTTCACAGACATCACAGCATTTTTTAGGGTCAATTTCACCAAACATGCAATTGGTTTGAAAATGAGAGCCCCGCAAGCTGTAGCTAGAACAGTAAGCATGCCTGGGAACGTGTGTCTGCCGAGGAAAATCAGGCTGGCCATTTGCATTGCCAACATTGCTCTCCATCAGGTCCGGGTGTCTCCGGGAATTACCTGGAATAGGCAGGAAACTGGGATCCCAACCTTTATGATCACGGGTACAAACGATGGAGGGAGGACACCTGAAGTGTGTGAAGCTCACATCCACCTACGTCCACCCGCCCACCTCCAGCTTCGAGCAGAGAAACTATCAAAACTGTAAAGCAAACAAACCTTTCTCTTCATTCTCCTCCCTCTCCATCAGCCCCAACCTGCCTTCCCTGCTCCATCCCCAAAGCTGTGCTTTCGTTTAGGATCTTGTAGTCATTGTGAGATTTTTCTAGAAATCAAGGGTTAATGGTTGTGTTACATACTTTGTCCTTCTTTTGCCCCCAAAAGGGATTTGAACATGGACATTATACATTTGTCAAAGCCCACAGAATGTACAACACTAAGCACGAACCCTCATGTAAACTATGGACTTAGGTCCACTGACGATAACAACTGTCCACTCTGGTGCACAATGTCAACAGTGCAAGATGCAATGTGTGTGGGGACCGGGTTCATGTGGGAGCTCTCTGTACTTTCCACTCAGTTTTGCTGTGAACCTAAAACAGCTCTAAAAGATAAGGTTTATTAATTAAAATAAAAAAGTAGTAAAAAAAACGGAGGGATGAATATTTGAGCTTTTTCCTCACTCTTTGCTCAACATTTTCCACCAGCAAATCTGTCTTTCCCACGATGGGATATTTCTGGGTGGAAAACTTCATGAACTCCATGCCTCAAAAAAAGAGGCCACCTTCTACCCAATGTAGGAATAGTTACAACATTAAAAAAAGGAAAAGAGAAGTTTTCAGTCAAGGGAGTCTGGAGAGGAACCCAGGGAAGATTGACACAGAAAATAGGACCCAGGAGGACAAAGAATTTCACTGTTTGGTCTAGAGTTGCATTGATCAAAGCAGTAGTCACTAGGCATATGTGGCTACTTAAATTCAAATGCAAATTATTTAAATTAAAATATGTGTTCCTCAGTCATATTAGCCACATTTCGAGGGCTCAATGGATACATGTGGCTAGTGGATACTGTGCTGGACAGCACAGATACCGAACATTTCAGACATTGCAGAAAGTGCTATTGGACATAGCAACTGGCAAACTTTTTCTGTAAAGGGCTAGAAAGTAAATGTTTCAGGCTGTGTGGGCCAAAGAAATGGTCTCTGCCATAACTACTCAACACTGCCTTTGTACTGTGAAAACAGCCATAGACGATAGATAAGTGAATGAGCACGGTTGTGTTCCAATAAAATTTCACTTACAAAAAATGGGATTTGGTGTGCAGGCCACTTTTGTCAAGCCCTGGTCTAGAGTAACCATTCCTAATCTAGGGATATTTGATTCCCAGGAGGGCTTGAGTTACTGCAAGGCATCAGCCCATAGGTACCACAAGCAATAGCTGTAGACTGACTAAATAATGTCCGGCACATACCTGGACCTTTATTTATCAGGATACCTCTATATTATGATGACTGATAAAATACAAATCCACTTAAAATCATTACTGCTTTCAAAGGAGCATTTATCAGTGTGTATTATTCTCAAGAAATGAACCATGAATTTTATCTCTTTTATTATGTTTCTCTAATTCAAGTAATGCATTTTTGGTTTAGAAAAATGAGAAAGCAAGATTTAAAAACATAAGCAAGGAAAAGAGAATTATCTGAGTTTCTATTCAGGAAATTTTTAACCATTGTTGCTATATAAATATATGATTCTTTTGTTCACAGCTATATGCCTAGTACCTAGAACAGCACTGAATGTGTGATAGGTGCTCAATAAATATTTGTCAAATGAAAAAGATGACTGAATATTACAAAAATAGGAGTGTTCATGAGTGGAATTCATGAATTCTGTAAACCTTACTACATTTGTAATGCTGGGTATATGTGAGAGTTTCTGGAGTGATCTACAGTTTTTGTTGGATTATCAAACATGTCTGTGACCTAAAAAGGTGGAGAACCCCTTAGTCATCGCCAGGACTGAAACTACAGGCCTTTGCATTTCATCCACCAGTGACTGGACTCCCATGAAGCAGAAATTTTTTTCCAGGGTAGTCTTCTGTGACTAACCAAAGTCACCTATCCGAATCCAAACCATCCCAGGTGGAAAAGCTGCCGACTTGAACATAATTCACTTGAGAAAAACGGGGAAGGGGGGTTCTGGTATTTTTTCCTAAGTCTGAGGACACGGCTCTAGCATATAGAAAAAGATTCCTTGTGGCCTTCCCAAGAAGTTCAGCTTGTGTCACCTTCTTTGGGGCCTGTCAGTTCAGTAGGCTTGAGTGTGATCCTAATGAGGTCAGACCACAAGTCCGATTCCTACAAGGACCAGCTAAGACTGAGGTGCTCCCACTGGCATGCCTAAGGTCAAGCAGCAAACGCAGTTCTTTGATTTCTGGGGGACCCTCCTGGGGATGCCCTCACAGTAGGTGAGGTGGCGGACAAAGGCACAGCATCGTGTTAGCTATTGTCAACAATGAAGAGTTAACACGGAAACACAGGGTAAGTTTTCTTCCTCAAGACGGTTTTATAATCTGGGGGAAAACGGCTTGAGTGAGAGGAGATTTATAGAAACCCATTTTGAGTTCTCTCGAGGCATTTTACCAGCATCTGTTCCACAAGGATGCAAGTTTAGGTTTCTTTACCGAATCTTCATAATAGAGCACAGCCAACTCAGCGCCATTAATTGCTAAGAGTAAAGGGCTTTCTGATGCCTAATGAAAGCTTTAGGAAAGCAGGCTCCTTGGAAGAGTTCTATTTATAGATCATGCATTCTCCTGGCCTCCCTCTCTTACCACTGAGAGCATGGGTAGGAGGCAGGAATTTTTTGCTTCTGAGAAAATGATCATCCGCCCCTCCCACTACTCTCCACCTGGAGTCCTAAACCAATTAGGACATCCTAATCATTTCCAAGAGCAACCACTATGCTGTCACAAAGAGAGGATTAGGACTTCAAACCAGGATACAGCTAAGAGGGAATCATCAGTTCGGAAACAAAAGGCCCTGTTTTCATGCAAATGGACATAGTTATAAAGAGTCTGCAGAGATAATGACCAAAAATGTAATCTATGGTAAACAGATATGGCTAAAACAAGATGTCTGCTTCCAAATTCACACACAAAAAAGTGGCAGATGAGTCTTTAAAGGCATGTTACCCCCGATTCAAAACTCTGATGAGAAAACGCCCTAAAATCTAACAGTTGCACTTCTCAAACCTGTGCCAACCTGTGCCTTAACTGAGACACAGCTGTAAAAGCTTGTTCCCAGGCACAGGGCATCTCAAATGGCTTTAAGTCTGAAACTCAGCTCCTGATCCCCTCCCCACCCACTGCCCTCACAGAGCGTTTATCCCCATCATCCTCAATTAATGGCAACTCGATTCTTCAGCTGCTCAGGACAAAACCCCTGAAATCATCTCCTTCTCTCCTCTCTTGTTCTCACACTCCACGTCTGATCTGTCAGCAAATTTTGTTGGCTCAAAGGACATCCAAAGTCCCACCACTTTTCACCATCTCCCCTGCCACCGCCCCAGTCCAAACCACCACTATCTGCAAACTGGAATATTTACATAGCCTCCTGACTTTCTCTTTGCCTCTGATTTTGCCTTGCCTTCAGGCTATATCCTATTACGATATAACTCATCTCATATCACTCCTCTGATCAGAACTCTCCAATGGCTTCCCTTCCAGAACCAAGAGCCCCAAGTGATTTGCCTCCTCTCTACCTCTCTTATGTCATCTCTCACTAATTTTTCCCTCACTCACTCTGCTCCAAATTCACGGGAGTTTGTTGAAGCCTGCACCTCAATGCCTCAGGGCCTTTGCACTTGCTGGTCCTTCTGCTTGGAATGCTCCTCCCCTGACATTCACATGGCTGGCTCTCTCATGTCTCTCCAAAAGTCCTCCTCTCACTGAGGCCTCTCCTGACGACCCTTCTGAAAAATCTCAATTTCCGCTCCCACCCCAATATTTCATATCCCTTTCCACACTTTTTTCTCTTCTTAGCAGTTATCACCACCCAGCATACTTAATCTTTTATGTTTCTTGTTTGTCATCTGTGTCTCACAGCAGGATGTAAGCTCCACAAGGGCAGGGATTTTTGTCTCTTTTGTTCAGGAAGGAACCATTGCTATAGTGCCTGGCGCTGTACTGAGTACATGGCACTCAATAAATACTTGCTGACTATATGAACGCCAAAAATGTAGTAACCAGCACTCCAACTGTTAACTACATGTCAAAAAGAAAATGTAATTGGAAAACAATTAGAAATGACCTAAATGCCTAAGAACATGAAATTGATGAGATAAATAATGACACACCCACGAAGATACTCTATGCAGCCCTTAAAAATAATGATGTAGAATTTATGCACTAATGTGGAAGGATCACCACAACGTATTAAGTCAAATAAGAAGGCTGCAAAATAGTAGGTATAATATTATCCAGTGTGTACGCATCACATAGATTTATTATAAAACTCTATTTGTGTGAGTACATATTTGCATGGATAGATGGGGGAGAGAGAGAGAGATGCGAAAGACGGGGGGGGGGGAGATTAATCAATGTGGGCAGAAGAATTTAAGGAGATTTTTGCTTTCTTTACTCTTTCTGCATTGGATTTTCTACAATGAACAGCTTTTACACAGAATTTTTAAAAGAGAGTTTTCTCTTTTAACATTTACCAAGGGTTAGCTACCTGTGGAGAGCCTGACTAGACTTACCCTCCCATAAAAAGCAGCATTCAAGCCGTTTCAGTTCAATCCTCCAGAAGCTATTTGACAGCTTGCTCTTCGGAATTCCGAAGGAAGATTTATCCCCTTCCAACAAAAGTACATACAAGGAAATGATAAAAAATAAATAAGTCCAGCTCACTAATTAGTATTTTGTGAACCCAAATCTCAAAGTACAACAGGGGGTGGAGGAAAGAGGTCGTCACAGCAAGAGGTCTTCCCTTCTTAGCCAAGTCCTCTCTCCTCCCGCTGTCTCTTTCTTACCTGGCCACCAGCCTCAACTGCAGGCCTGGTTCTGGGCAGACTGGGGTAGCCGTTTGCTGAGTCCCCCATGCACATCCCCACCCCACACCTTTGTTCTCATCACAGCCATGCCTTGAATGGCCCGTCCTCCTAGGCTTGCTAGAATCCCCTTCCTCCAGGAAGCTTTCCAGACTCCCACAAATACACTCTCATAGTATTTCTAATTGACACAGAGGATATAATCCTTGGCATTGTTGTTTGTCATTGTTATTAATAACAACATAACTAATAATGGACAATGTTTATTGTGCTCCCATAACAGGGCAGGCAGTGAGGATCCAGAAGATGAATGAGACAGGCTGCTCCTGGACCTTGGTCATGTCAGATTCCCAGCCAGTCTGTAAGCTTCTAATTTGATTTTGACCTCCTCGTTTCTCAGCAGAAAGCAGAGAGCATTTTGAACAAATTGGGAACTCCACAAACGGATGCTGGCAATAATGATGAGGAGCCAGGCTGCCTTCGCTCAGTGGGAAATGGCTTCTGCATCTGTTTAAACTTAAGCCCCCCGGACCTCAGAGTGAGCGCTGAGGCCTGTGCCCCAAGACTCTCCATTCCTGGATATACACGCAACTCACCTAGGGAGCATTTTTGTTAAATGCTGATAATCAGGACCTGGAAAGTAAACCAGAAACTCCAGGATAGGGCCTGGCAGCAGTACTTTTAAAAAGCTCTCCAGGTGATTCCAATGGCAGCTAGGGCTGAAAACAGTGGCTCTGACCTGAGGACATCCTACCACATAGCAAGTATGAGAGCTCCCCTCCTCTTCTGGGGCTCTGTTAGGCCTGGTACTATCGGTGGAACAAAATCACAAGAAATAGGACCAGGATTGAGCCCTTAAAGCCACTTTCAAGGAATTCCAGCATGTTGCAAAGAAAAGGAAAGATTGGGTGGGTGGCTACATTCCGTGAATAATAATCCTGCCTCCTCCCTGGTGTGGCTTTCTTGAGAAGGCTAGTCTTAGTCCTCCAGGCCTCAGTGCCAGCACAGTGGGCATGCATGACACCCAACAAATGTCACTTGCCACAGGGGTCAGTGAGGCTTCACTGTTCACACAGGTGGCGTCTTCAATACATGAGGGCAGAGATGCCCAAACCTATGAGGGCAAGCTGCTTTGAGACAGGCCACTGGCATCATGGAAGCGTCTGACCTACTTTACAGGACGGTAAGCCACTAAAGAATGGCAGTCACCATACTAATAGCCAGTTGAGCCTCCTCAGTGGTCTGCAGATACTCAGGGCTGCGGCATTCGGTCTCGCCTGTCCCTGGATGCTGAGCCTCATGCAGCCAATGGCACAGGCTTTCAATGTGTTCTTAATAGCCAGAAGTTCCTTCCTCTACAGAAAGAAATCATGCTCCAAAAGACTTGACTTTCCTAAGAAGCAGGTGCATGGGACAAGAGTCCACCCATGACTGTGATAAGGGTTATTCTCAACCACGGACTCCGAGGGAATCCATGAGCTGAGATGGGAAGCAAATTGTAAAAGCATCTCCATCTCTGGAAGCCTTCCCCCTCAGGAAAAGCCGCTTCTCCAGCTGACTCGCAGACAGGGTGCTACAGCTTGGAGATGAAGAACAGGAATTGGACTCAGACTTCCCGGGTCCAAATCCCTTGCTACTTACTAGCTGTGTGACCTTGAGCAAGTTACTTAATACTATGGTGAGGAGACAAATGCATTGACACAATCAGAAACACAATTCTTCCACCCCATTCTTCCAAAGTTGGCCACTATCTTAGATCTTTTCACCGTGATAAAATGCCTAGTTCTTTACAAGTGCCCTTTTCTTTACATAGATTTTAAGCAAATGAGTTCAAACTAATTTGTGTACCAAAAGGCTAATCAAACGGGCACAAATATTGTGTCAAGCTCAGAAGCCTTTTCAGGGGTAGAGGGAACACTGAGTCTTCCTCCTGTGAGCCCCACTCAGTGCTATGAATGACCAGAAACTTCAGAAGCAAGGCTGTCAGTCTATCAACGGGGCTCTCTCTTCCTAAAGAAAACCTAAGGTGAACCACTGCTTTTTGGGACAGGTGCTCAACAGCCAATTTATTTCTAGACTGACTCTCCTATGCTCTTGTTGTAAACACAGTGATCCGCTAGGATCGCCAAATCTCGTGATTTTATGCTATTTCTAAGCCTTTTTCTTTGCACTTTACTTTTTGGGAGACCAGGGAGAATCTCATTTTGCAGTATTTGACAATTCTCTCCAACCATCACAGTCACTATTCTTTTTTAATTGCTTAAAAGTTGGTAAAAATTGTTCATTTCCTTTTGGCAGAAGTATCTCATTTTCAAGCTTGGATCCAAGGTAAGCATTTCTGGCACATATGGTTAAAAAAAGATCTCTTTAACTGAATTAAGACACCATGGGAAATACACATTCATTTAGCCCATTTCCAAAAGTTGATTTCTAGCAGTTTAACAATATTTGACAGTATTATTCTTAGCACATGTGGTAGAACTGTTGTGTTGCTCTCAATAAGGTAACAGATATCGTAAGATCAAGATGAGCTGTGAATCAGACAGACTTCAAGCAGCAAAGTTCCAGATGTCTTGTACAGGCTTCTGAAGAGTGGGCTCAGGTTTAGTTGTAAAACAACCGGGCAACATGGAAGAGGCTTGAAGAGAGGAGACATATTTTAGTCTCCAATACATTTCTATTTCTCATTGAGCGACAAGTGATATCTACCCTACTCCAAGTGAAAATTTTTAAAAATCAAAGTGTTTACTCAAGGAAATGAAGGCTAAAGAAAAACTTGAGTGGTTTTCTGAATCCACACACTTGGTTCCCACTGCTGCCCCACTAAATTAATTCAAGCCAACTTGGATATATGGATATCCAAACTTTTTAGTGTTGAAACACCCAATTATTGATTTTTCAGGCCCATTCCCACCCTCAAAATGGGCCGTAAGAAAGGATGGTCAGCCATCATCATATTTTATGTTTATAGACTCAACATTTAATACATTTGCATGTCGATTACATAGGAATGCCATATTCCAGGCTCAACAAATTGTTATTAGACAGATGGACGGATGGACGGATGGATAAACAGATGGATGGACATCCCATTCCACCTCAGGTTGCAATTATACTGCAGTCATAACCACAAGGTCTGAAAAGAAAGCTTATCCAATAAGAAATGTTTTAACTAAATTTAAAATAAATCTATAATTCCCTCCCAAACACCCACCCTCTTTTTAAAAGCCGAAATCTAATAAAATAATTAAAAATAAATATTGGGCAGTAAATAAACACTTCTGGCATTTTTCACTTGTGGATGTTAGCAAGAGCCACATTCTGCAGCTTTTGACAACCCTATTCAACCATCACAGTTGCTGCTTTTTCAGTTGTTCCACATACAGCAAGTGAAATCTAATACTTGACCGCTAATCCTTAACTGTTGGCGCACACAGGCGAACTTTAGTCTCATCCCTAGACTCTGGTAAAACGCTCCTTTCTAAGTCACTCTGAATCATATCTTGGGAGGAAATAACTCCCAGGACTGGGTTACGACTCTGGAGTTTCCAATCAGTTTTGTGCCAAAAGCCTGATTAGAACGTATTATCTTCCTAAACCACACTGAGCCTCTCTCTCTTGGCATCTGATCATCCTGGGCAGACATCCCGGGAATTTCGGCTCCAGGACGAAAGGTCACCCTGGCATTAGAAGTCCTCCCCATGTCTCATAGGTACCAGCAGTTTTTCTCCAGTTCCCATGCTCCTGCCACCTGCTTGGGTTGTTCACACTAATTAAAGACACAGCCTCGGTCTGCCCTTCTTGCCTCCTCTTCAGCTGGAAAAGGTCTGCCATTTTCACTGACATACCTGCAGCCAAGTGGGCAAAGCAGAAAAAGTACAACTATATCCATGTAGGGCTTTTCTCTGCTCCAGCATGAAACATTGTCATCTCCTTTTTCCCACTCAGAAGAAGGCAACCTACCACTCTCCTCCTTAAGAGGAAAGAAAAATTTCCCTCCCTGTGGGCATCTCCAGTAATAGCTATGCTACCAGACACTGCTTTTAAACACAATGGCACTTCCCAAAGCAGCTGAGGGAGGAAACTGAAACTTCTGCTGCCTGCCTTGGCCACAGACTGCTTTAACAAGAGCTCCGCAGAACCAATTTCCACAAGAACTTTTCAGATACACCTGAGATGAACAAGGATCTCCAGCACCAAAGGCCAACCATAGCTTTCTGTTCCTGTTCCTGGGGTTTTTGTACATGCACAGGTCTACCCGCCCCGAGAAGAGTGTCATCCAGAATTGAAGGAAAGGTTAGAAAATGTCACTTCCAAAAATAAAGTCACGTCAAATTGATAAAGTCAGCCCGTTTATAAACGCACCAACTTCAGGAATGATTTTTAAGACTTAAAGGAAATGGTCATCTGCAGGGAGTTAGAAAAAAGAGCTGATGAATAAGAGTTTGTTACTGTTGACTCAATACTGTCCAAAGGACAGACATCTGTCTGTGAACTCCAGGGTAGGAGGAAGAGTACCTGTGTCTCCAGCACATGGCACCAAGCACTTAGTAGGTGCTCAGTAAATACTTGCAAATGGCAAAGGTGAACATGCAAGCATGTGGGGAAAAATGTGTGAGTGTATAAGTATACACACACATGTACATATACACACACAGCAGTCCAGAGGCAACTCTCCAGGCCTTCCTAGAGTTCGAGGCCCCCACATAACCACTGCTCTGGTTCTCTCACCAACATCAATCAATTCCGACCTGGAATTAGGTTGCCCAGATGTCTTCATACCTCCCAAGTATCATCATAAAAGGTGGATATAAATACATCAACCCCTAAAATTTTTAAGTTAATTGTAAACATACACATTGGAATGCTGATTTTACAACCAGTGTTTTTAGGTTTGGTTACTATCAATTTCCCCCTCAGAAAATGTGGTGAACCATTAAATCCAGTTTGGGGACTGGCTAAGCTGAAAACCAGGCCCAGCCTCCCCAGCCAGCCAATCTCTTCTTTCTTTAATATCCTTTAATACAAAAACCATGAGGACCAAGTTAGGCCTAAATTAGGTCTGGCAGCTGCTGTGTGCAATATCACTATTTCCTTCCCTTTCTGGGGTTCAAACATGTGACCAGAAGCATGATTCTACCTTGAGCATCACTCACAGCCTCGTCAGGGAAGATGAGCTGACATGTCTTGAAAAACAAGGATCGTATTAATGTCTCAGCTGTCAATCATATATAATCAAGCTCACAATAAACAGAACATTTTTTTTTGATGAGTAAAATTTTATTTATATATATTGATGGAAAGATGGGAGGATGAACAGGCTAATAAATAATGTTGTAGAATAAAAAATAGTTATTTTAAAAATAGATTTCCTTGATTAAAATAAAAAGTCCCAGGTAACCTTAAATCTCAGTCTGCTCTCAAGTGCTGAGTAACTCCTATCTGCCAAGTTCTGTGCCAGACAATAGGGGCACACATGGAAAAAATGCATAGCTCACGACTTCAAGCAGCTTATAATCGTGTCAGGGCCAATGAAAACAAAAACAAATTTTAATCCAAAAATAAAATTTAAAAGAAAACAATGCAGAAGATACGAAAAAAGAAGTATGTGATTAAATGTAAGCTAGGTGCTGAATATCAGAGGTCAGACGTTGGGGATGGCGGTCCTTATGGCTCGAATATTTACAAGAAGTTTCATGAGAAAAGTAGATCCTAATCTCGACCTTGAAGAAGGGGTAGGTTTTGCAAACAGGAAGAGGCGAGTGAGAAGGCTTCGTAGATGAGGAAGCTAGCATAAGCATGGCTGTGGAGCAGGAAGGCCCCTCGCATGTTCTAGGTACGCTGTTGACTGGAGGTGAAAATTCACATTGGTGGGGATTGGGAGTTGCTTACTGACAGCCTAAAAATTGTAGACGTTAGGCTGTTCATAATGGTAAAGTGTTTACACAGCGGATGTGGTGGAGGAAGCAGTGTTTTCAGAAGATTAATCTGGCAGAGGTATGCAGAATTGACTGGAGTTGGACAGAGACTAGTGGCTATAGGAGCAGCACCAAGCATTGCTGAGGAGGAAAGATGAAAGAGGATGCCCAAGAAAAGGATATAGGACCTGAGCTGCCTGGCTCCTTGGAGAGTATCATCTCAGTAGGCTGGCGAGAACAGATGTTGATCAAAGGAGGCCAGAGAAACATGGGAAATGGGAATGGGTATTTGGGGGAAGCAGACAACTGATATAAGTAATCACGTGTTTGCTCATATGCCCACTAACGCAGCAGCGCAGGCAAGATAGTAGCATGAGGAGACAGCGGCACAGCCACCCACGAGTCCCATCCCTACCCCATCAGGAGGAACACTTCCCTGTCTTCAAGAGAGTATAGACATCCTGCAAGTGAAGAGCCTGCCTCCTCTCTTTCTTACAAGGCCAACCCAGGATCTTGCAGGAGAAAACTACTCTATGGCACCCATGATGTGCGACAGGCCTGAACCTGCCATTCTGAGAGCTGAAGCCGTACGGCTGCTCTTTCTTCCCTGCGATGTTGATTCTAGCTGGCAGGGGTTAAACATTTCCAAGAAGGGATGAGAAAAGGAATCTCCTGGGTTTCCAGGCGAAGAAGCTATGGCTGTTGCAACTAAATGAAAGAGATGTCAGGTGGTGG
Organism: Equus asinus; assembly: GCF_041296235.1. Classification (NCBI taxonomy): domain Eukaryota; kingdom Metazoa; phylum Chordata; class Mammalia; order Perissodactyla; family Equidae; genus Equus; species Equus asinus. The sequence continues at coordinate 194,027,115 of NC_091790.1, read as the reverse complement.
TGATACTCAACTGAGGCGGAGCTGAAACGGCGGCTCCACAGGCAGCCCAAAGTTTTTGCTTTGTTTGTTTTCACCTCATTGCTCTCGGATCTCACTGGCATCATTAGTGGAAGCTCTATTTGGTCCTGTCTGCCCCCTATCAGGAACTGGATCTAAATCAGTGATTTTTGCACTCATTGATTTCCTTGTCTCATCAGGGGGTTCCGAAGCAAAGTGTGCCCCTAGATCTTTCTGAAATAAGACCCTCCCTCCAAAGACACACATCAATAATGCAGAAAGTGCAAATGCAGACTTTTAAAAAGAAAAGAATAAAAATATGTCCAGAATGTCTGTATTTGTCCACTGAAAGCCACAGTTACGTTCTGCTTTCAGACTGTCAACTTGCAGAGTGAACTTGGTAGCAACATCCTTAACTAGGGAGGGCAGCTGAAGTACACAGAAGAAAATGGTCCTACAGCATTTGGAGCCCAAACCTTCTTTTGGGCATAGAACTTTCTTAAGTAGTTGTATATGAATTAATTCACTAGTTCTACTAAAGATCCACAAAGTTTCCTTGAAAGAAAATGTTTGTGATTCATTTCCACAAATTAGCAGGAGGCGCAGGGGTGTTGTCAGGAAAGCTGATGATGAAGCTGTGAGTGACGGTATCCTAGGCAGGATTCAATTCTATGAAGTGAAGGAGACAGATAACATGGGAAAAGGCAGGAGGCACACATACAAGAAAGACCCTGACTTCCCGGGCGAGTCGGGAGCACAAGTGACCACTCCACCCAAGAGCCTGGAGAGCAGGGAAAAGGGAATTTCTCTTTTTAGTGAGCTTAGTGGATGCCAAAATAAGCATAGTGAGTGAGGACAGGGAAAGAAGAAATCATGGCAAAGTTTTCCCTTACACCGCTTAGCAACTGAAAACATTCTTTCCCACTCAGTCAAGCACTAGAGTGGGACATGATACTATTTCACTTCTTCTGATTCTTAAAAAAATGACTCCAATACCTCCAAATGGATAAAAAGTACTGCTTTACTTTGTCTTCTCTGTTACAGATTTAACTAGTCCAAATTTGGACATCTATTACTTAAAGCTTTAAAAGCATTACCTAAAAAGAGCTGGCGCCCCTCTGATCAACCTGTTGTGCCTTTTGTTAATAAAAAATACACAAAGAGCTAATTCTGCTCAGTTGAGATGTTTCTCTTTAAAAGGCTTCCACCTGCTTTAGGAACTGCACCGCCACCCTCCATGGACCACCAGTAGAGGATTTAAATTCTACCACTTAGTTGTTGCCCTACATGATCTGCAGGTGCATGTTCTTATGAATGCAAATCATAAAAACAAATTTAGAAACTGTTTTGGAATATGTGACCTTTGGAGATTGAATTCGCACGCTGAAGACTGAGGAGGTTATTTACAGAATCCTTACAGTGGAAGAATGCTCAGAAACTCTTGTCTCCCAAATGACCTCTCAGGGCCTTTAAAATATCTAGGGGTTAGGGCTTTATTTCCCAACTCAAAGAGCAGAATGTTGCTCTCCTATTTTAGCTTTCTTTCCTTGGGAAACTACTCTAGCACTTGCACATTCTCAGCCATAGGAACGTCTTCTTCATGTTTACTCTAAGTTTCACACCAAAAGGTGAGTCCATTTCTTCTAACCCTATCCTTTCTGAAAGCAGAGCTCATAAGCACCTTGTTATGAAACTGACTCACTAAGGTAGAGAACCCTGGAAGAAGAGCAAGTTGGGTTTTGGGAGGGAGAAGGGAAGACGATGCATTCAGTTTGGACCATGCTGAATTTGAGATAAGACATCCAACCATTAGGTAAATATATTCACCTCAATTCAGAAGAGAGGTCCAGGTTGGAGATGCAAATTGAAGGGCAGGATCATCAGCATGTGGATGGTAATTGAAGGTGTGGGATGAATAAGATCACCCAGGGAAAGTTTATAGAGTAAAGGAGGAGAAGACGCAGGGATGGCAAAGAAGTGAGAAGCCTACACCTGAGAGGGCAAAAAGATAATCAGGAGAGGATGGTATCTTGGAACATGAGAGAATGTGGTTCTTCGAGAAAGAGTAAACTCAGACAATGTCAAAGGCTGCAGAAAAGGTAAACAAGAGAGGAAATGAGATTTGACAACTGGGATGTCCTTGGTGACCCCAGCTAGAGCAGTGACAGGTTTCGACCTACTAATCCCTAATCAAAGCTATCCCATCTCCGCCATCAAGAATAAGCATGGAGGCAGCCCAGCGGCGCAGCGGTTAAGTTCGCATGCTTCGCTTCGGCAGCCTGGGGTTCACCAGTTCAGATCCCGGGTGCAGACCTACACACCACGTGTCAAGCCATGCTGTGGCAGCATCTCACAAATAACGTAGAGGAAGATGGGCACGGATGTTAGCTCAGGGTCAATCTTCCTCAAAACAAAGAAAAAGAATAAGCATGTTCTTTCTCTCTCAACCTAGGTTTCCAGTTGTATTCAACTACGCAGATCCATACATCGTTTGAGGACTCATCACTTGACCCTGAATGCCCAGTTTTCACAGCCTCTCTTCTGCTTCTTCACTCCCAGTTCCCTGTGCTGTTTCTCCCCAGCTTCCACTCTCCCCGCTGCTCACTTCACCCAGAAGCTCTGCCAATTCAATGTGCCTTCTGATGACTGCTCAAACCTGGTCCTCACTCTCCTTTAAATCTTTTCAAAACTGTCCCACCTCAGACAGGTGACACATGAAAATACACAACCAATGGATTTGAAAGCTAAATGAACAAAATCAAGCCAGAAAAATCATCAAAATAAAATGCTTTTCTAAGCATAAAACAAAAGGCAGAAAATCTCAAAAATCAACAGATTTAACCATATGATCTAAAATAGCAAATAAAACCAAATTAAATTTTTATTCATGGGACAAAGAGAGAAACAGATTTGAAGCAAATAGTATAACGTTAATATCCTGAATTTAGATTCTTTTAAACTCTAATAAATCAATTAGAAAACCAATAAGCCAATTGGCAAAGAATAACAGCCAATACACAAAGCATTCAGATACAAAGAGATGATAAAATATGAAAAAAATCAACCTTCCCAGAAATCAAATAATTTAAAACTAAAAGTCAATTTTTTTGCTTATTAAACTGGACAGCTCTTTAAAGATAATACTCAGTTATGCTAAGAGTTTAGAGAAATAGGTACTTGCATATACTTCTCGTAGCAAGCAACCCAATAATCCTATTTCTCTGAATCAGTCCCAAAGGAATGATACAGATTAAGATCTGAGCGCAAATATATTAAGTGTAGCATTATTTATAGTTGTGAAAACTTGTAAGTAACTTAATACACTATAGATGACTGATGAAATAAATTATAGACTTTTTAATTATATACTCAATATTTTCACATAGATGCAAAAGGGGAAAAGATAAATATCTTTAATCTATAAAGAACATTTATAAATCAACAATAAATCTATAAAAAATGACCAGACATGGACAGGTAATTCACAGAATAATCAGCAAACGTTTTTTAGTTTATCATAAAGTAATGAAAAAAGATAAAATTAATATCTATCCCTAATTTATTACATTGGAAAATAAGTACTATAACCATGAGTATATTAATAATGTCTACATATGAGTAAATGTGATCAAAAGACTAGAAGAATATTCACCAAAAGGCTAGCAATAGTCATTTCTGGGTATTGAGATTATCAGTGATTTTTATTTTCTTCTTAATGCTTATCTATATTTTCCAAATTTCTACAATGAACATACATTACTTTTGTAATGAGAGAGGCTTCAAATTGTTTTCAACAATATATTGGTGAAAATGGAAAATGCACGTGCTATGGTGTTAGAGAGCACAAAGCAAAAATGAGACAATGTATAAAACAACTTGATCCAGACAGGTAAGTATGCATTACGGACAGGAAAAAGAGTGGAAGGAGACACACCATAGAAAGCCTTGAGTAGATATTGCTTGGTTGTTGGAACATGGGTGATTTTTATTTTCTTTCATTTTTTCTGTATTTTCCCAGTTATTTTATAGTGAAAATGTATTATTGTTACAATCATAAAAAATAAAATGTATGAACTGAAGTGCTGTCTTCTTCCTATCAGCAAAATAAGGCTCCTCCTATTTCAAGCCGAGGCTCTGAGCACTTTTCCTTTAGAAAATGAACAGGATCCATTCTCTCTGTCCTCCCCGCAGCACTGGATCATCAGGATATCTTCATATCATGTTTATTTTACTTTTGTACTTTTGCGTTGATCTATAACATTACATCGTGGAAGAGAGATATAACAGAGGTGGCCAATTACAATGGAAGACTGGCATTCAGGAGACCAGGTCCTCATCCCTCTCTGTCTGCAGCTCATCACTTAGCCCTGGGCAGGTCACACAGCCTCTTTGGGATTCAATTTTGTCATCTTTAAAATAATGAAGTTGGGCTGGATGCCTAGTTTTCATGTTGCATTCTTTGGGGAGCTGTTCTAGGGTGATGGGGGACTGAGTGGGTGGAGTTTGAGGCCCTGAGCTCCGACCTCAACCAGAGCAGCTCCACGTTTATCTGTGTTATATATTGGGGTTCCACAAAAAAATATGTTGAAAAAAAGGCTCTACTTGTTTAAAAAGTGTTCAAACAAAAATACATTTCCAACTTTCTCCCTACCTCTACCAACCCTACCTGTTACAAACTGGATTTCTCTCATCTGATAGTCTGGACTACAAGTCTGAGAACTTAGAATGATTCTTTTCAGCTGGAGTTCCACTTCTTAATATGGGTTACAGAATGAGAGAATCTTGGTCCTGCCCCTGTCTGACATTTATTTGATTTGTCATTTGGGGCCCTGTGCGACATTTGTTTGATGTGCGATTCACCGTTCTGCCCCTAGGCTTCTTCATCTTCAAATGAGGACACACATCGAATCGCTATCACAGAATGTTATAAAGACCCAATAAGATACCACAAGTGAAAAGTGCTTTGCTTTATATAAAACATCTGTTCTACAAAGTTATTTACAGCAAAGGTAATCACAGCCTCCACACTATACTCATCCATTCAACAAATATCCATGGATCATCCACTCTGCACAGGTCTCCCACTCATCAATATGCCCAAACTTCAAGACCCTGCTAGGCTTACATTCAACATGTGGGTTAAATGAGTAATTATATAAAGCCCTTAGCCAGTAGCCGGATACAGGAAGTTAGTTTCCACCCCCTCCTCAACCACCATGTACTAAAGAAGGGGTGGCTCCCTGGATAATAAAGAAGGGACTGAGAGTAAATGTTTTCTTAGTTTCTCTTTATCCCATTTTCCAGGAAGGCTAACCTGTGTCCTCAGGAAGAAGACAGGAAGCACACTCCCAATCATGTCCATTAGTTCCGGGACCCCAAGACCCAGAAATTCCAGATTCTGGCACATGGTGCTCTGATAGGGTCTGCTTCGTGGGAGCTTCCTATTGGGCTCAAGGCAGGGGCTATAAGAGGGGACCCCTACTGAGAAGGAAGGGATCCTAGAGACCCCAGGAGTGAGAGCCCAGTGTCAGGATCCCCCTTACAGGGAGCCATTCTCTGCTATAGGGGGTACCTGGGTCAGTCATGGATTAGCACCTTTGACAAACTGCTAAACTTACCCTTTACAGGAATTATTACACAAGCAATAGTTAAGACTTGTTAATTTATCTTCAAAAAAATTTTTGCCCTCTCAAATGGGGAAAATATGATTTCAATAGTCAGGCTTAGCCAGGCTACAATCTAGGCATTATTTTTAGAACAAAGTGGATATAAAATGGTACCAACATCCCCAATTTTCCACTATTTAACCAATCAATCTATACCTAGAAGTAAAGGTCTATATTTTGTATGCTCAGCACGGTACAAAGAGCTGCTGGGTCTCAAAGAAGCAAAATAAAATGAGGCCATTGCTCTCAAGAAGATCTCAATCTATTTGGGAGACAAGACCCAATAAACAGTGAGTACCAATAAACAGGAATATAATTGAGTGCTAAAGTGTGTAGAACAGACTGTATGTTCTGTAGAAGTTTGAATAAGAGGAGGTGGCATCAGCGTAGATTGAAGAAGTCAAGGAAGGCTTCCTGGAAGAGGTGGGAGTTGGTCTCTGGCTTGAAGGCTAAGCAGTATTACACAGGTGTGAATATGGTTTACTTTGGGAAGACCAGGACCTGAAGTTACTGCAGTTTTTTAAACAGAGGGATGGCACAAACAGACAAAAGAAAGATGAGACTTGTGGAGGGAGGCAAGGTGGACTGAAACAGGCTGAATTCAGGGTCATGGACACCCCATGTACTTCTGCTTCTAACCTCTTCTAATTGAAGCTGGCCATACCAATAAACTTGCAAGAATGAATTATACTAATAATGTTTGATTTTACAAAGCTAATTAAGGGCAGCACAAGAAAGACATACTTCTATCATATTGGGGCACATTTTCTAGATACTGAATTTTCTTCCTGCTACTTACAGCATGAACCTGTACCTTCAAGTCCATGTGTATTATTAACATGGTTACAAAGACACATCCAACATCTCCTTCCCCTCAAGCAAAGGGTGTCCTTCCATGAAGGCCCCTCCTACTCACTTCCTTTAAAGAGCACAGATAATTACTGAACATTGATGAGCAAGTGAAAGAGGCTTTTACCTCTTGCTCACCCTTGGCATCTTCATTCTTCCTGATTTGGTTAGGCTCATCTAGTCTTTTAACTAGAAGGGAATAGCCTACAGGAATGACATCATCCACAGCCAAGGAATCCAGAATGCGAATTCAACCCTGTTAACTTCAGTTCAATAGACCAAATATATCCAGCACCAATACGCCAATACTGTGTAAAGTACTTGCTGGATGATACAGAGGATACAGATCCAGAGGAGATAGCCCATGCCCTTGAGATTCTTCCAAGAAACTAGGTGGGATAACCCAAGTACACACGTGTCTACCACGCCAGGTAGAAAATGAGGAACACAATGAGAGGGAGCAGAAACAAAAAAAGCCTATCTAATGGGAGAGTGTTGGGGAAAACAGCAAGGAGGACAGAGCACCTATGATAACCTCAAGAAATGGGTAAGAGTTAGACCTGGAGAGGTATAAAGGGAGAACACTCTTGCCAGGTGTACCAGTAGGAGAAAAAGTACATAAGAAGAGAAGCACGGGGCATGATCTACAATAGCAAGTGAGGCATTTACCAGAATAACAGTATCTATGCACTGGGTGGTTATGAGAACTAAATGAGTTAATACACATAAAGCACTTAGAACAGTGCTCAGCACACAGAAAGTGTTCTATGACCATTAGCTACTACCTTTATTGCTATTGCTTTATTGCTACTATGGCTATTGCTGTTCCTTCTATTTTAGGTGCAAAGAAGGGGTGGCAGAATGTGAGACCGGAAAAGTGATTTAGGATCATAATCTGGAAAGCCCAAAATGCCATAGACCATAAAATATTGTGGTGTGGAAAGTGCTTGGTCCTAAGAGGGTATGCAATAAAGAGATACCAAATGAATAAAAGGAAGAGATGGATGCTAGAGACATTGAAAAGGCAGAAGTCACAGGACATGGTAACAAGTTAGACATGGAAAGTGAGAGATAAAAGTGTTGAAGAGGACTGGGACTAAGAGGTGACTAGAGGATTGTGGTGCCATAGGGTGGTCAGATGGGGGGGAGGTGCTAGAGTGAGATAGGAAGGGGAGATAAGGTGATTGAGAGCATGCTGAATCAAGATGCTGGAGCAACCCACCAAGAGAACTACCCAACAGGGAGGCAGGAAACAGATCTAAAGATCAGAGGAGAGTTTGGGGCTGGTGATACAGAAATGAGAACTACTTAGATGGGGGTTGTCACAGTGGTAGTCATGGTGGCAGAAGCCAAGAGTAGATGAGAGCCCTGGAGAAGAAATTGTGCAAGAGGAGACAGCTCAGAATAGAACTTTGCTTTGGGAATGTCCACACTGGGTGGGCAGAAGGAAGGGGGGGATGGCAGTGCACAGAGCCAGCGGAACAAATTCACTGCGATTTTCTCAAGATCACAGAACTGGTTCAGAAGAATGGAGTCCTTCTATTCTGCCTACAAACCCCCAATCATCCACTCTCTCCATTCTCCTCCACCTCCTTCTTTAATCATCAATACACAGAGTGTGTAAGATCTGCATAGGTGGGAAGAAAAAGAGGAGAAATACATGGCACTTTAAAAAAAATGGAATCAATTAATAACCACATAATGTAGCTCACTGATATTCTGGACTAAAGGTGGTTACCTTAAGCCCTAGATATTTAGCTCTTGCAATGAACACCAGTCCCTGAGCAGCTGTGGCACTGCCAAAAGAATATGGAAATCTGAATCCAAAAATCTAATTGGAATCTTGTTTCTACTACTTACTGGCTGTGTAATCTGAGACAAATCACCAAACCTCTCTGGGCTTCGTTTCTATCATCTACAAAATGGAGATCATGATACCCATACCTCTTAGGGTTATTATAAGGATTAAATGGAGAAATATATTCAGTGCGCTTGGCATAGTGCCTGGCACATGATAAATAGTAGCTTTCATCTAATATTTATGTTAAAGTTTTTTGTTCCTTTTTTCTCCCCTGCTTTGGAGAGAATATCACATTTTTTCACCCCTGAGACTTTCAGTGTCTTTGCCCCCAACAGGTGATGAAGACTGGTGGAGGCAAAAAGTAGAAATCATTGATCTAAAAGCTCTCTCTCCACCAAAGACTGGTTGCACATCTTGCGTCCCAGGGCAAATAGCAGCAGCAGCAGCCTGGGGCTTATCTATGAATCACCGAGTCTCCCACACAGTTGAGGGTAATGCTTACGTCAGGGTCCAGACAACAGCTCATCTGGTATGGGGAGGCCATCTCTGGAGGGCGGGTCCTGCCTGGGCAGCAGGGCACTGGCTGTTCATGTGGACCAAGCTCCCCCAGCACGCATGTCACAAGGATGAGACCTGGTCGGGTTCTGAATCTCTCCTTAATTGAACTACAATTGTTAGATCCTTACCTATCACAGCTATTCATGGGAGATGCTGCAAACATGGTATTTGGCCTTGTACCTTCTGGAGGCTACAAGAATCCTGCTAACATAGGCGATAATTCCAGCTAGACACATTTCCAATCCCACAGAAGAGCTACAAGGTCACGTGATTGAAGAGGAGGAGGGGTAGCAATCGGCAAAGACAAGCTGACATCTCCACAACATTGCACACATTCTAAGAGCATCCTGGCTTCTGTTGTGGGGGAACAGCACTGAATAAAGATGCAATACCTCGAGGAAGAACCTAGTTGCAAATTGGTTAGCTATTTAAATGCCCAAATTACCCAAGACATAATTAGGGCAACATTTCTCCCCCTGGAACTCCTATATGTGAATTAATGGACCCTTCTCAGTAAGCCAAGCTAGCACTAATAGCATTTTCTTTCCCTCAGACCATTTAAATCATTAATCCCTTTTCCAAACTGGCATTGGTGTTTGCGTCTTCTGTGCCCAGAGGTCAAGTCTCTATCAGGCTGCCTTTCGCTCTCTGGCATGCAGTAATGGTGGGCATCTGTCAGGACAGAGAGAATCTTTTCTGGTTCTTACGTACACAGCATTACCAGAGAGTTAGCACTAATCGAAGGAGCACTGGGCTGAGACAGTAGGCAAGCTTTGTTGGTGCCTTGTGGCCTGCCAAGACTGTTTTGTGTGTGTGTGTGTGTGTGTGGTAAAATATACTACTTAAAATTTACCATTTGAACCATTTTTAAGTGTACAGTTCAATGGCATGATGTGAATTCACATTGTTGTGCAACCAGCACCCCCATCCATCTCCAGAACTTTTAAGCTCCCCAACTGAAACTCTACATCCCTCAAACAACAACAGTCTCCTCTCCTTCCAGCCCCTGGCAACTACCATTCTACTTTCTTTTTTTTTAAAAGAGGGGATTCAACCAGTCCTTTTTTAAAAAAAAAAAAAAAAGATTGGCACCTGAGCTAACAATTATTGCCAATCTTTTTTTTTTTTTGTCTGATTTTTCTCCCCAAATCCCCCCAATACATAGTTGTATATTTTAGTTGTGGGTCCTTCTAGTTGTGGCATGTGGGACGCCGCCTCAACGTGGCCTGACGAGCAGTGCCATGTCCACACCCAGGACTCAAACCAGAGGAACCCTGAGCTGCCGAAGCAGAGTCTGTGAACTTAACCACCTGGCCATGGGGCCAGTCCCTACTTTCTGTCTCTATTAATTTGACTGCTCTAGGAACCTCACGGAAGTGGAATCATACAGTATTTATCATTTTATAACAGGCTTATTTCACTTACCATAATGTCTCCAAGGCACATCCATGTTGTAGCATGTGTCAGAATTTCCTTCCTTTTTTAAGGCTGAGTAACATTCCATTGTATGCATATACCACATTTTTTTAATCTACTCATCTGAATTTTTGTGTTTTTAAATTAATGACTAGAAATTATGAAACTTTGTTTTCGTTGTGGTAAAATATACATAGCATTTAACCATTTTTAAGTGTGCAATTCAGTGGCACTAAGTACATTCACATTGTTGTGCAACCATCACCACCATCCATCTCCAGAACTTTTTCTTCTTTCGTAACTGAAATTCCATACCCCTGAAGCAGCACCTCTCCATTTCCCTCTCCCCCAGACCCTGGCAAGCATGCCTGCCTTGACTTTTAACTGTACCCAGCCTCAGCTTCTTCATCTGAGAAGGGGACATTGTAATCACAGCCTTAGACCTAGAAGTCATTTGAATACTAACTGGGTCATTTTTATTAGGCTCAGGGCCCAGTGGTGCCCCCTCCAATTCTCTTTCTGGGCTGGAGCTTACAGCTAACTCAGTGGCAGCTGGATTTGGAGGACATCTGGGAACACACACAAGTCCCACATACCATGGGAAAAGGGGCCAACACTTCCCACATGGCAAGGAAGGAGCAGAGTTGTTCCTAACCTTTACACACACCTACTAAACATCGCTCTTGGTATAATTACTAGCACTTAGCTGGAGGCCAGAAAATCAAGCACAACAGGAACAATCTAAATATAAGTTCCCATTTGTTTTTGCTTTCATTGTTGTTTTTCATTGCAACCTTTCTGGACCTAAACAAAAAGAACAGAAAGTGTTGCTGGTTCAGGTTACTCATTGTTATCTCCTATAAGAGAAAAAATTTACATATATCACCTACTCATCAGTGCAACACAAGTACATGAAACTACCATCTCCTTAAAGAGAAAATAAGGCCCTATTCAAATTAAGAATCTCACTTTTGGCAACAGAGCCAGTTTCAACTTTACATATTGTGCGTTTTTATTAGAGTTTAACAAAGAGGAGAAATTTCATGAAATTAGTCACCGGAGGATACCCACACAACGCCATAAATGTAACAGAGGCATATTGACAGTGGCATAAAAGGAAACGCTAATTAAATCCCAATTTCCTCCAGATACTGCCAGATCTTTCAGGTATAGGCTCACTTCCTGGGTAGTTGAGCATTTACTCAAATGTGCCCAGATTTCAGAGCTGCCGCTGCAGAATGCTGAAGAATCTGGAACAAAGCATTTTGCAAGCAGTTAAGCATCCTTCTGTGGTTGGGATGCAACTTGCATGGCCTAGGAGAGTAGAATGGAGCCAAAGCTAGATGGAGAAGAGGGGCTTAATCAGGAGAAGTGACAGGGACAGCTGAAGAATTTTCTGGAAACATAGAAATGTAAGACAAGTTGAGAATTGTGGGTTGAAAAAAAATAAAATTAAGGAGAAGGGTAAACAGAGATGGACAGAGGAAGAGAAAAGAAGAAAGAAGAATAGGAATGGGGTCTGGTGAGGGATAGAAGTGGTGAGGGGTGGGGAATGCTGGAAGGCACAGAGCACTAAACTCTGTGCCATCCTATGAAGGTCAACAACCTTGGTAAATGTTGAGGATAAAAACTTTTCCCCACCATCTTCAGATTCTCACTTAGTATCTGACATTGGAATAAGCCGAAAATGGTGAGGGAACCAAGAAACTTAGAAATGGAAAGAGAAGCAGAAGAAGGTGTCCAGGCTCCTAGAGAGAAGGGATGAAAGGTTCTCAGTCTCTTCTGACAGTTCCTCAGAGAGAAGCGGTGGGTGGGGACATGAAGTTACCTGGACTGTTGTTCTAGTCAACCAGCTCAGTGGCCCACCCTCCCTATTTCTCATCCATCTCTCCCATGCTGAAAGCTCTACCAAATGAAACTGCCCTTCTTACTGAGGACCACCACTGCTCCATCATGGATATGTAAGTCCCCTGAGGATATGCCCAAGAGCAGCTGAACAGAACCGAATGGGACCTTTCACCTTTCCATTGGTTTGGCACAGAGGTGGCAGCCTCCAATGCTGCCAGGTGAGGCGGGCAATGATAGCAACAGAAGTACAGGTCATGGGATTCTGATCAACAGGAGAAAGTATCCTAAAGGGAGCAGCCACCACTGGGATCTTAATTGCCCCATGAGAAATTACAATCTGCAATTTTCATGTGAAATCTGTCTAACGTTGACATTGATTGTAAAAACAAACAAAGAAGAAGTCACTGTATGGACCACGTGGAAGGAGTCTCAGAATTCCAGATGTCTGATCTCCAAGAGTGTGGCCAGGAAAAGGGATGGAAGGGAGGACACCTCCCCACTGCCTTCAGCAGAGAATCAACGGGAGACCAGGTGGGGTCTTCCAATCCTACTTAGAGCAGGGAGTTGGGGAGCATCAAGGAGAAGGAACCCAGGCCTGGCCACAAGAGCCCCAAGGAAGGGGGACCCTAAAGACTCCCGAGGGAAGCATGGGCATCTGGAAGGTAGCCCTTCAGCTTTGCCTCAGGAGCTGCCTTGGGGGCAAACAGCAACATTCTGGGAACTTGTCAATGGAATGTTGTCATGAACAAAAGAAACTGGCTTGCTCTCTAAGAGAAAAGAGACTATTGATAAACCCTCTTCTCTGAAACACCATCTTAGCTCCTCCCCACCACCACCGGGCAGCTCCCTTTTTCCCAAAAATAGGTCTTTTCCAGCGACACCTCTCTCACCCACTCCTCCCATAAACAGCTTCCTACTCCCATCTCCTGCAGACAAAAGCCCACATATTCCTACAAAACTCAGGCATGCATATGAGCAGGGTGGGTTGGGAGGAGGCCGAGTGTAGGGGTCAATGTCCTGGCCTATAAAATGAGTTCTCCCCCAATGCTTCTCAACTGTACTCTTGCCACAGGACCACTGAGCTAATCAGCCACTCTGACTGACCTTCCTTACAGAAAAAAATTAAGATGCTTAAAATTGGTACATGGATCGCATATCTACAAGTGGACACTGCTCAAGTGCTTATAAGGATTGGGTTCTCTTTTCACCATATTCACGTGTTTACAAAGCCTTTCCCTCCAGTAGGCACTAGAAAAGCTTATTTCATCCCAATCCCTATTCTGATGACCATAAACCCCAAATTAGTGAGATAAGACTACTGGGGACTCATTGATATTAATTCATGAAGATCAGACATTCCCTGTCCTACTGATGTTGCTCCAGCAACACTGCCTGGGCTCCTGAAAGTCTGCTGGTATAGGTTCATTCTTTTGTTAAAGTGGAAGTTAAGAGCAGGGACTCCAAAGGTAGACAATCTTGCCTCTGTTACTTCACAGTCACGTAAGCTCTCAGCCTCTGTTAGGGATGGTCAGAGGACCTATGACCTAGACTTATGAGGATGAGATACGGCAATACATACAAAGCCTGTGGCAAAGGTTATTATAATAATATCTGTAATTCTCAACTCCCCTAGTGATGTGCTGTGATGTACAAGTAAATGGTGAGAAGCAGGCCAGCTGAGAATTCCACTGTAAGCTTCCTCTCTCCAGCACAACACTCTAAGCATGCAAGTCACTAACATAATGCAAATTTGTTGACTCACTAAAAGACTTTGCTTCATGACTGGAGAGACCCTAGAGCATGACAAGGCTGTGGGGATGAGATGAGGATGATACACTTAAAAGAAGATGAGAAAAGACGGGGTGGGAGGCAGGGCAGAGAAAACACACTTAAAAGTCTGTCAGATTGTACTTCAGTGATGCAAGATGTTACCATTGGGGGAAACTGAGTGAAGGGCATACAGGATCTTTCTGTGAATTTAAAATTTTCTCAAAAAGTTTAAAAAAGAAATCCTTCAAAAGCTCAGGTCCCTAAGATTCTATTAAAATGAAACTGGGTGCCACCCACAAGTCGGCTCTTTTACCATCCCCCTCTGGGCCAGGGCTTCCTGAGAGCTGGAAGCATTTCTTTTCAACTCTGCATCCCCAGTGTAGTGCTGTGCCTGGCAGGTCTCAGACTCACGATAAATATCACATTGATGCATAAAAGGATGAATCCTCTTTCCCAAGCCCCTCACCCTGAACGCACTCCTTCCACTTTGGAAGCAACACAAACGTATAGGGTTTTACTGCATTTCATTTTTTTCTGTGTCTTTGGAAACCTCAACAAGAAGAGATGTGTATGTGCTGCTGTCAGCTGTGGACGCCCAGCCAGGAGAGGTTAACGGGAATGCAGACCAGCCACCATTAGCATCAGGAGGTTAATGGTAACAGGGCTACGGCTGGACCATCTTCAGATCTCTGGAAATGTGGGACAAAGGTTAGCTGCTCTTCTGAGCTGGTATTCCCTCTCTGCTCTTCCATCTGCCTCAGGTTTGGCAGCCAAAATACCCACTCTAATTTCATCCCCTGCTCTTGGCCGTGTGCTCTGTGAATTGCCTCTCTTGACACAAGATAAAGTGAATGAGCAGAGGAATTGGCCTTCCCTGCAGAAACCAAAGGCAAGGCCAAGTCTGTTTGCTAAGAAAACACTCCTTGCTCACCAACCACAGCTCGACAGGTACTTTCTTCTTTTGCTTCTTCTTAGCGTCTCATAATAATCCTTGAGCATCTGGGACCTGCCAGACCCTGAGCTAAATGTAGTCACAAATAAGGAGGCCAGACACCCTCTCGGGGGGGTATCCCAGCAGGCCCAGCCGTAGTCACTGCCCAGACAAGCCAAGAGGAGTAAAACCACAGATGGCACCTGATGGATAGAGGCTCCAGGCGGCACACACCCTCTTCTCATGGGCCTGCTCTGGAAGTCCTCTTTCCTCACCTCTCTGCACCTTCCCAAGCTGAACATCTAACTTTAATTCCCCTAACTGTGCTGCAGGGCTATCCAAGAGTCACCTCACAAACGCCCAAGGTCTCCCACAATCCCCATTCTCCCTCATAATCCTGTATTTAGATTTCTGGAATCTGAGTGCCTTCTTCACTCAGACCCAATAGCAGGACAAGTCCACAGGTGTAGACTCCCATCATAGGCGAAGCAGTCTCCCAGGTAGGCAGCTCCTTCAGGCCCTGGGACTCCATGAAAGGGAAGGGCACTTCTCACCATATCATCCAGCCCCATGTCAAGGACAGCAGACTTGAAACCATCCCTCCATCTTGTGGTATTAAAACTACAAAACTACATGAACAAGTGGAATGCTATCAAACTGTATTAGATTGAAAACGGCCCATACTTGATTGACGTCTGTTCATAGGTGGCTGCCCTGCAGCGTGGCGAGGACGCTACACCATGGTTTAGAACATCTGGAAGGTGGACTGGGCAGGGGTTTCTACAGGAGATTCTCTATAGGAGAGAAACGGGGTAAAGCAAGTAAAGTTCAGGATTTCTCTTCTTCCATTTTCTATATACTCTCAAGCAGTCTGATCCCCAGTGGGATTAGGGTATAAAAGCCTCTGTCCTCCCGGAAACCAAGCTGGTTTATGCTGCATCAGGCAGGGACCTGAGGGCACTGAGTCTGTAGAGGAGGGACGCCCGATTCAGCTCGTTATCCCCACTTTTGCTGTTAGTGCCATGGAGTCGAGTCCAACTCCTAGCGACCCTGCACACAGCAGAGCAGAACCCTGCCTGGTCTTTTTGCGCCATCCTCTCATCCCCCTAATCTTCCAGCACTCTATCAGACAATGCTCTGCTGTTTTCCATGGGGTTTTCATGGCCAATTTTTTTCAGAAGTGAGTAGCCAGGTCCTTCTTCCTAGTCTGTCTTAATCTGGAAGCTCCGCTGAAACCTGCCCACCACGGGTGACCCATACAGCAACACACAGCCACCCCCGTATGACAACTGGCAGACAGGTGGTGTGTTTCCCTGACTGGGAAAGGAACTTGGGCCGCAACGGTGAGAGGGCAGAATCTTAACCACTAGACCACCCTAGTTAATTATCCCCACTTACGAAGTATTTAATTGGGAGTCTTCGTTTAGTTAACACTTTTTGAAAGCTATAACAGAAGAAAAGGGGACATATCCTAAGCCTGCGTTGGTCTCTTTCAACTGTCTCCTGTTTCTTGCTGTTGAACATCTTTACGTAGTCACGTGCCAGCCAGACCTTTGAGCACCACAGGCTGTCAGAGAGAGACAGTCTCCTGCTGCTTCTTGCTTTGGGTGTGAGATCTTGAGCCTCAGAATAAAAGTGACAACTCCCCTCAGAGTAGTTGAGTTTCTTTTTCTGAGTTCAAGTGGCTAAGATGAGCAGGGATGGGAGGGGGATGAAGGGACTCTGAAACTATACCTTTATTATTGGTAATCACTGCAATTAATATTTGTAAACCACTCCAGCAGTTTCTTGATTACTCTTGTCTAAAGAATTTTCTTTTATCTTCACAGTGCCTTGGGGGTTGGACAAGAACCATTACCCACAGTTGACAGAGAGAAGCAAATTTGCCCAAGTTCTCTCAACTACAAAGTGGCAAACTCAGGACTCATACTCAGGGCTCCCGATCCAAATTCTCTGTCCTCCCCACAGCCAAGAAGCCTCCTTCTACTGACCTCAGAAGTTCAGAGGGTAAAAATGTCAAAGGGATGAACTTGAGGTGCTCTCCTTTGCTACCTTCCAAATCACAAGATCAAGAAAGAAATAGCAACGTAATAACCTCATACCCTTCCAGATTTCCTACATTTGTGATGGAAAAAAAATGAGACGTTCTCTATTATTGCAGATTCACAAAGACTTCCTATTCGCTTTCTGTGTATCAGACATGGTGCTAGCCACAGGGATGTAAACTTGACAAGCATTACACATAAACCTTTCTGCTGTTAACAAATAAAACTCCCTCCTTTGCTCTTGCAATAGCAAATCAGAGAGACACAAAGAGATCCTTCCTCGTCCGTTGTGTAAAACAGCACCAAGCAGTTCCTGGTGAGTGTTCCACTGGAGAGCCGACCTACTTGTCCCCCTCCCCCAGTCTCCGCCTCTTTTCTTCCTTTCCATTTCCACCGCCTGCACACCCTCTGCTACCATCCCTCTTAACCCTCATAATTATGGGGCTGCAGATGCAGTTATAGTACCTAAGCTCTTAATATTTCCAACTCCAAAGGTCATTTTTCCCCCCAGAAAAATGGACAGGCAGCCAGGGGTCTTCACAGAAAAACAGACTGTTCTAAATGAACAGCTCTAGTGAGCTGCAGGCCTCCTGGGATGCGAGGAGGAGGAGATGGAAATGAGCAAACACCTGGAAGATGCTCACATCTGGCCATCCCTGGGAAAAGCAGAGGAGCCCAGGCTGGTCCTCTTCGGGTTGTCCCCAGTAAGATAGCCCACAGTCAGGTCTCTTGAGGGCATAGGCTTCAGTTTAACATCTCTGTGTTTCACCCCCAAACCCCGTATGTGTCCTCCTCTCCAAATAAGAGTGATTTGGACTTTTCCCAGATTTGCCTCCAAAAACAGAAAAATCTCTGGGACTGAGGTGCACCCACAGACCTGTGTAATATTTTTCTTTTACAGGACCCTTTGTCATCACCCTGGCAATCTCAGTATTTCGGGTTTAACTCTTCCCCAGAGTAGTGACCAGGGAACTCAATAAAAAGAAGATCTGAAAGCAAACTCGAGGAGGGAGGAGGGTATTTAAAGGGGGAATATGGCGAAGAAGCCAGAAGGATATGGCTGATTAGTGACGCCAGAACATGGGCACTCAGTCAGCGACTTTCAGGGCCCGTGCAGGCTGCCCTCTGGTTCCCCTGCCCACAGATACCAGCTTGCAAGGGCGAGCTCATTCCTCTGCTCTCAAAGAGGAAAGGTGCTTGAGGAATGATTCTCCCAGTCTGGTTTATTAGACAGTATAAAGGCTCCTAAACAAGATGGCAAGATAACAGTGAAAAGATATTTCTGAGAAATTAGAATAAAACCAAAGGGAGGAAATAATGTCAAAGAATATGACACAGTAGGTCAAGAGAAGGAGAAATCCAGTGACTTTGCAACTATGTTCCAGATGCATGAATGTCCTGGATCTTCTAAACAAGAGCGGTGCTCTGTGCTCCACAGGACATTAGGTAAGTTCTTGCACTGGTTGAAGAAAACTCATTAGTGCCCCAGGGGACAGGTACAGCACGGCACTCAGCGGCTCCCTCTCGAGAGGCACAGGGTGGCTGTTTGTAACATGACAAAACAAGCAGAGAAGTGTTGTCTTTCTAAAGTGTATATCCAAGATGAAATGACAAAAAGTCAATAATAGAAGGAAAAGGAGCAGGCAGGGTTTTGATATTTGAAAAAAAAAATTATCTCTAGGAGATACACAAACCAGAGTGTAGACCTCAAGGGGAGGACATTTAGGTAGAGGCAAAAGGAGGTGACTAATCAGATGCCAAAATAGTGGCTGTCCCACCATGTGTTGGACAAGACTGATTTTTTTCATTATCATAAGGTGGAAATTTCAGCACCCCAAAAGAGGAAGCTTGGGCAGGGGCTGGCTGGGTGAAATAGTGGTTAAGTTCACACACTCTGCTTTGGCAGCCCAGGATTCACAGTTTCAGATCCTGGGAGCAGACCTACATACCGCTCATCAAGCCATGCTGTGGCAGGTGTCCCACACACAAAATAGAGGAAGATTGCCACAGATGCTAGCTCAGGGCCAATTTTCCACACCAAAAATAAATTAATTAATTAATTAAAAAAAAGAGGAAGCTTGACCAAAAGTCCTTAAGTTTCCCACCAACTGAAGGTGAGATTCTTCAATTATCTCCACAATTCTGGACATGGGGCTTTCACTGCTATCTTGATGACTGGGAACAGCTGACAAAGGGAGTAAGGTGCTCTCACCTTTTTTATCATCCTCCCTTGGGGCAGGAATTGTGAGCCCTTGATGTCAATTTTTTTACCTCCTTCTGCACAGTAACGGCACATTTCTCTGTGTGTTTTCCAGCAGAAACAAAGAAAGGAAGTCAGCACAATCACTCAACAAAGAGAATGTTAAAAGGAACCTGGCAGCCATTATGGATTCTCACTCCTGTGGCACTGCCCAGCTTTTCTTTCAGTAAAGGGGGCACGCATCTTGGTTTAACCTACTTAAGAATGACAGACAATAGGCACCGTCTGTTAATTCCCGCTGCTTCTCATAAGAAAGGGAAATCTGCCACATGGTGATGACAGAAGACCTCAGGATCATAAAAAGATTTCCCAGAGGGTCTCCTAAAATAGGAGAAATGACCAGAAGCCATTTTGGTTGAGGTGATTGAGTACGAACACTCCTCCGGCCGCAGGAGATAAATAACGCTTTCCCAATATAGATGACAAAACTTTCTCAGAATCTAGCTTCAGCGGAGATATCAAGAATCCCGATCTCTCTGGAAGCCCAACTCTATTACATGCAGAACATCAGACAGATTCCTGCCTTGTCCTGCTGACAATTTTATCTCTCAAAAGGTACAGAAAGCAATTAGGAAACTGCTATTCTTGACAGAGTTCTGACCATCAAGGAAGAACCAGCTGGCAACGTGTAAGTGGCAGGGATCTCCTGAGTAAGTGACCACTTTATCTTGGGATGTGTAACAGCTTAGGGAGGGGACACTACACACACGTGGACATGGTCATCACTCACAGCCAGCATCTATCAACAGAAAGTAGGAGTGGCTCCTACCTTGTGAGAGCTTCCAGTCTAAATGGAAGATAAATAACATCCAAGGGCATTTTATCAGTGATAAAAGAGAGGCAGAAGGGGCCAACTGTTGTGGAGGTCCGAGGAAGGAGGAGCATCTTGTGGAGTGGGACTACGTGGTCAGAAAAGGTCTGCTACAGAAATCTGACTTGAGCTGACTTACGGAAGGTGGTGGTTTAGGTATAGGGTAAAAGAGTGTGTGAAGGAGGAATGCACATTCCGTGCCTGGGCAGTGGTTTGAGAATTAGAATGTGAACAAACGCAGGTTTGGCATTGAGTTTGGCCCAGGGGAGGGTTCTTCTAAGGACATAGAAAGCAATGAGATTGAAGAGAGAAGGTACTACGTGCCTTCTAGGTGTTCAATAAGCCACACCTGTCTTCTCAGAGCACTGCCAAGGCCCTTAGCATAGGTCCCTGCAAGTGTATTTGTTCTAAATACCGTTCACCCCTCATCACACCACAGCTGTTGGGACTGGGGTGAACACGTGACAAAAGCTGAACCAAACATACGATTTCTCCCAGGAATTTGGGATTTGGATTCTCTGCTGGTTGGCTGCTTTATGGGTGCAGAAACTTAGAAGCTATGCAGAGACCATCTGCTCCTAAGAACAAAAAAAAATGCGGGATGGCAGTCTACAAGAGAAGGAGGCAGACACACAGAGAAAAGCAGGATGAGCCCTCTGCCTTGTTCAGTGCTGAGCTGGATCCCTCCTGGGGCAGGCTGCCCTCCTGTGCTGGAGTCCCATGAAAGCCCTGCACCCAGACGCATTCTTCTTTTGACTCAGACCAGATTGCCTGGGATCTGGGACTGTGCCAAAGGCCATGATGATGATAATGGCTAACATTTTGCTATGAGCCAGGCACTGAGCTGATGATCACTTTTATGTAGTTATCTCAATAAAACTATAGGTAGATACTAGGGACTCTAAGTAACCTGTATAAGATCACTAAGCTCCTAGGACAATGGCAGGGCCAGGACTGGCCCACAGACATGCTGGCTTGGGTTCTTGCTCTCAACTCCACCGCTCTTCTCCCACATACCTGGGAAAAGGGATGTGAGCTGCAATCTGAGCTTATGACTAAAGATTTTGGACTTAGTCCTTTATATAAGTAGTTGAAGATTTTTGAGCAAGAGATTGGTATGTGCAAGGAGGGGACAGGACATGGGAAGGAAGATCCTGGGGGTCAGGCCCAGTCAGGAGATGCATTTTTCAGAGTTGTCTGCAGATGCATTGAGACTAACTGGGAAAGAGATGAACACAAAACTAGAAGGATATCAAGGTTGTCCACCCGGAGGGATAAGAACCTGTCAGTCTAAGGGGGTGAGGATAGAAAAGTTGAAGAGCAGCTAGGTCAGTAGCCAGTCCAGAAAAGCAGAGGAACAGGATGCAAGGCAAGGAAAGAAGGGAGAAGAACGAGCCAGGGAACCGAGTTGGCCAGCGCACGCAAGGAATGGCCCTTCTATGTTGTAGCCGGTGTTTGCTGCTTGGGTGGGGGCAGATCTGAGGAAGAACCACACTGGAGCTCATAGTTTCAAAGGCACCAGGAGGCCAGAAGCCAGTCTGCAAAAGACTAAGGAACAAGTGGATGGGGAGCAAATGATGGAAAGGCAGGACTGTCAAGGAATGTGAGTGCGAACTTGAAAGGAAGGAGAGAAGACAGACAGTCGCTGGAGGGAATAGGAAAATCAAAGAGAGTTTCTTTCTTTCTTCCTATCTTTTTCTCTTTTCTTGCATTTTAAATCTTTTTTTTCTTTTTTTCTGGACAAGGAAGCTCTGCTTATCTTTGTAGGCAGAAGGTAAGGAGCCTGCAGCAAAACTGAAGCTGCAGCAGACAAGGCATAAAGGATGGTGCAGGGTCTGGTCCTGGGTAGGCACCTGGACTTTAGAAAAATGAGTTGCAAACATTAGTGGTGAGGAAAACAGGTAGAATTCCATGGTGAGATAGTCCAACAGAGTAAACTCTTCATGCGAGAAAGATTATGAAAGGTAAAAGTTTGGCTAAACAGTCAGAAACAATCCCAGAGAAGAAAAAGAGTGGGAGACATCTAAAGAAGGCCACATGGGCACCCCATGGCTGTTTACTGGAGCCCGAGCCCTGAAGAGGCAGGTCCAAACATGGGGAGGAGGGGCCCGACCATGAGGGGCTCATGCTCCACAGCAGGGACTTGGAGGTATCTGTCAGCAGAGCTGGGGCTTAGAAAGTGCTAGAAAACTTTTTAAAGGGCTTTTGAGCTATGTTTGGGGAAAAACAAACAGGAGAAGATGAATCCTCTGCTCTGGAAGATGACTTAGTGCTCACAGATGGCATAAAGAAGGTCAAACTCCTATTTTGTTCACCTTTCCTTAGGAAAATGACCTTGGGAGTGAGGAAGGTAAAATAAACAACATAATGAAGTAAGTGAAGGGGCTGGCCCAGTGGCGTAGTGGTTAAGTTTACACGCTCTACTTCAGTGGCCCGGGGTTCACAAGTTCAGATACTGGGTGTGAACCTACACACAGCCCACCAAGCCATGCTGTGGCAGAGACCCACACACAAAATAGAGGAAGATTGGCCCTGTGCTAACATCCATGCCAATCCTCCTCACACACGCAAAAAAGTAAGCGAAGTTCAAGAGGGTGAAAAGATAATAAAAGAGCAGTTGACTTCCTTAAAGGAGTTAACTATTCTGGCCCAGAACCAAAGGTGTGGCTCACAGGTGGGTGGTATCTGGGGAAGTTTTCAGAGATGCCAGTTGACTTGAGAGGAGCAAGTGTTGTCCAGATCGGGTGGGAGGAGGAGGAAGACACTCCCTCAAAAGCCCCAAGCTGACTCCCAAAATGGAATTAATTATTAAACTGGTGGCTTAAAAGTATTTAGAAGAGAACGCGTTAATCACTGGGGTTCATAAATGGGGCTGGATAACCTCATTTCCATGTTTTGAGAAAGAGAGGGTACTAGGCCACTACTTACTTCCTTATGCCTGTCTCATTCATAAAAGGATTGGAGGTTGATTAAAGGAACACCAATAATCTACTGAGATGCTACAAGTTACAAATATATGAAAAAGGAAACAGGAAAAACAAAGGATAGGAGAGGTATAAAAATGGAGCCATAAATAAAACTAATATTAAAATGTGTGGCATAGAGTTCCAGCCACTCGTTAAAGTGAATTCTATTCACTTGTTACAGACAGACACTAATTTGACTCTAAGTGGTCTAGCAGGCAACAACGAAAGAGAAACATGATAGATTATTCACATCACACCAACGATGACATTTTAAAGTAGTAGGAAGAAGGGAGGAAGGAAAGAGGGATGTATGGAGGAGGGCAGAAGGACAGAAAGGTAAAGAAATTAAGAAAAGAAGCACAATAAATAACATTTCAGCATTTATTCACGCTTATGGGGAGGAGAAGGGGGGACAGGCTATGGTGGAGAGAGAACTGTTCAGGGGACAAAAAAATACCTTAATAGGGGCGGGCCCCATGGCCTAGTGGTTAAGTTTGGCATGCTCCACTTCAGCAGCCCAGGTTCACAGGTTCAGATCCCGGGTGCAGACCTGCATCATTCGTCAGCCATGCTGTGTCAGTGACCCACATACATAGTAGAGGAGGATTGGCACAAATGCTAGCTCAGGGCTAATTGTTCTCAGCAAAAACAAAACCTTAATAACTTAGACCAGGAGAATCATGACTCCCTTGAAATAGTCACAATGCTAGTAAGAGAAGTGCTAAGGGATCAATTATTGTAGGTTACAGAATCACGCCTTCCATGGGCTTGCACTTCTTCGCTGAGGATGTCAGAGTTTTGTATTAGGAACTCTATGTTTGAAGAGTTTTGGAGCTTGACACACTTTGGTTAAATCTCACTTCTCCACTTAGAGTTTTGTTTGCTTGGCCAAATCCATTAAACAATTTGCATTTTTGTTTGTTCAGCTATAAAACTAGCACAATTTTACCTACCTCAAAGAATTATTGTGAAAATTAAATTAAAAAAAAAAACAGCATTATTCCTGAGACTAGACCCCAAAAAAGCTTCTCCTGAAAGCCCTCATAAAGGGGACGGTGTGTAATTGTAACAAACAAAGACTTCAAGGACTTCCTTGCCATCAGATGTAATATATTACCTCCAAGAACCCCTTTAACACTCTGTTCCATGCTTTTTTGTAATTCAAATTAAATTTTGTTGAAACAAAAGTCCCAGTGCCATAAAGGTATTCTCAGTCCCCAAATGTTGGCCTGATTATTTTAAGCAATACTCAGTACGGATTAATTCTAGAAGAAGATGAATACTAATAAAATAAACTGTGGAGAACTTTCCACATTCTCTTCTGAATGGCAGCTCAGGGGCCCACATCCTCTATGCTGGTCTATCTAGGGCTCTGCTTTGGGGAGACTCAGAGCCTGCTCATTCATGGGGACCAGTGACAGCATAATTCTCCCTGAGGTTGGGCAAGCCCATGTGGACAACCAATGACCCTAGTTGGGAAGGCGCTTGGGAAGCCAGCATCCCTGTCTTCAGACAATACTGTATCAAGGTCACCCCGACCACATCAATGATTATCTTCAGCTGGCTCTTCTAAATTATACCATCTCTAAGGAAAGAAGTTCCACACATACTTGTGCAGTCTGGCAGACTGGATCTTTTATCTCACAGCTAGTCCCCCAAAATTATGAGCCCCATAATCCTTACCTCTGCTGTGATCCATTCTCCTTGACTGGTCTCGGACTCTGCTCTCTGAACTATTCCTGACTCACTTAGCTTCCAGCTGAATTCCCACATAGAGTCATGTAGCCCCTTTGATGACACAGTTTCCCATCACCCTTGACATCCTTTAGGTAAGACTGACCAGTGCAGGCCCTCAAGGCCTATGGTCCATCTGATTCACTCTCCATACTGGATTGGAACAGACAGTGGTATATCGTGGTCATTCTTCTAACAAACCTCGCTGACCCAGTATTATGCTTTATATCATTCTGTTCTAAGTACTTCGGAATAAGACCATGACATTCTATGATAAATGCCACGTTCACTTTCAGTTCTTGGTAAAGATATAATGCAATCAGAAAAGGTCTAGAGAAGGGCAGCTAAAATTATCAAAAGACAGAAAAGGCTCCTTCATAATGATAAATTAAAGAAATTAGGAGTCTGCAAGACAAATAAAAATGTTAGGAGACAATGTCAAAGTTTTCAAAAAGTCTTGGAGAGGATAAAAATGTACTCGTAAACCAAACTACAGAATGCCAGACTGAAGCATCATCCCTTGACTCTTAAAGCAGACAAATTTAGGGTAGTTAGAAAGAAATTACTAATAATAACAATGAAACTGGTGACATCGAGAGGTGGTAAAGACTAAAAATATAAATTTAAGGAGAGTTTAGAGGAAGTCACGAAAAAATCTACGTAAGAGCATTAAGAGGAAATTGAACATCTCTAACCTCCGGAGACAAGCTCAACTTCCAAATCACATGTCACGTTGACTACCAATAGCTGAGCTTTCTGAGCTGTAGGACCTTAAGCCTTTATGTCATTCAATTGTTGTGAGGATTAAATGGGTCCATCCTTGTATAAATACTTTGCACGGTGCCTGGTACACCCAGCCTCAATAAATAGCAGCAGCAGCCATATGGCAGTAATTCTTACACAATTCAGCTGAATGAAGTGGAATCCAGCTCAAAATAACAGTTCTTCTGCTGAGTTGTTATTCTGTCTTCAACAATCAACAACTGCCATCTTTTCATAATCATATCCTGCTCATATCCATAATCATATCCACAATCACAGTCCTTCTTACCTCAACGCTTGCTCATTCTTGGGCATTCCAAATAAGCTTTCCACACTTAGAAAGATCTAGCTCTAGAAATTTTCCAATACCAAGATCATTCTGGTCTCAGAAAAAAATCTCTCTGTAAAAAATACATATACATTAACCAATCGCCATGCAATCCTTCACCCTAGTGACACTCGGTAAGACAGCTTGTGTGCTGAGAAGTAGAATGTCAAAGAGCTTAAGTTGTGGCTACCTCAGGAAGGACATGTGAGATTTCAACAAATGTTTCAGACACTTGTCTTTGCAATACAACATGTCAAAAGGGAAAGATAAAAAATTAAAAGGTGAATAATAAGAAAAAGATCTCTAGACACATGCAAAATTACTAGCAGCTCAGAGTCCATCCACCCCTGGCTGCAGGAGACAGGATGGGAAATCTTTAAGGAGAAGGAGACCGTAGTTGGGACTCCCGTATCCCTCTGGTGCACCTCATAAGGCCAGGCAGGCAGCTTCCAGGAAGCAGACATTTCTGCTCTGAAATTCACCTTCTGCTTCCCCAATTTGTGAGGCTGGTATGATGATCTCCAATCCCATAGGTCACTCTTACCTTGGGCTACTGGCATATATGCTGGATTCCTGGGCCGGGGGCAAAAGCAACTACAGGTGGGAGAAGTTGGTTTGTCTTTACAGCCAAAGAGCATTTTAGAGATATTTTGAACCAACCTCCATCTTTTGTTGATAAGCTGAGGCCAAGTGCATTAGGGAAAGAGCTGAAATGGAGCCTGGCTCTTCTCACGTGGTCGGGTCTGCGCCTGCCTAGGAATCACGACATCCACTCAGCCAGCTGTGTGACAGTTTAGCATCTGAGTTCCTCAATGCCAAAATGGGGATAAGAGTGACCTCCCTCAAGGAGGTATTAAATGAGATAGTTCATGAACTAAGCACAGTATCTGGCATCATCTAAGCATTTAATAAGTTATACCTATTATTAGAGTTCTTTGTTATTATTACCTTTCCTCCTTCTCATCCCCATGCAGTTGGGGAGGAAGAATGAACAATGAGAACATTTTTAGAAGATATGCTGTCTGTCATTCCTGCATTTTCAAGTGTTCATTTATTTAACAGGCTGTGCCTTGATTACCGTCCTATATGGGTTTGAATTTACATTCACAAGTATGTTTGAATTTCACTGGTATTCCTCTCCAGGGAGTCGTGCTATGTCAATACCTCTTATCCGATAAGGCTTAAATTGGCATCGTAAAATACCATTTGGACTCTGTAACAGAATTGTAAATAGAGTGATAATTAACAAATTTCCCAATTATTTTCCCCCATTCCAGATTTATCAGGCACTGCATCTTCAGAGTTGTCTTTCACCCTCAGGAATGCAGAGTAAAAATAATGAGCAAAGGGGGGATAAAAAAGGAAAGCCCCACTGGTTACAGGCAGCTGGCTTAATTCTACGATTTATTCTTCATAGTTGAATACTATCTTTGACTCTTCCCTTCCATCCTTTCTTCAACCCACTGCCATCTGCTTCTCTCTCTCCATCCTTCCCATCCCACCAATGGATCCTTTCACACTGCTCTCCGTAAGGCCATGGTTGCAGAGGACTCATAATCACCCAAGGGCAATTTTCAGGTCTTATGACCATCTCTATCTTTACGTTCTCTCCTCCCTTGGCACCTGGTGTCCTCCTGTTTCTCTGGACACTCCATCTTTGTCTAGAGTAACTTTTTCTCTGTTGTGTCTTCTAAACATCTCTTCTTTCTACAAATACATCATCCCCCATTCCCTGGCCTAGTTCAAACCTCTATCATTGCTCATTGGACCACTGCCATAACTCCCCAACAGGTTTCATTGTCTTCAGGGTCAACCCCACACACCCTCCAATACTATCTCTACTCCACTGGCAAGATGGTCATTCAATAAAGCAAATCCTATCATGTCACTCTCCTACTTAATGTTTTTTTCCACCTACAGAATAATATCTAGGCAATTCCATGCCGCACACAAGTCCCCTCTTGATTTGGCCCTGCTAGCCTTCCCTGCCACATCTTCTATATTTCTCCACGCATTCCACTTGCCTCTCCACAACTTCATGCCCTTCCCTTTGCATACATGCTGTTCCCTCTGCCAGAAGTGCCCTCCCCCCTCCACCCCTGGCAAGCTCCACCTGCTCATAGAAGATTTAGCTCCAGGGTGGCTCCCCAGGCAGAGGTTTCTGTGCTCCTCCTTCCATGGCACGTGGCACACGGGAACCGTCACGTTCCTGGGGTTCATTTGCGCTTCCATCTTAGAATTCTCCAGAAAGCTCCTTGAGCCCAAGGGCCACGCCTTACTGGACTGCAGTCCCTGGTCCCTCACAGGCAGATGGTGCATGTCCGCCGCTCGATGTTCAACCTGATAAATGACTAGAGAAAACAGCTAAGTACTCCTTCAAAATGATATTTTTAAACCCCACAGAAGAAAAGATGTCAAAATCCCTGTGTCTGCTCACATGGTGGTGTTCTGGGAAGCTCTCAGGAAGAAAAGAAAAATCTTGTGGGTCTAACTGATGGTACCAGAGGAACAAGTCTATCCCTGAGGCGCTATTTAAATTCCACTCCGTGATTTTCTTTTTAATTCATTTTTCTTCCAGGTGCAGCCCTGCAGCTATTTTAAAACTGAGACTTAAAATAAAATAATACTAATAGCTGGAGTTATCACAGGCTCCCGCAGTACCAGGGCGCCTTGAATCCAAAAGAAAAAGCCCTTCACGGAGTCTTGACAAACCACAATGTCTTCCCGGGAGAGAGTGGCGAAGGAACAAAACAGGGGGCTCTGTCATCAAAGGATTGTGCTTGACTTTGCAAAAGCATTCATTCCTAGAGTCCCGGAAATATTTCACTCTGGGCATTTAACCATTCGTTCTCAAAATATTAACAGTCTGAAAGGAAAGCTGGAATGCTGGGCAGGGAAACAGAAAAACACCAAGTGAGAGAAGTTTCCTCCGCATGTGGTCAGCAGACCATCTGGGTCAGCCACCTGAGACCCAGGGTTCTGAGCAGAAACGCAAATTCCAGGCCCCACCCCAGATGGGGAATCAGGATCTCTGCTAGGACACACAAAAAGTATAATTTAAATGCATGTTTTCTGGAAAACAACTCCATGCTAAAGAAAGCTGCCCCAGGAAATGGAGTTTTGTGAGTGGTGCCCAGAGATACAGCCCCGCCTCTGACCTGCTTGTGTCAGCAAGAGCCAGGGCTGTTTCTCTCAACTCATTAATGAAAAAACTCGTGCTTCAATTACTGGCCTGAGCCAGCAGGGAGTCCAAGATATGAAGGCAGCCCAGCCAGGGAACTTCCCCGAGCATGAAACTGTGCACATTTATTGTTTGGTCGGCCCAGCCCCCTTCCCTTATTCTGGGAACAGCACTGACTGTCCAGTTCAGGGGGTTCCTTTCTCCTCATCTCCCACCCAAATGCACAGCAGAAAGGTGAAAGAACGGCTGACACTATCTCCTTCATCAGAGTTACAGTCGGAGTTACACTCAGAGTTAGGGCGGAAGGATGGGCATCTGATGCAGGCTGGGCCACTTGGAGTCCCTCCTAGAGGATGAGCCCAGGAAGATTGGTGGGCAAGGCCCCAGCTGCCCCACCCCTGGGCTTCCCATGCCATGGGAAACGTACTTGTGACCAAGTCCACCCAAGTTGGGTTTCTGCCACCCTTCTGAACAACCAAAAGAGCCCTCGAGTATGACACAAGGTCATTCAAGGTAAAAATGGAGTCAGTTTGAGGGTTTCCACTTCCAGGATCCCAGATATGTATCAGATGAGAACTCATAAATCCGTGGAGGTCTGCAATGGGAGGCCTCCAACAGCTACAGAGGGTGATCTAAGAAGCGCCCATGATATTTGCTCACAGCCAGCTTCCCCACAGGCACCTTAGCTATTTTCAGCAAGTTGGTCACTGCAGTCAGACTCGGGATTCACAGGTGAGACCCAACCTGGCAGCATCTGCCCTCCTTTCCAGCCAGCCCACCGCCTGAGGCCGCCTACCAGCCTCACAAACCCAGAGCATCCTCTTTCCCAGCCAGGAGTACGTACCTCTCTGAGTCCAGCTCCTAAATTAGAGATTGTCTTTCTAAGGGAACATCCCCTGCTGCCCAGGATGAAAGTGGCTCTCTCCCCTCTACGAATTTCCATAGCATTTGTTGTGCCGACCACTAATTTAGCACTTTTTATACTTCATGACCGCCTTCGAGTCAGAAAGAGAATCGGACAGTGTTTCCCAATTTTTAAAATTTCACAGACCCATACAAACCTCCCATAAAAAGAATAACAATTTATTATTTTGCTAAGTAACAATGTTTTAAAAATACAGTACAATCTATTAACACCATCCTATCATAAAAGAAGTATTCTCATACCAAAGAAAAATGAAAATCACCTGAAAGACATAATCTCAGAATAAATAAATGAAAAGTTGACTGTGTTGCCCAGGCCCCCTCCTCCTCTCACTCCTTCTTCTACTTTATTTTTTCCATGTTGCTTTGGACCGGAGGAAATGGCCTCACAGACCAGCCCCAGTCTACGGAAAAGCATTTCTGAGTCACTCACCTTGGAAGTTCTCTGGCCCAACCACCCCAAACAAGGACCTTCCCACGATGAGCATCCGACCCCTGACATTAACAACAGAATCTTACCTTGGTAGATGTTTCCAGGTTACAAAATGCTCACGCATGTTCTACTCTCATTGAATTTCACTTAATTCTCACCCTAGGCTATCATATAGATGAGAAAGCCAAAGTGCTCACCTGCTCTCATTGTTATATACATTTTTCCTTATTTGGTGCCCAGTTCTGCCTCCGTGTAACATCCACTCTTGGGCCCTTAATTTACCCTTTGGAACTTTCCTCTGCCTAGTTGTTTTTAAATTTCACCCTTAAGTCCTTTCTTCTCCAGCTAATTAGACCGCTTTTAGTTTTTTCAAGGATAGCAAGATTCTATCTGAATCCCTAACGCATTCCACAGTGCCAGTGACATGGTGGCTACTCAATAAATGCTTGTTGAAGAATGAAAGGATGAACTGTTCCTCATTCAATGTGATTTCCAGACCCCCTCACTTTCCTGGCCATGTCCCTCAAGAGGCACTGCAATCCTTTAATATGCCTCTTAAAAGGTCATACCCAGAACTGTGTGCCATGCACCAGGTGGGCTTAGCTGTGCAGAGCGCCAAGGCCCCTCAGCCCTCTTGCCCTGGGCACAAAGTCTTTATTCATGAAGCTTGAGAATGTATTTGCTTGCTGGCTGCCATTTTCGTACTACTGACTCCTATGAGATTGAAGTCAACTAAAATCTTAGATATTCCCAATTCTGAATTTCTTAATTGGCATTTTAAATCCAAAAACCTGCCTTTTACATTCAGCCATATTGTATATATTTTCGTTAGTCAGTGTCTTCTATTCCTATTTGACTCTTCATTTCTTATCTCTCCAACTTGATGTTAAGGTTCTTGAGATGGAGTCTTATATACTTTTATGTAAAGAATAAGTGTAAATGTTCAGCATGGTCACACTCAGCAGATATTCGATAAATATGTGTCGGTTCATTAAGCTCCACTTTTATCCTAGTAGCCCCCCAGACGCTCAACTTCTGATAAATCACATTTAAGTCCCAAGGGTTAGACCTGAAGACTTCTTCCAACTGCCCCCTTGTTACCCACCCGTTTCCAGCTCCAACTCTTACGTGTCTCCATAGGACCTGCTGAACGTACCCAAAGCAGCCTGCTTCCATACAGACACACTCTGCTCTCTATCTGACCACGCCCCTCCCCAGTCCCCATCACTGCCTTCTCAGAACCCACTGCATTCCCCCGGTGTTCCCTTCACATTTCTAGTACAGTCCATCATGAAGGAAAAATATCTGGAGCAAATCTGTGAACATTCAGATTAACCAAGACAGAGGAAGAATCATCATTTACTTTAGAATGGGATTCTCTCTACATAAAGGTTTGTCCTAGAATTTATTTTTATAAAAGGCCCCTTTAGTGTATTTAAAATATGACTTGACGTGACCATATGTGGTTAACATGCAGCTTTCCATGAACACATCTGTCACACAGGGAGATGTCTCAGGACCTTCACAAAGAATTGCTCTCTGCAGCAGTGCTGTTTCCACACACACGAGCCAAAGACCTTGAGATACACTCTGTCATTGATTGAGTGATAATGAATTCTGTCCAACAAATAAGTATGTATATAAGAAGTGCTTTCTCTGCACTCTCTCATATATTGCAGTTTTTCCATGAACCTTATAATGGAAGTAAAGAAATCATAGAGCCTCATATCTGGAAAGGACCTTGATTGATTGACTCACATTATGGGCAAGGAAAATTAAGCTAAGCAGAGAGATTTATAACTCCTTTATTCTGCTTTCAAGTACCAATAATTCTTCAGTGAAACTCATCCATGAGCATCTCCTCTGGAAGCTGAATATGGCGCCCCCATCTGAACGGTGCCTCCTCTGGAAACTGAAGATGGCGCTCCCATCCTTCCCTTACAGGTTGAAAGGACTGATTATCTCCAACTATTTTATAAGAGAGGCTGGACATCATTTCCCTTTCATCTGAAGCTCCTAAAGACAAGTGGCGTGTTTCATGGCAAAATATTCAACTATTCAACACTCTGTTACAACAGAGTAATCTGGACTCCCCATTGAATATCGTAGTAAAAACTTCAACCATATGTATTTTTATTTAGATATTGCTTTGAATTTGTCTTCTCTTGGGAGAGGCATTCTACTTGCACAGGGATTTCTGGGGATCCTCCACAGTTCCTGGGACAGTACTGAGCACAGGAAACTTTTGGCAGACCTGCATACACACTTATAAGTGGAGCAAATAAGGGAATGAAAACATACGCACAGTCTCTCTCCAGTCATAATTAATGGTCATCGTGCTGAAATGGTATCTCTTTAGATGGCTAACAATCACTGCTCTCTTATTTGTAGAATGCTGTGTTTTGTTTTGGTTTCCTAATTATGTGTTAGGTCAGTCTCTTATTTGTGCCTTAGTATCTCTACAAAAATATCTCAATTTCTCACTCACTTGTTATATCCCAGGGACCCTGAAGGTTTGAAAATGTTGTTTCTGTGTGTGTGTATTTTTTTAAATACAAACTGTTGTTATTATGTCTGCAAGTCATGTCCCAGAAAGGGAAGCACGTGTGCAGCTCAGGGTGGGATGGCATGGGGAGCCCACCAGCGAGGGAGTGGAGGAAGGCTCTCAGAATCCCTGACATTTGGGGCAGAAAAGAGGCTGTGCCTAGCCACATAATCCCCAGCATAAGTGGTCCTCAGGACATCTGGTAGAATGACCCAAACTTGGGTTTCAAAATGGGAATATTGTTTTTTCCATTGAGACAGCATACTTGATACAAATGTTATTTACAGATTTGACTTTAGTAGGTTTAAGCCACTTTTCTTGTCTCCAATAAATCGTTTCATGGAAATAGCTACATATTATTCTTTCTTTGTTTTAGAACCAAGTCACCTATTAAATGGGGGGAGGGGAGTGAATTATGTTAGTAAAATCCTCAAATTGCTTTGCACAACATCAATTCAGCAAAATGCATTCCTGCCTTTACAGTAATGGCCCAAATTTAAGGTAATATAATCAACAACCAGGATTTGTTGCACATGTACTATGTGGGGATGTATGCTAATCACTACAGGAGAAGCAAAATGCGCTAGAAATTGCCTTCTGGGGATGTGCCACCAACTAGAGAGCAGAGACATGAAAATGAACTGTAAGGTGGTGAATGGTAAGTAGTCTGAGCTATGTGAGGTACAGGAGTCCATAGAAGAGCTCACTTCCATCTCGAGTGTCCACAGAAGGGCTGGTTGTTGAGCTGGCCACTGCAGCGTGGAGGGAAAGATGCCTGAGCAAGGGGACAATGTGGACAAGGTCATGAAGGTAAGGCAGAACAGGAAAGTAGTGCATAGTGGGAAAGCAAGTTTAAATCCTGACACTTATGAGCTTTGTGACCTTGGGTAAGTTGGTTGACTTCTCTAAGCCTCCATTTTCTCACTGTTAAAGGGGGCACTAGAGGAACTCAGCTCACAGGATTGTTGGGAAGAGTAGAGGAGATAACGTAAGTGAAGCACTTAGCAGAACCACACTTGGAACAGAGAGTAAACCCTCAGTACATATTAACTACTGTTATTCTTGCAGGGTTGTGAAAGAGCACAGGCAACCCTTGGGTTGAGCTCTACGCCAGAGCCAAGATCAATGATGGAAGAACCTTGTTTTGCAACAGCAATTTATGGCCAGAGACAGGAAATGGGTCATGGAGCTCCCTGGTGCACGCCATGAAAATGAACATAAAGTGACACAGGAAAAGGCGGTCATGGGCAACCCCATCAGATTCTTCCCATGCAGTAGGGCCCACCCAGTGGTGAGTACTATAAATGAAGTCAATTCACCTTTGTCCAGCTCCTAAACCACTTATACTCTTTTAAAAACCTCATGAAAGGAATGTCAGAAGGAAATCAATCCAGGGAAATACTTGAGGAAGTTGCCTTATGATCGTCCCCCTCAGGAAACCACAAGAAACCAGAGTCACTGGAGGCAGAGACAACCGAGAGTAATTGCTGGAAGCTGGGAGCAAGGAGAAATTTTGAAGCACACCTTCTCCCCAACCCCAGCTTCTCAGAAGACCCAGTGATGCCGGAACAATCCTTATTGGAACCTGGAGACAGCAGTCTACAGAGGGAACCATCTGGGAACCATTGCAGGAATAGGGACTCCTCTGTTATTGGGGCAACAGGAAAACTGAGGATACAGTCCACTGTCCCTTCAAAATCCCAGGGGAGACTTTTAGAGCCCATGTCAGAGGTACCTGGCTTAGCACTTTTGGGAACAAGCCAGCCTCCGTTTGGCTGCCTGCCAGCTAGCGCTGAGACCACAGTGAGGATGGTCCAGCAGAAACGTACAGGGATAGAGAAGCAGGAAGTTCGAAGGCATGGGAGGGACTGACGAGGCTGATCATGGAAGCGTTCTTCTGTATCTGGGCTGAACTGGTTAGCTGAGTGGCCAAAGTGTGGTGGCATTTTCTTCACTGACACTAGAGACAGAATCACGAGGTACTGAGGACATGATTACACTTAGCAGCAAAGGCCAGCAAGAGCTATGGCTTTGGTTTTTAGGAAGATTGTAAAGAGAATTTATCTTGCTTTGCATCATTTTGATTAAGCTTTAACTGAAATCATACAGGGTTTTCTGAAAGAGCCCGTATTTTAATTAGAAATGGTGCTTTCAGTAAAAACAGCAACAAAAAAAGTCATTGAAAGTATTGAAATGACTTTTGGTGAACATACTTGGCAAACAGGAATGATGTTAAAAGGTGGCTGAGTATATATGTTGCTAAACTGCATGAAATTTTAGGATCAATAGAGAATGTACTCAAAGAAAATTCCTGAATATCAGTTTCTTATTGTCCTAGGGTCTCTTCTTCCCAGAGTTGTAGATAGCCCACCTGAGTGTCTGGGCTTGAACCAGGTGCTCTCTGAAGCTGTGGACTGACCATACAAAAACCAGTGGTTGAACCAGGTGCTTCCCTAAGGGCCCTTACTTCTACTACGAGATTCTAAAGCCATATGATTCTCACAGTACTTCAAGCACTACAGCTCTCTAATCCAAAGACATGATATCTGGGGGAATCCATCCTGTCATGAATGTCTAGATAGTCACTACATTTCTTACTGTTCACCAGAGAGAAATATGGGCCTCAAGTGATTCTGTTGCTCACATAAACTGAGTGGCATGGGACACAGTGCCATGAGTTGGGTGAAATAAGCCTTGTGCTCCCTTATCAGCTCCAACATTGACTTTCAGGGTGAACTTTGAGGATACTTACGGAGCATCTGCAAAGCACAGGGACCGGCTAGGTTCTGGGGTGAAATGTTTACCAGCCTGGCCCTTCCTCTACCCGCTAAGTTACATGATGAGGAAGAGAGAATCTGGCCAATAAAGACCCCATGAGGCTCTTAAAGGAAATCTTGATCACAAGAATATACCATATATTAACTACATTGTAAGGCTATCCCAAATGCCAGAGCAGGAAAGCTGGCAAAGCCCAGAGAAGAATATGGCTCTGCAGTGGCCGACACCAGCCAAGCTGTGGCACAGAAGGCCATTTCTGGGCTCTGTAACCACCTCGGAGTCTCTGCAGACATGACTTGGTTTTCAGCCTGATGCTTGATGTCAGCGCATCATCCAGGGATGCCCACACTACACCTGTGCCCAGGAGGATGTTGGCTTGAAGTCAGGGCCAACCTAACATGAGGAAGTGGAGGCCAAGGGTGGGTGACAATGAGGGAACTCCTCAACTATCTCCATCACTGAGGTCTCAAGACTCACCATGGGATCATCCTTATTTTGAGTTATGTGAGATTCTCTTTTCAGTTAAAAAGCAAAAACTGTACATTAGGTAGGAATAACTCATCAAGCCCCTACTACTTTAGTGTGAAGGAATTTTAGAAGTTATTTAATTGACTGTTAGGAGAGACAGGAAAAACCTTTAAGCATAGAAATTTGAGGTAAGTAGAGGGTCTGGAAATCAGGGGAAAGGGCCAAGAATGATTATAGAGTTTCACCTCTTGACTCTGTTGCCCTGAGTCAACCATGCTTTTAGCTCTAGATCAGCTGTCATGAGAAGATTCTTCTTGTGTCACATTCTGGCTCCTCTCTACTCACCTCCTCCGGTAACAGAAAAGGACAGGTGACACACCTAGAGTCCTAATGCTGTCACCCTGGCCAAGGACAAAGTCTCTGGGAGCATCACCTGATTTCAGTGGAATAAGAGGCAGGCTCATGGACAGCTTTGGGGAAAGAAAAGAGTCCGGAGTAGCCACACCTTCAGAAAACTCCAACAGCAGCAGGAACACTGAAATGATCCATAAATTGGGTATGGGCCTCCTCTCCCATTTCAGTTTATAGACAAATTTCTCCAAGTAATTAACAACCTCTTGATGATCAATCAACAAAAATGCAGTATTCCTGAAAACTGTCCTAATAAACACCTTTTTAAAATTGTTTATTATTTTTTTGTTTTTTGGAGGAAGATTAGCCCAGAGCTAACATCTGCTGCCAATCCTCCTCTTTTTGCTGAGGAAGACTGGCCCTGAGCTAACATCCGTGCCCATCTTCCTCTACTTTATACGTGGGACGCCCACCACAGCGTGGCTTGCCAAGCGGTGCCATGTCCACACCTGGGATCCGAACCAACGAACCTCAGGCCGCTAAAGCGGAACATGCACACTTAACGGCTGAGCCACCAGGTCAGCCCCCTAATAAGCATCTTTTTTTTTTTTTTAAAGATTTTATTTTATTTCCTTTTTTCTCCCCAAAGCCCCCCGTACATAGTTGTATATTCTTCGTTGTGGGTCCTTCTAGTTGTGGTATGTGGGACGCTGCCTCAGCGTGGTTTTGATGAGCAGTGCCATGTCCGCGCCCAGGATTCGAACCAACGAAACACTGGGCCGCCTACAGCGGAGTGCACGAACTCAACCACTCAGCCACGGGGCTGGAGAAACACCGCTACAACCTGCACCCACCACCATTTCTGGGGTCCTAGCAAGAACACTGGATTTGTGGTCACAAGATCTTGCTCATTTATGAGTTATGAGGCCTTCAGCAAGTCACTTAACCTCTGTGAACCTCAAGTCCCCCATCCATTAATAAAAAATGAACACAATAATACTTAACTCGAAGGATGTTGTGAGGATCAAATGAAATAATGCACACGAAAGTAGCTTAAAACTATAAAGGGCCACAACAATGTCAAATATTATTGTGAAAGTACTTGGGAGCCTTTTGAAAACCTATAAAGTGGCAGAAAAGCTGATGCTTCTTCATTCTTCATCCATCCCAATCCCAGAAAAGATGTGCCTCACCTAACTGCCCTGCATATCTACCCATTCATTTATTCAACAAGCATTCGTTAAACTCCTGGAGGGTGCCATGCATGGTGCTGGATACTGGAGATAGAACAATAAATGAGACATCCTTCCTGCCCTCAGGGAACATAAATCTAGAGAATTCAAACACTATCTATTCCCACCTCCATTTTATATTCTTAGTCTGTAAATCCCATCCTAGCAAGATCCCTTCTCCCCGAGCAAATATAAACCATCTCCTTCCTGGTGTAGATGAACAGATCTGAACATGCAGCCCCACCCTGTGACTTAGTGAGTCACCTGAGGTGAAGTCTGTGCCACAGTCATGAAGCCATGAAACTTGGTTGTTCTCCAACCCCATCACCTTGACATTTCCAAAGCTTTTCATGCAGAAACCTGAGGCTCCTGGTGGATCCAGCCTCAGTCTTAACAGACACATAGTCTTTCAAAGCCACTTTTGAAATGGACACATTAAATACCAAACCAGTAAACCAAAGGTTTATCTCCACCCCGTAAACTATGTTAACCATATCCATCATGGGGACTTGTAGCAGGTTAAGTATAGACACTGACATCAGAAAGACCTGGGTTTGACCCTTGGTTTTGTCACCCATGAGGCTTTAAGCTAATTATTTAGCTTAAAGCACCACTCCAAGGTTCAGTTTTCACATTTATAAAACTCAGATAATAATACCTTCCCCATAGTGATATTCAAATAATTAAATGTGATAATGTTGGTAAATAATTTAACAATGCTTCCCACTTAGAAGCACTCTATAAATGGTAACTATTGTTATTTATAATTATAATAGTCATTACTATTGACATGCTTACAAAACATAGCCCATTTCATCCTATACCCCTTGATAATTCTACTGCCTATATGGATGCACAGAAAAAGCAATGCCTCTATTGATTCCAGAGCAAATTTTTCTAACTGTGGACCCCAATTCATCTTGCCTTTTTGGAAAAACTAGCTCTCAACCCTGAAGTTTCAGATATATTTATCCTTAGTTTAACACCCATCTGATGGACAAAATGAAAGAATAAATCACAACCTAAAACAATATTTCACAAATCCACTGGGTTTCATGTCTCCCACTCTACTCATACATAATATTGCAATACATTTCTTCACAACAGCCTCCCATCCTTTCCAACTACAGTCTTCTCCTCATCCCACTCCCTTCTTTGTGGTTCTTTCATCTCCATCTGGCAAACGGCCTCAAACAACCCCAGAACACCCAGTCTTAATTGAACAGACTCCTGCAGCCAGTTCAGCAAGAGAAGAGCAGCTGTGTAGCAAAGAATTAACCTTGCCCAAAGAGAGGTCTGGCCTTTGCCCTGGGCTTCTGGGAAGTAAATCTCTAAGCCCTTGGAATGCAACACCTAATAGGAGTGTCTTTGTTTGCCTGGGGCCTTCAGTCATGAAGGACAGTATAATAATGTGACTTAGAGTTTAGGGCTTTGGGTCATGTGGTATCAGCTCAACCTCAGAAAGGGCTGGAGACTGAGATCAACCATGTGGTCAGTCAACCATGCCTACATGATGGACCCAAATAAAAACTCTGGACACCAAGGCTTGGTGGGCTTCCCTGGTTGACAGTACTCCATGTATATTGTCATACACTGATGCCAAGAAAGTAACGCTGCCCATGACTCCACAGGGAGAGGAAAACTGGAAGCTCCACATTTGGAACTTTCCTGGACTCCACCCTTTGTGCTTTTCCCTTGGTTGATTTTAATTTATATTCCTTAACCATAATAAACCATAACCATGAGTATAAGAGCTTTCAGAACATTCTGTGAGTCCTTCTAATGAATTATGGAAGCCGAGAGCAATCTTGGGGCCACCAAACTTGCAGTTGGTGTCAGAAGTTAGGATAGTCTTGTGAGCTGTTCCTCTAGTTGCAGAGGCCATTGGGAAAATCCCTGCAGATAGGCAGCCAGGTTCCAGGGTGCACTAGTGACATCTCTAGGAAACTGAACAACTACATGCTTGGATTATTCCCTGTCATCAGAAAGTGAACCTCAAAGCCTAGGACTATTACTCTGCATCCACTTGCAAGTCCTTTGGGGTCATATGGACCCATACTCCCTGAGTTAATGTGTACAGATGGACCCCTCAGCCCTCTCTCTGTCTTCTGACCTCCGTGCATAATATGGGTGAGGTCCTGCCTCTGGGGCATTTGTTATTTCTAAGTCTGGCATAAATAGTCACAGTAGGTGGTAGATTGGAAGGGGTATCATCTGGAAAACTGTACTTGAGAAACTGCCACCTGTGTCCATGTGTCTCATCTGCCTGGAAAATGTCACAATCACCATTCCACTGAGCCTGATGCTCAACTCAAGGGAGGAAATTACATAGACAGAGGAAAGAAAAAGAGGAGCTAGAGGAATGCTCAGGGAAGCCAGAGGCCAGTGAGAGTGCCGTCCATGACAACCTCCAAATCCTCGGGAATCCCGCCTCTGTTAGGAAGTCTTCCCCAGGCTTGCTGGGCCCCCCTGCTGAGAAACAAAGCTCCTGTCCAAGGCTGTGCTGCTATCAGCAGTGGTTTGGAGTCCAGGTAACCAGGGAGCACAGAGATACAGTCTCATGTCAAGGCTCACAAGGAAAATATAGAAAGAAGAAATGTCAGCATTTGGATACCAATGGAAATGGAAAATCTCAAAAAAATCAAGAGGGAAAGAAGATGTATTTTGGTGATAATAGAATTGGAGTGAGCTGAGGCTGACTGAATGCTATATTGGATCTCAACTAGCCACAGTATCTTTTTTTTGTTAACCTGCCCGAGAATGGGGAGTAAAAATGAGGGAACAAACTGGACCCCATATGTTTAAAATGAAGAGGTTTCAGGGCTGTATCAGTCACTTAAGCCTAATATTTGGATTTCCTTTAAATTGCATTGTCGTCAACGGCTGTTCAGGCTGAGTTGCTTAGACAGTAAATTCTGGTTCTAGCTGCCATTTCACATTATGCTAATGTATGTGAGAAGCTGTCTCCCTGGATACCGTAGCAAATTGCCAGCTGAATCATAGAAATGCTGTCAACTTTTTTTTTCAAGTTTTCCATTTTTGCTTTGCCATTGTGTGTAGCCAAGAGAAACCAGGAGGTGAGGGGGGCTATATATGTATATCAAGCTTCCATTGGATTGGTTTTGCCTCTTTGAGAAAAAGCTGTAGCTTTCTCCCTTGTTTCTAAAGCAACCCACATACATGCCTCCATTTTATTTGAAGTCATTCCATTGCCCAAATATCTGTGTCAGTTTCAGGAAATCAGCCCTGAGAGCCAGCAGAGGGAGAAAGAGAGCACCAAACCTGATTTTTTATAGATTCCACTCAAAATCAGAGCCTGAACAAGTGGACATTTCCTGAGCTCAAAGAGAAATAAGCAAATCAAATAGATTCAGCAGGTGAGGCCACTTTTTAAAAGAAGGCCCAGAGCTCCTGGCGTGGTGCAAACTATCTTGGCTTGCAAACTGGTTCTAGCTTTGGCACTGCTATCTTCTCTCCTGGGATGACCCCATGCTACAAACAGTTCCTTTGCAAATCAGGAGACGGACCTGGATGACCTCTAAGGTCCCTCTCGGCCCTAACATTCTGTCTCTAGGGCTCTTTTCTGGCCTTAGCTGCCTTCTGGACTGTAGATAACAATATCTTATTTTCTTGGAATTGGGGCTGGACCTGGTAGGCTAGCAAGAATCTTCCTGGTCCAAGAGCTAAGATTCTGTGATGCTTGCAGTACAAAATGGGTAATTTCTCCTATTGTCAGATGGTGGAAGAGACTGATATGTTCAAGGGTGAAAGACAGCCGCAACAGAGAGTAGAAGGGTGGCTTCCAGGGCCTGGACAGAGGGCAAACAGGGAGCCATCAGTGAGAGCACAAAGTTTCAGTCATATAAGTGAGTAAGTCCTAGAGATCTACCGCACAGCATAGTACCTATACTTAAAGTGTTATCACAAAATAATAATAATAAATAAGAAGGCAGGAGGAAACAGTTGGAGGTGACAGATAGGTTTAAGGCATAGATTGTCGTGGTGGTTTCACAGGTGTATAGTTATCTCCAAACCCATCAAGTTGTATACATTAAATATATACAGCTTTTTGTCTATCAATTATAACTCAATAAAGTAGTTTTTCGAAAAAAAGAAAAATACAATTTAAAAAAAAAGATAGCTGAAATAGACCTAGCACAAATCTCCCCTACCTTTTCACTTCTGGAACTCCAGCCCTGGCCTCCCCAGTCCTCACTGTGTTTCCTGGAACTGTGCAAGGACTGAAGCCCCTGCCAGAGAGCCTGGAGCAGAGCAGGAGCTCAGCCTCCAGGAGCTGTGATGATGATCCCGTCCACTCCCAGCTCTCAATCACTCGCTCGGTTTTAGACTAGCTGTCCTGATGTTTTGTTAGCTGTGGAACCATATATGACTAACAGTTCCTGCACTGGGACCCTCCTCCACACCCACAACTCCTTTGCCTAGTCTGCCCTATTTCCAACCACCCAAAACTTCTACCCATGCTCAATGCCCGCTTTTCCTGCTACAGAGAGGCTGACATCTGCCCCTGCCTCACTCTGGGCCTCACCTAGAGTTTGATCAATTCAAAGGTAGTACCCTCAAAGGCCTTGGGGAGACAATCAAGACTCCTAACAAGTGAGGCTGCCCAGTTTAAGGCAAAAGGGAATAGGATGGCGGCCAAACAGAAGATAGACATCCGCCCTTGCCCTCACCAAGAAGGCCTTCAAATTGAATTTTTAAAAACCCTGCACCCCAAACAAAACAATTATGCAAAAACTAGGCCCCACTCCACCAGTTTTTGACCACAAGCAATTTGTTCATTAAATTTGGGTTTCTTTTTAAGTATAGGCATATACTTGTATAGAGAATTCACAATTCTTTTCAATGACTAAGGCTGAACTGGGATTATCATTTATATTACTACAAATGATCTTCTAAGTTGAATAAGTCCTAAAGCTTTCTTACCATAAAGGCTATATTATCTTTTATTTAACTGTTTTCAGCCTAATCTCTAAGCATTTCTGGAATTTTTCAATGAAAATACTCCTGAGAAAGAAGTTTTATCGCTTGTGGTGCCCCAAAGCGGCAGAGTAAGTACAAAATTCCTCTGCCATCTCATGGGTTTATCTCAAAAATGTATGAAATATTTTTTGTGAATATTGTATTCTACTCTATATCTGTTTATTAATTTGAAAATAATGTTTTTTAAATAACTTATCACCTACTTAACTTTTCACTCCAAGTGTTCTGATGAAATGGACACTTCCGGATAATGGCTACTTTTATTCCACTATAGCCTACGTGAGACCTGCGCTTCCCTCTGATGCATAAATGGTATGATCACTTGCCTTTTACCTGCTTCCTAAGAATGAGGTAGGGGGTGGGTTTATACAAATGTGGCAGAGTCAAAGTGACCAAAACATGGGGGCGCATCTGGGGGTTGGTTTCTGGAACAGCAGAGTGAGAAGTTTGGCAAATTCTTTCCCCAGTAAACAATGATAAAACGA
Organism: Equus asinus; assembly: GCF_041296235.1. Classification (NCBI taxonomy): domain Eukaryota; kingdom Metazoa; phylum Chordata; class Mammalia; order Perissodactyla; family Equidae; genus Equus; species Equus asinus. The sequence continues at coordinate 193,983,975 of NC_091790.1, read as the reverse complement.
GAAAAAATACATCAAAAATAACAAAATGAGAACCTTGACCATCGACCAAAGACATACAACAAGATGAAAAATGTTTATTCTAGAGCATTAGAATCTGCTGAGTTTTAACCCAGAGATGTTCACACCCCACCTCTAGTTCCAGTGATGCAGAAGTTCTAATAAGGTGGAACAAGACATGAAAATCATCAGCTTTGCTGTTGGAAGTCAGCTGACTTGATTTGGAAGGGAGTTCACAAAAAACGAAATCCAACCCCCTGGACATCATCAGAAACACATGTTGTGCTGCCTGTATTTCAGTCCTTGGACATCATTATCTTCCATCTGTATCCTCCCTTCCTAGATGACCTCATTGTGTACCATGACTGCCAATACCACTACATGCTGATGAGCCCCCACCCCGAACTCCAGACTCATACATCCTACCACCTAAGTCAGCATCTCAACTTGAATGTCAAATAGGCACTGCTTAGTGTTGTGCATCTCAGAAACTAACTTCATTCTTCCACATCCTACATCCAACCTTGTCAGCAACTTCTTTAAAATATATCCCAAACCCAGTTACTTTTCCGCACCTTCACTACTACCACCCTGGTCCAAAATACCATCATCTCTCACCTGGCTAAATACAAGATCCTCCTAACTTGTCCCCTTACTTCCATCTGGCCCCCTTCAGATATTCTCCAACTAAGGGCCAGAGCAGTCCCTTTAAGTACATATCTTATTATGTCAATTCCCCATGCAAAACTCTCCAGTGCTTTCCCATCACAGTTGGAAGACATCCAGAAGCTGACCTGGGTTATAAGGCCTTACGTGAACTTGACCCTGGCTACCTCACTGACCCTGCCCCTGACCACTCTCCCCTCAGCCATGCTTGTCTCCTTGGACTTACTGCCCATGCCAACTAACTTCTGCCTTAGGGCCTTGTCACTTGCTCTTAGCTCTGGAATGCTCTTCCCCCAAATATCCATTTGGCTTTCCCTCTAAATTCACTCAGGTTTCTCCTTCCCTCATCTCAGAGGCTTTTTCTCATTCCCCTACTTCAAATAAACCCTCTTGGCTTATTTTTCTTCATAGCCTATCACTCCTTTCATTTAACTCTTTACTATTTATGGCCTTCTATTCCCATCAGAATATTTGAGAGCTAAGACTGTCTATTCTGTTCGCTGCTAAATCACCAGCATCTAGTCAGTCCCTACCACAGGTAGGTACTTATTAAATATTCACAGAATGAATACATAAATGGTGAATTCACCTCATCCCCAGGCCAGCGAAATGTAAACAGTGTCAGCAGAGACCCCAGCTCCCTCGATGCCTTATCTGTCCTGACCTTTTGCTCTAGTTAAAGGCCCCAGATACCAGTCTGCAGTTTCATGCTGGTGTATGATGAGGTTTTCACTCATCCTAGAAAAGAATGAGGAAAATAAAAACAATGTGGTGACTTTTTCATTGAGCTAAATTTCTATAACTATCCTTTATTCTGAGATTGTCCTCATACTTTCTAGAGTTAAATTCCAACTATCTTATTAAACAAAAGTGATAATAAGTGGTAATTGGGTTTTGGCAATTTCCTTACTTAGAAGACAAAAGAATAAAACAAGGTGGCGAACCAACGCTGCTGTTTTGGGGGGAGGTATGTTTGTTCATGAAATCCAGGCTTGGAAGGTGCTGCTTCTGGCAACTGCTCTTCTGCCTTTTTCCTATGACCAAACTCTTCAACAATCCCAAAGTCTAGTCAAAATAACAACAGGCAAGGTAGCCCAGTTTTTTCAAGGCTGGAGTCTGGCCTCGCAATAAGCAGCTCCTCTTACCCACTTCACCCTCTTTCCCAGAATGAAGAGGAATCAGCTATAGTCCCCCAGCCCTGCCTCTGGGGCTGACACCACTGACAGAGAAAAAAGTGAAAAAAACACAGGTGGAGCTCAACAGTATGCTCCTGAAAACCATATCAAAATGAGCTTTTGTGTACTAAATCCTGTCTTCCCATTGATCTCATAGTTACTGCTCTTTGTTTGCAGTTGTTTTTCAAAAGACAGGAACATATGGACACGAAACCATGAACCTTAACTTTCTCTGACCTCTACTGAGTAGTAATTTGAAATACTCAGGGGAAGCAAAGAACTTTTCATATTGTGAAGTGAAAAATTGTTCCACATGGGGAAAAACTACTCTTGATTCATATATTTTATAAGTCTAGATTGTCATTTTTCAGCTGCTGCTAAGATTGGGGTCACCTTTACTTAGATTCTGGCCTCTAAGAGCAGTATATACTGAAGACCGTGATTCACTTATCTCAGTTAACACCCCTTTTGAATTCTACTTGGAGTAAACAAGATTCTGATTCCAGGTGAGAAAGAAAGCAATGAAGCAAGGAGGGGAGTTGAGCGCCTCTCCTGGAAACCTTGAGTTAACACCAGGGGGTAGTGGCGATCCTCTCTGCAAATGAGCTGCCCAGCACCCAGTTAGCCTCGTTGACATCAACTGCTAGGGGTTATCTCTGAAAGACCTTTTCCCCACTGGCACCACCTCTCACCTTTGATGGGCTCACCCCATGCTCAGATGCCAATCACACAAGAGAGGCGACTGCCCTCTTTAAAAACAAAGCAGATTCAAATAAATATCCTTCCTTGCCATCAGGAATGCTGTTTTCTACTTTACTAGCAGAGTCCAAGTGAGTCCCATTTTTGAAACCATTTTGAAAGGCAAAAAGCCAAATTCACAAACAAAAAGTTGGAAGGAGGAAGAGTAGGGGGCAGGGTAGTGTAAGTTCCTTTACCAAAGGCACATCTCTGCCCGGGACACGAACGCAAGTTCATTATAGGAGGAGGCATTTGTTCGCCTCCTGGTGGAATTACAGGCCCCTAGTGTTAGGAACCTCTAGTCATTGCAGGACATTCAAAAATAAAGGAAAAACATGTATCTGAAATGAAGATAGTACAGAAAAATGGAGCTCAACTAAGAAATATGTAACTTAATGCATTTTTTTGGAGCACAGCTATTTTGTAAACCAAGACACACTTGCTACAGGGGATTAAAAGGAGTACAGTTGTGGGGCTGGCCTAGTAGCATAGTGGTTAAGTTTACACGCTCTGCTCTGGTAGTCCAGGGTTTATGGGTTTGGATCCCGGGCACACACCTACACACTGCTTGTCAAGCCATGCTATGGTGGCGTCCCGTATACAAATAGAGGAAGATCAGCACAGATGTTAGCTCAGCGACAATCTTCCTCAAGCAAAAAGAGGAAGACTGGGAACAGATCTTAGCTCAAGGCCAATCTTCCTCACCAAAAAAAAGAAGAGAGAGAGAGAGAGAGTGAGAGAGCACAACTGTGGAGCTGCTGAAGCCACTGACTTAGAGATCCAACAGCCCAGAGAGAAGGGAAGAGCCTGAAGCAGTCAGGACCCAACAGAGTATGGACAGCACACTCAAAAGGGCTTAACTGAAGAGGGTTTTAGGAAGGGACTGTGCACAACGTGGTGCAGAATTAAAGGAGTCAATAAGGAACAGCGAAGCACCTAGGGATTGGCAACAAGGGGGAAGCTATTACTGTCCCGAGGCCTGAGGGACAAGGGAACTAGGCATGCCTGGAGCCTGGCAAGAGCCCCCGCTGTGGAAGCAGGGCTCCCTGGCAGGACCCGGGACTCAAATGAGCCCAGCACTGTAGATCTGGAGGAGATAGAAGGTGGGGCACGGTGTAGATGGAGACTGCCACCTCTTTCCTTTTGCCTTCTGGTTTTCTGGCAGTGCCTCCCATTGGCCAAACCCAAATGGGGGCCCAGGTAATGCAATCCATAGAGGTCATCTTCCCAGGGCCTGGAGAATAAATCTGGGGCAAATGGCAAAACCAGCAAATAGCCCTAGACTGAGGTCAGGACACCTGGTTCTAGCTGTGCCACTATTGGCTTTGTGACTTTGGACAACCCCCAACATATTTAGACGTCCAGGAAAGAGACTGAGTGAACAGTCTCTATGGTCTCTTTCAGTTTTTACATCCTGTGACTCTAATCCAAGAGTTACGTAGATTCAGGAGATATACATACCCAGGAGATATGTAGAATTAGTAGATAACTGCTAATTAGCTACCTAGCAGCTACTATGTTTATCACAAAGCTTTAAACCAGTACCCTTCAGTCAATGAAACACTCAGTCCATTTACTAACTCCAAAATCCTGATAGAGATCAAAGCCATGGGAACAGAAATATTGGCCCAAGGAATTCTCATCTCTTGATTCTCAACTTAATCACCAGAGCTCTCACGTCTTGACTGGTTTCCCTTTGGATTATTGAAGAGTTCAGAATTTCATGGGGCTGCCTTTTTCCTTTTGAGAACAGCAAATCTGGTCAATATCAGAAGATGAGGCATCTTGGGCTCCAGAGCCTCTGGAGGCTGTCCATGCATGGGAGAGAGGGCTCAGATACCCAAAATTGGAGAAGAGACTGGAAGTCCAGTCCTCATCATTGCAGACCAGCCTCTCCTAATGTAAGGGTCTCCTCTCCTCTGCATCTATTTCCATCTTGGTCTGGTGCCAGCCCCCTTGCCAGCCTAGAGGGGAGAGAATCCCATAGGCAAGAAGGTTCACACTCTGTGGCCTCTAATGAAAGGCCTCATCCACTTCTAGTCATTTCAGTTCCAGAGCTTTACAAAATCTTTCCCTTGATATCTCAAAGCAGTTAGGAAAAGGATACAAATGAATAGTAGATTCTTTTTTTTAAGCCTTAAGCAAATAGAGATCTTGGAGAAATTTCTTTCTCCTAAGAAAAAATAAAAGCAGCATCAAGTTGATTGAAATTTCAGAGAGAAGTGACTTCCCTCGTGCCCTAGGAACAATAGAAGGTGGTGCCCCTCGTGTGAGTTCCTGGATGCCGCTGACATCCTCAGCCGAAAACCCAGGGGGAGGCAGCCCAAGAGAAAATGTCATTTTAAGGCCAAGTCTACCAATAAGTTTCAGAAATGAGAGTCTGTTAACCTTGGACAGAGGACTGTGGTTTGGGACACGCTGTTACAGTTAAGGACAATTCAGGGTAGATAAATTAAATCATACCTGGGGTAACAAATGCTCTAGTTTTGTTTCACAAGTTTGCTCTCAAGTTATTACCATCATTATTTTACTAAATAATTATGGCTTAATGTGTTAATAATTTTTACTTATACAGTAATCTTGCAGGCTAAGTAGTTACCTGGGAACGCTATATCATGCACCTAGTAGGTCTTGTCAATAAATGTTAATCGGAACATCTCCAGCTGCAGAACTTCAGAAGCTATGAGAGAGCCCTGCTCTTTCTCACCCTCTCACACTCCCCAAATCCTGTCTAGGAGCATCTTGCATCCCCCTCACTCTGGCCCATTCCCAGATGCATGCATTATGTGTTTCCCTGGACATCTGTCTACATGCATTGTTCAGGCCCCTCTATCTGTCATTTTAAATGCATTGCTATGCTTCCTGTGGTGTGTTTTTGTTTGTTTGCTTGTTTTTGCCTCTGGCATAGAATTTTCTGGCAAAGAGGCTGCTTCCTCCTCGGGGATGAGGGACTCCCGTACAGAGCCTCTTGAGGGCCTCTTCTCCATCGCTGTAGCCTCAGGGCCTCACACGGTGACCTGGGCCCTGCAGGAGATGCCTAAGATTGTTCAAGCTGAACTGCGTTTTCAGGTAAACTGAGCCGAGCAGATCCTTTAGGAAATACAAAGTCAAACACAAAGCAAAGATCTACAAAGGGAGTCTTCCTTTCCCACAGCCCGGAGTTCTGAGAAATGTCCTCTCATTGTGAGATGGGAAGGGAGCAAAGACAATAAATGGTGGTAAGTGCTTTCACAAAGAAGGACTGTAGTGAGATTAGACCCACTCGGTCCTGTCAGATGTGAAAAAGACTTGTCACGAACAATGAGGCATGCTGATCAGGGCTCCACTTAGTGGGAAGCGTTAAAAGGTAACTGGGAAAGAGAAACTGATTTAGTGCATCTTGGGGAGGGGTTGGGAGAGCCACGTGTGGCCAGGTGCTCAGCAGGAGCCTCTGGCTGTGGAGAGGCTGATTGTGCTAAATGTCAAGAAGCCTCAAGAGGATGGAAGGGAGGTGAGCACAGAGCCCCTGCTTTGCCCCCAGGAGCGCATCAGACACTCCATCCTATGCTCTTTCCTTTGCACTCCGGGAATTGAACGTTTCTCTCTACTCCACCATGCTTTCTTTCCATAGCAACATATTTTCCCCGTCTGGTTCTGTCCCAATTACCTAAGAGGGGTAGAGCATAGCAGAAAAGAACACTGATTCTGGAGCCAGACTGCCCAGCTCAAATCCCTCCTCTGCCACTCACTAGCTATGTGACTTTGAACAAGTTACTTAACCTCTCTGTACTTCAATTTTCTCATCTATAAAATGGAATGATGATAGAAATACCTACTCACAGAGTTAGCATAAAAATTCAATAAGTTAATGCATGAGTGCTGAAAAAGTGACCCGCAGCTCTACTAATCAGCCTAACAGACAGGATTCAGGTAGAAAAGGAAAAGGAAGCAGGCCAGAAACCCATCCCCAAAGGAGGCAGGAGCCTGGGCTAGAGATACCAGATACAGAAAATAAAAATACAGGATGCCCAGGAAAATTTGAATTTCAGATAAAACAACAAATAAATTTTTAGCATAAGTATGTCTCAAACATTGTATGGGACATATACTAAAAATATGTTTGTTATTTATCTGAAATCCAAATTTAACTGAGCATCCTGTATTTAATCCGGCAACCTTAGCCTGGGCATCAGGCTGTGATAAGGATGTGGAACGCTGGTCCAATAGGTTCATTGTGTTCCTAATTCAGGCTGACGATATAACGAGTTCCACCAGGAAGCTGAGACGGCAGTGGCCAGGACCGTGCACCTGGGCTTGGGTGTGGTTCTGCAGAACCCTCAGAACCCTGAAGCACCTTCCAAACTCTGAGATTTCTCCTCCAGTTATTCTGACATCCAGTGCCCTTATTCAGATGGAGAAGTCCTCCCTTGCTTGAGAAGTTCTGGACCCTATATTTGCAATTCCTAGAATGTAGTTCCCTCCTCCCATGAGAGCATAGGGCTGTTCCACAAAGTCCCTTATATATTTAGCCAAAATATTTTAAAATCCTTTTGAGTTATTCTTGTCTCTCCACCTAGGTTATAAACTCCTAGAGAATGCATACTGCTCCAAATTCTCTTCTGTAGTCTCAAAAACACCTTGCATCATACTGGGCCTGATAAATAAATTGTTGAAATCACGAATGAAAAATTTGCCACTTGCACCAATGTAGGGAAATGGTCACTAACCTGTGAGCATCTTTCAATTCCATTTTACTCAGGAAATAATAAATATTTGATGATATGATTTGATTTGAACTAAAATAAGCATGGCTTTATTGGGATGAACTATCAACAAAAATGGACAAAAATTACCATTCCTCCATAGACATCTAGGACCTGGTAGAAATCTGACTCTTCCTCAGAATCATGCCTTCAGAAACAAATTTGAACAAAATCTAGGTTGTGCTAAGCCTAAGCTAGATAGGCTCCTGGTGAGTCCATAGTAATAGCCAGAAATTACAGGTTTAATCAGAATTCATGAAAAAAACCAAAAACATTGTTTTCCTAACTCTATTATTCCCATCCCTACCCCCAAACCCTTTTTCAGTCTGATGGCAGTTCTGAAATGAGATCCAAATAGTGCTTCTTTCCATAACAGAAGTGGAGTTCCCTCTGATTCCACCTGGTAGCATTTCTATCATGGGCCATAATAAAATTCACTGGACAACTTACACAACAAAATGAATACTGATTTGGGAAAGGTTTGGAAGCCAATCTACTGTAGCATGCTGATTCTCTTGCCTCTATCTCAGTTGAAAAATCTATAGACATTCCCAAATAACGTGGAGCTCTGAAAGTGGGGCGGGCTTGCGTGCACAGTTTGGCTGTATCCGAGCTCAGGGACAAGTGCAAACATATGAGCATTATTTGCAGAAATGAGAGAGTCTGCGAGGAGGACTCTCAGAGGGGACGGGAAACAGTTCTGAGACCTCAATGATTCCTCCATGCTGTAAACTTGGGAGACTCCCAGAGGCTTTTTTGTTGTTTTCTGTTTTGTAAAATGTACTCGAAAGAAGACTCAACCCCTGTAGTGAACATGTAACCTCCAGGCCTCTGAGCAAAATTATCTACAAGTGTAAAATGAACAAACCTCTATCCACAACAGTCCATTCTTAGTTCTGCTCCAAAGCCCCTGGGTTCTGCTCCTGCCTTTCCCTGCTTCTGATTTCCCACCTTTATCAGGGGGCCCAGGGGGCAGCCCACACCAGGAAACGTTCTCACCCCTTGATGTCATGCTTCTTTGGTTTCCTCCCACCTCTCTGTCCATCCCTTCTTTGTGCCCTTTGCTGACTCTTTCCTCCCCTAAGTGCAGATTCCGCACACTTCACATGACTCTAGCCCTCACCCTCCTCCTTCATTTAGGGAACAAATCCTACCTTATGACCTCACTATCACCTCTATGCCATGACTCTCAAATCTGTATCCCTCACTCAGTTTTTCATCTACACTCCAGTTCAGCTGACCACGAGCATCTCCAACTCTGCACGCCCCAAACAGAAACCACGATCACTATTCTCAACACTCAAACAGCCTGACTAGGTTCAGTCACCCAGGCTCAAAAGCCCAAGGCCGTTCATTTGTTCATTCATCCACGACTTACATGTGTGTCTTTTATTTCCTATTCCCTTCATAGTCAACCACAACCAAAACTCGAACCCATGTTATTCCTACTCAACAAACCATCTTCCTTCCTCTCTGCATATCCCATGAGAACTATTCTCATGACTCAATTTAAGTCCTAACTCACCTCTCCCTTCTCTGAATGTCTGAAGAATTTATTGGCTATACCATTACTTGGGCTCTTAATAAAGCAATGCCTTAGACTCAACTGCTTCATGCAGATAATTATACATCTCAAAGTATTTTATAAGCTTCTGGATGGCAGAAACTGTGTTTGTGGATTTTTTTAAAAAAGGATCTGCCTATCCTAGCACATAAGTAAATGTGCTGATCTTTATAAACTGCTTCTTTCAGAACCTGGCACAAAATAAGAGCCTAAAAATATAGGCTTAAAAATAAGTAGATACTCAATAAACACTTGGCAAGTGACTGAACTATGCAAAATGCTCCCAAGACATCCACAGCCCCAATTTGCCTCTTCTGCCAGTTGTAGAGGAATGCTCAGAGTGCCAGGCTATAACTGGGACAGGCACTCTGGAGGATGGGAATGCACGTGGGCATTTACTGGTGGATACACGTTTGGGTCTTGATGGGTCAAGCAAAAACAACTCATACAGACTTGAATTATTTGGGGAGTGAAAATGGAACATGGAAACACATTAGGTAGTATTTCCTTCCTTCTCCCCATTGCTTTCAATAAAGTCCATGCCTGATTTAACCTCTTCTTAGTTCTGCAACTGGATGCCTGCCTGACAGCAGGAATGAGTGCTCTGAAAAATGGATCTGGACTCGTGGGCCAATGCAGCGGAAGAACCACAGAGTGCAGCTGAATTTGACAATGAGGAAGGAAGCTGAGGCCCAGGGAGGAGAGTGACCTGTTCAAGGTCAAACATCTACTGGCCCGAGTTAACCTGAGGGCCCTCCCTCACTTTCCTCTCCACGCTCCCTCCAGTCCACATTCAATGACACCACCCAGGCCCAGCTGACTCTTCCCTCAGCTTCATGAACATCACGCATCCGTGGCTAAGATGACTTTTTGTTACTTCCCATGGCAACCATAACCCTACAAAGCAGAGCTGACCTCCCTCTACCCCTTGCAAGGACAGAAGAGCTGAGAGACCTCCGTGTTCTTTTGAATCTCAAAACAGAAGTTAATTGTTCAGGTCAGACCAAAAAAACAAGTGACCATCCCAGCAGCCCTCTCAGTGGAACCAACTCCGAACGCCTGGCTGACCTCAGCTGCATTTAGTAGCAGGGATATTTTTCCCCTTTGTTAGGCAATGACCCTCAAGAAAAGGAAATCAATCAAGGGTCACAGGGTTTGGTTGTTTAAGTTTGCTTAAATTTTATTTTAGAGTGAGTGAAAAATCTAAACTGTCTCTCTTTTTTTTTTATTACTGGGAATTCAAAATTATTCAATACAAAAAAGAACAATTAAAAATAGGTAGAACACAGAGGAATTTTAGGGCAATGAAACTACTCTATATGACACGACAATGATGGATACACGTCATTAGACATTTGTCCAAACCCGTACAATGTACAACACTGAGAGTGAATCCCAAGGGAAACTGTGGACTTTGGTTGACTATGACGTGTCCATGTAGGTTTGTCCATTATAAAAATGTACCACTCTGGTGCGGGATGTTGATAATGGGGGGAGCCTATGCCTGTGTGGGGGCAGCGGGGACTTGGGAACTCTCTGTACCTTCCACTCAATTTTGCTGTGAACCTGAAACTGTTCTAAAAAATAAAATCCATTTTTAAAAAAATACATACTTTGCGACTAGTTCATGAAGAAAGTCAGATATGAAAGGAGAAGAGAGGAAGTTAAAAAGCTGGCTGGAGGGTGAGATGAAAAACGGTATCAGAAAGGCAGGAAACAAAATCCAGTGCAATTAAAAGGTAGAGAAAGAGAAGTTATAATCCAGATAATGAGTCAGGAAAGTAGTTAATGAAGACAAAGAGACATACACACGTTTAAAACAAACAAACAAAAAACTTGAAATAACCACATAGAGATATACCGTTGGGAAATCACTACAACCTTCTGTTTATATTTTGTCCTTTTCAATTCAACAGTACTTTAAAATATTCTAAAGTGGCCACATGTGGCTATTGAGCATTTGAAATGTGGCTACTGTGACTGAGAAAGTGAATTTTAAAATTTGACTTAATTTTAATTAAACAAGTTTAAATTTAAAAGTGAAAGTAACAGTCTTTTTCCAGTGAACACAACTTCATTCACTAGGACTACGTTTCACTGTGCTTCAAAGTCAAATCGATTCATTCTTTGCTGATAAACCAGTTTTATTAATGTGGATGTGAGTATTAAGGAAAACTGATGGGGGGTACTCAATATAGTTATTGAAAAACAAGTATGTTCAGAACTTGGATATGTGAATCCACATTTTCCATTGTAAATTTTGTGAACTCTAAATACAAATCAAGTATTTCTGATGAAAATTTAGCACCCAAATTCAGATGTGTTCTAAGCACAAAATAACAGATTTTGAAGACTTAGTATTTAAAAAGAGTAAAATATCTTACTAATAATTTTTTACATTGATTAGATATTGAAATGAGAATATTTTGGATCTATAGGGTTAAATAAAATACATTATTAAATTTAATGTCACCTGTTTCTTTTCCTTTTTTTAATGTGGCTACTGGAAAATTTAAAATGAGGTCTGTGGCTCCCATCCTGTTTCTATTGGACAGCACCATTCTAAAGGCAGCAAGGCGAAGCTATTTTAAAAGAGGTCTGATGGAAACCAGCATCACCATCTGCCTCCAAATCTCCCTGGAGCTTGATAGCTGAGAAGTCAGATAAATTCTAAATAATCTGCCATGTCGATTCCTGCAAGGAGATGAGCCCAGGGAGGCAGGATCACAAAGGGATCCGAGAGGAAGTGACGACGTTCTGAACTCACAGAGAGGGCTTCTGTCGGCTTCCCGCCAGGAGGAGACATGGGGTAGACAGTCTGAACTGCAGCCTTGCCAGCACCAACCTTTCAGAGAAGTTTCCAAAGGCTGGCAGTACCAAATCACCAGGAGGAGGAGAGAAACAGAGACGTGGAGAAGCAAAAGGAACACAAACAAACGGGGAGCAGCGGAGGCTGAGAAAGTCATTTAATTTATGTAAATTTTGGCAAAACAGTTCACAATGCTGTGTGCTGGTAGCTGAAAAATTCATCCCAGGATTTGCCAAAGGCAGAGAAACACAGATCTAACCTCTTAGGGGTAAAAATACAATCGAATCGGTTAAAAAGTTTTGCCCCAAAATATTCTTAAAAGTAAAATTTGTACTCACAGAAATTCTTGTCCTCATTTGCAACAGAGAAAATCATTAACTTTCCCAAAGTAGAAGGTAGAGAGAAGAGAGAAGAGAGAATATCTTCTACTTTTGCAGCTGAATATCCCAGTATCTTGGACCTCTTTAAGTATGGATGCTAACATTAGTAAATTCAGGTTGTGGCTGGCTTGTTATTTTTTTTCTTTTTCCAGTTAATCATCTCTTGAACTATATCATCTCCTGAAACTTGCCTCAGAATCCAAAAGACCCTGAGTTGAAGACGGATCATACAGACTTTAGAACTTAAGTCAGTAAACTTTATATCAGAAGGCTAGAAGCTTCTAGAAGGAAGGTACTGACCCTGAATAGCATTCTTAGTACTGCACACGCAAAACAGATCCAATCTTGTGCTTTGTACACATTTTTTAAACAATAATGGTAATGAATTTGAATTACTGGCTTCCTAACCCCTCAAAAAAAACCTTTCACTTTTTTAATTGGCGGGGGTGGGGGGGGTGAACAATGATGAATTAGAAGAGAAAGGAATTTCCATCGAAAGCCGTCCAATACAGTAGCCACTAACTACATGTGACTACTAAGCACTTGAAATCTGGCTAGTCCAAATGGAGACTATAAAACTTACACTGGATTTCGAAGACCTAGTATGAAAAAATTAAGAATATCTTATTAAAACATTTTTTAAAATATTTACTATATGTTGAAACAAAAGTTTAACTATATTAGATTAAATAAACTATATTATTAAGGTTAATTCCACTTGTTTCTTTTTATTTTTTAAAAAATGGCTAGTAGAAAAATATAAATCTGTAGCTCATATTTGTGGCTCACATTATATTTCTATTGGACAGTGCTGTTCTACAGTGGCCAACTCTAGCTCCCTGAAAGTAGCAAAGAACAGCCCACCTTCACTCCCACAGGTGATGAGGTCGATGGGATTCCGGAGCAGGACCAGGTCCTGTGCACAAGCCCTGGCTCCCTGCATTCTCAGCACTCCCTGGTACAATGGCTAGAACCACCAAGAAAGCAATCCTGCTGTTGGAAACCACCATGAATGGGTCCAGGGTGGTGAACAGCTTTCAGAATGCCCGTATTCTGAGACTCTCCTTGCCCCCTGTAGAGGGTGCTGTGGTACACCACCAAGGTCCCCTTCAGCACTGAGGCACTCGTTCACCTAGCTACGCTGATTGTTGCCTGCTGAGGCTCACAGCTGAGGCTCTCCCTAGGAATTGCCCTTGGCCAAAGGGAGCCACTTCACCCATGGTTGGACCCTTTCCAAGCAGGAGCCTGCACCCAATGACAGATCAATGTGGAGGTACAAAGGCCTGGCCCATTGCCTCAACTCGGGACACTCAGAAGGGGTATCCCAGCTCCAGAGATTCCCACGTGATTGACTGAGACCTTTGTTGCAACTCCATCACCGTCCAGCTATTCCTTCTTCCCAGTCCTGCTTCCCTCCCTCCTTCACAAGACACTTCCCAATAAACTCCCCGCATGCAAAGCTCAGTCTCAAAGTCTGTGCTATGGACTGAATGTTTGTGCTCCCCCAAAATTCATATGTTGAAGCTCTAGTCTCTAGCATGATGGTATTTGGAGATGGGGCCTTTGGGAGGTCATTATGTCATGAGGGTGGAACCCTCATGATGGGATTAGTACTCTTATAAGAAAAGACACAAAAGAGATTGTTTCCTTTCTCTGTCCTCTGCCATGTGAAGATACAGCAAGAACACAGCCATCTATAAACCAGGAAGTGGGCCCTCACCAGACCAGATCTGCAGGCACCTGGATCTTGGACTTCCAGCCTCCAAAACTGTGAGAAAATAATTACCTGTTGTTTAAGTTATCCAGTCTATGGCATTTTTGTTACAGCAGCCTGAATTAAGAGAGTGCTTCCCAGCGAACCCACCTAAGATATCCCTAGATGGGAAGAAAACATTATGGAAAATTGTGTTGCATGCACACGTGTGTGTGCACACATATGCATATGCATTTGGACCCAGGAATGAAGTCAGGATATTTGGGTCAGCTACACAAAAAAACCCAGGCTCCTACCAGCTCCTGCAGGCTCTCTCAGTTGTGGTGATTATTGTGAAATATTTGGCAGTCTCTGCTTTGTTGGGCAGAGAAAAGAAATCCTGACACCCAAGAGCTAATCTACTCGTGGCTGGTTATCTCACCTAGTTAGAGACCTTCGCTAATAAGTCCAGTGGTATAGGCTTCAGCTCTCCCAAGGGGGCCAATTAATTTCACCATGTTCCTTGACCACGAACTGCACCCCTCGCCACACTGACTCCCAGCAGCATGCACACTGTTGGTTTCAGGGCGGCTGTGTGGGAACACAGGCCTCAATTGGCACAAACAGTGACCAGGTCAGGTAACTCACAAAGGCACACCCAGGCAGGGGGCCGCCCAGCCGCCTTCTGCTGCAGCCTCCTAGGTTCACTTACTGCTCCTATCACGAAGAGGAGTGGTGTTTCTCCCAGAGATGGCTCTTTTGAGTTCCTGGTCTTCACATGTTTTCTCTTTTTCTCTGAAATGTTACTTCCCTACCCTGGTCCCCGGTCCATGATGGTCCTGATCCTTCAGTTCAACAGCACAGGTATTTTTTCCACAATACAGAGAATCTTGGGGTGCAGGTATCACACAATCGAGATACATCACAAGTATGGCCTTTTATTACACAGTAAGTCAGACCAGGTGACCACACGACAGTCTTCCAGGGCCTCCCTGGTGGCCTCTTTTCCCAAGGGCTGAAGGTTTAACACTGACTACTACTGAGCTGCCTCCTTTGCCTCTAGAGAGAAGTAGGACCCTTCCAAGCTGGACTCAGATCTATTCTTGGGTTTCCGGTTAGGACTTACCTCCTTCTCCAACCCTCTCCACTCCCTGGGCTCCGGTCCTGGGAACAGCTGCATGACTTGCTACGTCAGCTCCCTAAGCGTATGTCTCCACTGACGTCGGCCCATTCCCCAGCTCACTGTGCTCAATTCACCTCCTCCTGTCCTGGCTTCCAAAATAAAGTATGTGGTTTTCTTATTGTCATCTTACTTCCATGAATCATATACACTTATTGAAGTTAAAAAAAAAAAAACTCTTTAAAAAAATCACTCCTAATCCCACCACCTCAAGAGAACCACTGTTAACATTTTGGTTTATCTCCTTGCAGCGCTTTTCCTTGTGTATGTGTATATATTTCTTTATAACATTCTAATTGGAAGGAGAGTCTGTATATAACTGCATTCTGCTTTTTTCAATTAGCATCAACATGTAAGCATTTCTTCACATCTTTAAAAATTCTGCACAAACAGCCCATTTAACAGTTACAGCATCATCTACGATATAACCAAACCATAATTTGTTTAACTCTTACCTCCATTTCTGAGCATTAAGATCATCACCAATTTTTAGTGATGAACAATCTGAACATAACACTTCTGTGTATTTCAGGTTGTTTCCCCAGGATAGAGGCCCTTAAATGAAATTATTTAGATCCAGGGTATGAACATGCTAAGACTTTGGATAAATACAGCCAAGTTTCTTTCAAGTAAGGTTATATAAATTTAATCTCCTACCAACACACCAAGAAGGAATGAGAGTTCTCTAATTTTATTAGGCAAAAAAATGATATACTAATTTGCATCTCAGATTACTTGGTGAAAATGAACACTTTTCATGTTGATTAGAAATGTAGACTTCTCTTGTGCAACCTGTTCATACCCTTTATGCATTTATTTATTGAGCGCTGAATTTATTTGCATGCCCTCTCACCATATTAAGAAAGTTTATTTTTCTATCACATCCATTGCAAGTATTTTCCTTTTGCCCTTTAATTTTTTATTAATTTTTGGCCTACAGTTTTTAATTTTAATGTAGATAAACCTATCAATCTTTTCCATTGTGATTTCCCTTAAGCTTATAAAATCTTCCCCCCATCAGGACATCAGATAAATATTTACCTATTTTTTTCTACTTTGTTTAATAGCTTTCTCATTGCCTATTCCCACTCTCAAGGCATTTCTAATCAGCTTCTTTCTCAGGCCTTCCCTTCCTCTTGACTAGTTTCATCATTTGACTAGTCAAATGACTAGTTGCAATCATTCTTGGAGGAGGGACAGAGACAATCCCTTTTAAATGATCTTATGCGTTTTGGGGAAGATGCCAGCTGCAGGCAGTTGCCTTGGCTCTGTTGTTATCTTCTTCCAACATGTACACAGGGCATCGTATGGAGCCCCAGCACCCACCTCCTCTCCCACGGGCTGTTTGTTTGTACCCAGGGGCCAAAGAAGTAATGCTCAGGACTTTTGTGACTCCTCCCAGGGGTTCTGGTAACCCCACAACCACCACCACCCATAAACTCACATACCTGCTTTCCCCTCCCTCTTTTTCATCTTTCCCCCTTGTCTGTTCCTCTTCACCCAATCTCTGTAAATTCTCGTATTTGGGAGTGGTTTAGCCAGAGGTGCTGGAGAACCTTTCCACTTCCTCTCCCCTCAATGCAAACCCTTCCTGAGATGGGAGCTTCCTTCATCATATCCCTCTCAACGTTCACAGGGAACTCTGGGTGGGGATGTTTGCTTGGCTTGCATTTCAGAGAACATTTAGAAGCTGGAATTGGAGAACATCACTGTAACCCTCATCTGTTTCTCTCACTCCCACTCAGTTCAACTCTTGCTGGTGACTGAACGGAGAGGGGAAAAAATCCCTCTCGTGCTCTTCTGCTTACTCTCATTAGAAACCCAAACAATAGGCAAGCTTGAGGAACATCACACTCCTAGGACCTGGAAGGCTGAGCTCAGTCCAAGACAGCCCTGAAGTCAGCAGACAAGAGCTGTGTGTCTAGTGGGGAATGTAGGATCCAAGGCAAGGACCACGCTCATCTTGTTCATGAGTGTATCCCAAGACCTCAAAGGGTGCCTGGCTATTTCTTAGGGCTCAGGGAATAACTGTTTAGGAATGACTAGGAGTTCCCTTTCCATCATGGACCTCTAGGAAGTATAGTGACTGAAATATACATAGATAATCAACTTGACATTTTCCTCAGAGGGTTTTTGGGTTTTTGTTTTGTTTTGGTAACCAATCTATGTTTTTTTTAATCCTTGGGTAGCCTGTGCCCCCACAAACATACTTAGTTCTACATCCTCAAGATCCTTACCTTTCTCTGAGCCTCATCACTAAAATGATAAAGTTTGATTAGATGATCTCAAATGTCACTTCTAGCTATAAAATTCCATGATGAGATTAATAAGTTAAAGATGAATGCTTTTATTGATGTTATAAATTCTGTTCTGTCTCCATATGGGCTTAGAGTACATCTCATAATTTACATCTGACTGTACTTTACTGGAAACTAAAGTTCAAAAGGGAATTAGAACCCTGAATGGCTTTTCCTAGCCTACTGTGTATAATGCAACACAGGCACAGAAATCGCCCTTCGAGCAAGCCTTCTACACCAACCAGGAAACTATCATTAATATAATAACATGTTCTTCACCACAATAAATCAGAAGGCTTTATTCAACCATTCTGAATTTGGTAGAGGTTATTCTCAGCTTCATGAAAAAATCAGTTACAAATAAAGATGTGCAGCTGGAAGTCCATTTGCTGGAGAAGCGAAAGTGATGGGGATCTCTTAATGCTAATGCTCCGGCACATTCTAACTTGTATTAAGGCAATTAATATTAAAATGAAAATTGATCATAAGGTTTCTTTTACACGGCGTTGGAACTTGGTGGCATGTGTTCAGGAAGTGCCAACTCATTTGAATATTTGCCTAATGAGGAAGGTAAACCTGCTGTTCCCACGGCCAGCAATCACGCAGTGAATCTCAAAGCCAAATATAAATGCCTTTTGTATCACCCACTGTTTTGAATTATTCACCTCCCACATCTGTCCCTCCAGTAGCACAGACAATGCAGAACTGACCGAACCGTTTTTCTTCCCTGTCTGTCCTCTGCTTTTTCACCAAGGCTTGTCTCCGCCACACAGAACTGAGTGCAGATGGCATAGAAATCTTTTGAGAGCCTGGGGTATGAGATGATAGAATGGGAATAAGGAGGTTATTTAGCCAAGTGTGGGGAAATAGAATGGTCATGCAAACCCCTGGACCAGGTTTTGTCCCTAGAGGATGTGATCATGTCTGATCCTGCTGGAAAATGTTTCAAGGCTATCCTGGACAAACAGAAGAAAGTCCTGATGGACCCGAGTTCTACTCCAACTTCAGTCTCTTCACCCATTACAAAGCCATTCTAGCCCCATGGAACTCCTCCCTGCTGTTCAGACATCTCGCCATCCCCTACAAATCCAGGACTTTGCTCAAGCTGCTACATCAGTCTAGAAACCTGTGTCCCACATCTGCCTGGGAAGTCCTAGCCACTCTTCAAGGTCCAATTTGAATCCTACCTCCCATTAAACTCTCGCCAGATCCTCCTAACCTCAGTAAAGTGATCTCCCTCCTCCCCATCTGTTATGGCATTTGATTTGCCCCAAATGCCCTTTATTAAAGTGACTTATGTACAAATAGAGACACTTCAAATTTCAATAGAGGACAGAGGCAGAATCTTATTCATATTTTAATAACCCCAGCAATGCATATCACAGGCTTTATGTATAACCAAAGACCCACAAGAGGCAGGTTACAGAAAGGGAGCAGTTACTGTCCCTTGGTGCCATCTGGACCAGACATCTTTTAGGACCACTGCTCCTGAGGGGACCAATGCCCCCTGCCCTAGGGCAGGAGTTATACAACTTTAGGAATAACAACATAGGAATAATTGCCAGAGTTTGTTAAAACACACATTCCTGGACTCCGCTTATGATTTTGACGCTGTAGTTTGAACTGGCAGGACAAGAATCTGCTTTTTTGCAAGTCCATCAGGTGATTCTGATGCTGGTGGTCCTGGGACCACAATTTGGAAATTCTGCCCTGGGGAATATTTCACATGACAGGGACAGATGCACGATGAAGTCAAAGAAGTTCAACCAGGTGCTGCCAATTTTTCAAAAGGGAGAAGAACTTTTTGGTGGAGAACTCACAGGGATGCATAGAATTCTCCACATCCTTTTGACTAGCAAAAAGGACAAGCCAAAGTGTCCCGGGCTTCCCCAACACTGAGCTCCCTGGAAGCATCTGTGTGACAAGAGGCTAAGACTCTTCCCTGACAGAACATAGACCCCAGTGGGACATGGAAGTTATAACAGCCCCAGTCTAGCTCTCAACATCTGTCTGTGCTGAGATGCATAGGAACCCCCAAGAAGGACCAGCCTGAAGTGGAGGAAGAGCTATGGGGAACCACCACTTGGAGAGGGTTCCCAGGGTTAATACGGAAAAAGGAGAAAATTCTTCCTCAGAACAGAGCTCACCCAGATGAGAGCAATATAAATTCTACCTTCAACAATTCTCTGAGTCAGCATCATCACGCTTGGAGCTAATCCTGCACCTAACAACTCCACTCTCACACTCTTTAACTTCTTTTAATTAATTAAAGAAATGTTTTTCATGCCTACTATGTGCCAGATATCATACTAGACACTGGGATTAAATGGTGAATAAGACATGTTCCTGGCCCTAGGGCAGACAAGCACTGCAGGAAATAATTGTAACAGAAAGTAAAAAGTATGCTGATAGCAATATACAGTAGCACACTCCCCCCCTCAATCTGGTCAACAGTGGCCCAAAAATATTAAATGGAAAATTCCATAAATAAACAATTCCTAAGTTTTAAGTTGAGCGCCATCCTGAGTAGCGTGATAAAATCTTGCTCTGTCCCACCTGGGACCCAAATCATCCCTTTGTCCACCATATTCCATGCTGTATGTGCTGCCTGCCACTTAGTCACTTTGTAGCTGTCTCGGTTATCAGATTGACTGTCATGGTATCCCAGTGCTTGTGTTCCAGTAACCCTTATTTTACTTAATAATGGCCCCAAAAGGCAAGAGTAGTGATGCTGCTAATTCAGACATGCCAAAGAGAAGTTGTTCTTAATCTCTTACTGTGCCTAATTTATAAATTAAACTTTATCGTAGGTTTGTACGTATAGGAAAAAAACATAGTATATATAGGGTTCAGTACTCTCTGTGGTTTCAGGCTCCACTAAGGGTCTTGGAACACATCTCCTGCAGATAAAGTGGAGCCACTATACACAGGAGGGGCACTCCACCCCCCGCTCTTGGAGAGAGGAGGATGAAAGATTGAGACCTAATCTCAGAATTAACAGACTCCTCCAGGATTACCACATGCAAATCAACACACTCTCCCTCCATCTGCTCCAAGTTATAGAACTTTCCAGCTAAGGGAACTGACATGCTCCAGTTCTCCCTGGTTATTAGAAAGGGCAGCTCAAAGCTGTGCTCAGATGCTCTGCACAAGCTTTTCTCAACCAGGCAGTGATGTCTCCATCACCAGCCTCTGGCCTCCCAGGTTTGGGGCCTAAGTGATGGATCCCTGAGAGCCTTGGAATAGGAGGCTTGGGCCCCGTGATGGACATGGGCCTCCCTGCTGCTGAAGGCAGAACAGCTGGAGCCCCATGAACACCATAGAGCTAGGGATAGCTCTCTGACAGAAGAAGAAAGAACCAAAGTTATAGAAGGAGGAAGGAAGGAAGGTGATCCCCTAAGTTTCCATGAGTTAACTGGTGCTTAATTCAGACGTATACTTTTATTTTAACCGAGAGTTAAAGTTGTGTGGAGAAAGCAATGCCAACTAGATCATATGGTCTGTTATCTGAAGCACTGGCTAGCCAGCCATAGGAGAACCACCTCTGATGGAGAGTGCCACGCCACTCTGCGCCTCCACCAACAGCAGCAGCTCTCCACCTTACAGGCATGGTGACCGAGACGGCCCTTCCAGCCTCCAGGGGCAAGCCTGGCTTCCACCTCTACACGGGGAGGCTGCAGAGGTGATAGCATGTTTTACATGAAGAGAAAACAGAGAAATGGCTGGTCCAAGGAGCAGAATTATTTTACTAAGCAAGTGTTTACTTTTATGGGGCATCAGCAATTTTTTTAAGGTTACATACCAAGTAATTGTGATCATTGATTGCATTAATGGATCACCTCTGGAGAAGGAATCTAATTACATTTTTGTACAAATTGTAAAATGCAGATTAATGTCAAACTTTCTTGGCAGCCCTGTTGTTCTTTTCTTGAGCTCAGTGATAGAGCTGAGGGTCAGGAGAGCCAAATAACTCAAAGAAGCTGGAAACCTGAAAATGCTCTGTCCATTCATTTAACAAACACGGGCAAGTGCCTTGCCCTCCCTGCATGTGCCAGCTCTGTTCTAAGCGCTGGAGATACAGATGCAAAGAAGACAATGTCTCACTCCTCTTGGAGTTTCCCAAAGTATTAATCAACTCCAAGAACCATAAAATCCCAGTTGTTCCCAAACTCATTTAAGCAGCCACTGGGCTTCATTTCCTGAACACCAGTTAGGGCTTGGTGCCTCTAATCCAGGAGCTGTTGACCTCTTCAGCCCTGAGAGGGGAACCTAAAAGAGGAGGCAAAGATTAAATAGAGGGGGCATGGGGAGGAAAACAAGAGCAGGATCCCCTGGCCAGGTGGCACACATGCTGAAGATGGGTTAATTTATTCAGAGATGGAAAAAGTAGGGTAATAGGAAAATAAAGACAAAGCAAACAAAGAGAGAACTCGAAAAAGGAGAAACACAAATGGCTAACAATCATTTCTTCAATTCAACCTTTCTCATAATCACAGAAAGGAAAATTTCAAAAATGAGTAACTATTTTTCATTAATCAAATTAGCATATACTTGAGTGAAAAAGGATATTTTCAATGTAAGTAAAATCAGGCAAGTATAAACTGGCCCAACTTTTCTGGAAAGCAATTTGGCACTATATATTGAGAACCTAAAAAAATGTACATACCTTTTGAGCCAATAATCCCTGTTCTAGGAATTTATCCTAAACAAATTATCAAAAATACGGTCAAAGATTTATGCACAAGGACTGTCATAACGGTCCAAAACTAGCACAACAAAAACGCTTAACTTTAGAGGAAAGGTTAAGTAAATTATGTACATCCATATGGTAGAATATTATGGTGCCATTAAAATTATGTTTATGAAGAGTTTTGACAAGGGGAAATGCTTATGATATAATTATATAAAAAACTCGGGATACAAAATTATATATAAATTATGATTTACACCATAAAAAGAAATGCAAGGATCTATGCCACAAGAGGGATTTGACTCTTGGTGGTAGAATTTTAGATAAAGTTTTCCTGCTCTTTTACACTTTTCTGTCAAATTTTTCTATAAGGTTTTACTTTGATAATCACAAAAAAATGAAATAACCGGATAGAATAAAAAAGAAAGAAAATAGGAGGAGGGGAAAAGGAAGAAAAAGGAACAGGGATTGGGGCAGCTAATTAGGAACAATTACACCCAGAGATTTAAAGAATTCAGACGGTGGGCAAAAGCTTGTGGTCCAGGGTAGCACTTGGTGACAATGTCTGTCTCAGATTTCCTCCCTCCTTTCACAATTAGCCAGATTTAATGTTAGGTTTCAATCTCCCCGGTAACTCCTAAATAAACTTCACCACAGTCTACGGGATTTTAAAAGTCTTATTTGGTTCCCACCATTTTTAGCATCCAAGTTGAATTCCAGCCGGTCCTAGAAAATTTATACATTGACCCATGAAAAAATGTCTCAAAAGAACCATAGCATTTTTCAAAAATTATTTCAAAAAACCCTTAGCAATGCAATCAACACTCCCCACCCAAAAAAAATAGTACTAACTGTAATCAATTGACTGTTTACGTTGGATGCTTTGTCTGGAAATGCCATCTCACTGAAGGAGATAAATTAGATTGTCTTGGAAAGCATCTGAAAGAATGCCCTGTCTGTTCAGCACTTACCTTGTGCACAGTAAATTATAAATACTTAATGATGAGGCTGACAACGATGACTAAGTTGATCAATAGTGAGCATGGAGACAGCATTCCATTTTCATGCTCTACCAGGATGGCTGCTGAGGGAATGGAAGAAAACTACATTGCAGGGGAGACTCTTGGCTATTCCTCCCCCACTTTCTTCATTCACGCATAGGTCATCCCCAGCTGATGGCAGCTCAGCGTCCCTAGAGTGAGGGCTGAGCTTGTTATGAGGCTATGTTGGAGGTTCTGAAAGCTGATATGGAGGGTGCCAGCCATTTCCTCACCAATGTCCTTTGGCCATGCAATTTTAATAAGCTCAATCTCAGGAAAGGAAAAAGGAACCTGGGATCATGTTGAATTATTCACAGCTCCAACTGGGTAAGGCAGAGAAGCCCCTCTTCTGAGAGTAAGTGATAGCTACACATTGATTTTTCCCCCCCTTCATGATCCCTACATGAGAATCCAGTTTAAAAATCAAAAGATAGAAGAAAATCTGTCTCCTTAAATCAGAGTTCATAAGTAAATAGTGAATTTGCGAATTGTGTTGCAGTTGATATTTCTATTCTCAAGAATAATTTTGAAGACCTTGGTATATTCAAATTTATTTAAACATAATATATATGTAAACTAATTTTTACAGATTAATGACCATGATCAAAGTGGTCTTGTTCAATAACAGAAGGAAAATGGTTGTTAGCCCTGAGACTTGAAAGCCAAAGAGATATGATTCATGCGTTTATTAGATGCTGAAGTTGAATTAGCTTTTGAATGTAATAAATATACCTTATTTCTGCGTATGGAAAGAGACATGGAAGCTCAACAAAATATAATTCTTTCCTACATTTCAAGGAAAGCTTACTTTCCCATATTCCATGCCCTTAGTTAGCGCTGATAAATGTTGTTCTCGGAGATAAAGACAGTCGCCATGCTCCTGTAGGTAGTGAGTTAGAAACCAGCTCGTTCAGACCTTGTCCACACACCTCAGAATCTCAACCTCCCTCAAAGCACTTATGCAAGCACACCCACTTAGCACATGGCCTCACCTCCTTATTTTACCCAGTCTCACATACCCACTGCTGAGAGTCTAGTCCAGACCACTGTGATCTCAGGCCTGGAATATCACAGAAGGCTCCTCAGAGTCCACACTCCACTCATGTCCATGGATCCCATACACAGCTAACAGATGAATTTCCTGAGGTATCATAAAGTCATAATGTTCACATCATGTGGCTCTACCATGATTTATTTAACCTCAGTAAGCCTCAGTTTCCTCATCTGTAAAATAGATATAATAATAACATGCTCCTCATAGGACAGTTGGGGTTTAAGTAAAATAATGCATGTCAGGGACGTAGTATAGCCCGCTGGCCAGTGTTAAGCATTTGATAAGCGGCAGTTGCCATCACACAAGAATGCAATCTCCATGAGGGCAGGAATTGCTGTCTCTTTCATCTGGTGCCAGAACAGTTCCTGGTAATTAGTAGGAACTCCATAAACTTAATAAATGAAGTATTTCAGGCCCATTTCAAATGCCACTATTCCTGCCCGTTACCCTGGGCCAAGATGGTCTTTTCCTCCTCTGGACACTGCCAAGAGGATTTTGTTTGCCCAAGCCCTACAGCCTGGCCCCTGCTGTCCTGAGTTGATGTCACTGCCCTGTGTCCTCTAGTGGACTGTAAGCCCCTGAAGGTGCCTCTTACTGCCCAGTTCAGATGCTCGCACACCACAGGCCCTCAGGGAACCCTGGGAAGGAAGGTCCTGCCAGGTCATTCCAAGAACCACCAAAGATGGCTCCTCGTCAACCACAGCCACAAAGCTCTGACTGGAACTGTAAACACTTAGGATCCCAGACCCTCTCCTTCAATTTAATGGAAATGGAGCCTACTTAGCAATTTTTTTAATTGTACATTTCTCTTAGCTCTGCCAAGCTAAACTGGATTTCAAACCTTAACCATAAACCAGAGGTCCCTACCCTTTCTGATATGGAGAAGTAATTTTTACTTCCAGGAAATGAAAAGATCCCTTTGGGGTAGGAGCTGATGGCAATGTGGGATGGGAGGAGGGCAGCAGAATACATTGCTAATGTTAGACACAGACAAAGCCAGACTGGGGTGGGGTGGGGTAGGGTGGGAGCCAGTGCTGGCTCAGTACAGGCATTTCCCCCACTCGCTGCCTGAAGGAACAAGACCTTCCTTCTCCTCTACCCCCACTTCAAGAGGATATGCCCAGAAGCTTTGGGGAGGAGGTAGCTTTTGTACAGTTCCTTCTCCCCGTTTCCCTGGCAACTATGCAGCATCTAGAAGCTCCAGGAGTGAGGCGGCGGGATGGTGTGGCATGTGGAATACAAATGCTGATGTCATTCCCATGTGGTGTCCCCTCACACTCATGTTCAGCAGCCTCTCAGCCTCAGAAAGTCACACACACACACACACCCCTGACTGCTCATTTCCAAACTGGTGCCAGGTGCCCAAGCAAAGAGCCTCAGGGAAATGTTACATAGTTAGTCTCATTTTATCAATGTGAACTGAGAGGTGGGGCCTGAGACTGACTGAATGATACTTAGCACCAAGGATGCTTGATGTCTCTTGGCTGAGTTTCTGGATTTCAGATAAGCCTACACAGGACACATCATGGGCCATGAATCAATTTTGCATCAGCAGCTGGTTATGGGCTGAGAACAAGGGACCAGGGAGTCTGAGCTTTCACCCTGTTGAGGGTGTCTGATTTGGGGGATCCAGCCTAAGAACTACAGAGGTAGAAAGAGGGGAGACAGCAAGACCATTCAGAGGCAAATCACCTAGAAAGTAGAAAGATAGAGTCTCCAGCTTTGAAATGAGTTCCATTCTAAAACCTCATTTGTAAGTCAGTTATTTAGAATTCAGAACCTATTTCCAGAGAAGTCATGTCTATTATAAATGATGATTGGGTTTCTAGGCTAGTCCACAAAAGCCTATTTAACTCATAATGTAGATGAAATACCATACATCTGCAATGAAAAGCAATAGAAAAAAAATCCTGTTGTGATACCAGTAATTAAATGAAAAAGAAAAACAGAGAAGTAGAAAATAAATAGCTTTGTTTCATTTCTTTTGAATACTAGAGCTCTTGGATGGAGGGTGTGGCTAGCCTGGTTGCTCATGGGGGAGGGGTCTTCATTTACTTTAGATAATGGGATGGAGCCAATTGTGGGGGAGGGGTGGAGGATAAAGTAGGGCCATACTTTGGGATAATGAAAAAGTAGGATGTTTGGGAAAAAACAAGAAGAGAGAGAAGAGAGAAAGTGAGTAGGCTTGTCTCATAAGGTGTAGGCAGGGCTCCTTGGGCTGAGGAAAGAGTATGAGTTTTGCAGTCACAAAGGCCTGGTTTCTAGTTCTGCCTCTGTCTCTTACGGTGGCAGCTTTGGGCTAGGTGCTTGATATCCCAGACTCCATCACCTACTGGCAACCACGAAGGATCGCTTCAGTCAAATGCCTGCAGAGCAGACACTGTGGTGCACAGCCCAGAGCCCGCTTCATGGAAGGACTTGCTGCCCTGGCCCTGGGAAGGTTGTCAGCCCTCAGGGCCCCATGGGGATTGCTCAAACACCGAGAGCTGCAGGTTTGAGGTCACTGCACTTCTGGCGGCCCACATCCAAGTAACCAGTGTGAGAGGATAAGGTCCAGCCATCTTGGCCCAATTCAGGAAAGTCTGAAGAGTCACTGTAGGAACAGAGCCCCTGTGGGGTGTCACTGGGCCTGCATCATAGCTTGACTTCTCCCTGTCAAACTCCACAGGTGTGAATCCTAAAGGCACCCCTTAATAAACATCATCCATCTCAGAGTCTGCTTCTCAGGGAACCCAACCTGGGACAGGCTGGCCCAGACGAGGCACCTTCCATGCTGCCTCTCCTTATCTGCACCTGGCACAGATCAGAAGAAAAGCCTAAGAACATCCCAAGTAGCCCTGGGATTGGGACTCCTGGGAGCCCAAGGGCAGAGTGGCAAGCAAGGATCTGAGTGACTCAAGGGAATGTGCATTCCTATCCCCCTGAAAATGGCTGGGGCACAGAGATAACCTGTAAGGTTTCATTTTTAATGTATGAGTGTTCATAATCAACAACCTGTAATTTGGAAATAGACTCTATATTAAAAATTTGAAGACTGTTTGAAACTGCTCTGTCCAATATGGTTGCCACCGGCCACTTGTGACAATTTAAATTTAAATGAAATTAGACATTGAATTTCCTGGTTACACTACTTACATTTCAAGTGCTCAACAGTCATATTGGCTCATGGCTATCATATTGAGAAATTCAGATTTATAAATCATTTTCCTCACTACAGAAAGTTCTATTGGATGGTGCTAGTTGGAAGTTGAATTATCAGTAATCTAAGAATGTTTGAATTATATTCTTTACTAAGCTTCTCCAGAAGGCTCCTGTGATAGATACACATGGAGAGTGAAGCAAGACAAGGAACACTTTTATTTTTGGCTAAGGTTTGCTCCACCTCCCACTCCAGACACACAGAATTCTAGTTGTGCACGAGCGAGGCTGAATTCCATGGAGAACTATTTTATGCAAGCCTGAATGACCCAGAACTACGCAGACCTCTTGGTCTACTATAACCTCCAAGCTCAAGCCAGAGTCAGCTACCAGGGAAAGATAAAGGAGACCAAATGGCAGAGAATATCAAGCCCCAAAGCCCAAGTAGGGCAGGAGGTCAGCTCTCAGAATCATCTCAGAGGTCCTTACGATGTGCCCCAAATATTTTAGCTCAGCCTGGTAACTCCATCACTTAGACAGTGGCCAAGAAAGTGTCCTTAAACCTGATCAGTTCGTGCAGTCTTTCTTCTTAGTAATGAACAGAGAAATCTGGGGTTCCTCCTAGCAGCCAACACTGCTAATCACTAAACAGGACTTGATGAGCAAGGGCAGAGTCTTGGCCTCATCAGTGCTTCATAATCTCACTAGTGACCCTACTCACTCCACCTCACCTTCACTTTGGATCTGGTTCTTGCCTTCTGCCTACTCCATGGACCTGGGACTTCAGATCCTCCTTGCTTCCCTAGAACCCTTCCTTTGTCAGGACTTAAGTTCCAAATTTTCCCTATAATCATGGCTGCAGAACAGTCTCAATAATGTTCATGCCCAGCCCTGCCTCCCAAGGGGACTCAGGCCAAACAGAGCTGTAGCCCCTCTCTCACCCAAGTGGCAGGTGACAAGCTGTCTTCAAGGCCAACACATCTCCCAGGAACTCTTGGTCCTTCTTAGCTAATAATACAGAATGGCAGAATCCACAACCAGACCCAGCACAACCCTATGGCCCACCCTAGATAATATAGGTAAAATAAGGAGTACCCTTTCCCCTAGAATAGGAATATTACCCCCTACTGCCTCCCCCTTGACCCTAACAGCATCTCCTTTCCTCTTCCTGGACTCTCCTTTCCCTATACCCTCAACATTCCTGCAGTATCCTCTTTTAGGATGTGTATCTTCACTTCATGAATAGAAGAACTGATCCTAGTACATATTGGAAATTGCAGCCTCCTGGAAGGCAGGGCTGGGCTACAACAGTTAGGAGAGAGTTATTTCCATGCTCCCCTCAACAAGTTCAATACAACCGTACTCACAGTGTATTTATCTTTAAAGCTCTGAAAATGTTACTTTTTAGACACTTAGTATATAAATCTTCTCTTAGAAACTCACATTATTGTCTAAACTGCATCATATTGGACACAACTGATAAATTAGAGGGCTGCTTCTGCTGTTGCTATCCCACTGAGGATCCCAAACACTGATGACTGTCTGCTCTGAAACTTATTTCACAATATGCCACTCTGCTGCCATTGAGCACATAATACTCTCAGCCACTTTCTCCTCCCACATTGTAAACACCTGATGCAAGCTCCCATCACATACACCTGTGCAGACAGCCACCTACAACAGACCCGCCAACACGTACCACCACATACAAGAAACACTCACCCACACAGGCTGCGTGAAGTTGAGTAGAAAAGCCCAAGTCCATGAAATATCATTTCAGAGCCTTTCCCCTGTATCCTGTGGGGATCTCAGTGCCCAGCAGAGCTCTGCGTTCCAACAATAATAACACCTAATGCTGCTCGGTATCAGACTTGACAGAGTTACTGACTGATTTCACATGAATCATTTTATTCAACTTAAATTTTATAATAACTCTCAAGACAGGTATTATTACCATTTTTTTTACAGATGAGTGTACTGGGTTTAAAACACTTACATAGTTTGCCCAGGGTCATATATCTAGAGAGGCACAAAGCTAGAACTCAATCCAATGTCCCCTGGCTTCAGTGGAGCTTGAAGCCTGTTTCTGAATAAAGGAGAACATTGGAGATACAAGATAGAGATTGCAGGCTAGATATTAGAAGGATGCTCCCAGATAAGACACATAACATAAAAAAAGGAAAGACACTTCGCTTCTTCCATGCTGTTTTATTCAATGAACAAAATGAAATATGGGAGAAAGTAAGTTACCAAAGCTATCACCAAATAGAAACAGACAACAAACATCACACAAATAACTTAAAAGTCCTGCTTCTGTGTGAGAGGTTGTGCTAAAGGCAATATTCCCTCTCCCATCCAAAGCCCACCCATGCTGTCTCCTCCCCGGAGCCTTCACTGACCACCACAGTCCCTACCAATGCCCTCCAAACCAAGAGTTCTCAAACTTTAGTGTGTTAAGAATCACACAGATTCCTGGGCCCCAGCCCTAGAGATTCTGATTCAGTAAGTCTGGGCTGGGACTCAAGAATTTGCATGTTTAACCAGTTCCCAGATGATGCTGATGCTGCTGGTCTAAGGACCACATTTGAGTAGCACTGGTCTAGACTCTGATAGGACATTTGCCACACAATGTAGAACTTGACTACTTTTTCTGTTAAGCCATTATGACTCTAGATGACTCCCCCCTGCCCTCTCCATAGTCCTACCATCTTCAGGAGCAGCCTCACCCTTAAAGCCCAGGACCAATCCCGATCACAGTTTGAGACTGCTGCTCTGACTAAAATGGTCTCCCATATTGTTCAATGCATAATTCCCCTGGCCTGTGTACCCCAGATCTTAAAACTGGGCTTCTCTCATAGCCACTGTTCTCTATTTCTTTCTCACTTTTTTCCTGAGTGAGTCTTATTTATTGCGTCCTTTTCACTGTTCTCTATTTCTTGCTCTAACTCTCTAATGCTCCAGATTTCTTGTAGAACTGGGGCCTCCCTTCCTTTGGCCAAGTCTCTTTCCTATTGGATCATGTAGTCCTGAAGCCCCAAGGTAGCACTACTGTATTCATACCTGCTGACCCACTGCCTTGATGGCAAGTGTCTGCTACCGAGACATCTGTGTCTCATCTAACCCAAATTCCCTATTGCTGAGCTGTCCCTGCCCGCTGGAACACTCAGCTCCTGGTCTTGTTCCTCCCCCTCACTGCTGCAGCTCACCTGGACAGTGAGCTCTCACTATCTTAGCTGTTGGAAAGATGAGTCACCTGCCATATTGAGCTTCGTTTTCAGCACCTAGAGCTGGGA
The DNA here is from genome assembly GCF_041296235.1 of Equus asinus. Classification (NCBI taxonomy): domain Eukaryota; kingdom Metazoa; phylum Chordata; class Mammalia; order Perissodactyla; family Equidae; genus Equus; species Equus asinus. The sequence goes on along the minus strand of NC_091790.1, from coordinate 193,953,519 downwards.
CAGTTCCCCTAGAAGGCTAAGAAGTGGCAGATCCTAGCCAATCCCCACTTTTCCCTTGCTGTGAAAAAACAGGCCATGCCTCCGTGATATGGTAGTTTTGCCTTATATTTTGCTTTTATTTCCTCTGCAATGAATTCTTGCTGATTTAAGTGTGGAGGTCGAGACCCACAATGTGTGCATTGCAGCAGCATTAGCCTGCACTCTCTGAGTAGTCAATAAACATTAAGCAACAAGCAGTTTGATCCCTTGCCTGGTTGGCACCTGGAAATATTTCATCCAATTTGGAAAGCAGAATACCTTTTACTATCCCCTCCAGCACCTAACACAGGGCTTCTCACAGAACAGGCACTCCATGAATATGGAATGAGTAAATTAACAAACGGATGAAGGATGCCAGTGGGGTTGTGCCCATTCTCCTTTGTGGCATCCATATCAGTATGCTCGGCCAGAAGAAAACAACTTCCAATCTGCAGAAGCTGAGAGAATGCCTTGAGGCCAGACTTCCAACTAATTCCCAGCACAAAATTGGACCTGCACATTCAGATGAATTGTGGTTTGAAGACTGCAATTACACCAGCACAGTGGTTCTCAATTTGTTTCAGTACGTGGATATCTTTAACAGAAAAGGTTGTACCCTACTCCACCCCACCCCTTACTCCAGGCCTCCTCCCTTCTCTACTCCTAAGGCCATCTCAAAAATAAACTCTCCCTCTTGGCCATTCCATTTCCATCACTGACCTCTAGCCAGGCCAGCCATCTAAGTAGGTGGGATCAACAGCTGCATACACGTTATGATTTTAAAGTATCTCCACACTACCTTTAATCACCTTACTGTCATTCCTTTGGATGAGGTCTCCTGAAAGATAAAAATGCTATCAGGGAAGGTCATCCAAGAAGACATTAACATTTTAGCTCAAATAAGTTCACCAAATTAGTAAACCTGTGGTCTAGCAGAAGCCTGAGGGCCTCGGACAGAGGAGAAGTAAGTGTTGACAGGCAGGGAAGGCTGTAGAAGAAAGGAGTGTACTGGCATGAGTTACCGGGGAGGAGCAGGTATAGGTGGGAAACCAGATTAAGGGGTCTGTGTTCTCTGGCTGGTTTGCTGCAGAAATACCACGGCAGCTCTGTGAGGACAGGCACCGAGCAGGCTATGGGCATCCTGAAAGGTTTGCAATGTTCCCCACAAGGGCTGGGTAGAGGCAGAGAGACACGGAATGGTTTGCAAAAAGCAAAGACTTGAGAATACCAAGCGACATATGGTGATGCTCTGTTGGTTGCGTTTCTGTGCTACCAAGCTTGCACAGTTCTGGGGATGGTTTCTTGCTAGTGATGACCCCCATGGATGCCAATCTTGCAAGCAAGAAGCAGCTCACAACAGATTGCACACAATGAGAGCCCCACACTGGCTAGGCTCAGACGCAGATGCAGGGTAGGGAAAATGGCTGACACCGCAGGGGACCGAAGCTTCTAATGTCTGGGATGTTTACCTCATTAGGCTCTTTTACATAACATAGCCAAAAACAGAAAGAAAAAATAGCTGGAGGGAGTCTGCTGGAGTTCAGACCTGGATTCCGAGTCTCAGATTCCTCCAAGGCCAAGATGGAACCACTAGGCAGCCCCTTCCTCCCTGGCTTGGTTACCTTGTCTGCCAGAGCCAGAACGATACAGACTGGGCTCCAGGGAGGAAACTCCAAGCCGCCCTCCAAGGAGCATTGCAGCGGATATGCACAAAGATGCAGCTATCGTTGTTATAATCACTGTTATTCTCATCCCAAGCCCTTTCATCTACCATGTTCATCTTGTCATAACCAGAGATGGTTGGGGAAGGAGGGACCAGAAATCCAGGCAACTCCTGGGCTGCGAGGACAGAGGTCTGAATGGGCGCAAGGCCCAAAGTGTAGATGTGCAGGCTGGTCCAGGAGCTGCCAGGACAGTCCATCAGGAAAGGAAGAGGCAGGTGCCATCAAGCAAGGAGCCAACATAAGTCCAAGGCCAGAAGGCTGACGCCAGTGGGGAGCGGCAAGGAGCAGCCTGGGGCCCAAGAGATGGGCAGTACCTGGGGGTGGCTGGAGAGAGTCATAGAAACCACCAGGGAGAGTGTGGTTCAGGGGCAAGATGCACTAATTCTGGAAAGAGGGGAGGGTGTGGAAGAGGCCAGATGAGAGGGGACAAGGTAGGGCTTAGCCAAGCAGAATAAGGTAAGAGTTCTGAACCAAGATCCACAGCCGAGCAGCAGGGCAGGCTGGGCTTCTCACCATACACCAGCCCGGGTGGGGGCTGGGCCCAAAGACTGAGCTAACCCACATGGCCCGGCTGTGAGCGGTCAAGAGCTTCACGGACAGGGAGCCAAGTGTGTAATTTGGGTGTCTGCGTTAGACAAGACAGTTCTGGATTTTGATTTCTTCTCCTTAGCAGCATGTCCACTGAAATGTCCTTGCTCCTCCACAAGTCTGTCTCTATCTCTGCCTGTCTGTCTCCCCTCCCTCCCTCCCCAATACTCCTGCCCTCTTCTTTAACTACATATCCTATTTCTTCTGATTCCGCTTTCCAGGGTTGCCGTGTAAGCATGTGTGTGTGTGTGCGAGTGTGCGTATGTGTCGTGTGGTGTGAGGGATGAGTGCCCTCAGGAGGATGGGGTAGGGAGCAGGGATGTTGGGGGAGAAGATCTTCTCTCTCTTTCCCTCCCTGGCCAGCTGGAAATGTGTCATGTGACCATCCAATCTAATTAGCTGAACTTTCAGTCTTGACAGAGGAGGCTTTAAAAAGACTCTAGCTTTCTTGGCGTTCAGCCTCTTGAAAGATAACGGAGAGGATCTGATTGCAGGAAAGCGGAGTCCCAGTTCCCTGATTCCCACTGCCAGGGGCAATCAACTGTGAGCTGAAATCTCCATCTTGAAAATGCCAAGCGCAATGAGAAAATCTGAGCTCACATGCACAGCGACTCGGAGTCTCAGGGCTCAGACCCCGAGGGAAGCTTGGCAGCAGGTGCCCAGAGTCCCCGCCAAGCAGATCAGGAGATCAGGGGGAAAGAAACCACTCTCCTCACACCTTCCTGGTGGCACCTGCCCTGTGGCCCCCGGGCAGGCTCCTCTGCAGTGCCCCCGCAAGCCACCTGGGTTTGTCTGGTGCAGCTCCACTCCATGCCGGCATCTTCTTGCAGAAGCACCCACCTCTCAGCAACAACCTCTTTCCAGACCATGCTTTCTGGCCTCCTGGCTGCCTGATCCCTGTTCCAGGCCACCCAGGCTCCCTTCCCACCCATCTCCCCTTGCCCTGCTCCTGGGCAGTGTCCAAGCTCCCAGATGTGCTGAAAGGGCATGCCAAAGGGACTCCAGTGGCAGAGAGAGCAATGGAGAGCCACTTGGGATGGCCTCAGGGGCTCTTGGGGGTTGCATGAGGACATAGAATTCTCCAAACAAGTGTTGCAACCTCAGACTGAACTGTGTGGCACAAAAAGCCTGTGGGAACATATTCTAGTGAGAGGAGGAAGTGGCATCATTTAAGATGCCACTGCCGTGCCAGCCTGCTTCCTCTGACCCGTGCTAATCGGATTCTGTCACATTTAGAACATTAAACTAGACAACCCACCTGGAGAGGGGCATTAGCCAAGCTCATCTCCTGCAGCCCCCGTCCCGTCCTCACTGGCCCAGTGACACACACCTGTTCTGCTCCAGTCCTGGGGCAGCAGGAGAATCTGGGTCAGGAGTGCAGCACACCTGGCACACACAGAGCCTGGATAAGCACAGCTCTGTGTCTCTGGGACCTAATAGGAGGCAGCAGGCTGGTAGGAAGGCAGGTAGGCTGCCCCAGGCAGATGGCCAGGCCTCGGTGGACTGAGGGCACAGGTCCCATCTCCAGAAGTTCTGCCTTTTCTCGGGAAGCCCCAGGGTGGGAAGGAGAAACAGGCACACACACCACCTCCCCAGCAATCGTCATACAAGCGAGTCAGAACCTGGTCACCCAGACAACTCAACACTTGAAACTCAGAGGCCAGCACAGGCATGTGTGTACGCACACACACACAGACACACACACACACACGGAAGTTTGATTCGCTGTTCTTTTCTCCCCATAGTGGTTATTATCTTTCACTTGGATTTGTAAGCCTAATGGCCTACAGATAATTTTATTCTTTCACCTGCTATTCACCTCACCACAAGTAAGGTGAATGGGCACTCAGCCAAGCAGTTAAGCCTCCCATTGGTGGGGTTAACTGTTCAAAAACCACAGCATTATTTTAAACTAAATTGTGCTTTTCCTATTTGAAAGGTTTTTTCCCACATTGATGGCTGATGATCAGACCACACGCAAATTCCTGATGAAAAATGTATATCCTATGCCAGCCCCGATGGCCTAGCGGTTAAAGTTCAACACACTCTGCTTCGGCAGCCCGGGTTCTGTTCCCAGGTGCAGAACCACACCACTCATCTGTCCGTAACCACACTGTGGTGGCAGCTCACATAGAAGAACCAGAAGGACTTACAACTAAAATATACAACTAGGTACTGAGGCTTTGGGGGTGGAGAAAAAAGGAAGAGAAAAGTAAGAACATTGGCAACAGATGTTAGGTTAGGGTGAATTTTCCCCTGCAAAGAAAAAAAAGGTATAACCTAAGTTTAACCAAAGCCCAAAATATTTGCCAGAAGTTGTTTCAGAAAAAAAAAAAAGATTCTTGCCTTTGGCAAAAATTACCTACCCAGAAAAATTACAGAATGTAAGATATGGTCAAATTATAAAACAATAACCAATCTAGCATCAAATGAATTTATTTGATCCCATTTTCAGTGTTAAAGAGTATAGTTCTCTCAATAAGAATTCAGAGTCTGATTTTTTTTTTAGTTTCCAAAGCTTAATCATAGGAGTTTGCTAATCTTTGATAGCTTCTACTTTATTCCAAAGGGGGCTGATGTGCCCACTCCCCACCTAATGTCAGCAATACCTGACGTTTGAAAATTGAAATTGACGTTTACACTGGTTCACCACTGTACCAGCATTGCCAATGACACTTAGCACCAACTTCAGATGTGACAGATGCTCACCTGCCCTCTGGCTAAAAATAGCTGTCATCAAGCCAGAAATGGCAAATGTTCTCTGCCTGCTTAACAGCCCATTAGGCTACTCCATGAAAGAGGCAGATGAATCTCTCACACCAAAGGGTAGCCTTCACTTCACCCAACACGGGGTGCCCAAAACCTTTGCAAATATCAGTCGCTGGATGGCTTTCATCAGTTAAAAATAGATGTTAGCACCGCACTTCACAGCATAAACAGCACACTAGATTTTGCAGAACCCAACAGCACTACAGTTTGGGAAAGAGGACCCTGGAGACATCAGGCTTAGAAAAGGTTACAGAAACTTTGGCATTAGCCTCCCGTCTCCGTCTTTGCTGACGCCGTGTAATGTATTCTCAGCAATGCCGCGATGGGTAATCTTCTTGAATTCCAGCTATCTAACTGTGTGGACAGGCAAAAGAGTTCTACCAGGTTTCCCTTGAAGTGCATTTTTATGCTAAAATAATTCTCCTTCTTGCTGGAAAACTTTCACAAACTATTTTAATTGCTTGAAGCAATTATACTATATTATAATTATTGCATTGCTTTGTAATTATTTGCTTTGTGAACGTATCTCTCTCCCCCCAACCCTCCTCCACCTCCAGATGCGAGCTCCTAGAAAGAACTCCCTATGGCACAGTATCCACTATGTGCCTAGTACATAGAGAAACTCCATAACTTTGGTTGAATTGAGTAAATTTGAATTGAAGCTGCTATGTCAATAACGTCTTCCTTCTTAGATTCTATTACGAAGCCCATAACTTAAGTTCTATTTAAGTGGTTGTTCAACATGACTTATCAGGTATCTTGAACATCCCTTTCAGGCTTCTATTAAGTGACTACACTGGACCACGGCAACATGGGAAATAAGCACTCATTGTCAGGTATTTATACATTTGGCTCTTTACATGTCTACTTCCAAAAAGGAAATTATTAACCCTGATTACTAGTGTCTCTAGAGCAAATCTCACATTAAAATCAAATAAGTAATATGATTAGCTCAATGTCTAGCACATAGAAATGCTCTTTGACATTAGCTCCTTGTCCCCATGTTCTGGTTAGTGTCTCTACTAATGATAAAGCTTGTACAGGCAACACTTTGGTTAATGCCTTTCCATCCATGACACTTGCCCTATTGTTTCAGACCAGTGGCACTGGTAACAATCATCCAGACACCTGGCAACAATCTTTTTTCCCGAAACCAGTGAATGATTGCTCTGTTTAATCATATTTGTCTCTCTCGCCTCCCACACCAAGCTATGCTTATTTGATTAAAGCCAAACCAAAAAGTGGAATATACCTGGTGGACCCTCTGCATGCAAAAGATAACCAGGCAACAAGAAACAGACGAAAGATGGTTTCTGCCTTCTTCAAAGTTTACTAATTATAAGATCCTTGTTTTTAGGAAACAATAAAAGACCCTCCTTCACATATAAATGTACACTGAATCTTAATCTTGTGACATTATGTGAAAAAAGCCGGAATAGAAAAGAAATGACAAATGCAACAGAGGCAGCATGGAGCTACTAACAGTACGAATGTGTGCACATCAAGAACTGTGCCAGCAATGGAGAGCTTTCCTGACGCAGACAAGCAGGGGTACCCCACGGGGCAGAAAGGTAAAAATAGTCAACTTACTCTGTTTGCTCAGTAAGCCACCCTCTCGTCATAATTTCAGTCTCTGAGGATTCCTGACCAAGAAATTCCCTCACCAATGGAAGCAGATATTCTGATCTTTACTGAACAATTGCATGCGAACTAGGATCCCAAAGCCTATCATTTTAGAAGAACAGAAACTTGCAAGTTGAGGACCAGATCCTACCCCTTAGTGACCCCACCTAGATGCAAATTTCCAATGTGATACAGCCTGCAACCAGCAGCTGGTCTTACCCCATATGAAGGATGACACAAGGGATTAACAGGTTGCCACAATAATACTCCAAGCAACTTGGAGATGTGCTAGAGTTAAATCCCAGGAGTTGGTTCCATCAAGTAGGTGAAATCTTAAACGTCTACCAGAGTAGTCAAGTAAGATCATCACTTATTGTCTAACTGCTAGTTGTTTTTTTTTTAATTTTAGAAGCAAACTCCTCAAATCTGTAATGCAACCAAAACCAACTGAAGCAATTCTGACCCACAGGCATTGACACTTTAAGGAATTGCCACCACGTTCTAAGATTGTCCACAGGGCTCGGCGCATCCCTCCATCCAGACCAAGTTGTTGATGGGCATCCAAACCTTCATGCACTCCAGAGGCCAGAGCCAAAGAAAGACACTCAGGTTTACTTACGCAGGGCGTGCCACTCATCCTGACGGATGGTCTTCGTGATGTTGAAGGTGAGGTTCCTGGGGATGGTGGCTGAGGAGTAGTGGTACTTGATGTACGTGCATCGCTCAATTTCTCCTGGCAAAGAGAGACAGGAAACCAAACATTAATGAGGTAGCAGCCATGTTTGTGGCAGTCCCTGGGATCCATTCTTCTGTCCTGGAGAAAGGGACTCCATTCATATTGAACCTGGTGACACCTACAGTTTATACAAGGTAGTAACTTCAACTCCAAAAAAGCAAGAGAGTAGAACTAAAACCATACAGCATCAATTTAGATAGAAAAATACATCTCTGGGATCATTCAGAGGTGGGAAGAGCCAAAGTTTAGGCTGATAGCAGCTTGCTAAGAAAGTAGTACCCATGTTAGTTTAACTTTAAGAAAATCAGCTTTCAAGTCAAGGGAGGAATTTTGGCAATGGAAAGAATTTAATGCTTTGCACCCACAGACCAATAGAGACCAGGCGTCAGCCTTCATGATGTCATTTGAAGTACATGCTGTCTTGTAGAATGGTGAACTAGAGGGGACCTCTTCCCTTTTCTCTATTCCACACCCCTAAACCTCACTTCTGAACACAAAGCACTCAAATCAGTCTGTATCTCCTTGAACAAGTCTCTTCTCAGGTTTTTTGAACCAAATTGAGACCCCTTAACATACTCAGCACCTGGCCCAAATGGACCTCTACTGACAAGTTATCAATCCATGCATGCTTTGCTAGCCAAATGATCAAAATATTTCTATACCTTAGAGCAGAGGTTCTCAAAGTGTGTTCCTGGGACAATAGCATAAGCATTCTCTGGGAACTTGGTAGAAATGCAATTTTTCAGGCCTAACCCCAGACCTACTGAGTCAGAAACTCAGAGGAAGAGCCTGCAATCCAAATTTTAATAAGCCCTCCAGGTGATTCTGTTACACACTTAAGAGCTGCTGCCTTAAAGAATCTAAAAGAATTACCAATGTACTAATTCATAAACCCACCATGTTTGCAAATTCCAAAAGGAAGGTGTGATGACAAGTTCTTCCCTTGTTACTTTTGGTCTCCTGCAGGCATTTCTACTGATGCTTGCTTATCTGGGGGATATTAAAACTCAGTGTCATGGCATTGTGAAGAATCAGGAAAGGAGTGAGTTTTAAAGGTTAGGGGTTTTAAAATTTGGTTTTGCACCTGAATGGATTTTGATGGTAATCCATTTTGCACCCCACTGATTTTCAATTTATAAGTGGTGGCACCTGATTGAATTGTTTGACCCCTGGCTCACTGTCAGCAGGGCACCTGGCAATTGGTGGAGTGCAGTAATTTAGACAGCGCCTCTCGTGAAACCGGTGCCTTATTGTAAATCATATCTGGACAACTGCCCAACTGACAATTATTGGCAGACAGTCCTCCAATGGGACAGACGCTGTCCAGAGTCAAAGTTTGGGAAGAGTATTATGCATTCTTTCCTTTTCTCTTTAACTTTTCAACTCTTCTGCCTCGTCCCCTTAGCCTACAAATGTTCTGAATTCTCTTAATACCCCCAGCATTCCCCCAACCACAATCCGACCCTGTCTGCCTTCTTCCCTAACTTGCTATACTTCTTGAAAAAGTACTCTACCCGACAGTCTCCACTTCCTCACTCACATTCGTACCTCAAACCCACGTGCTCTAATTTCCATAGCAATTCCCTTAATAGCGTGACCTCTCATCCAGTCTACAATATCATGAATCCCATGGTCATCCCCAATTCCTCCCCCTCTCTAGACGTGTCCCTCCTCCCTGATACCCAACTGGTCACCAAATTCTGTTAGTTTTGCCTCAGAAATGTCCCTGGAATCCAGCCTCTCATCTCTATCCGCACTTCCTCTCTGAAAGTTGTACAAATACAAAGACCAAACTCAAGAAACAGTCACATATACTGAGGACTTGGTAGGAGAGACTCTCCAAGTGCCTTGTAGACCAGTGGCTTCCAACTTCACTCATGTCATGGTGCACATAGAAAAGATGTGTGTAAGGCACCCAGGATAAACAGATATGGTAGCCTGGGCCCTGTCCAGCCTCCCTGAAGGCTGAAGGAACCAACGTTTCCAATATACTTGTAACCCATCCATGTTCTGTATTTGTCCCAACAACAGGAAACTCTGTTGTGGATATTGTCTGTCTTAATCCTTTATACAACCCAATTAAGTAGATGTTAGTGTGATCATCATCCCTATTTTACAAATGAGAAAAGGGAGGCTCAAGAAGATTAAGTGGTGACTAGCCCAAGGAAGTAGCAGTGCCAAGACTGGAACCCAGAATTCTCTGACCAGAGTCTCCCTCCTCCAGGCCGCTCTCCACACTGATTCTTGGAGTGTATTCCAGACTTTTACACACAGGATAAACCCCACACTCCTCAGGCAGAAAGTCCTAGCCCTGACTCCAGCTCCCACTGGCCCCAACCATCACACACCCTAAGCATTAGCCAGGCGGCCCTTTCCATCTTGCCCTGAGTATGACATATCTGTTCATGACTCTGCACCAACTCTCCTCCCTGACTTTCTTCATCTGATACACACCTACTCATCTAAGAGGAGGCCCAAATGGCAGCTCCTCAGCAAAGCCTTCTGTGCATCCACAGCACCCAGTAGTCGGCATTCAACTGGGCCCCTCCTCCTCTCCCGGAGCTCCTGTCCTACTGCAGCAAGCACACCAAAGGGCTGTGATTTATCTGTTTACACGCCTCACTCCCCCACTAGATTATGAGTTTCTCAAGGGCAGGGACTTGTCTTATCCATTCATCTTATCTCCCTGGCCCCCAGCACAGGGTGAGCACCAATAACATGTGCTTTGATAAAAAGGAATGAAGAGGATGAGGTGCCCTTTGTAAAACCACAGTGGACAAGAAATCCAACTGCTTCTATTATATGCAAGGGATTAAAATAATTGAAGCAAATTAGAATGTAATGAATAGAAGGAGGTGATTGCTGCAGAACTCTGAGTCTACAGCAAGTCGGTCCTGTCTGGACAATGTAAGGAGAGGCTGATCAATCAGCCTCTCTCTGCACTTTGTAAATGCAATCCACGGGGCGACCAGGTCAATGGTTCGGGGGGAAAAAGAGGACAAAAAGAAAGAGGAAAGGAAGATATAAAGGATAGAGGGTTGTAACAAGAATACCATCAGCAATGACCTCAGACATGTACAATTGAGCAGGTGTGCCCTGCACAACAGCATCTCCTGGGGACACCTGGCTGCTGAAGTCCAGCTGCTGCTCTGCTTGCCAAGCCTTGCGCCCTGGCAGGGTGTGGGGGATACTTCTGCCAGAGGGGCTGCCTTCATCTAATTTGCACAAAGATGTCATGCAAACTAGCAGCTGCTCTATCCACAATGATTTCAAGATCAAACAAAACACTCCCTGGACACAGCTTCGGGGACACAAAACAGGATCCTTCTGATAATGACTAGATTGGTGCCCGTCACTAATGTCTGAGAAAAGGGCCTGATTTCTTAGCTAAGATCATGTTCTCTCAGCCTTAAAATAAACTCAACAAATGGCCACAGGTTCCAGGCAGGCTGCAGCCAGCTCCCATAGCCTCCCTCACCTCCAGACCACCTGGTCTGGGGTGGGAAGAGGCCACTTGACGCTCACTCAGCAAGAGCAAGGAGCTGACTGACAGGCACTGCAGGTGGCTGGCCAGGGAACCTGGCTGGAGCCTTCGGAGCAGCCCCACTGAAGGCCCTCACTATTTGTTCCGCCTTGGGGATGCAAGCATCCTGTCTTTGACAACAATTAAATTTGAAAGACTCAAATATTGCCTAAGAAGAAAGGCAAAATATTTATCCATGTGTCTGCAGGTCCTGTCAGGGTGCTGGGCTTTTGTAAATACAGGCACCATCTGGGTACCAAATTCATGTGCCCAGAATGTGGGCTTCCCAATCCAAAGAGGTTTTCCTGCAATGAACAGTGCAGAGAGGCTACCTGGAAGGCAATGGAGAAGCCCATGGCCTCACCTGGAAAGAAGAGCAAACCCATCTTTCCCAACCCCTGCTCTCCAGCCTGATGATGTGAGCTTCCCCCTCAGGAAGTCTCAGCTGAAGGCAGGGGTGATTCGGCGGTAAGACAGCAGGCATGGTCCCCTCTTGTGGCCTCATGGGACACTTTACACCCTCGGCCGTGCTCTGCCTTCTGAGCTGGTGACCCTCTATCTGCATGTCAGGGTCACAGACAGATAGGATATTTAAACAGGTAATTGAGGAGAGTTTCCAAAAGGGAGGATTCACAGAGCTGAGCACAGAGCGTAAAGAGACCAGCAAAGACGGTGCACGGACCTGGGGCTGGCAACAGAAGGAGCTGGCATAACCCAGAGGCCTGGAGAGTCAGCTGAGAGGCCATCACCAGAATCTGGAGGCGGTGGCCGTCTAGAGAGGTGATACAGCCTTTTGCAGAGGGTCACAGCCAACCTGTGGTGAGGTGGCAGGGAGTAAGCACACAACCTCTCACCCCTCCCACTTTCAGTCTCCTGCCACTTCCCGTTCCAAGCCAAATGGTGGGCCAGCCTCCAGGAGCACAGAGCGAGCACAAGGCGGAGACTGGTTCCAAGGGGCAAACTGAGGCATCCAGCTCGCCTCCCTTCTTCTTCTCACATCCCCCTCGCCCTCTCCCCTTCTAAACACATCACTCCAGCTTTCTCTTATCCAATGCTAGCCCATCTCTCCTCCCCTCCACTTCTCAAAGTCTTCAGTGGCAAAGGGAGACCCAGGAACAAGGAACCAGGGGAGACTGTTCCCATCCTTTTTCTCCATTTCAAATCCTTTAAGATCCAAGGAATAAGCATGATAACTCACATCAGGTCCTAAGTGTGGTCCCTGTACACAAGTAAATGCTCAATAAATATTAGTTATTATTGTCAATTGCTGCCCAAAGACTACTTACTCTAAGGCAGCAAGCTCACAGGAAGTTAGGAATAATATTAGCAACCAATTTTAGAGACATATGTCTCTAGAGTGTAAATCCTCACACACACTAACCCTAGGAAGCTGGTGGAACCAGAGCTCTGATGTACGTTGGACATACGAGGAAACAGAGCCTGGGAAGGCCAGTGGCAGAGACGGCGCACAAACACTAAATCCTGGATTCTGATCACACCTTACAACACCACCAGCAGGTGAGTTTCCTCTCACATGCACCTGCTATCAGCAAGACATGGTTTTTAAAGTGCTAGCAGAAGGAGTCTACTACTCTAGAGTTACCCTAAGTAGTAGAGGGAGGGGTCTACTACTCTGGAATTACCCTAAGTACTAGTGGAAGGGGTATATTACTCTAGAGTTACCCTAAGTACTAGTGGGAGGAGTCTATTACTCTAGAATTATCCTAAACACTAGTGGGTGGAGTCTACTACTACTAGAGTTACCCTAAGTACTAGTGGAAGAAGTATTACTGTAGAGATATATATATTAAGCAGGAACCTTCTCAGGCAGTGATTTTAGAGGCAGCATGGGACCTACCCCCACTCCATCTAAACTTATCTTCCCTAAACAGGTGCCACAATACTTTAGATTCTTCCATTAGAAAGTCATTCCTTTGGGTCAAATATTGTTCTCTTAGACGCCCATTTTTTTAAAGCTCTTTTAAATAAGCCTGAAGGGGTAGCACTGAGTCACCAAGGCCTAGGCATGAGTGAGATTCTGAAATCTCCTTCCTCCAGACCAGAGGGACCTTCAGCAGCAGAGGACCCCTAGAGAAGAGAGAAGCTGAGAAGGGCATGAAGGATCCACAGAAGCTCATGACGGGGGTTGTGCTCAAAATGCAAACCCACAACTTCACAACTGTTCCCAGTGCGGACCAAGTCGGACCTAAGGAAGAATCAGAACATGGGATCCTCCCACCCCTCCCTTCAAAAGTGGAGGGATTGGTGCAGCCACTGTGGGAAGCAGTATGGAGGTTCCTCGAAAACAGAACTACCGTATGATCCAGCAATCTCACTTCTGGGTATTCATCCAAAGGAAATGAAATCAGGATCTTGAAGAGTTATCTACACCCCCGTGTTCATTGCAGCACTATTCGCAATAGCCAAGATAGGGAAGCAACCCAGGTGTCCACTGATAGGTGAATGGATAAAGACAATGTGTTACACACACACACACACACACACGCACACACGCACACACAATGGAATATTATTCGACCACAAAAAAGAAGGAGATCTGGCCATTTGAGACAACATGGATGGACCTTGAGGGCATTATACTAAGTGAAATAAGTCAGACAGAGAAAGACAAATACCGTATAATCTCACTTATATGTGGAATCTTTAAAAACCGAGCACCTAGATACAGAGAACAGATTGGTGGTTGCCAGGGGTGGGGAAATGGAGGAAGGTGATCAAAAGGTACAAACTCTCAGTTACAAGATAAATAAGTTCTGGGGATGTAAAGTACAGCATCATGACTGCAGTTAACAATACTGCATTGTATATTTGAAAGTTGCTAAGAGAGATCTTAAAAGTTCTTACCACACGAAAAAAATTTGTAACTATGTGAGATAATAGATGTTAACTAAACTTACTGTGGCAATCACTTCACAAATATGCATATATCAAATCAACGTGTTGTAATGTTACGTCAATAACATCTTAATGAAACTGGAAATAAAGGTCGGGTGAGGTGGGCTGGGTATGTGATGGTCAAACATATTTAGGAAAAGTTGAGTTAAACGACTTTTAAGTTGTTTACTTATTGCAGGACTTTGAGAGTTTTTAATATACATAGTGACTCCCCCCAAAAGGGACAGGTATGGCACGCAGACTTTCCCAGATTCCTTTGACCCCAAATCCTTTTTTATTCAAAGAGCAGTTTCTACTGCTAGACTATGAGTTCATCAAAATCAGAACTATGTCTCTTGTTTACATTTCTACTCCCAGGGGCCAGGAAAGCAGTTAGCACACAGCAAGCCCTCAATATATATTTGGACGAATGAGGGATAGAGAGCAGAGTCTGTTACTTAATCAAATGATCTACAAGGTAAATGAAGTAGTTGGCTCCAAGTACTTGCTGGTCTCTTCTCCAAAGCCATGTCTGAGAGCTACCAGCAAAGCAACACCAGGGTCGACCACCCATCCAGGAGTTGTGTTTGCACAATGCTTTGAAATAAGTCTGGGGTCTTTGTAGCCAGAACCAGAGCAGTGGTTCTCAGTGCCCTCAGCCCACCTCTGACCCCAGCTGCGGCTGCAGTGGGTGCTCCCAGGCAAGCTGACAGCTCCCAGAGAAGCACCCAGCAAGTCTCCTCTCCTCAGAAGTCCACTTAGCCCCCACAGGGAAGCCTACAGGAATGCAGGAGAGTCAGCACTCCAGGGAACAACTCTCAACCAAGGGCATGAAAGGCAGAGTGAGTGTCTGGGTCTCTGGGAGGATAACTATGAGAGACGTACTCTGCATAGTAATGGAGGGGGTCACTCTGGGATCTGACCTGAAGCTCACAGGTAACCAGCTCAGCACGGCACACTCCATTGGTTTCTCCTCCTTCCCTGTCTCATTCTTCCAGCTCCTTCTCCCTGCTTCCTGGGAACTCTTTCCAAGCCCCTGTGTTAGACTCTACTTTGCGAGGGACCCAAATTAGGAAAGACAACCTAGAGGAGAGTAGTGAACTCAATTTCTACGTTTGAAAACTGTGTGGATGATAATACATAAAAGGAATTAGTCCAGCCAATTCCTGAGGGGACTTTGAAGGGTCACATGGGCACGTGGGCTGAGGCTCACTCTTCTTTCTCAGCTTCCCCACATTCTCCATGGTCTTTCCTTCTCTTGACATCTGAGCATCCTAGAGACACAGGGATGGACAACTGGACCACTCCTGAGAGTCCATGTGCTTCCTCCATCCCAGAGCTCCTTTAAAAATATCATATTTTATCCCATATCCTCACAAGAACCCTGTGAGGTAAATATTATAGTAATATCCCTGTTTGACTGAAGAAGGAGAGAGTTAGACAGATGAAGTCCCTCTCCAGAGCCACTCAGACAGCAAGGAGAAAAGGCAGGATGCAAATTCCAGCCACTCTAAGTCCAGGTCTCGTGTCTGTCGGGGTGAGCACAGCTGACTCAGACCCCACGGTTGTAATGATTCACTGCTGGTTGAAGATTCCTGGTTGAAGATTCCCTGGGAACCAGGATTACTTTGCAGCCACATGCATTGTATGGGGAAGCAACTCAAGACATCCATTGAAGAGAGGGAGGAGGGGACGCCACCCATGTCTTGTCTGCTGCTCCTCTTTCCATGGTGCCAACAGTGAGAGCCCAGAAGCCTGGGGCCTGTCTCACTGCCCTGTCCCGGCCTCAGCCGGCCACTGCCTTAGCCCTCATGATCCACTTTGACATTTCTCCCGCCCACTGGGCCCACAGTTCTTAGTCATTTTTCTAGCTCGAGGCCTGTTCTCTGGGCTTAATAAATAACAAGACTAAATAGAAAGTAAAAAGAACACATCAAAAAAAATTGAAAACAAAGTTTAAAAAGAAAAGATGAAACCAGTTAAAGTTTTAAGTCTTGGACTTTGTCTCCTGCTTAAAGGGCATTGTCTCAAAAAGAAGTTCAAATTACATCTTAGCAGGGAGACAAGTAGAGAGATTTTCCTTTAGCAAATTAGGAAAGCTTTTATGAGATTTATTAGCATTATCAATGTTGAATTCCTTAGCCACAGGCCACAAAAGCAGGGGTGGAAATCTGTGTCCCTAATGAAAGGGGAAGTAAGCAAACCAGGAATGTTCCAGGGGTTCAAGGAGGGCAGACAGGGCTGGGGGTTCCCGCCGCCCCCCAAGCCTGGTCCCCAAGCGGGGCAGGAAGTGGAGAAGATGGGGAGGGCACACCTCCCACAAGCTCCACCCACCAGCAATGTCCACAAGAGCTCTCCCTCCTTAAGACGCAACTTGTCACAAAAGCTTATTCCAAGAAATCTCCTGCCCCACCTCCCCCACGTCTCCTCTCAGCACCTTCTGCTCCTCCCAGATGTTCTGAGCCGAAGGATTTGCAAGGCTTATAGCTGCTGCAGGACCAGCCAGAAAGAATGCTTTATTTTCTTCATACCGGGGAAAAGTGTTACCTACATTTTTATCTTTAATGCTTTCAAATGCATTCCATTTTGTGTGCTTTGTCTTTTGTGCTTGTGGTAGCCACATGGCCTTTTAATGTTGTTTTGTATTCACTGCATAGATGGAATCCTAAATTCTAAATGTTTAATTCCTTTCCATCCTATGTCACATAAATGTTTGTTATGAGCAGTGTCCAGAGGGCCCTCTTGATTTACACACATGGATTTTATTCTTAAAAACCCCAAGTACACCCAAAAGCCAGCCCCCTTCCCATCCCCCAACACATTTCTGATCCTTCAGTCCATCCCCAAACTCCTTCTGCTGGCTACTATTCGAACACAGTTATTGGTATATTGATCATGTATTTCTATCCGTAGTTAAAGCTTTGAGATGGGGGAGCTGGTGTTTTTCATCTTTGTACTTCTGATAACCAAAACGGTGCTTTAAGTATTGCTATTTATTTGAACAATAGCTTATGTTTAGTGAATGCTTTCTATGTGTTAGGTACTGTACAGAATACTTTATTACACACTATCTCGTTTAATCCTAAAAGTTAGGTCCTGTTATTAATCCCATTTCACAGATGAGGATGTACAGTCTTAGAGAGGTACTCTGCCCAAGAACGCATGGCTATTACATGGCACAGGTGGGATGCCAACCCCCCCAACACACCCCCAAGCACCACACTACCCCACACATGTGAAGAGAAATCGGGAAAAATCAGGCTCTTCAGAAAGACAGAGACCCTTCAAGGTCTTCTACTGGAAACAAATAAAGCAAAACTTCCATTTGCAGGGATTTCCAGCATCTACAGCTTTGCTGCTCTCATCAGAGTAAGATGACTTGCTTTTTTTTTTTTTTTTTTTTGAGGAAGATCAGCCCTGAGCTAACTACTGCCAATCTTCCTCTTTTTGCTGAGGAAGACTGGCCCTGAGCTAACATCCATACCCATCTTCCTCTATTTTATACGTGGGACGCCTACCACAGCATGGCTTTTGCCAAGCGGTGCCATGTCCGCACCCAGGATCCAAACAGGTGAACCCCAGGCCACCAAAAAGTGGAACGTGGGAACTTAACCGCTGAGCCACGGGGCCAGCCCCCAATCATCAGAGTAAGATGAAATGTTTGCTTCCATTGCTCCCCTAACAGCCTGAGAGAAGAGAGCTCCTGGTCCCACTGGAGGAGAATTTAGAGCATGTCTACGAACCCCACATCTCGGCCACAGCCCAGTTCCCACTCGCAGGACAAGCCATTCACCAGCAGGAGCCCTCAGGCAAGTCACTCAACTCTCAGAGCCTCATTTCTTCATCCACAAAATGCAGATAATAATAGCACTCACCTCATAAGATTGATGAGGAATAAACAAGATAACCCATGTAAGACCTGCTACACAGTGAGCATTCAGTAAGTGCTCACAGCACTTACCAGTTATTTCTCGGGGACACACATCCCACTCCCATATAACAGCCCATAAATATTTAAAGACAGCTCTCATACCTCTCCCCACCCTCAAGTGTCCTCTTCCAGCTGAGCATTTCCAGGTTCCGCACACACACCGTTACCAAGCTCAGCAACACGCTGGTCATCCTCAAGCTTCAGCCCAAGTGTCAAAATCTCTCCCAGTGTGACACTGACCACAATGGTTCACACCTGTGCAAAACCCACAGTACCAGGAGTTGTCCTGATCTGGGAGCCATAATTCTATCAGTGCAGCCTGGCTCCCTGTGAGCTTTCTGGTTAGCCACGTCACAGGGCTGGTCACACGGGGGACAATGCCCAAGTGCTTTCCTCCAGTGAAGCTATTAAGCCACCACACGCTTAGGCAGCTGTCTTTTCTCATTTTTTGGTTGTTTTATGTATTTCGGTTTGTTCCCTACTGCAGGATCTCCTATTTGTTCCAGGCCCTGAAGAAATTTTTGGATGGTGATCCTGTCATTCCACAAATTAGCAATCTGTCCCACATGCTTCACCAGCAGGCCGTCCCCAACCACATCCAAACCATCACTAAACCCCTCAGCAGACCAGCACTGAAGGCAGAGCCACACACACACACACACACACACACACACGGGGCAGCACCAAAGGCAGAGCTCCCTACACACGGGGCAGCGCTGAAGGCAGAGCTCCCCCCACACACACACACACACACGGGGCAGCGCTGAAGGCAGAACCCGACCCCCCCCCCCACACACACACACATACACACACCGGGCAGCGCTGAAGGCAGAGCTCTCCACACACACACTTCCTTGTGACCAGAGATCAAACCATTAAGGGAGCTCTTTGGGCAGTACCATTCAGCCTGTCATGAATTTACCTCTATCATGTGCCCCCCTGAGGCCCACTTCCCCGTCTTGTCCCCTGGATATCATGAGAGACCTTGCCGGCATCGTTTGCCATCAACCTGTCTAAGAACTGTATCCAAAAAGGGAATGAGGTCAGCTTGGCATGGCTTGTTCAGTCTCTCGGCATCAAGCTTCCTTGCTGAGCACTCATCCACCATCTGTTTCATAAGCCCTTTGGACAGTTTTCCAGAGCTCCCTTTAACTGGGCTGCTTGTCTGTGTTCACGGACTCCCGATAGTCTCCTTTACGGAAAATCTGGACACCCGCTCACCCACCTCCAGGCTAACAGCACTTTGGACCACTCAGCTCCCTCTGATCGTCCAGTCTCCCTTCACAAGCAGGATGGCCCCCCAGGAGAAACCACCTCCCACGCTCCTTCCTGTCCTTCAACATCATCTGGCAGTCAACACTCCAACTAAGAAACAGACACGAGGCCTCCCCGCTGGGTGACCGCCACACACCTCTCACATTGCAACCAGGATTCCCAATCACCCCATAGAGCAGAGTTCCCACGCCTCCAGCTCTCACTCCATTCACTCACCGGGTTCTTTTCATTACTTTTATCAAGTGATTCTTCCTCAACTCAACATTGCAGCATCTAACAATCTGCTGTTGTAAAGGTCACCTCATCTTTTGTGGGATCTACAACCTTTTTATCCTAATTTCCTCATTCCTGAATTCTGAATGTCTTGTCCCCCTTGCTGAGTCTTTTAGCTTGTTTTAAACAAGATGTTTTTAAATGTCATTACACAGTAATTCCTCACAAAAGGAAATAAAGAACAAGGTGTCGCCATGCCTGCCCCACACCGCCCATCTTCCCTGTAAGGTTCTGGCTGCCTTTTTTCCCAGTTTGCTCATGTATTTTCCAGCTTGAAACAGACTGCCTGGGAAAGAATGAGAGGGTGAAGTATGGCTTTAAATTATCATTTGGGGTGTAGTAAATAACCTATTCTCTTACTCCCATCACATCCCTAATGACCTTCTGGAAAGTTCAGAGCCCCGAGCTGCCACTGCCCTCACCACGGCCCCCTCCCACCCCAGTGCACAGACACCCAATGCACGAGTCTGCAGCTCCTCCAGGCACAGTTTCAGCTGGAGGAAGGATCATCAATATCCAGGCTCTGACAGACAAACGAGGCGAGAAGGAGACCAAATCTGGTTTTTCAGTGGAAAACAATGAGCTCATGCATTCTCTCTGGGGACCCAGGAAGTGGAGACAGATCTCGAGATAGGGAGACAGTGATGGAGACAGGCAGAAGTGATGAAGGATGGGCAGGAAAGAGGGAGTAGGCCAGTCTGGCACTTTTTTAATGTCACTTTTGATAAGAATCCCCAGCTCTCAGGCCAGAGGAAAACATCCATTTTCTTTAAATTAAGGATCCAGCATAAGGCAGTTGTCCTAAAGGCGAGGGACAGCGAGAAGATAAACAGAGTCGGAAATTCTTCACTCCTGCTCCTTCAGAGAAAAATAAAATGATTGCTCATGAGTCACCAGAATTGTAGATGCCAGGGCAAAGATGGCTCTACCTTTCTCTGTCACTGCTGCTCAGGTGTAGGGTTCAAGATCAGATCGCAGACACTTTGGCTAGCTTTTTTGACAGTGGGTCTGCCACCCTCAGGTGTGCATCTCTATCAGGCCAAGGCCAGTCATTTCCTACAGGCTGAACCAGATAGAAATGAGAGAATTCAGACAGCTGCCCAGATGTTTCCAAATCACTGAATGAATATTTTGTTTCAGTTAGGAAAAAAAAAATCCAGATTACTGAGTTTTCCACTTTTCATTTGAAAAAGGAGTTATATAATGTTGATTTTTCTTTTTGCCAGTTAATTCAGAGAGAGAGAGACAGAGGGAGGAGGGAGAGGGAGAAAGAGAGAGAGAGAAACAGAGAGAGAGAGAGAGAGAGAGAGAGAGAGAGTGTGTGTGTGTGTGTGTGTGTGTGTGTGTGTGTGTTTGGGGCAGGATTGGAGGAAGCTGGGTTGTATATGAGAAACTAAAGCCAGATGATTAATTATTTCACCCTTCAACCTGTTGTATGTCTTAGCTAAAAACTGAACAGAAACTAAAGATCACAGAAGGAAAGGAGAAAGCCCAAAATACATTAATTGTGTTTTTCTTTATATCTCTACTCACATAATTGACTATTTTCTTATTTAAGTTAAATGGTTTGGTTAAATTAGAGATGTTAATTAAAGTGTTAACTTAGCCTGACTCACTAGTTGAAATGAAATTCAAAAGCAGATAAGGAAACATGAGTAGTGAATTTTTCACTCTTCCCTGCTGGGTCCAGCAACACTGCTGAGGTTGAGAGCCAGCTTGCCTGGGGTCAAATCCCAGCTTTGAGAGTCTCTGGGTGTATGATCTTGGCCAAATTAATGAAGCCCTCTGTGCCTCCATGTCTTCACTTTAAAGGGATGTGGTACAAATATTTCCCCCCTTGGGGTGCTGTGAACTCAGTGAA
Source organism: Equus asinus (assembly GCF_041296235.1). NCBI lineage: Eukaryota > Metazoa > Chordata > Mammalia > Perissodactyla > Equidae > Equus > Equus asinus. The sequence continues at coordinate 193,932,303 of NC_091790.1, read as the reverse complement.
TTAATATGGGTAAAGTACTTACTGCCTGGCACATTGTAAGCTCTCCATGATTGTTATTTTGTCTTCAGCCATACTGTATCACCATATATGATGAAGATTTATTATATGTGTCAGACGCCAGGTAGGCCCTTTAAGACATGCAGCAAGCACATATGTGGCATGTTTTAGCAAAAGAAATGGATGTCCTAGAAGACAGCTTCCTAGCAACCCAGCCGTCTTCCTGCCTCATGCACTTGCTCAGCCACAGCTCTGGCATCTCCCCCACCTCCAGCTCAGGGCATTTCCCCATCAGCTCCAACCCCACTATGTCCTACCACCCTGCTCCTACCTCAAGGACTGAGACCAATGCCCCCATTTCCAGCCCCCTCCAACACTGGTTACACCAGTGAGCTTCTCGAACACATCTCCCCACTTGTCAGTAAGACCTTCACAGACACAACAGCAGAAGCATCGCTGTGACTGCATGGCACCACGTATCATTTAACCACCACGCCCAGGAAAGTAGCGAATTTAGGACAAACCTTTGACCTGTGAAGATGACGCTTCTTAATCGAACTAGTGTCCCCTGGCCCTAACCTGATGAATCACTGGTCCAAGCCAAGATGGAATTTCCCATTTTTTGACTTTCTGGAAATGCTGCCCTACATTCTACGCCCAGTCAAAATAGCGAAACCTAACAGAGTCAGATAACATCAAGGTTCGGTAAAGGCAGGGAGAAAAGAAGCTTTCAGACAGTGTTATATAAATTGTCACAAACACTTGACAAAATCAAGTAAACTGGAAATGTATATACCTTATGGCCCAAAATACCGCCCCCTAGACAAATGCTACATATGTGCATGAGGAGGAGAAACATCCAAGGATGTTAGATATAGCACCACTAGCAAAAAATAGTGAAAACCTAAAGGTCCATTAATTAGAAGATAGAAAAATAAAATGTGGTTCTGTTCACATGGCAGGATATTATATAATAGTTTAAATGAATGAGTTAGAACTGTACATATTAATAGAGACAGAGAGATAGACCTCAAAATATGATGTTGAGTGAAAACAGAACTGTAGATTTATACCTACAGTATCTCTGCACTTCTCTGTACTTTAGATTTTTTTTCCTCCCACAAAATATAGTCCCTTGGGACCCAATGAAAAAGAACACAATCGCTGCTCAGAAGAAACCCGCTTAACAAAAATCAAAGCCACATTATCCAAGATTTAATGGCAGGAGAACCTCCAGGGGGGCCTGGCTCACCTCCTACTGATCTTCCCTAGGAGCTTTTCACTAACCGCCTGTGAGCCCCACCTCACCGCCACTGTGTGCACGCAGGTGCCAGTCCTACGGGAGATGGATGCCAAGTGGGATGAATGAGACAAAGACACAGGAAAGCACAAGGGAACAGGGGATATGGTGAGTGCTACACAGTGCCAGGGGAGAGAAGAAGAGGTCAGGAAGAGCTGAGGATATCAGGGAAGGCTGATGGAGGAAGGAGGACCATGTTCTTCAGCTTGATTGGATGTAGAATATGGGGGAGAGGTAGCCGGGGCCGGCCAGTGTCCAAGGAGTCTGCAGTTAACCCCACAGGAAATGGACTACTCTGGGGCCAGAGCTTGGCCAGGTCCCCCAGGGGGCCATTTGGGCTGGTGGCAGATGGCTGAGGGGAGAACTCAGGCAGGGGGCTGTCGTGGTTGTCCAGGTACCACAGGGGGCCTGAGAGTGTGGCTGGAGACACAGACAGGGAGGACCCTTGTGGAGCCCTTCTGGTCTACTCTTGCTTCCTGGTCCCTTGGATTTGACCTGCTCCTTGCAGGGACAGGCGCAGCATCATTCTCCCTGCACCTTGGCTGGCACTTCTGCTGCAGCTGAGTCAACAGCTGCTCCAACTTTCAGAACATAGCAGGCAAAGAGGTGGCAAGTGGCTGCCCTCTGGGACCCCAGGCATCCAGACTGAGTGAGTGGAGATGAGCAAATCGTCCCAATGGAGTAACCCCACTCCCCCTTGAAAGGCTGCCCAACTCCTTCCTAAGTGCAGTGAACATTACTCCCAGGCCCCTTAGGTTTTGCATCCAGGCTTCACTGAAATCAGCAGCCAGCACACAGAAGCAGAGCAGGATAAGACAGATAGACAGCCGTCACTTACCTAGTTTTGCAAGGCCTCTGGGAGCCACTCCATTCGCTACAATGAAACAGAACTGGTGCAGCATCAGCCTGGCAAGGAGGCTTTCTGAGAGGGACCCAGGATCCAGAAAGCAGAGCCAAGAGCAGGAGCGCTGCAAAGGAGGGGCTGGAAGCAAGGGAACCCAGGGCAAATCTGCACCATCGGAGGGGCAGCGTGCAGGGGCAGGGTGGGGACGGAATGGTTAAAGGAGGGCCTGGGCAGCTGATACTGGAGAAATTTCCATTCATTTATGTTTTTCCAGCTTACAGAAGACCCAACACATTAAGATGTTTTTAATAAAAATAAATATCAAATAGTACGACGCCACCTTCAGAGAGTTGGTACTCCAAAATGCACGTGGTAGAGATTTTTTTTTGGAATAGAGAGAGACTCTAAGGAGCCTGGAGTTTGAGGGCAGGTATGAAGCCATCAAAGCAAGTGGAGTCTGAACTTCTGAGATAGACACTGAAATAAACACCAGAAAATGAAGAATACTACATGGTCCCTGTTCTTTCTTATCTCCAGTCCAAGTTGTGGCAGCCCCCATTAGTTCCCAGCATATCTGTCTTAGTGCTTCCTTCTCCGGACCAGCTGTTCTGTTTCTCCCTCCCCCAGGTAGTGTCACCTGCAGCTCCCCCACCACCCTCTGACAGTCCTTCTCCAGCTTCTCTCGTGTCTCAGCTGATCTCGGCCCCTCCCTGCTGCCTCTTCCCTCTCCATGGGCACTTGACGCTCCCTGTCCTCAGCATGTCCCTCTGTCTCCCCAGGCCTAAGGAGCCCTGACTCTGCCTGCCGCCTAGTTGGTGGGTGATGTGGTGTGACAGAAGAAGAACTAGGTCAGAATTCAGAAAATCCAAGGTCAACCCAAAACACATGGGAATTTAATACAGAGGATGTATTAGTGTGCTCAAGCTGCCGTAACAAAATACCACAGACCGGCCCTATCTCCAAATATAGTCACATTGGGGGTTAGGGCATCAATATATGAATTTGGGGGGCGACACAGTTCAGTCCACACATAGTAATAGTGGCATCTCAAATCTGTAGGGAAAAGATGGTTTATTCAATAAATAGTATTCAGAAAACTTTGTAATCTTCTGAGAAAAAAAAATTAAATTGAAGGCATACTTTATACTTTAAACCAGGATAAATTCCAAATAGATCAAAGATTTGTTTGGAAAAAAAGTTAAGCCATAAAAGTACCAGAAGAAACCATGAGAAAACCCTTCTGTAGCCTTAAAGGGAGAAACCCTCTATAACCATGATCAAAATCCATAAAAGAAAATACTGATAAATTTGACTACATAAAATACAAAGTTTCCACATAACAAAAAAACACCATAAGCAAAATCAAAAGATATACAAAGGGAACTATTTGCAACTCATATCACAGACAAAGGACTCATTTCTCTCATCATCAATAGGACCCACACATTGATAAGAAGACGAAGAACAATCCAATTTTAAAGTAAGCCAAAGACACGAATAGACCATTCCTGAAAATACAACTGTATCTTAAACATTTGAAAAGACGCTCGTGAGCACTCAAAATAAGAGAATTACAAATTAAATCTACACTGAGATGCCAATTTCAACCACCCTTCTGGCAGAGGTGCAGAAGTTTGTTAACACACTGTTCGGTGAGGTGTGGGGAAACAGACAATCTCATGGGCTGCTGTTGGAGTGTAAATTTTGTAAATTTGTACAACCTCTCTGGAGGGCCATTCATCAATGTCTCTCAAACTTACAAAGGCTGGATTTGACCCAGAAATTCCACTTTTAGTAATTTATCTGAGAGATGCGGTCTTATAGATGTGAAATGCTGTACGTATAAGGCTATTCATGGCCACTTTGCTTACAAGAGCAACCTAAATTTCCATCAGGAGGAGACTGGTTAAATAAATTATGGTATATAATGGAAGGCAGTACAGGATTTTTTAAATGACAAAAGTCTTCATAAACTGAGATGGAAAGCCTTACAAGCTAAATTAAGTGAAAATAAGCAAGGTGCAGAACAGCATGTGACATACACTACATTTATGTAAGAAGGGGGAAAAGAGATGATAGAGATAAATATAGATATATAGGTATATGCTTGCGTATGCATAAAATTCCTTCTGCTGGAAGGAAGCTAGTAATATTGGTTGTCTATGGAAAGAGAATTGGGAGGTTGGGAAAATGAGAGAAAAAGAAACATTCTTTGTATATCCTTTTAGACTTTTTAAATATTGAGTCATGTGAATGCATCACCTATATAAAAAAGCCAATTATAGTGCTAAAAACAAAACAAGATAAAGTTAAGATCATAAAAAAGAAAATGCAACTCTGCCCAGGATGGTTTTGAGGCAGTTACTTTGCCTCTCTGAACCGCAGATTCTGATCCCTGCCCTCTGGTTTCCACATCACAGCTGCATGGCACTCAGCATCCTTGGTGGTCCTTGGACACCTTTCAGTTCTCAGCACTCAGAGCCTCCTCTCCCCACAACTTCGGCCACTCCTCTCTAAACCCCAAAAGCACAGCTGACCACTCCCAGAGAGGCTTTAGAACAGCTGGCACAGCCAGTGGGAGGGTTGGTGGCCACTCAAGTCTAGGCTCAGGTTAGGGCAGAAGCCAGCACTGTCATTCCCACCGCTAACTGTCTTGACCTTGTAAATCAGTCCTGTCTTATCCTCCTATGACGAGAGTCTGGCTGTGATCACCACCTAAATCACCAGTTCCTCCAAGCTAAGGACTCCCCCTTCCCCTTGGCAGGATGGATGGCTGCATTCTTGGCTCTGGATGAACTTCAGGAGGCCATGCCACTGGCTGCCAGACCTCCCATGCATTGACCCAGCAGTATACAGCCTGCCCCTAAGTTCCTGCTGCTCTGCCGGCCTGCCTGCCAGCATGTCCCACTGGCTGGACTAGCCCATTTGTTCCTGGCTCCAGCATGCCCTGGAAGGGCTGCCTCCACTCCTCATGTTAGAGGCTATCCCTCTGGGTGCCCTTTCCTACAGCTTGGGAGAGCTCTGCCTCCACTTATGTGCCTCTCACGGCCAGCCCATCAGAGCGTTGTTCCTGGAAACAGCTCTTCAAGTCTTGCCCTCAGCTACATTCTAGTACATTGTAGTGAGGGATTCTCTTTTGTCATTTGATGTTCATTCTATCTTATGTTAAAACAGCTCAGAAAACCTCTTGTGAAGTCCTCGGCAAGCTCAGGCACCACAGCTATCTAGAAGATGAAACACCGCTTCAGTGTGGACCTTCAGAGCTTTGCTGGCTTCACCGCTCTCTTTCCAAAGGACACAACAACCTCCTTGGTTTGGGCTTCAGATTTCTTATCAGTTAGTTCAACATCAGACCACACAGCCTGGACCTCCTCAGGCGGCAGGATTCAGGCATACCTTCCAGCTCAATATTACCAACAAATAACATTGGCTGTTTGCAAGGTTTCCCAGGTTTGGACAAGTACGTGACCTTGATTCTCTCTAGGCTTATCTTCAATCCACAGCGCATCCCAGACTTTCAAAGCAGCCTGTAATTTTTGTGTGTCCTCTTGTGTGAGTACTTCAAGGTCACAATCACCAGCACAGAGCAATCAGCTCTCAAATGACTGTCTTAATGGATGTTGTTTGCAGCTTATCCTAACTAGAATGTAAGCTTATTTCTTTTTTATCTCCCCGTAACACCTAGGGAAGTAGAATGCCCTGCATACTGATGTATGACGTATGGGAAATAAGAGATACAGGACTGGAAGTCATAACACTTACTCCCAAGTCTTCCATTTACTTCTTGTACAAGTCTCTCAACTTCTCCCTGACTCAGTTTCCTCATATGTAAAGTGAAAGCAATAACACCTCTTCACAGGGCTGTTGGGAAGATCTAAGGAGGTCAAGAACCTGAAGGTGTGGTTTGGGCCATTACACACAACACAGGAGCTGTATGAATTCATGTGTTGAGTCATTTTTTAAACATCTTATCACAGAAGTATATCTAGAAGGTATGGGCTCTATACTACCCAAGTGGACTTGCAATGCCCTCACGTGCCACTCAGTGACTCCTTAAAGATGCTGCAGAGGCAAGAGCCCTGATGTGAGGAGAGCCCACGTCGTCAGGAGCCCCTGCTCAGGTCACTCACTGTCCAGCAGAATCAAGAGAACCCCCTTCATAACAGTTCCCACACTTCTGTCTCCTGGAAATCAGAGAAAGCCTGCTCCACCCAAACTTCCTTTTAAGAGAATGTGCTTTGCCAGTTTTTCCTGCTGCTTAAACAGCCATATGTTGAACCGTGTGCCCGTCCACTCCCACCTGGGGCTGGGCTAGGGATGGGCACCAGCCACCCACAACAAGGACAACACAAGACATTAAACTAAGCTGATCAAATCTTCCTTCAAATGAAAATGATACCAGAAACGCTGAAACAATGCAGCTGAAGTTGAAAGGGTACCATAAGTTTAAGCTGCAATCAAGGAAAACAAACAGAATAAATAAAATAAAACACAGGTTAAAGTTATAAAGGAGATAGGGAGGCAGGAGCTGGGTAGAAAGAGCAGATAAGGAGGCAGAAACAGAGGCCCCAAGAGAGAGGGCAGGATCCAGGGCTTCCCCAGTTCCTCACCTTCCCAGCTGAGGCCTATCCTCCCAATCACCCCCCTCTACTTGAGATAACCTTTGTGGATTCCTTGAACTCAAGCCAGCCAGATTAGAAAACTCCTGGTCCCCTGAAAAGGCATCCAGCTTCCAAAATGCAGCTCCCTCTCTGGACCACAGCTATTGGCACCACCCTCTCTGATCTTGGCACCTATCCAGACCCTCTAGGGTTAGTTCTGCTTTCCTACCCATGACCTTGACTCTTCGACCATAAACTGAACCTGGCATCCTGACTCATAGATTACGGGTTTCTCCCCACGCAAATCCTGTTAGTCTTTTTTTACTGTGTCAAGTCACAATGGACAGGAAAGAAGATCAAGTTATTAAGGATCTAAAAGCTTTCAAGAAATTGAAGTTTCGAAAGGAAAGAATTCTCTGAGAAGCTGATCAAGGACCAAAGCCCACATGAATGTCATAATCAAGACCATCCACAGAGCCCCGCTCTCTCAGAGCTCTGGAAGAGACACGAAGCATCGGCTCCCCAGGAAAGCACTGACAGTACCATAGCAACAGCTCAGGCCACGACTGCCTGCGGATTTAGACATGTCTGGGCACGTCTGGAGGGTCAGTAGGGCAGCTGCAGCTTACAGCAGGAGAGGTGTTGACTGGAATTCAGAATATCTGCAGTCTGGTCTGAGGATTACCTGTGACTTCCCCTCTCTGGGCCTTCCAGAAGTTTATTTGCACCAGGGACCAAAGAGACTGCCAGAAAATATTCATCCTAAGGAAAGGGTCACTGTGCACAAGCGTGGTCCAAGGACAACAGATCAGAGTGAGGGGAGAGGGATTCCAAATGCAGCAGGATATGTTGTCTGGAGTCCCCAGGCTGCTGGCTCCAGGGATTTGTGCAGACCCCTAAGGAAGAAAGGGTTAACAAAATAAAGAGCCAACTGCTGAAAGTCCCCATAAGACATTGCCACACACACAAGGCAGCACGGTTGGTGACCTATGAAAGAGAGGGAGCAATTCTTCCCTCTCTAATGAAATGACAACCAAGAACCAGACTCCTGGGAGGCCAGGGTGTGGCAGCAAGCTGGATTGGCCTGTGTCTGGAGCAGACCAGGAGAGCAGAGTCTTCCACACAGCAGATGTAGGGAAGAGCAGGAGAGGCCATATGGCAGGTATCATTGACAGAGAGGACAGGGTCTTGACACATTCTGAAGGAAACATCAGAGCCCTCCAGGTAGCCAAGAGGCAAGAACATTTGGAAATATACATGAGACCCCCTGGGGATGTCCTGAACCCACTAGGAGGAATTCCAGGGTTCTGAAAGAACAATAGTGGGGGAAGAAAGACAGTGAGAATCAGGACAAGCTAATCCACGCTTAAAACCTGAACCAAGCCAATAAGGCAATTGCAGATCTATCACTTACTCCAATCAGGTAAAATTCAGTCAAAGAACGCTTCCTGGGCAACCGTGCAAAACACCATGCAAGATGATGGAGGAGATATGCCCTCCAGAATCTCACTACATAGTCTGTGTCCCAACAGATTGCCATTCTCACTAGTAACAGTTAATAGTCTGTGCTGTTGTTCTGCAGCAGACCGTAAGAGGAGCACTCGTACCTGTGCCTCCTGGTCCTAACTCCTGGCTGTGAACCTGAACTCACTGTCACTGCAGATCTGAAGTGGCTAAGGCACATTCACATGCAAAGAAAAGCAATGTTAATGGGTAGCACCCTTCCAGAACTAGAGCACAGGATACAATCGCTCAACCCACTTGTCTCAAAAATTTCCTCCTCCGCCAAGAAGCCAGTCTACACTGAGCCCTCCTGAGTCAACCTGTCTACACTGGGTACCCCCTTAGTCAGCCAGCCTATATCAACACTTCCCTAGTCATCTCCCTACAATGGTCACCCCTGTATAGTACATTCCCACTGTACATAGCTTATCATGAGCTTCAACAAATGTATATCAAGAATTTACTGTGTGTTGAAGTCTCAAAGGACTTACAATCTAACAATCATGTATTTATGAGCAAATCGTTGTGTTGACACAAAGTTATACTTGTTTCTGGTCTCTGGCTCTTTCATATATCTAATTTTGTCTCTAAAACTAAAATGTAAATTCCCTTGGGAAAGGATCACACCTTCTATTGCTTTTGAATTCTCATCATCCTACCCTACACAGTTCACTATGATGACGGATGGATGGATGTAGGTGGAATTTTCTTCATGTGGAGCCTTTTAGAATGGGATTTAGAAGCAACAGAGAGCAGGGCACACTAAAACCTAGAATTTTACAGTTGGGAGTGACCTTAGAGATAACTGGTCATATTTATTATTTCACATATAAGGAAATTAAGGACAAGAGGAATCAGGTGACAAGTCAAACAACTAGTAACTAGTATTTATGCAATTTGGGAACTAATGGAGATGCCACTATTCTGTTAGGTGATAAAGTAAAAGCATAATACTTCAAATAGAATGCATCACTTGAATTTGGATATACCAAGGTGAAATAACTCCTACAATATGCCCAAGTCTAATACAAGCTCAATTTGACTCAGTAAGTTTATCAGTGGGGTATGAATTTTGTTCCCATGAAAGTGACTAAGGGAAGGAAGAGAGGATGATCAACAGATGCAGGAGAAGACAGGGCTGGAATGAATGTCATGCTTTTGCATATATTTGCATTTTATTTAAATTCTTAAATTGTTAAACCACACCCCTCAATTCTCTCCCTCTACCATTTTGACATATTGATAAGCACAAAGGAAAAAATAATCTCTCTATATATTGTTTCAAAGACTTTATTTCATAGCGAGTTAAGGACCAACAGCCATTTACATCTGTTAGTTTAATTAGAGTGCTTTCCCCTTAAAAATGGGCTGAGATGGGAGGACTGCTAGAGGTGGTATGGGAGCACAGGGCACGGATGGTATGCAGGCCTGGGTGGAAGGTACAGGGAGAGCTTTGGACAACATGAGCGAGGCCACAAGAGACAGAAGAGACTGGTGGGTGAAGGTTACAGAAGGGAAAGTAAAGTACATTAAAGACTAAATGGGACAAAAATCAAACTTCATCTCCTTTGCAACAAAGCCAAAGGTCAGCCTGGCCCTGGGCTCTCACATGGCCCTGAGGACAGAAGACACTTGTCCCGCATGGCCTGCCCTGACACTGGCATTCCCTTTCATCTCAACATTAATACCGCCCTGTCCCTAACCACTTAAATCCCACTCTTTGCAGCCCTTTCTCTTTTAAAGGTCACTCTAAATTCTAAATATTGTCAAATAGAACCTGAACTGCAACTATTTCTCTAGACCTAATCTTTTGCTGTCAGCAAATTCAGAGGCAAAAAAAAAAAAAAAATCAATAAAGGGATTAGCTGCAAGTGACATTGCATATTACAGCAGCGGTACATTGTGTCCATGATGAAGGACTTGCCAGCTGACTAATATTATGCAACCATTTCAAACGATGGCTTTTTATCAGAAAGCCTCTCCTCGCCCTCTGTCTCTCAAAAGAGAAAAGAAAAATTAATTAATCAAAACGCCTTCTTCCAAAATTTTTTTTTTGGCAAATTCTGTCACTACTTTGCCTAAATCAATACTAACCCTTCAGAGCTGTATTCATTTTTATAATATCTGATCTTGATACAGCCCTTTTTCCAACAAATTAAATTCTTAAATTATTGGGAGCTTGGCTGAAGGAGAGCATTTTCTTCCAAATTTAACAGAAGCTAAGCAAATTCTAGCAAGTATCTGTAGATCTTCAGCTTTCCAGTGGGACTCAGTCTCTAGACCAGTGGTTTTAAGTTTGACCTCAAAGGTTGGCCCATGAAATCCGCGGATCTCTTGGAGAGCAGTTACACCTAAATCATCTAAACATCACTTACGCAGAAACCGCGACTAAGCAAGAGCCAGCTGAGAACCCAAAAGTAAGTGAAAAGAGGTTTCAGGACAAACCCAAACAGCCATACGCACAAAGTGCACATTCTTCATTCATAGGAACGTCCCTCATGCCTTCATTCAGGGCCTGCTGATGCTTCCTTTAGACAGAACTCTAACAGGCTTAATTATGTGATTTTGGAGAAATTCAGAAAATTGTAACACAAAAAGAAGTACTGCTAAAAGCAGGCAAACTGACAGCAGCTAAGAGGTTGTCAGCTGATGTCAAAGTAGGACGTAGGAAAACAAAAAAACAGAAGCTCACAAAAGCCAGGATGACCTGGGACCATTCAGCGCAGGGGCAAGCAGCCCAATAACCCTTGGGGACATCACTGCATTACAGCAAAATACAGGACTTGATTTTGTGAGGATGACAGTGTATCACCAGTAATGTCTTAAATAATCACTGGGACAAGTGAGCCATTTAAGAAGGAAGAAAATTCTACAATCAAACCTATAGTTATTTCTGTTAACATCGTTTTAAGTTTTAATACAAAGTCTAAGTAATATGGAAATTTAACTTTTGTTGTTCAGTTCATATCCTCAACAATTCTAGAAGAAATTATCATGTATTATTACATTAAAGTGAATAGTGCTAAAATGTCTACACGTCTACATCCTCCCAGATGCACAATTTCTTTCTGATAATTAACATTTTATTTATTTATTTATTTATTTATTTATTGCTTGTGTAAGATTCACCCTGAGCTAACATCTGTGCCAATCTTCCTCTACTTTGTACGTGGGATGCCTCCACAGCGTGGCTGACAAGCAGAGTAGGTCTACAATGGGGATCCAACCCGTGAACCCCAGGAGGCCAAAGTGGAGTACGGGGAACTTTACTCAGCCACGGGCCAGCCCCTAATTAACACTTTTAAAGAGAATACCCCCACCAGAATCTCTTCAAAGCCTATTCTATCCCTTTATGATGGAGGACTTGACTGATGAAAAAACAGACAGCCACTTCTCTCACCTGTGTGGCCTCTTCCCCTGGGCAAGTTGGCACCAAACACATTGTCAGGCCCTGTTAACCAAGAACCTGCTTTTCCCCTATAAATGGAGTTGAGGCAAAAGGAAGGAGTGGGGGTATTTTTAAAAGCCCAGAGAGTTAATAAGGGATGGCCAACGTGTGATACAAATGCTGCTGGAGCCCCTCCCACACTGTGGCAAGCATGGCCAATCAATCCAGCATTAGTATGAGACTTCCAAATCCTTCCCTAAACACAAATTCACGCAACCATTATGGATTGATTGAGGTGGACATTCAGAAGGAAATGATTCCAGGCCTAAATCATTGTATTATGGCCCCAAATCAGAGTTATATGTTGTCAGGGTCGGAAATTTTTCACATGAGACAGGCTATCCTCTTTGATATCTCCACATCCTCAGCAATGACCTCAGTCCAACCTTAAAGATCTGACTTAAATACCCCTCTTCTCAATGAAGACTTCCTCAAACACCCAGGGAGAAAAGGTGGGGAGGGGTGGCTAGGCAGTAAGTGATTGATCCCATTCTGTTTCTATAACACGTAGTATGTTATTCATTCAGCTCAATAGGACGTATAGGATATCTACTCCATGTCGGGCATGGTGCTAGGCACGGGGTATTCAAATTCATATGCAACATGGTTCTTGCCTTTAAGGAGCTTAGAGTGTCTACCTTATAGAATTTATCTGTTCTGAGTTCCTTACAGGGAAGTGCTATGTCATAGTCATCTCCGAATCCCAGGACCAAGTGCAACCCATAGCAGTCTTTGGGACACTTAGCTGGCAACCCACACCAGGCCTTACAATCTGGACTTCAACAGCTATTTTCACACACATGCGTGCACGCATACACACACAACACACTCACATTTGTGCAGATCTCATCCATCACAATACCTCAAGGAATACTCTAACTAGGATTTAATGAGGAGAACAAAAGAATTAATTGAGAATGCTTATTTTTGCTTTGGGATAGAACTTACACATAATTACGTACAGCAAACTAGAAGTACTAACACCTTCAACATCTAATAATCGCTAATTCCTCCTCCCTCAGCTGACGTGGCTGTAATTGTTTCTGTTCTCATGCAGTCCTGCCAAACCTCCTCAGAGCCTCCTCTGTGGCCTCCCGTGCTGCTGGGAGGCAGCAGAGTCCTCACAGATGAGGCTCCACAACCAAGCCTGCTTCCGCCTGGGCGCTGAGCTCGGCACCACTTTCTCTGGTGATTGCAAGGCCCCACTGTTCACTCCCACTCCTGTTCCAGGGCCCCAAATCCTCTGGCCAGACCTGCTCAGCCTGTGATCTCTGCTGCACTACAGCATCCAGGAAGGTCTTTCTGGCTTCCTTTCTGGTGTGAAAAATAACTTCCAGCTTAAGTTCAAGCTGAAAAATATCCCCTGACACCCCTCACCACAGGCAGAGACATGGAGCCTGGAACTTTCTATGTAACACGACTAGTGTCCTCCATGGAAGCAGCAAATCAGGAGTTTCGCCCTTTAACCCAGTGCCTAACACTGTGGCTGGCACCTACTGAGCTCTCAGTAAATGTCTGTGAATGCATAGATGGGTGGATGAATTATTTAAATGAAATGAAATCATGAAATAAACTATTTCATGTTCACTGTCCTGTGAGTTGGAATCTTGGTTCTGACTCTGTAACCTTGACGAAAGTATTTAATCTCTATGTGACTCAGTTTCCTCATCTGTAAAAGAGCAATACGTAACATATAGCATCGTTGGGAGGAATGGAGAAAATGTGTATGAGGCATCCACCACAGTGCCTGGAGCACAGTAAGCACACAACAAATGGTCGGAGTCACATGGCACCAGCACATAGTAAGTACTCAACAAGTAATTGTTGAAAATGAACACACAGAGACTCCAACAAGAATTGTAAGCACACGCCCCTGTGCCCTGCCCCCTGGCCAGTACTCACACATGTTCACATGGCCTTGTTCCACTGTTAACCCTCTACCCACCACCCATCTGAGGCACTGTCCCCGTCACTGGCTCTCCCCTGTGACATCCTGCCTTCAGTATGGGATTTGCAAGCATCCCTCAGAAGGCAGTATCATGAGAGAGACTGAGGCCAGCAAGTGCAGTCATGTGCCCTGATCCAGAATCAGTGGTGGGTGGGGGTCTGGCTAAGCCATGGCCCTGAAACAGAGTGAGCAGAATATTTTAAGGACCTGAGTTCTAGTCCTAGCTCTATTACTCACCAACTAAGTGACCATAGGCAGTAGACCATAGCTTATTTAAGCTCCCAGGCTGTTTCCCAATTGGTAAAATAGATTTAACCTTAGTACCTACATGATAGCATCATTATATGGATAAAATAAGATAATGTCTGTAAAGCACTTAGAATAGTGTCTACCACATAGTAAAAACTGTGAAATATTTGTTTTTAAATAGATAACTTGTTGCTAGTACCGTGGAGTCAATTCTGACTCCTAGTGCCCCTGTGTACAGCAACATGGAACCCTGCCCAGTCTTTTGCACCATCCCCTCACCTTCTAGCACTGTATCAGACAGTGCTCTGCTGCTATTCATAGGGTTTTCATGGCCAATTTTTTCAGAAGTGGGTGGTGAGGTCCTTCTTAGTCTGTCTTAGTCTGAAAGCTCCACTGAAACCTGTCCACAATGAGTGACCCTGCTAGTATTTGAAATACCAGTGACATAGCTTTCAGCATCACAGCAGCACACAGCTGCCACAGTATGACAACTGACATACGGGTGATGTGGTTCCCTGACCAGGAAACGATAATAGATATATAGCTCTATAGCTATATAATACAGATCTATATAGAGAGATATAGATATAAAATACAGACAATAGATCTATATTAAGGAGCTAAGAGTAGTCTAGATGACTAAAAAGTGAAGAGTCATACAGCATGTATTTTATACTGGAGTGTGCGTGTGTGAAGTCTGTACCTGCAATAACCACTGATTCATTCATATAGTGTAGATGAGTCAATCAGAGTGAACTAGAAAACAACAGGGCATATGACTTTGATTGACAGAGGAGTGCCGACTTTCAAGTGCGGTTTGGCATGTGTATTCCACCGGCCTCACCACCCCCAGCAGGAGCTGCTCCACCAGCTGCAGCTTCTCCTCCAATGTCCGACTAATATGTTGGCCCAGGAAAGAAGCCATGGGAGTTTGGGCCCAGCACAGGACCTATGAGAGTACAGCAAGTAAGGGAGAGACAGCTGTGAAAGTAAGGCCTGATCAACAGGGGCTGGTCTGGGATTAGTTCTATTTTAGGCACTTCCAGACCTTTCTCAGTTAGCACATATGACTGCCCCCCATCCCACGTCTCCTCCCTGGTACAGATATGCATCAAGTAGACTCCTTGCCAGCTAGTGGAGACTTAGTGTCAGCCATCCTTCCATTCTGGGAAGGATCACTCAGAGCAGATAAAGGGGGATTTGAGAGGCAATCAGTTACGTCATCGGGAATGGCTCACTTTTGTATCACTTACAGAGCAATTCCATAAGTTACATTGTTTGATCCTCATAACAATCCCAAAATAATTGGTGATACCCCTTCTAGAGGTGAACAATAAAGGGCATACTCAGGTTAAGTCACTTTTCCGTGATCTCATCACTGGTCACATCACAACTGAGAAAGAACTGAGAACTGCAATGAAAGCAACGAGGTTCAATCAGCCATAAGGCTGTACTGCAAGGAGCCCAGGGATTACTTGTTATAACGGAAAGGACTCCACCCAGGGACAACTCAGGTCAAGAAAATTACCTCAAACTTTGTTGAAGATAGAATAAATTAATATAATCATGTGAATAAAAATATGACCACGCCTATCAAGAACCATGAAAATGCTCAGTCTTTGACCTAGTAATTATACTTCAGGAAACCTAGACTAAGGAAATAACCCAAAAGAACTGTAAAGTTAGATGCAAAAAAAAGTTTATTGCAAATTTTTAATGGTAAAAATGTGGAAACCCAAGTATCCGATGGTAAAGGAAAGACTAAGCACACAAAACATACACTTGATTAGTAAATAAAAAGACTACGTAGCAATATGGAAAAATATTTGTATAATACTGAAGAAAAATCATAATTCATATTCATGGAGGAAAAAAGTAGAAGGAACACAGACCATTGAAAACAGCTTGATTTGGGGATATGGTGGAATTGTTGGTGAAATTTTTTAATTCAGATTTGCCTAAATATTGTTAAACATTATTGGTATACCATGTAAAAGTTCAAAAAGTAAAATGAGGGAAATTGTGCTGGAATCTCTAAGATCTGTCATAGCTCCAGTAATCTCTGTGAGCTTTTTGAGCCCACGATCAGTGTCTTTTTCATCTTCGTATCCCCAGTTTTCTGTAAGTGACTGGACTTCAATAAATATTGAAGGAATGTTACAAACAACCACGTGAATGATTCTCTGCTGAGCCTGCGACCATTTAATCAGTCGGAGCCTGGATCACCCCAAGAGCCATGTGTCTAGATATTAATTAGATGAACTAGAGATTCAAGAAAATATCTAGGAGGAATCATTTTTTAAAACAAGATCAGAGCAAAATCTGGGGAAGAGAGTGCTTGAATGAACATTTCTAAATTCTGCCTCTTTGATGTAATTCCACAAAGTGCATTCCCCAGGTGCACTAGCACAGGGAAGCTTTGCTTCCCATTCTCCAATGTCTAGAGACCTTCTCCAAGGCAGAGCTCATCTCTGACAGGAGAGGCTATGAAGTTTGCATTAAATTCAAAGTCACCAGGAGAATGACTTGAAGCCAGAAGTAACCAAATTACACCAAGTCAAAAGCATGAAATACAGAGATCCTGAATTAGAAGAGAGAGAAGATCCAGCTAGGGATGTGGTCCATCTCTACCAGCTTAAGCAAATTACTTAACCTCTCTGGGACTCAGATTTCTGGTCTCTGTCCTGGCCATCTCACAGGGACATCATGAAAATCAAACATGTTATGAAATAGTACATGAAAAAGATGCATAAACTGGAAAGTGCTATAGAAGAGCCAGGCCACAGCAATCCTCAATAAATGTTGGAGTTAGCGTATAAAAGGGTGGAAAGAAGCTAAATGATTATGTGATGTTCACAAAAAATGTAGAGGCAAATATAAGGTGAGGTGCTGGCCTATGTTCAGAGCATCAGGCTATCACCGTTTCCCTGGGGCACGATGGAAGGAGCTCGCAAATTGCAGACAAATTGGCTTCCAGGATGCTGCCCGTGGTAGAGGGGCCCTGCACACCACCCTGCCAGGGCTGAATTCTTTTACAGGGCCTTAAAGAGGTAACAGCCTCAGAATCCGGAAGAAAGCTACACTACATTCACTAATTATGCTTTTGGGGACAGCACAGGCATGAGCATTTTGCAAAATGTTTTTAGTTTAAGGGATTGGAAGGAAACCCGTAGTGAGAGAGCACGTCAGGCACCTTCTCTGATCACAGGGATGAAAAAGAACCAGGGAGGGATGTCGGTGACATAGACCCGGGCCCTTGTACATGGTGAAGTGATTAAAGGCACGAATCTGCCTCAGAGTTGTCATTCCTAATAGCGCCTGACCAGAGCGGCGAGGAATGATGGAGTGGCAGGAGAACAATGCAATCCACACACGTACAAGCACACACACGGTGCCTACCTCATGCAGGCTGCAGGCTGCTACGATGAGGAAGACGACATGAGTGCACTGCCTTTCAGCTGCTTGGAGTCATACAGAGAAACAGGTAATGCTGAAGGACACCTTGGGTAAAAGTCACATGGGCAAAGAGGTGATTTCCTAAGCCCTGCATTGAAGGACAAGATGCAGCACCCGTGGGCAGCTCTGGATAATGTGTCAGGTAACTCCTTCCACTGCCCTCAGATCAGGGCAAGGAGCCCAGAGCAGTTTTTGCAGGAAGGGATCTGGGATCACATAGGGTCAACACCCTCCTTTTACAGATAGGAGTGGAGTCCAGAGAGGTGAAATGACTAGCTCTAGGCCACACGACAAGCCCCGGCTTTGATCTTTAACTCTATCATTCTCCAAACATATTATGTGTAAAGTCAGGAATCTGGCAGGGTTAACGTTAGACTGGAAGGAAACTGTTCCAAGGCATCCAAGAGCGATGAGGAAGAGGAATGAATGCTTGTTAGGAGGCACCTGTCAGGACCAAACTTCAGGAGGAGACACAGTGGTCAGACACAGGCACACTGGACTCCTGCTACAATTGGTGTTCAGATCCCATTGGTAGGAGCAGAGCTGCTCTTGGTCCTTTCTCTTTGTGTTCTCCTTTTAAACCTCAAAACCCAAAGGCAAGACTTGCCCGTGATCCAGGCTTCAGTTCCTGGTGCTCTGAAGGAGCACCTGATACATGAAAGATGGTGCTGGGGCATGTTCTGGGTCATTCCCACAGGTCTTCCGGATGTCAGCCTTCCACATCCCCAGGGATGTCGCTTGTTACCCCTTCTGTCGACACATGAGATAAGGGGGCTCTGATGTTTGCAAAGTCTTCTAGCCCACCCCAGCCCTTCCTGGTTGGATAAAATATATTTTTAAGAAAGCAAACATATCAAACACTTTCAAATGTGTGTCCCCTTGCTTCCACCAGCACGAGCTGGGTGTGAACCACTCACTAGGCATCCTTGTCTGGGAATCCAATTCTTCCCCACTGGCAAAGTAACCCAGCAAGATGCTTAATTCCTGATGACCTCTTAGCTCCCTTCTGGATTCTGGGTTTCTCACTCTCCTGGGGCCCAAAATGACACTTTGAGAGCACACTGTCCTGCCCCAGGGAGACTCTGGAATGTGAAGGATGCTCACATCACTGTCCCACCTACTATAGGTCTAGTGGTCCAGACCTTGGGAACAGTGATTATGGCACACGATGCTGGCTGTCTCTGAATATCCAGTCTCCATTTCCTTCCTTAGTAACAGCATCCTAATTTTTAGCTAGGCATGTTGCTTCCTGGGAAAAAGACTACATTTCCTAGTCTCACTCATCACTAGGTATGGCCATATGACATGTCAACAGTTAACAATGATGGCACCTCACCATGTGCCAAGCACAATTCTAGGCACCTTTCTGGGTAGAAACTCACTTAAACCTCAAAATGACCCTATGAGCAGGCACAGTTATTTATTATCTGCTTTTTACCAAGGAAACTGAGACATAGAGAAGTAATTCGCCTAATTCATGTGGTTAATGAGGGCCAGAGCTGGGATTAGAACTCAAGCAGCCAGACGCCAGTCAAAGCTCTTCACCACTAATTACACTACACTAAAATCCAGGCAATAGAAGCAGAAGCTTTGTGTAGGACTTCCAGGAATATGCCTTAAAAGGAGGGAGCTCCGGGAGGTGGAGCTGAGGCCTCTTCACTTGGGTATGAGCTGAACTTAGAGACTTACCTCTAACCAAGAGAGCCTGGGCTGGCCTGGTGGCGCAGCGGTTAAGTGCACACGTTCCACTTTGGCAGCCTAGGGTTCGCCAGTTCGGATCCCGGGTGCAGACATGGCACTGCTTGGCACGCCTTGCTGTGGTAGGCGTCCCACATAGAAAGTAGAGGAAGATGGGCACAGATGTTAGCTCAGCGCCAGTCTTCCTCAGCAAAAAGAGGAGGATTGGCAGTGGATGTTACCTCAGGGCTAATCTTCCTCAAAAAAAAAAAAAAGAGTCTGGAAATGGAAACAGAGTAACGACAGGGGAGAAATCTGGCAGACACTGCCTTAACCAAGTGGTCAAAGTTAACATCACCAGTAATATGCTGCTATCACATACCCCAATATAATGCATTGAAAAGGGGACTTCACCTCTGTGAAATTCTTTCCAAAAAAGCCGTAACTGCAGTCTAATCATGAGAGAACCCAAACTGAGGAAATTTCTACAAAATGCATAACCAGTATTCTTAGAAAGTGTCAAGGTCATGAAAAACAAGGAAAGACAGAGAAACTGTCACAGATTGAAGACTAAGGAGACATGACAACTAAACGCAATGTGGTATCGAGGATGGGATCCTGGAACCAAAAAGGGACATTAGTATGAAAACTGGTAAAATCCAAAAAAAGACTGTAGTTAGGATTGTAGTATTACATACCATGTTAATTTCTCGATTTTTATCCACATACCATAGTTGTGTTGATGTTAACATTAGGAAAAGTTGAATGAAGGATATATGGGTACTCTGTATTATCTTTGTAATTTTTCTGTAAATCTAAAATTATTTCAAAATAAAAAGGTTTTCAAAAAAGAGGACGCAAGGGCTTTTTTCCCTCTCCTCCATTTCTTCCTATTGCTGGCCTGTTAAATGATGATGATTGCCAGAGCACCAGCAGCCATTCTGATCCATGAGGCAACCTTGAGAGATAGGCAACTTTAAGGATAGACATCATATCCTGAGGATGGCTGAGCAGAAAGACAGAAGCCTGGAACCCTGATGATATGCAACGCTGTTTTATCAGCCCTGAACTCCCAACTCCAAACCTCTTTTTTTTAATGAGAAAGAGAAATAGCCTCTATTTTATATAAGCCACTTATTTGGGGATTTTCTGTGAAGTACAGCTGAACCTAATTCTTCTTAATAACAGCACTACAGTGAAAACCTACGTAATTTCCATCACCGAGATAAAAATTAGAATCTTAGCCTTGGAACTGGCCTTAGATTGAATCTAGTCTAACCTGTCATTTTTCACGTGAGTAAAAGACCCAAAGAGGCCCAGGTCCCATCACCAACAGCAAAGTGAACATGGGAACCCAAGTCCTGTCCCAGCCCCCTTCCCTCCACTGTGCCTCACGTCTTGGTGAGGATTCCAGACCCAGCGCTGCAGTATTAACAGTCATAAACATCAAAGTCAGAGAGCGATGCTGCAATGCAGGTTCATTCCGATCATCTCGTCAACTTGCCTACTTCACTCTAATAACATTCTTAAATTTTTCATTTCTGAATCAATTGCTGAACACAGCAACACCTCGGCAAATCATATTATAATTCTGGGAATCTCACATTTTAAGTTTTGTGAACAAGAAGCTCTAATATTAAAAATAATGCTATTGTTACATTTACTTGGTTTTTTTGTTTCGTTTTGTTTTGTTTTTTGAGGAAGAGTAGCCCTGAGCTAACTGCTGCCAATCCTCCTCTTCTTGCTGAGGAAGACTGGACCTGAGCTAACATCCGTGCCCATCTTCCTCTACTTTCTATGTGGGACGCCTACCACAGCATGGCTTGCCAAGAGGTGCCATGTCTGCATCTGGGATCCGAACCAGCAAACCCCAGGCCGCCGAGAAGCGGAACGTACGCACTTAACCGCTGCGCCACCAGGCCGGCCCCTACTTGGTTTTTGTTAAAAGGAGAATGTAGGAAGGAAAATGTGGACTAGTATACCTATCAAACAGTATTATATTCAGAAAAAAAATAATAATAAAGTTTCTATAGTTATGATCACTGATTACTAAACTAAAAACCCTGAGAAAATCACTTCCCCAATTTGGGTTACAAATTTCTTAGTCTGTCAAATTAGAGGTTTCTCTGGGATTTGATTTCCTCTGAGTTTCCTTCTAATCCTAATATTCCATAATTCCAAAATGCTAAACCACCAACCAGTTTTCACTATCTGTATATAAATGACCATTTCAAACACATAGGCCTTTGCTTTCTTCATCAAATCTGCTTACAGTATGCTGTTTACTAAACAGAATACTAATCGGTGTTGGATCACAGGAATCATCTCAATTGTTCACCCGTCCCTGGGTCTTCGCCTTCTTCCAGGTGACTGTGCAGTTCTTCTCACCAACGAAGCAGTCTGTTTCCCCACCCCCTGGATCTGGGCTTAGCTGCGTGACCTGTTTTGGCGTGTATTACATGACGGGAGTGCCAATTCCAAGCCTAGCGCTTGAGAAGGCTTACAGGTTTCCACGTGCACTTCCACCATTGCTGTGAGAAGGACACGCAGAGACTTGCTTGCTGGTCCTGGGGCGAGGAGGAGAATGAGAAGCGCATGAAGAACAGCCCCAGCTAAGGCACCCCAGACAACTTCCAGGCACACGAGTGAGCCCTGCTGACCAGCAGAACCACACAGCAGAGACCAGAACAATTGTACCCTGAAGGGTTGTAAGCCACAGAGGTTATGTGGTTGGTTGTTATGCAGCAAAAGCTAGCTGACATACCATCTTCAAACCTCACCTTTGGAGGGAATCTATTTTTGGTAAGGAATGGCTATGTGTATTCGCCATAAAATGCTCTGCAGGAAATGGACTCAATTTGCTTGTGAAGTGATGGATTCACAGGCCCGCTTGGCACCACTCTCACCATCAGTCCTTGGCCCACAGATGGATGAGGCCGTCTGCCTTCCCGGCATGCACCCTCTCTGAGGTTTATTCTCCACTCCCATAAAAGCACATGCAAAAGCTGCATTATCTACACCATACCACCTTTAAAATCATGACTTAAAAACCATTTATACTAGTCCCCATCCTTTTCAGCACCAAATGAATTCAACCAAACATTGCCCATTTTGATTAATGAAATGAAATGCTAGTATTGGTACTGTGGGAATGATATGATTCTTTTCTAACTATGCTTTGGTAAGAAATAAAATTAGATGTCAACATCCTATAATGGGTTCAATATTCCTTCTGTCCCCTTAGGCAGTAGTGCTAAAAGGCAAATGTATTTAGTTGGGCCCATTTCGCTTGTTTTTAAATCATTCCACAAACAGTTACTAAACATCAACCTGCTCTATGCAAACACTGTTCAGGCGTCAGTCCTGGGCTGTGGGCAGCAGCCGGAACCAGAAAAGCCCAGGGTGTATCACATGCCAGCAAGAGAGCAGACAAGGTGCCAAGAGGCCCTGCAGGGGTCAAAGGAGGACAGTTGGCCAGAGAGCCTGGGGACAGCAGAGGGATGTTAAACATGAGTGGAACAAGGTGAGAGGCAAGCGGCTAGAGAGAAAGAAGCAGGGCAACAACCAGCAGAAGCTGCAGGGAACCCAGCCTCCTGCATCAGACTCCAAATCTGAGACGGCTTCCTGCTCCTCTTCTGGACTTCTCTGTGGTTACTGTGGGGAAAAAGGGAATCCTAGGGGAGGTGGCCAAGCCCTGCAGGTGGGAAAAGTGGTTATTGGCACCTGACTGTGGGGCATCTGGAAAATTAGCTCCTGGCAAGGGAATTCTGGCTGCTAAGCACTGGGAGGGATCCTCTCTTTCTGCCTACAAAGGCACGTGTTCACAAATACTCACACACACTCCCCTCTCTCACACACGCACACACGGCCTCTCTCACACACACACACAGTCTCACATGCACTCACTCTTGCACACACACACTCTCACTCTCAGACACACTCACATACTACACACTCTCACACACTAGACACACATTCTCTCTCATGCACACACACACACACACAGTTGTCAAATCCTGTTTGACCCACCTAAGAAATGTCTCCCTCACCCCCTCCCCATCGCCCACGTTCAGGCCCCCTCCGCCTCCCACCTATTCCACTGGAAGAGCCTCTGGATCAAACTGGGGCTCCTGCTGCCAGCCTCTCAACTCACTCAAACAAGCTGCCCGTGGTCACGGAGTAATCGTCATCAAACTCAGCTTTGATCTCCTCACTCTCCAGCTTAGAAGCCATGGATTCTCTCAGGACTACAAAATAGTGGCCACACTCAGGGCTCTTTGCTTTCTGGCCCCAACCACCTGGCCCTGCCAAGTCACCCAGGCACCACTGTTGCTGCCCTGCCATCGTCCGCATCTCTGGCTTTGCTCCTGATCCAGGCCTGTTCCCCACCTGTCGGAATTCCTCCACCGCTCCAGACCTGCCCCAAGAGAAGCTTTTTGTGGAGACTTTCTGGAAGCCTGTGGCTAAAAGTAACACCCCCCCTCTCTCACACCACTCACCGCCTCCTGCCATTCATCATGGCCTTGGCTACTCACATCTTCCCAATCTTGTCAGACTAGAAGCTTTCTGAGACACATCCTGTGTCTCATTCATCTTTATAACTCTCTTCTCCTTCCACAATGTCTTAAGCGTAAAAGAAATCCAATAAAAATGTGTTGAGTTCAAGGTTAGCAATTTAATCCCTATGAGGGCCAATTAATTTTGTTAATCCCACATCCAGCCAGTTTCCATCACTGAGTACAAGCAGCCTGGCCCAGAGATCATGGCTGGTTCAGGGTAACTCAGATCCACAATAAGGAAAACCGCTTAGAGCACATGCCCTTCTAATAGTCAACCAGAAACACGCATCAGAAAACACCAGTCAACCAGCACTTACTGAGCATCTGTCTTGTAGCAAACACCCTTCCAGCCACTGGGATAGACAAGTCAAAACAACAGTTAAGGAGGCAGATGGACAAAATTCATCCTAGAGAATGATGAGTGCTGTAAAGGCCCAAAACAGAGGGGAAAGAAAGTTTACAAAGAGTAACTGAGGGAAGGGAGAGTGAGCGGGGAGAAGGTGAGGGTGGAGCTGAGACCCGCCCATGAAGGCGCCAGCCTTGCAAACTCCGCTCTGGGAGAAGACAAGTATAGGCCAACGAAGAGAAGGGAGGCTGGTGCTGGGTTAGCTTGTAAATGGGACCTGGCACTACGAGGCTGAAGACTCAGGTGGAGGCCAGATCAGGAGGAGACCTGCAGGCCACTGGAAGCTTGAATTTTCTTTTAATTGGTAAATTACACATAACATAAAATTTCCGATCTTAACTATTTTTAAGTGCACAGTTCAGTAATGTTAAGTTCATTTACACTGTTGTGTTATGCAACCGTCACCACCAGCCCATCTCCAGAACTTTTTTCGTTTTGCAAATCTGAAATTCTATACCCGTTAAACAACAATTCCCTCATTGCTTCCTTCTCCCATCCGCTGGCAACCACCATTTTTCTACTTTCTGTCTCTATGAATCTGACTACTCCACAAATCTCACATAAGTGGAATCATACAGTATTTGTCTTTTTGCGACTGGCTTACTTCACTTAGGATAATGTCCTCAAGGTTCATCCATGTTATAGTGTGTGACAAGATTTCCTCCCTTTTTAAGGCTGAATAATATTTCACTGTATGTATACGCCACATTTTGTTTATCCCTTCATGTGTCAATGGCCACAAATTGCTTCCACCTTTCGGCTATCACGAATAATGCTGCTATGAACATGAGTGTGCAAATATCTTGAGACCTTGATTTCAATTCTTTTGGGTTGTTAAATTAATTAAAGAAAAAGGCCATTAGTCTGAGGTGGCTTTAATGCCTTAGTATCCTATATGAGTAAACCAAAACCTAAGCCCACAATGCCTCAAGGTTAAGAAATTGAAACCTAAGGACAACCCATCACAGACAGCCAACAGCCTTTCCCAAATAATGCAACTGCTTAAGCTATGCCAATCAGATAATGTCCTTGCTTCACTTCCACCTCTGCTCTATAAAAGTCTCTCCCTGCTCCCATCGCTAGACCATTCCTAACCACTTCCAGTTCTGTGCTGCCCAGCTGGCTTCAATTTTTGCTGAAATAAACTCTTAAAATTTTTAATATGCCTCAGTTTATCTTTGAACAGTTCACAGACCCACAAGTGGAACTGCTGAATTATACGGTAATTCTACATTTCATTTTCTGAGGAACTGTTTTCCACAGCACGGAGTTTGGATTTCATTTTAAGGGAAACTGGAGGTCACAAGGTTTTTGAGAGGAAGAGAGACATGATTTTACTCAGACTGTGAAATCATCACCCCGTGGTGTGGTGTGGCTGTGAGGGAAGGTGGGCTGCAGGGGGGGCCAGAGCAGCATCATGGAGATGGCCACAGGGAGAAGGTCACAAGGGGAGGCCTGGAGAGAGCTGAGAGGGAGGCAGAGGACACGTGATGGTCAGGTGAGGGGCAGAACGTGGAGGAAAGGGAGGACAGACCACAGGTGGGGCAGCAGGTGCCGAAGAGCCCTCTTGGGTTTGGGATCTGAGCCCCTGGGCACATGGTGATGGTCATTTCCTGAGAAGGACAAGAGCAAGGGACATAAATATCTTTAAGTAGTTCACAAAAGGTACAAAAACACCTCCAAAACTCTTCCCTCCATTCTCCTGTCTCCCATCTCACAACTTTTTAAAAAAAAAAAAAAATCATAAATCTCCATTTAACCCTCATCCTCTCAGGCCTCCCTGCCTAACTCCTCAAGAACAGAAAACGACTAATCAAGAGGTCACTGACAGGGTGGAGTTCTATGAAGCAGGAAAGAAACGGTCACCCTCAGAAAGCACGAGCAAGACCCCTGCTCCACACCCAGACACCGGTGGACTCTGTAGGCTTCTTCCTTTGGCACGCAGGCCAGCAGGGGACCAGATTGCCTCTCCAAACAGCAGCCAGACAGATGGCCAATCAGGAGTCCAGTGGCTTATCAGCAGGTCCCAGCACTCAGAAGGATCTCCTGAGACCACGGCATCCAGGGCCAGGCTCCAGGCAGAGAGTGGCCCGTTCCACAGATCTGGCCTCTTATCTCAGGGCCCCCAGGAGTCCTGTTGTTCCTGCTGGTCTCGTTGTCCCAGTCATATCTCACAGATAAAGGTGACGGCTTTGGGAGCCTGGTATTACTTTTTTCATCGTTCAAGAAATATTTCCTAAGCACCTACCATGTTCTTTGCAACGTGCTGGTACAAGGGCTACAGAGATGGATCAGTCATGGATTTCGCCCCTGCAGAACTTTCAGCAGAGACATCAATTGGCAATATGAGGCCACACAAGGTGAAATACCAAATGGTAAAGAGAGAGAGTCTGTTGTGAGCTGATGTCTGTTAGCAAAAGAAAGTGGGACTCATGCTGGCCTTAAAGGAAAAACACCATTTTTGCAGAGAAAAGAAGAGGCAAGGCACCAGGCAGGGCAAAGTGCCCCTTCAAGGGCACAGAGGTAGAGCCAGTAGGAGGGAAGCTGGAGGCAGGATGGAAGGGGCACATAGGAGGCCGGTTTAATAACCCAGCCATGAGGAGATAAGGGTTCAAAGATGGACAACAAGGAGACACGAACACCTTCTTGATACCCACTATGTGCCAAGCATCATGTGTACCGCTTCACAGCTGTCACCTCGACTCACTCCTCACAGCCACCCTGTGAGGAGTAAGATTGAGGTTACCATCCCATTTCACGGATGTGGAACTGAGGCTCAGTAAAACCCAAAGTATTGTCTAATAAGGCCGCCAGCTCTAGGACCTGGCCTCCAGCTCTGAGAGAGATAAGCAAGCAGTGCTTACTATATGTGCCCATGAACCCTCGCTCTCTGTGTCATCACTGGTGGTGGCGTTGTCTGGGTGTTTTGTGTTTTGTTTGTATGTGTTGTGTAGGGGCAGGGAAGAGAAGATCTGTCTTTCATTGCTTTGTTTCTTGTCTTGAAACTGTTCTATAAAATGCAGACCTGGGACCGCAGCATGAGAAACCCTCTCTGGTAGACTCATACTGTTCCCAGTCTTCGCCCCTTCCTATTCCCATGGTCACCACGTGACTTTGCAGTTTGTCCCATGAGAAGTGGAGCATACGTTCCTGCCCCAGCGATGTCCAGCTTGGCCGTGGGACTTGTCTTGGCCAGGGGAATACGGGCAGAAGTGGCCGTGAGCCTCAACTCAGTCTAGGCCCTCAGAAGCATTGCATGTTTCCACCGTCTCCATTGCTAAGAGAAGAACCTGCCCGTGGTCATCTGCTAGTCCCGGAAAACTGAGAGCCAGGTGGAACAGACCTGAACCCCAACTGCAGCTGGGAGCCAAGGCCAGACCAGGTCAGCAACATTCTGAAATGCCTCCTGGTTACAAATCACTGATCTGTCCCAAATCCCTCATTTTTCAATAAATGCATCTGAGACCCAGACTGGAGAACAGATCTGCTGGAGTCTTAACAACCAGTTAGAAATGGGGTTTCCTGGTTGCTAATCCACTGCTCTTTCACTATACCACTCTCTCACAGGGATTCCCTGCAGGCTACGAGGAAATCTGAGATGCCAACCAAGTAAGTAATTAAGCGGAATAGATGCAGTCAAAAAGCATGAAGGCAAGATTTAACCTGGATAATCCCTCCATAATTCAGAGTTGATCTGTTTAAAAGAGTTCCTGCTGATTTCCCAGGAGGACGTTTCTTCTTGAGCTGGAGCCACAGGGAGCATCATAGCTGAATCTATTAACCCCATCATCTTTCAAGGTGTTGCAGTCTTCTTAGAACCGCTCCTCTCACTGTATGGGAAAATAAATTTCAGATGGAAGGAAAAGGTCCATAGAAGTGGGAAACTGGTCCCTCTTGCTTATGGATCCCCAGTGCCTAGAAAGGGCCGGGTATAGCATAGGCACCAATAAATATTTGTCAAATGAATGACTTAAAAATGAGTACAAGAATCAATGTTTTTCAGTGCAGCTCTGTATCAACCAGCACAGAACCAAAAGTAGATTTGACTACCTAGAAATTTAAAATTTCTTTTAAAATCACTATAAACAAAATATAAAAGTACATGACAAATGGCAAAAAATATCTACAATATATGACAAAAGGTTCATTTCATACCTTGATATATAAAGAGCTCATCCAAATAAGTAATAAAAATATAAATATTCTAATAAAAATAAAAGCAATTCACAGTGGAGCTGCCAGTGGCTGATATACATACCAATAGTGTCCAAGGTCATTAGCAATCAGAGAAAGATGTCATTTTTCACCTGAGGAATTTTACAAAGTTTAAAAATAATGAAATATCCAGTGTTGGGAGTTGTGAAGAAGTAGGTGTCCCACACTCTGCTGGTGGGAAAGGAAATTATTACAAACCTTCCAGAAAGTGGCTTTTTTGCAATAATACCAAAAGCCTTTAAAATGTACATGCCTTTTGATGCAGAAATGCCACTTGTAAGAATTTATCCTCAGGCAGTCTTCTGAGATATATGCAAAGATGCATAAACAAAGTTGCAAGCCGCGGCATTATTTATAAGAACAAGATTTATAAACCACCAGAAGTTCCACTAATAGGGAGATATCTTTTAGACTAAATTATAGATTCCTATATAATATTTTGCAGCCACTAAAAATCAAGGCGTTGAAACATAGTTAATATTGGAAAATGTTCAAAATATAACGCAGAGTGAAAAAAAGCAGTCTATAAGTCAATGGGTGCAGTATCTCCATTTTTTAAAACAATATACTTATGTGCGTGGGAAAAAAAATGTTAACACTGGTTATCTGTGGATGGTGAGACCACAGATGATTTGCTTTTCTCTTACGTTTTGCAAATTTTCTCCCCTAGCATGCTTTTTCTTGGCCAGCTGGAGGCAGCACAGCTAAGCGCTCCAGCCTTGGTTTAATTCCGGGATTCACGACTTACCAGCCTTAGGACAAGTTGTCTACATTCTCTGCACCTCCGTTTCACCATCTGTACAAAAGGGGTTCTGGTAGTGTCTGCCTCACGGTGTTGTGAGAGGCAAATAAAATAATCTCTGTGAAGTGCTTAGCACAATTCCTGGCGCACAGAAAATGTCTGGCAAGTGTCGGCTACCATTATTAGAGAAAATGAACAGGAACTATTACTTTAAAGAGAAAAGAACATTTTAAGGTTTGGCTTTGGACTCCACTGGGGTCTAACAGAACCTGCCTAGCTGCAGGTACTGTCCAAGGAGAGACAGCCCCTCTGGTTGGAGGTCCTCCACTGAGCCACTGGACTGGTGGGTCCCCGTTTCCTCACTTTCCCCTCAGTGATGTTCTAGCTCCTACGGCCACAGTGCTTGCAGCCACCACAGAGCAAGACCACCTCAGGCCTTTTTTTTTTTTTTAAACTTCCAATCTTTCTAAGGACCCCAGTCAGGACAGAGCCTGGTCCAGAGGGGTAGGAGTGCAAAATGGTCACACTCTGCCCTCAAGTCGCAGGACTCGCAGAACCTAGAGTCTAAGGGAATGCCAAGAAGCAAAAAGAGGCAATTGTCTTTGGGGCGACCTCCACTTTGTGAAGTCTGGAAGCCAAGCTCGCATGACTTGTCAGAATCCTGAGGCCCGCTCTTCCAGAGATGGTGCCCTGAGCCACCAAGAAGGGCCTCCTTGCAGAGAGCAGCCCACAGCAGGGTGGAGGCCCCAGGACTGAGAGTCATTCCTGACCTCCTAGGATGTGGCCCTGTCTGCCTGTATCCCATCCTAAGATGCTGAGTTTGCCTCCCTGCATGGAAACTTTTCTCTGCTTGTGCCCTCTTATCAGCCTGGCTCTCAGGACGGTAGCTGTCACGGGCTCCTTCCAACTCCACACAATGCCCTTCCTTTCAGCACAGGATGACTCCCTGGCCACAAACCCCTCTCTCCTTAAGAGTCAAGTGACATACAAGCCATCTTTACATCTTAGTTCACACCCTCACTGTAGCATACTGTCCAATGGCTGTGACACCATGTCCTAGCTCTGCTGATGGAACCTGGCTGCCATGCCCAAACTATGGAGCCTGCAGGATGCAGCCAGCACAGCCAGGAGGGACCTGAGAGGCAAGGGGCACTGATTCTGAAAGTGGTCCTCCTCCTTGCTGCTAACCCACCACACATGGCTGTGCCATGAATCCAGCACAAGGAGACAATGTCCTGGAGAGGGTAACCCTCCCCATTAAAGTCTATTTGGGGAGAGAGGTGGTGTCTTTCAAGATTTCACAAATTAAAATTGCGATAGTGTGGGTTCATTCAGCCTTTCCCTCCCTACTGGGATCCTGACTCTCCTTGTGCAGAGAGAAAAGTGGGGGCTATATCCCAACAGTGACTTTCACCAGCATCAATCCTCCCAATGCAAAATGCCAGCCCAGAGAGGAACTCCGTCTGACCACAGGATACCCTAAGCCCCACCTATAATCCTGCCCTACAACCTGCTTTCGAGTCAGGTGAGGGATTCATGGGAAATTAAGACACCCTGGTGGAAAGAGTATAAACTTAAGAGTCAGACACAATTTGGTAGTACATCCACCCCCTCCAGCCATGTAATCCTGGCCACGCTTCTCATCCTTTACAAGGTCCAGTTTCTTCATCTATAGAATGGAAAAGAAAATCCCCACTATGTAGGGTTGTGGTGAGGTCTAAATAAGATAATAAAGATAAAGTGCACAGGACCCAGTGAGAGGCCAATCAATGACGGCCATCATGATCGTTAACCACATTTCGTATCTCCATGGCCATTCCTAGCACACAGTGATGCTCCACCCTCAGAGATAAATGCCATGAAGTCAGTGACAGTATTTTGAGTGTTCATCCCATTCACCTCTGTACCCCTCACTTACCACCCTCCCAGGAATACTGTAGAGAGCAGACCCTTAAATATTTGTTGAAGGAATTATTTAATGAATGCCATTTGGTCTCTGAAATGCACCTTCTGTATTTTATCATTTCATGAGTGATGTATTATTCCATGACCTTTTGGATTTCCATTTAATCATGTGTCTAGATTAAATCCTGATTTATTTCCATGACCCTGAATAGCATACAGCTCTTCCTCTCCATAGTAACCTACCTAGGTGGGTACGAGCTCCATGTCAAGTGTATCCCTTTGTGTAACCAACCAGTCCAAAACTTTGTGGCTTAAAATAACAACAATGCACTATTTCCCCCAGTTCTGTGGGCTGACTAGGTGGTTCTACTGCTGGTCTCACTTGGACTCACTCACTCGGTTGCAGTCAAACAACTCTCTCATCATCAATAGTAGAGCCCAGGCTTCCTTACATGGCAACAGCAGTGGTCCAAGAGGGCAAAGTCAGAAATTACAAGACCTCTGGAGGCCAGGCTCAGGAATTTGCTCAACATCACTTCCGCCACATTCATCAGTCAAAGCAAATCCCAAGACCGAGACAATTATTTTTAGGGGGGAGGAGTTTGGAGGGAATAATAGACTCTACCTCTTGATGGAAGGAGCTTCAAAATATTTTGGCTAGGTTTTCAAACCAAACTGGGTAAAAAAGTACACTTTTAACATAACCTCTGTAGATTTGGGGGAATAGCACACCTCTCCACAGGAACCCATAAAAAGTCAAGAATGTTTGACATTGGAAAAGACTTCTTCTCCACATTAGGAATTTTCAAGGCCATTCAGGGTTGCCTGAAACTTCCTCTCCCTGGTTGACTTCATTTACTCTCATTATTTCAATGCCATCTATATGCTAATGACCTTCAAATCTATACCTCCAGCTCAGCTTCTGATTCACGTACTCAAGTTTTGATTGTGCTCCCCAAACTTGCTCCAGTCATAATCTTTCCAATCTCAGGAAAGAGAATCATCAGCCTCCTAGTTGCTCAGGCCACAAATCTAGTTTGCCCTCAGTTGCTCCCTTTCCCTCAGCTTCAACTTTTAGTCCATCAGCAATCCTGTCAGATGTCCCTCCAAACCACCTCTCCCCATCTCTACTACGTGTCAGTTTCCTAAGGCTGCCATAGCACACTACCACAAAGTGGGTGACTTCAAACAACAAAATTTGTCATCTCATTAGTTCCAGAGGCTGGAAGTCTGAAATCAGTGTGTCGGCAGGGCCATGTTTCCTCTGAACCCTGTAGAAGAGAATCCTTCCTTGCCTCCTCCTAGCTCCTGGTGGCAGCCCTGGTATTCCTTGGCTTGCAGCTACGTCACTCCAATCCCTGCCTTCACTGTCACATGGCATTCTCCCTGTGTCTCTGTCTCAAATTCCCCCTTCTTATAAGGACATCAGTGATATTGGGTTAGGGCCCTCCCTAATCGTGGTCTCATTTTAACCTGATTATATCCACAAAGACCCAATTTCCAAGTAAGCTCATATTCACAGGTACCAGGGGTTAGGACTGAAACATGTCTTTTGGGGGACATAATTCAACCCATGACAACTACCATAATCCCAGTCTAAGCCATCAGCACCTCCCACTGCAATTGCCTCTTACTAGTCTCCCTGTCTCACTCTTGACCCCCTACAACAAAATCTTGGATCAAAATCTAAATTCCTTACCTGGCATTCAAAGCGCAAAGCCATGACCTGCACAGTCTTTCCAACCTCATCCTCCAGTGCCTCCTCCCCACCCTCACGCCACAGCCACACTGAGCGCCTGTCTCTAGAAGCGAGGACCCACCAGTGAGGATTTTTTCACTGGCTGCTTCCAGTGCCTGGAATGCCACCTCCAGCATTCAATGACATATTCTTCTTGTCATTCAGATACACGTTTAGATGTCACCTCTTCAGAGGTCTTCCCATTCTCTTTCACGTTTCCTAATTTGACTCCTTACATAGCATCTATAACTATGTGATTTGTTTACTTTTTGTTGACTTATTGTCTGTCGTCTG
Source organism: Equus asinus (assembly GCF_041296235.1). NCBI lineage: Eukaryota > Metazoa > Chordata > Mammalia > Perissodactyla > Equidae > Equus > Equus asinus. The sequence goes on along the minus strand of NC_091790.1, from coordinate 193,899,421 downwards.
CCACTGGGATGTAAGCAGGGACTGTGCCTCCATCACTGCTGCATTCTCCAGACTTAGGATAGTGCCTGGTACAAAGTAAATGCTTGATAAATACTTGTTGAAAGAATGAACTGCTTCTTGATTGTCAAGTCCAATGGACATTTTCTTTCTTTTTTTTTTTTTTTTTTTGAGGAAGATTAGCCCTGAGCTAACTGCTGCCAATCCTCCTCCTCTTGCTGAGGAAGACTAGCCCTGAGCTAACATCCGTGCCCATCTTCCTCTACTTTATATGTGGGACGCCTGCTATAGCACGGCTTGCCAAACTGTGCCATGTCTGCACCGGGGATCCAAACCGGCGACCCCCGGGCCACCGAAGCAGAACGTGCACACCTAACTGCTACGCCACCAGGCCGGCCCCCTTTTTTTTTTTTTCTCTTCTTCTCCCCAACGCCCCCCAGTACATATAGTCTATTTGTAGATCCTTCTGGCTCTGCTATGTGGGATGCTGCCTCAGCATGGCTTGATGAGTGGTACTAGTTCCGTGCTCAGGATCCAAACCAGTGAAACCTTGGACCACCAAAGCAGAGCATGTGAACTTAACCACTCAGCCATGGGGCTGGCCCCCAGTGGACACTTTTTTGTCTTTATCCTACAGAACCTAGTGCATTTGACAGAAGCAATCATTCCCTCTTCTTGAATTCCTCTACCATCTCCTCTCACCTCTAATCGATCTCAAGGCCAAGGTCTCCTAGTTCTCCCTACTACAACTTCTCTGCCTCCTTTGCACAGTCCTCTTCCTCCATCTGCACTTTGAATGTCAGCAAACCATGGAGTTCTGTCTTAGGGCCTTATCAACAGAATAATGGCCCTCCCAAAGATGTCCACATCCCAGTGCCTGGAACTCATGAATATGTCACCTTCCATGGCAAAAGGGACTTTGTAGATGTGATTAAGTTAAGGATCTGCAAAGGGGAGCTTATCCTAAATTATCCAGATGGGCCCCATGTAATTATCGGGATCCTTATGAAAGGGAGGCAGGGGGGTCAAAGTCAGAGAAGATATGACGACGAAAGCAGAGGTAAGAGTGACGTGGACGCAAGCCAATAAATGCGGACAGCCTCTAGAGGGTGGAAAGGGCAAGGAACAGACTCTCTCCTAGAGTCTCCAGAAGGAATGCAGCTCTGCAGACACCTTGATTTTAGTCTCATAAGACCCCTTTCAGACTTCTGACTTCCAGTACTATAAGATAATAAGTTCGTGTTGTTTTAAGCCACTAAGTTTGTGGTAATTTGGTACAGCAACAATAGGAGGCTAATACTGTTCTCGTCTCTTCCATTCTGTGTGTTCTCTTTGGGCAGCTTCATCTTCACCCATGACTTCAACGACCATCTATAAGCAGAGGTTTCTCCTCTAAAATTCAGACTTACATATTCAGCAGCTTAACACCTGGAAGTGGAGGTCCTATTGATACCCCAAACTCAGTGTGTCCTCGGCTCAATCCCTCTCCCACTCTGCCCCAAACTGTTTCTCCACCTGTATTCTCTCTCAGCTGATGGCAGCATCGTGCACTCATTCTCCCAAGCAGGCCACCTTAAGGACTCCCTCTCCTTCACACCAGTGTCCAACTAGTCTCCAAGTCCTGCTAATTTTATCTCATAAACATGTCCCTTCCTCTCCATTGCTTCCATCACAGCCTTGATTTCCACAATAGTCTTCTAACTGGTCTCCTAGCCTCCATACTTGAACCCCTCAAATCCATCCTCCACGCTGCATTATTCTTTTTAAAATGCAAATATCTTACCACATCCCTCCTTTCTAGATTTTTCTGAAAAATGTCAAGTTGCTAAATATGACTTACAAGGCTTCCCTGTCTGCCTCTCACGCCTATCACTCCAGCCTTACCTCCTCCGTACCACAGTCCATCCTCCCACTCCCTCAGATGCACTCCTGTTAGAAAACTAGGAGGAAGCGGAGGGGGAGGTAAGGAAAAGGGTTGGTTTCACTACCAACTTTCTCCTTCACTCAGTATACCTCCCTAAAACCCTAACCTGACTAGCACCCATTTCAAAGGCAGTACAAACACCCCTCCATATAAGACACTTGAAAACATATCAGCAATTATACATTCTCATTATTCAAGACATACCCCAAAAATGCAAAATCACACCCCAACATGCAAATTCATGCAAATATTCATTCCATTATAGATATGCCCACCCACAGAAACACAAACACAGAAGATACAGACAGATGCTCATCCAACTGCATGTGTCTTCCCATAACCACCCTTAAAATCCTCTCATGCAGACACAGCCAGAAGACATAGACATCCAAAGCAGGGGAAGGAGATAACTTTTGTGGCTTAGGAAGCAAGAGAATAAACAGAAAAGAGAGGTGGGAAAAGATGGTAGAAGGTTGAGGGGAAATGGAAGAAAAGAGGAATCACCATGGAAGAGTCAAGTGGGATATATGCATTCACCAACATTCCCTAAGCCCCAACAGTAGGCCAAACGTCATGCTGCCAAGCAATAAGGGTATAAAGATCCATAGTAGCAGTAGTAGTAACAATCATAACAGCAGCTAATACTCCAACAGTGGTCACGATATACCAGGCACTAAGTTTTATACAGTAACTCATTTAATCCCTATAGCAATCTCATGAGGTAGATAATATCCTCAATTTATAGATAATGTAACAAGGTCCAAGAAAGTTAAGTGACATGTCCAGCATCACATTGCTAAGAAGTGGCAGGACCTGGATTCCCATTCAGGCTGTCAGATTCCACAATCTGTGTTCTTATCCGCCTCCCAACACAAGAGCCTGCCTGTGAGTGGCTCACAGACCACTAGGAGCTCATATGCTGGAGTTGGGCTGCATGTTTCCTTTCCTTGGAGAGGCAGCATGGAATAGAAGGCAGCGACAGGTTCCAATGGGATGGACACTGGCCTTGAAGTCAGGCTGACCTGGACCCTAGCTCTGCTACTCACCACCTGTGGAAACGTTAGCAAGTTACGTTATGAACCTCTCTGAGCATCAGTTTCCTCATCCATAATTAAGATATTAATATCTATTCTGTCCAGTTTTCTTAGAATTTAATGAGATGCTGTATATAAAAGTGCTAAGTACAGTGCTTGGCACACAGTGAGCATTCAGTAAATAAGTCCCTTCCTCTTGCTGTTCCAACCAATAATTACTCTTCAACTCCCTAAACCTAATGTATTCCAGAAACATTAGAAGACCAATTGCAAATATGGCCTCAGGCATGTACAGGGTTTGGCCAGCAAAGTATCTAAAAAGGCACAGTAACTGGGCAGGAGCTATTGTGGCCACAAGACAGGCAGCTTAGCACCAAGTAGCTCTTGCAATTACAGTCACCACCAGTCCCTGCAGGCATTTGAGTTCTCGACTCCTGCTTAGAATCAAGGTGACCTAAATCTGCTTCAGATCTGCAGAGTCAGACTTCCCCAGGGTGGGGCCCTGGACTCGACTGTTTAAATTCTTGTGCAGCCTCAAGTTTGAGAACCACTGAATTAAAAAGTAAAGAGACACTCTGTGTTTTCCAACAAGATGCATGGCTCAGGGGTAAATGAGTTGACCTGCAACACTGCCAACTCTGGATGTTTCTTTTACACAAGACAGGAAATAAACAAAGGCCAATTTTCTGTCACTGGAAAGAAGTGGCCTCAAACTAGGATTTCCAGGAAATCTTCCAGGGGAAGCCACAGCACCTTCCTTGCCCAGATTTCAGAAGCTGGAAAAGCCAGGCACAGCAGGGAATAGGAAGGGTTAACTGTACCAGCTCTGGCCCTGGAGGGAAGAGGTGGATCTGGGGCAGGGGAGAGGACTCCTGAGGGACAGAATCCCTGACTGTAGTGTAGAAGTCACTCGCCCTCTCCTCAGAGGAGTCCAGGAAGGGAACCGGAGGGCAGCAGCACGGCCCAAGGCACAAAGGAGCAGAGCCCAGGGCAACCCAACAGTCTGCTGGGGCTGGTGGAACACAGGTATTTATGTGGCACAGGAGCCAACCTTTGAGCCACAGGCCAGGGGCGAGTCTTGCTGGCTGACTCAGTATTCAACCAAAAATGACCTTAGAATAATTTCCTCACAGAAGTAATTCTGCCAGAGTGAAAGGTCAAACAGCAGTAACCAAACACGTCCGAGCAGGCCCAGCGTTTCCTCTCTACTTAGGGCTGGGGTCACATAACCAACCTACCCAACCCCAGACCCAGAGCCCCTGCAGTCTCAACCCACCCCAAGCCTGGTTAATGACAGGAGACAGCTAAGGGGTGCCAGCCCACTTCAGAGTTGAACCTCAAGTCTGCCTTGCAGTGGGCCCAGTCCTGGCATCATGCTCTTCTCCCTTGCTCCCACCACAGACTCCAGTTCTGGCAAATGAGCCCTACCTCCCTTGTGCCCAGGCCTCTGAGCCCAGTATGCCCCCTCTCCCCTTTCCTTCAATGAAGGAGTTTTCCTGAGCCCCTTGGATGAACTGGGGCCCCGCTCTTTGCAGGCAGGCACCCCCAGAAGGTTCCACACTGAGTGTGCAGACTCCCAGCATTGTCCGTGTCTGGGTTCTGCACCATAAGGACACAGTGTTCTCCCAGGGCTTCCCTCTCCCATACTGATGACCAGAAGCTTGAGATCCTTCTGCTTCTGACCCTTGCACTCGGAGTTCTTGTGTAACCATCCCACCCAGCGCCTGCCCCAGCCCCTGCCGGCCTGTGCCAGCCCTCTGTGCTTTACCATGTCACGCCTCTAATTTTGTTCCCAAATGTTACCTTTAACAGAGAAAAAGTAATTAGCACATTTATTGTGCCTCTATTTGTACTTCTTTGCCCACAGCTATGGGGGGGGGGGTGGCGGGGGGGAGGGGCTGACCTGAGAAACAACTGTGTCTTTACTGTATCTACCAGAAAATAAAAATGCATTTCACTATCCAGCTATCTCACCTACAGAGAGCAATACTCACCTAGAATTCATAAATGCCTTTTCTGATCATGAAGCTAATTAACAAGGTGACTAGAGAATTAGAATATAAACATCAACACAATCAATGAATTTGTAAGTATTGTGTATATACAAAGGGAATTCTCAATTTCATTATGATCAGCTTTTAACCAGCCTGACCTTTCTTTAATACTTTATACATTGAAACCCCTAAAGTCTGAACCACCAGTTATATATTAAAGTTTGGCTTTAAACAGCTGTTGAATAAACACTCAAGCTCTCTGATGAAAGTCCTGCTTTCCAGGCAGTATTAATTCACTCATTCATTCCTTCAACAAATGTTTCTTGAGGGCCAGCTAGGCATCAGGCACTGTGGGTGAAGCATGGTGTCTGACCTCTCTATAGGTAGGGAGACAAACAATAAATAAAAAAGCAAACAAATAATATACTGTATAATTTATGCTGTGAATGAGAAAATCAGGGTACTCTAATAAAAGTAAATGGGAAACACCCCAGTAGCAATGAGCACACCTAGTGCCCAGATCTTGGTCTCTAATGTTTTTCTCCAATAAAACGAACCAGGGCTCCTTGGAGAAATGGCTGATTCTAGATCTGGGGCAAGAAATATACAAGATGATCCTGGAGCATCTTGTAGTGCCAGAAAATAAGAAGGTACTCAAAAATAAATAATACCTACATTGATGAGACAAGGTCAAAGAGACACAGGGGTCAACTGAAAGAGCTCCCAGTGGCCAAAGCTGGAAGAACTGGAGTGACAAAATAAATACAATAGTATTGTATTATAACCCAAAGTATAAAATAAACATTCATGAGTCCACAATATGAGTAAATGATTGAATATATTAATAAATGGAGAAGAAACAAATCTCCCACGCAGAAGAATTCTAAATAACTCATGTAGATGCTCCACCCTAAAGGAGAGGGAACGTAACTCCACACTCCTTAGGTATGCGCTGTGCCTAGTGACTTCCTTCCAAAGAGGACAGTATAGAAATGGGGGGGAAAAGGAGTAACTTTACAGTAAAGAAATCTGACAATCATTACTTCAGCCAGGTGATCAAGGTCAACATCAACAGTCATAAATCATGATGACAGGATATACCCTTAATATGATGTGATGAAAATGGCACATTACCTGTGTGACCTTCATCTCAAACCCATTACCCAGTCTAACCATGAGAAAAAAAATCAAACAAATGCCAATAGAGAAGCATCCTAGAAAATACCTAGCCAGTACTGCACAAATGGTCACGGTCATCAAAAACAATGAAAGTCTGGAAAATCTGTCACAGCCAAGAAGAACCCAAGGAGACATGACAAACTGTAATGTGGTATCCTGAATGGGGCCATGGAACAGAAAAAGGATAGCAGAGAAAAACTAACAAAATCTGAATAAAATATGGACTTTAGTTAGAATTAATATATCAATATTGGTTCATTAATTGAAACAAATGTACCCCACTAATAAGATGTTAATAATAGGGGAAACTGTGAAGGGGCTATCTAAGAATTCTCTGTACTATCCAGCTCAATTTTTCTTTAAATCTAAAACTATTCTAAAAACGAAAGTCTATTAATAAGAAAGAAAGAAAAGGGAAGGGGATTTAAACAGGGTGGTCTCAGAGAGCCTCACTGGGGAGTTGACTTTAAGCTTGGACTCGAAGGTTTAGGTCACGGTGAAAAGGAGGAATATTCAGAGCTTAGGAAATAATATGTGAAAAAACTCTCCAGCAGGAAAGAACCGGGAACAGCTGAGGAACAGAGAGAACGTCAGCACACCCAAAGTGTCATGAAGAAGAGAGAGAGAGGTGGAAATAAGGCTGAGGGGAGAGGAGGGTGAAATAAGGCCGACAGGGAGAGTGGGGTGAAATAAGGCTGAGAGGAGAGTGGGGTGAAATAAGGCTGAGAGGAGAGTGGTGGGAAATAAGGCTGAGGGGAGAGTGGTGGGAAATAAGGCTGAGGGGAGAGTGGTGGGAAATAAGGCTGAGAGGAGAGTGGGGTGAAATAAGGCTGAGAGGAGAGTGGGGTGAAATAAGGCTGAGAGGAGAGTGGTGGGAAATAAGGCTGAGGGGAGAGTGGTGAAATAAGGCTGAGAGGAGAGTGGGGTGAAATAAGGCTGAGAGGAGAGTGGGGTGAAATAAGGCTGAGAGGAGAGTGGGGTGAAATAAGGCTGAGAGGAGAGTGGGGTGAAATAAGGCTGAGAGGAGAGTGGGGTGAAATAAGGCTGAGAGGAGAGTGGGGTGAAATAAGGCTGAGAGGAGAGTGGGGGTGAAATAAGGCTGAGAGGAGAGTGGGGTGAAATAAGGCTGAGAGGAGAGTGGGGTGAAATAAGGCTGAGAGGAGAGTGGGGTGAAATAAGGCTGAGAGGAGAGTGGGGTGAAATAAGGCTGAGAGAGAGGCTGGGGTGAAACAAGGCTGAAGGGAGAGTGGGGTAAAACAAGGCTGTGGGGAGAGTGGTGGGAAATAAGGCTGAGGGGAGAGTGGTGGGAAATAAGGCTGAGGGGAGAGTGGGGTGAAATAAGGCTGAGAGGAGAGTGGGGTGAAATAAGGCTGAGGGGGAGGGTGGGGTGAAAGAAGGCTGAAGGGAGAGTGGGGTGAAATAAGGCTGAGGGGAGAGTGGTGGGAAATAAGGCTGAGGGGTAGGCAGGAGACCACTCAAGGCCTTGACTCCACAGGAAGGGGAAGGGTCTTTTCTGAGTGCAGTGGGAAGCCATAGAAGGGCACAGTGTCATCAGTACAGCCATCTTATTTAGCAAAGCAACGTTTGTACAACTATGCAATATTTTATTACATTCACCCCTTTTATAAAAAAGAATGGGAAAGGAAATACTGAAGATAAAAACTGGAAGTCTCATAAACACATTTGGGAAAAGATGGAAATTATTAGGCAGATGGAAAAGGTGAAACTAAACTCATCTTTGGACATTCATTGGCTTTAAGCTGACTGTGGGATTAATTGTGAAAGAACAAAATTAAAAAACATCTAGAATATTTCATTAGAGATTTTGTCTAAAAGATAAAGTTCAATTTAGGCCTCCATAATTTGTTGTCTCTCTGAGAACAAAACCCTCCTTAAAACCTGTAAGTCATCTTTTGTACATGATTTTAGGAATGAAAGGAAGTAGGGAACTGCTTTTACACTTTCTGCACCGCACTTCTTATCTTTAACAGTTTGACTGACATTAGACGGAATTTTGACAGAGGTCATTTTTTCCCCAGTACCTTCCCTACTGCACTCTGCTTCTCAAGCTCAGCGTTAACCCACTTGTGCACCCCAAAGTGCATTCGGATGTACTACCCTCCCCAGTGTACACACCCCTCCACCCTCACCTGCAGGAGACAAAGCCCTGGGCAGAACCGCCTGGGCCCGCCTCCTCCCTCCCTGTGTCTTATTTCCCCCGACCTTGTGAAGGAACTGGCGATATAGTCGGTTAAACTAATTCTCCACGAGGATGCATATGGCTCTTTCTTAAAAATTTGAATTTTAAAAGAGATCTCATGAAAATAAGAATACCTTAAGCCAAGAAAAAAATCTCTACTAATATACATTTTCGGAGTTCTGCCAATCTGGTGGGAGAGATATTTTGTAGAGTGGGAACTTTTAGCAGCCCCTTTCTCTGGTACCACACGGACAACCAACTACTGTGCCAGCACAGAAATCCATTTTATCATAATAAATTCAGTCGATTTTCTTTGGTTATTTCCAGACTCTTTCCACCAAACCATACTCCATTTTGTTTTTAAGGAAAAAAAAAACAAAGTATTAACTTTGGTACTATCAGAAACTCCTAATAAATAAGTTGTTAAATGTTGATTAAAGTGTAACATGTTTACTTTCATAGTTTTCAAATGTATTCATTAAACAAATATTATGTGCCAACACTATTCTGGAAGCTGAGGATATAATGATCAAGTCAGACAATGTCTCCACTCTTGAAGAGCTTATTTTCTAGTTCTATTTAGTTAAAGGCAAAAATCCAGTAGAAAATGATGGCCTGATCTTAGAGGCTCAATAGGAATTGAAGACCTGCCAAACAAGGGCAGGAAAGCTGAGCTGAATTAAGAGTCTCCTTTTCTCAAGCAGGGAACACTGAATGTGCGATAAGTGTTCAGGTTAGGAAGAGCTAAGGGAATCCTCAGCCCCGTCACTCAACAAAAAAAGGCCTAGAGCTGTAAATGAAGGTTCAGGGTATGTGTTGAGAAAGAGATGAGGAATTACGTAAAAACGAATGTTCGGGAAGTCAGAGCTTGTTAAAATAGAGCTCCAAGACAACATCAAATGTTGATAAAGAGGTGGAGTAACTGGAATGTTCATACATTGTTGGTGGGGGTATAAAACAGCTGCATCACTTTCAAGAGCCACCAGTTTCTTAGAAAGTTAAATGTAAATTTACCAAAAATAACCCCACACCTCGGTTACCCAAGAGAAATGAAAATCTATGTTCAGAAAAAGACTTGCACAAAAATGTGCACAGCAGATTTATCCAAAATAGCCCAAAACTGTAAACTACCCAAATGTACATCAACAAGGAAGTATTGTGAAATATTCATACAATGGAATAATACTCAGTAATAAAAACATGCACAATAAGGGTGAAACTCAAAACACTCTGGTAAGCAGAAGAAGCCAGTCACAAAAGAGTACACACTACAGGTTTCCATTTGTATGTGGTCCAAAACAGACAAAATTAACCTATACTGAAAGAAATCAGATCTGTGGTTGCCTATGGCCAGGGAAAGGTAGAGAATTGATGAAGATATGTACAGAGTGAAAAAAATATTCTGCATCTTGTTTGGGGTGATAGTTACCCCCAACTGTCAACACACATCAAACAGAACACTTAAGACCTGGGAATTTTATTGTATGTTAATTAAGACTCAAATTTTTTTTTTACGCTGCTTAACATCAGATTAACAGTAAAAACGGCACAAAAATACCAGCAAACACCTGAGTTGAGAGAGCTACTCTCTTAGAAGTTAGAAGTATAACAAGGTCTTGGTAGCTACCATTGGCACTCCAGTTCAGTAACAACAGGTTGCGTAAGACTGGTCCAATTTTGTGGAAAAATGCCTCTGAGATTCAAAAACAATCTTCTCACAAATAACCTTTAAAAAAAATAGCACCCTTGTAAGAGAGAATATTTATTGAGAGTATACCAGGGCCAGGTACAGAACTGGATATTGAAAATTCAGCCCAAAATCTGATGAGTTCCCATTCAAGTCAGGAATGGGATGGCAGCAAGAGAAGGGGGATTAGCTATAAAATAAACAAAACAAAAAAGTTGATTAGGTAATTTCAGATGCTGACTGATCATGTACTCCATTTGACCTTAAAAGATTGTCTTGCTTTTAGGTTTTTTTCTAACTAAAGTACAAAATGGGGAGACAGAACAGTATAGCAATAAAAAGCATGCATGGGCCATGGCTATAGAGCATTTGCTTAATTGCTTGCTCTAATTCCTGGCATATAGTAACCTTTCAGTAGTGTCAGTTATTATTATTATTTGCCTCCTCTCCTTTTCTTCTTATAAGTAAAACATGAACTTTGAGAATATATATGCAATTAAAGACATGTACAAAAATATTCATAACAGTTTCATTCATAATAGCCCAAACAGGAAATGACCCAAACAGTGGAACGGATAAATAAATTGTGGTATATTCATATAATGGAACACCTCCCTGCAATAAAAAGAACAAACTGCTGCTACACAGCAATTAACAACTTGGATGAATCTCACAGACATAATATTGAGTGAAAGAAGCCAAACACAGAAGACCACATGCTATATAATTTCATCTATCTGAAGTTCAAGATCAGGCCAAAGCAACCTATGATAAAAGACCGAAGAGTGGTTATGCTTGGCAGGAGCTGTTGACTGGAAGGGGGCACAAGCGAGCCTTCTGGGGTGTCAGAAATGGTCTTTATCTTGATCTGAGTGGTGGTGACATGGGTGTATACATATGGAAAAATTAATTGAGCTGTCCACTACAGATCTGAGCACTTTTTTGTATGTATGTTATACCTCTACAAAAAAACTTAAGCATATGAGTGCAATTGAGCTAAATAAAGAAGAACATTTGGGAATATGAATATTTCTTATGTAGCATCTCTGATATTTTTAGCCTCTGATGGCTCCAGTCAATGGAAATGCTGGACTTCTTCTATCAGAAATAGTTCATTCATTCAATACACATTTTCTGAGCATCTCCCAGCTGGCAGGCACCATGCGAAGTGCCCAGGACACATGAATAAACACAACAACACAATCCCACCCTTAAGGGCATCCCCAAAATAGGCAGTTAGCCATGTAATCCACTACCCTGGGGCAGCTGGTGGCAGCTTCTCTAACTGTGGCCACAGGGTCCCATGGGAGTTAAATGACTTCCACAGGAGAAACCTTAGACCCTAATTCTAATCCAGTAACTAAAACATCATCTGTCTCTCCTGTGGAGCAATATGGGTAATATACCTCAGATCACGGTGTTTAATTGCAATTGACATTTCTAGGTCATTGGTGGTGATGGCAAATATCCTCCTGGAAGGCTCCTCATTTGTGAAAACGGCAGAGGAAAAGAGGCTAATTTTAGAGAACATGGCCCAGCTTCCACCCTGCAGAGGAACGTCCAACAGAAGACTCTTTGTTCTCCCAGCAGTGACAGTGGTGTGGGAATCGTGAAACAACTTCAGCAGCTGCCTACCGCCCTCATCACGGGCCCCAGGATTCTGCCCTCCAGATGGTTCAAGAGTTAGCCCCATGCAGTATTAATGTATGAAACATGACAAACTCTTTGCTCTTGTTTCTGGTATGAATTAATAATTTAACGTATTTTAGGTTTGATTTTCAAGGATCCAAGTTAATTGATGGTGTATCCAAACAGCCCTGATCTTCTTGCTTATTATAGAGAAGCATCTTTACAATGCTGAGCGGCAAAACAAGTAAGGTGTCCAGGCTGTTTTGCCTAAGCAAGGAGGTCTGAAGATAAAACAAGTTTGATTAACCCAGAGCTAAAAAAAAAAAAAAAAAAGTCAACCTCTGGAAAAAACAAGAGAGCCAGAGAAAAAGGACTAGGAAGGCCAATGATTCTAAACACTGCTGCAGTTCTCACTCCTGCTAAGGCCGAGCAAGCAGTTGTTCCTGATTTTAACACTGGCGAGACCAGAAAGGAGGCCCAAGAGGACCAGTATTGGGGATCCAGATATGACCAATAAGAAGGGTGAGCAGGTGTCCTGCTTTGCCTGAGACAGTACCAGTATATCTTTGTTACAAGTATAGCGCCCCCTTTAACTCTCATATGTGTCCCAGTTTGAACAATAAATTATATGGTCACCTTATCAGAAAAGGAAACAGTAGCTGGTGAACTGCAATTGCACAGCCTTTGGGGGCAAGGGACCAGATTCTCTTATATCCTGTAGTTCACCTTGGGCCCACTGAGATAGGTGCAGATCCCAGGGCCAACAGACCCTGAGAGGAAATAGAGTACAAAAGGAATTTGACCTAAAACATGAAAGTCTAACTCTATAAGCACGAAAACCTCACAGAGAAGGAAAAGTGAAAAACCTCTACAGAAGCAAAGACAACTACTCAAGAAGGCCAAAAGGCTTGGGCCGCAAAGAGGGGAGGAAGCTCTAGCCCATGGATGTTGTATGAATTTCCTAGGTCTGCCACAACAAATCATCACACACTGGGTGGCTTAAAACAACAAATTTACTCTCTCATTGTTCTGGAGCCAGAAGTCCAAAATCAAGGTGTCAACAGCATTGGTTCCTCCTGGGAGGATCTGCTCCATGCTCCTCGCCCAGCCACTGGTGGTTTCCCAGCAATCTTTGCTTTCATTCCAACATTCCAGTCTCTGCCTCCATCTTCACACGACCTTCCCCTCTCTGTGTCTCCGTATCTCTGTATCCCCTCCTCTTCTCATAGGGACAGCTGTCATTGGGTTTAGGGCCCACCCTAAATCCAGGATGATCTCATGAGATTCTTAATTACATCTGCAAAGCCTTTTTTACCAAATGAACCTTCATAGGTTCCAGGGCTTAGGACTTGGACATATCTTTTTGGGGCCACCATTCAACCTACTAGAGAGGTGCACAAAATAGTGCCTAGGTAAACCAAAGTTCACCAAATCTTCCTTTTAAAAAATGTAACAGCTTTCCTAAGCTAAATCTAGAATAAAAAGAAAAAAAGACTAGACTCCCTGCAGGAGAGAGGATATAGGTGACCAAATGCTTGGGGGGTGGACACACTCCTCTGCACCTACTTTTATAGCCACTGCATCCACTTAGGAGAGGCTGGACAGCTGATGGTCACTCCCCACCTCTCACCTACAAGGCTTTCCTCGTATTCACTGTTAATAGTTTGTGACTCTCCAACACAGGGTCATAGGGCTGAAAGTGGCAGAACTGCATCTGACACAAATCTTCCTGGTCCTAAAGTCTTCAGACTTCCCAATCTTTGCTCACCAAATACATTGACTAGCCCCACACACACACACACAGATACACACTTTGGGGAGATATCAAAGAGGAGATGAGGCCTCCTTCTCAGGCTACAGTCATCAGGAATGACTTGACTTCTGTCTCAAAATTCCCCCAGGGCATTTCTAGACCAAGATGTTACCTGACCATGTGAATTAGACACCAAACACCCATCCAATTTAGTGTGCCCACTGTCCAAATGCCTGCAGCTATAAATAAGACATAAAATAATTAAAAATTGAATTAAAAAATAAGTTCTTATGTAGTCATCTTCCAGGACATGTCACTCCGCTGAGCAAAAGCATAACTGACTGCCCACTGCTACAGCAGTGTTGTCCTCACGGGTTTCCATTTACTCCCAGAACAAGGCGAAGGGTGTAGGGGGAAGAGAATGGGGAACTGGGTTCAGCGGAAAACATTCCAGCCTCAAACAGCACATCTCCAAGGCTCTTTACACATCAGTCCCTGCCCAGCATTCCTGCCTCATCTCTCATTAATCCCTTACACTCACCATCACCCCCCCCACCTCCCCAACCCCCCCCCCATCCAGTGTGTCAATAGACACGCTATTCCTCAGCTTAGAATGTTCCTCCCAGTCCTCTCCACTCACCTGCAAACCAGGTGTCCTGTCAGGCATGCCTCCCCCATGATGTCTTCTTTCTCTACTCCAATCCAAGATGGCTTCTCCTTTGTCTGAACTCCTAGCACACTGATGAGCTGATCACTCATTGCAAAACATCATCTCTTAATAAGTGTCTTGCTCCCTTCCTATTCCCGACTAGCACAAAATCCTTTAGGGAAAGGAGGTCTCTGCACCTCGGATGGTGGTCTCCACTTAGCAGTCACTCAATAATATCTACTAACAAAAGACAAGGTTGACTTGAGGGTCCATGAGAAATTCCAGAGATGCGCCTTAATAGATAAGTACAACTTTGTCCTTGGTTCCTTCTTATTAATTTCCTGAGCTTCCAATGCCAAAAAGAATTTTCCAGCAAGCTGACTTCCTTCACCTGGAGAGTTGTAAATGCCAACTGTAATTAAAACAGCAACTTCATTCTCCAGTAGGTTTCAGATGGTAAGGGGCACTGGACTTCACTTCCTGCTCAGCAGTTAGGGAGCTATGTTTTTTGTTTTTAATTGTTTGCCAGATTTTATAACAGCTCTTCTTCCTCCTGAACTGATGTATGGCATATGTTTTAAACCGAAACAAACTAAAATTAATTTTTCCTTGAGAATTTTTTGAAATGTCTTAACACCTCTTGAGCTAATTGGAGACACCTGAGAATGTCACATAAAACTGGGGTTGAAACGGGAGAGAAGTTCTCTTCTAAATCAAACACAGACATTCTCTCTGAAGCATTTTTTAAATTCCTTTGATAAGAAATAACTAATTAACATCCTATTAGGGGGCCTCAGATATTTCTTTTATCCTTGGCTAACTTCCACCAAACCAAAGCAATAAAAGGACCAAAAAAAAAAAAAAAAAAAAAACGGAGAGGGGTAGGTAGCCTCAGTAATTCTGGAAGCTTTCTTTTTATATTTTTCCCTTTTGCTCTGTTTGGTGAGGACTTGAAATTCTAGGGAGGAGGAAAGTGATGAGCAATGAGAAAGACAACAGCTTTGTAATCTTCTTTGAAAGGCTCTTATTTCACACAGTATATTTTTTTTCTCAGAAAAAATAAAATACAATACTCATATCCCTATTGTTGCTTATGTTGCAATTTCAAACATTCACAATACTTAGAATACCATATGTTAGGCATCAAGTCAACAAATATTTATTACGTGCCTGGCACCGTGCTAGGTGCTGGGGAAACAGATAGAATGTGATCAGCTTTCACTTCAAGTCACGTGGACAGGCAGGTGCTCTGGAGAGGTCTCTAAAATAAGACAAACAGGAGTCCTGCCCTCAGGAAGCATACAGCCTAAGCAACCGTGCTTTTCAATACTAAAACGGGGCCAGGGTTAGAAAAAGAAAAGCTCGTTGCTTCTTAATGTTTGATCTTCATTATCAGATAGACTAGAATGGGTCCACTGAGGCAGAAGTCCATCCCTTTGAAACTTCTAAAAACTGAATGTTTAATGTAACTCTAAGAAAGGAGAAGTAACCAGTATGCAAATCTAGCACATATATCTAGCTTCACAGAATGTTCTAGTTCAAAAGAGCTCAGAGATCTCTAGCTCCCTCTATATACACCCAAGGAAGAAGAGGCCCACGTGGTCAGGGTCTGCCTGAATTCACAGCAGCCACCAGTGTAGACCAGGGGATTAGACCCAAGGTCCTGGGTCTAAGGCAGATGTACTGCCACCAGCAGCTGCCCCCTCCTCTGCATGATGCAAGTGCCTCTTCCCTGGACTTCTCAAGGAGCTCAAGAGAGCCTAGAGAAGGAAGAACCACCCTTATTACTGTTGTTTCCTACATCTGCTGCTGAAGGACGTTGAGAGCAGTACAGTTCTTGGGTTATCTTCATAATGACAGACAGCGACACACTGGCCCTGGCACTAGTCACAAGACAGGAAAGAGCTTCCTGGTCACCTGAACACCAGGTAAATGCTTGAGCATCCAGTGAAGCTCAGTGCTGCTTCCCTGCCTCATCTGATGCCAAAAATCTCTCTTCTCACAACTTGGGCATATGTAATTTTTCCGTGTATCTCTGACAGAGCATCAAGAAACAGAGAAAGACAGGCTGAGACAGGTAGGGCAACATTCAGGACACTCAGGAGAACCTTAAAACAAAGAAATGATAGTAAAAGAATTAAAGGAAAAGAACCAGAGTCATCATCAGAACATTGGGCATAAAACAGAGGATGGAACTGGACTGAAATTCAGACAGAGGCTCCTGGCTGACCAAAACTGGAATTTCCACAGTCTAGATTTTTCTTCTTATTCTGATTAGTTGTCCTGATCTAGCTGAAAATGGACAAGAAATACTGTGTTTGGCTATGGAAACAAACAAGCAATAATGGTTACCTTTATAGATAAGTAAACAAGCTATTATGGTTATCACTCATTCAGAGCCTTCAGATTCACAAAGAAGAAAAGTGATAAAGAAATAAGACAAATAATGGACAAGATGAAAAAGGAAGAACCTCCATCCATAATTTTCTCTGCCACCATCAGGACCTACTACACTTGTGTAGTCACATTGAAAGCTGAGGGTCTGCAGTGTCTAAACAGCATGTTTATGTGCCGCTGGACCCTGCATTTCATCTTCCAGGATGCTGGGGGTGTTCCTCTGATGGAGGTGAAGCACCCTTTCCTATGACAGGGTGGAATTTGTTTTGCATAATCAATGTCCTTTGTTTTACAATCCTGTGTTCTTAGGACCTTCTAGGGCTGACAAGTATAAAATTCTTATATGTAACAGCACTTGAAAAAGATGCTGCAATAAGGACCTATTGATAAATCCATTATCAATAACAACTCCCTAATCTACAGTGGATGAACAGCCTGCATTAGACAGGACAGGCCTGGATTTCAACTTCTTTTCCTTCTTGCTGTCACTATAAAGGCCCTTGTCAAGACACATTTTTTCTACTTAGCCCTCATCCTTCATTCTTCCATTTCTTTTTTCCCTTTGCCCTGCTCTGCCTCTCTTTCTCTTGCCCAGAAAAAAAAAAAAAAAAAAGGTCTTATTTACTTATTAAATGAAAAACCTTGAATCTATTATGTTCTAGTTTTCCAGGGGAATTTTTCAGGCTGTTCTAACTTACTTCTAATAATAATGGATTTCTCACTGGACAGAGCAGATCAAACACGCTTGTTGTGTTTCCTCTCCTCATGAACTCCACCAATGGAAGGAAACGAACTACAAGAAACAAAAGCTTACAGTCTCACCAAGACAAAGAGAACAGAAAAGAAGACATCAATACATGAAAGATTTCAACACATTTTTGGAAGACGGAGAGCAGGTGGAGGAGGGCACATGACTGAAAAGAGCAAAGGGGGCTATAACGTCAGCTAGTTGGGAGGGGGATGCTAACAAGAAGGGAGCGGTTCACCACCACGGAGCCCAGGAAAGCCTCAGGACTTGCCGGCACCAGATGCTTGGTGGGAAAAATCAGATCTTCTACAAAGCAACAATCTAAGTAGCATACATCTCTCATTAAAAGATTCACTCTTTCAAATTTGAGACATAGTTAATTTCAACTTAGAATTCTCTACCTAGTCAACCTATCCACCAAGAATAAAATAAGTGGCTGGCCTGGTTGCATAGTGGTTAAGTTCATGCACTCCACTTCTGTGACCTGGGGTTCACAGGTTCAGATCCTGGGCATGGACCTAGCGCTATTCATCAAGCCATGCTGTGGCAGCATCCCACGTAAAACAGAAGATTAGCACAGATGTTAGCTCAGCAACAATCTTCCTCAACCCAAAAGAGGAAGATAGGCAACAGATGTTAGCTCAGAACCAACCTTCCTCACAAAAAAAAAAAAAAAGGAAAGTATTTTGAAGCAAACAGGGACTCAAAAATACATGATTTTTTAAAAAGCTACCATAGGATGTGCTACAGCAAGAAGAAGAAATAAACTAAGAAAAAAGACAGAACACCATGAAGAAGGGAATGTAACCAGGAAAGTGGTCAATCACCACCCTAGGATCACTGGATCTGCACTCCTACCCCAAACGCCAGGGCAGGATGAAGGAGAGGAGAAATGGGACCTAGAGGTGCTTTCATGTTGAAGTTTGTGGAAAACAATACTGATAGATATTTGACAGATATATTAGAATCTTTGGGGGAAATTAGAAACAGATACATAAAACGCTGAGCAAATTTTTTTAAAGGCAATTATTACTTCTAGGAAGATAAAACAATGCCCAAGAAGTAAATATAATCAGAGTACACAATTTGTCTCAGAAGCGATGTTTACAGTGATAATAATGTAAATACTGACAAGGGATTTAACCAAAAATTGTGATATAGTTATATGGAGAAAATAAGAGAGAAGTGGATGAAGGGTGGTATATCAGACTAAACCTCAATCAACTATATCAGAAGTTAATATGCAATATTCTAATACTGTCTAAGAAACAACAGTAAATTATTTTTAAATATGGTGATATACGAGGAAACAACTAAACATCCAAAATGACTGCCTCTAAAAGCTGGCTTGGGAAATGGGAGGCAAGGGACTGGTTCTTTTCTTTTCTTTTTTTTTTGAGGAAGATTAGCCCTGAGCTAACATCTGCTGCCAATCCTCCTCTTTTTGCTGAGGAAGACTGGCCCTGAGCTAACATCCATGCCCATCTTCCTCTACTTTATATGTGGGACGCCTACAACAGAATGGCTTGACAAGTGGTGCCATGTCCACACCCAGGATCTGAACCAGCGAACCCCAGGCCACCAAAGCGGAATGTGCACACTTAACCACTGCACCACTAGGCCAGCCCCTGGTTCTTTTCTTTAGGACACTTCGAGTTGTATTTTACTATCACTGTTTTACTTGGATTGAAAAGTATTGACAAAAATAAAATTAACTTTAAAAATTTGTGTCCCATTAATATATACTCTGAATTAACATTTTTATAAAACCTGAAAATACCTTGTAAATAGCATAATTGTATTGTGTTGCATTATTTTACTAAAAGCATTCTATCAAATGTAAACATTTAAAATATTCTACCATTGAAAAAAAGAACAAGGATAGGAGTGCCTCGTAACAGATCCGTCTGCTCATCTAATCTTCACAACAATCTAGAAATTTGCATATGACCATTTCCTTCCTTCTGCAGATGAAGAAACAGAGGTTCAACTTGCCCGACGTCACACGACTCACAAAGAACAGAGCTGAGACTCAACCCAGGTCTTCTGCCTCCAGGCGCACCACAGCACACCAGTGATGCCACCTCTCTGTTCTAAGCCAGATCCTTCAACTCTAATACCCCCAAATTTTGCCTACAAATATGTAGAAAGACGTTGCCCTTCCCAAAGCTACAGTTACAAATCCATCTCCACCCCAGTCTAAAATCTGACCACTTTACCGTTACAACTGGACTACCTAGCAAAAGCAGACTATGCTCTGCTAACCCTTTCGATCCCCTGGTGATGATAGAGCCCTGCCCTGATCCAGTCCTCCGGTCCCCAGGAGGGAAGGAGAAGCCTCTTCCTGCATCACTGACAGCTGCACCTGAAGGAAGGGAGAGCTCATCCGAGGCCCTCTCCTGTTCTAGGTGCCTCATCAACCTCTCTCAACCAGCACAGTTCTGGCAACCTTCAGCAGCCCTTCCTCCATCTCACCTGCCCCTGCTTCTGAGACTGGTCCAAACAGGGATTCCCCACTGAGGACGCTTAGCAAATATACCTACAAAATGCATCAAAGCGTGTTAATAAAAATGTTTGCTAGGGGGCCGGCCCCGTGGCCAAGTGGTTAAGTGCGTACGCTCTGCTTCAGCGGCCCAGGGTTTCGCCAATCCGAATCCTGGGCACAGACATGACACCGCTCATCAAGCCATGCTCAGGCAGCATCCTGCGTGCCATAACTAGAAGGACCCACAACTAAAAATACACAATTATGTACCGGGGGGGCTTTGGGAGAAAAAGTGAGGTGTTGCACAGAGCATAGAACTTGGAAAGGGCTTAGCGACATCCACGCCCTGCCCACATCCCGGAGGGCAGGCAGATCCTAGTCTTCCACCTGCCCCAACTGGCAGTCTATACCTGAAGGTTCTCTCTGGCCACCAGAGCCCCCTGAGACCAAGCGGGACAGATGGGAAGTGCCAAGCCAGGCAGTTAATGACCCCACGCCAGCAGGCCTCAACACATGACAGAGCAAAATCAGTGGATAAATAGCCCAGTACCCTCATGGGTCAGCTTGAGTAACTGGAAGCCTTTTCTGCACTGTCTCCCTGAGCTCTGCAACGGGACTGAGCCCCAGCTGCCCACAGCAACAACCCGCCCAACACTCCCCCTGTCCGGCTTCCTTCCTTGCCCATTCCCCTCGGTACTTCCTCACGTCCTCCTATCAGGGAACACTTCTGGGGAACTCCAACACGGGGCCTGTCTTACTCAGCAAGTGTCTTCAGAGAGCCAACTGTGCCAAATAATTGTCTTTGGGGACCTGCTATAAGAAATAGATACGACTGACACATAATTAGCACATCTGTTTTGTTAATGCAAAATAAACGTTAGAAAGTGAGCTTTTCTGAAGTGCCTTGGACAAGGCCCTTTTTTTAATTTTGTTTACACTGTTTTCTTCACACCATTCCTTCGTCACTCTTTCTTCTTTGCAAAGGCAAACTTCATCTGACCACAAAGTCCAAATCCACAAATTAACAAGGTCTGAAATAATGAGGGTTGATGATTATCTATATATTTTTACCTCCTGGTGTTGCCTCTTTAGCGAAGAGTCCGCCAAATTGTCAGCCCCTCATTTCTCCTACAGAACCTATGCAAGGCTCTTCCAACAGCAGGTCCAGAGCTGCCCCCTGGAGCCAAGGGTCACTGGTTTAACCAACACCATCCTCATCACCCTCATTAACTGTTATATAGCACTTACTATATGCTGAGTGTTCTAAACACTGTATGTATATTAACTCACTCATCCTGTAAAGTAGGCATTATTATTATCCCATCATACAGATGAAAACACTGAGTCTAATGTCACACAGGAAATGGAGAAGCTGAGATTAAAACCCAGGCCATCTTACCTCTGGGCCCTGATTCTAAGAGTGAAGGCAGTAGCCAGACATCCAGAGGCCAGTTTGTGCCGGAGGCATCCTCAAGTCTGGGAATCAGCGCTGGAAGAAAAGCCCTTAAATGGCTGGGGCAGGGGCTGGGGCGGAGGAGGGCACAGGAATGAGCCACAGATGGAAGCATTGACGCTGCTAACAGAGCCCAGCATCTGAACTTTGCAACCAAGCTCCCTTCTACAGGAGTTTCTTGCAATACGGTAATTTCACAAAACTGTACGGGAGATAGTAAATGATATAATATTTCACAAATATTCTACTGTACTGATGGCTGCATTAAAGGGGTCCCCTAATCCAGCAAAACATCTCTGTAATCCCCACTTCATTGGAATTTTATAGTCAAAGAGATTACCTTCAGCTCTGCAGCTGAAATAAATATTTGATTCTGGCATCCCTTGTGGTCTTGTGACATGCTGTCTGTTCCCTCCTAGTCCTCTTCCTGTGTCCTGCCTCTATCTCCTGGCTTCCCTCCAGCACCTCTTCCTCTCCCACCCTCTGCCATTCGAATGTCAGCACCCACCTTTGCTTTGTGCTTAGGGCCGTGTTGGTACAAGTGACGCCACTCTCATTGTCTCTGACTAATGAGACAAGAACAGAGGCAGCCTCCATAGGTAAATAATGCATTCAATCATGCCCAGCTGTACAAACAAAGGTTTCTTAGTGGTTCAAGTAGAGAAGCAGGCTGCAGGATGGAGTCATCACAGGGCGCACAACGCACTGAATGCGAGTCTATGCTGAGGCCACCCATGCCACGCTCATTCGCCAAGAGCAATTACATTTTAGCAAAAAACATCATCTGTCACATTAAATTAATGTTATTAATTGAATTTTATTGGCTTTGTCATTTTATTTGTTTTTAACGTGTAAATCTTAGTTTTATGGATATATAAGAGCTTTAAGTACTAGGAATTTATACCTAGTTTTATTTTATACACATTTAAATAAAAATAATTTAAGGCAATTCTGAGCGTCCATAAGAATTTTTTACCCTTATACACTACTCTACACCTTGTAGGCAGACCTTTTCCCTCAGAGGGGATGCCCCCTGTTAAGGTCATTCTTTGTATGCCCCTCTAGAAGTGTGCTCCTAGCAGATGCTCAATGAAGTTTTCAATTGATTGGGTCATTGAACTTTGCACCTCTTTCGCCTGACCCCCACTTTTATGTCTCAACAGTTTCTTACCCCTTTCTCTTCCTTCCCCAGTCTATAACCCCCAAGTTTTCAAATTTCCGTGAATCTCCTCTTACTTTTCATCAAATCAAGAGAAAGTCGGGAACCCTATGCCTGGCATTCAAGACTGCACACAATCTAATAACTGCAAATGTGCTTTTCACCCTAACCTAGCCTTCCTGCTCACTCCTACTATTACATAACACGGGGTTTCCTCTGCCCTTCCCGTGCCCACTCAAATCCTCCTTAGGATTTACCTGTCCACAGGTTCCACTCACACTGACCTTCTCTTTTCCTTTCTCCAGTAGCACCCATCCTGTCTGAATCACTCATTTAGGCCTTTACCCGTACAATACCTTCTAAAGTAACCAAATGTTCCACAAAACTTCCCAACCAATGGGTTAATAAGTTCTTGGAGGACGGGGAAAATATCTTACTACATTCTTTGCTCCCCTGACTTAGCCTGAATTCCCCACCAAAAGCAGAGTCTAAGCTAACAGCTTATATGCAGTAGGTTATTTGGGATGGACCCCAGGAGCAAGAGTGAAGAACTGGGGGAGAGAGAAACACAGAAGGGAGAAAGTCACCACAAAGGTGCATTAATGAGCTGGTCACCATGCAGCTCACTGGGGCTCAATCACCCTGGGACTTTTGAAGATGGACAGAATATGCCTCAGAATCATCCACCCAAAGGACAGAAGGAGGAAGCATTTTACCACCAGCTTCCATCCCTCACTGGTCAAGGGTTAGCCCATGGGGTGTTGATTCCTCTACACTTCCAGGTGGAGTATGCATGAGTTCCAACAGGCCTCCCAAGGATGATTCCCAGAAACCTTTGTCTAGAAAGGGAGAGATACATGGTGCAGCTGAAGCGAGATGCTGTTGATTACACCTGTGTGAGGCTGGTTGCCCAGCAACAGCTGGAGTAAAAGATGGCCAGAGAGGATGTGAGGCAGGACATAGAGATGTCGGATACATCCCCTCAGCAACCAGTGCCATGCTATGCTTAAGTAGGTGTGCCGTCCTTACTAGTGGAATTAATGCAAACACTTCCTCCTTGGGGCCTTTGTGCATTAGTCAGCAATCTTCTGCAGTCATGCAGTTTCAGACCTAGAGAACTCAGAGCTTCCTCTTTATGCCAATTATAAACAATCTTTGATCCCCATCCTAAAATATCCTTAACTGTGAAAACAGCAAGACAATATGATCATGGCTTTAGATTTTCACATAGCTTTTGATACACTAATTATATTATCTAAATAACCTTCTCCCCCTGCCCGAGGTAGCACAATTACCATACCCAGAAATCAGAGGTTATCCAGCTCAAACGGTGACCAAATAAAATGGTCTCTTAAACTCAATTCCAAAAACGTTTGCTGAGTCCCTATTATATGCAACATGCTGTTATAGGTACTGAAGAGATGTAACAAGGTGCCATGGTCCCTGCCCTCAAGGAGCTTACCCTCAGACTGGGGATGGCCCAGCTGACCACCAAGGTAGACAACAAGAGGGGCCCCAGAGAAATAGATGCACCGAAGGAGTTCAGAGGGAGGGGGCTCCCATTCAGATGGGGGAATTGAGAATGGCTTCCTGAAGGAAGGGGTTGAGATGGGCTCTGACCGGTCATTCCTTCTGGAAGGATGGTCACAGAAAGAGGCATGAGACTAGGAAGAAGAAAGGGTCCCAGCAGTCTCATTTAACTGGGCAACGCCTCGCCTGAGCCCTCCCACGCCTTTATAGTCCAATGGTTTTCAAGTCTGATGGTTTTCAAGCTGTGTTACGTGGAGTCCCAGGAACTCAGGGAACAGATGGACAGCAATGGGACAGATGGGACAGAGCACAGGACTCTCAGGGCTCCCTCCCACTTCGACTAGAGCAGCTGAGTTAGAAGAAAACAAACTCCACTGTTAAAGAAGCATTTAAAAAGTGAAAACCACTCTTGGAGCCGAAAGCACCTGTGTAGGAAGGAGTCAGAGCCCTACCCTACTACCACCAGCCACGTGAACAGGCCTCTGAGCCTCGCAGGCCCTGGTTTCCTCATTCTCATCCTTCAGCAGCTCTCGAAATGTCTCCAACTGTCCCGCTGTCTCTCAATTGTCAGACAGCTTCAGGGGAATCCACTTGATATTTGGCAGCCTGGTGGAGTATTTGCTGATAGCCACTGTCTGCCTCTGGCTAAAATGCAAAGCCAGTTCCCAAGTCACAATATATTTCACCTCCTTTTACTCCTCTTCCCTACAGGAGGGGCTTGAGCAGTAAGATAAATGAAACACGCTTCTTGGCCACTCACCCAGCCAAAGCCATTTATCACCCTGGCCAAGTGGGTGAGTGGCTATTTGCAGAATAGAATGCACGGTTTTGAGGAGCTTCCAGGTGAGTTCTCTCTTCTCTCCTGAGCAAGAGAAAGATCTTTGATGTGACCGGTCACACTTACCCGAATCCGGTCCCTAGCGTCACACAGCTGGAGATGATGGAGAGATGTTCTTGCTAAATGTGTAAGGACAGTCAAGCGGGGAAGAGGAGAAATTACTGATACTCTGACTTGCAACTATTAGTAGATTTTTAAATTCTAAACCAGTAATAAGACAGAGTTAGTGATTTCTGAAAATAAACTGCTTTAAGGTGGATAAATCTTCCAGAGCAGAATTAGCCCAAAAAGCAGATGAAAATATCGTGCATGAGTTAGTTCTGCCTGACTACCTACTGCTAGGTTTGTATATATCTGGGCAAAAACTAAATATCAAATATCAGCAAATAGCAGGGAAAAATAATTATTGACTTTGTAAATTGTGCATCCTTAATACTTCTAATCGAGAGACCAATGTTTCAGCCTTTATCATGAAATACCAAAATTGTTAACTTCGACTACTTCTATAAATGAGTCCACACAATTTAGTTTATTGAAGGCTGTGATCAGAATGGAAATATTGATATCAGCAAACACTCATTTCTAGCGATAGAAAAGTAAATAGAAACACAACTCATGACAGCATTCGTTTGCCCTACTCTTTTCCCATCCAGGATTATTATAAAGTGGGCCAGCACTGTTATATCTGAGGAGATGCTTGAAAATCTTTTCAGCTCTGACCCTTCCTCTTTATTTTTTTAATCCAGAATTAACATCAACAAATCCCTTCAACCTATTAACATTTGTCTTCTCTGATTCTATGCAAGCTAGCTTCTCCACAGCTGGGGCAAGACGAAGGAATCCATATTTAAGGAACATTCCGTAGGCCAAAGAATTGTCAGCAAAGATACCATTTTTGAAGCAATCCTGTATAACATACATGGAAAATTAACACGTTAGATAAGGAGAGGTTAGCATATTCTTCAAGTTGTAGGCAAAAGCTTGACATGCCTGTCTTAGTCAGCTTGGGCTGCCCTAGCAAAATACCACAAACATTTGTTTTCACACAGTTCTGGAGGCTGGAAAGTCCAAGATCAAGGTTCCAGTGGGGTTCGGTTCCTGGTGAGGGCTCTCTTCCACAGCTTGAAGGTAGCCATCTTCGCACTATGTCCTCACATGGCCTTTCTTCTGTGTGTGCATGGAGAGCAAGTGAGCTCTCTGGTGTCTCTTGTTACAAGGACACTAATCCTTTTGGATCAGGACACCACCCTTATAACTTCCTTTAACCTTAATGACTTCCTTACTCCAAATGCAGCCATGCTGGGAGTTAGGGCCTCAACATATGAGTTGGAGAGGTGGGGGCCATACATTCAGTCCCTAACAGCACCTACGGAGAAATCTGTTGTTCTGTGGAACTTCAGTTAATTACTTACTCAGTCAGTCAGGCAATATTTATTCAGTTCCTATTAGGTGCCAGCCATTTGCTTGACAGTGAAAGGAAAGAGAGGAGATGTTCAGAGGATGGCAAAGCATGTCAAGCATTCACATCCTGACAATGACTGCTTCTCTTCTTCATACCTTTAGTTTTGTATACTAACCTTTAAGCGAATTTATTGACTCTCAAAATGCTACTTCTGCACATTAAGTATGACGCCTCGGGTGGAAGTAGTGTAATTCAAATCCTCATTGTGTGTTCTTCTCAAGTTTTGACACAACTGTATCTTCTGAACTATATTATTGAACTTCCACTACATATTTATCAAAAAAATTTCTTTCTCCAATCAGTTATTAGCTCTGTAAGCCTTTGAGGGCAGAGCCATGTCTTTTTGCATTGAAATCCAAAGCTACATAGTGTCTGATACATAATGGACATCCATACAATTGCTGAATGAATAAAGAAATAACAATAAATGCAAAAAAATTTAATAATATTGTTTTAAATAAAAGTGTTACAGAAATAAGCTCCTAAAATCCACTTATTATTTTTCCTACCATGTGCCCTCTTTTTTCTATAAATTAGCTTTTTAAAATGGCACAGGATTTTAATTTGTCTTTTAATCAAGAGATCAGAAATTTTGTGAAATCCTATTCGATTTTTGCTTGAGAGTCAATTTTTAATTCCTTTGTAGGCATCATCAAAAGCCACAGTACCCAAGTGGACAGTGTCTACCCCTTTTCAGGCCACAGCATGGGTCTTACTACCATCAGTATGGGTCTTACTTATCATTCACCAACTATTTATAAAGCTCCTACAATTCGCCAGGTACTGTCCTAGAAAAAGGGGGGAAATAATGACGACAAGAAACAGCACAATCCCTGCCCTTGTGATGCTTATAATCTAGCAAAGGAAACAATCATGCCAATAAATGTGTAATTACTAACTGAATTAAGTACACTGAAAGGAACCCGGGCCTATGAAAACTGGGAATGGGAGATCAGGTAAGAATTCCAAGGCCTTGACATTACCAGTATCTGTAACTCCTCCATAATTACTATTTCAGGTGTCACACTCTTTGTCCACCAACTCCTGAGTTTCCAGCTTATTCCCTCTAGTGACCCATTCTCAACAATCCTTTGATTCCCCCCAAGACTTGCAATCCATTGATCCCATCACCCATCACTGTCTCTCTTCCCCTCTTGTCTTTTCTTTCCACAGATCCCAGCTTAGATGCCGTAGCCAATCATTGTATCACTCCTTGCCTACAGTCTCCCTGCTCTGTCCCTCTTTCACTTCTTCACACTCTATTCTAGCAGACTCCTGGTTAACGCTAGCTCTTTGCCTTTGCCATGCTTTTGTCCAGGCAACAGAACACTGCTAGGGAAAAACACACAGTCATGCCACACCGGGTCTCGCATTAAACGGGACCACAAACTTCGAGTGAGGCTTTAATGCTGCCTGCAAGGATACTGTATTTCCAAGTCCACTCAATAGCTCATGCTCCTAGACAATTATTTCACACCTTTCCTCCCTCTTCACCCCTCCAACACCTGCTTACCCATCCTCACTCTCAGGTGATAATCTTGCATCCCGCAGCACTAAGAATTGAGGCAATTGATAGAATTTCCACAGACCCCTACTACTACATCTGTCTACCTGCCAGCATGTGTCTAACTACCACACACCTGCCTTGCCTTTGTTACTATAGACGAAATGCTTGTGCACCTGTCTAATGCAAACTTGTACACTAGATACTGTCCACACATGGCTATTCAATGACATCACTGTAAGGTTTCTCCTCTCTCCCACATCAGCAAATTTCCCTTCTCTATTGGACCATTCCCCTTATCAATCAAACATGCTGTTATTTCTTCCATCCTTAAAAATTCCTCTTCCTATACCCACTTCTCACTCAAGCTAATTCTCCATTTCTCTACCACCTTTATGACAAATCACATGAGAAGTTCTTTATAATCACTGCCTCAATATCTCTCCCTCAATCTTCTCATGAACCTACCCCAATCAGGCTTTCGCTCGTCTACCATCACAACCACCAACAACCTCCAAAATGCCAAACCCAATGGGAAAATCTCACTCTTCATTTCATTTGATCAACCAGCAGTATTTGACACAGACCACTTTCTCCTCTTGGAAATACTTTCTTCACTTGGCTTCCAGAACACCACATACTCCAGGACATCACTGACCACTCCTCCTCAGTGTTCTTTCTCCTGGACCTCTTTATGTGGTAGTGCCCTAAGCTTCAGAGCCTTTAATCTCCTCTCACCCATTCCCTTGAGATTTCATCTAATCATAGCTTTAAACACCAACTATGCTGACAACTCTCAACTTGTATCTTCAGTCCAGATTGCTCTGCTGAACTCCAGATATATCCAAGTGCCTACTCTTTAACGTCTAACAGTTATCTCCAGGTTAATATGCCCAAAACCAAAGCCCTAATCTCCCCAGAGCCTGCTCTAACCTTTATGGTCTCCATCTTAGTTGATGGCAACTCCATGCCTGGTCAAGAAGAAACTGTGGAGCCTTTCCTGAGTCCTCTCTTTCTCTCATATCCCTCACACCCAATCCACCAGTAAATCCTATTCACTCTACCTTTAAAATATCTCCACAATCCAACCACTCCTCCCATTTCCACTGCCAACACTGACCCAAGCCACCGTCATCTTGCCTACATTGTGGTAATGGCCTCCTAACTCATCTCCCTGCTTTGGCTGTTGTCCCCTACTGTCTGCAGTCAACACAGCAACCAGAATAATCCCAGTGGCTTCCTATCCCAGAGGAAAAGCCAAAGACCTTATAAAGGCCCTAAATGAACACATTTCCTACTGCTTTGACCCTCACTCACTTACTCACTCACTCCCCTCCACTCCACTGCCCTCCTGGCTGTTTCTCAAACAGGCCAGGCATACTCCAGCCTTAGAGACTTTACACAGGGTGCTTCCTCACTCCTCCCCCACTTTCCCCAGAAATCTATGTGTCTCAATCCTTTATCTCCTTCAATGTCACCTTCTTGTTGAGTCTCCCTGTCTGGCTATTTGAAATTGCAAACCAGAGCCCCCACTCCACACTCCGTATGCCCTTACCTTGTTCCACTTTTTCCCAAAACACTCATCAGCTTCAAACATAGGATATAACTTACTTGTTCTGATTATTTTCTCCCCAGTAGAATGCAGGCTTGGCCAGGGAAGGGATTTTATCTTTTACTCATGTATCTCAGGTGCCTAGAACAGTGCCTGGCATGCTGTAAGCACTCAATTAATATACGTTGAGTGGATACGTTAAATGAGAGGCAGAGACATCCACTAAACGGCCCCAATTAAAAGTTTATCAAGGGCCAGCCCGGTGGTACAGTGGTTAAGTTCCCACGGTCCGCTTCTCAGCTGCCCGGGGTCCACCGGTTCGGATCCTGGGTGCGGACATGGCACTGGTTGGCATGCCATGCTGTGGTAGGCGTCCCACATAGAAAGTAGAGGAAGATGGGCACAGATGTTAGCTCAGGGCCAGTCTTCCTCAGCAAAAAGAGAAGGATTGGCAGTAGTTAGCTCAGGGCTAATCTTCCTCAAAAAAAAAAAAGTTTATCAAGAGAGTAAAGATGGTGATGAATAGAAAGGACTACTGTGTTCTCATTAACCGGTTAGCTCTATTAGCACGTTTACACAAACGAGTTTATCAAATTATCTGGCTGTTACTTTGGAAAGTGGCCTGAGGCCAAAAGAAGGCTCCAGATACTGGTATCTTGAAGAGAGTTTAAGTATTTCTAAAACTTTCCTATGATTCATCAACCTAATCTAAAGAGTAAGTGACTGTGAACTTGTACTCCTAGGCTAAATGGCGAGTAGACATGGCCCACCAAAACCCTAAATTTCTTTAAAGTGTCTATGTTTTATCTTTAAATGTCATAATCATTTTGCATTCCTCTCTACAAAACATACATCTGTTTTATATAAAAATAGTGTTAAATTATTTAATAGTTTAATTATTTGATTTCCCAAACTATCTTAAAGTAAAATTCACAAACCACAAAGGGGTGCCATGTTTGCCCCAGGCACTGAACACTCCTAGGGAGTAGAGGAACCCCACTTTGAGAGTCACAGGACACCTTGGAACTACCGAAAAACAACTATGAGGAATGCAAAGCCGAATGGAAGCATAAACACAACCTGATCTATTTCATAATTTTGACTTGGCCAACCCTAAGTGACCCTTTTTAAAGGTCCTATTAAAAGGCTCTCTTGAATTAAACTAACTCTGTGTAACTTTCTGGCTTCACTTTCCTCTAATGACCACACACTTTGTTCTAGAGCTATTTAGAGCAGCTGCATGTCCCATTTTATGGTTTCCCTCTAACATCCTTTAACAGCTCTAACTTGGAAGAAGTTATTACAACTGATGAGAGAAATTAAGGAAAAGAGTATTTTTAATGAAAATGATATCAGTGTACATTTCCATTTGCAGCTAAATAAAGCAAAACAAATAAAATGTTCCATCTTTTAGACAAAATCTTGTGGTGGAGGAAGTTGAGCTCAGACTCTATGGCTTAGCCAGCTAGCCCTTCCCTTCCCCCATACTGATTCCTACTCTGAGGCCCCTCACTTCTTTCCCCCTTCCTCCTCCATGATGCCTTAATGTTTGGACAAAAGGCCACATTGGAGTAGGGGTAACACTTTGCTGTGATGGGTTGAAGTCTGACTTCTGTTTCAAAGCAACTGTGCTTGAAGCCCATGAAGACTTCTAACTTTCAGCCCATGTTACAGGCGGAACTATCCCCTCAAAATTCATACGTTGAGGTCCTAACCCTCGGTACCTCAGAATGTGACTGTATTTGGAGGCAAGGTCTTTAAAGAGGTAATTAGGTTAAAATGAGGTCATTAGAGTGGGCTCTAATCCAACCTGACTGGTGTCCTTATAAGAAGAGGAGATTAGGACACAGACACACAGAGGGAAGACCATGTGAAGACACAGGGAGAAGACAGCTGTCTACAAGCCAAGGAAAAAGGCCCCAGAAGAAACCAATCTACGGGCACCTTGATCTCAGACTTCTAACCTCCAGAACTGTGAGAAAATTAGTTTCTGCTGTTTAAGCCACACAGTCTGGGGTACTTTGTCACAGCAGCCCGAGGAAACTATTACAGCCCATAAATAATAGACGCAACTCAATAATGAGGAAGGTGAAGTTGGGAAAGATGGGGGTAGTTGATGACGGTGCCCAGGTGGCAGAAATAGAGCAGCAGGTAGAGGGAGAATAAAATTCTGGAAATCTGATTGTGTTTTTAGACCTAGAAAGGATCCTGGCTTTGCTATACAGAAGTTCCTCGCTGACATCCAATAATATATCCCTGTACCTGGAAAAAAATTTCACCTATTTGCTGGCAGTGGAAGACTTTCCAGAGCACCACAGGATGCCTAGACCAGCCTTCCGTGGGTCACTGTGCATGAAATACAGTGCTGAAAACAGAGGACCCCTCACCCCTACAGCCGGAGCCTGGACGGCCCACTTCCTGTGAACCTCCAGGTAAGGCAGAGACTTTGCCAACTGCCTAAGATGCACTTCCCGCATCTCAGGAGGCCGGGGAACACAAATCCTGTTTGTTTTACGTTCAAAACTGGTCAAGTTTCTGACCTAGCTTAGATTCAAGTAAAACACTGGTAGCAAGAGCTTAAAAAATGCACAAAAGGGCCTGTTCTCAGTTGTGCATGGCAGGGGGCGAGTGGGGCAGAAAGAGAAAATAGTTTCTATTTTGATACCCAGTTGCCCCAAGTGAAGAAGTCTTTCTTCTCTCAACAGCAACTTTGCAGAGGAATTGATTCTGAAATGGATCCTAAATCTAATCAACTCTGTTTTCCTTGCAACGATAAGGGTTTAGCAGGGAAAACCCATAATTCCAACACTAATACAGTCTTAGTAAAATCTGCCAATAAATCTTCAAAGAAAATGTGTCAGCAATGCTGTTATGAAATAAACGGAATAACATTTTATATGGTACAAATTCAAACAACACACCTCATTTTGCACAAATTCAGGTTTCTTCCAAGTCAAATTTTGTCCCCTAAGGCTCTGTGAAAGGCAAACCACAGCACTAGTCCTTCATCCGAGCCTAGTGTTAAAAGTCCACTCAGTTATCCAACCAACATTTACAGCACACCTACTACGTGCCAGGGAGGGTGACAGAAATGGAGCTAAACAGACAAAGGAGATACAGTCCCTGCCTTCAAAGAATTTGTTATCAGACAAGGTGGACAGACAAATAAGTGAAAAGATTATAAGGTAGTATGATCCACACTACGACAGAGGCACAGTGAAGGAAGAGATGGAAACTGAGAAAGGATCTGAGAAAGTACAGATCCGGTGCTCAGGATTGTGAAGCCGCTTGAAGTTTAACTCCCAATCGGAGAAGATGCAAGCCACAGAGCACACTGGTTTTAATGCTTTACAATCTCAACTCAGTCTGACAATCTGTGTCCACTACCAACTGCCCCTCTTTCCCGCCCCCACAGTCCGTGTCACAACTGTGATGCAGCAGGTCTAGACTGTCTCTGAAGTTCTCAGAGAAGATGAGTTGGCACCACCTGGGGAGCAATAATTTTTTCCTCTCCACACTTGAAAGAAAACTAGTTAGCCGGGAAATGACAGACACAGCAGCATAGAAAACCTGCAAATGACATGAAGCACTATTCTGGGATCTTTGAGTCCTGGATTTAACTGCCCCTTCAAGCACAGGCCTTGGGATAACAGTGAGGGTGGTGGGCTACGATGGAGAGACTTCCAGATGGTGACTCCAGAGACCTGGCTCCGCCCGCCTCAGTCACTTAACTGGACACATTTTATTTAATCCCATCAGCTTTAACTTCCTCATCTGTAAAATGGGGTTGTACTATCTACCCTGCCTACCTCACAGGAAGCTTGGAAAAATCAAAGGAGCTGTGATAAGTGAAAATGTTCTTAAGCCTGAAAAACACCATACAAATTTAAGAGAGGGTTATAATTAACCTAGCCACGAGCTCCCTTAAGGCTTGACTAAAATACACTCTACCCCTCTGGATCGACGAAGTGTGAATATGGTTAAAAAAATAGGGACAGCTACTCCTAAACAGAGACAGTTGGTGTGTGGGCAAACCCCCATAAGCATTTTCTATGCCAGGAAACCTGCATATGCTTAGAAACTAGCACGTTTCTGTTGGCCTTATAGCAGCAGTGTAGGAGAGCTCGCACAATAAAATCTGCAACAGGCACCACCACTGCCAAACACAACCGTCCCAAATCCCAAGAGACATGTGGAACACCAACCCCATCAATGGAAGAAGATATGCCCTGCACTATTAGACAAAGGAACCACACACAGAGGACATACGCGTGATAAATGCAGAGAGCCGCCAGCAAAGTGACCATGTGTCGAACACTGACTACTATGGACTGAACATTTGTGTCCTCCCAAAATTCATATGTTGAAATCTAACCCCCAATGAGATGGTATTAGGAGGTGGAGCCTTTGGGAAGTAATTAGGTCATGAGGGTAGAGCTTGCGTGAACGGGATTAGTGCCCTTATAAAAGAGACCCCAGAGAACTTTCTTGTCCCTACGGCATGTGAGGACAAAGCGAGAAGATGGCAGTGTATGAACCAGGAAGTGGGCTCTCGGCACACATGGAACCTGCTGGCACCTTGATCTCGGACTTCCCAGCCTCCAGAATGAGAATAAATGTTTGTTTTTTAAGCCACGCAGCCCACGGTATTTTTGTTATAGCAGCCCAAACGGACTAAGACACTGACCTATACATTTCAAAGCCTATAAGTAAAAATCTCTTTCAATAAGAGAAGGGTTCCAGATAGTGAAACTATTCCCGCAATCTGACAAATGATTCCCAAAACCGGTACTTTTTCTATCTGATTACAGTAAATTTTCCAATACAATGAATGCTTTGTTTGGCTGAACCATTTAATAGTCATTCACACTCTCTAATGAAACTACTAATTACAAAATCTCTGCATTGCAGGCAATAAGAAAGGGTTGCTAACCTCTTCACAGCGCTTTAGTTCTGCCATCAAGTAGCAATTACTCTTCAACGGCACTCCTATTTTTCACTGATTCTCGCCTCAAACATCCCAATCAAACCTCCTGAAGAAATTAAAACTCCTCAACATATAGATAAGTGTACAGCACACACATGCGCACACACACACACTCATACATATACTATCTAGGAACTAGAAGAAAAATAATAGAGAGAATGACAAGGATCATGGAGCACCCTCATACTGAGAGTCTTCCTTCGCACTGGCTAATTCAGGAAGACCAGGGCTTCAACTCTCTGCATACTGGAAATGTAATTTTTAGTAATATGGTCACTAAAACTAAACACCACAACAAAAATACTTGATACCTAATAGAGTCAGTTGTACCAGAATATGCTACATATTTTTTATTTCTAGATAGCTATGTGTCTTCCATCAGTCTTTCCAGCTGATGTCACCAAATGAAATATAAGGAAGCTGTAAGACATCATGAGATATGATGTTTCAGGCTTGTTACCATTACAGCAGCTTCCAAACCACCTGAACCATCTCAGAGAAGCTAACACACGCTATGCCCCAAGCTCCAAGGGCATCTCCACCTGGATCAGAGAAAATACAAGTTAATCACTTCAACCATTTCCACTAAGGCACTTTAAACAGTAGTGAGGTCTGTAGCTGAAAAAAATCAATGTTCACCACAAGAATATAGGCAAAAAGAGGTAAAAATCTATTATTCCAGTTTTTGAAGGTTAAAAGGAAAAACAGAAAGATTGCATGGAACATTTTATTGTAGTTCATTAATTAATTAATCAAAAGTTAGACAACAGACAACAGATTTGACGTGGGTTTTGCCAAATCCAAGTTAGGTTCAAAAGAGCCAAAATATTTTTTCCCAGACTTTCAGGTTACGGACTTAAAATTTGGTAACCTATCTAATGTTCCAAAAAATATATGTCAAAGATTATTATCAGATTATTTCAATAACTTAGCAAAGTACTCAAATCAAGACTGTAGAAATTAATTTTTTCTCCTTTCTAAAGATCCATGAATAGAGTAAGAACGTTGAGGAGACTTAAGTCAGAATCTACTTATAAAGTAGCCAGACTACTTAAAGGCATGTTTGTTTAAACAAACACCAAGATGTATACATTCAGTTAGTTGTCACTGAGAGCCCTTTAATGCTTTACCTTTCAAGTCTATATAAATACCCCATTGCTCAAAACACTTTTGGAATGCTTCTTTTGGAATAATTTTTAGAATAAGCTGATGAGCAATGCAAGAAAATCAGCTTATAGTCATGCACTATACGTGTATGTGCATGCATGCAAACACAGTAAACGCTCATTTATATAACAGAAGAACTTCAGAGTGAACAGTCTAAAAAATAATTTCTATTTGGTTGAGCATGCTTTTGTGTATCTATGAGAATATAGGTGTTTTGGAATTTCTGTAAATTTATGTCAACTAAAATAATACAACCACGTGATGATTACGGAGTGAGATTGAATCTGGGAGACTAACCAGTTTTCCTGTACCCCCCCCACAAAACCCAGCCTGCTGTAGGTTATAGAAAATATAGAAAATACATAGAAAACTGGTTATAGAAAATGCTAGCATTTATCACAGTTTACAAGAAGAAATGTGTGTAAGTGTTTGCACTTAGAGTGCAGAGTGAGAACTTTCAGCGAGAAAATGACCACTCAGTCAAAACAGCCAAAGAAGTTTAAAAATGGACCCATCCATTAAGTCCCAATCCAGCCTTATTGTAGAACACCTGGACCACCCAAACACACTGAATTGAAATACAGAGTTGGGGTCTGAGAATCTGCATAATTTTCAGCTGCCCAGGTGATTATGATTACAGCCTGTATTTTCATTTTACTGATAAAAGCTGTAAAACAGAGAGGGTAGAGACCCCAGGTAAATGGCAGAGCTGGAAACAGCAACCAATGTTTTGACTCAACCTAGCACGGTGATCGTTCAACTAAACGTCACCAATAGCTGTGATTAAGGACAATAATACATTACACAGTTGATACATGTGAAATCATGATTTGCTATGGATCTACACCAGCAAATGAAGCTCCTGTGCCCAATCAAGAAATTAGAACAGGGGCTGGCCCAGTAGCACAGTGGTTAAGTTTGCACATTCCGCTTCTCGGCGGCCCAGGGTTCGCCGGTTCGGATCCCGGGTGCGGACATGGCACCACTTGGCACGCCATGCTGTGGTAGGCGTCCCACGTAGAAAGTAGAGGAAGATGGGCACAGATGTTTGCTCAGGGCCAGCTTCCTCAGCAAAAAAGAGGAGGACTGACAGTAGTTAGCTCAGGGCTAATCTTCCTCAAAAAAAAAAAAAAGAAAGAAAGAAAGAAATTAGAACATTCCTCAGTGTGGGAGCTCTATTCTGATCTGCATCCCTCTTTGAAGGCCTCAGCTTATGGTTCTTTAACAATAAATTGCTAGCCACCTTTAAGTCCATTCAGCAAGTTGACAACTCAATTCAGAATGAATTAATGTGTAAACCCTTAATCAGAGCCATACATGTAAGAAAGTGAAAAGGGTAGCTATTTATAATGGTTAGAAAAAAATGCATGACCACAAAATACTCATCCCACCTAATAGTTAAAATTTCACATTAGAAATGTACTCCTTTAGCTTAAAGCTTAATCTCTATATCTGTCACAATTTCCTCTAGGAAGGGCCAGACATTGAGCTCTATTGGGTATTTACAACTGATAGCAAAGGATCTGCTCAGATTCCTTCCTAAGATGAAGAACTATGATACGAATGAAGGTAGAGAAATGTTTTAATCAATAGAAATGGGATTCTGCCAAGGGATGGAAAGATTCTCATAGGGGAGACTGGGGTCTCCAAAGACAAATTTCACAGCTGTCCTTGGACCCAGTTCTGCTGTGGATGATGCTGTATGGTCAAGCTGGCTTTAGCAAAGTTGAAGAGTTTTGTTTTCGGTTTTATCTTCACAGATTTTTGGTTTGTTTTGGTTTTGTTTTTGTTTTTGTAAATAAAGATGGAGACCAAAGACAGATCATTGAAAGAACAAACTCTATCTAAAAGATGAAGACAAAGCCCAAAAGAAATTACAAGCTGGAGACTTTCAGATATGTACTTGCCCATAAGGCACTTCTGGCAACAGAGATTAATTTTGGCAATTATCTAATACAGACATATATATGATCCTGTTTAATCCATTCTATTTTCTTACACGTTTTAAATATAATAATAGACAGCACTTACTATGGGCCAGGAACTGTTCTCAGGTCTTTACTTATATAAATTCACTCAGTCCTTATGATATATGGATATATGGTCTGGATATGTGGAAATGAAGTCTAGAAAAGTTAAGTAACTTGTTCAGGGTCACACAGTAGATAGTGAAGCTAGAATCGAGAGGCAGTATAACTCCAGGATCTACATTGTTAACTACTTACACTCTAATGAAGATATTTAAAAACAGAAGCCTAGACAAAACACTTTTACACATAAATGTTTTAAAATTGGGTTGATATCAAAAGCATTTTTTAAATTGAGTTATCATAAACCTGATAAGCCTTGGATTTAAAACTTTAAGCCCTTTAAGGAAGCAGTTCTGTATTTAATCTGGTATTAGTGATTAGAGTTAGAAGAACATTCTCTTATTGGCATTGGGGAAATCTTTCAATACCAAAAGCTTCAAGTGGCATAGACTCTAACTTCAAGTGAGTGAGTAAAAGAGGTAACAAATTGCAGAAATGCCTCCTGACTGGGAAAAAGTCATAGGGATTCATGTTATTGAGAAGAGAACTTGCAGCACGGAGCTCCTTTGGTAACATCGTGAATCAGAATAGAAAATCATGAATAGAAAATTTTGGCAAGCTGAGATAAAAGGAAAGGTCATTTGTTTAAGGAGAAAAACAACTGTCTGACGGATAAGTTCTATAAGAAGAAATACTGTACACACTAAGGGTGATGAGATTTTAAGAAGGTTGCAAATTTAACACATGAAAATGCTAAAAAAAAAAATTTCAGGACCGTGGACAGACTCCCAAGGAGCTCTATTGGCCAAAAAGGCTAAAGGTGGGTTGGTTCTCTTCAATTTTGAATAATAACCAAGATTAAGTTAGATGATCTTTGACAATACTTAAACATTTGGAGGGAAAAGTACTGAAATAATCCTCTATTTCTTCAAAACTTGTTACAAATGCATATAGATAAATTTATAAATGAATGGAAAGTGCATTGCAATGCTGGTATTGGTAGAAGGATCTAGCACTTATTGTGCTAACCTGGATGTAGACAGTTTACATGTTGTCTTAATGGTGGCTGCAATATAGGTTTTCATATTAGAATTGAAAAGGGGTCCATTAAATTATTACACACATGAGCAAATAATGAAATACTAGCTACTTTAACAGATAAACTCTAAAATCTCAGTGGCATAACTAAGAAGTTTCTTTCATGCTCCCTAAAGTCCAATTGGCCAGCAGGACAGGAGAGACCACTGTTTCCTGTCATTCAGGGACTCAGACATCCCAAGGTTTTGCCATCTTCAATCCTTGGCTTCCAATGTCACCCAGATTGTCAGCATCCAAACAGAAGATAGAAGAAGAGAGAAAGTAGAGGATCATACAAGAGGCTTTTATGGGATGGACATGGAAGTACAATATATCACTTATATCCACGTATCATTGGCCAGAGCTCAGTCATATGGCCACATCTCACTACAGAGAATGCTTGGGAAAATAGTCTGGCTATACACCTATAAGGAAAGAGAAATAAGTCTGGTGAACAGATAGCCACTCTTTATTCAATGGGTAATCATTTGACCTACAGTGCAATTTAAAGCATAGCGTAACAAAACATTTAAACTGGAATACTACTCTATCAAATTATTTCTGCCTCAAGTCTGGGGGAATGCTGATTATAAGGAGCCAGAGCAAGAATCTGACCAAGAAGCTAATCATGTTGTAAGGAATGTAGTTCTAAGTTTCTTCCCATCTATATACCATGTCTGAGGATGTCAGTGCCAGTGGAGAGATATGACCTGGTTTCCTGGGACCACCATCAGCATTTGCACTTCCCTCACCCATCTGGACACTCCTATGGTTGCAATGATGAAGATGAGGTAGGAGGACAAAACAGGAAAATACACAGGCATATCTCCAATCCGACCCAGCACTATGAGGCAGCATCCTGGAGTGTGGTGGTTGAAAGAACAAGGAAAAAGGCAATATGCCTGGTATGATTCCACTATTTACTAGTCAGGCAACAGATGATAAACTTTTTAGTCCCAGGTGCCTCATGTGTAAAATGAGAATAATCATAACTGCTTTATATGCCCCACACATTGGTGAGGTGGCTCAGAGTTTGACTGGTGAAAAAAAGTACTGATGAAAGGATATAACTGAGAGAATAAGCAGCTACTGAAAGAGACAGCAAGTAGGTGATAGAAGATTAGGGAGGGGAGCAACCTATTGAATAAGCATGTTACTGTGATCATTGTGGAAGAAAGTGCCAATAACCTAATGGGGAAAAACATAAGCTAAAAACTTTCCAAGAGCTTGAAAAAATAAAATTGGTCATGACACACACCCTGAAAGACATTTTATGGAAATTCAGAACCTACTTGCTTACAGATGGAGCCAAACATACTCCCAGCCACAAACCATAAGGGTAAAGAAAAAAGTCAAAAGTTAGGTGTAATTATAGGTAGCAATGAATGACATTTCCCACATGGTTTCCAAATTGGGACCTGTTTCTCCCCCTATTCTGAGTAGGAGGCAAAGGTGAAATTATACACCACCTGCTCCACTAACTTGCACCTGTTACTCTTTGTCTCTAAAACTTAGACAGTTTTTCTTAGAAGTTTGAGTCCTTATAATCCCCAAGGAAGAACTAAAAGAGAGTAACAATATCCACACCTTCTCAAAAAACATGCAAACAAGTGATTGCCTATAAATGTGGCTCATAATTTTTGCACAATATTCAGACTCTTTTTTCCCCAAGAAAGAAGATTTTGTGACTTTAATTCCTACACTAATCATAGAAAATATTTGTTTCTAAGACATTACCAGAAATTCTTGGGCTTTGTTTTCCAGAGAAAACTTACAGCATAATAGACAAAGAGAACTAATTCTGTGCCACCACAGGTCTCTGTCATTTAATCAGTGGCTCCGAAATGCAGACACAGTGCAGCATGTTTAGGATGACAAGGCAAGAATGTGGCTATTCAGCCTGAAAATAAAGCAGCTTTATCTTAAAAATGATCTGAATGTCATCACAGCCAAAGCACCCTAAGATTCTAATTAGAGTGATGCCATTAAATGAAAAACTGCAGAAAGCATTGTTTAAAGGATCCCTAAAGCAGCTAAGAAGAGAGGTTTGAGGATGGGCTGTGCTAGCTTTAAAAAATGTAACCTTTTTAAACTTTCCAGAACACCATACCTCAAGACGCAACATGTCACATTCCAACCCACACCTGAGGGCGAAATGTCTCAGGATGTCCAACCAATCACCAGCCACCTACAACAGCCAGGCTACTCTGACCAGTTCCTTTTTATAAAGCAGACAGCAAAGCCAACATGCATAACCAGAATGTAGTTCACTCTCCAATCCTGATTTCTTCAGAGAAACTCCCATTAAAAGTTCAATGACAATAAGATGCTAACGTGCCATAGAATCTCTCTTCTAAGAAACTTAAAGCTCTTGGCTCAAATTATCCCACAAGCTTGCAGTGTGAGCAAGATGCCTGCATCAAGAAAGAGAGGCTTGGATTTTTACTTCCTCGCTCACCTAAAACATATGTTTCTTCCTGAGCCACATCCTTTTCCTTCCACCCTTTTGTTTATCTTCCTTTCTGCCTCAGCCCTCTCCAGGAATTGCTCCAGCAATTCTTCCCTCTCTGTTTTTATTCTGCACCATCAGTTTTGTCCCTGTCTACTGGATCACTCGCATCAGCCTACAATTATGCTATTATCTCTCTAATTAAAAAACAAAAAAGTGCTACGTTTCTCTTAATCTAACTTTCTCAGTCCAGCTACAATTTCTCTCCTTAACGTTTACACCAAAAATCCTTTAAAAAGTTGTTTACAATCATTGTCTCCACTTCCTCCCCTCCTTCCATTCACTCTTGAACCCACTCCTGAAATCACTGATCTCCACGTTGTAAAATCCAAAGTTCAGGTCTCAGCCTCACCTTACTTGACCTGCTGGCCGCCTTGCACACCACTGATCACTTTCTCCTCCTTAAAACACTGTCTTTACTTGGCTTCCACAACACCACACTTTGCTGATTTTTATCTTACTACACTAGCTGTTCCTTCTCAGTCTCTTTTGCTGATTCCCCCTCATCTCCCTGAGCTGTATAAATTCAGTGTGCCCCAGGACCCGATCCCTGGACCTCTTCTTTTCCCTATTTACACTCACTCTCCAGGTGACCTCATTCAGTCTCATGACTTTAAATACCTTAAGCTGATGACTCCTAAATGTATATCCCAGTTGAGACTTCTCCCCTGAACCCAGGCCAACATATCCAACTAACTACAGTCATGTACCACCTACTGATGTTTCGGTCAACAACAGACCACATACATGATGGTGGTCCCATAACATTAGTCCCATACAGCCTAGGTGTGTAGTAGGCTATACTATCTAGGTTTGTGCAAGTACTGTAGAGGAGGAAGAAACTTTCCTCTACCTTTCTAGGTTAACAAAAATTTAATAAGATATTTACATGGGGGAAAACCGAGAAACTTGCCAAAATGGCTGAAGCCTTCACCTTAAATACCATCCTCAAATAAAGAAAAAAGATGATGGAGGTGGGGCGACTCAGAAACTTCAAAGGGAAGGAAGGTAATTCACAGGTAGGTAAAAAGAAGCAAATGTTTGGAAAACAAGTGTTTGGCCACACAGAAACAGGAGAACACAAAGGGGGAGCCAACAAACAGGCTTTTCTAGGTTCCTCCCTATCTATCACCTAGTTCATGTTATGCTA
The DNA here is from genome assembly GCF_041296235.1 of Equus asinus. Lineage (NCBI taxonomy): Eukaryota > Metazoa > Chordata > Mammalia > Perissodactyla > Equidae > Equus > Equus asinus. The sequence continues at coordinate 193,857,327 of NC_091790.1, read as the reverse complement.
AGGTGAGAGTTCATTTCCTGAGACAGGTTTTTCTATCTGAATCCTTTTAAGCAGTTAAGGGGGAGGTAATAAGAAGAACTTTGAGTCTTTTATTTCTCAAAAATAATCAGCCTAAAATAATCCTCATGTTAAAGAGACACATTTTGGGGTGGCAAATTTTGTTCACCTTCAGTACACTCTACAATGTTCACACAATGACGAGATCACCTGATGACACATTTCTCAGAACGTATCCCCGTCATTAAGCAATGCATAACCATATTGACATCTCCACTTGAGCTTTTTTTTTTTGAGGAAGATTAGCCCTGAGCTAACATCTGCTGCCAATCCTCCTCTTTTTACTGAGGAAGACTGGCCCTGAGCTAACATCCATGCCCATCTTCCTCCACTTTATGTGGGACTCCTGCCACAGCATGGCTTGACAGGTGGTGCCATGTCCTCACCCAGGATCCGAACCGGCGAACCCCGGGCCACTGAACTGGAACGTGCCAACTTAACCGCTGCACCACCGGGCCGGCCCCTCGACTTGAGCATTTAAAAGGCATCTCAAGGGGCCAGCTGGGTGGCATGGTGGTTAAGATCTCATGCTCCACTTTGGCTGCCCAGGGTTTCCGGGTTTGGATCCTGGGCACAGAACTACACACCACTCATCAAGCCATGCTGCGGCAGTGGCCCACACACAAAATGGAGGAAGATTAGCACAGATGTTAGCTCAGGGCCAATCTTCCTCACCCAATAAATAAATAAATAAATAAATAAATAAATAAATAAATAAAAGGCATCTCACAAGTAATCATGTCCAAAATAGTGGATACCCAAATCAAGATCCTCCTGCAGTGCTATCCATCATATTGAATGACAACTCCAATCTGCCAGCCTCTCAGGCTAAAAATCTTGGTGCCATCTTTGACTTCTCTGTTTTCTCACCCACTCTGCATCTGATCTATCAGCCAATGCTGATAGTTTTCCATTCAAAATATATCCAGAGCACAATCTCTTCTCCCATCGCTCTAGTTCCAGCCACCATCTACGTTGGCTGGTCTTCCTGCTTCTATTTGGCCCCACTGTACTCTATGATTAACTCTGCAGCCCAAGTAATTCTTTTAAACCATAAATCTAATCATGTCTCTCCTCTTCTCAGAGCCCTACAATGGCTTTCCATCTCACTCCTACCTATGACCTTCAAACACTCTGTGAGGTGGCTCTTTATTTCTCTGATATCACATCCTACTACAAGCCCCCTCATCTGCACTCCCTACCTTGGTCCCCAGCCATTCTGCTGTCATTGTTATTTCCCCAACATGCTAGCCATTCTCCCACATCAGGGCCACTGCCCTTGTGACTCTTTCTGTCTGAAATCCTCTTCCACAAGGTATCCCCATGGCTAATTCCCTCATGTCCATCATAAGGTCTTTACTCGAAAGTCATCCTCTCAGTGATGTCCCCCCAACTACTCCATCTACAATTTCAACCCTGCCTCCTCACATTTCTTATTCCTTTCTATGCTTTTTTTTTTCTCCTTAGCACTAATCACTGTCTAATATATTACATAGTTTACTTATTTACCCTTTTATTGTCTCCCTGGAATCTAAGTTCCATGTGGGCCAGGAGTTTTGCCTATTTGGTGAACTACTGTACCATAAGCCCTTCATACAAATTCTGACATGTAAGTATTCATCAAACACTTGTTGAATAAGTGAATATATAATCTGTTTAATTTATTCATGAATTATGAAGGAAGAGCACAGAGTAGAAATTATTACCACACTGGAAACAGTCATCATCTTCTCTGATACCATTTCCCTAGGAACTCACCTGTACATAGGTACATTCAGCTCAGGTATCACCTTGACCCTATGTGTCCACAGCCTTCAAGTCAAGAACCGTAGCCAAGGAGCCTTGTCCTGTCTTCTGTAAGTTTCCGCCACCCTCCAATCTCACCCAGATCACTTTCTGTTTAGGGCAGGGCCTCTACCTTTCCCAACTCCTCTCTGATGCTGTATCCTAGCCCATGCCAGTCTCTTAAAAATCAGTGTTCAAACTACAAGATTTTTTTAAATTAAAAAGACAACAAAGAACAACTACAATCAAGTAGTGTTTGAGGCCAAGGGAATTAATTCTGTATTTCTCCATCTGGGAATTCTTCCATAAAACAAACTGAATTTGTTCTGAATTCAGCTATTAACAGTGGTCACAAAACCTCCTAGAGTATATGTTCAGCACGTTAAAGTCTTTATTATAGGACTCATCACCTTGAGAGAGTCCATTTCTTCTAAATAATAAGCATCTCAATACAGGGATATCATCACTGTTCCTAAATGCACCTCACTACCTGGAGATGATCTATCTTCTGAAGAAGCCATTATGGTCTTTGATGCATCTCCCTTTTTAGCAGCTTATTGATCTACAAGCACCCAGCCAGCCCACCACACCACTACGGATATGTGTAATAAAAGCTGATACAGGCATGCTGCTGGCATGGAAGCATAAAAGTCCTTCTTTGAAATGTTAACAACTCTGCTGACCCAAAGAGATGAAATGCCACCTTGCAGGTTGAAATAAACCTCTAGGTTCCTATAGGTCTTAAAATAAATATATATGACAAAAGACAGTTTGCTAGGGTAAGGGTTACCCACCATTTTATGAGACGTTCATTACTGTAGAGCTCATCAATACTTTTTATAATTTTTTTTATAATTAATCCAGCTCTTCAAAACACAAGTTTAGTTGGGATTCCTACCCAATGGTTACTACCATCTGAATTTTGATCTGTAGCACTTTATATGACTTGGGCTGTAGGTGCTAGAAATCAGTTTTCTAGCTTAAACCCAGCATAGACTTAAATAAAACAAATCCAGGAGTTATAGTGGTCATAGAAAATGTTTCCTTCATGTGAATCATTTATTCAACCTGGTTTAGAGAGCCAAGCAATTGTATGGCTCAAGAAGTCCTGCAAACCTTCACCATGAGATGACCCAGTCTGAACAACAGCTGCTGTCATTTTGGAAGAGAATCCACATCTCTGTGGGACTCTGAGGAGCGAATCTCTCTCTCACGCATTGTGAACTGGGACTTGGTGGCCCTCACAAGCAAAGATGTGTTGGTCGGCCACGATGTCTTTCTGTCCCCAAGTCCCCCTGTAGGGGATGTATGTTTCCTGTGAGCCATTTTGCTCACTAACCACAATGGGGGCAAATGCACCAGAGAATTGATGACAGATCTTTCCCATGTTTTCCCAGCATCATTGACCCACTTCTGTTGAAAGTTATGAAGAGTGAATGAAGGTATAAACCAGAGAGGAGGCAGTTACAGAAGGCATAGTCTCTATTTTCTGGTCATTATCTGACCAAAATCACTATCTGAGGAGATATGTAGAAGTTGCCCTAGATAAACAGTTGAGAGGGAGGCTTCATCAAGATAGCCTAAAGACATTACTGATGATAAATATGCAGAAACTTGCAAACAGATCCTGAGGAAATCGTCATATATGCCAGACCCAGAGGTGAATTTGGGAATTCTCATATCCATGATAGGAATAAGAAATTGAGGTAGTCTTCTCTTTATCCAATATGCTATGGCTGGGAGGACCAGCCTAGGAAAGGCATGAAAAGGAGAGAAAGTGGGCAAGATCATAATGAAGAGGTCTAATCCAAGAAAAATGGAATAGTCCCCACTTGAAATTCTCCTCTTGTGAATCAGAAATACGGGTGCTTTAAGAAAATACAAATCTTAACAAAGGAAATAAATTGAAGTTTATCATATGCTTTACAGAACAACTCACAGCAGGTTTCCTTTTAATACTGAGTCTCCCTAGTCCAGTGAAATTATGGCTCTTTTTAAACTAAGATTTCCAGATCGACTGCATTAACTGAGATAAACCTTCATTCATTCAACAAATATGTATTAAATACTTATGATGGCCCATGCATTATGCAAAACACTGCAGATAAAAAGATGAATAAGAAATAGTTCAAAAATAGTCTCAAAAAGGAGGGAAACATATGGGGAAATAAAATGTCGCCGGTGCTGGAAAAGAAGGATGTGTGGTGTGTGATGGAAGGCTAAGGAGGAGGATTCTACCTGAGCGAGCGGGTGAAAGACCACCAAGCAAGACTAGGAGGCTGATTGCTAAAGGAGAAGCAGGTGTTGGCCAGGTAGACTCAGGGGTAGGGGCAAGCAGGGACAGGGACTTCCAGGCAAAGGAAGAAGCTACATGAGCAAAGCCTCCCAAGGCATAAAATAGTGTAACCTGTTTGGGGACCCAAGACTCCATCAGGGCTGGAGGAGAGTGTGCCAATGGAGAAAAGTATGGAAAAGGATGAGATGGACAGATGTTGCCAGATGTGGTGGGCTTGATGTGCCAAAGGGAAGATTAGCGACCTTATCCTGACTGATAGGCTGTCCGGAACCACTGAAGGACTTTGAGCAAAGTGATAACACGATTAGTTTTAAATTTAAGAAAAATCACTCTGAATAGAAAGCATTCATGAGAGATGAGAGATGAGATAGAGGTGAGAGAAACCAAATGGAGAATGCTGCAGGAGTGCAGGTGATGAGGACCTAACAGCAGCATGGGGAATAGGATGGAGAGATGAGCATAAAAGCATCAGGAGTAAAAGTGACTTGTTTCCTGCTTGAGTAGGGCAGGAGAGAAGGGAGCCCTCAGGATGACTCTCAAGTTTCTGGTTTGGGCAAGTAGAGAGGCGGTGATGTCATTCCTCGAGATGGAGGTAAACAAAGGAGGAATGACTCTAGGAGAAAATAGATTCTTTCGGATGCATGGAACATCCAGGTGGAGCTATCCAATAGGTGAGATGTTTGGACAGAAAGTCTGAGCAAAATTCCCAGTGAACCAAGTCGTGAGCATCAAGGAGTGGAAATGGCCACAGACGTGAAGGAGATTGCTCAAAGAGTGTGAAGGTGAGAAAAAGAAGTGGGATCCTGGAGAACGCCCACACAGGCTGAGAAAGAAGAGCCAGCAGAGAGGGAACAAGAACAGAGATGGACGCAGATCCAGGAGAGAAGAGCGCCTCCAAAGCCAAGGCGGGTGAAGTTTTCAAAGAGAAGGAGTAGTCCCAGGATGGGAGTGGGGGAGGAAATCTAGTGGCAGGGGCCTCTAAGTACACTGATGGCGAGGGTGAGGGAGAGAAGAAAGCCAGGCAAGAAGGCCACACCCGAAAAGAGCAAGAGCCATGCACAGTTACCTTGTTTCCTTTGTGTTAACACATTCAAGGAGCAGGGAGAGAGGGAGAGGCTGGAGAGACAGAGGCCAGCCCTTCCCAGAGTGGAAGGTCATTCACCTAAGAAAGTGCCAGAAGCACATGCATCCACCTGCCTGCAGATTGCAATGAATAAAGCAGCTCGTCCCCTGGGGACCTTTCGACGCAGGACTGCCCAGGGTTGCATCTGGGCATCTCTTCAGCCCTGTGGTTACTGAAACGTGAGCATGGAAGTTATTCTGCTTCAACACCCCCCTGAAATCCTTTAGGACTTTCACGATCCCTAGTAACTTCAGGCCCAGCTTTGATTTTTTAAAGCATTATCAGGTGAAAATGAATCCTTTGCAATAATTCTGATGGGACTTTCCTGTTCCAGCTATAGTTTGTATAAATACTGTGGAACATATCATTATCATAACAGAGGGCGTCTTGGCTGAAGTCACTCTCATAATTTTAAGAATAAAGATTCTATACCTTATTCATCTACAATAAAACTACTTAAAGTTTTACTGAGTAACATTCTCCATTCAGTTTCAAAAGTGCTATGAAAACTGCTGAAGAAGTAAAGTACCATTCTGATTTCTTCTTATTAATTCTTAGCTTTTCCTTTCCTGGTTCACACTGAGTTCTTCCCTTGGGGTTGAAATGCCCTCCCAGACGTTTGTGCTCAGTCTCTGGTTTGTCCCACACTCTCTCTGCCTCTTGTGCTTTATCTATTTCAAGTTCAATGTCTGATCAAGTTCATTGAAGGGATGGCATTAGTTTAACTTCCTGGCCCTTGGCACTCTTGGGTTTTCTCCACAAGCTTGTAAGTTAGTCTCTCTCTCAGAAATAAATCATTTTAAAGCTCTGATTTCCTCTTCTTACACCACAGAGAGGAATAAGACATAATTTTATTCTTTCTAAACCCTTCCCCATGAACCACCTTCAGTGAAAAGCGTTGGCTAAGATTTCCCTAATTTTCTTCTTCCCAAAATTTCCTTTTCCCTTCCTCTTGCTACTACTTAAAAAGTCAGTCACAGATTACCTCAAAGACAAAGTTTTCCAAGAATTTTCCTTAAAGAAGCTGCCTCCTCTACACTGAACAGTATAGTGTGAATTTTAACTTTCTTGTCAGAAGGGTAACAGCCTTCCAAATAGCTTGAGTGGGCATGCATGTGTGTCCCAATCTGCTTCAGATCTTGTTTGTTTTTTAAGAAATAAAATATCACAGAGGCTTTTAAAGCACCTTCCCAATTCCATTTCTTTCCCTGTCTTGAGACAGGTAAACACCATCCTTCATTTTGTGTTTATCAGTCCCAGGCATATTTTTGTAAATACAATGCAGATGTTTCCATAAACAATATCTAATGTTATTTTATCTGTTTTTGAGCTTCCTATAAACAGCATCATACTCTACATTTCATTCTGCCCACTCTGCTTTTCTCACTCAGATTTCATGTTTATCCACTTGGAAACATGTAGATCTAGTGTATTTATTTTAAATATATTGCAATAGTTTCCATCGTGTGAATATACTATACCTCATTTTCCATTTTCCTATCAATGGACACCTAAGTTTTTCCTTCTTCTTTATTTATTTAGTTTGCTATTACAAACAGTGGTGCCATGGACATTCTTGGATGTGCTTCCTGGACTCAGGAGTAGCTACCCAGGAGTAGAAGTGCCAGGCTGCAAGGTACACATCCTCAGCCTCATGAGATAGTATCCAGCTGTGCTCCAGAGCTGTGTCAGTTGACACACAGCAGCATGTGAGCACAGAACTTCTTTAAGGTAAAAACACCCCTGTCCCATCCAGGCCTGTGAACTGCTCCAGGGCATTGGGGAATAGAAGTTATATTTGCCTAAGCAGAATTGCTGTTATAAAGATGAAGAGAAATTCAGGCCAAAACTGAATGAGAGATGCTCTAGAGTAAATTAAGTATCCACCAGAGTGAGGTCCAGTATAGGGAACACTAGGGCATTTTAAAAAGCAGGAAATGATACAAATTTATGAAGATGACCTAATATAAAGTAAATTGCCTCTTCTTGGCAAAATACTTGGACGCCAAAAAAAAAATCAATTGAAATAATCCAGATACTGCAGCCTCCCATAAAAGCAGCACATTTATCAAACCTCTTTGAACACCAACAGCAGCTTCCACTCAGAACAAAATCACCTGTAAAAGATTCCTAGTAACTCCTGGAATGGGCCTTTCAGCTCTATCTCTGTGTACACAAATTTAGCAAAAAATTAACTTTTTTCATCCTGGAATCATCTGTTCATTGCCTGACATATTTATACTTGCTGCGATGTTTAAATATTGCTTAAATAGAATATCTCTGATATGATTTATAAAAATCTGGGAACAGTGGCTGCCTGTTGGGAGAAGACTGGGAGTCTGGGAGACAACAGTGGGTAGAAGGCAGACCAGACAAGTGTCACCTCGTCAAAGTTAATTAGTAATTTTTAAATGAGGTAAGACTTCACTTTATCAATCCACAGACAACCTCGCTAAGAACATCCCCTTTTCTGCAAAGCTGCCCCTGGCTGCTCCAAAACTCAAGAATCTCTCAGGCCCCCAGCTCAGAATTCTCCTGTAGAACCAACCTTGGGGCTTGTATTTGTTATTCCTCGTTTACTTCCTCCTTTCTTCGCTCCTTGAGGACAGGAACTATGGATTACACTCAGGATCCCCCATCCCAAGGAATGTCCCTGACATAGTTGGTGCTCAAAAGACATTTGTAGAGGGCTGGCCCCGTGGCCGAGTGGTTAAGTTCGCGCACTCCACTGCAGGCGACCCAGTGTTTCGTTGGTTCGAATCCTGGGCGCGGACATGGCACTGCTCATCGGGCCACGCTGAGGCAGCATCCCACATGCCACAACTAGAAGGACTCACAACGAAGAATATACAACTATGTACCAGGGGGCTTTGGGGAGAAAAAAGAAAAAAATAAAATCTTTAAAAAAAAAAAAAAAGACATTTGTAGAATGAACACAGTGAAGTGTTCTTCATCATACAATGATTTTTAAATAACCCATGGAATGTATTCATTACTTTTACTTGTTTTATATATTAGTGCTTTTTAAAAGTTTTGTTTAAAAAAACAAAAAAAATTATATAATGCTCAAAAGTGTTGAAATGTAAGCCCCATGAGGGCAGGAATTTGTCTGTTTTATTAACTTCTGTATCCCAAGCATTCCTGGGCTGGGGCCTGGCTCGTAGTAGCCGCTCAACAAGTTGTTGAATGAATGAGGATCCTCAGCCATGAAGTACTCTACACACTGACCAGCGATCCACTTCCTTTCTCTATTAAGTTTTCAGCATTTCTTTCATTAATTAATTTATTTATTTTAATTCTGGTAAAACATACATAACATAAAGTTTATCATCTTAGCCATTCTTAAGTGTACGGTTCGGTGGCATTAAGGACAGCCACATTGTTGTGCAACCATCACCACTGTTCTCCATTAAGTTTTTCAAGTTTTAACCCCAGTCTGAAACATGGCGTTTCAAATTATTAGAAAGAGAAAACGTGGATCTTTATTACTTGATTGTATATTGGTGTGAAATTAGCTGCTCTCTTTCCCACCTCTTCCTTTAACAAACTAGTGCCCACAGATGACCCCTTTAGAAATGTCTCTCCTTTCTCTGCTTCCACTTTGCTCTCTTTCCCTCTCCTTCCTTCCTCTGCTTCTCCTCCCCTCTCTTTTGACCCTCTCTCAACCATTTGCCCATTATTTACTCTCTATCACAGAAATTTGATTTTCTTATCAAATGTTAAGAGTGTGGAAGAGCTTGAAGTTTATATAATCCAAATCCATTCTTTTACAAATGACAAAACAAAGTTCTTTAAAAAAATGTATGCATTCTCTCAAAAACAGCAGACGTCCAATCAAGATGTTAGAATAAATTTTCTGTCTACTCACCCACCAAGTCATGCACTCCCTCCCCTCTCTGTGCATTGCTTGGGGTAAGTCATTATGAAAGTATCTGCGTCTGAACAAACATTTGTGACTCTGCTATCTCATACCTAGATGTCTACGCACGTGCATGCATGTGAAGGGTCATTTAGGTTTCCGCCTGAAGACCTAAGATTACCTACTAATAGCAGAGAGGGAGAAAATACTTTTAACTGACAATCCAAAGTGGAATATACACAATCGATCCTCTAATTGATCCTTACCGACCCTACAGTAAAGGAATAAATAAACTGACCTTCTGGAACAGAGATAACGCTTTGACTTTGTTGACTCAATAAAAAGAACTCACCCCTGAGTTCCCCAACCAGCTGATTCCTGATCCAGTTGAGGGAGACACAACCTCCTGAGGAAGAGTCTGATCCGACCACACATGACAAGTAACTTGGGAAACCCTGAGCTACACGTAAGCTCCCTCAGGACAAGAGCCACATTGTGCCTCTTTGTTCTCCCCAACACCTAGCAGAGGGCTCAGCACACAGCATGGGGCTCAAAACATATCTCTTTACCCCACCCCTCTTCTCCCCCATGCATCTGTCCACAGAGACAGATTCAGGGGCTCCTTCCAGAAGCGTCAGCTCTCACCGGTTAGCTGTATTTCAGCACGACTGGGGGGGAGGCGTGTGACTTCGAGTGCGGTTACCTGTACATACGGGCATCCATAGAACGTGTGTGCATGGGCACGCATGCCGTATAGAAAGACCTGGATGTTTCCTGTGTCTCCTGTGAGCAGGGAAAGCCTCCCTCTATTATCAAACCAAAACTAACGAAACTGTTTAATTTTGGCTTGCTTGTCCGACTTCCCCTTTGTGCTTTCTAAAGGCTAAGACACTTCATGGCATTCACTACCTCTCATTGTATTACACATTGATTAGTTCATTAGATACTATTTTTATTCCATGTGTATGTATTTATTGTCTGTCTCTCCCTCCCGGAATGTAAGCTTCTCCGGGATGCCCAGCCCCTAGGCCCTTAGTAAATATTTGTGGAATGAATATGTCCTTCATGTCTATAAGCTCAGCATCTACCATAGTGAACAAAATAAATACTCGAAAATCATATCACAAAATGTGCATGAGCGTCTGTCAGCGGGTCTCAAAGAAAGGTGTGTGAGCTGCCTTCTAACCATCTTCCTCGAGGAGCTGAAATCCTAGAGCAGGTCTCACCTGGTGAGAGTCTAAAATCGCTTCCTATTTCTTTTTCAATTTGGAGCATCGGTGCACCAGCCTCCTGTCCACCCGCCCCTGCCCCCACAGACTCTGTGGAGACAGCAGAGTGCAGCGCACTGAGTGAGTCCCCGAACCTGGAGCCAGAATTCAAATCCTGGCACCTTCGTTTCCTTATCAGGAGACTTGGCAAGTTAATTCACCTTTATGCACTTCAGTTTCCTCAATGGTAGAATAGGGATAAAAAAATAATATAAAATACCCACCTCAGAGCATCATTATGAAGAATAAATTAGCTAATATATGTAAAACTCTTAGAAGAGTATCTGGCAATTATTATTCATCTTTCCCATTCAGTCAACTTTGCAAGTTATTTTTAATGGAATCAGGAGAGGCAAAGGTGAGAAGAGAGAAGCGTGTGAGAATTCTGTGAGTCAAAGATGGAAAATTAATAAAATACAGATTTAGCATAATTGATCACGAACTAAAACCTTCTTTCCAAAACATTCAAGCAGCAAGCTTTCTTCAAGTACAAAATAATATGCTTAAATTTAAGCCCAAGTTATCATGTTTAATTACCATCATCTGAAACAAAGTATGTGCTGGTTCTTTTGAGAGGCTATAGGCTCCACGTAGTGCTGTCCAATAGAACTGTCTGTGATGACACGAATGTTCTCTAATCTGCACTGTCCAATATGACAGCCACTAGCCACATATGGCTATTGAGTATTTGTAATGTAGCCAATGTGACTAAGGAAATAAATTTTTAATTTTATTTAATTTTGGTTACTTTAAATTTCAATAGCCATACATGGCCAGTGGCTACCCTATTGGGTAGCATAGCTACTGGGGATTTGAGTATACAGACTCTTTGACTGGGCCCTCGCCTGCTCTCCAGCTCCTGGTCTGCTCCTTTCCCTCACCCCAGAAATCAACTCTCACAAGGCAGAACTGGTGTTTCACACCTCCACGGCTATGCATATGCTGGCCTCTTTGCCAGAAATGCCCTTCATCCCCAGCCACTTGCAAACTGCATGAAAATCTTGTTCAGATTTCATTTCCTCAGGGCGACTTTCCCTAACCCCTCTTGCCTTACCTCATGCCACCTCATTAACACAATCCATCACTGCCTCCTCTGGGTTTCTCTGCCTCTGTTTGTGTTGCTCTCATCATCCTGTAACTGTCTTTTATTCTCAGTGATGCTGACAGACTATGGAAATTTTAAAGACCAGGTCTTACTCATCCCTTCATTCTAGTGATGTGTGCCCATCACATAACACATGCACAATAAATATTTGCTGAGTACGTTATTAATTTGTGATTGTGTGCAATGTTTTATTAAAATAAACTTCAGACTACTGACAACCCATGCATAATTATGGAAACTATAAAGGTCAAATTCTATTAAAAGGCCTATTTGCAAATAATAAAAACGTTTTTAGAGTCTCATTTGAAAGTCTACTTATTTCAAGCCATATCAATATAACATCTCAGTACAAACCAAAGAATAGCAATGCTCCCTGGGACAATATCCTACCTGTAGCTGCTCCTCCTAATAGTCTGGAAGTCTCTTGGATTTCAGAAACTGATCCTCTCATTGATCTGTCCCGAGTGCTTCCAGTGTCTTACTAGGGAGACATGGATGAAGTTGAAAACCAAGAAGACAAGAGGACCTGATCATGGACACAGTCATATGGGAATTCAAGGGTAACCGACCCTTGCTACACCCTCTACCCAATCCTACCTCCTAGAAGGAAATAACTAAAATCTTATCTATTGTGAAAAGTAATGATTGTGGGTGACGTGTCTGTTCAGTGACATATCCAAAAAAGTATTGTTTCCCTTATTCCTTAGCAAAGCTTTTGCTCAAGAAATCTTCCTTGCTTAATTACGTAGCATCTGCTGCAACACTAACCTGCCCTGAGAGCCACATTGGTTTATCCTTTTTTTAATCACAATTTTCAGCCTAATCATTTATTTGGGTTCACACACAAGTGTTGCTACAATTAGAATAAGCTCTTGACGGCTACATTTCTGTGAACCTAATTTATATGAGATATTTCCCAAATACCAAGCATCTGGTGGATGTGTTTTACAAATGATTATCTTTCCTGCAAGAACTTACAGTTCAATATGACAAACGAATAAATACGCAATGACCAGAAATGCATATTTGTGGGTACAGTCATGGCAGCAGGGCATTGAAGGAATGGATTTCAGAAAGAACATGAATCTAAAGGACTTTATCTTCAAATCAGATATAGATTTGACTTTTGTTTTCTTATTAATTAACTGGTTTGTTATATTTTAAAATGCACAAACAGCACTTTCTGATGTAATGAACATTGATTCCACAAATGATGGAGTTCTTGGGAGCTGGATGATCATTTAGATAAATCTCTAATTTTCCCACAGTATTGACAGATTTTAAACAGTCTTTTCTCTGGTTTCCCTTCCCATTGCCCAACATGTATCTCCCAGAATTTTAATCTAAGATGTTTCCAAAAAAGACAAAGGCCTAAGAGAAGTTTTTAGGCAGCTAATGAACACTGTGGGATAAATATCTTTCCCTAGGATGCCCTAAATTTAAATATAGGGATATCAATTTCTTTTTTTAACTTCCTTCTAAAATCTGCCCATCTAGGAAGAACATTGATTAAGTCTAGAAATTACACACTATACATTATTGGAATTGCTTGTGAATTCTACTAAGCTAAGATGCACTTATTTGCAAAATGTGTCTGTTGCAGCTTGGAAAAGGAAGACCTGGCTTTCAACGACTATGTTCTGAGGTTAAAAATGAAGATAGTGACCTTAAGTCGCTCAAAATTTGTAAGGCTGGCATGCCATCTATCTCAATAATACCTAACAAGAACGTCAAATGGACAAAAACGGCTGTGGTAAGTGGGTACTTGCAGCTCACAGTGATTGCTGTATTTTGGGTGATGGGGAACAGCATTTCCATTAGTTGAAGTGAAATACAATATCCTGCCAACTCTAGGTATCAGTGTATTCAATCCCCCTGCTGTGCGTGTCCATTTTCTGTTGCTGCAATTAAAAATCAGTCGATACAAAGTCAAAATGTTGTACATTCTTCCCCTATCCCTTGCCCTGTCACTGCGTTTCCAGCTTCACCGGAAGAACATGTCACTATGGTAACCAATCCTCTGGTGCACAGACCAAGTCAACCTTTCTCGCCGGATTGCCAAGCAGAGCAATGAGGAATCAAAGCTCTCAATGGAACCACCAGAAGCCATGAATTCCATCCCCCTCCTTCTAAGTGGGGTTAACCAATACCAGACAGGAGAGCTGTCTTGTTCCAGGAGATGTTCAAGGAAGGAAATCCAAGAATGTCCTTCAGCAAGTCGTACCAGTGTTTATCAGTCATTATTAACATGAATTCTTCCTCACGTTTTGACTAACTTCCTACCATTCCAATTTTAATGGAAGCAGAAAACGACAGATAAAATAACGCTTTATGAATCTGAGAATCTGAAAACTGTTATAAAGTCACCCGTGGTCAAAAACTATTCTGCTTCCTCTTGTTTTCCTACTTCTAAATCCAAACTGAAGTTGCTCTCTTCTGGAATTCTTTAATATCCTATCGATCTTTACAAAGTTGTAAAGCTCCAATGGGTCACTGTGCTCTAATAAAGAGGCTAACCGTGAAGCAAATGTGATGTTTGTAATATTAACACCCTTACAACAAAATCAGCCAAAATCCCTAGTCATTCTACAGAAGCTGCAAAACAAACATTAAGATGGATCCTCTTTCTGGACCTACCTCACCTAAATCTGAATGGCTACCTAGACCATACCCACTGCTGGTCATTCTTAAACAATTGACCTTTTTTTCAAACTAACAATTTTTTCTTATCAATTTCAAAATTTTTATAAGTCAAAAACATCAGTTCTCACAAATAATATTTTAAAACAGCAGCAAACCTGCATTATAATATTGAGACATTAAGAACTGTTTTATATCTTGGCCTCAAAGACTTTGCAGATAAGAACATCATTTTCACCTTGCCGTCACCATTTAATAGTTGAAGAGAATGACACATGGGGGGGGCGGGGGGGGTAACAAGACTCAAAAATTGCACCATATCGTCCAGGATGCAGCTACCAACGAACAGAATATGTCTTCTTCTTCAGAGCAATATTAATATACATCCAAACAATATTTTAGTGGATTAATGGAGCAGGATGGTCCCCAAAGTATAAATCATGAAGATTTACAAATTGCATCAGATGAGCAGACTTTTAAAAATGTATGTGTTCATACTAAAGTATCAAATAAATTTTTATCATTAGCAAATAGAGTTTGTTTTCGGTTTTGGTATACTTTGGATATTTTTTATATAAATCTTCTGAAAATAGTATTTTTTTTCTCTGAAGTGCCCACTTCAGTGTTACCCAAAGAATGACTTTTTTCTGCTTCCTAGCCCTGCTAATATTCAATGCACACAAGTCACTTTTGTCAGCCAGTTTCTTAAAAGGAGAAATCAAGAACTGTGGTATGATGCTACGGGTCAACAGGCTTTGAGATGCAATAGGGCAGGGGCTGTGATTAACTGATGTTTATATGGCCAATGCCTGCACCCTGCCTGGTACAGTATAGCCCTTAGCAAACGTTTCTGCATGAATAAGGCCTTCTCTGTGAGATGTTTCCCATTTCCCTTGATGAATTGGTTCAACATCTGAAACACATTAAAACTAACAGTCTGTCTACCCCGACACATCACTTTTAAAGGGCTCTCTCTGCTAAAACCACAACGTTATAGATTTCTTCCTTTTCAGAGACCGATGAAGCATTATCCTGGAAAAAAACCTTGGACCATGAGGTTTCACGGGAATCCCATCAGGCAAACGCAAGACCAGAGGCCAGGTAGAGAGAGCCTTCAATATCAGCTACTGGGGGGCAAGTTCCGGCCACTCCAAGGTTCAGCTGGGCCTGGATAACCTGACCTCTTGGAACCAGTAGACCTGATAGACCGGCCACCGAAGAGAGAGGGCTGCCGGGCCTAGAGGCGACCGGTTCTCCGCAGCGCCACGCCTCGCGCCTCCGCTTACCTTTCCGAATGAGGGCGGCGATCTCCGGGTCGAAGCCCTGCCGGTGGCACTTTCTCCACAGACCCATGTTGGTGGAGTTGTACTGCCGGCTGCATTCGTCAGCCGGGCTCATGGCGAAGAGCTGCCGGCGATTCCGGGCCCGGAGGAGTTTGCCCTCCCAGCGGTCCAGGCGAGAGCGGCTCGCCCGGAGCGGCAAGTTGTTGTTGTTGTTGTAAATGAAGCCAGGGTCAACCCGGCGGGTGTTGAAGGCCTTGCACCTGTCCCTGTGCTTCCTGGCGTCCGTCTCGTACCAGTGGTCCGAGCAGATGGCCACGGCCAGCATGCCGAGGGCGCAGAGCGCTAGCGAGAGGCCCGTGTAGAGCAGTAACCTTCCGGCAGCCATGCCTCCGCTTCGCGGCTACACCATGGGCATGATCCGCCGCAGCCTCGCCTTCCCTCCGCGCGCCCGGAACAAAGCAGCGGGCGGCGGAGCCAAAGGGGGGAGGGGGGACAGCAGGGGGACCCGTGCGGCGGCGCCCCCTCGGCCCCCGCCTGCCGGTGCGCGGCCCAGGGACTGCGGGGATGGGGGCGGGTAGCTAAAAAGTTCTGATCCGGAGCGGCTCCGGCGAGCTCCTGGGCATCCTCCGGGGCAGGTGCAGCCTCAGGCGGCGGCGAGCCAAGCGAGGCCGCCTCCCGCCCCCTCCCTGACCCGCAGGAAGCAACTGCTCCCAACCGGCCGTGTGGGCACGCAGCCCGGCTTCGGGCGCCGCTGCCCTCGGGCCGGAAACTAAACACCAAGTGCACTCGGCTGCGGTGAGGTTGCTGGGCTTTCTTTGTGCAGGGTGGCGACGGGACCCACTCTTCAGGCTTTCTTGGGGTGGGAGGTGGCGGCTATCAGGAGGAGCTGCTGGACCACAGGTTGAACCGAAACACCCGCGGTGCGGCCGTCCAGAGAAGGAACCCTCCAGATGCCAGGGCCGGCTGCCCAGAGTCTCGCCTGGGTCTCCCTCTCAGCGACTCTCCCCCTTCCGGTCTGCAAGCGAAGAAATGTTCTTCCTCTCTGGATCGGGGGTCTTTTAAAAATCTCCGTCCTCTAGTCACCAGCAGATCCCTTGCTCCGTCTGGAGAGTGCGCTGAGATCAGAGGCGGGCTTCCCGTGGGCGCACGGTCTCGGCCGACGTTTCCCCGCGAGCTCCCCGGTCGTCTGCTTCCGGCCTCGCCATTCAGGCGGCCCCTCGGTTCGACGGTGCGGTCACCGGGACGGCGTTATCGGACAAGCCTTGGCCCAGGGTTTGCGGCGACTGGGCGGCAGCTGGCGGGCGCTAGGGCGGGCTACGCGGAGAACGGCGCACCCGCCAGGGCGCACGGTGCGGGGCGCGCGGAGCTCAGCGCATGGCGCCTTCAACACCATGGACAGGTCGCACGATCCCGGCGCACAGCCTGCCCTGCCGCCAGTCCCCGGGGCATCAGGCCGCTCTCCCCAGCTGGGTCTTCTTGCTGGAGCGTCCACCTGGCCTCCTCCAGACCCACCTCTCCAGCGACGCTTCCGCCTCACTCCATCTGGCTCCCGGGTATCCCCGGGAAAGTGCTGCCCAGGTGCAAAGAAAATGCTGCAGGCACCGAGGAAAACAGAGGCCCCGGCCCTTCAAAACAATCCGCCCCCTTCTCCCGCCACCTGAGCCTTGGTACTCTGGCACCCCGTCTGCTCTGCCCAACTGGGGTCAGCCGCTCTCAGATTGCACCATTTTCTTCGCAGCCCACCCAGGAGCCGAGATGCCGGTTCACTCGGCAGAGTGAAGAGAATCCTATCCTGGCTTCGGTGTCCCACGATCAGGCTCCCGATGAGCAGTGGTCGCTGAGGTGAACGGGGCGAGGGTGGGGGAGGGAGGCTGGGTCGCTCGGCTTCCCCTCCCTGCCTCCTCCTCTAGCCGCGGCGGCTCCCGGGCCTCGCGGGCTCGGCAGGTGCTGGGGAGCGAGAGCCCAGGCTGAGCCCGGGGGGCTCGGGAAATCGCATCGCCCGGGTGCGGGCGCCGGAGGAAGCCGCTGCCGCGCGCTCTCGCTCGGGCGCCGAGCGCTGCAGCCTTGGCTAAAACCCACAGACGAGAACACGGAGCGCGCAGCCAAAAGCTAGTGATGTCATCCGTGCAACGTGAGCCTCATCTCTTATTTTCCTAGCATCCTTAAAGATAAACTGCACCATTTCCCAGGCATGAAATGTCTAAGCCTATTCTTTGACCAGGCAAGTCAATGGTGTCTAGATAAGTATGTGCCCAACCACATCCATATTTATACACGTATACATATATGTGGTATGTAGCATGTTTACATGCATTATTATAAATTTAGGAATGTTGCCTCTATCTTCTGTTTATCTCTTTTCAGTAGTGGCAAATTCCCTCTAATCGACTACAGTTAAAGAAAAAACTGCTTGTTAAGGAGCGGCCTTCAGAGGGGCTGAGGAAGTTCTCTGCGTCCCCGGTTTGGGTCGCTGGTGTCTTGGACTGTATTGTATCTTTGTTTTCCCCAGAAAGCCACAGGCGCTACCTTGCTAGCTACAGGCGATTCCACGCCGCACTGAGTGCGTCCGCGGGGTTATCATCACCAGCCCCAGTCCAGCCCCACGCCCGCGCCAGACACCCCGACACACACCCACCTCCACCGGCCACCACCTCCCTCCTCAGCAGGAAAAGAAAGAAGAAAAGTGGTTGCTCCTTCCAAAACAAGAGGTAGAGAATTTTAATAGGGGGCAGGGGGGCGAGGGGTGTTTAACAGATATTTTGAAAACGCTCGGGGGGGCTCTCCATTTGAGTAGGGGAGGGGGAGTTAAATGAAACCTCGGTACGGGATTTGTCCTTATCTGGGTGGCGGCTGGATTTAGGCTCTGAGGGGGCTCTGGGAGGTAGTGCGGGACCCCAGACCTTGACCGGGTGGTCCCCAAGCGAGCCCGGCTTCATTCCAGCAGCCCCACCCCCAACCCCCGGCCCCGCTCACGTGAGACAGCGCCACAAAGGCTGGCAGCCTCCCTCCCAGGCTGAAACCCTGAGTTTTCACTCTAATGTTCACCCCTCATTTTCACCCTCACTCCAAAGTCGAGGGCCCGCACTGCTGGTTAAAGAGATGCCCTGGGATAAAAGAGAGCGTCCGGCACCCTGATCTGCACAACGGGGCCTTTGAGCCAAAATGAGCGCACCTCCACCATATTCTTTTTTCCTCCTTCCTGCATTCTGAAAACCGCGAACCAGGCGTCTCAGTGCCATCTAGTGGGGGGAGGGGCGTGCCTCACTTTTCGTCCCTGGGCGCTGCAATGGAATTTGCTGAAGGGACGGCAGAGCCTGAGGATGTCCGCGCGGGCCTTGGGGTGCCGGACTGGTCGAGGGGCTGTAGGCATGTGCCCTTTGCCAGATCCCAGTCTCCTGGGTTCCCTAGGACCATAAGGCAGAGCCAAGCGACTTTGGCCACAATGTCTCCTCACCTTTCTTTCTACCCTCCTCTTACCAGTTCTCCCTCCCCCAAGCGTGAAAATTTGGAAACAAGTGCAAACACTTGGCACACACGCAGACAATGTCTTAAATTTCTGGAGCTATTTTCTTCCAGAAAACCCAGAGCACTTTCAGGCTAACAGAATGCCTGCATTTGACAATAGGAAGGAGGCAGAAAGGTAAAATGACATCTACAAAGTCACCCAGGAAGTTGGGGCACAGCCAGCACTGAAGCCTCAGTCTCCTGATTCCCAAATCTCCTACTGCTGAGAACCAGCTGAAAGAGGTGCCCCTGAGACCTCTGGAAGTCCAGGCACTTACCCATTGGCATTGTGTACCTGTTCATTTTGTCCTTATCTTTTCTCCATCTTCCATTATTCTATCCCTTTCTTGTTCTTGCTTTTTAACTTTTTCTCTCTCCTGGCCTGGGCCTTCCTTAGGCCTGCTCCCAAGGATGTGCCTTGCCCCTCCTCCCATGGTCCTCCTCAGCTGTCCTGTGATTAGTGCCCTGCCGGGGGAAGGAATCCAAATGGCACACTGTCTTCCTCTTTTCTGAACATCATTAAAATTCTGTTTTGAAATTTTTGTCCTTGATGACATCCCAAAAAGCCTATGAAAGAGGTTGAGTGAGGTCTCCTTTGAAGTGCAATTTTCTTGCACAGCCCTACACCATTTGGGGATGATCCTGGTCTTTGGAGCTAAAAAGATGGTGGATTCTTCCTCTGGACTATATGACTACATGACTCTTTTCTTAACTGAGTGATCTACATTTCTTCCCTCTGTCTTCTTCCAGTTCCTTCCACCCTGTTAGCTACAGCATCACTGTCTGTGTATTTCCAACCTATTCCTTCCCATTTGCACCTGCACTGTCCTAGGATCATAGAATCTAAAAATCAGAAGGGAGTTTAGAGTCAACCACACAATAATGCATGAATCTTTCCTAGAACATCTCCCAAAAAGTGACTGACCAGCTTCTACTTGCCCACTTGCAGTGATGGGCAAATCACTCTCTCAGCAAGCACTCTGTTCCACTATTAGATGGTGTAAGTGATTAGACAATTTTTCCTTATACTAAGTCTAATCCTAGGCCCCTGTAATCCTACCCATGCCTTCAAGAAGCCCATGGATACCTTACTCTTCTTCTATATAATGGTCCTTCTCATACTTGATGTCAACCACCATGTTCTCCCTAAGCCTTCTTCTCTTCGCACTAAATATCCCATATTCATTTCCTCCTTGTGCTTGCTCCTCCTGGGTTTCTCATACCTCCTGATTGTTAGTGCTTCTTGTATCCAACAGTGTTCCTTGATCTAACAGTCATGTCAACCAAAGAAGAAGAAAATGTGGTCAGTCATGTTTTTACATGACCCATGTAGAGTTCTAATGATCCTCACTTCCTTTTCTAGGAGCCTATAAGTCATCCCTTTTGAATGCTATCCTAGGATCTTGCCAAAAAATGACATTAAGATCATTGATTTGCAGTATGTGAAATCCACCTTTTTTAAATTTGGAATTCCATTTACTCACATACAACCCCTCCCCCTTTTTAAAGGAATGTTCACATTCTCCAAGCTTTCTCTAAGGTCAACAACAGAGATTCAGAGACATCATTAAAAGTTCTCTCAGTTTCCTAGGGTACAGTTCACCCAGAGCAGATAGATGCTTTCCTACGATTTCTTCACCCATTGTGAGCTGTCTTCAGTCATCACTTTGTTCTATCCTACATCCCACCTTCAGTCTGAAAATCACTCTGCTTGATGTTGTCAATTGGAAGCAAAATAAAAGTTAATGAGGTATGCTTTTCTTTGCCATCTATCAATATTACATCCTTTCTCCAGAGCAAAGACCCCTCTCTATATTCTTATTCCTGTTTTCCTAATTAACTTTGCACAGCTTGGACATTATTGAAACCCAAAAGCTATATTCCACATTAGCCCTCCTGATACAGTCCCCTGAGTCTGCGACATGCTAGTATTTACACTTGAATAGGTACCCTTCTCTCTAAATCTCAGCTCATCAGAGAGTCATGTTGGTTTGTTTAGCTACTTTCCTTCTTTTCTTCCTTGTTAGGATCATTATAGCAGAAGGCAATTTTCATCTCACCCCTGGGTATCTAAATCCTCTCCTTGCTTTTATTTTTTTCCTTCTCCACCACCCCACCATATTAATCTTCTTAAACTCTACAGTTATCCTTTAGTCTAAATTCTGCAGTAGTTTCATCTTGCCTGTACAGTAAAGCTCAAACTCTTTACCCCCATACAAGGCCCCACAAAGGCTTCAGCCTATTTTCTAAAGCTGACCATTGCACTCCCTTAGACACACCCACTGTTCTAACCAGGCAGCCCTCTAAACGTGTTTTGTAAAGCCCCACATTGGCATCATTCCTCTTGCCTATAAATATTTAACTGTTGTGTTTTTTAATGGTCTTACAATTACAGGTGCCTCATATCAATAGGTCAAATAAATATCATTTGATCATCTCACTAGAAGCTGAAAAGACAACCAATTAAACACAACAAACATTCTTGATACTTAAAAGCTCTTCCTCAACTAGGAATGGTTTAAAATGAATAAGATCATCTCCTGCATAAAGAAATATTTCACACTGGTAAGAATAAAACAAATAACACAACAGAAAAATACACAAAGGTTATAAAAAGAAAATTTACAGAATAAGAAATTCAAATGAAAAATTAACACATGAAAAAAACTCAACCTCACTAGTAATCAAGGAATACAATTTTTTTTTAATGCTGCTTTTTACCCATCAGGATGGGAAAAAATTCACATGCCAGTTAATGTCAGGTGCTTATGCCAGGGCATAAGGGAATATGCGCTCAAGCACTGCTGGTTGGAGCATAAACTGAGCCCGCGACTCTGGAGAGCAATTCAGAGTAGATGTTAAGATGAAAATTACATGTTTCTTACAACCCAGCAGATGGACCTCTAGGTATCCAGGCTGTGGAAACACTTGCACAAAGGGC
The DNA here is from genome assembly GCF_041296235.1 of Equus asinus. Lineage (NCBI taxonomy): Eukaryota > Metazoa > Chordata > Mammalia > Perissodactyla > Equidae > Equus > Equus asinus. Next base: position 193,835,466 of record NC_091790.1, on the reverse strand, counting down.
AAAGAGTATCTTTTGCATGCTACCCATGGTAGTTTCCTAGGGCCTCTATGACAAAGTACCACAAACTAGGTGTCTTAAAACATCAGAAATTTATTGTTGCATAGTTCCAGAGGCTGGAAGTCCAAAATCAAGGTGTTGGCAGGACCATGCTCCCTCTGAAACCTGTAGGACAGAATCCTTCCTTGCCTCTTGTAGCTTCCAGTGTCTGCTGGCAATCCTTGACACTCCTTAGCTATAAGGACCTAAGGAGGAATTGGAGGCTTCATTCCAATCTCTGCCTCTGTCATCATATGGCCATCTTCTCTCACATCATCCTCCCTATGTCTCCATTTTTCTCTCCTCTTATAAGGACACCAGTCATGGTGGATTAGCGGTCCCCTCTACTCCAGCATGACCTTATCTTCACTAATTACATCTACAATGACTGTTTCTAAATGAGGTCATATTCTGAGGTCATGGGGATTAGAACTTCAACATATCTTTTGGGGGGATACTATTCAATCCATAACTCTATATTTCTTATAAAAAAGAAGGGGACATAAGAAAATGTACATGTATCTGTTTATTTGTGCAAAATGAAAGGGTGGTGGAAGAACCAAGAAGCCAAGTAGGCAACAGGAAGTTCATAGCAGAAAGCCACTGCCACCCCTAGGCTGAAGGCCGGCTCACCCCTAACCAAGAGCCCAGGGTACACATACAAACAGAGGCCCACGTACTATATGTCTAAATGTCTAAAAGTTGTAAGTCAAATGACAAACGGTTACATAAAAATGTTCTATGCTTCTACCTTACAAATAGCTTTAAGATGACAAAATTTTAAAATATGTGTAAAGTTATGTTTTATGTATGAATAAAAGTTGGCACAATATCAAAGACAACCAAATTAATTATTATTGCTCATGTATTGATGGGCCGGTGATGTTTAGATGAGTAATAAAATCAAGGCATTCATAATTCATAACATATATTTCATAAGACATTTTTCTTGACTTCTGTTTCAGAAAAATCATTAATTCTATTGTTACAATCAAGATTTTCACATAACTTTATATTCTATTGATGGTAATGCCAAATGTTTCTGAAAACTGTTTTTGATTCATTGTAGTTTTTAGATAGGTTTTTTTTTTATTATTAACTTCAATTTGGAGGAACGTCACTATACTGAGGCAGTAACTATTCCGTTGGAAGTGTCAATAAAATTCTTAAAGCAATACTTATATTTGGAATTTTACACGTCACATTCAAACATTGTAACAATCACATGACAAGTTATTGTTAATGCAGAAAATATGATATTTTGCTTTTATCAGATAAATTATCATCACATATATCATGACTGTTACTATCCCAAAGTAATATCTAGATTCATACAATATTTGTTAAGTTCTTTTTTCAAACATTCCAATGCTAGAATGAAGAAAACCAAAAATTACAGTAAATTTGTTTAATTTGTTCAAACTCTACAATCAAGATCATACCTTGAGCGATAATGATTGGAAAATGGTTTCTACAGACATTAATTTGGGATTATTTGTACGTGAGTTTTCTTTAAAGTCACAAAAACATTTCCGTTTCCTTACTCTAATTTCCTTATATTGTATCGGAATATTACTTTTGGTTTCACATATAGTTTATTTCTATTTCGAAAAACCATTATCTTTAAAATTTTAAAATATTTTTAGTCCCTGTGAGAAATTACAAAATTGCCTTTGTTTATATTAATAGTAAGCAATAGTTTATATCAAAATAGTGGAGCTCAAATCAAAAATTAATTTCATTTTCCACCAAAGACCACATTTTGCACTGCGTTTGAGGATCTTCTATTGTCTCATTTAGCTATCCTAGTATACCCAATATCCTTTCCAAATTAAATTTAATGGCTTTAACAGCATGTAGTGGACATTTCCATCGTGTGTCTTTAAATGTGTTTCATCTATGGATAGATTCAAGACATACCATAAATAATCTTTTAATTTCTCCAAAGAACTTCATGTATATTTACTCAGTTGAGGCCACATCTCTAGTAACAAATTCAAACTATGTGCCATACATGTTATAAAGAATGTTTCTGGATTTTAGGCCAAAATTCAGGTTAGGCCTAGAAATACACTTATAGTTTAAAAACAATATGAATTGTTTCATACTGCAAACATTCCTCAGTTACCATGTGCCAAAGTTCAAAATACCACCCTGATTCATCTGTAACTGCGAACCATGAATTGGAACACAAAGCGAAGCAAGAAAATGGATGCTCATCACTACTGGGAAATGATACTTCCTTATTCAAAAATCTACTGCAGGCACGCTATCTGCAAGGGAAGATTTGACAAGTTAATGGTTTCATCTTTTCTTTTATCAAGGTGCTTCCACCCTCAGATTCTCACAGCGCTCCAAAGTAGTATCTATCCCCAACATCAGCAGCAACACAACCCACAAAACTTAATGGCCTTCAGATGCAGTTGTCTTTTGTTTTGAGGACACAGGGCAAGAGGTGTAAGGAAGCATTCCCTAGGTACTGTGTTACCAGAAGAGCGAATGTTTAGGGTCACAAATTATGCTGGGCCACTACTGATGCAAGATCCCAAGACATAGACTTAGTGCGTGTGTGTGTGTGTGTGTGTGTGTGTGTGTGTGTGTGTGTGTGCGTGCACGCATGCGCACACACACAAAATATGTGGGGCCTCTAAAACATGGAGTCTAGGGCAAGGGCCCTCTTGCTGGGGACTGAAGGCAGCCTACCTGGAGGAACAAAAAGAGGAAAGGGTGTTTCCTGAGCTCAGAGACCAGGTCGCCCAGCAGAAGCTAGAATGATGGAGACACCTGGCTGGCCAGAGCTGGAGCCATGAAATGGAGGCAGCTGCTGCTGGAGTTGCTACCTGTGGCAGAGAATAGGGGAGAAATACCCTGGCTTTTCCCTTTCTTCTGCTCACCAATCTCTAGCCAGACCTCCCCCTGGCTGAACTCAGATGGACACCAGCTGCCATGGGAGCCTTCGGATGCAGCCTGAAAATTTCAGCCTCCTGCAGTAGAACATAGCAAGGAAAATCAAGGAACAAGTCTGAGAGCAAAGAGGCAAGGATGGCCTAGCACACAGTCCCATAAAATCAGGACCAAGACAAATATGCTCTCTCTACCATCACTATTTAATATTTTGAGGGTCATGAATACGGCCAGCAACAGAAATAAAAGTCACAACAATTGGAAAGGAGAATGCAAAACTTAAATTATATGTGGATAGTATGAATGAAAACTCAAAAGAATAAACTAAAAACTATTAGTACTAATAAGAGACTTCAATAAGATGGTTTACTATAAGAAAAATACACAGGAATCAATATGCTGCAATATAACAGCAATTGGCTGTTAGAAAATATACTGGAAAACTATCCCATTCTCAACAAAGAAAAAAACTATAATATACTTAAGAATAACAGTTACAAAGAATGCGAAGGCCTTATCGGAAGAAAACTACAAAATTTTATTGAGAAACATAAATGACATGAAAAGATGTAGAAACCAACCATGTTCCTGAATGAAACACCTCAATACTGTAAAAATGTCAATGCTTTACAAAATCACTTATAGATTTACCACAGTCCCAATCAAAATCTCAACAGGTTTTACTGGAACTTGGAAAATAATTTTAAAACTCATCTGAAAAAAATCTAGTGAGAATAGCTAAAATATTTTTACGCAATAATTTCTCTCTCATAAGTACTAAAATATTCTTAAAACCCATAATATTTTGAACAGTATGATATCCACTTCTCAGACCCTGCACTTCCTCCCTGGAAGCCCCAAGATTTTTAATAAATAAAAAGAATAAGGAACCCAATCTAATCATTCACCAAAAGTCAAAGGAGCACAGGATTTGTATGAAATCAGACCTCTTGAGGACTACAATCTGGAAGGACTACAATCTCAATAAGATCTGGAAGCCTGATGACTAGACAACATCCTCCCAGGCAGGCTTTGACCAATATAGGTGCTCTGTGATGCCAGTTGGCCGATGCCATAACCTCATGTTTTCCAGGCATTGACCTCCTGGGCTGAGCAGTCATGGTCTAAGTAGACAACATCCTACTCTACTCCCTGACCTGACATCTCAAGAGTCTGGATCCTGTGAGTCCCTGACCACCTGCTGCATCATCTGCTATGAACTGAATGTTGGTGTGCCCCTAAGTTCCTATGTTGAAGCCCTAACCCCCAATGTGATAATATTTTAAGATGGAGCCTTTGGAAAGGAATTAGGTTTACATGAGGTCGTAAGGGTGGGGCCCCCATGATGCAATCAGACTTCAGAGAGCTTGCTTCCTCTCTCTCTCTCTGCCATGTGAGGACACAGACAGAAGGCAGCCATCTGCAAGCCAGGAGGAGAGTCCTCACCAGAACCATGCTGCCACTCCAATCTTGGACTTCTAGCCTCCAGAACTGTGAGAAAATAAGTTTCTGTTGTTCAAACCTCCCAGTCTGTGGTATTTTTTTATGGCAGCCCAAGCACACTAAGGCACCATAGTCCCCATAGCAACTCAAAGGGACACAAGTTTGAACCATAATGTGGAGTGTCTATACCACATCATGTCTGATCAAGTGAAGTGATCCACATGTTGCTGGACAAGGTATTAGCAGTCCTGGGGTAGAATAAGCCTCAATTTCCCTTTCTAGATAACAGTATTTCCTGGGATATTCCAGCAGTTCATTCTCTCTCTCTTTTTTCCTCTTGCCTGTTAGCTGTGGTTGTTGACCTCTTTCAATTGTTCTACACTTGCCATGTACAAGAACTCTTCTAGGTTAAAATAACCAACTTAATAAGTAAACAAATCATCTAGTACTTTAGAAGATGATAAATGTTGTAGGAAAAAAACAAAGCAGGATGTAAGAGTGTCCATAACAAACTGAATTCTTGCATGCCCCCGATATTCATATGTTGAAGCTCTATCCCTCAATGTGACTGTATTTAGACTTTAGAAGGTAACTAACTTTAAATAAGGTCATAAGGATGGGGCCCTAATCCAATAGGACTGGTGGCCTCATAAGAAAGGAAAGAGATATGTCTCTCTCCCTCTCTCTCTTTCCCTCTCTCTCTCTTTCTCCCCTTAACCACAGAGGAAAGGCCATAGAAGGACATAGAAGATGGCCATCTACAAGCCATGAAGAGAGCCCTCACCAGGAACCTAACTGACCAGCACTTTGATCTGGGACTTCCCAGAACTGTCAGAAAATAAATTTCTGTTCTTTAAGCGACACCATCTATGGTATTTTGTCATGGCAGCCTGAGTAGACTAAGACAAAGAAGAATCACTTCATAAAAGAGAGAAATTTGTATAATCTTTGGAGGGTACCAGAAAACTTCTGGGGCTAAAGATCCTGTTTACCTACCTCTCTCACACACACACATACACACACCCACAAACATACCCTGGCTCACCACAGCATGGCCAGGGCTTACCCAGTCAACCCCAGACTCTAGCATGGCAGTGGGGGCAATCTTACCAAGAAGAACCTTGGGAGTATGAATTCTCTTTCCTCCACCACTTCCTGCAGATGCTGGCCTTACCAACAAGCATACCACTTGGGAAAAGGAATTACTTGTCAACAGACGCCTGTGTAAGTCAAGGCACTGCCAAGGGCATTGCATTACGGGGTGCTCACGTAGCCACAACCTGCAAGAGCTGACACTGACGCAAAAAGCAGTTCATTCATAACAAGCCAGCACACTGCCTTTTGTCAAGTTTACCACTTCGCATATGCCAAGGAGCTAAACTCACTGGGAAGATACTTCCTAGAAGGTAATAAAAATAGTCCTGCCAGAGAGAATCCTCCACCCAAAGCATCTTTGGTCATTTAGCCCCACTGCAGTTGACCTCAATGGTGCAGCATAAACAGCAGCCAGAGCTTCACAAACAGCCAGAGGACCTTGGAAACGTAACGTGCTCAAAAAGAAACTATTTTAAGGGTATAATTGGGTAAGTACTCAAAAATAAATGTTCAAATATTTACATTGAAGTATGATTTGTACTAGGATTCACAAATGTCCAACAACAAGGGTCAGATGAATGAATTATAATACAGTCATTCAATAGAAAGACAAGAAGCCATTAAAAATAATGTTTTGGAGGAGCATTTGAGAATGTAGAAAAACACTCTAGAGATACTGGTAAGTGCAAAGAGTAGGATATTAAACTGTGGATGAAATATGATCCAAATTTTATTTTTAAAAAAGTAAATGACAAAGAAATACACCAAAATGGTAGCATTATTTCTGGATTATTTTCTCCTTAAAGGGCTTTGTATTTTCTAGAGTTCATATAATAAGTATGTGTAGCAACATTAAGATAATAAAGATACACACATTCAAACTTTTATATGTGTGATTAGTTTCCCATGTAGCTAGTCTTCCCTAGGTTCCAAATGAATAAATTCATTCAAAAGCACAAAATCTATAAAAGAGTCACTGACATCCAAAATTAAAAGTATTCTCCTTACAGATATTTCTGCTTCTAAACGCTTTGAACTGTATGTTTTTGCTTACCCTTCTTGACAGTGAAGATTCTTTTCAGGAGAAAAAAAAGTCATGATTTTTCCAGGATTCTCTGCTCATTGCTTTAAATTTTCCATCCTTTGATAACATGCATGAGGCAAAAGCCGTCTGCCCCCTCAACTGGATCATCATGTTTCGGTCTGACAAGCATGTTCTTTAAAGAAGCATCGGTATAGGACATTAAATGATTTTGCCAAGGCTCCAAGGCCACTAGTGAGGGAACTGACAGGGGTAGAGCTCTAACATGAACTAAGCACGAGCAGTGGAGAGTCTGTCACCGCCCAGAACTGGAATCACAGGAACAGAATCAAGGAGCAAGATAATGGGACCCAAAACATCCACAGAATGAGAGGGGAGAAACAGCCAGAGAGGAAGCAGGAACTGTGGACCAAAAGCAAGATCCTGGACCTGGACAAGGACAATCCTGCAAGGAAAACCAGAACCTCTACAATCAACTCAGACAACTGGAAGGGAGGGCGAGTCCGAGGAATATCTGTGAGCATCCAGCCCCCATTTGTTGGTTACCTACTTTGTGCCAGGCGTCACGCAAAAGACTTCATTTAATTGTCACAATGCTATAAACCGGTGTTATCCACAATTATCAGATGAAGTGAGCCATTCAGAGAATGACTTGCCTAAGTTCATCCAGCTGGTAAATAATGGGGCAGAGATTTAAATCTAGATATAGCTGACTCCAAAAGCCAGTCTTTGTGCTGTAAAGCTGCTAAGACCATAGAACTAGGAAACAGTAGAAGGGAAGGTAACTTCTTAGGGTCAGAGGTGGAGAACACATGGTAAGAATGTGGCTATAATATTCATGATGGTCAACCAACCCCAGGAGGAAATAACCTGAGGGATGATGCAGTGACTGTGTGCAGAATATGACATGAGTCTATCTGAAGTCAAAGTAATCAGTTTGGAACCCAAATCAGAAAACACCTCCTTCCAGAGACCAGATAGGGAGCTGACAGACAGTTCAAGGTAAACAAAGCTGATTCAGGCTTTAACAAAACCATATAGCCCTATTTGTAAATCTGAAAAAAACTAGATTGATCAGAGTCAATACTATAAACAGCTAAACTTTGAACCTTCAGCATTGTAGTAAAGTGTGTGTGTGTGTGTGTGTGTGTGTGTGTGTAACTGACTTGTATAGGTTCACTGGCTTAGGCTGATGATAGAGATGGATCTCAAAAAGAAATTGATCTCTCTATATTGATGGCAACAATTATCACGGTTTATACAAAATGAAACTATGAGGAAGAGAGGGGACAGGTTTCTGTATTGCTCTGTCGTCTGTATTTTGCCTGCATACAGATGGGTCACCTTGAAAATACCAAGCTGGGCCACCCGAACACTACCAGGGGAGGCTCTCTCCAGTTCCCAATTTCAGCCCCATCAACAGGGCACTAGAAGACTTCTGGGCTTAGTCCATTTAGCTGTGATCTTTTAACAAGTGTGTTTCTGTTAGTGGACCCTTGCCAAACCTACAAGGTTTTTTAAAATCATGGTTAGTGCTTTTTTCCTAGAAAATTCTACAGAAAACTTAGAAAATTCAGAGAAGCAAAAAAAAGAAAGAAAACGTCAGCATTTTGCTGTATAGATGTTGTCTAGCTAGATAGATGTATAAAAATAGATATTTACAAATAGATATATACAAAAATCATTCTCAATATCCTATTTCATCAAACGCTTTCTCTGTGTCTATTTATTGACAAGATCATATGATTTTTCATATGGAATAAATCCCACTCAACAGTGGTGTATACTTCATTTTATACATTGTTGGATTTGATTTGTTAATGTTTTGTTGAGGATTTTTGCATCAACGTTCATGAGATATTAGTCTGTCATTTTCCTCTCTTGTAAGTCTTTATCTGGTGTTGGCATTAGGGTATTACTGGCCTCTTAGAATGTATTAGGAAATGCTTCCTTGGCTTCTATATTCTGAAAGAGATTGTAGAGAATTAGTATAATTCCTTCCTTAAATGTTTGGTAGAACTGACCAGTGAACCTATCTGGTGCTTTCTGTTTGGGGAAGTTATTAATTATTGATTCAATTTCTTTAGCAGATATAGGCAAAATCAGATTATCTCTTTCTTCTTGTGTGAGTTTTAGTAGACTGTGTCTTTCAAAGTTGTGGTCCATTTCATCTAAATTATCAAATTTATAAACACAGAATTGTTCATAATATTCCTTTATTCTCATTTTAAGATCTATAGGGTCAGTAGTAATGGTCCCTCTTTCATTTCTGATATTAGCAATTTCTGTCTTCTCTCTTTTTTCTTAGTTAGCCTAGCTAGGGGTTTATCAATTTTATTCATCTTTTCAAAGAACCATCTTTTGATTTCATTAATTTCCTGTTTTCAACTTCATTGATTTCTGCTCCAATTTTTATTTCCTTTCTTCTACTTACTTTAGATTTAACTTGTGCTTCTTTTTCTAGTTTCCTAAAATTGAAGCTTGGTTATTGATTTTAGATTATTTTTCTTTTCTAATATATGCATTCAATGCCATAAATTTCCCTCTAAGCAGTGCTTTCACTGCATACTACAAATTTTGAAAGTTCTATTTTCAGTTTCCTTTAGTTCAAAATATTTGTAGATTTCTCTTATGACTTCTTCTTTAACCCATGTCTTATTGAGAAGTCTATTGTTTGATCTCCAACCATTTCGGGATTTTCCAGCTATCTTTTTGTTATTGATTTCCAGTTTAATTCCACTGTGGACTGAGAGCAAACATTGTCTGATGTCTATTCTTTTAAATTTGTTAATGTGTATTCCGTGGCCCAGAATGTGATCTATCCTAGCAAATACTCTGTGTGAGCTTGAGAAAAAAATAATATTCTTCTGTGGTTGGGTGAAGTATTCTATAAATGTCAATTATATCATGTTGATTGATGGTGCTGTTCAGTTCAACTATGTCCTTACTGATTTTCTGCCAATTACTGATAGAGGGGTGTTGATCTCCAACTATAATAATAGTGGATTCATCTGTTTCTCCTTGCAGCTCTATCAGTTTTTGCCTTATATATTTTGATGCTCTGTTGTTGAGTGTGTATGCATTAAGGATTGTTATGTTTTCTCAGAGAAGTGACCCCTTTATCATTATGTAATGCCTCTCTTTATCCTTGTTAATTTTCCTTGCTCTGAAGTCTGCTCCATCTGAAATTAGTATCACTATTCCAGCTTTCTTCTGATTGGTGTTATAATGGTATATCTTTCTTCATCCCTTTACTTTTAATTCATCTTTACTTTTAATCTATCTTTTAATCTATCCACTTTATATTTAAAGTGGGTTTCTTGTAGACAACACATAGTTGGGTCTTATTTTTTTATCCATTCAGAAAACTTCTGGTTTTTAGTTGGTGTATTTAGACCACTGATGTTTAAAGTGATTATTGATATAACTGGATTAATATCTCCCATATTTGTTACTATTTTCTATATATTGCACTTGTCCTTTTTTTCTTTTTTTGTCTTCTACTTTTTTTTCTGCCTTTTGGGGTTTAAATGACTCCATTTTCTCCACTCTCTTAGCATACCAATCATACTTTTTTTTTTCCTTTTTTTTAGTGATTGCCCTAGAGTTTACCACATACATTTACAGTTAATCCAAGTCCACTTTCAAATAAGACTATACCACTGCATGGGTAATGCAGGTGCCTTATATTCCCAATCCTTCCCTCCCATCCCATAACATTACTATCATTCATTTCACTTATCTACAAGCCATAGTCACCAAATACATTTTTTTTATTATTATTTGGAGCAAATTGTTATCTGTTGCATCAATTAAGAGTAAGAAAAAGAAAAGATTTATTTTACCTTTATTTATTCTTTCTCTAATGCTCTTTCTTTCTTTATGTAGGCCTGAGTTTCTGACCTATATACTTTTCTTTCTCTCTGAAGAACTTATTTTTTAGGGGCGAAGTTTCCCGAAGAACGTCTTTTAAGAAGAAGGTGGGTCTACTGGCAACAAATTCCCAACCACCACTAACCAACCAACCATTGATTGGGCAAATTATTTAACTTGTCTCTTTCCTTGGTTTGCAAAAATGTGAAATTATCTTCAGGCATTCTTCCTGCTCTGAAATTCTAGAATTCTAAGTAAAATTTTACACATTAAGTCAAATAGTTTACTCACTATGGTAAACATTAATAGGAAACAAATAGAAAGCTTTGCTCAAAGTGAAAAATTTTTTTTAAATACAAATAATCATTCCCTCAAATACTCATTGCATAAATCTTGCTTCTCAAATACCAGCTTCTCTTACAGTGAAACTCATTTAAATGTCTCTGCTTTTCCTGTATCAGTAAGTACAGAAAATCCAAAATGTAAACATCAATAAACTGTGGACTTTAGGGAAATATTAAATGTTTGTTTTAAAATAAAACAGGAGCTGGAACAGGAAGATTTCTAATATTTTCATTTTGCTTCAGTGATTACCAAATATATTTGGACCCAAAATTCACTCAGGAGCATCGATATTAAATATGAAGGCTTTTGAAGGAAAAATCTGACTTGATGGAATGGGAGGGAAAGGAAATAAATTGCAGTTGGACAAATTAACATAGTAAGGCAATATAGGTGATTCTCGGCATTGGGGATTTAGAATTCAAGGTTTAGTCTACTCTTTAATGATCCTAAAAGTCCGTATCAGATAGTAATAGGTAATTTTTCTAAAACATTAATTTCCAGAATCCTATGCCCCGGGTGGTTGGTGCATGATTTCAGTATCCAAATTCCACGGCAGCTTCTTTTGTCCTTGACTTGTCACTATGGATGTGTGCACTCTCATATGTACTCTGCTGCCTTTAGGAAGGAGTTATATGCTGCAATGGTAATTTACAATTAGGGATTCATGAAGCTCTCTATACAGCCTTAAAAATCATAAAGGTTTACTGTATTTTAAAAAAAGAAGAAATGAATAAATTTTTTAAGATAAAATTTTTAAAACAGTGGCACCAGCTACCATGGATAATACAAAGTTCCGTAGTCTATTAGATGCAATGTCAGTTAAGACTCTTTCTGTCACAAGACTACAGAACCTCAACTTAAATTGGTGTAAGTTTTTGGTTTGTTATTGAAAAGCCATAGGATGATTTTCAGGCATAACTTGATCCAGGAGCCCAAATGACATTATCAGGATGCAGTTTCTTTCCCTCTCTCGGCTCTGCCCCTGCTGTGTTGGCTTCATTCTCATTCTCCACTTGACAACTCTCTAGGATCTCATCCTCCCAAGTTGTATTCCAGCAGAGAATGGAGCACCTTTTCCTATTACCTCCTGTATGGGTCCCTAGATTCACACTGATTGAATTAATTTGGGTCACTGCCCACTCCGGAGTTAGTCAGGCCATGATCACATGTTCCCATCTCTAGAGAAAGAAAGGAGCCTCATCCAATCCATGATCCACATGGATTGAGTCAAGGAGAAATGGTTCTCCAAAAGAATTCTAGGTGCTGTGACCTAGAGGAAGAAAAATGTATGATGGATGACCAAAACAGTAAATGTTGCCTCCAAATGTTTAAGATAAAACTGAAGTAACCCATGGCTTCTGTGTATAAGAGTTGGACCTCAAACAACTGTAGTTTCAGTATCAGACTCTCTCTGTTTGGAAAGCGAGGGAAGGTCCTATGGCTCTGGCAAAGGCAAACGTCCCAGGAGCCGTGGCAAAGTGTAGATGCCCCATGGCTTCCCCACAAAAACATCCTGAAACTTTTCTAGTACCTGCTGCCTTTCTGTGTTCAGAAATTTAACAATTAATGTAAGTGTCAGGGAAACCTTGCTGTCAGTTCAGCATTCTGTGCCTGAATTGACAACTGCATTTTTCACTGAGCCAGCCTTTAGTACTTCCAACTTTATTCATAATGTGTTTATTTTTGTATTACTAGCAAGACCCACGAGTGCCCATGTTTATTACATGTTCATTTTTGTGCTTTTATACACATCTTAGAATAAACAGGGAAATAGATTTTGGGGGGGGACTTATTTTATGTTATTTGAATTTTTGAACTAGCGTTAGACTATGTAGAAGACTGACTCTGGCTTTAAACATCACTGCCTCGAGCAGGAAAACTGAACCCAGGGGTGTGCATGTCCCTCTGAGTCCACTTGTACCTCAAAGGGGCCAATGACTCAGAGTGTTAAGAACCACCGGCTTAAGCCCATGATGCGCAGAGCACCATTTTGCCCATCTTACTGGGAAGGCCATGGGACATGATGGTGACACGCAAGGGCTATGGAGACAGACTCAGAGTTGACTCGGCTCTACTTTGTGACCTAAGGCAAGTTACACAGTCTCTCTGTGCCTCATTGCTCTCATCTGTAACGCAGAGATAAATACCTCCTACCTCAAAGGATTGTGGTAAGAATTAAAGGACATAATTCATGTCAAGTATTTAAACCAATAACTGATGTGTAGCACACGTTGAATAATTACTAATATCATAATTGTATGGACTTGGTTTTCATGTTTCTCTTCCCTGAATTTTCAAATTCTATTTGTTACAATATAACTAATCCACAGTTCGCCCACCTTCAATATGTCAATCACCCACCATATATATTTACATAATGAGGACATATGCACCTGGAATTTGGGATTAAAAATTAACAAAATAAAATCTTTTATTTAATGTACTTGTATCTAGCACTGACTGTGCGTTGAGGCTGTTATTAAATACTTTACTAATATCAACCCATTAATCCTCATAATAATTCTATGAGGTAGGTTCTACTATTATCCTTACTTTATAGATGAGGAAACTGAGGCCCAGAGAAGTTAAGTAACTTGCCTAAGGTTATACAGCTAGTAAGCATTAGATTTAGGATTTGAACCCTGAGAGCCTGATTCTGGAGTCTGGACCTTTACCCACTTGGCCATTTTCTTTTCTTCTTTACTGTTCAGTTGATAGAGAAGGAAGCGTTGAAAAAGAGAGAAATTAATTATCAACTTCTGACATGTTTTAAGCACATACTATGCTGGGGCTTTCACACCTACTTATTTCAATACTTTAATCTCCATTAGTACTTTTAAGAACAATCATAAAAAGATTTTTATAGAGCACTTAAATGTCAGAAATTATTTCATTTAATCCTCTAACAACCTTATGAAATAGATGCTATTATTATTGCCATTTTACAGATGAAGAAAGTAAAGCTTTAAAAGGTTCCATAACTTGCCCTAAGTCACATGGGTAGTAAGTAGTGAAGCTGGGCTTCAAACCCAGATTATTTAGCTCTAAAACTCTTGCGTTTAACCACAACAGTCCCCTATCTCCCCAACCCTGTGGGGTAGGTAATATGATGATATTATTAAAAATTCACATGAATATTTATTCAGAATCCATTCAGAGGATACTGACCACTGACACTATTATCTACCACTTTGAAGATGGGAAAACGAAGCTACAGAGACTAAATAGATCCTAGGCTGCCCCAATGAAGCATCCATCTAGACATTAGGAAAGCTAACTTCAGGCAAATTTGTGAAGCAAATGAGTATTTCCTTTGGGGTTTTGAAACTCTTTCAAACCCCTTCTCTCATCCTAGTAACTCTGACTCCCCATAGTGCTATTGGAAAATAATATATTCTCTCCAAATTATTATGATTCAATTAAGAACTCAAAATGGGTTAGAGAGGATATGATGAAATATAAATGTAGAGTTCTAAGAATGCTAATGCTGTCAGTAGACAGTTCAAAGGCAGGACGTTTCAGTTAAATAAGAATTTCTAACATTCTGATGTGTAGCTGAGGACAAGAACTCCTGCCACCCAGGGCAGAATAGTAGAGAAACTAGAAACTTTGAGAGAACTTTGGATTCAGAAATTAGAATATGGAGAACATTTTAAGAGCAGACAACTCAGGGAATCTGATCTAATGGTAATAAACATAAAAAACGGAGTTTAATTTATGGAATTTCTGTTGACCAAGTCCAGAGATATTAAGGTTGAACTCCTAGGGCAGATTCAACTTTAAACTGAGAGGAATGACTGATAGTAAATACCATGTAGTTCACATATGACGTTTATTAATTCTCGCAATTGCCTTGCTAAGTAGCCATTACCAACCTCTTTACTGACGAGGAAAAAGGCTACAAGAGTATCTAAGTCTCTTCCATAGAGGAGATAGAATTCATACCTAGTCTATCTGTTCCAAAGACCTCTTTTGTTTTTCTTATCATGCTGCCCCCTGGAGCAGAGAAAGAGCATGCCTCCTCCAGGATCACAATATACACTCCAATCGTGGAATACAATGGTGAACTACCAACGGCCAGGGTGAGAGAAGGAGTCAGTCAATACAGCAGAGACTGGGCCAACATAATACAGGAGAGTGTGTCTATAATTTATACAACGTATCATGCCCCTTAAACAAGAGCCCTTCAAAATGGCTCGTTGGCTATGCTAGGCTGCGTCGATTTCAGGTGCACCACATTCTACCCAAGTGGATCCAAATGATAAGATTCCTGGGCACTGATGGGGACACACTTTTCAGTGACCTCAATGAAGTCAACATGTTTGGATCCTTTTTCTCTGGTATTGACAAGTGTGACTTTTTGTTCTATGGGGGTTGTAAGTTCCAAGATTTGAGCTTGGGTTTAGGAGTAAGAAGATGAAGTTGTCCCTGATTTGGATATTCATGAATCCTCAGGCCAACGTACCATGATAATGTCACTGCCTATTAACATCTCATTACAAGGTCCTCAACAATGTGGTTTTGTTTTAAACAAACAAAAATGAGTCCCAATCTTTTAGACTTATATACTGAAATATTTGCAGGTTAAATCATATGATGTCATGATTTGCTTCAAAAAAATATTAGAGGAGGGGAAGATTGGCCTTAAGCTGATATTAGTTGAAACTGGGTGGTCAGTACACAGGAGTGCATAATATCACTCTCTCTACCTGTGCGTATGTTTGAAATTTTCTGTAATAAAATCATTTTAAATGCATTCTTGCCATCAAGTTTTTGTTCATAATGTTTTGTCAGTCTGCTATGCATTTCCCTTCCTCTTTTTGAAAACTCAGGTCCATATTCTCTGTGATTCTTTCTTTAGCTATTCCATCCCACAGACAGAATCCTCACCCTCCTCACACGTCATTACTTCTTTAAAGCACATATTAGAAAAGACAAAAGGTTGAAAATCAATGTGCTAAGCATCCACATTTATAAGTTAGAAAAAAATCCCAGCAAATTCAACCCAAACAGAAAGAAGATAATAAAGATAAGAGATGGAAACAACAATATAGAAAACATACAGTAGAAAAGATTACCTGGTTCTTTGAAAATTGATAACTCATGGCCTATTGTGACAATAAGCATTAACATTTAGGACAACTTTCTAGAAAATATACAATTTATCAAAATTGAATAAGAATTTTTTAAAAATCCAAAGAGGCCTGTTTCAGACAGTCAGTGAGTGGAATTTCAAAACAAAACTCAAAAGTAATGATGATCAAAAAAAGGAAACTGTAATTTTAAACTTTTCCACAAAGATAGCCCCAGGCTCAGATGACTTCATCAGTGAATTCTACCAAACATCTGTGGAAGAAATAATGCCAATCTCAAAACTCTTTCAGGGAATAGAAAAAGGGGAAACAAACCCTGCATTGTTTTATGGGCTAGCATAACCTTGATACCAAAACCTGATAAATACATTTTAAGAAAGTAAAATTATAGGCTAATCATACTCATCAATATAAATGCAAAATTCCTAAACAAAATATTTGAAAACTTAATACAGAAATATATAAAAAGAATAGCATATGATAACCAAGTTAGGTTTATCCCAGGAAACAAAAGTAAATCCATCACTATAATTTGCCATGTTAGCAGAAAAAAGGATTTAAAAAATAATACGATCATGTTAATAGATGCATAAAAATACTTGATAGATTTCAACATAGGTTCACGGTTTTTAAAAACATTTTAGCAAAGTACAAATAAAAGTAAAAAACTTTAATCTGATAAATGATGTCTATAGTAAACCTAAGCAAGCATTATACTTAACAGCAAAAAGTTGGAAACTTCCTCCATGAGATGAGGTAAAAGACAGGACTCCCATTAACACCACTTCTATTTTACTAGAAGTAACATTTTACTAGAGTTCCTAGAGAGTGAAATAAGGCAAGAAAAAAAATAAGGATCAGAAAAGAATAAGTTAAACACATGTAAATTCAAAATTATTTATATATAATGTGATTACACATGTAAAAAATCCAACAAAACCTATAAATAAATTATTTAAATTACTGAGTTTAGCAGGATTGCTGGGAAAAGGTCATATTGTAAAATTCAGCTCCATTTTTCTATACCATTATCAACAGAAAATTAAATTTAATATACAATTTACAATAGCATCAAATATGTAGACATAAATCTAACAAAAGATGTGTAAAAAACACAAATTTATAAAACAGTATAGAGAAAAATTAAAGAACGCCTAAATTAATAGAGAAAAAATGTTTATTTATTGTAAGCTCGATATAGCAAAGATGTCAATTTTCTCTCACACAATTCTATAGACTAGATTACCCCCCAAAATCGCAAACGTTGTGTGTGCATAACTTGACAAGCTAATTATAAAATTTATATGAAAATGCAAGGTCCAAGAACAACTAATTACACTCTTGAAGAAGACAAGATTGGAGCAGTTCCTCTATGGGATATCAAGACGTATTAAAAAGTCACAGTAATTAACACACTGCGGTATTGATACAAGAATGAATTGATAGTGCACTGAAATAAAATATGGAGTCCAGAATCAAATCTATGCATATTTTGACAATTGGTTAACAACAAAGGTATATGTGAAGCAGTGGAGGAAAAGGATGGTGTTTTCAATAAGTGGATCTGGGGCAATGGTATAATCATACAATGGAATCTTACACAGCAACCAAAATGAATGAGCTACAGCTACGTGCAAGGAAATAATGTTGAGTGAAAGAAGCCAGACATAAATGAACATACATTACAATGCTGTATAAATAAAGTTCAATACATGGACAAAACTCAACAGTGTTTAGGGACACATATTTATGTGGTGAAACTATAAAGAAAGCTAAGAAAGAGAGTTCATATAAATTAGAATACTGGTTACCATTGGTGGGGAAGTTAAAGTATAGTGAGCAGGACAGGGCATGAAGGGGACTTCTGGAGTGCTGGCAATATTATATTTGTCAAAAAAGAGGTCAAAGTAGGAGGTAATTACACCAAGGTTTGCTTTGTGATAAATCAGTGAGCCATATGTATGACGTCCATTTGTCTGTATAGATTTCACTATAGAAAAGTTAAAAAGAAGAAGAAATGTATTCTCTGCTCATGCCCTTCCTGGAGGCATTAGGCACTGTGTCAATGTGCACAAAGATGCTGGCAAATTCGCGGATCTGCAAGTGCAACAGAAATTCTCCACCAGCTGATGATTCTCCATCATGAGTGCTAAGGACCACTGTGTCCACCCAGAACATGCGCAAGGTAGACAAGGTCACAAACAGGATCAACAATCAGTCTAAAACCTCTGCTATTTGGGGGCCATTTGAAGGGTGGGTGAGTCAGATGATTCCATTCTGCAACTGGTCAGGGCAGAGAGCTTCATCTCAAAGAACTTCTAACTAGAGTCATGGAGGTGGAACGCTTGTCATAAATAAATAGTAAAAACACCAATAATAACAAAAAGATGTAGAAGCTATTACATATGAAGAACCAACACCAAGATCTGACGAACAGTGGAAGAGAAACACGACCTTAATATGTTGTGCCTACACAAGCGAGGGAATGATAATATCATTGACAGAAATTAGAGAAATATAGAAGAGGCTGAGTTTGAGTTTTATACACACTGTGTGTATCAGCTAGCAGCCCAGTTGGATACAGATGGCACGATGGAGAGAACTGAAGAGAGTTTAACAAAGCATAAATGAAGGTACAAAGGTATGGGCTGTCAAGGAAACTAAAAAGAGATCGTGAAGCACCCCAACTGGCAAAGCAGAAAGTTGTTACCACCCCTAGGCCTGAAGCTTCCAGAGGAGAAGTTATAAGAACTCAGCAAGAGCTGTGAAAGTAGGAGAGGGCTGCCCAACAGCTGTGGCTTTGGATAGAGAGAGGGAGCCACTCAGGCTGGAGGGACCCAAGGGGATAAATACCCCAACTTCTCTCCCCTCCACCCTCCAATCTCTTGCTGATGCCTCCCAATGCCTGGACGCAATGAAATGCAGTCCAAGGAAGTCAGCCTCCTACAGCACAGAGCAGAGTGGAGAATGTGTATGGAGCTGCAAATGGGAAAACCCAGCACATGGACTTCAAGGCAGTGATGGGACACTCAAGTAGAAATTCCCACCCTGTCCTTAAAGATATGAGACTGGAACCCAAAGAGAGCTCAAACAAGACACCCTTCCTGCTCTCAGAGAAGTTACACTGCAGCTGGGAGAGGAGAAGGCTAAAAGACTTCAATATCTAATTGAGTTAAATGATGTGGGTCACATTATAAGTACCATATGAATGTAGAGGGAGGGACATGAGTAAGAACCAAAAATAGCATGGTTTCAGGTCAGACATGGAACTTAATCTGACCCTTCAGGATAGATGGTTTGGTTAAATAGAAGGGAAAGGACAGGACATTCCAGGAAAGGGAGAAAAATATAATTATAATAATAATCAGCATTTACTAAGTGCTAATTATGTGTCCGGCACTGTTCTTAGTGTTTTATATATAATACTACATTTAATACTCAGAACAATTCTATGAAACAGGTACTAGCAGCAGTCTGATTTAAAAGATGAGGACATTAAGGCACAGAGACGTTAAATAATGTTCCCAAGATTTAGGCACAGAGAAGTTAAGTAACTTCCTGAAAGTCACACAGTTAGTAAATGGCACAGCCAAAATTTGACTCCAGGGAATCAAGCTTCACAGCCTATGCTCTTAACCACTCTGCTATACTACCTCATACCATGAGAAGCACCATAACATGAGAAAAGGTACAGGCTTGGCAATGAGATTATTTTGGAACAGTAAAATAAATGTGCTAAAGCTGAGCTGTGTGACACCCATCTTGTTTTAGACAAGCAGTGAGTGCGATTGCAAAAAATAGCTTCAGGATGATGAGGAGGACAACAACAACGGCGATGGTGATGGTGATGATGATGATGATGATGATGATGATGATGATGATGACAGGCTTCTAGAATTCTTGTGAGCAGATAGGAGACAAGATTCACTGTTAAGGGCTGGGGTCATTATGCCGTTAGCAAAGTTTTAAGAAAAAAAGAACAGTACTGAACAAGCAAATACTGGGAAGAATCTATGATGTGCTGATCACACGGTGCTTGATTAAGAGAAACTGGCTAAGGACCCAGAAACAAGCACAATTCTATTGATGAAACTAGAAATAGCCAGAGAAGAACACTTTTTCAGTCAAACTGGCTTCAAGAATATCTTCTTCGTTTACTCACATAATCTTTCAACCAGTCTGTAAATTCTGATGAAACTTTTACCATGGATCAGTCTCTATGCCAGCCTTGACGGACACAATGAGAGACAACATGCACACAAACTACACCCAGTAGGAGCCTAAAGTGCAGAACACAAACAGGTGAACAAATCATTACAATAGATAGGAATGAGTGCTGTTTTTATACAGCGCTTACTCTGCGACACTGTTCTAAGCATACTACACATATTAATTTACTTGATTCTCAAAGAAATTTCTGTGAGGTAAGTACCATTATTTATTGCCATTTTCCAGATAAGAAAACTGAGTCATGAAGAAAAGAGTCTGCTCAGAGCGATACAGTTAGGAAATGGCAGAGTCAGGATTCTAACCTAGGCACTCTGGCTCCAGGGTCCACAGTATTTACCTTCATGCTATGCTGTCCTTAATTGCGCGCGCACACACACACGCACACGCGTCACCAGACAGTCTGAGAGCATCAGGAAAGGCTCTCCGAAGGAAAGGATATCTCAGCTGAGAACTAAATGGGATTAGCCAGAGGAGAAAAGAGAAAGAGTGTTCCAGGCAGAGACACAGCCTGAAACTGCAAGTGGCTCAGTAAAACTGGAGTAAGGATTTTGAAGAAGAAATTGGAGAGATATGAGGCTGTAGGCAAGAAGCCAGCTGGTGACAAGACTTATAAACCATGCCAAAGAGTCTGGACAATGGAAGCCATTGGAGGATGTTGGGATGGGGATGGGAGATGACATAATCAGATTTGTGAATTCAGAAAGAATTCTTGCTACAATGAGGAGAATCAACTGGAAGGGGGTACACTGGAGGAAAGAGACTAGTTAAGAGGTTATTATAACACTGCCGGCAAGAAATAAAGACGAAGAGGACTTGGAGGATAGATGTGGGGGAGGAGGGATGAGAACTCAGGGATGATGCCCAGATTTCTGGCTTGAACATCTGGAATAACACTGGTGTCATTTATTCAGATAAATAACATGGAAGAAGGAGCAGCTTAGGGTGAAAAAAAGGGAGGGGAAATATAGAAATAAATGATGCACAATCTTATTACTAATCTACTATATGCTTATTACACGTTATTTCTCCCCCAGATTCATAAATCTAATCAGATGAAATATTAGATGCAGGGAAACAGGAGCATTTATACATTAGCAGTGGGATATAATTGGTACGACCACTTTTAAGATCAATTTAGTGATAAAGTTGAAAAGCATACTTGTCAAACCAGCAATAACATTTCCAGGTACCTCATCTAAAGAGAGTCTTATCATGTGCTAAAGGCGACTCATACCAGAATGTTCATTGGATCACTGTTTCTGACAACAACTTAACTGTCCCTTAGTGTAAAAATGGTTAAATAAGTGTAATTTATTCATACAGTGGAATACTCTACACAAATTTAAATGAATGAATTAGATGTGTATATATTAGCATGGATGAATCTCAGAAACACAATTTCAAGTGATAAAGCAAGCTGCAAAAGATACATACAGAATGATACCACCTACATAATTTTTAAACAAAAAATAGTTATACATATACTATTTATGGATACATGCATATGTTCCTAAAAGTAAAAATGCACACATGGGAATGATATACACCAATTTCAGAACAATGGTTATCTCCGGGAAGGGGGAAAGTGAGAGAAGAGGTGGGAGGGATAGAACTTTAGCTGTATCTGTGTCATTTTTTACTGAGCAAAATCTAAGTTTTAACAAGGAAAAAGGAGGGGCTGGCCTGGTGGCACAGTGGTTAAGTTCACACATTCCACTTCTCAGCGGCCTGGGGTTCGCTGGTTCAGATCCCGGGTGCGGACATGGCACCACTTGGCACACCACGCTGTGGTAGGCGTCCCACGTATAAAGTAGAGGAAGATGGGCACGATGTTAGCTCAGGGCCAGGATTCCTCAGCAAAAAAGAGGAGGACTGGCAGTAGTTAGCTCAGGGCTAATCTTCCTCAGAAAAATAAAATAAAATGGAAAAAGGAAAGGAAGGATTCATTTGAAAAGCTATAAAAAGAATACCCTTTTTTAAATTTAGGTTTGTTGAAGTATAATTTACACATCATAAAATTTAGCCTTTTAGGTAAGAGTTTGATGAGATTTGGCAACATACAGTTGTGTAACCACTAACATAACTGAAAAACAGTTCCATTACCAACAAAAGTTCCCTCGTACCCCTTATGGTCAATGACCTCCCCTTACCACCAACCCCTGGCAACCACTGATCTGTCCCTACAGTTTGCCTTTTCCAGAATGTCATGTAAGTGAGCCCATATAGTATGTAGCTCTTTGTGTCTGGCTTTTTTCTCTTAGCATAACGCTTTTGAGGTTTATCCACATAGCTGCACGTACCTGTAATTCATTCCTTTTTATTACTTAGTAGTATTCCCTTGAATATAGATACCACAATTTGTTCATTCATTTACCAGTTTATGGGCATTTGGGATGTTTCTCAGCTTGGCCTACTATGAATAAAGCTGCTATAAACATTTGAGCACAGGTTTTTGTGAACACATATTTTTTACTTCTCTTGGGTGGAGTGGAATTGTTGGGAATTTTGGTAAGGATATGTTTAACTTCTTAAGAATCTGTGATACTGTTTTCCAAAGTGGCTGTACCCTTTTCCAACTCCACCGGCTCCACATCCACACCAGCACTTTTTATTGTCTGTTTTTCATTTTGCCCATTCTAGTTAGCATATTGCTTTTAGTTTGCATTTCCCTGATGACCTATGATGTTAAGCATCTTTTCATGTGCTCATTTCCCATCTGGATATCTTCTTTGGTGAAGGGTATATTCACATCCTCTGCCCATTTTTTAATTCGGTTGTTTGCCTTATTTTTTACTTGTAGGAGTTCTTTATATATTCTGGACACAAGTCCTTTATGAGATATTTGTTTTGCAAATATTTTCTCCCAGTTGTGGCTTGTCTCTTCATTTTCTTAACAGTGTAGTTCAAAGATCAGAAGTTTTAAAATTTTGATGAAGCACAATTTATCAACTTTTTCTTTTGTGGTTTGTGTTTTTCGTGTCCTATCCAAGAAGATTTTGCCTAACCTAATGTCACCATAATGTTCTTATATGTTTTCTCAAAGATATTTTGTAGTTTTTGTTCTTACATTTAGATCTGTGATACATTTTGAGTTTATTTTTGCATATGAAAATACAAGTTCTCTGGATTAGACAACAGACCATTTATTACTCAGCATCTTAGCACCAGTTCTCATGCCCAGTTCCCCACAGGGCAACACAATGAGAGCCTGATGTTACCCTGAGATGCAGCAGGGTTAAAACCATAGGGGAGGACCCCAAAATTATGAGACTCAGAGCTTATAAAAGGACTGATGGCAATCTGCCCATTCTTTTCTCAAGAGAATGGGAGAGATTTTTACTCTGAATGTAAACAAATCATCTTTGGGGGAGAAGTGATGAGTTTCTTTTTGTTTTTCCTCTTTTATCTCCCAGGTTTCACCCAAGGGTGACCCAAGTGACGAACCGTGCAGCAGGTACAGG
The DNA here is from genome assembly GCF_041296235.1 of Equus asinus. Lineage (NCBI taxonomy): Eukaryota > Metazoa > Chordata > Mammalia > Perissodactyla > Equidae > Equus > Equus asinus. The sequence continues at coordinate 193,811,944 of NC_091790.1, read as the reverse complement.
CAGCAAAAAACTCCAAGAGAAACATGGCCTTGAGGACCAGGAAGACAGGCACCTGAGAGCCAGAAAGTGTGCGGGAATCTTCATTTTTTCTTTCTTTTTTCTTTTCCAGCCTTGCCCCAAGGTTAGCCCCAGACCTGGGGCTGTACTACAGTGGTGGTGGTGGAGCAGGCATCTAAAACCTCAAGAGATGACCTATCATTCTGAACAGAGGGGCTGGGGAAAGGGGCCTTGTCATCTAAAGACTGTGGGGGAATCTCTGTCATTTTTTTCTCTCTTTCTCCTCATTGCTTGGCCCCATGGGTGGCTGCAGTCATGTAGAACTGCATGACAGTGCAGGTGGATAAAATTATAATAGAAATCTGCCTTTACAGGCAGAGGATGAGGAAAAGAGACCCCCTGGAGCCAGAGAGTGTGAGAGAAATCTTAGAGACCAGGAAGATAGAAAGAGATGTCTAATTCTTTATATGAACTGACTCATTCCTGGGCTCACCCCCTAATCTACACATGCTCAGAACTAACCTAAAGCAGCACTGTAAAGCCTTTGAAAATTGAACTGACACAGAAGGCAAAATGGAACTTGCAGCCTGAATATAGCCAAGCTGATTGCCTACTAAAACAAACAAACAAAAATCAACATTGTCCAGAGAATTTTAACAGGACTGAGAGACTCACAACCTAATATTCAAAATGTTCAGGATACAATCCAAAGTTAATCAACATACAAAGAACCAGGAAACTGTGACCAATTTTTGAGGGAACAGAAAATCAAGAGATGCCAACCCCAAAATGACCTAGATATTGGAAATATCAAAGACTTTAAAGTAGCCACTATATCCATGCTTCATGAAGATAGTCCTTAGCGAATAGAATACAGAAGTCCTTGAAAAATAATAGAAACAATAGCAAAGACTCAAGCAGAAATTTTAGGACTGAAAGGTATATCTGAAACAAAAATGCCACTGGATGGCTTCATAGCAAAATGGAGATAATGGCAAAGGAAAGAGCCAGTGAAACTGAAGATTAGACTGAAAAGAAATTATAGAAGTTGTCCAATCTGAAGAACACAGAGCGGGGAGAAATGAACAGAGCATTGTCAAATACTCTAAGATTTGTGTCACTGGAGTCCCAGAACAACAAGAGAAATAAGTTAGTACAAAAAGACTATTTGCAGAAAAAATGGCAGAACTTCCCTAACTTGGTAGAAAGACATAAATGTACAGATTCAAGAAGCTCAGAAAACTCCAAACAAGATAAATGCAAAAAAGAAATCATGCCAGATACATCAAATCAAACTTGTGAACACCAAAGACTTTTTTTCTTAAATCTTAAAAGCAGACAGAAAAAAATGGCACATTACAAATAGGGAAACAACTATTTGAACGACTGCTGATGTCTCATCAGAAATCATGGAGACCAGAAGAAAGTGGAATCACATTTTTAAATGCTGAAAGAAAAGAACTGTCAATCCAGAAGTCTATATTCAGTGAAAATATCCTTCAGGAATGACAGTGAAATAAAGACATTCTCACATGAAGGAAAAATAACAGAATTCATCACCAACAGACCTGCTCTAAAAGTGACAAAAGAAGTTCTTAAGGCTGAAAGGAAATTATGCCAAAAGGACACTTGGAACTTCAGGAATGAAGGAAGAATAAGAGAAATGGTAAATATCCAGGTAAATATAATAGACTCTTTTTCCCCTTTAATTTATTTAAAATATATATGACTGTTGAGAACAAAAATTTTAACCTTCTCTGGTGGGGATTTCAATATATGTAGATGTAATACTTAAGACAATTATAACATAAAGGGTGGAGGGTAAATGGATTCATACAGTTTTAGGCTTGAAATAAAGGGCTGGCAACTCCAGAAAAAATAGGACCTAGCATGCAGAGATGCTTTGGCAATGCATTTTCATACGATACCTACATGCTATTAAATTCTTTCACAAAAATCTGACGTTTAAATGTGTTGATACGAGGGGAAAATGTATTTAAATTATTTTAAGAAATAATTTTTTCCTACATCGCTAACTTTTATTTATCCTTTATCAACTTCTTTGTCTGAAGTGATATAGAACAAACATGAAAATGGGGTGACAGAAACAACAAGGAAGGATGAAAGTCATTTCATCATAAATTTAAAGAGTGGAAAAGTTTATCAGTGTACTACCAACAATGAAATTTTAAAAGAAAACCATTACATTATGTTTTTGGTGTCCAATGGAATAGTAATTTCAGATCCATCATGAGCTGTCTCAAAAATATACGACTAAGACCTTCTTCAGCAGTGGGAAAGTTTATCCCATCTCTTTTTCTCCTTGAAGTTACAGTCTATTCACCTCGCAAAATTTTACCTTATCCTAATATGTTTTTATGCTTGCAAGTCTTTTGTTGATCATTTATCATATTTCTTTGCAATATAATATTTGTAAATTGAATTTTAACTTTTTTAAACTTCTGTGGTTAAAAGACTCTATGTGTTAAAAATACTATTCCTGTTGTGTTATCATTACAATATTTTGTACACAAATTATCACAACAACTTAAATATATCATGAATTTTGAAGAATGCTTATAGACAAAAACAATTTTAACATATCTCTTGAGAAATGAAGTTTTCCCCATTTGCTTAACGTATCCATGTATGACTATTATTTATTGCTTGAATGAGACAGCATCAATTCTATTCTTGTTTTCATTTATGTGGACATAACGTAAGCACTAAGAAACTCTATTCACATGAGTAAGTAGATGAGAAGGAGAAAAGCTAGGTTATAGCAATATCACCCAATTCTTTGAACTCACTCCAAATTATGTGCCAAAAATTACATAGAAATCTATTGTGAAAATTATTCATAATGATCTAGCAGCTGACAACTAGTCCCTCCTTCAATTTTTCTGAAAACAAAGAATTGTTCTCAATCTGACTTTTAAAAGAATATATTGACCTGGAGAATTACTGTCTGCTAATAAGTATTCCACTACAGATGCAAGAAGAAAGTGTCCTCACACTTTCTGTCTGTCTGACTGTGGGAGCTGAGATTGAATGGGGGAATACAGGAGAAAAACACATGGTAATATAGGGAAAAATAGAGAGAGAGAATTTTTGCAACTCAAAAACAACCTTCTAAACAGTGAAAAGTCTCCAAAAGAGAATCTAAAATTTGAGTCAAAAAAAAAGAATTTATTATCCAACCATTATAGACATTCACTTTCACAATGTCTGGGAAATATACCAAAAAGGCAATACTAGGATTTATCAAATCTTTGTTTTTTTTCATTTAGAAGAACCTTGCTTTACCTGAGATAACTCTTAAAGGATTAGCAAAATGGAAACATTAATTTAACATAAAATATTTTTGATAAAACACTTTTATTTCATATGCTTTATATGTTTTTGCCAAATCTTGGAGTTGCAGGTATAAATTATTCAATTATAGAAAATGTGCTGTTGGCCACACAATCTAATTAGTAAAGTCAATCTTCATTGCCAAGCCAATCATCTAAATAAAATGCACTTTGAGAAAAAGTCTGAGTTAATTTTCAATTCAAATAAATCTGTTAATGTATGTACATTGATGAATATTTTTTAAAAACTGAGAAATAGATTATTAAATGTATCTCATCAGCTCAATTATTAAAAGCAATCAAGATTAAAATGATGCAGGAACTAATAGAATTAGTTTATATTTTTATAATGTCATAAAACCAAGAATAAATCTATATAGCTTTTCTCATTACTCAATTCATAATAGTAAAACATAATAAATATTATTTATGAATTAGAATATGACAAAAAAGCACAGTATTCCTTTAATAAATATATGCATGTACCAAACTTGGGTTTTCAGCTTTCAGGAATAACTAAATAAGAACCACATATAAAAATTCTGTAATAGCTCTAATCAGTTTTTTTGATATCATAATAAAAGTTTTTCCTATATATTTAATGAAAAATAAAAGTACATGCTGTTAAAAATTGATCAGTCCAGGGGCCAGCCCCGTGGTCCAGTGGTTAAGTTAGTGTACTCCACTTGGCAGCCCAGGGTTTGGCTGGTTCGGATCCTGGGCATGGACCTAGCACCGCTCATCAGGCCATGCTGACGCAGCGTCCCACACAGCACAACCAGAAGGACCTACAACTAGAATATACAACTATGTACTGGGGGGTTTTGGAGAGAAGAAGAAGAAAAAAAAAGGTTGGCAACAGATGTTAGCTCAGGTGCCAATCTGAAAAGAAAAAAAAAATTGATCAGTCCAGCAGCTAGCACATAATTTTATTTTTTGTTAATAAGAGGCAGAAAACATTAACCATGTTAAAAGAGGAAATAAGTTCAGGATTAAAATATTTATATACTTCATGATAGAATTTGATAAAATGAGCATATCAGACAAGATAGGCTAGGTCATGCTGCAGTAACAAACAACAAAATTGTATGACTTAAAATAACAGGTATGTGGAACTTAATACAACAAAGGCTGATTTCTAACCTAAGCTATGTGCACACTGTGGCTGGCAGAACAAGATCTGCTCCCCATAAGCACTCAGGCACCCAGGCTGACAGAGCAATGACCCTCTGTGCCAAAGGGACACTTCTGTTCATAAGTCATTGGCCAGAAATAGTCACATTTGGTTTTTTCCCTTAGGAAGATCAGCCCTGAGCTAACATCTGTTGCCAATCTTCCTCTTTTTTTGCTTGAGGAAGATTAGCCCTGAGCTATTATCCATGACAATCTTTCTCCACTTTATGTGTGGGTCACCACCACAGCATGGCTGACAAGTGGTGTAGGTCGCACCTGGGATCTGAACCCATGAACCCGGGCCACCACAAAGCGGAGCATGCTGAACTTAACCAATATGCCAAGGGGCCAGCCTCATAGTTCTTACCCAATACCAAGGTTGCCATTAAATGCACTTCAACTCTATGCCTGGAAAGGGGGAAATGGGAAATATTTGGAGAACTGTATCAGTGATTTTCACAATACATTTAACCTTCATTGAACAACACTTCCCAAATCTAAAATAATGTATGACTTTTTTTGTAACTTATTCCAGTGAAATGCAAAAAATATGATTGTCCCTTAAAACAATTCATTTTATATTTAAGATAATCAGTATCACTAACCTCTACTATTTCAGCTGTTGAAGTTGCTTTCCTTTCCAGATAATGACACCTCCTATGGATAAGTATTGAGGAGAGCTGAAAAGAAGTGCTTATGTTTAAATATCTAAAAAAAAAATGTAGGGTTCAATATTTTTTTCAATGCTGGCTTTGCTTTGCTCTCGCCACACTCTCCTTCAATAACAATACACTTCTTAATAAGGCGATGGAAGAGACATAAGCATTAACGGAAATTTACCAGCACTCCCACATTCACACTCACACAGGAGATCTGATTTCAGAAAATCATAACAAATATCCAATTACCATATTTCTAACAGCCACACTTCACCCTTACCTGGAATATACGTAAGACAGGAAAAGACAGGAAGCCTAAGAGGGGTTTATGGTGCCTTGATGGGTCATTAAAGGAAGCTTCCCCCTAAACATTTTGAATTGTCTCTTTGTAATCCTGGAGGGTTTTATACCCTGGGTGAGGGATATACCCGCTTTTGTAAAATGCAGAAACAGGAAAGCAGAACCTACACGATGCTAGGAAACAGTACTTGTGGAAATAGGGGATCTGTAAATTAACTTACTTAAAGGAGTAAGTACCCACCTGCCCCTTGGACAGTGCCACACAATAAGAAGTTGAAGTTGCTGTGAGCTTCAATTCTTGCTCTAATGGCAAGGAATAGTTGCCATAGAGTATGATGAATAACAAAATTGCTTACAGCAGAGGCTTTCCATTTTACCACAACCCAGAGCAAGAAGTATTATTTTACATTATGGTCCAATACACACATACACACACATATTGTTTCATGAAACAATAATTACCCTCACTACATGTGATGTACTCTGATATTTCCTTTTTTCTTTCTTTCTTTTTTTTTTTTTGCTGAGGAAGATTCACCCAGAGCTAACACCTGTTGCCAATCTTACACTTTCTGTATGTGAACCACTGCCGCCACAGCATGGTCACTGACAAGTGGTGTATGTCTGCGCCTGGGAAGAGAACCTGGGCCGCCAAAGCAGAGCATGCCAAACTCAACCACTAGGCCCGCAGGGCTGGCCCTCTAACATCTTTTAACGCTGGTCACAACCCACTAAACTGATTTCGAAACAAACTAATGATTCATAGCCTGCAATTTTAAAACACTGGGCTACAGAAAATAGAAATATGTAAGGCAATCTCCGATTATAAGGTAATCTCTGATTATACGACAAGTCCTTAAGTTCGGAGGTACAAGTGGGTAAGCCAAGGTCTGGGAAGTCAATGTCCATAGAAGGTCAAATTTTATTCTGTTATGTTAGTTTATCCATCCTAATATTCGAACTTCCCCATTGGTCAGTAACAGTTTCAATGAGCCAATATCATAGGCATGCTGTTTCCAAATCTGTGGGAGACTGGAAAATGTTCCCCAAAGATATCAGGCCCGAATCCCCAGAACTTGTAAATCGTACTCTATCTGGGAAAGGGGCCTTTGTAATACAAGTAAGTTAAGGGTGCTGAGATGGGGAGACTGTCCTGGATTAACCAAGTGGGTCCTAAATCTAACTGCATGTGTCCCTGTAAGAGGATGCAGTAGGAGATCTGACACACGTAGAGGAGAAGGTGATGTGTTGAGGAAGCAGAGAGATATTTGAAGATGCTGGCCCTGAACACTGGAGTGATCTTAGAAGAAAATTTAGGAAGTACACTCTTTGACATCAGTCTTAGCAGTATCTTTTTGAATATCAAGTCTCCTTAGGAAAGGGAAACAAAAGAAAAAACTAACAAATGGGACTACATTAAACTAAAAAGCTTCTGCACAGCAAGGAAACCATAGACAAAACAAAAAAAACAACCCATCAAATGGGAGAAAATACTTCCAATATTTTCCAATATCAGGGGTTAACTTTCAAAACATATAAAGAACTCATACAACTGAACAACAACAAAAATGAACAACCCAATCAAAAAATGGGCAGAGGATATGAACAGACATTTTTCCAAAGAAGATATACAGATGGCCAATAAACACATGAAAAGATGTTCAACATCACTAATTATTTGGGAAATACAAATCAAAACTATGTTGAGATATCACCTCACACCTGTCAGAATCGCTATTATTAAAAAGACAAGAAATAACAAATATTGGAGAGGATGTGGAGAAAAGGAAACCCTCATACACTGCTGGTGGGAATGCAACCTAGTGCAGCCACTATGGAAAACAGTATGGAGATTTCTCAAAAAATTAAAAATAGAAATACCATATGATCCAGCCATCTCACTACTGGGTATTTATCCAAAGAATAGGAAATCAACCATTCAAAAAGATTTATGCACCCCTATGGTCATCGCAGCATCATCCACAATAGCCAAGACATGGAAGCAACCCAAATACCCATGAATGGATGATGGATAAAGAAGACGGAATACACACACAATGGAATACTACTTAGCCACAAAAAAGACAAAATTTTGCCATTTGCGACAACATGGATGGACCTTGAGGGTATTATGCAAAGCGAAATAAGTCAAACAGAGAAAGACAAATACCATACGATTTCACTCATATATGGAAGATAAAAAACAAACACACAGATACAGAGAACAGATTGGTGGTTACCAGTGGGGAAGAGGGTGGGAGGAGGGTGAAAAGGATAAAGGGACACATATGTATGGTGATGAAGGAAAATTAGACTTTTGGTAGTGAACATGATGCAGTCTACTCAGAAGCTGAAATATAGTGATGTACACCTGAAATTTATGTAATGTTATAAACCAATGTGGCCTCAATAAAATAAAAATAAATAAATAAATACACGAAAAAGATTGGAGTGATGTGGCCACATGTCCATGAATGCCAGCAACCACCAGAAGCTGGAAGAGTCAAAGAACTGATTCTACCCTACAGCCTCTGGAGCGAGCCTGGCCCAGTCAACACCTTGATTTTGGCCCAGTGATACTGATTTGGACTTCTACCTCCAGAACTGTAAGAGAATAAAGTTCTGACGTGTTTTTTTCTTTTTCTTTTTCTTTTTTTGCTGAGGAAGATTAGCCCTGAGCTAACATCTGTTGCCAATCTTCCTCTTTTTTTTTGCTTGAGGAAGATTAGCCCTGAGCTAATATCTGTGCCAGTCTTCCTCTATTTTGTATGTGGGTCATAGTCAATGCATGGCTGACAAGTGGTGTCGGTCTGCGCCTGAAATCCAAAACCACAAACCCAGGCCACTAAAGCAGAGTGCACTGAACTTATCCACTAGGCCACAAGGCTGGCCCCAAAGTTCTGATGTTTTAAGTCATGAAATCTGTGGCATTTTGTTACAGCAGGCTCAGGAAACTAATACGAACCCCATGAACTCGACTCAATGAGAGTCATCATGTGAACTGCCCAGAGTACACAGCCACCTGTAACTGTTCATAAATTGCTGTTTCAAGAAAGAGTTATGGTAGCTTAGAGAAATTCACAAAACAAGCTGATAGCACAAATTATAAATAGGTGAAAGGGAAAAACCAAAGACAGACATAGAAAATGGAGCCAACAACTAAGTTTATGCAAATATAATATAATAGTTCTTTCCATGAGTCCACCACAAATTTGGCTTTAAACTTTCTAACAGCCAACATGCCAAAGGAAGCCTCCTTGTTTATGATTCAGTGGCCACTAGATTAAAACAAGCCGACTTCACAGAAAAAACAAAAGACAAGGTGAAATTTTCAGCCCAGACTTTTTTTGGACTGAACTATGCATGGGATACTCATTACACCCCGCGTAAATGTAACTGTAGTCTAAGTTGTTACACCGGATCCAAGTTTATGAGGCTACTTAATATATCATAGGTTAATAACATGCCAAAATTTAACTTGACAAAAGCAAATTCTATAGTACAGAGTGACAAAATGTCAAAACACAACTTGACAAAACAAAATTCTGGGGCCGCCCTGTGGCCGAGTGGTTAAGTTCTAGCGCTCCACTTCGGTGGCCCAGGGCTTTGTGGGTTCAGATCCCGGACGCCGACATAGCACCACTCAAGCCATGCTGAGGCGGCGTCCCACATGCCACAACCAGAAGGACCCACAACTAAAAACACACAACTATGTCCCGGGGGGCTTTGGGGAGAAAAAGGAAAAATAAAATCTTTAAAAAAAAAATTCTATAGGAGGGAAGGAGGTGTTACTAGAATACTCTCTGGGTATATAGCTTGCTACTGATTTGCCTTAATTCCGGGGAACATTTTAGAGTATTTATGAAAGGCCTTTAATAATGCTCAGAAAATCAGCAGTGTTCGCAGGCGAACTATCTAACATTCAATAAATGCTCCATACAATGCCTACGGGATGTGGCTTGCTTGAGGGCAGTTTTAATATGAAGTGGAATACTTAGTGTTTCTACTATCTGCCAAGCAGCGTCTACGTAACCACTGAGGAGTCAGCTAAATGTCCCATCCCTACTCCCTGAAGAAGCTTCACGGTCAGCGGGGGAGAGGGAGAGACAGCAGCTCCAAACGGCGCCCCTCATCCAGCAAAAGGGTTTCAAGAATGGCCTCGCCGAGGTGACACTAATCGACTGTCAGAGGATGAGCAGAAAAGTGGAAGGAGAGGGGAATGGCACCCCAAGGGGGTGAGACGACTCTTCAGCGGCTAGGGTCAAGCAATGCCCTTGAACATAGACCTAGTCTGGTTGAAAAGAGAAAGAAAACAGAAAAAACGCGGAAGAAAAGAAAAAAGAGAGTGCACTTCATCCTCCACCACACGGCTCACGCATAATCATTGCTTAAGATGTTTTGGGGGCAGCTGTGCAGTTATTTCTAACAAAATACAGTTCGCAAACTCCGCAAGACCCTCCAGAAAAGCCAGACCTCTCTCTCCCGAACCTACCATCCCCTCTAGCCCTCCCCACAAACGGACGCGCACGGCTCACTGCGCAGGCGCCAGTTATGACCTCCGAGGCTTCCAAGAGAGGGCGCTAGTAGTTCCGGGTCCTTCACTGGGGCTCCCCTCTGGCCCCCGAGCTTCCGTTTCTCTACTGCTCTCCGTGGTGGGCTCGGCCAGGAGCTCGGCGCCAGGGTGGGGGCGGGCCTTCCGGAAAGGGGCGCGCGGGAGAGCAAGGTTACGGCGAGGTAAGGCGGTCCGAGACTTTTCGGGGCTCTCTACTGGGATGTGGGCGGTGGCTTTAGAGGTCCTGCAGGGGTCTCCAACCTTGTAGAGTCGCCAAGAATAAGATGAGTCACTTTTATTATTAACCAGCTCGGGGGTCTCATGTAAAGAACTTGGCCTTTTCCTGCGTAAATTGGGAATTTACCAAATGCCGGACTCTAGCGTCGTTTCCTCTCCGGCGCAGTTACTCTTCCTGATTAGGCAGCATTCAAGGCTCAGTTTCTCTGCTCATCAGACCGCCTTCTGCACGTATCTTTGTGTGGGGGATGCAGGTTAATTTTGTTACCAGCTTAAGAAAAATATAACAAAGTGACACTTAAGAAAAATGTTCTTGAAATGCGCTACCGATTCAAACGTCGGTTGACACTTGCTTCCATCACGGGTAGGCGTGATCGAGTCAGTTGGAGGGGGTTGGGATGTTCTTGTTGAGCTGAATAAAGCTGGCATATATTCAGAGCCGCTCAAGTCTCTACGACCAAGTGAAGTAATCGGTACTGGGCTTTTTAAAAATAATAAATCCCGTGTTTAGATTGTGCCTCTGTGAAACACGTGTGCGCAGTGTGTGAGTTCCTGAGGCCTGATGATGATTATGACAGGCGCTGGGCCATGAGTTTTGCATGTCAGCCTCACAACGCAGTGAGGTAGTGTAACTGTCCTCATGTAGCAGATGAGGAAACTGAGGCGAAGAATACGTACTGCTACAAACACGGTATGGCCATTAGAGCGCAGAGGCAAGATTCCAACCAGCTTTTCTCCTCCAAGGCTGGTACTCTCCACCAACCAGTGGTTTTTGAGAAACTGGAGAAAGCCATCTCTCCCAGCAGAATTTGCACACACACATACACACACATTTAAGCACACACCTTTAAAATTCCACGGGATTCACCCCTGAGGGATACCCGCGTAGAGAACTCCTGCACTTCATCTGCACTCGTCAAAGAAAAAAGGCAAACCTAAACCAAAGCCAATTATTGAAATACACGTGACCTTTTAAAATGTGTCAGAACTATCAGAAAGATCAAAGGAACTTACCCTTTTATGCAAAAGTAAAAATATGGGAATTTTGTCGTGTGGCTTAACGTGTTTTGCTCCAGCACATCTGAATAATTTGTTTTTGGTTAACATTTTCAACTCTGGTTAATTTTTCTTCATGATACTGTTTTCTTTAGTTCACATTTAAAGAAAAGTGACAGTTTTAAGTGACTGTTTTGTAACCCTTAGAATGGCTTCATGTGAATAAAAATCTAATTGACATGTGAATTATTTGCCTTTTACTTTAATGTCTTTCACATGGTCATCTTTTTTGGGGGGGGGTGGTGAGGAAGAGTGGCCCTGGGCTAACATCTGTGCCAGTCTTCCTCTATTTTGTATGTGGGTCGCCTCCACAGTATCACTTCATGAGTGGTGTGTAGGTCTGCACCTGGGATCCAAACCTGTGAACCCAGGGCTGCCAAAGCAGAGCACACGAATTTAACCACTGGGCTGGCTCCATCATACTCTTTTTTTAAGATAAAATTGGGCGGCCTGGGGTTCGCCAGTTTGGATCCCAGGTGTGGACATGGCACTGCTTGGCAAGCCATGCTGTGGCAGGCATCCCACATATAAAGTAGAGGAAGATGGGCATAGATGTTAGCTCAGGGCCAGTCTTCCTCAGTAAAAAGAGGAAGATTGGCAGCAGTTAGCTCAGGGCTAATCTTCCTCAAAAAAAAAAAAAAAGATAAAATTGAAAGATTCTGTAAAGAGGCCTAACAGGGTCCTGAAAAATCCTAAGTAAGGCTTTCCAATGTTTAAAAAATGTAAAGCTTATAAAAAGTGGCAACTTGCCAATCTTAAGACAAATATTTATGGACAGCAGAACTTTTTAGGTGTTTTAGCTTATGTTTAAAAGAAAAAGAGGGCCAGCCCGGTGGTGTAGTGGTTGGGTTGGCATGATCTGCTTTCGCAGCCCAGTTCAGATCCCACACACGGACCTACACACCACTCATCGGGTCATGCTGTGGTGGCATCCCACATACAAAATAGAGGATAATTGGCACAGATGTTAGCTCAAGGACAATCTTCCTCACCTCCCGCTCCCACCCCGAAAAAGAAAAGTACACCCACCACCTGTGCCATTCTTCATCAGAGGCATAGATGTTTGTGCTCTGTGGAAGGAGACTACAAAGTGGTAATTGATAACTGTTAGGACCGTTTTCATTTTCCTTCTATTTAGCAAGTGGTTCTTTATTTCTGGTAAGCGATGCAGGTTTGAAGAGGTTTATTCTCTTCATCATATAAGTTTAGGACTTGGATTTTGTGGTAAAACCACGTTCCCGTGGATTCTAATGAGACTTTATTTATGAGCCTGTTTCCCAGTAATTTGCTTCATTCCAAAGTGGGCATGGAGGTAACTTAGGATTGTGATGGTTTTGGTGGCCACTGTCGTAATGAGTCCCTTTCTCCTTACTACCTGTCAAGTTACCAAGCTGTTGGTCCCCTCCCCTATATATTAGTCTTTGTAAGTGAGGATAACATTCCAGGGAGGTACAGGTTTAACTGCACAGAATATGATCTCTTTTTTTGCATGATTAAATGAGAATAAGGGATAGACAAATGTGTCTGTATAGAACATGAGCACCAAATCTACAAACAGGTTTAGGTTTTTTGTTTTTTATTAGATTACCATTTACTGAGTACCACTGTCTTACTTTTTTCTCACAATAGCCCTGCAAGCTTTGTTTTCTGAAAAGGAAACTCAGATTTAGAGAGAACAGATAATTGTTCAAAATAACCCAGCTAATAAGTGGCACAGCCAGTACTCAAACCTAAGCCTCAGGATTCCATGCTGCCTCTTCATTTAAAAATGAAGTGATTTGGGATTCAGAACATACTTTCCTGAAAACATTGCAACAGAATGATAGTTCTTAGACCGCCTTACAAATAACTGATTGTGGAAATACTGTGCAATTGGAACAGAAATCTATTCTGATACTATAATAGTAATTAAGCAAAGCAAAGTTGATTAAGAAACTGTTTTTAGTTTTTTTATCTGTTGTTTGGAAAAAGATAACTTGAAAGGGAAGGAAGAGAAAAGATAAAGCATGCAAAGAAACTTTTTGTAACTTCTGAAGGCAACTTCTAGACATTTGCAAGGCCTTGAGAGTGATATAGCACTGATTTGTTACTATTTTCTGTTTATGCATTATACTGTTAATGACTTGTTTCTCATTGATGAAAATATAACCCTAACAACGCAACCCTTTCCCATCCACATAATGGAGCAAGAGTTGGGAGAGAAGTGAATCTGGGAACTGAGAGCGCTAAAAGGAAAGGCAAAGAGCAAGGCTTGCACATGATCCCCAGGTTGGGGAATGGGGGAGCGCCAGGAAGAGCCCTTGGATCTGACAGTTCTCCCGTCGCTGGCCTTCAGGTGGCAGTATTGCCCAAGATTGCTTGGTTGGTGTTGAGAATGGTAAATGGTGAGGTTGACTTTCTGCAGTTAGTTTGAGGTCGGCCTCTGCTCTTTCAATGGATCTTGAAATGGACATGAAAAATTCCTTAATTGAAACACTGAGGTTTGGGGTTTTTTTCTTGCAAGAACTATTTTGAAAGCTACTTGGCACCATTCCTGTTTAGCAGTGGTTTTTGTACATTTCTCCTGTTGATTTTTCAAGATGTTTATGCCTTTTTTCTGTTTGGAAATCAGCTACTTTTCATCCCAACTGAACTATCCCCCATGATAGTCTCTTAGTCAGCCAAGATTTGCATCTCACTACAAAAACTTCATGTAAATTAGCATATTCTGCCAACAGTAATCCCCACATCTGATCTGGAATGGGATGGGATAGTTATTCCACCAGCAGCGTTCTTCATTTTTATGTATCACCTATATAATTTTTGATGTATATTGGCTGTAATTTCTGCATATTACAGATATCATTCTTATACCTATTTCAATATTCTATGCCTCTGAAGAAAAAATTACTGTTTTTAGTTATAAAGAACTTAGTTTGCATTGAAGCAGAATATATAGGATGGAAGATAAGTAATATCACAATTCATAAGTGCCTTCTATTCGGGAATAAAATGAATCTTTTGAGCTGTTGAGTTTATTTCTATAAGACTGCTATCTCTGTTTTCCCCCAAATGGCTCTCAGTCTCTAGGCAGAATTCAGTCCAGCAGCCTAGAGGCTAAATGACCTCATAACTCATTAGCAGTTCTCAGAGCCATCTGGAGCCCTTGAGGAGGACAGTGTTCAAAGGGCTGATAATAAAGACAACAGCATAATTATTTCTCTGCCATGATTAACCTTTTAGATGGCAAGCAGTCAGCATATTTATTCTGCAAATTGCTTAGGTGGGTGTTTTCTGAAGGTAGAATAACAATGCTATGGTAGAATAACTCATTTCCCCGTCCTCATCTAGCCTACAAACAGGTAAACTGATTCTCTGTAAATAACCTATAGAGTCACAAAATGGTTCATTGTAAAAAGGGCAGTACAGCAAGGAAGTAATACTGTGTGAACACCAAATGTAAGGAATTGCAAATATAAAGCTTGCAAGGGACATAGCCACTGGGACTGTGGATATTTCTCAACTCCAAGGCATGTCCTGCCAACAACACGGACTGATTCACGTGTGGTTTGCTGTGTTTTCGTTTTCTAGAGTGTTATAATCCGGGAATTTCCTACACTAACCTGTTTCTCTTTCTTCTCATTTTCTATAGGGACTCTTGCCCCCGCTGCTCGGGAAATGTCCTCCCTCTCCGAATACGCCTTGCGCATGAGTCGTCTCAGTGCCCGGCTGTTTGGTGAAGTGGCCAGGCCCACCGATGCCAAGTCCATGAAGGTAGTGGAACTGTTCAGTGAGCAGCCTTTGGCCAAAAGGAAGGAGACGTATGACTGGTATCCCGATCACAACACATACTTTGCGCTCATGGGGACACTGCGTTTTCTTGGCCTCTACAGGTAATGACATAAAAACACAAAGAGTAACCTGTAAGAGACTTTTTTAGGAGATCAGAAAAGGAAAAAATGAACCTTTCTATCCTTATAGTTTTGTGGTTCTTAGAATAGTGCCCAGGAAGTTCAAAAGGTACAGTTTTAGGGGGAAAGGCTTTCAAAATATCCACAGTGGGCATACCAAAAAATAAAAAAAGCAAACATGTACTTATTGAAAAACATGTTTTAATTTTGTCTTAAGTGTGACTAACATTGGCTAGATGCTGAGCTATAGAGAGAAGTTTAGTTACTCAGTAATCTAATAGCTCCCTAGAGGAAAACTTCCCGGAGGAAAACTAGTGCAAACACTGAGGCAGAAGCCCTCCACCCCCGGCATGCGCGCGGCGCCTCCTGTAGGTGGGAGGAGGAGGCCCTGCCCGCAGCCTCCCTTCCCAGCTGGTGTTCGGGAGCCTACTTTCTTTGTGGTGGCAGTTTTGTTGTTCTTATGTCCTTCCACCGTCTTCCGGCATTTTCAGTTGATGCCCTTTTTGATATGTTAATTTGGTCTAAATAAACAGTCGTTTAAGAGTAATATGTAGCCTGCGCAGGCTCCTACCCCGGTGCATTTGTGTGTGTGCCTGTATATAGAAGCAGGTGCTTAGGACCATATACTGCTGTCACAAGACTTACGTGATCATTTTCTTTAAAAAAAAAGTCTTAATTACCAAACTAATACATGCTCATCATAAAAGAATTCAAAGTGTCTAATTGTATAAAGTTAAAACACTTCCTTTTTAAAAAAAAAATTTAGCATATTTTATTTGGACTTGTTTTAGGGCAGCAATACAAAAAATAATTTGAGACTTCACTCTAATATAATAAAATTAATGGTTAATTCAAGATAGCTAAAGATTGGTACTCTCATTTATCCAGCAGATATCTTTTTAGTACCTTCCACATGCAGGCACTTAAGATGGGCACAAGGGGGACAGCTGTGAGCAAAATAGAAGAGAGTTTCTTATTTAATGTATTATTAGAGCTTATAATCATGACATATTTTGAATTTCTGGAATTGCTTTGACTATCCCCTTGCCATTAACGTGGGCTTGGAAAATAAAAATTAATTTTATTATGGCCCAAAATAAAGTATCATTGGAAGCCAGATCTCCTGAGTAGAAAACTATAACCCATAACAAAATCACACTCAGCTATTTTAATTTTACCCGTTTGCTGCCACTCTCCATTTGTTTGAAAAATAATGCCTTCACTATCTTTGAAGACAGGGGAAAATTACTTAGCATTTAGTGATCCACGGAAGAGCACGATTATTTTCATGTATTTAGTCACTAGTTATGGTAAATGATGCTTCTAACACAAGGCCTCTTGTGGCATCAGACAGGATGAAACGAGACAATTTCAATAAAGAAGATATTACTCAAAGACCTACAAAACGGGGAGGGAAGTGCGGGTTTCAGAAACAATGACTCATTCAGCCTAGCAGGTGCTTGGGCTGTTTGATCAACAGAGGTGAAGATCCTGCCTTTGGAGCTTGCTTTCTGGCTGGGGGTTCACAGGAATGGGGGAAGGAGGGAAGAAGAGGGAAAAAACATAATAAATAAGTAAATTATGTGATATGTTACCAAGTTGAACATGCTATGGGAAGAAAAATAGTCGAGCCGGCTGAGCAGGCTCAAGAGTGCTGACAGGGCACTCAGTGGGCGGGGAGAGAATGGGTCACAGGAACAGGACAGTCAGGGTCAGCCTCCCTGAGAAGGTGAGGTTTAAGCTGAGGCTTGAAGGTTGTGAGTGAGCCAAGTGGGACATGGGAAAGAGCTTTCAAGGCGGAGCCAAGAGCAGAGCAAAGGCCCTGAGGTGGGAGTGCACCTGGTGTGTTCCTGGAGCAGCACAGGCTAAGGAGAGAACGGTCGGCCTGGAGGCAGATCAGGAGGGGCTCTGAGGGCCATCTAAGGACCTTGGCTTTTGCTCTTGGTGAAATGGGGGCCATTTTCAGGGTTGTGAACAGAGCAGTAATGTGATCTGATTCATATTTTAGGAGAATTACTCTGGCTGCTTTGTTGAGAATAGATTATTTGTGGGCAATCACAGCTAATGCCAAAGAGCTCTGCTGTATCCCTCATGTTCATGTAATGAAACAGTGTACCCTATAAAACCAATCTACTTTTAAAAACCTAAGGAGTTAGAAATTGGGCCCAGCAAACCCCTTTCCCACTTTAATTCATATGCCATTATTATCCCACTTTACAGACAAGGAGACTAAGGTGCAGAGAGGGAAGGTCACTTATCCAAGGTCACACAGCTACTAAATGACGAACTGTGATTTGAACCCAGGTTCACATGGGTTCCAAAGGTTATATATTTAAACGCTATACTGTTTAGGTATTTGAACTTAGAATGCAGACTTTTTTAGACATCGTAGGCAGTCTTCATCTTATATCCCATCCACACATACAAACAGTCCTAGCTGCCTTGATCCCAGGTTATCTGTCTTTTGATTTGGCTTCCTTCTGCCTGAGCCTTTCCCCAGCAGCCCTTTTCTGTGAACTATCCACTGCCATTAAGACAGCTTCTTCCAGACCTCTGCCCCTTGTAGTAGGTGCTAATTCCTGGGGCTCTCAGGGTCTTTGTAGCTGTTGAAGCTTATACAGTCATGCATCGCTTAACGATGGGGATACCTTCTGAGAAATGCATCATTAGGTGATTTTTGTCGTGCGAACATCATAGAGTGTACTTACACAAACCTGGATGGTATACCCTACCACACACCTAGGCTATATGGTACTAATCTTATGGGACCACCGTCGTATATGTGATCCATCGTTGACCAAAACATTCTTATGTGGCACATGACTGTACTCGCTTTCTGCTCTTCTCAGTGTTCAGTCTTAGTGTTATAAGGAAATTGGGGGTAATTATTAGTGTTGTATCATAGTTACATAGGTTTACATGGCTGGCTTGAGAATTAACCTCTATTTGTGACATTGTTTCTATGACAGGAAACTGAGTTAGAAGTGAACTTTTGGAAGACAACCCATCTGTATGTTGAGCACAGCCTGTCCTCTCTGCTCACCAAGCTGAGCATTGCCCTGTAGAAGTCAAGGATTGATTTCCAGAACGACATAAGGGAACAGTGCTAGATGGTGTACTCTTCCAGCCTGGTAAAAACACTGGCTAATTATTTTTTCTCTCTGTGTTCAGGGATGAGCATCAGGACTTCAAGGATGAGCAGATGCGTCTAAAGAAGCTTCGTGGAAAGGGGAAACCACGGAAAGGAGAAGGAAAAAGAGCAGCAAAAAAGAAATAGTGTTGGTCCATCAGGAGAGAAAACTTCTTCCTCAGCAACTGAGTGCAGAAGAAAGCGTATTTATTATCTTTTCACACACTGGAGGAGTATATGCTTCCTAAATGGAAGATTATTTGTAGGAACATAGTCGTCTCGGTGTTGAAGTCTAATCTAGTTGAATTGTGCCTGGTTTCTTGGATACATTCTAATTCTGCAAAATTATTTTGGCCCTGATTTTGTAATCTGAGGTTTGCCTCATTCCCTAAAGAAACAAATGCATGAATTAGTGTTGAATGTCTTGTCTGGGGTGGGACTGGGATGTTGGGGAGTGGAGGGGAAACTCACTGATGGAGCATTCCAGAGTCTCCTCATTGCTCCTTCTTGCTTCATCACCTCACCAGCCCTAAACTCTTTCATCTCTGGCCGTTCAGGCACGGTCTCCACCACTGCGCTCACAAACTTTACATGCCTCTCCACCTACTCCTTTGAGAATATCTAATAAGGTGGATTTGTGGGATAAAACACTATACCTCGTAAGAGAGGATTGAGTACCTACTGTATACAAGTTACTGGGGCCCTGGTAATACAGTGGTTGTTAGCAAGAGAAACAGTCTCCACCTCCTGAAACTTTCAATCCTGTGGGAGAGACTAATATTACATAATTACATAAATACAACTGTATTAAATGCTACAAAGGAGAAAGTCCAGACTTCTCTGAGAGCGTGGATGGATCAATGGAATGATCCAGAGAGATAGCAAGAGGCCCAAACCTCATTAGGGAGTTTAAAGAAGGCCTTCCTAAAGAGATCATATTTAAGCTGAGCTCTGAAGAATAAATTAGAGTTGGGCAGAAGAAAACTGGTGGAAAAAGTGTTTGAGGCACAGAGAACACCATTTGCAAAGCCCTAGGGTAAGAAGAAATTGTCCTGTTCCAGGAATTGAAAGAAGACCCCTGACTGGTATGAGTTGGTCTTAATGAAGTAGACAGAGGCTGGACTGTGAAGGGCTTTGTAAGTTCTGTGAAAAAGCTTGGACTTAACCAATGTCACCAGAGATGAGAGTGTGTAAGATGTTGTTTCTATAAGAGGTGACTGTTGTATACATTTGGGTAGCTAGCTGCTCATTTTATTGCAGTCTAGCAATGAGTTTCCAATGAGGTTGTGAGGGCTTCTCTGATTTTTTTTTTTCAAGAGTTGTTCTGAAGATTTCTAGCACTGGTAAATTTTTTAAGTACTTTTCTCTGTTTTTTGTAATGCTTTTTGGTGAGGAAGATTGGTCCTGAGCTAACATCTGTTGCCAAGCTTCCTCTTTTTTCCTCCCCAAAGCCCCAGTGCATAGTTGTGTATCCTAGTTGTAGGTCATTCTAGTTCTATGTGGGACGCCACCACAGCATGGCTTGATGAGCGGTGCTAGGTCCGCGCCTAGGATCCAAAAACCAGCAAACCTCAGGCCACCAAGCAGACCATGTGAACTTAACCACTTGGCCACGGGGGCCAGCCCCTTTTTCTTCTTTTTTATTGTGGTAAAAATTATAAAATTTAACGTGTTAACCATTTTTAAGTGTGCAGTACAGTAGTGTTAACTATATGCACATTGTTTTGCTAAAGTACTTTTTAACCTCTATTTCCACCTCATGGGAAAGGAGAACGAAGTGCATAGGCAAGAGTATGTATAGCAGCTACTCCAGCTATGATTTTCTTTCCCTGCAACATTAGAAGTATTGGCAGTGACTGCCCTGTGAATAATTCCTGAACTAGTAGGAATCCCACTGCATATGTTTAGATAAATGATAGTTTTAAAGATACGTAATGCAGATGGTATGGCTAGGGCCTATATTACAGTTGATAAAAATAAAAACTACCTAAGATGGGGTGATTTGTATCTGATAGATGTGAATTCCAGCAGAAGGCTGAGAATCCATTTAGAACTTTCCTGAATACCTGCCATGTGCCGGACACATGCTAGTTGTAGAGGACCAAGATGAATAGGCTTAGTCCCTATGTGCATGGGTGTGTTTGTTTTGTAAAGTAATGGCAGGATCTCAGAGATTTGCTCAGAAAAGTGCAGATGCGTAATGACTTTTGTCCAGTGCAGCCAAGCCAGGTGCATGGATGATTACTCCAAGATACTGGGCTGAGAAACAGGCTCGCAGCCTGAACCCAGTGTAGCTAAGTAGATGTTCTGAATTATGCCATCTCCAACTTTTGGAGAAGGCCTGAATGTAAGAGGAACTTAGGGGAATTAGGATAATATTTTAAAGGAAGTAATTGCATTAATTACCAACAGCCAAGCTTGGTCAGAAAACAAGCAAAGAATCAATGTACTGGTTTGCTGATGGACCCTGAGCCTGCAAGGAGCCTTTGCACTGGTTGATAGGGAAACTTGTAGACAACTCTGTGACAGATTAGCGTGCCGCAGCTCCATGCTGAGAATCAGAAACTAAAGCTAAAATGTATTTGTACATAAGCTGTACCCTGAAACCCCCGATACAGTAAACACCCTGTGACTCAAAACAGTCTACTGAACGGTGGACCAGATGGAAAGTAGAGGATGAGAGGGAAGAGTCCATTCTTGGTGCCATGGAAGCAACACATTTCAGGACACCAGCAACCAAGGTTTAAAACAAGGACTAACTGCAATGAGAAAAAATCCTCGAGTTTAGCCAGATTAACTGGAGTTCTCTGGTCAAGACCAAAACTATTTGTTTTCCCTATTTGTCTTGTGTGCATGGGGGATTTTGCCCTTGACTTCAGTATGGCACAGTGAAAAGACTGGGCGTAGGTTCAAAAGGCATGGGTTTGTGGTATAGTTCTACTTACTGGCTTTGTGACCTTAAGTCACTTACCTTCCTGAACCCCTTTCTGCCTCTGTAAAGTCATGAAAATACTTCTTCACTGGATTCATGAGATACTAAGATTTGTGAAAAGGATGATGTAAATTGTAAAATGTTAATCAAATGTTTTTACATACAGTTCTTTGTGTGACTGAATTGCTACGTCTTACTAGAAGATGTTTCTGAGGCAGAGTTGACAAATAGCTGCTTAAAAAATCAAATTCTCTACATTCACACGTAGCACAGTAGGTTCAGGAAGAAGTAGGTGGGGGATGCATTTTATTTATGTAATCATGGGTTCCTGAAACTCATTTTTTAAAAAGCATCATACATATGTATTTATGAATATCTAGATATATGAGCATATAAACATAATGCTTTTATTTGTAAAGTACCTTCCATGAAAGAATAAGTCAAATTAACAATGCCACCCTCTTCACCCTTTTCCTCTTTCCTGACACATTCCCCAAAGGTGCTAAGTGCCTCCTGTGTTAGAGTTTTGGAGGTGGGAACAAACTTCAAGAGCAAGAGAGGGGAACAAATTCTTCTAACCTACCAACCCTGTCTTCGTGGCCTTTTTCCTTAAGTACTCATTAAGGAAAGTTCAAAAGAAAGCATTTCTTTCTTAAAAAAAAACGTTAAGATAGAATCAGCAAAACAAACAACAATGCCTTCAAGACAGATAAACAGGGAAACAAACAGTAGAACCCTGGATGCTGAGATAACTGGGAAAACAGTTCAATGTTTATGCTGAACTTAAAACAATGAATGTTTTTTAATGACATAAAGGCAGTCAAACAGGAGATCATGAAACTAGTGGGAGGTCTGGCCAGAGAAGCTACCCAGAGGCAGTATCCTAACTTAACTGGGATCTGGCAACACGATATTCATATTAAAACAGAAGGTAGAGTTAAACCAGTGTAGATTCTAAGACTGTTTTCATTCAACTCTTTAAAGAAACAGGAACACAGGAATGGGAAGACACATATTAAGATGATAACTGTTTACATTTAATTTATATAATTTCTATCAAAATGTAAATAGACATTTTGGAGTTTGATTAAATGATTCAAATTTTCAAAGTCCATGTGGAAGAAAAAATAGGAGAGAACACAAAAGAAATTCTGAAAAGGAAGACTAATGTGGAGACCCATATCAGATTTTGACACATAATTTGTTTTTTAAAACACTGATACTGGTGCAAGAATTAATCATTGGGGGAAAAAAAGAGATAACCCAGGGGCCGACCTTGTGGCCTAGTGGTTAAGTTCAGTGCACTCCGCTTCAGCAGCCTGGGTTCAGTTCCCAGGTGTGGACCTACACCACTCAGCAGCAGCTATGCTGTGATGGTGAGCCACATACAAAATAGAGGAAGATTGGCAACAGATGTTAGCTCAGGGTGAATTTTCCTCAGCAAAAAAAAAAAAGATAATCCAGAAATAGTTTCTATAATGTATAAGAATTAACATATAATCAAGGATGTGTCACAAATTAGTTAATAAATGGTGTTGGGACAATTGGCAATGGGGGGGAACAATTTAGGTCATCACTTCATACTATACTCCAAATAAATTCTGGATAGGTCAGTAGTTAAACATCAAGGAATAAAAACATTTAAAATGGAAACTACAAGAGAATAGAACTGAATCGTTAGCTGAACTTGTACAGGTTATTCTCTAACTTCAAGTGATAAAAGAAGCCTCAAGAAAAAGGCAAGCAGATTTAAAACACGTTCTTAAGAAAGCTTAAAAGAAAATGGCACTTGAAAAATATTTATGGCAAACAAGACAAACAGGGTAATTTTTAAAGTTACATAAGGAGCTCATATAGTATTGGAAGGAAAAAGTCAAGTTAACTATAGAAAAGGCAAACGATATAAATAGGCAAATGACACAAAAAGAGGAAGTACAATCAGGTAACACAAGGTGCCCTCTCCAGCCTCAGAGCCTTTGTACCATTGCCCCCAAACATACTCTCCCAGACCTGAGTCTTAAACTCACTTTTTTTTTTTTATTGAGTTATTGATAGGTTACAATCTTGTGAAATTTCAGTTGTACATTAATGTTTGTCAGTCGTGTTGTAGGTGCACCACTTCACCCTTTGTGCCCACCCCCCACCCCACCTTTCCCCTGATATCCACTAAACTGTTCTTGGTCCATAGTTTTAAATTCCTCATATGAGTGGAGTCATACACAGATTATCTTTCTCTCGCTGGCTTATTTCACTTAACATAATTCTCTCAAGGTCCATCCATGTTATTGCAAATGGAATGATTTTGTTCTGTTTTGCAGCTGAGTAGTATTCCATTGTATATATGTACCACATCTTCTTTATCCATTCGTCTGTTGATGGGCACTTAGGTTGCTTCCACGTCTTGGCTATTGTAAACAGTGCTGCAATAAACATTGGGGTGCACAGGACTTTTGGGATTGCTGACTTCAAGCTCTTTGGATAAATACCCAGTAGTGGGATGGCTGGATCGTATGGTAGTTCTATTTTTAGTTTTTCGAGGAATCTCCATACTGTTTTCCATAGTGGCTGCACCAGTTTGCATTCCCACCAGCAGTGTATGAGGGTTCCTTTTTCTCCGCAACCTCTCCAACATTTGTTGCTATTAGTTTTAGATATTTTTGTCATTCTAACGGGTGTAAGGTGATATCTTAGTGTAGTTTTGATTTGCATTTCCCTGATGATCAGCGATGATGAGCATCTTTTCATGTGCCTATTGGCCATCAGTATATCTTCTTTGGAGAAATGTCTGTTCATGTCTCCAGCCCATTTTTTGATTGGGTTGTTTGATGTTTTGTGATGGAGTTGCGAGAATTCTTTATATATTAAGGATATTAAGCCTTTGTCAGATATATGACTTGCAAATATTTTTCCCAGTTAGGGGGTTGTTTTTTTGTTTCAATCCTGTTTTCATTTGCCTTGAAGAAGCTCTTTAATCTGATGAGGTCCCATTTGTTTATTCTTTCTATTGTTTCCCTTCTCTGAGAAGGCATGGTGTCCGAAAAGATCCTTTTAATACTGATGTCAAAGAGTGTACTGCCTACGTTTTCTTCCAGAAGCCTTATGGTTTCAGGTCTCACCTTTAGGTCTTTGATCCATTTTGAGTTTATTTTGGTGAATGGTGAAAAAGAATCGTCAATTTTCATTCTTTTACATGTGGCTTTCCAGTTTTCCCAGCACCATTTGTTGAAAAGACTTTCTTTTCTCCATTGTATGCCCTCAGCTCTTTTGTCAAAGATAAGCTGTCCATAGATGTGTGGTTTTATTTCTGGGCTTTCAATTCTGTTCCATTGATCTGTGCACCTGTTTTTGTACCAGTACCATGCTGTTTTGATTACTGTAGCTTTGTAGTATGTTTTGAAGTCAGGGATTGTGATGCCTCCCGTTTTGTTCTTTTTTCTCAGGATTGCTTTAGCAATTCGGGGTCTTTTGTTGCCCCATATGAATTTTAGGATTCTTTGTTCTAATTCTGTAAAGAATGTCATTGGGATTCTGATTGGGATGGCGTTGAATCTGTAGATTGCTTTAGGTAGAATGGACATTTTAACTATGTTTATTCTTCCAATCCATGTACATGGAATGTCTTTCCATCTCCTTATGTTGTCATCCAATTCTCTCAGAAAGGCCTTGTAATTTTCATTATATAGGTCCTTCACTTCCTTAGTTAAATTTACCCCAAGGTATTTTATTCTTTTTGTTGCGATTGTGAATGGTATTGTATTCTTGAGTTCTTTTTCTGTTGGTTCATTACTGGAGTATAGAAATGCTACTGATTTATGCAAATTGATTTCATACCCTGCAACTTTGCTGTAGTTGTTGATTACTTCTAACAGTTTTCCAATGGATTCTTTGGGGTTTTCTATATATAAGATCATGTCGTCTGCAAACAGCGAGAGTTTCACTTCTTCCCTCCCTATTTGGATTCCTTTTATTCCTTTTTCTTGCCTGATTGCTCTGGCCAGGACCTCCAGTACTATGTTAAATAAGAGTGGTGATAGAGGGCATCCTTGTCTTGTTCCTGTTTTCAGGGGGATGGGGTTCAGTTTTTGCCCATTGAGTATGATGTTGGCTATGGGTTTGTCTTAAACTCACTTTTTTAGGCCTTTGTTCAAATGTCACCTTAGGAAGGCTTTCTCTGACCGCCTATTGAAAATCACAGATATTACCCACTAAGGTACCATCCCCTGCTTCTGCTTTACTTTTCTCTATAGCACTTTTCACTCCGTTTTTAATACTATTGAGTGTGATTATTTATTGCCTCTTCCCCCTGCTGGAAGCCAGCTCTGTGTGGACAGGAATTTTACTCACTGCTACATCCCCAGTGCCTAGAACAGTACCTGATTTCTAGGCAGCATCACTGCAGTTTTGCTGAATGAATGAAATACCCAAACTCACTTGTAATTGGAAAATAAAGTACATTTTTCTCACTATATTAGAAAAGAAAGAAAAAAGGAAAGGAGGGAAGAAGGAAGAGAAAAATGAATGATAATTCATCCGAATAGACAATCTGTTATAGTAAAACTGCAAAATAGTTGTTGGCACTGTAAGCTAATTTAACCTTATTGGAGAAAGAGTCTGTCAACGTGAATACTGAGCCATTAATAACAACTATATTCTTGGACCCAAAAATACAACTTAGCACCTAGGCTTTGATTTCTAAATACCGTTCTCTGACAAAAGGAATCATGGTTCCTTGGAGACACAGTGGATTCCAGGACTGGAACAGGTAAGATTCAAGTTATGCCAGAAGGGAAGGAAGGGCCCCTCCAAAAAAAGGATGGGGGACCTGTTGAAAGTGCATGGAAGTCAACCTGAAAGAGCTCCCAATGGCCAAGGCTTGAACAATTTGAGCAATAAAATAAGTAAGAATAGTACTGGATTAAAACCCAAAGGTTAAAATAAATATCCCCGAGTCCATACTGATATAAATAAACTGGGGAGAAGGGACAACTCTTCTTTACAGAAGAATTCCAGTTTAAAAATATAAGGAGTGAGGTAAATAGAAAATGACCATTAGAACACCATGGTAATAATTGCTGCAAGCAAGAGCCACTGATGGATGCTAAAATTAGCAGGCAAAAGTTTAAGGAGAAACATGACATTTGTATGCTCTCAAAGTATCTCCTCTAAATAAATATTATTTACAAAGAGAAAAGTAGTAACTTTAAGGTAGAGAAACCTAGCAGACACCACCTTAAGCAAATAATTCAGGTTAAAACCAATAAGAAGACACATTGACATGATGTGCCCCCCATAGGATGCACCGAGGGTGCCATGACCCCTGCGAGATTCTTCCCAGTAATGTAGAATCTCAACCTAATCACGAGAAAACATCAGAGACACCCAAATCGGGAGACATTCTACAAAATAACTGTATACCACTCTAAAAATCCCAAGGTCGTAAAAGATAAAGACTGAGGAACTGTCACGTTCTTGGAGGCAAGTAAGGAGATGTGACAACTAAATACAATGTGGATTTGGGATTGATCCCAGAACACAAGAAGGACATTATTGGGAAAAAAACTGATGAAATCAGAACAAAGTCTGTAGTTTAATTAAAACAATTGCACCAAATGTTAGTTTTTTCGTTTCAATAATTGTACTATAGTTATTTAAGATGTTAACATTAGGGAGAAGCTAGGTGAAGGGTGAGCAGGAATTCTCTAGTACTTTTGAAACTCTTCTGTAAGTCTAAAATCTTAAAATAAAAATTTTAAAATTATATTTTCGAGAAGTTTTCAAAGAAATACGTTTACGAATAAAGAATTAATGTAATGTCATCAAATTAAAGACATTTTAGAATCATGAAAAAAGAATTACTGTAAAATAAACAATAGAATACGTAAGATTCATGTACAAAATGTTCGTATAAAGAAAAATGGAAAGGTCTGAAAGATTGGAGGAACTATGCCCAAATACTAACATTCGTTGTTTATGAGACTATAGTTGATTTTCTTTTATGTACTTTCTGAATTTCACAAATGTTTACCATTTCATAATGAGGTGTAAAAAAAAAAAAGGTGAAAAAGCTAGAGAAAAAAAGCAGGGAGGACAGAAATGAGAAGGGAGGACATTTCAGGCTGAGGAAATAATGTGAGCAAAGACCCAGATGAGGTATGCAGCATGGCATGTTCCTAAAAAGAATATGATGTTGGCAGTAAGCGGAGCGTAAGTTGCATTGGGGGGAGATTTAAGAAAGAAAGAGAGAGATCCGGCTGGTAAGATAGGGTCTTGTAGGCTGACCTAAGAAGTTTAGATTTTACCCTAAAGATAATGGGGAGCTACTGAAGAAACAACCAGGACGATAATATGGTGAGACCCACAGGTCAGAAAGCGCCTGTAGGCAGCCATATGGAGGGTGGATTAGAAGGACCTAAGAAAGGTGGGAGGGAGATGATTTAGGAGGGCACTGGGTGGTCCATGTGAGAAACAAAGAGGGACTGATTTGAGGTAGGAGAGGTAGGAATAGTGGCAAAAGATTCTTTTAGTTCGGACCCAGGAACAGGACTACTGGCAGTGGCTATAATTCCTCCCACACCAGTCAGCTTCATTTATGCTTCCAGGGTAAATGGCCCACATATGACTCCTAGAGAGTTGGTGCTCTTGGGACTGTAGAGATCATTTAGCATAATTCCTTCCCTTGTTCAGATGAGGCCAGAAGAAGCCGCCTAGAACCCACAGGCACGGGGAAGCATCTGAGTAGCTACATAGGGTCAGTATCCAGAGATCCAGGAGCTTTGAGGTCTAGTCTCCTGTTCAAACAACTTGTGAGTTAGTAAAAGAGGACTAGTGGGCAAGTCTCCTGCTTCCTGGCCCCAAGCTCACCGACAGATCCAACTTTCTCAATACAAACATTCTCTAAGTTGGAGAGTGGAAATGGAAGAAATCCTGGAGCAGTGGGGAACCCACTAGGGTGTGGGGAGAAAATATTACACCCTCTATATATATTTATTTTTATGTCATTCTTTCTGTTTCCATTTTGAACATACATATTATACATAATACAAAAATAGAATGCATATAAATTATAAATAAATATAAATACATAAAATAAATACATAAAGTTAAATTTTATGCATGCTTAAAACTTTATTCTATTGCACAATCTAAAAAGTTTGGTCATCACTGTCTGAGAGAAGGAAGAGAATATAGAAGAGCAGGTTCGTGAAGCCTGTGGCCACTGGGAGTTCTCAGATACCCTGGCAAGGTACACTTGGTTTGGGGTTGGTCAATCCTGTGGTTGGAGATGGTGTATTTGGAGAGCAAGCCCTCAGCCTGCGGGGATATGAGGGGATCAGGATGCTGTGACACACATGGCGCCTTCACCCATGCCGGTGCTCCCAGGGGAAGGCTGTGTTCATAGGCAACTGCCAGTGTCCTGGAAGCAGCAGCAGAAGGCAGACCAGGAGGGCACGTGTTAGGCAGCTGGGGGGACACAAGTGAGCCTGGAGATAGGAATTAGAGAAAGAGGGGTGCAAAAGGTAAAATCAAGCTGAGAGTCTGGGAGCATAAGGACAAACCAGAGAGGATAGTAAAGAAGCAAAAGGAGCAGGTGAAGCCACATCCAAAGGAAGAATCTGGTCCAGAGATCACAGACTGGTAGCCTACAGCCCAGATTTGGCCCATGAACACAACTCGTCTGGCCCACATGATATTTTTAAAAACCCTGAATTAGATATCATTGCTCTTTAATTAAGAGATTTTACATAAAAACCCAGATATCTAGCTTCTCTTTAAAAAAAATATATCAAGGGACCAGCCCCGTGGTGTAGTGGTTAAGTTCACGCACTCTGCTTTGGGTGCCCAGGGTTTGCAGCTTTGGATCCCAGGCACAGACCTAGCACTGCTCATCAAGCCACACTGTGGCAGCGTCCCACATAAAGTAGAGGAAGATTGGCACAGATGGTAGCTCAGCAACAATCTTCCTCACACACTCACACACACAAAGTATATATATATATCTCAAGATATATATATATATATATATATATATATATATACATCTCAAAAGTCGTGGGAACACTGCGTCTAGACGGCTGCCCCTTCAGGACAGAGAAGTCAGTGGCAATCTCCACTTATTATTGGGCTGTTTCCCTGCAAGCTTCTCTCATTTCTGTCACCTGCCTGGCTTTCCTTAGACTTTTCAGTCTTTAGATGTGTCTCAGGATCTCGCTGAAGCAGCAAGTCCATGCGACAGCCCAGGTTGAGAGTGTCACTTGGCTTGGCACTGTCTGTCCCTGGCCTGGGTTTGAATCAGCCCCCTGGTGTCAGAGAGCAGGGCTGGCAAGGTACTCCCTGCAAGCCCCTGGTACAGCCGGATAGCCAAGGCCCAGCAGCAGCTCTAACACTCCTGCCGCCAGAACTGAGGAGACAGGAAAATGTGTTCTTCTGAGGAAGGGACCAGCAGTCTTGAACGGTTTCTGGTCCGTCAAGGCGATTCTTCTCTAAGCAGTAAGACATCTGGTTTATTCTTTGTTTCCCGGAATTTTGTGACAGACAAGTAAAAAAATAGGAGAATAGGATCCAGTGGGTTTTGCATGGACAAGACAGACATATTTGTGGGGTTTGAGGGCAGAGAGGTAGGAGGAAGAAGAGATAGAGCACCTCAGGGGAGACCATTGTTGGGGGACAAAAGCTTTTTGGTTGTCTGTCTTTCTTTGTGAGCGTGTATTTTACCCACTCTGGTAGCAAACACTGGTAGGAGTTGCTGGCTGCCAAGCATGCACATGAGCATGAGCTCCAACTGGGAATGGCTTCTGGGCCCTCTTGTCAGTAGATGGTACTGACCCAGAGTGGAGCCAGACAGGAGACCAGCCCAACCAGGGCAACTGGTCTGACAGGTGGTGTATCCTGAGGAATAGGCAAGGGCTAGGTCATTCTGGGTCTCCAGCCACAACTTGACAGGTCAGCCAGGGAACAGTCAGCGGGGGCAGAGCGCAGAGAGAGCCAGGGCCTTGGGCAGAACGCAAATCCCACACACAGATGCAGGAAACCCACAGCAGTGTGACCCCGAGAGAGATGAGACCCCAGCTGTCAGTGTGTGGGAGGGGGGCCCCCAGTGAGGAAGAGCTCTGCTGCCGGGAGGCAGATGGCCCTCCATGCTCTTGCTTATTCTCCTTAGTCCATTCACAGGTAGTTAAGTTCATGGTGGGGAGGCTACGTGGAGATGAAAAATAAAGTGAATGTGGCAGAGTCACTCCCACATGAAAATCAAAAGTGACTATAACATGTTGAGATTTAAGTGAAGGGAAAGTAAAGATTAACTCACACAAATCTGATTTATATACAACCTTTCAGAAGTACATCCATATAAAACTGGGGGTTTGTCTATTCTGTGTTGTTTTTCTTTAGACCTGTTCCTTTTATTTAGTCTTTACTCATAGTTCTTGGTGAGAGATCAGTGGGAGAGAAAACACGACTTTCTTTCTGAGTGGCACAAGACCTGCACTTGTCAACCAGTGTGACGCCGTGATGGCAGTAACACGCAGACAATGGGCTCAGCCCACCTGCAGCAGCATCGTCTCCAGGAGCTTCTCAGGGTCAGCAGGCATCTACGTTTCCAACAAGCACTTCCAGGAGATTAACATGCTCTCTAAAGCAAAGGAATTGCCATTTTAGGAATTCTAGTGGAACCAAAATTGAAAGAGAAAAACTCTGGTTCCAAGATACTTACTTAGTGAGCCCCAAGATGCAGGCATCCAGATGACCTTGTGTTTGGGAATGTATCAAAGATGTCTTGAATGGACTTTGAATTGTGAGGTCCTCATCGCCAATCTCCTTCAGCCTCTGATTTTATAATTCTCTCCAGCAAATTCACGTGTCTGTCTGATTTTATTCTTAGTGAGTCCTTGGCATTAATATTTGCTTATCATTCAAGTATGATCTAATATGGTCTTGTCTCTACAGAGGTCTTTGTGGGGGCATGTTCAAGGACACAGAGCTAGTGAGGTTATCCCAGTCCCTGGGTGCTAAATTCCAGCTATGTGGTCTGCTCCAGTCCATCTGTGCAGGTTGTAAACTTCATCCTGGGAAGGAAGGCATGAGCAGAATTATTCTTCTTGTGAAAACTAATCACTTGATCTTTCCTCCTCCTTTATTAGTCTCATAAAGTCTCCCCATTGCATTTCGCAACCAGCATAATAGCAGGGAAGATGAAAGTGAAGAAAAGCCCAGTGATCTCATTTGGAGATCACAGTCTGTCTTGAGCACAATAGGTGGGCCCTCCAGGATTCTGTTTATCACATCGCCAAACCACTTGCCAGAGCCAGCTCCCCAAGGAAGGAAGGGCGACTGGGGGATGTAGGGAAAATAGGAACAAAAGAAAATTAGCCCAGATAGTCTATTTAACTATGACCACCCAAAAACATGATTTATTGTCAAATGTTCTGCAAAGAATAACTATTACTTCTATGATCAAAAACAGGTTTTTTTTTTTTTTAAAGATTGGCACCTGAGCTAACAACTGTTGCCAATCTTTGTTTTTTTTCTTTCTGCTTCTATCTCCCCAAATCCCCCTGGTACCTAGTTGTATATCTTAGTTGTAGGTCCTTCTAGTTGTGGCATGTGGGACGCCGTCTCAATGTGGCCTGACGAGTGGTGCCATGTCTGCGCCGAGGATCCGAACCAGCAAAACCCTGGGCCACCACAGCAGAGCACACAAACTCGGCCATGGGGCTGGCCCAAAAAACATTATTTTTAAGAAAGGACATTGTCATGAATTCAAACCAGAGCATCTCAACTGATGCAGCTATTTCCTCACTGAAAAACACCTGAGAAAGCATCATCAAAATAACCCAAAATGGTCATTTGGGTTGCGGTTTTCTGATTGTTATCATTCTGCAGGAGCCCCAGTCAATTTAAAACTTGCGCAAGTCCCATGGGTCCTGCTTTCCTTTCCACCTCCCCCTACAGACCCCCAGACTCAGGAGTTCAGCACTGCCCGGCTGCCTACACCCACAGGAACTGTCCGGGCAGGTCTGAACTCTTCCCTCACCTTTCCTGCAGTGCCTGCTCCCACGTGACCTGTACCGTGACCTCCAAGATGAGTCACCCTCGCTTTACTGGCTAGTTCAGGTACAATGCAGAATCTGTTTCTGAAATGCCACAGTCTTAAAAAGAGAGGTTCCTGGTACTTTTTGTTAACTTGCTCACAGTAAAAGACAAATTTGTGCTCTCCATCTTGCTCTTAGGTTGCACCAACTAGCAGACCCAGCTGAAGTAGACAACAGTTTATGGTGTTAGAGCCTTTTTACTCAAAAGGTGGTGGTGCATGGCCCCCTGGGAGCTGGTTAGAAATGCAGAATTTCAGTCCCCCCTAGACCTTCTGAATCAGGATCTGCACGTTAACAAGATCCCCAGATGGTCTGTATGCACATGAAACTGAAGCACGGACTCAGGTTTGTATTAATCTTCAGAGTCCTTAGAGGTCATAGGTGTACCAAGGACCCAAATGCAGCCTTTCTGCCTCTACTCATGCAATTCATTATTCTCTCTGCCTAGCAATGCCTTCCATCACAGTTCATCAACCTGGCAAACTCCTACTCCTCCTTCAAGGCCCTGCCCAAAGATCAGATCCCCATTGAAACCTTCCTGATATCCTGAGTCAAAATTAATCATTCTTTCTTCTGTGCTCCCTTGATACTTTACATCTGTATCCAGTATACACCAGTATTATAGAGTCTTCATACCACATAATAATTATATGCTCACATGTCTGTGTCCCCCACAAGAATGTGAGTTATTCAAGGGCAAAAAAAAATGCCTTATTCATCTGTGCTCCCCAGCACCTAGCCCAGGACTTGGAACAGAGGCTTAATAAATGTTACACGAAAGATACCGTTTGATCTTTCCTTCCATTGTTTTAGAATCATGTAATAGTAAACCTTATGCTGCTGAAGATTTTCACATTGTAACCTTCTATCTTTTAAAAACTATTCTTGGGGCTGGCCCTGTGGCCCAGTGGTAAGGTTCACGCATTCTGCTTCAGCAGCCCAGGGTTTCACCGGATCGGATCCTGGGCGCGGACATGGCACTGCTCATCACGCCATGCTGAGGCGGCATCCCTCATAGCTCAACCAGAGGTACTCACAACTAGAATATACAACTAGTTGTATGTAGTGGGGGGGATTTGGGGAGAAAGAGCAGAAAATAAAACTATTCTTATACCTTTAATATGCTAATTTACAGTAACAATTCAAAAACATTTCCATTGGCCTGGACACAATCTCGGAGCCTACATTCACTGGGATAACTATTTCTGCCCCCTTTCCCTCACACACATCCCTCTCCCACAACATAACATATCCATTGCTGATGAAAAACCAGCTTATATAGAACAGACATTTGGGGAGGGGGTGGTAGGTGGTAGGTGGTATAATAAAAGGAATTATTGTATTTATTGGTTTATATTGAGCATGTCTTGATACCTTTAATATTTTCCTACGGATATATAACTGATTTTACTGAATCAATTGTGAGTCAAAGACAAAAAAAAATAGTAAAGAGAAGAAAGTAAAGTATCCAAGAATCACAATAATTAATAGCTGTATCCTTAAGACAAACACACCAGAAAACACGCAGGTAATTATGGGGCACTTACAGAGTGGGCATAACCCCTCAGGTTAACAATGAACTCTTGAGAGACTGAATGGAGTCATGTGCCAGCCTGCGTGAGATAACGCACAGCCAGAGATGTTCACTGGTAACATACAAGAGGCAGTTATCACTGCTCTTGCTGGCCAGCGATACACAGCTATGAGCAGCTCATGGTCCATAAGATTCATCCAAAGGGCCCTCAAATTGGTCTTAGTCATTGTTTGCATTTATTCTGAACTTACGGTTCTGGCAGTGCTAATTAAGAGACACTATGTAGGTGGACTTTTGCGTTCCTAAGTGACCCTTGCAATATTTACCAAAAAGTTAAATATGAATATCCTTTGACTCAGGAATTCCAATGTCTGTAGTATAGAAATACAGATACAAATGCACAAAAACATTCACTGCAGTTTTTATAGAAAAATAGGAAACAATCTACATGTTCATCAATAGGAAAGTTATTAAATAAGTTGTACTTCATCCATACCCTGGATATTATACAACTAGTTTTTAAAAAGATATACATATATATATATATATATATATGTATGTATAAAAATGTACTGACATGGAAAGATGTCAATGATATGGTACGGAAAAAATCAAGTAACAGAACATTCTATTATAGTATTGTAGTATGAATCTTCTTAAAAATTATGTGTAGGAACATATATACAGACATATACATACACATATATTTGTATATGCATAGCAAACGTTTGTGAGGCTATCCACCAAATTGTTCATTGTGAAATGTCTGAGGAAAAGAATTAAAAGAAGGATAAGGAATCACTTTCGCTTTTACAGCACACACATTTTAGTATTGTTTCAATTTTTTTAACTTTTAATTTTGACAAAATTTCAGATTTATAGTAAGTGGCAAAAATAGTGCAAAGAATTACTTTAAAACCTCTATCCAGATTCCCCAAATGTTAACATTATTACATTTGTTTCATCCTTTTCCCTCTCCCTTCCCCTTGTGTGTGTGTGTGTGTGTGTATGTGTGTAAATTTTTAAAACTGAGAGTAAGTTGCAAACATAATTCCCTTTACCTCTAAATACTTTAGCATGTATTTCCTAAAACAAAGCATTCTGTCACATAACCACAGTACAATTACCAAAATCAGGATAATCAACAAATCAACACTGATAAAATGCTATTAGCTAATCTACAAACCGCATTTAAATTTCATCAATTGTCCCAATTCCCAATAATGACTTTTATTGGAAAAGAAAATCCAGATAATGAATTGCATTCAGTTGTCATGTTTCTTCAGTCTCCTTTGATTAGAAACAGTGCCTCAGTTTCTCCTTGTTTTTTATGACCTTGATGTTTCTGATGAATACAGTCCAGGTATTTTGAAGAATGTTCCTCAATTTGAGTTTGTCTGATGTTTCCTCACGATTCAAGTTAGGTTATCCTTTTGGGCAGCAACACCACAGAAGGAATGTCGTGTTCTTCTCCACACTCCACATTAGGAGGCACATGATGTCCCATTACAGTGATGTTAAAGTTTGAACACTTGGTGAAGGTGATGTCTGCCACACTTCTCTACTGTTCGTTTACTACTTTTTCCTTGGTAATGGTGATTTTCTAATTCCATCATTCCTTCTACTTAATTGCTGGGATTCTACCATCAGGGAAAACTTCCCTTGTTCCCCATTCATTCATTCTTTCATTCATATCAGTATGGACTCATGGATTCTTTACTATCATTATTTATCTTGATGCTCAAATTGCCGCAGATTTGGCCAGTGGGAGCCCCTTTGAGCTGACTCCTATGGCCTTTTGATATGTTGTCCTCTTTCTTTAAACACTTCCTTACTTTCTCACACAAAGATGCTCCATGCTTATCTTGCACTTTCCCAGCACCAGCCTGGGAATCAGCCATTTCTCCAAGGAGATGTGGTTCTTTTTAACGAACAATGGCACTTAGAAACCAAGATCTGGGTGCTAAGTGTGCTCATTGCTATTGGGTGTCATTGCTTCTGGGCACCTCAGCAGACAGAGCTAGTAAACATATACCTGTATGCACCTCTCCACCCCACACACCTATCTAAATCTATTTCTATATCCAGCTATCTAAATATGTAAAAACAATATCATAAATTCATACCCATACTTCCAATTCCAATCCAAAACCTCTGGTTCACTTTAGCCTTCCTCTTTCCCTATTTGTAACTCACATCTTCAACAGTGGGAAACGTAGCTCCTGTTAACTATAATGTATTCACTTTGTTGCTGAATCCGAGGATACACAAAAATTGCTTGAGAATTGTTGCTTGAATTTTTTTATAATAAGAATTTATGACTTTTCAGTTAAAAATTAATGAATAAAGTAGGCCTGTTCCTGGAAGTATTGATTAGTACACCCTTAACATACTCCTCTTTCTTTGAGCACTTCCTTACTTTCTGACACAAAGCAGTTAGACAATGAACCTTAAAAAAATGTGGAGTTGGGCTGGCTTGGTGGCATAGTGGTTGGGTTCATGCACTCTGCTTCAGCAGCCCAGGATTTGTTGGTTCAGATCCTGGGCGTGGATCTAGCACTACTCATCAAGCCGCTCTGTGGCAGCATCCCACATAAAATAGAGGGAGATTGGCACAGATGTTAGCTCAGGACCAATCTTCCTCACAAAAAAAATAGTTGAGTTCATTTGATCCTCATTTTACTTCTTGAAATTTAGCTTAAGAGTATAATGATATATGTTTGCAAAAATTTTGCTACAAGAATGACCATCACATCATTGTTTATAATAAAAATAACTTAGAAACTACCTAAATGTCCAACAATGGGTAAATTACTGAATAAAATATATCAATGTAACAGAATACAGAGAGGTGGTAGAGTATAGCGGAGTGGTTAAGAACAGATTCTAAATCCGAGCAAACTAGGTGTGAATCCCAGCTCTACCAATTACATGTGTGACATTGGGTGAGTTACTTATTTCCACTGTGCTTCAGTTTCCTGTGTGTAATAGGAAGATAATGCTAGTCCCTTCCTCACAGGACAGCCAGGAAGATTAAATTTAATATATGTAAAGCACTTGGAACCGTGCTTGATATAGCCAGTATAATGTAAGTCTTAGCTGTTATTATTATTATTATTCTACCATTAAAAATGATGTAAAAAAAGTATGATCTTGGAAATATGCCAAAAAGTTAACAGTTACACCTGAGTGAAAACTTTTATAATTTTCCTTTTTCTTTGAGTTTTATAATATTTCTGCGATCAACATCCATAACTTGTTTAATTAAAAATTTTTAAAGAATAATAAATAAACAAATGCTACTGGAGCAACTGAAAACAGTGGATTTTTCCTTCCCAAAGGCACAGATGCAAGAACTTAATAATCAATGTTGTATGACTTTAGGTTCAATGGCACTAACCTGGTCACTACTAGATTATAATATCTTTATCCATAATATCATTGTCTCTGTGATTGCCTTATTAAATACACATTTCAGGCGCTTGTTTAAAACTATGACATTTGTTGCCACTTTTTAGTTTCACTCGCTCCAAAAGCTGACTTTTCTTTCTATACTTTTCCTGTAATTAGGCAATATGCCACCAGGTGTCACTAGTGCCTCAGTCACGGCTTAATTATTTGGCCAGTAAGAATTTTCACTACAGGAAGGTGTTCTAACCTTGAGAGGTGTATGGTTTTGGTCTTTGCAATGTTTTAATTCTTTATTAAAATCTTTGAACTTAATTTAATATGATAGAACTTCTTATATACCAAGATTAAGAAAAAAAAGAAAAAAATTAAAAGATTTTTTTTAAAAGGAGAAATGACTCAGAAAAGTCAGAGTCAGCCTAATCACACTGCTTAGGCAATTAAAGTCTTTCCAGTATTCTTTATGAGCTGGAAAGTTCCAGGCTGCTTCCTATGGCTCTCCTGAAATGTGTTTTTCATATGGCTGAAGAAGAACAACAAGTAAAGCTCTCCTTGTTAGGATTCTCCTAATTGCAGAATAAATAAATTTTGAAAATCCAAGTTTTAGAGTTGGAAGGGATCTTAGAGATTTACGCAAAACCCCCACATTACAGCTGAGGAAACTGGCATGTCATGAGCTAGGTGTTTTGAACTAGATCTCAGGTTACGTAGGGACTCTTGACAAACGTGCTCAAATAGGGCACAAATGTCAATTTGTGAAATCTGTGGTCACTTCACAAAGCTGGGTTTACCAAGCCAGTTCTTTACAAACCAAGCAGTTCCTCTTAGTCACTATGCTTGCAGTTCAGATAGGTTAAAGGATAAATTCTAGTTAGCAGCTGTCAGACCAGCCTCTAGGCTTTGTCCAAGTGGGAATAATTATGAGGACCTACATTATAATTTCAACTAAAAAATAAATGTGCAAGGGGTGGGCGAATGTGTGAAGGGAGTTGAAAGGTACAAACTTCCAGTCATAAAATAAGTGAGTCATGGGGATGGAATGTACAGCACGGTGACTATAGATAATAATACTGTATTGCATATTTGAAAGTTGCAAGGAGAGTAAAATTTTTTTTTAAGATTGGCGCTTGAGCTAACAACTGTTGCCAATCTTCTTTTTTGTTTTTTTCTGCTTTTTCTCCCCAAATCCGCCCTCCCCCACCCCAGTACATAGTTGTATACTTTAGTTGTGGGTCCTTCTAGTTGTGGCATGTGGGACACCACCTCAGCATGGCCTGATGAGCGGTGCCATGTCCGCACCCAGGATCTGAACCAGCAAAACCCTGGGCCGCTGAAGCGGAGCACACGAACTTAACCACTCGGCCATGGGGCCAGCCCCTAGGAGAGTAAATCTTAAAAGTTCTCATCACAAGAAAAAAAATTCTGTAACTATGTATGGTGATGAATGTTAACTAGACTTATTGTGGTGATCATTTCACAATGTATGCAAATATCGAATCGTTACGTTGTATACCTGAAACCAATATAATGTTGCATGTCAAGTATATCTCAATAAAAAAATGTGCCAGCTGAAACGATAACCAATACGAATATTTAAATAATCCACAATGGTAAAACAAAAATAAGCAGGTCTATAGTGTGGGTAAAATTGTCTGAAGTACAAAGATGCCTTTCTCGCACGGCATTTCAAATTGGGTGAATGCTTAATCTAATTCTGACATTCCTTACTTCACTTCAAAAGAGAACTCCCAACTTCCTCTCACTCCCGCTTCACATCTCCACACAGCTCACCCGTGCCCTGACTCCCAGATTTGACGCTTACCAACCTGCTTCTGTTTATTATGGGAGACGCGAAGAGACTCCTGGGTGCTCCCGGTCAGCTTTCTCCAGGTCTCTAACTCTTTCGTTTCTCTCAGTTCCTTCTGAAAATGAGGAACTGTGCATTCTGCAACCCAGAGCTATCTGTCAATCTTAGGAGAGGTCTTAAGTCATCATTCCTTGAATCCACGGTTGCTACAAATTTCTTCTAGAAACTTAGAAAAAAGAAGAGCATGGAGAACACGAAGAGGCCTCAAGATCAGTGGGGAAGTCCATCTTTCCAGTCAGGAGAAGGGTTCTCTAACAACTCCTCCCAGGCACCCCACTCTTCATGATCAGCAGCTCGTTGACAGTCACAGGTGTTCCTTTCAAATACTCTCATTGAGGTGTGCAGTCCAGCTGTTCCTAACAGAGGCCAGCTTTAACTTCTTAATGCAGCATTACTTTTCCTTTCTTTGAGCTGATGGGTATATCCCCAGACTTTGGGAGTGTGTGTTTTGCATTTAAAATAGTTTCTATGATTAAAAAAACAAGAAGAAAAACTCTACTAAATCTCTGGACTGGCAACAACCTTCTAAGTTTAAAAATAAAAGAAAACAGGGGCTGGCCCCGTGGCCGAGTGGTTAAGTTCGCGCGCTCAGCTGCAGGCGGCCCAGTGTTTCATTGGTTCGAATCCTGGGCTCGGACATGGCACTGCTCATCAAGCCACGCTGAGGCAGCGTCCTACATGCCACAACTAGGAGGACCCACAACAAAGAATATACAACTATGTATTGGGGGGCTTTGGGGAAAAAAGGAAAAAAATAAAATCTTTAAAAATAAAAGAAAACAAAATATTTGGACCAGCCCCAGTGGCCTAGTGGTTAAGTTCAGCACACTCCACTTTGGTGGCCCAGGTTTGGTTCCTGGGGTGGACCTACACTGCTCTGTTAGCAGCCATGCTGTGCTGGCGGCCCACATACTGAAAAAGAGAGGAAGACTGGCATGGATGTTAGCTCAAGGTGAATCTTCCTTAGCAAAAAAAAAACAGATTGAAAAGTTGAATTGCACCAAATATGTAAACTTCTATACATCAAAAAGATATAGGTAGATTTGAAATACAAGTGATCATTTGAGGGAAATACTAAAATAAACATTATGAACTAAGGATTAAATGAGCTCATACAAATGAGTAAAAATACTCTCTAAATTCTCGAGACAATGAACAAAGAATATGAATAGACAATGCACATGCAATTGGATGATAATTTGGTGAAATGATCAACTTCACTGAAGTCAAATAACTAAGAACTAAAACTGCAAACGTATGATATTTTGCCTACCTATCAATTTAGCAAAGATGTATTAAAATGTGAATGCCCCAAACTGATGTAAGTGAGGCAAAATGAGTCCTTTCATATTTTGCTGGTGGCAGGAATAAAAATTAATGCAACTTTTATAAATAGCAATTTCACAATGTGCTTAAAGTGGCTTTAAAATGTGCTACTTTCTGACCATGTAATTATTTCACTTTTAGTAACCTATACTGAAGACGTAATCCAAAACACACCCAAATATTTTGATATTAAGATGATCAATGCAGCATTTTTTTTTTAAGGAAGATTAGCCCTGAGCTAACATCTGCTGCCAATCCCCCTCTTTTTGCTGAGGAAGACTGGCCCTGAGCTCACATCCGTGTCCAACTTCCTCTACTTTATATGTGGGACGCCTACCACTTCATGGCTTGCCAAGCAGTGCCATGTCCGCACCCGGGAATTGAACTGGCGAACCCCAGGCCACTGAAGCGGAAGGTGCGCACTTAACCTCTGCGCCACCGGGCCGGCCCCAATGCAGCATTTTTTATGCAAGTGAAAATTGACATTGACTTAACATCTAATAATACAGTTCTGCTTAGGCAGATGCCATAAATACAACACTAGGTAGCTATTTTACGTGATGGTTATAAATGATTTTTAAATAAGAAAAATGCCTGTCCTATAATGTTAAGTATAAAAAGAAAAGCCTAACTATTTTTTTTAATGTGTGAGTAAAAAGACTGGAAGAGAGTATTTCTAAAGTTTAACAGTGGTTGTAACCGGGAGGTGGAATTTCAATTAATTTTATTTCTGCTTCTTTATACTTTTATGCATTTTATAAACTTTCCACATTCAGTATGTATTACTTTCCTAATTCGAAAAAAGAGAGAAATACAAGAAGGAGAAAAGCCAAAGAACAAGATAAGAATTAACAAAATGACTGCTGTTTCCCCACCCTTCTGCAACAAAATTTCATGAGAAGACCCTACAAATCCACCCTCCAGGTAGTTCTCCTGGCCTGATGTTTACAGAGAGGAGTTGGTTTATTGCACTATTAATGTGGTAAATTGAGAAATGCCCCAGTTCCTGCCATATGACTTTATAGGGTGCTGAGTCCTCTGCAATAACATGCATAATAACCTTTTTAGCAATCCTTGCAATTAGGGGGTTGCCAAACTGGAATTGTTAGTTTATCTGAGCCAGGTACACACACATATGGATGCACACACAACACTAGATATTCAGAACCAACTATCCCCTTGAAGAAAAACAGTGTAATTAGCTCTCCTTTAGATGGGAAGATATTCTTCAAAATCTAAATATAAACAGATTTTTGTACCCGTTGTTTCCTTCAAAAAATACAGATCGCCAACTTCCATCACAGACTGGTCAAAAGTCAGCTAGGTGATACCGTCTCTCAGTAGTATAATAGTGCTTTGGACCTTAGGACAACAAACTAAATCGGTGGCCAGTAGGATATAGAGACCCACTCAGCTCTAGAGTTGAATAAGCAATGAAAGCAGTTCTCAAGCTGCACCGTGAGAACCAATTTTCTCAAGCAGAACTTAATTACAACTGTATAATTATCACAACATTTATGGAGAGTGCTAACCTTACACCCACTGCTGGGTTTCTATTAAGCTGATTTCCCTTAACTGAAATGTTCCCATCAAGTGTGTGAGAGTGTGCGTGTGTGCGCATGTGTGTGTGACAAAGAGAGAGAGAGAGTTGCAATTTCCACTGTTGCTTTTCAGTATCAACAATATCAATAATGTGCCTCCCCTTGTCTTCCTTGAAGGCCACATATTTTCTCTCTGCTCGATAAAAAGCCAAGTGGGACAATATCTTAGAGGGCATCTAGTACTAGTCCAACTATTGTTTTAAACAGAAGAAAAACCACTTTTCCAAGGTTATACAGCTAATCAGTGGTTCTGGTTTTACTGGAACCCAGTTCTCTGGGCTTGTATTCCATCGTTATTGTTCCATTGCCTTTGCAGTATGGTAACTTTGGTTACTTTTCCCAAAGAGAAAACTAAGACACAAATATCAAGATTGTGTCTTTGAATGCAAAGAAAAATGGAAAATTAAGACAATTAACCAAATAATTCCGTCAGGGGGTGGGGGTCACATTTGTGATATGGAGGAGTCTCACTGTTCTGGGACGACCACCTTGAGGCTGACTCAGAGATGGTCCCAGCACCAAGTACTGCGGGCCATGCAAATAAGGAGGTTACATCCACTCAGGAGCAGAAAAGAAAAAGAGCCCTGGCTAGGTAGAGACTGAGCATCAGGAACAATCAAGTGACTGGGGGAGAAGGATGGGAATGGGGGCAAGGCAGAGAGCAGGCTGATGTAAAAAGCATCTTTCGGCCCAATGCATTATTCTGAAATAGGGTCGCAGGTCTTTAAAGGAACCCTGGGAGGGAAGTCAATGAGCACCAGTTGGCCTTTTCACCACAGCCTCACACACAAATAGACACACACACACATACACACACACACACACACCAAGGCACCTCTCAGACTCTGACTTAGAGCAGTTCTGATACAAACACACACTTCGGCCTCTTTCCTTTTGAAAGTGCAGTTGCTTCTCCTTTAGTGCTCTGATCTGGCCTTTACTTGTCCTTAAATACTCAATTCAAGCAACACCACTTCTAGGCGCTTTCTCTGGACCACACCCCCATGCCCTCACGCCCTCACCCGTCAAGGTTACATACTCCTCCCCTGTGTTCCCACACAACTTAGGCATACTCTACCAATGTGCTTTTCAAACTGCATGGCAATTGTCCGTCTCCCCTAAAGGAACCTCATCTTTCCTCTTTACATCCCACTACCAAACACTGGGCCTGTCACACGTTATTGAGTAAACAGATTCATTTATTGAATGGATGATTACTGAGCACCTACTTTGTGCCAGCACTGTGCTAGGTTCTGGGGACACAGAGGTGGGCAAGACACTGCAGGCCCTGCCCTCATGAATCTTGTATTCTGCTAAGGGACTCTGATACTCCCAAAGCTTCTCTGAAGAAATGATATTTAACACGATGGGTGAATATCAGATCGGTCTGACATAATGTAAATAATTTCCTATTCTGCAGGACTGTCCCTTAATTTACAAGAGACTCGAGGAGAAACACTAGGATTTGGGTTTTCTTAGATAAGCTAAATTTTATAAGGAGCATGACCAGAGAGAACACAGATAAACT
Source organism: Equus asinus (assembly GCF_041296235.1). Classification (NCBI taxonomy): domain Eukaryota; kingdom Metazoa; phylum Chordata; class Mammalia; order Perissodactyla; family Equidae; genus Equus; species Equus asinus. The sequence continues at coordinate 193,768,314 of NC_091790.1, read as the reverse complement.
GCCCTGAGGGGCTACCAATCTCCCACAGCAACACCTAAAAAGACTGGCTTTATGTTTTTTTGTTTTTAAAGATTTTTTTTTTCCCTTTTTCTCCCAAAGCCCTCTGGTACATAGTTGTGTGTTTTTAGTTGTGGGTCCTTCCAGCTGTGGCATGCTGGACACCACCCCAGCACGACCCAACGAGCAGTGCCACGTTGTGCCCAGGACTCCAACCAGCGGAACCCTGGGCCACCAAAGCAGAACGCGCGAACTTAACCACTTGGCCATGGGGCCCGCCCAAGACTGGCTTTATATTCATATTGGAGAATAAAGACAGTCACAGTCAAACTTCATTTAATTGAATTCTACTAATCTTGAACCTGTGAATTACTCACTTAGAAACTTGGCTGACCTATACTTTGACATTGCATACACAGAATTAGATTTCCAGAGAATATTAATAATAACAAGACCCTTAAACAGCTCTTCAAAGTTTATAAGTCTTTCACATACAATATCTGATTTGATAATGAGACTGTAGCTACTTCCACCTTTGGGATCATCACCTGTGAGTTTTAGCCGTTCTCAGTAGGATGTATTAAAGAAACTGAAGTTCGATAAATCACTGTCCTACCTTAAACGAGTGACTTGCCCATGACTCAGGTAAGAATACTCCGTTCAGGTGATGTTCCAGGTTATCGACTGCATCGTCAGACCATTTGCAACAGCTCTGTGGGTTCCAGTTTAAAATATTATGTTTTTTTAAAAATGCAGACTCCTGCCTTTAAGAATAGAGCTGAGGAATCTAAATTCACCACTTCTTTTCTCTTACCATGCCCAAATCTTTAGAGAAATGCCTCTTCATTATAAGAGTAGCAGAATGCTAAAATGGAATTTTCAGCGAGACCTTAAGGCTATAGATATCTAATACCAAAGATCACCCTAAAGGAATTTTTCAGCATATATCTGAAAACCAGTAGCAAGGCTCTTAAAAACTGTTTGCCAACGCTGAGAGTATAAAGGGAGCAAATTGTTGAAAAAGGAGAATTTGTGGCAAAATTTACTTGCAGAAAACTGTGCCGTGATTCTCTCTCCCATCCCCTCAGGAGTGTTGTGGGGGGTTCTTCTTCCCTTTATATCTAGAAGTGAGGAAAGAAGACACACCGTGGACTGCTGACTGACTCCCACCTGAAAAAATCCCAAAGCCAGAGAAGTGCTGGCATCAGACCCAGAAGTGAGATAAGATAGCGGGAGTGAAGGGGAGGCGGCTGCTCTGGGCAGCCTGTGCTCTCGGTGTGTGTCAGAGCAAAGGATGCTTGAGCATTTTTAAAACCTCTATGGCCCTCTCAGGAGAGAGTCAGAGGACCACAAGAAAGAATGAAGGACAGTAGACAACAAGAGTTTATGTGGAACAAACCAGAGAGAGAACGGGCCGACCTGTGGAAAACACTTCTCTCACATCAGGGGAAACGCAGCCAAATGTTCCCAGGGGCTGCCCCAAAGAACCTGACAAGAGTCCCAAGAGAGAAAAAGTCAGCTTTGAACACCCGCCAGACCCAGAGTCGTAAAGCCGTCTTCCAAGTGTACCAGAAAAATAAGAACTTTCCTGCAGTGCCAGGGCAAGTCATATTGGAGCCTGAGGCCACAGGGAAAATCTGGGCCTCAATATACGTACTTTTGAAAATATCCTCCTATATGTTGAACCAAGTGGAAAAGTTAATAAAGGCTCTCTAATCAAAAAACATGATTACAAATGTAGTCCTGAGTTCCCCAATCTGTTCTCACCCAGTTGTAAATCCTCATAAACACACCTATCGAGGGATGTGATGACCTGCTAGCCCTTGGACTACAGGCTGATTAGAAACACTGTCCCATTGCGCAATAGCTCAAGGTCATAAAACAAACAAAAAACAACGACAGCCGGTCTTTATTTACGTCTTTGGTATGTCGTTCACCCTGGATTTTTTGCATTAGACTTTTAAAAATATTGCATTAATACTTATGCTGATTACTGAGCCCCTTCATATTTTGCACCTGAGGCAAGTGCCTTCCTGCCAGCCCTGCTTTCCAGCTCTGTTTTTCCTTCTTTTTTCACCACCTTTAACCTCAGACAACTGAGAAACTTTGGTTAGCAAGATGGAGGGGAGAGGTGGAAGCACAATGTGAAGAAGGCTTTCCGCCTACAGATGATCTCAGCTGGAGGAGTTGAGAATAGTGGGGGGCAAAAATAAAGATGTATTCTCTGAATACATTCCCAGGAGATTTGCTTGTTCAACACATTGGTCACAGGAAGTTACACACCAGCTTCCAAACAAAATCACACAAATGCCTGGCAGTTAGGACTTTAATTGGGGATAGAGAGAAAACCCTACAGAATGATATAGTGAAAGAACTTGAGATTAGAGCTTAAAGACCAGGGTTCTACTCCTGGCTCCTCTCCATGTGAGCTTGGGAAATATTCTGGTAGCCTCAGTATCTCATTTATAAATTCAGTGAATACTATCAACCACTTCCAATGTGCTAGGAAGACATGAGCAAATCTTTTGGGAAAGACACAGGCAAACAGCCAATTGTCTTACAGTCAATAAGCCTGATGGTAGCGGTAATGGCAGGGCATTACTGCAATGGAGCCCAGTGGGACAGCAACCATCCCAACTGGGGAGTTTAGGAAGGTGAGGGTGGGGCTAAAGTTGGGTAGAAATAACAGAGAGGGGTCATGTGAAGCTGTGGGAACAGAATGCCTCAATCAGAGGGAACTGCATATGTAAAAGCATAGAGGAAAATAGAATCTAAAAGACTCAAACTCAGAAGCAGAGAGTAGATGGCAGCTGCCAGGGGCTGGGGAGAGGGGGAGACGGGGAGCTGCTCTTCAAGGGTACAAAGTTCGTTATGCATAATGAGTAAGTTTTGAAGATCTAATGTACAGCGTGGTGACTATAGTCAACAATTCTGTATTGTATACTTGAAAGTTCCTAAGAGGAGAGATCTTAAGTATTCTCACCACACAAAAAAAGAACAAGAAAATGATAACTTTGTGATGGATATGTTAATCAGCTTGATTGGGGCGATTATTTCACAATGTATATATATATATAATAACATCAAGTTGTATACTTTAAATATATATAATTTTTATTTGTCAATTTTACCTCAGTAAAGATTGGGGGAGAAAAGGCTGAAGGAGAGCCACGTAAGTTCACTGATTTAATATATAGGTTCAGACACTATGGTTAAGTCTTGAATATGCAGAAAAGTGCTCTAGAACGTCAACGATTATCCTCCTCATGGCCGCCGTCCTGCTGTTGTTATGTATCTGCTGGCTAAGACTCAGGTTGCTAAAGACGTTGGTGCTGGTTACACTTTGCACGCCAGGGTGTGCTTTGCATGTTGTAGTTTTTGTGAATGGCTGCCCCTGGAATTGTGCAACCAACTATAGTGGTTCTGACAAGATTTTATTTCACGGATAATCACTAAGTCTTAAAAGTCTCCAATGTCTTTAAGAACGTGGTAAAATATGCAGGCTTTTGTGTCTTAGGAGAATAACCTTAGAGTCCTTTTTGATCCTTGATTTTCCTAGCAAAAAACTTATAAAAACCTTGCGTTAGACGGCAACAATCGTTCTTCCTCAGCTAATCACGGTAAGCTCACACAGTGAGATGTTATGTAAAAATTTTAAACAATAATTATTCAAACTATAGAAACAGAAAATTCTTGCAACATATAAAACCATCTTAAAGTGTACAAAATGTTAGGTATGCCATGATTATAACTGGATAAAAATGTGTAAGTACCTGGTTAAGGACTAAAAGGAATATCAAACTAAAAATGATTGTATCAGGCTGCTAATGGGCATGGGGCTTCCTTTTGGGGTGACAGAAACATCCTAAAGTTATATTGTGATGATGGTTGCATGACTCTGTGAATGAAATAAAAACCACTGAATAGTACATTTTTTTTTAAAGATTGGCACCTGAGCTAACAACTGTTACCAATCTTCTTTTTTTATATATTTTTATTTTTTCCTTCTTCTCCCCAAAGTCCCCCAGTATATAGTTGTATATTCTAGTTGTGAGTGCCTCTGGTTGTGCTATATGGGATGCTGCCTCAACATGGCCTGATGAGTGGTGCCATGTCCGTGCCCAGGATCCGAACCAGCGAAATCCTGGGCCACCGAAGTGGAGCGCACGAACTTAACCACTCAGCCACAGGGCCAGCCTCTGAATTGTACATTTTTAACAGGCAAATTTTATGGTATATGGGTTATATCACAATAAGCTGTTGTTTTATTTTTTTCAAATAAAAACTTGCACACATGAAAAATTTTATCAGGGTAGTAAGACTATGGGTCTTAATCCACCAACCCTTCCCCCTTCAACTTCATCCCCTTGAAGGAAAAAAAGGAGTTTTTTGGGACCTCAGATGCAAAGGGATGAATGGGAATGTGGAAGATGCTGGGGCAACACTAACAGGAGTGACAAGTAAATAAGAAGAAGCAAGTCACTTCTTTCTACAGGTTTCCAGTCTGCTTTCTAGTTCTAGTATCGCTTGCTGGCAAAGCCTAACAGGGAGCCAGCTGACAAAGGAAAAATGTGCTTTGCATCACAGAGCAGAGAAGAGAAGGGTGGATTTTGAGTTAAAAGACCATAACTTAAAATCGACACAGATGCCCTTCAGCAAGAAGAAGGGGAAGTTTGGGGGAAAGTCAGGAAATCAATAAATAATGGGAAGTCCAGAAATTGATGAAAATTGATTTTTAAAACATCAGTAAATTTAAATAACAACTAACTATAACTTAAAAATAACTAATTTCTTTGTGTTTAAAAAAGATAACAAAGCTATTCAAAAATCAAAAGATGGAGGAGGATACTTTATGGTTAAAGCATGCAAGATCTGTACTATTTTGGAAGAAAGAAATACTGAAAAACTTTAGACATTTTTAAAATAATATATAATAAGTATGCACGTGTAACAATGTGATACTGGCATAAAGGGAGACATGTGGACCAATGGAATAGAATAGAGAACCCAGAAATAAACCCCTGTGTATACGGTCAAATGATTTTTGACAAGGGCACTAAGATGATTCAATGGGGAAATGGTAGTCTTTTCAACAAATGGTGTTGGGAAAACTGGACATCCACATGCAAAAGAGTGAAGTTGGACCCTCACCTTAGGTCATATGCAAAAATTAACTCAAAATGGATCAAAGACCTAAACATAAGAGCTAAAGCTATAAAACTCTTAGAAGAAAACATAGGAGAAAAGCTTCTTGACATTAGATTTGACAATATCTCCTGGGAAATAACACCAAAAGCACAGGCAACAAAAGGGAAAATAGATAAATTGGACTACATCAAGATTAAAAACTTCTGTGCATCAAAGCACACAATCAACAAAGTGAAAAGTCAGTCCACAAAATGGGAGAAAATATTTGCAAACCATTTATTTGATAAGGGGTTAATATCTAAATATATAAAGAACTCCTACAACTCAACAACAAAAAAACCCAAACAGCATGATTAACAAAATGGGCAAAGGACTTAAACTGCTATTTCTCCAAAGAAGATATGCAAATGCCAACAAGCTCATGAAGATGCTCAACATCACTAAACATTAGGGAAATGCAAACCAAAATCACAATTGAGATACTATCTCATACACATTAGGATGACTACTATGAAAAAAACAGAATATAACAAGTGTTGGCAAGGATGTGGAACCATTGTGGACCATTGGTGGAAATGTAAAATGGTACAACCACTATGGAAAAGTATGGTGGTTCCTCAAAAATATAAAAATAGAATTACCATACGATTCAGAAATTCCACTTCTGAGTATTTATCCAAATAAAACAAAAACACCAATTCAAAAAGATATACGCACCCCCATGTTCATTACAGCATTATTTTCAATAGCCAAGATATGGAAACAACCTAAGTGTCCATCAATGGATAAATGGATAAAGAAGATGTGGTATATATACATATACAGTGGAATACTATTCATTGATGGATGAATAGATAAAGAAGCTGTGGTTTACATATACAATGGAATACTATTCAGCCATAAAAAGAATGAAATCTTGCCATTTGTGACAACACGAATGGACCTTGAGGGCATTACACTAAGTGAAATAAGTCAGACAGAGAAAGACAAATACCATATTATCTCACTTATATGTGGAATTTAAAAAATAACAACAATAACAAAACAAGTTCATAGATACAGAGAACAGATTGGTGGTTGGAAGAGGCAGGCTGGGGAGAGGGGGAGAAATGTTGGTAAAGGGGGTCAAAAGGTGCAAGCTTCCAGTTATTAAATAATTAAGTCATGGGGATGGAATGTACAGCATGGTAACTATAGTTAATAATACTGTATTACATATTTGAAAGTTGCTAAGAGAGTAAATCATCACAAGAAAAAAACCTTTTTGTAATTATGTATGGAATAAATTGATGGTGCAAGTCTTGAAAATTCATTCATTTTAATATACAACATTAATAGACTGCAGAAGAAAAACTGAAAATAGAAGAAAACGTTTATTTTTATTTTCTTATTAAGTCTAGTTAACATCTGTCACCTTACATAGTTACAAAACAATTTTTTCTTGTGATGAGAACTTTTAAGATCTACTCTCTTAGCAACTTTCAAATATGCCAGAGAGTATTATTAACTATAGTCACCATCTGTAGTTACATCCTCATGACTCATTAATTTTATAATTGCAAGTTTATACCTTTTGACCCCCTTCACCCATTTCTCCCTCCCCCAACATCCTGCCTCTGGCAACTAACAATCTGCTCTCTGTATCTATGAATAAAGGGAACCTTTATTTTTGACAGATAATAGCAATCAATGAAAAATCCGCAGCAAACTTATTAATGTTGAATATTTAGAAGCATTCTCTTTAAAGTCAGGAACAACAAAAAGAGGACTGTTATCACCACTTCTCTTCGACATTGCATGGGAAGTCCTAACCAATGCAATAAGGCAAGGAAAAGAAATGACGGGTATAAAAATCGGAAAGAAATTCATTCATTGCAAACAAATCATTGTTTGCATTAAAACCCAAGAGAATCAATAAATTATTAGAAATAAATGTGTAGGGGCTGGCCCCGTGGCCGAGTGGTTAAGCTCGCACATTCCGCTGCAGGCGGCCCAGTGTTTCATTGGTTCGAATCCTGGGCACGGACATGGCACTGCTCATCAAACCATGCTGAGGCAGCATCCCACATACCACAACTAGAAGGACCCACAACGAAGAATATACAGCTATGTACTGGGGGGCTTTGGGGAGAAAAAGGAAAAAATAAAATCTTTAAAAAAAAAGAAAAGAAAGAAATGTGTAGCAAGATTGCTAGTTATAAGCTCAATGAGATAAATCAATAGCATTCCTAGCATCAATAGTAAACAATTTTATTAAAGGACATTAAAATTAACCTGAACAAATGGAGAAATACATGTTCCAGAATCTGAAGAGATGGATGAGAAGATCAATATTACACATGTTAATTGTTTGCAAATTAGTCTACAAATTTCAAAGCTATTCCAATCAAAATACCAAGAAGGTATTCCTTCATTTGTTTATTTAGATTAATGTGGAAAAGCAAAAGGACAGGAATAACTAAGAAACTTATGAAGAACAAAACAGACATGACTCATATTATCAGATACCAAGACTTATTATTACAGTAATAATTAAGATGATGTGAGACAAATTCAGAGACGGACCAATAAACTAATAGAACAGAATAGAAACAGAAAATAGAAAAATTTGACGTATCACAGATGGATGGGAAATCTCTAGGGAAAGTATAAACTATTCAATTTGATCTATATAGATAAAAGTAAAATTAGATATGTTCCTTATATGGAAAAATTTCAGCTGGATTAAAAAACTACGCATGCAAAACAAAATTTGAAAACTTTTAGAGGAGAATACAGTAGAATACCTGTATGATCTCAAAATATAAAAGGACATCTGGGGCCAGCCCAGTGCCATAGTGGTTAAAAGTTCATGTGCTCCGCTTTGGCAGCCCAGGGTTCAGGAGTTCAGATCCTGGGTGTGGACCTACACACACACTGCTCATCAAGCCATGCTGTGGTGGTGTTCCACATAGAAAAAAAATAGAGAAAGATTGGCACAGATGTTAGCTCAGGGCCAATCTTCCTCACTGAAAAATGAGTAAATAAATAAATTAATTAATTAAAAATATTTCTAATACAAGATTTCAAGATGCACAAGTCATAATGGAGAACACTTTTAAATTCAACTATATTAAAATTGGAAGCTTCTGTATCCACTTTTTTATCCCAGGTAGTCCTATCTAGTCCCATGCCTTTAAGTACACTCTAAACGTTGATGCCACCTAATGTTATTACTCCAATCTCAACCTCATTTACAGCTGATATTTCAATATCCTTTTGAATGTCTAATAGGCATCTTACACTTAAGTCCAAAACTGAACTATTGATTTTCCCAAAAAAATATGTTCTTTCCCAGTTAAAGTTAGGGTTGCCTGCATATCACAGAAAAACCCTAAATCACAGTGGTTCAAACAACACTGAGGTTTATTTTTCATTCATATAATAGTTCCACAGAGTCACTGGGGACGAGCTCCTTCTCTCTTGGTGTTTTGTCACTTTAATTCATGGCCCCTTGGTCCAAGGTGACTTCTTAAGCTTTAACAAGCAGGAAGAAGAAAGGACTAATGAGGATCATGTTCCTTTCCATTTAAAGAGCTGGAAATTCCACAAAATACTTTCACTTATCCTTTCATTGGCTTCAAGCACATGGCCTTAATTAGTTACAAAGAATCCCAGAAAACTGCAGTCTGTTATTCTGGACAGCAATATGCCTAGCGAAAATTCAGGATTCTGTTACTAAAGAGAAAGAGAATAGATCTTGGAATAGGCAACCAAGTGTCCTACACACTCTAAGCAAATGACACCACCAGAGGTTTCTTTTGAGGCCTCCTCAACTCTTTTTCACTCATGAACCCCACACCCAATCTATGTGGAAACAGATGTTATCATAAATTCCACCATTCTAGCTTCTTCCAGCTGTCAGCTGAGCTTGTAAGGTAGCTCTTGAACCGGTCTCTTTCCTTTTATTCTTGCCACCTGTGTTAGTCAGGATAGGCTATGCTATGCTGTTGGTAACAAACAACTTTCAAACTTCAGTGAATGAATATAATAATGAATGAATGAACAGAGAGTTATTGTTTCATAAGTACCAAGTCTCAGTTTTGCAAGATTATAAGATGAATGGAGATGAATGGTGGTGATAGTAGCACAACAATGCGAATGTACTTAACGCCACTAAACTGTACACTTAAAAATAGTTAAGATGGTAAATTTTATGTTATGTGTATTTTAACACAATTTTTTTAAGAAAGAAAGAATGAATGAATGGTAGAAATTACTTCTAATGCATAAAATCAATAAAGAACTAACATCCAAATTATACAGCGGCCCCTAAAAATTAATACGATGATAAATAACCCAACAGACAAAATAGACACAATGTATAAATAGCAATTCACAGAGGAGGAAAACACTAACTGACTTTTCAGCCATTCTTCTCCTCTTCCCTGTTAACTGACTCCAGATTTTGTTCTAGGTAGTATTGTTTCCAGTTAAAAATACTCACTTTCTCAGATTTCCCTGCATATGGAAGAGGCCATGTGACGTAGTGCTGGCCATGGAGACAAAAATGAAAATGCTGGGGATTTCTGGAAAAGTGTTTTATTAATGATACAGCTAATGCCCTTTCTTTGTTCCTCCTGCTTGTAATGCGGGTCCAAAGCATGGACAAGCAGCAGCCATGTTATGTCTAGTAGGCAACTAGCATGAAGACACATGCCTAAACCCTAAGAAAAGCGTGGGAAGATGTAAGAATCCTGGACCCAGAGAATCCGCTCTACCAGACCTGGACTGCCTACCTATCCCCAAACTTCTGGTGGCTTAAGACAAATAATCCTCCATCTATTTAACAGCCACCTTGAAATTTTTGGTTACTTGCAGCTGAAAGTATTCCTAACTGATTGTGGATTTTATCAGAAATGAGAAGCTGCAAGAAAAAAGAAAGAAACTGTGGAATCAGCTAAGAGGAAGTAGGTCAGAGGGTACCAAGGAATCAATAATCACTTCAGGCTGAAAAGCTGGTGAAGTTTAACGTGGTGATGAAACATCTGGGCAAAATGTGACCTGTTGTACCTCAGAATATACACCACATGCTTACCACGGCTTTTGTTTGTTGGTGAATTATAAGGAAATTTTAGAATCTTGACAGAACGCAGGGTTTTTTAAGTCAGTATTTGAGTTGACACCACATGCTATCACTACTATATGCCAGGCATTGTTCTAGAAACATGAGATACAGGAGTGAGTAAAACTGAAAAAAGTCCCTGCCCTAATGGAGTTTCTATTCTAGTGGGGAAAACAGATAATAAACAAATAAACATACAAGGTGTAATCAGTGAAAGGGTATGGAAAAAAAATTAGCAGAGTAAGGGAGACAGGGAATTCCGAGGATGGGTGTTCCTTTTATATGGGGCGGTCAGAAAGGCTACTCTGACAGGTAAAATAGGACTTGAAGACAGTAAGAGAGGCAGCCGTAAGGCTGCTGGGATGACACTGTCCAAGCAGTGGGGAATAGTAGAAGTATCAGTGGAGTGTTCATGGAAGAATAAGGAGACAAAAAAAGGAGGATAGTAAAAAGTGATGGAGAGGGGTGTGTGGTGGAGGAGGGGAAGGAGAGCATGTAAGGCCCTTTGGGCCACTTGGCTTCTCCTCTGAGGGTGCTGGGAAGCCCTATGTCTTGCCACTTCAAGCAACGGTCTCCAAAAGAGGAGTGAACTGAGACACGACCTAGCCAGAGTGCATGCAGAAAAGGAATGTGGAAAACTGCAGAGGCCTCTCTCTGCACGAGCCTGCAGTCCTGGAGCTGGGAGACTCATGAGACTGAAGAAGTCAACCGCTTCCATACCTCACTCCGAGGCTCAAGCAAGTGGGCTGTGAAGGAATAGGCCTAGCAGAACAGAAGATTGGGAGTCCAGAACTTTATCCAATACCTTCATTTTAAGAATTCTTTGGGGCCAGCCCAGTGGCGCAGTGGTTAAGTTCACATGTTCCACTTCAGCAGCCCTGAGTTTGCTGGTTCATATCCCAGGTGTGGACCTATGCACCCCTTGTCAAGCCATGCTGTGGCAGGTGCCCCACATATAAAGTAGAGGAAGATGGGCATGGATGTTAGCTCAGGGCCAGTCTTCCTTAGCAAAAAGAGGAGGATTGGCAGCAGATGTTTGCTCAGGGCTAATCTTCCTCAAAAAAAAAAAAAAAGAATTCTTTGCCTGACAAAGAAGGAATGCCAGAAGAAGTGATTAAGGGTGCCGTCTTCCTGCCTATTCTTAAGAATGGCCTCAAGGTTGGGGCTATTAAATTCTGGGACTGGGGGATTGGCAGAGCACTATGGTGGCCTAACAGCCCAAAATTCTCAGGCTCAAAGACTATCTAGAAAAAATCCTGGCTATGGTTACTTGCACATAGAATTAATTGGAAATAGACAAACCAAAAAACTACTAGGTTTAAGAGAGAACTGTGTTGATTAAAAAACAAAAAACAAAGTGTGATAACAGCCTGTAGCTACTGAACCCTAAAGCAATCTCTGAGCCCCCAAATAGTACCAGCAGGAAGAGAAGGGCACAACCCCCAATGATGGAGGGATAATGGGCACAGGCTCATCCCAGGGAGAAGACTGGGGGCCACCAGATCGACTCATCAGGGAACTCACTTCTCTACCAGGGTAGTGAGTCCTCACGTTTCCTGAATAGTAGGATTTAGTAATTGTCTAGTAGGATTTGGTCATTTCTAAAGATCAGTGACTCTATAATCTCCCATTCTCCCCTTTCTCTGAGTGGGACTTTTTGCTGTAGTTATCCTGGTCTTCCTCACCATGGTATATTAGGTGTCCTGGACACCAGCAATTTGTTTTTAAGCTTATTGGTTGCAGGACTATGAGAAGCCAAGTTCGTACATGATAGAGAAGGTGGTACTCCTCTAGAGATCTTGGAGGTCAAGCTGGACAAGGTCCATGGATGAGACCTTGTGGTTGTCTCTCTTAGAGGAGACACATGTGCTCCGTGTAAGGGAAAGAAGGGTGTGTACAGAAAGACCTAAAGTAGCAACTGGAGGTGGTCTGACCCAGCGTCAATCTCTAACCCCCTCAACCAATCTCACTTGCTGTACTATAGAGGCTATAAAGCTATTTCTGGTCTTCCTTGATGCTAAGGGTGGCCATTGTAGGGGAGGAAAAATAATTTTCCCTTTACTCTTCTAGGTTCTCGGCTGAGGTGCCCCCCATCCCCGCAAAGTAAAAAGATTAACAGGAGAAAAATAAGTTTAATTACGTACATATGTACGGGAGACCCACAAAGATGTGAGACTCAAAGAAGTGACCAGAACAGGAAGCTTTTCTACCTTTTAGACAAAGAAACAAACTTGTGAAGAATTGATGAGACAAAGGGGTTTGGGTTAGGGGTAGTAAAATGGTGAAGAAGTAACAAGGGTTTTCTATACAGGCTTCTCGGCCCTAAAGTCGCTGTCTCTGATGGTAAGGATGCCTTCCACTCTCCTGGCACAGAGAGGGTACCGTACATGGGAGATTTGTCTCCTGCTTTCAGGGAGACAAAGGAAGGTCAGAGTGTCCTTCTCATATGGGCTGTTTCTCAAGTACCTTTAATTCAAAATAATATGCCAAAGTGCCATATTTTAGGGTAACATATTCTGAACGCCTATACCGTGTAACTAAGATTTGACTGAGGTGAAAGCAGAAATTTGCTGCAGACTTGAGAAAAGTTTTTGCCTTCTTGATACATGCTTTCTTCCACTCTAAAGTCCTGCCTTGAAGCTGTAGGCGGAGCAGCCATCTCCCAACCACATGCAACAAGACGAGGATAAAAGCCAGTAGGCTACAAATGGTGGGGAAGGAAGGGAAAGAAAGAAACAGAAGGAAAAAAAGAAGGAAAGAAAGACCAAGCTAAGCCCGAGTCCTAAATGGATTAAGTAACTGCACTGGCCCAGGACAACCTGCTTGTGAACTTGTATAAAAACACAACAACAATAAATCTACACGTTTAAACCTAGTAAATCTATATACTTAACACTAAGAATCAGGGAAATGTAATAGTGAGATATCCTTTTATGCTCATCAGATGGGCAGAAATCATAACATCTGACCATAAGAAGTGTTGTCAAGGAAGTGGAGGAACAAGGATCTTCATACATTGGTGGTGAACGGTACAACCACTTTGGAGAGGAGCTTGGAAAAAGCTAGTATAGCTGAAGGTGGGCATAAAAATTCTGCTTCTCAATATAAACCCTAGACTCTTGCTATTTAAGGTACGATCCGTGGAGTCCAAGAATCCCTTGCCCTTATGCACAAGGAGATGTACACAAGCATATTAATCGCAGCATTGTTTGCGATAGGAGAAAAAAGGGATAGAGGAGACTTAAACGCCCATCAACAAAAGGATAAATAGATAAATACTGTTATACTCATATGACAATTAAAATGCATGAGACTAGAGCTTCATAAATCAAGATGTATAAATCTTAAAAACATAATTTTGATCTAAATAAGCAAGTTACAAAGTACAGTATGATATCATTTATATACATTTTTTAAAACTGCAAAATAATTCTATATCTTGTTTATGGATGTTTATATATATATGAAATACAAGTATAAAAATACATGAGAATAATAAACATGAAATTCAGGACAGTAGTTACCTCTGGAGAAGGAGGGAGGATAATGGCCCAGGGGATTTGACCATATCTTTTTTTTTTTTAATGTAAATTTGAAGTAATTAGGTAAAATGGTAATATTTGATAAAGCTTGGTCATGGGTGCCCTGGTGATTTGTTATCCTCTCTAGTTTTCTCTATGTTAGTAGTATTTCACAATTTTCAAAGAAAAAAAAAAAAACAAAGAGATTCAAAGGCAAATACTAGGACAAGAGCAAGGTATCCCCAAAAAGATAGACACAGAGAGGCTGTCAGATGGAGAGAAATATACTGATTGGGAAAAGAACAATCATAGGCCTCAGATTCTGCCTAAGTGCTGCAAACCACACTGTCTGCCTTCGAGTGAGTTAACTAGTCTGTTCTGTGATTTGCTAGATCAGAGAGAAGAAGAAAGGCCTTTTGATGCTAAATTTGTCTGAGCCCCAAAGCAGTACCTGAGGCATGAACACGCCCAGAGGAAGTTGTAGACGCAATTCTTTATTCAATAAACTTGATAATAACTAACATTTATTTTGTGCTCACTATGTTCCAGGCACTAGGCTAAGAACTTTGTAAGGATTATCTCATTCCACCTTCACAACACTCCTATGTGGTAAGTAATACTATTATTTCTTATATTACAAATGAGAAACAAAGGCTAGTCACAGGCTAGTACAAAGTGGGGCTGTGATTCAAACCTGAGCAGTTTGCCTCCAGAGGCTTCATTCTTAACCACCTTGCAACACACCAGGCACTGCTAGATGCTGAGGGTACAAGACTCCAAAGAATTGCGAGCAAAAAACAACTTTATTGATGTGTCCAATTCTACTTCATGCAGTCCTGCTTGTTCAATGGAGCAATTATATAAAGTTTAAAAATATGCAAAACAATGCCATAATATTTAACAATGCACATGTACTAATAGAACAAATAAATGAATTGAAATGCACTTCATTTAAGTTAAAATTTCTCCTCTCCCCAACGTGGTAGACTGCAGTCGGAAAAGGTAATCCTGATTGGCTCTGTTTCTCCACATTGTCCTTTTCTTTTGGCTCCCTACTCAACTAGACATGGTTTCTGGGCCTTCCAACTTTGGGGTAAGAGAGAGGAAGGAAAAAGTGGTAAAAGACAGAAGTTATCTTATCTAGTACCGTAACTAGCTTCTTAATTTATAACAATCTAGTTTGGATTAGTAACAACTTAATTTCAATAGAAAAGAAAACTTTGCTCCTATAAGCTCCATAGCCTCGCTGCTCTTTGTGCTGTTAGCATTATACAATATACATTGTATGTGCATCAATGCAGATTTACAATTGTTGCTTTACGCACCTATTCTTTAAATCAGGTAGGAGAGATAAAGAGTTACAGAGAAAAAATACATTTATATTGTGTTTTATATTTACCTATGCAGTTACCTTTACCAGCACACTTTATGTCTTCATGTGGATTCAAGTTACTGTCTAATGTCTTTTTATTTCAGCCTGAAGGACTCCCTTTAGTGTTTTTTATACGGCAGCTCTTCCAGCAACAAATTCTCTCTCTGTTTGTTTATTCAGGAATGTGCTATTTCTCCTTCATCTTTGAAAGATAGTTTTTTTCCTTCAGCATTTTGAATATGTGATTCCAATGCTTTCGGCTTCCATGGCTTCTAAGAAATCAGATGATAATCATTTTCAGGACCCCTTGTACGTAATGAGGGACTCCTCTTGCTGCTTTCAAGATTCTCTTTGTCTTTGTCTTTCGATAATTTGATTATGATGTGTCTAGGTCTGACTCTCTTTTAGTTTATCTTACTTGGAGTTTGTTGAGCTTCCTGGATGTAGATTAGTGTCTTTCATCAAATTTGGGAAGTTTTTGGCTATTATTTTTTTCCAATAATCTTTCTGCCCTTTTGCTGACTCTTCTCCTTCTAGGACTCCCATTACGCACATGTTGGTGCACTTGATGATGTCCTACAGGTCTCTGGTGCTCTGCTCATTATGCTTCATTCTTTTTTCTTTTTCCTTTTGTTCCTCACACTGGATAATCTCAATTGAGCTATCTTTAAAATTCATTGATTCTTTCTTCTATCTGCTCAAATCTGTTGCTGAGCTTTTCATGCTAAATTTTAATTTCCTTTAGTGAACTTTTCAACTCCAGCATTTCTACTTATTTTCTTTTTGTAATTTCTATGGCTTCACTGTTATTCTATATTTGATGAGACATTATTCTCATACTTTCTCTTAGGTATTTAGACATGGTTTCCTTTAGTTATTTGAACATATTTAAATTAGCTGATTTAAATTTCTTGTGAGGTAAGTCCAAATTCTGGGCTTCCTCAGAGAGAGTGTCCATTGAATGCTCTTTTTCCCATGTGTGGGCTACACTTTCCTATTTCTTTGTATGTCTCATTTTTTGTTGTTGCTGAAAACTGGACATTGAGCTAATAAAATGTGGCAACTCTGGAAATAAGATTCTCCTCACTTCCCAGGGCTTATTGTTATTGTTGTTGTTTGTTTGTGTTTTCGATGTTTAGTGACTTTTCTGAACTACTTCTGTAAAATCCATATTCTTTGTCATGCGTGGCACTGAATTCAGTGCTCGGTTAATTCAGCAGTTAGCAGCTGATTGGATGCAGATTTCCTTAAACACCTGGAATGAGTAAGTCTTTCAGTCTTTGCTGAAGGGCTCTGTTTTGAGTCCTGGGGCATGCCTTCAACACTCAGCTATGCAGTTTACAATTCTCCCTTAGCATTCAGTTCATGCTTGCACAGAGCTTCATGGTTAGCCAGAGATGAGAGGTTAGGGCATTCTCAAGTCCTTAGTGAGCATGTGCACAGTCCTATGCATGAGAGTGTCCTTCTAGACTGCAAGGAGTATGTCAGAGCTTTTTAAAGTGCCCTGTGGAAATCTCATTCTTCAGCTTTTTCTTTTAAGCTTTTTATTTAGCCTATTGTCTGTCCCAACTGTTATTCATTGCCACAGGTTGTTCACAGTGTTGAACAATTGCTTCTGATTGTTTTCAACAAATGCCCCTAGGGAAAAGGCTATTTGCATTAGCTGAGCTCAGAGTCAGGTCAAATAAAGATAGCCTTTTCACTGGGGTCTTCCAGAGAACCACCAGATAGGTCTAATAATGATGAGTGTCCAGGATTGGAGCTTTGAAGGAGCTCTAACCCTATTCTGCCCCTCCAGTAGATGCCAGGAAACTGGTTTTCACCACGATTGTGGGCTGTTTGTTTTTAAGGCTACCATAGAGCTGGCAAGTAAGAATGGGAATAGAGTAAATTAAAATGCCCCAAAGTTCACTGTGCTTACAACATTCAGCCATTTTTCTTGAGTAAGTGCCCCTAGTTGCTATAAGCCTTTGCCTAATTTCTATAATTCTGAAAAAGCTGATTGACAAACTTTGCCAATATTCTATTCGCTTTTATGGAGGATAGGATTTTTGGAGGTCCTTACTGCACCATTTTGGCTGATGTCACCTGTGATGGAAGATAAAAGCATTCTATGACTCTTTTATTGTCTAAGAGGATAGTAGTGCTATTGATTAAGTTTAGACTTTGTTAAACATATGTTAAAAAAATTTTAAATTTTAAGGTACATCTCTAAAAAAGAGAACTAGGGTATCTAAGTGTTGAAGTATTTGAATTAAAATTGGAGTTAAAAATTTAATTATTGGGGCTGGTCCCATGGCCGAGTGGTTAAGTTCGCGTGCTCTGCCGCAGGTGGCCCAGTGTTTCATTGGTTCGAACCCTGGGTGTGAACATGGTTCTGCTCATCTAAACCATGCTGAGGCAGCATCTCACATGCCACAACTAGAAAGACCCACAATGAAGAATATACAGCTACGTACCAGAGGGCTTTGGAGAGAAAAAGGAAAAAAAAAATCTTTAAAAAAAACCCCAAAAACTTAATTATTTCAAAAGAATATAAGAGAGAAAATATAACCCACATAATAAGATAGCATTGAAAAGGGAGTAAAAATAAACCACATAATAATATTATATCCAATACATAAGTAATCATAACAAATGTAAATGTATTAAAGTCATTAGATAAAAAGCAGACATTCTAAGTTTGCTTTTAAAAAAAGAAGCTATATGCCTCTTAAGAGGTATACCTAAAATATAAGTAAACAACATTATTGAAAAAAAGATAGAAAATAAATATTCTAGGCAAGTATTAGCCAGAAGAAACCTAAGCATAATATCAAACAAAATAGATATTAAGGAAAAAAGTTTAAAAACATTATTAAGAATAGACGTTTCACTATACTTTCTTCTTTTGGCATCCACAATAACTATACTCTTTTAGTTTTCTACTGCTTTATCACTTGCTCTTTCTCAGTGCTTTTTATGACTCCTCTTCATTTCCATGGTCTCTAAATGTTAGTGTTCGAGGTCTCTTCTCTAAATCTTTACTCTCTCCCTAAACAGTCACACCAGATCCAAGACTTTATAAGAAGCTGTCAGACCCTTTTCCAAAAGGGTTGTTCATATTACACTCCAATCAACATGTATGAGAATTCACATTATTGTTGTTCACATCCTTGTCAACATTTGGTGCTGTTTTTGTTTTGACATTAGCTATTTTGGTGGGAGTATAGTAGTATCTCATTGCTGCCTTAAATTACATTATGTTTGTGATTAGTTATGCTGAAAGCTTTTTTGTTTGCTTATCACTTTCTTGTGAAGTATCTGTTCAAATATTTTGTCCATTTAAAAAATTGGATTGTTTGTCTTTTTATCATTCTTTTTTCTTTTTTTTAAGGAAGACTAACCCTGAGCTAACATCTACCACCAATCCTCCTCTTTTTGCTGAGGAAGACTGGCCCTGAGCTAACATCCATGCCCATTTTCCTCTACTTCATATGTGGGACACCTGCCACAGCATGGCTTGACAAGCAGTGTGTAGGTCCACACCCAGGATCCAAAGCGGCAAACCCTGGGCCACCAAAGCAGAACATGCAAACTTAATCACAGCGCCACCAGGCCAGCCCATTTATCATTAAGTTGCAGGAGTTCTTTATTTTCTGGGTACCAGTCCTTTGTCCGAAAATAATTTTGTGACTATATTGTCCCAGTCTGTGGCTTGTTTATTCATTTTCTTAAATGTCTTTTTTGAAGAGCAGAAGTTTTAATTTTTTAATAACTCTAATTTACCAATGTATTTTTTCTTCTCCAGCTTCATTGAGGTACAATTGACAAATAAAAATCACAGATATTTAAGGTGTACAATGTAACATTTTCATGCATGCATACATTGAGAAATGACTACCACAACCAAGCTAATTAACATATCCATCACTTCACATAGTTACCTTTTGTGTGTGTGTGTGTGTGTGTGTATGTGTGTATGGTGAGAACACAAGATCTACTCTCTTAGTAAATTTCAAGTATACAATACATTATTATTGACTATAGTCATCATGCTGTACATTAGGTCTCCAGAACTTATTCATCTTGTAACTAAAAGTTTGTGCCCTTCGATCACTATCTCCCCTTTTCCAATCTATTCTTTTATGGCTAGCCAGGTCCGTGTTCTAAGAACCTTTGCTTACCAACAAGTCACAAAGATACTCTTCCATCTTTTCTTTTAGATGCTTTGTAGATTTAGCTTTTATGTTTAGGTCTATGATCAATCCAGAATTAATTTTTTAATATGGTGTGAGATAGTTGTTAAGGTTCCTTTTTCTCCATATTGATATCCAGTTGTTCCAGCATCATTTTTGAAAAGATTTCCCTTTCCTCATTGGACTGCTTTGGCATCGTTGTTAAAAATCAAATGATTATATAAATGTGTGTTTGTGTCCGGGATTTCTCTCCAGTTCTAGTCATCTATTTGTTGATCCTTATACCAGTACCACACGGTCTTGATTATTTTAGATTTATAGTAAACATTGAAGTCAGGTAATGTTAGTCCTTCAACTTTGCTCTTCTTTTACAAGATTGCTTTGGATATTCTAGGCCCTTTTTGCTTCCATACAGATTTTTAAATAAGCGTTTCAATTGGAAAAAAAAAGCCTAGTGGGACTATAATTGAGACTATATTCGGGGGAGATGTATTTGGAGAATCGACATCTTAGCAATACTGAATCAGCCAATTTATGTGTTTAGGAAAAACCCCGTCCTCCTCCTGTGTATCTCTCCCTTATTCTCACATTACTACCACACTCACAACACTTCAGACACCAGATGCGTGGCAGGTTTTCCCACACTAAACAATTCTCTGTGACACCAGCTGGGTCTTCTACAATTTAACTCAATTCTGACACTATCTACCTGCAGATAGAGTCAGATCCCATAGGTTATGGGCTCAGTCCCACGAGACTGCCCCCCACTTCAGACACTAATCACAAGTAGGAGGTCCCCAAGTTACCTGCAACTTC
Organism: Equus asinus; assembly: GCF_041296235.1. Classification (NCBI taxonomy): domain Eukaryota; kingdom Metazoa; phylum Chordata; class Mammalia; order Perissodactyla; family Equidae; genus Equus; species Equus asinus. Next base: position 193,748,178 of record NC_091790.1, on the reverse strand, counting down.
TGTCTGATGGCTACACATCACAGGTTCTCTTCCCCTTTGGATTCGATTATTTGCTAGAATAGCTCAGAGAACTCAGGGAGACACTTACTTGCATTTACCTGTTTGTTGTATAATGAAGGATGTGATAAAGGATACAGATGAACAGCCAGATGAAGAGATAGATAAGGCGAGGTCTGGGAGGGTCCCAAACACAGGAGCTTGAAGTTGGGGCTGTGTCACCCTCCCAACACATGGAGGTGTTCACCAATCTGGAAGCTCTCTGAAGCCCATACTATTGGGATTTTTATGGAGGCTTCATCACATAGGCATGATCAATTATTAACTCCATTTCCAGTCCCTCTTCTCTCTCTAGAGAATGGGGCCTGGGGCTAAAAATTCCAAGCTTTGGTCTTTCTGGTGACCAGTCCCCATCCAGGAGCCATCCACAAGCCCAGCCAGAGTTGTTTCATTAGAACAAAAGACACTCCTATCACCCAGGAAATTCCAAGGGATTTAGGAGCCCTGTGTCAGGAACTGGGGTCAAAGACCAAATATTAGAACAAAAGATATTCCTAAGTGCTTTTATCACTTAGGAAATTGCCAGAATTTTAGCAGCTCTGTGCTGGGAACTGGGGTCAAAGACTAAATGTTAGAGCAAGAGATTCTCCTAGCACCCCTATTTACAAGGGTTTCAGGATCCCTGTGTCAGGAATACAGGGTAGACATCAATGTATATATTTCCTATTATTTCACACCACAAATATGGTATATTTCTTCATCTATTTAGATCTTATTTAATTTCTCTCAGCAATGTTTTATAATTTTCAGTGTAGAGGTTTTACACAGCTTTTGTTAAATTTATTTCTAAGTATTTTATGTTTTTTAAAAATTCATTTTCCAGGGGCCGGCCCCGTGGCCAAGTGGTTAAGTTTGTGCGCTCCACTGCAGGTGGCCCAGAGTTTCATTGGTTCAAATCCTGGGCACGGGCATGGCACTGCTCATCAAGGCATGCTGAGATGGTGTCCCACGTGCCACAACTAGAAGGACCCACAACTAAGAATATACAACTATGTACCGGGGGGCTTTGGGGAGAAAAAGGGGAAAAAATAAAATCTTTTAAAAAAAATTCATTTTCCAATTGTTTGCTATAGTATATAAACACACAACTGATTTTAGTATATGACCTTATATCCTGGGACCTTGCTAAATTCACTTATCAGCTTTAGTGGTTGCTTTGTGGACGCATAGGATTTTCCTCACATTCAACCACATTATCTGCAAATAGAGACACATGCTCAACACTTTATATCCCATCAATATCCCAATCTCTCCTAAATTTACATCTCAGTGTGACCTCTTCCCTGGGCTCCAGACTTGTATACACAACAAATTCTTGACATTTTTCCTATGCTTTTTGATTTTGCAATGTCTTTAGACAAAATTTACATAATATAACATTCACCATTTTCAAGTGAACAATTGAGTGGTTCTTAGTATATTCACAAAGTTATGCAATCATTACCATTATCTAACTCCAGAACATTTGTGTCACCCAAAAAAGATATCCTATACCCATAGCAGTCATTCCCCATTCTCTCCTCCCCTCAACCCCTGGCAACCACTAATCTACTTTCTCTCTCTGTGGATTTGCCTGTTCTGGACATTTTATATAAATGGAATCACTCAATATGCAGCCTTTTGTGTCTGACTTCTCTCACTTAGCATAATATTTTCTAGGTTCATTCATGTTGTACCACGTATCAGTTCTTTGTTCCCTTTAATGGCTGAATAATTTTCCATTTTGTGGAAATATTACATTTTGTTTATCCATTCATCAGTTCATGGACATTTATGTGGGGTGTTTTGGCTATTATAATTAATACTTCTATGAACACAAAGGTAGAAGTTTTCATGTGAACATATATTTTCAATTCTCTTAGGTATGCAGTCCTTTTGCCTAACAATGGGGAAATGTTCTGAGAAATGCATAGTTAGGTGATTTTGTTGTTGTGTGAACATCACAGTGTGTACTTACACAAACCTAGATGGTACAGCCTACTACACTCCTAGGGTATATGGTAATAATCTTATGGGACCACCATCATACATGCAGTCCCTCATCGATTGAACCATCACTATGCAGTGACTGACTGCATACCTAGGAGTGGAATTTCTGTGTTATATGGAAACTCTCTAGTTAACTTCTTTAGGAATGGCCAAATTGTTTTCCAAAGTGGCTGCACCATTTTACATTCCCACTAGCAATGTATGAGGGCTCCATTTCTTCCACATCCTTGCCAACACTTATTTATTTTATTTAATTATAGCCATCCTGGTGGCTGTGAGTTATATGTCATTGTTGTTTTAATTTGCATTTTCCTAATGGCTAATGATATTAAGCATCTTTTCACATGTTTATTGGTCATTTGTTTATCTTCTCTGGAGAAATTATTCAAATCCTTTGCTCACTTTTTAATTGGGTTGTTTGTCTTTTTATTGTTGAATTCTAAGTTATTTATATATTCAGTATACTAGACTCTTACTAGATATATAGATTTGTGTATATATATATACTATTTAGATTATACATATATGATATATGTATATACAATATATGTATCTATAAATATAGATATATACAATTTAGATATATAGATTTGTAGATATATATATCATATATACTAGATATATGATTTGAAAATATTTTCTCCCATTCAGTGAACTGTCCTTTCAGTTTCTTGGTAGTGTTCTTTGACACATAAAAGTTTTTTTTTTTTGGAGAAAGATTAGCCCTGAGCTAACATTCACCACCAATTGTCCTCTTTTTGCTGAGGAAGATTGGCCCTGAGCTAACATCTGTGCCCATCTTCGTCTACTTTATTTGTGGGACGCCTGCCACAGCATGGCTTGAGAAGTGGTGCTAGGTCCATCCCTGGGATCTGAACCAATGAACCCTGGGCCGCCGAGGCGGAGCGCACAAACTCAACTGCTGTGCCACCGGGCCAGCCCCCATAAAAAAATTTTTTTTTTTTTTGAGGAAGACTGGCCCTGAGCTAACATCTGTGCCCATCTTCCTCTACTTTATATGTGGGATGCCTGCCACAGCATGGGTTGATGAGCGGTGCTATGTCTGCACCTGGGATCCGAACTGGCGCACCCCAGGACACCAAAGTGGAACGTGTGAACTTAACCACTGTGCCACCGGGCTGGCCCCCCCATAAAAATTTTTAATTTTGAGGAAGTCCAATTATCTATTTTTTTTGTTTGTTTCTTATCCTTTTGATTTCATATTTAAGAAACTGTTGTGTAATACAGTGTCGTGAAGATTCACTCCTATGTTTCCTTCTAAGAGATTTATAGTTTTGGCTCTTACATTTAGGTCTCTGATACATTTTGAGTTAGTTTTATTTTTTTCTCCCCAAAGCCCCCCAGTACATAGTTGTATATCCTACTTGTAGGTTCTTCTAGTTCCTCTATGCAGGATACCACCTCAGCATGGCTGGATGAGTGGTATGTAGGTCTGCACCCAGGATCTGAACCAGTGAACTCCGGGCCAGTGAAGCAGAGCACACAAACTTCACCACTCAGCCATAGGGCTGGCCCCTCGAGTTAATTTTTGTACATGGTATGAGGTACAGGTCCAAATTCATTCTTTTGCATGGTAGATATCCGGCTGTCTTAGCATCACTTCTTGAAAAGACTATTCTTTTCCTATTAAATGGTCTTCACACTTGTGTCCAAAATCAATTGACTGTAGGTGCATATGTTTCCCCTAGGCTTTTAATAGGCCAACTGCCCAAAGAAGAACTCCTGGTATCCCCTTCTGTAACAGATATGTGCAGGTCTGGTTCGTTAGATCCGGTACATGGATCATAAAACTCACACACAAATTAGCACAAGCAAGCAAGTGGAAAAAAAGCTATGAAGAAAATACACCAGAGAATGGAGGGAAGATGAGAAGATTGGAGATAAAAACACTTTTTGCTCATATAGGGCCTTGTAGGCTGTAATATGGGTTTGGTTCTAAATGCAAAAGGAAGTCAAGGACAGTTTTGAGCAGGAAAATGGGATAAAATTATTTATATTTTGAAGATCACCTGGCTGCCAGGTGAACTCCAGAGCATAATGCGGCAAGAGTGGAAGCAGAGAGACCTTTGGAATGTTATTAGTATTTAAGTAAGAGATGATGATCATTTTAGACAAGTGTAGCAGAAGTTACAAAGGGGAGATGTACCTTCATGATCTGTTTTGGGGTAAAGACTTGGAGGTAGAGGTAATGGTTGGGGTTGCTGTGGAGAGGGAAAAAGAGGAATTAAGGATGATTTCTAAGTTTATAGCTTGAATAACTGAGTGGATGATTGCCCAGTTACATCCCTACATTTGCTGAGATGTGTAAAAGTAGGAGAGGAGAGGAACCAGTTTGGGGGGCTGGGTGAGCTTACTGGGAATTCACGTAGAGAACAGGCCTAGACCCCGAACTCCACAGGAGCAGTCATCATAGTTGTAATTAAGTTGAATGTGCTCAGGTGTGTCTTGTACATTGATAAACAAGATATACGACTCTCACACTGAGAAGGTAAACAACAGCTGACTTCAAGGATGGGAGAAAAGCTTCCGGGGTTGGGAGAAGAGGAGGTGGACAAGGAGGGGAGGGGCAGGAGCTGAGGGGCAAGAAGGATGTGTGGAAGGTAGAGGAGGTGATATGGGTATGTGTATATATGCAGACAGGATTATCCATTACGCATTAGAGATACTGGAAAAGCCCATGGGCGCATTGTATAATCAAGCTAGTCTTCAGGAACAAATGATATCTTTTGAATATTAATAGGCACTTAATTTTTTCCACTAATCCACTGGGACCTGAGAAACATTATAGGTATTCTGATCAATGATATAAATAGATGCTGGGCAAGATGCTTATAATACATAGTTACAGTATTATAAGCTGGGAAGATTAACATTTATTTTAATGCCTGGCGTGTAAGAAAAAAATATTAGTAACTTATGGTGTTACTTATAATAAAACTGTAAATAGTTAAGTAAAATGGAATTCTTTTAATTAATGATACTTTATTTATTTATTTATTTTGGTGAGGAAGGTTGGCCCTGAGCTAACATCTGTTGCAAATCTTCCTCTTTTTGCTTGAGGAAGACTGTCCGTGAGCTAACATCTGTGCCAATCATCCTCTATTTTGTATGTGGGACACCTCCACAGCCTGAGTGGTGTGTAGGTCTCCACCTGGGATCAACCTGTGAACCCCAGGCACCTAAAGCGGAGCATGTGAACTTAACCAATATGCCACAGGGTCAGCCCCTAATTAATGATACTTTAAGTTTTAATATCCCAAACATGATTATTTTATGAACTGCCACGCAAAATACTTTTTAATATGCTTAAATTAACAAACAGACTGAAAAAACAAAAAACAAAAAAAACCCAAAGACACCAAACAAGCATTACTTACATGTGAATTATTCCTGGTTTCCATTTCCTCCATATGCTTTCTTCTTTTTGGTCAAAATGTTTTCAGCCTTATTAGAAATTTTATAGATTTGTTATTTGGTTTAGAACAAAGGTGTTAACCAATGGAATCTACTTCTCTGCTGATGATAAGAATTTTAATTTAAAAACGTTCTCTGACAACAAAGTAAGAAGAATCAAACACTACTCCCCACGACAGTCTGAGACAAAACATCTAACAACTAGGAAAACATTTTCTCTCTCAGTATAATTCCGACTGCACTTTTTCCCCAGAGCAAAGGGTACTCTCAGCAAGGCGCATATGCTTAAGTGAACGCATCAATTTGTTAAAGGCACAGCATTTATTTTTAACGTTTACCTTGAGTTCGTAAACGACAAGGAAGAGAATTACACTTAACTTATATTTATTTCTCACTTTTCTCCCCATTATTTTCTGTCTGCCATATAATTGCCTGCTTTACCTATTTTGTGGCTTTTAAAAAAAGTTCCTTTGATATTTCTTATGGGGAAATACACTGTCTCCCTTCATCATCAAAGACAATTGAGACATGTATGATGTCTTCTAACTTCAATTATTCTCTCTTAGTAACATAAAACACATGTTCTTTGTAAAGACTAATAATAGTAACAAACTTTTATGAGTCTAATTAGGGAGAAATAAAGGGAATAAAAATATATAGGATTAGGCATGAGAAAGGATTAGGAAAGGAGACATACCAGAGATAGAGTGATTAAAAGAATTCTAAAAGAATACCACATTAACTTTTATGTCAATACATTTGAAAACTGGGGATAAATAGATGATTCTCACATAAGCAAAACTAACTCAAGAAAGATGGTAAACATGAATAGAACATTACCGTTGATGGAAGTGGAATAGTGTTAACATCCAACATTACAAAATGCACCAGAACCAGATGGGTTCCTAGCTGATTTTTTTCTGTTCTTTAAAGAGCATAAGATTTCAGTGTGATTTAAATTATTTAAGACTATTAATAAAAAGATAGAAAGCCCACTAATTCATTTAATGAAGTAAGCCAACTTTAAATCTAAACTTAAGAAAGACAATACAAAAAACAGGAAACTTGGGCCAGCCCAGTGGCATAGTGGTTAAGTTCATGTGCTCTGCTTTGGCAGCTCAGGGCTTATGGGTTCAGATTCCTGTCGTGGACCTACGCACTGCTCATCAAGCCATGCTGTGGTAGCATCACACATACAAACCAGAGGAAGATTTGCACAAACATTAGCTCAGGGACAATTTTCCTCAAGCAAAAAGAGGAAGATTGGCAATGGACATTAGCTCAGGGCCAATCTTCCTCACCAAAATAAAATGAATCTTATTATTAAAATAAAACAAACAGGAAACTGTAGACCAGTTTCATTTATGAGTATAGTTGCACATTTCCAAGTTCATGAACATAGATGCATGATTCCAAACAATTACACTTAATTCAGCAATGTAATCAAGTAGGTTTTTTCTTTGAGGTAATTCAATGATAAGAATTCTATCAATATAATCCACTATACCAACAGATTTAAAGAGAAAAACTATATGATCTTGTCAATAGGTGCTGAAAAGATTACTTTTTTTTTCTTTCGTCTTTTTTTTGGTGAGGAGGATTGGCTCTGAGCTAACATCTGTTGCCATTCCTCCTCTCTGCTTGAGGAAGATTGTCACTGAGCTAACATATGTGCCAATCTTTCTCTATTTTGTGTGTGGGATGCCACCACAGCATGGTTTGATGAGTGGTGTGTAGGTCCGTGCCCAGCATCTGAACCTGTGAACCCTGAACCACCAAAGAGCATGTGAAATTAACAACTATGCCACTGGGCCAGCCCCCTAAAAAGATTTTTGATAAAATCCAGTAACCATTCCTAATAAAAATTCTCCATAAAATAGAAGTAAACTCCTAACATAATAGACTACTAAAACCCAACAGGAAATATCCTAAATAGCAAAACTCTGAAACCATTTCACTAAAATCAACAACTAGTCAGGGATGCCTATCAGCACTATTATTTAACACTGTCTTGGAGAGTCTAGTACATTCAGTAAGACAGAAAAATGGTGTAAATACTAGGGAAAAAGAAGATAAAACTTAAGAGATGCTGGTAAAAAAAAAAAAAAACCCTACTAGAATTAACAAGAGAATTAGGTAAGATGACTGAAGACAAGATAAATATATAAGAGTTAATGGCTTTTCTCTATTCTTTTAATAAGCATTTAAAAAAGGAAATGAGGTGAAATGCTCCATTTACAGGAGAAAAACATCTAAATTACTCAGAGATAAATTTGACAAGAAAAGCACAGAACTTAAATGAAGAAAATACTAACATCTTATTTCAGAACACAAAGGAAACTCCAAACAAAAGGAAAAGCATTCATGTTCTTGGATGAGAACATGAGTATTAAAAAGTCAATTTTCGGGGGGGAGGGCACAAAGGGTGAAGTGGTGTACCCACAACATTACTAACAATAATGTACAACTGAAATCTCACAAGGTTGTAATCTATCATAATCTTAATTTAAAAAAAAGTCAATTTTCCCAGAACAATCATAAATTTAGTAAAATTCCAATTAATAATTTAATAGGGTATGGGCAGTTCAAATCAGATAAAAAATCTTCAAAGGTTATGTGGAAAAATAAATGACTGAATATAGCAAAATAAACAGTGAACAGAGACTTAGCAGATATTAGAACACATTGAAAGTTGCTGTTATCAAATCCTTACAGAACTCTAGAAGATTAAAGAAGCATATCAATGGAATGGAATAAGAATCCAGAAAGAGATCTCAGTATATACATGAAAAGTAATATGTGATAAAGGTGGTAGTTGAAATCGTTGTGGGAAAGATGAATTATTTAATAAAGCTATGTATTTAATATTTATAATTTATTTAATAATTATTAATTATATCTATATAATTTCTTATATAAATATAAATTAATTACTTAATAAAGCTATGTATTTAAAAGAAAATAAACTTCGATTTCTTGGGCATATATTAAAAGAAATTACAAATGGATAAAATACTTAAAAGTCAATCAATCAAAGTCCTCGAGGGAAAAAAATCTAGGAAAATATATATTTAATCACCAAATAGAGGACATTGGAAAGCCAGAAGGTATTAAAAAAATAGAAATATATGACTCTATAAAAACTTAAAACTTTTGTATGAATATATGTGGAAGAGATCATAATTTAAATTAAAAGACAATTAGATTCAGAGAAATATTTATAATACAGAGGAGAGAGATTCAATAACTATAATATATAACGAGCTCTTACAAACTGAGGTGAAAGAGAAAAAGTAGTAGAAAAGTGGGCAAAAGACAAGAACGGACAATTCATAGAAGAGAAAAATCTAATGGTCAATAAACACATGAAATACAGTAAGTTCACTGATATTCAGGGAAATGTAAATTAAAGTAACAATGAGATATCACTTTAAATCTATTTGCTAAAAATTTTAAAAAGCAAAGCAATAATGCCTATTGTTGGCAAGAATGTGGGGAGAAGCAGATTCTCATTTATTATTGATGGAAATAGGAACTATTAGAGCCTTTTTGTAAAACAGTTGGCAATATCTATTCAAATTACATTTATTTGTACTTTTTTCAAGCAATGCCACGCCTGCTTTATATCCCAGAGGAGTAAAAACATCAAGAGGTAAGATTACACATAAAAGGATGTTCTCTTCAGCTTCGTTCTAGTAGAAAAAATAAAGTAGAGCTCTGCCAGTTGACTTTGAGGGATTACCAGGTATTTTGGGATTACTGGGTAAGAAAAGCAAGATGCCCAATGCAGTCAGTTTGCCACCACGTCACCAATTGGTCTCCTCAATAAATGGTGCCATATCAGGGAGTCAGTGTTGGTCTCTGTAGCTAGCAGGTGTGTAGCAGTAGCTGGAGCAGCCTTGACAAGTGGGAGGCCAGGCTGTTTGGCCCATGCATAACCTCAGTTCTGCAACCAGTCAATTCACTCATGTGCCCATTGTGACAGCACTGGAATATCCTATGACATAGGCTGGCTGACATCAACTGGCCTAATCATTTTGTCTATTTGGTTGTTTAAAGCCTTATCCGTAGTGGATGCTCTCTGGTGGATGTTAACATTTGATATGAAGATCTGCACACTTCATGGCAACTCTCATATGCCCAGTCACAAGGCTCTCCCCTAGACTTCTGTATCCAATCTGTTAGCCTTTTCTTTCTAGGCCTCTGATCATTGACCACTGCCCAGGAATCTGCATATATTCTCATCTTGGCCCACTTTTCCTTCCATATAAAGTGGGTGAACAGTTGTACTACTCATAGCTCTGCCTATTGGGAAGGTTTCTCCTGCCTACCACTGTTCAAGGCCATCTCTAAACGTGGATATAATGCAGCCATACACATCCTCAGTTTTCACCCATGTACCTAGCTGACACATCTATGAATCAAGTTCATATGAACCAAAGAGGGCTTTTCCCTCCTCCTTTAGTTTTTATAGGACCTCCCCCCACTACACAACTATAGGTTATGACCTAGGGGAAGGGTTCCTGTGCACCTGTGGTGGGTGACATGGGGGTTTAGGCTACCTCTTCCTGCTCTCTGGTCCTGCTTAAGCCTGATCTCAAATATACCATTTCAGTCTTTTGATGGACTGCTGCTTGGCCCCTCAGACTTTATAACTCTGCAGGTCTGACAAAATCCGTAATGGACATTTCTAGACCCATGGCCCCTGGATTCTCCATGGTCAAATATTCTGTCTCTACCTAAGCCCAGTAATGCGCCAGGAAATGTTTCTCAAAGGTGTATAATTCTTTTCTTCAAATGGCGTAGTCTCACTTCAGAATGGTCTGCACTGCATTTCTCACTGTAAACTTCCATACTGAACAGATTTAAATTAAATGTGATCTTTTTGCAGATTTACCTCAAAACTCAGGTATGAGTAAGAGCTGTGGGAATGGAGAATAATTTGAATTATAGATAATATATTATTATGAGAATCACTCGGTTCAACACTGGATTGTGGTCCTTGACCCACCTATAAGGCCCTCCAAAACCTCATATAAATGGGGTGCTGGCAGGCATGTCCCACCAGTCCTCCAAATACACTTGAATCTGGGACTCTGTTATAAGCTGGGCCCCTGCTATAGAGAACACAACAATATCTGACAAGAGTATATAAAATTAAGTAACCAGGACTCCCAGATGTTATCAGGCCAAATGAACAAAATGAGGATATATTAACTCAAAACTCAAAATCACAATGGCTTGAGTCCCTACCAGTTTGATAGTTTGAACCTCAGCAGCCCATGTAAAGCAGCCGTTAATTATTTCTGGGAGTCTCCAAAAGGGATGATTCCCAGGACCAGGTAGCCACATTACACAATTCCAGGGGATGCAACTGACTTTGTATTCTGGGTGAATGTCACTATCTGGAGTACAACTGAGATTCACATCGAGTAAAATGTGAATGGTGTCCCAGGAATGGTATAACATTGACCCTGTGCCTTTCAGGTGTTCATAAACCAGTTCCCACTCAGAATTTATCACCTTGTACTTAGTTACCCCGGCCATTGTCCACTGCCCTTGACACTGCCTGAAGGAGACCCACTGATGCTAGTGTTGAAGGCACCCTTTGCATGCTCCCCACTACTCATGCCAAGGATGCAGCCCCCTGATAATCCCAGAGCCATTGTTTGTACATTGCCAGAACAGAGACAAGTTCGTGTAGATATAGGGGAAAAGGCCTGCTCCCTATATCCACGGCACTTTGCTTCCTGGGTGCTTAAGCCCAAACTCACAGTCTCTCACCAAAGTGTCCCACCAGCTTCCCCTCACTACTCATTCTTCATCTCCTGCAAACAACTCTCAGCAGGATCCCCCACCAACAAGAGTTTGCCTCAGCCACAGAAATAAGCAGCTGGTTTAGTGTAATCCCCCTCAAAGCATAACACACCAACATCTCCAATATGCCTTCTCTAACCTCCATCCAAAACGACAAAGGAGCATATATCTAAATCAGAACACTTACTATCTGTGGTTATTTTAATGATGACTTTATATAGGTATGTATGTATTTAGAGGAAAAAAGGATTGGGTACTTGCTTTATATCTAGACCCATTCTAGAAATAAAACTTTGTAACTTTTAATTTTTAAAAATCTTTAATTTACTGAGCATATTTAATATTCCAAACTATTTTCCTATGATCTATTTTCCCAGAGTGTAATTAAATAAATCACATCCAAAGACATGCAATTAACTGTATGCTGAAAACTTGACAATGAGGTAAGTCTTCAGGGACAGGGAAAGGGAAACCGGTTTTACGCCTCCCATAACATCAAGTTTTCAACATCCTGTAAGGTCAAATTACAAGGACAAGTGTCTTGAGGAAAATTATAATGGCCTCGAAGTAATTGTTCCAGTCCTACATTATCAAGGAAACTTTAATATTGTTTATTGCTCACAAACACCTTGTAACAGGCATGTCAATTCTCTCAACTAAGAGAATAAATAGCTACCTTCAGACTTAGTAAAAAGAAGATAGTAAAAATAAGTTAAGAAGATGGATGATCTTCACCTTGGATACTTCGATACTTAGCCATGTCAGTTGTTGAAGGAAAAGGCTTTTAAATTTCTTTATTGTGTCAATTTTGCCTTTAACTTGTTCACTTCTGGCTAGAGACCTCCCTAAGCACTCTACCATATAGGGTTGGGAATTTCAACCTCGATCTGTATACTAAAAACTTCCAAAGGTAGAGTAATATTATGAAGCTGCTGTTTGTATTTATTGGTATCCTGTAAACCAGTAGCAGTACAATTGAGCTTCTGGTTGAGTCCAGCTGAGCTGTCTGCCACCATGGCCCTGCTCCCACAGTCTCCTGTTCATGACTTTTAAATGGCAGTTTTAGCTACATCTTCTCTTCAGTGTTTCAAAAATCTTTGGGCCTAGTCACATCCAGAACAATCCACTGCACTTATGTTTGAAAGGCTTTGAACAACATGAAATGCAAAAATGATAAATGACTCAGGGGCCAGCCCCATGGCCTAGTGGTTAAGTTTGGCATGCTCTGCTTCAGGGGCATGGGTTCAGTTCCTGGGTGCAGACCTACACCATTCGTCAGCAGCCATGCTGTGGCGGTGACCCACATACAAAAAGAAATAGATGAAGGTTGGTACAGACGTTAGCTCAGGGAGAATCTTCCTCAGCAAAAGAAAAAAAAAACACAACAAAACATTCAATCTTCTCATTAAAGTAACAATGTTCTTGGCTCCTTAATTTCTTAAAATCTAACTTATTTCATTATTTTAGCAACTAATAACCTTCCTAGAGAGTGAATGACTGTTTTGTACAAAATCAGGGAAGACACATTTATATTCATGCAAGAGAAGTTCTTATATGAAAAGTGCCACCTACAAAACCACACTAATTCTGAACAGTATGAGAGAGATGCTAATATATACGTACAAAATAAAGGGTCTGAATAATTAGGATATTTGCCTTCCAAAGCTATTATGTCACTTCAATATACAAAATATACAAAATATTGTAAAACATACAAACTGTAATCAACATATATACTACTAATCTAAATCATATATATTTATAAAAACGTCAAATTAACATTTGGCTCAATTATCTAATATTAAGTCACTAAAATAAAAGTACAGGGAAGTAATCATGGCAGATACTGAAACAAAAAACCAGAAGCAAAAAAAGACAGGTAAAAAAGTATGAAAGTAATTAATAAAAGAGTTTTAAAAGGAAAAAACCAGATTTTCCTTCAAAGGAGGACGCCTAATGGAAAAGACATGAAGGTGAAGAGATATACATTTACCAATCTATTGCTGAAAAACTTCAGAAGTAGCTGAATTCAGTTACTAAAATGATTACAGGAATTAACTCAAAGTTTTTTGTTATATCTGCAACAGAGAATAAAGCATGTAATTAGTATTTATCTTTAAATAAGAAAGTAAAAAGATGGTGCCATCAATTGAGATTAAAAAAAACCAGGTGGAGCAGTGGCTGAAGCAGAAAGTGGGGACTGGAGAGCTCAGTGTGGAACCTGCAGAGTTCCCTTGCAGTGCCTGTAACATACTGAGGTGTGGACATCCAGCAGGTAGTTGGATACTGAAGGTTGAGGCCAGGGGGAGATATCTAGACTGTGATACAGATTTAGAAATCATCACTGTAAATCAAATCAGTAGAATGGGAAGAGGGTAGACAGTCCCATGAGAAAAGAAACAGGTAAAGGATGGAAGCCCAGATTATAGCTATAATTAAACTGAAAACGGTGAAAGCTGACCCCAAGAAGGAAACCAAGGAAGAACTGACATTTTATGAGGAGAACCAGGGGTGGGTGGAGTCATGAAATCTAAAGCAATAGAGATTTTCAAGAAAAAGGAAACAGCCAACAGTATCAAATGCATAAGGAGCAGCAACACTTCATAACGTGAGTGAGGGAAGGAGACAAGAATGAATAAAAATGCATAGACGTTTGTACTTGGAGAAGCTGGAAGCTAGAGAGTTCATGTCTTAAAGCCTCTATTTTCTCCGTGAAATAGGAAGCAAGATCTCACAGAGAGGTGTCTGTACATCAAAGACAAAAGCAAAGTACAGATTTGAAAACCAGCATTAGGGACATTAAACACGAAAAAGAGTAATAGAGGTTCTGATGTCTATAAGGTTAGGTACTACTAGAGATTCACTCTTTAATAGTTTACTATATACAAGGTTCTCCCAGAGCAGTGGTAAGTGTTAAAACAAATAAAAATCTAAGACTCTTATTATTGTTCAGACTACATAAGTGCCTAGTGCAATATCTGGCACTCAGTAGGTATGCAATAAATATTTGTGGAATGAATGAAGAAATGAACTACGAAACATCATAAAAATATCTTAAGAACAAAAAGATACCAAGACAGGTTTTGCTGCAAATGTTTATAATAAAAAAATATGTATTCCAAATAAACACTCAGAATAATGTAACAACATTTAAGATACAACAAAATTCCTACTTGACAGGTAGAGATACATTACAGGGTCTTATTAAATCCTGAGCAAGAGCCAGCCCTGATGGCCTAGTGGTTAAAGTTTGGTGTGCTCCACTTCGGTGGTCCAGTTTGGTTCCCCAGTGTGGAACCACACCACTCTTCTGTCAGTAGCCATGCTGTGGTGGCAGCTCACATAGAAGAACTAGGAGGACCTACAACTAGAATACACAACTATGTACTGGGGCTTTGGGGAGGGGGAAAAAAAAGAGGAAGATTGGCAACAGATGTTAGCTCAGGGCAAATCTTCCCCAGCAAAAAAGATAAAAAATAAAACCTGAGTGAGACACAGTAAAAAACTTTGTTTCATGGACTTTTATTGTCTATGAATCATGATGCAAAACGATTTAATTTCAGTGTAACAGAAAATAAGAAGTATTATCAAACTAGATTTATCAGGAATAGATCCTAGTTAGATAATGTAAGAAGGTAAAACTTAATGCAATATTAATAGTAATAGATGCCTACTAAGTTTTTAATTGCCTGAAAAAAAATTCCTTTGGAAACATCACAATGTTTTATTACCACAGGTATGTATTACTTCTATATAATAAAAGAAAAATTTCTTGCAACATTTTTTGAAAATTTTCAAATGCACAGAAAAGTTAAAAGAATAATATTACATATTACTATATCCTTCATCTAGAGTCCCCAACTGTTAATATTTGTCACCTTTTCTTCATCTCTATCTCCATTTTAAAGTAAGTTGCAGACATAAGAACATTTCAGCCCTAAACACTTCACCACTCATCTCATAGAAAGAAGGATATTAACATTAATTAAATTAATTAACATTAGTTTACATTTCCCTAATTGTCCCAGAATGTCTCTTATAGTTTATTTTCTTTTTTTTTTTTTTTTTAAGATTTTATTTTTTCCTTTTTCTCCCCAAAGCCCCCCAGTACATAGTTGTATATTCTTCATTGTGGATCCTTCTAGTTGTGGCATGTGGGACGCTGCCTCAGCGTGGTCTGATGAGCAGTGCCATGTCCGCGCCCAGGATTCGAACTAACGAAACACTGGGCTGCCTGCAGCGGAGCGCGCGAACTTAACCACTCGGCCACGGGGCCAGCCCCTTATAGTTTATTTTCTTATCCAGGATTCAGTTAAGTTTCTTGAATTACATGTGGTTGTTATATCTCTTTACTCTCTTTTAATACAGAATAGTCCCCAAGCTTTGACTTTTTTTCATGATGTTGAATTTTTGAAGAGTAAGTGTCAGTTGTCTTATGTAATATCTCACATTCTGGATTTTATTGTTTCCTCATGGTTACAATCAAGTTAAACATTTTTTGGCCTAAATACTACACAGATAATACACTGCTATTGAATCATTCCCCTATTGGTGTTGCTGAGTTTAATAGCTTGGTTAATGCAGTGACTGCCAGATCTTTCCATTGTAAATGTACACTTTCCCCTTCATAATTAATAAGAAGTCCGTGTGGTAGCACTATGAAACCATAAGATTGTCTTGCTCCCCAACATTCTTTTACCCCAGATAGTCTTAGCAACTATTAATTGTCCAGACCTGGAGTGATTATTACATTGGTGTTTACAAAATGGTGATTTTTCTAATTCTGTCACGTCCTTGCTCTTGAGTACACCAAGGCACATTCTGTGCAAGCTCAATTTATACATTTCCTGCCCCAAACCTGGAACCAACCATTTACCAAAGGAGCCCTTGTTACTTTCAGTGGTGAAGAACATTTCAAAATCAGGATCCAGGCACTAGGTACACTTATTACTACTCTTAGGAACCTCTTTCAGCAGACAGAGCTAAGAATATATGAATCTATAGCTAAATTTACATCTACACCTATATATAGTGTGTATATATATATATTATATAAGTACTTACACACATATAGTATATATAAATATGTAAGTACTTATGTGTATATATATACTATAGATACAGATTACATAAGTACTTTTAAAGTATATATATACTTATATAGCATATGTACTTATATAGTATACATAAAGTATATATATTTTTCTAATTCTATCATTCCTTTTCTATATATTAACCAGCATATATTCTTTTAAAAATTATATAATGTGTTCATGTATGTGTGTATATATATATTTTCCTCCTAAATCCTACATTAATACTGCTACTTCCAATTCAAATCCAACACCACAAGTTTCTTCTTCAACTTCCCCTGCTCCATAAGCGTTTCTTACTTTTTCCACAATAAGTACCCTGATTCCCAATATCAATATATGAACTCCTTTGTTCTATCCCACAATAAATACAAATTGTTTCAGAATTACAAAATCAATATGACTACCAATAATAAATTCTCTAAATAAAGTTAAATATGTACTTGTAGTTCATTTTGTTCTTAGAATATATTCCAGTCAGTAGCAGAAGCACTAGGAAATGTAAATAATAAGGTATTACAGGGATTTAATCTTAGGCAATTGTGGTTAAACAGTCTGTGTTTCTGGGTCTGCTACTGGAACCTAAAATCCTCAGGGCACATAGTCAGGAAGGAAAGATGGAGGTGAAGTGGGAAAAGCAAGGATAAAGCGAAATCTGTGAGGCTGAGCTGGAACCCATGAGGCAGGACTGCAACACAAGTCAGACTCTCACGACCTTGGACTCTCATTCCAACTCCAGTGATGGAGGACCTGCAAGAGAAGCTGGTGCTCTTCACCACAGAGTTAAATGTGCATCCCATTGAAATGATAGCTGCTATTGTCATTTCTGGCTTACAGAGGAGAGCCAACACAGAGTTCTAAGAGTTACCCTCACAAACGCATTTCTTACAGCCTTGGTGAACAGAGTTTGCTCTGTAACCTCTCAGGGAATATATTTAAGGAGTGGGTAAGCAGGTCATACATGATGGAAGAGGATCCTGGGAAACAGTTCCAGCTCAGCTAATTTAACACAGTGTAAATCCATGCTAGTCTATAGTCAGAAAACTACATTCAAACGGTACTTGAATCAATCATTTTCTCTGTGTAGTTATGTTATCAATTGGATATACAGTTAGGTTTTTTTTTTGGTTAGATTTTACTTTTTTCATTTATTTACATGTCTCATAAAGTAAAACTATATTAAAAGATACACTCAGGGGCTGGCCTGGTGGCATAGTGTTTAAGTTCATATACTCTGCTTCCGCAGCCTGGGGTTCATGGGTTTGGATCCTGGGCGCGGACCTACATATCACTCATCAAACCAAGCTATGGCAGCGTCCCACATACAAAATAGAGGAAGATTGGCACAGACGTTAGCTCAGGGAAAATCTTCCTCAAGCAAAAAGAGGAAGATTGGCAACAGATGTTACCTCAGGGCCAATATTCCTCACCAAAAAAAAAAAGATACACTCAGAGAAGTCTCACTTCCACCCTATCTCGTCCACCTTGTTCTTTTTTTTTTTTTTTGGAGTTTTTTTTTTTTGAAAGATTGGCACCTGGGCTAACATCTGTTGCCAATCTTCTTTTTCTTTTCCTCTTCTCCCAAGCCCCCACCCCCGCCCAGCACATAGTTGCATATTCTAGTTGTAGGTCCCTCCAGTGCTGCTATGTGGGATGCTTCCTCAGCATGGCTTGATGAGCGGTGCCAGGTCCATACCCAGGATCCGAACTGGTGAAACCCTGAGCCACCAAAGCAGAGCGCGTGAACCTAACCACTCGGCCACAGGGCTGGCCCCTCCTCCACCCTGGTCTTACTCCTCCCTTATCAGGGAGGATATATACATATATAGTTTTATATATAGGTTCCTCTTGTTTCTTGCCAAAAGGTAGTATACTCTATATAGTCTAGTGTCCTTTGCAATAAAAGCAAACTTAAAAAATTTAACACGTTAGGGGCTGGCCCCGTGGCCGAGTGGTTAAGTTCGCGCACTCTGCTGCACGCGGCCCAGTGTTTCGTTGGTTCGAATCCTGGGCGCAGACAGGGCACTGCTCATCAAACCACGCTGAGGCAGCGTCCCACATGCCACAACTAGAAGGACCCACAACGAAGAATATACAACTATGTACTGGGGGGCTTTGGGGAGAAAAAGGAAAAAATAAAATCTTTAAAAAAAAAATTTAACACGTCAGAATCCCAAGAACATTCTTCACAGAAATTCAACAAACAATCCTAAAATTCATATGGGGGAACAAAAGACCACGAATTGCTAAAGCAATCTTGAGCAAGAAAAACAAAGCCGGCGGAATCACAATCCCTGATTTCAAAACATACTACAAAGCCACAGTGATCAAAACAGCATGGTACTGGTACAAAAACAGGTGCACAGATCAATGGAACAGAATTGAAAGCCCAGAGATAAAACCACACATCTATGGACAGCTAATCTTCGACAAAGGAGCAGAGGGCCTACAATGGAGAAAAGAAAGTCTCTTCAACAAATGGTGCTGGGAAAACTGGACAGCCACATGCAAAAGATTGAAAATCGACCATTCTTTTTCACCACACACCAAAATAAACTCAAAATAGATCAAAGACCTAAAGATTAGGCCTGAGACAATAAGTCTTTTGGAAGAGAATATAGGCAGTACACTCTTTGACATCAGTTTCAAAAGAATCTTTTCGGACACTGTAACTCCTCAGTTGAGGGAAACAATAGAAAGAATAAACAAATGGGACTTCATCAGACTAAAGAGCTTCTTCAAGGCAAGGGAAAACAGAATTGAAACAAAAAAACAGCTCACTAATTGGGAAAAAATATTTACAAGCCACTTATCCGACAAAGGGTTAATCTCCGTAATATACAAAGAACTCACACTGCTTAACAACAAAAAAACAAACAACCCGATCAAAAAATGGGCAGAGGACATGAACAGACATTTCTCAAAAGAAGATATGAATATGGCCAATAGACACATGAAAAGATGTTCATCATCGCTAATCATCAGGGAAATGCAAATCAAAACTACACTAAGATATCACCTTACCCCCGTTAGATTGGCAAAAACATCCAAAACCAAGAACGACAAATGTTGGAGAGGTTGTGGAGAAAGAGGAACCCTCATACACTGTTGGTGGGAATGCAAACTGGTACAGCCACTATGGAAAACAGTATGGAGATTTCTCAAAAAGTTAAAAATAGAAATACCCTATGACCCAGCCATCCCATTACTGGGTATCTATCCTAAGAACCTGATATCAGATATCTCAAGAGTCCGTTGCACCCCTATGTTCATCGCAGCATTATTTACAATAGCCAAGACGTGGAACCAGCCTACATGCCCAGAAACTGATGATTGGATAAAGAAGATGTGGTATATATACACAATGGAATACTACTCAGCCATAAAAAAAGACGAAATTGGCCCATTCACAACAATGTGGATGGACCTCGAGGGCATTATGTTAAGCGAAATAAGTCAGTCAGAGAAAGACGAACTCTATATGACTCCACTCATAGGTGGAAATTAGTATATTGAGAAGGAGATCTGATCGGTGGTTACCAGGGAAAAGGGGGGGTGGGGGGAGGGCACGGAGGGGGAAGTGGTGTACCCACAACATGACTAACAAAAATGTACAACTGAAATTTCACAAGCTTGTAATCCATCATAACATTAATAAAAAAAAAAAAAACTGAAAAAAAAAAATTTAACACGTTAAATTACTAAATTCACAGACGATTTCAAGATGTTATAAGATGCAATAACAGACTGATATAAATATCCTTTGGTAAATGTTAGAAATATAATATCTAATAAACTTCATGAATCTAGAAATAAGGTCTTCCTTCAAAAATTAAAAGGTCTGGGAAACGTGGGTTTAGTAGAGGAGAGGACAACGCTGCTGAAAAGACTGAAAATCTAGACTTGATATAACAGTGTTATTAAAAATTTTTAAAAAGGGTTTTTTTGTTGACTATAAGCTTCATATGTACCAATAAAGGGGTAGAGTTGCTTATATGATTTTTAATTGTATCAACACAAGCATGATTCCTAGGTTATTGCAATCAGAGATTTTACTCTTTGTTGATTGGACCAAATCTGGAACAGCGTTCAACTCATGGGACGTTTTCAGAGGAACATTGAAAAGAGTACACAGAAAGGAGAGAAAATTCTTGGAGGAGAGAACTAAAGGAAAGAGACCTCCCTTCAAACATTTGAAAGCAGTTACATAGAGTAAGAAATAGACTTGTCTTGTGTTCCTCCAGAAGGCAAAACTCAGACCAGAATATAGATGTCATAAGAATATAGATGTCAACTTCAGAAAAAAAAATAGTTACAGTTGAAGATACTGCATTAGTGAGGTCCCCATCACTAAAATATTTGGGTAGGGTCTGGAATTCCACAAAGGAGTCTCTCAGCAGGAAAGTTGTGCTGAATCAACTCTAAGATTCTATTTTCTATGCACACCTAAATAGCTTCTGAGAGTAGCCTTCTATTAAACAATACAGGATGTGTTCTTCATAATAATGACCTTGATTCATACAGAAAATATTAAACTGTGATCAGCTGTACATCAGTGAACGTGGTTGGGGCTGTAGAGGCTTCCTAGAAGCTGCTTGTTTTCCAGTAGTTGACCATGCTAACGTGAGATCAGACCTGGCTAGGCAGGTCTGGTTGATGGGTGGGACTATCCAGTGTCTACTAGAATGCAGCATTCAAGATAGAAACGCCAGGTGGAAATAAACTCATCTCCAGGGAAGAGAGGGTCAGACATATGAGCAAGGCTTCTTAACAGTGTCTCAGTCATCAACTGGAGCAACATTCTGATTAATGCTTCTCACCTAGATTTGTTTTCCAGCTTCCTGTGAATACATGAATACCTCAGGGGAAAAGTGGATTGTGAGCAAAACCCAAAAGAACCATGTTGACTAAAATGTCTGTAAGACTTTAGAATGCAAGATAATACTGCTTTGGTGCCATGACACACTACAACACAAAAGGGAGGTGTTCTCTCTGTTTCTGCTCAAACACAAACTGACTTGGCTCATTACACGCTCCAAGAACACAGTGCTGCTCTTTTGCGTAGAGTTTCAACACATCAAGACTGCTATGGAAGCACTGGGACTCGGGGGGAAGAGCCCAGGAAGAGACAGGCTGTGTCCAATGGCCAAGGATCTGCATTTATTTTTGTATGCAGCGGGGTAGAAGCTAAAGAAAGAAGGTAAGGGCTTCTTCACTAGCATACCAAGACATGTTTGATGATTCCCAGTAATAAAAGGGGTAGAATTTGAGCGTAGAATCCCTTCAAGAGAAAGTGAGGGTAAGTAGCCATTTCTACAGAGTAGCCAGTTCATTATTCTAAACACGACCCGTCTGTAAATGAAACATGTCTATAACTTTGACACTTCTTCCATTGAAAGGTAGGATCTACATCCCCTCTCCTTGAATTTGAGCTGGACTTAGTGACTTGCCTGTATCCAATAAAATGCAGCAGAAGTGATGCTGTGTGACCTTGGAGGCTAGGTCATAAAATGCAATACTGATTCACCTTATTTACAGGCACACTAGCATTTGGAGCCCTCAGCCGCCTTGTAAGAAGTCTGACTACCTCGAGGCAGCCATGCTATGAGGAAACTCAGGCCTTATGAAAAGAGTACGTTTAGGTATCCTGGCTGACTGTCCCAGCTGAGGACCCAGTTTCAAGCACCCATTGGGACACTCCTAGGCATTGAGTTTTCCCAGACATCATTGAGCAGAGATAAGGCATCTCTGCTATGTCTTCTCTGAATTCTGATTGAGAGGTAACTTTATATTTTACAAAGTGCAAAACTATAATGTTTGATCCTCACAATGATACAGTTAAGTAGGTTGGACTGGCATTATTACCACTCTCATTTTATAGATTAAAACAACAATAAACAGCGATTTGAGCATGCTTCCCATCTGGATACTGTGGGACTTTAGAACGGCCTAGGGAAATCATATAAGATATGTACAGAATTTGAAGACGAGGTCAGAAAATATTGAATAAATGGAAGCTAACAAGAATCAATATTAAATGGATGTGATCAGCCATCCTGTAGAGAAATAACTATGTAAGATACAATCTATAGATTCTTGCTGATAAAGAAGCCTACAACTTCAAATTGAACCAATGGAAAAAAACCATGATTTTTAATGTTATGAGGAAGTGTTATAATAATATAATATTTTTTTAAAAATGAAATAGGACTGTTAGAGAATTTAAAACTCTGCCAGTTGTGTTTCTGATGAAATCAAGGAGAAAAGTTGCCATGACTGGCTGATGGTGCTATTTTAGTCTGCTTAGTAGTATGTCTTTATAGTAAAAAAGGGTGCTTAAGATTCGTATAGCTCTATGACATTATTCCTTATGATAATCTTAATTTACTCTACTTTTGCCAAGCCATCTTTTGATTTAAATTTAGTTCCTCAAGGAGACTTTCCTATTTGGAAGAGAAAGTACAATGAAGCTAACAAAGCATACTGTGCTCCCTTGATAGGTTGGATTTCATATTTTTCAACGTAGAGGAATATTAGTATTCTGATTAATCAAGCAGCCTCACACAACTCCTTACCTTGGGAGTAAAGATAAGCTCCCAGGCTTATGATGACTCTAAGAATATGTAGACATCCGCTTCAAAAGTCAGTAGGACAGCTTTCTATGTCTTGAATTATGGTGAATACAACAAGGAGGTTGCTGGTGACTTCCCCCTTCATGAGAAGTACAAAAAAGCAGAGTCTACTCAAAGTTTCTTATGACTTGAAGTTTGGGTTACTTAGGTGATTAACTGCACACCATCGGGAGCCCACAGTACCTTCCACTATGTTTCTCACTCCTATTTCTCCCTTAATTTTTTCCCCCAAGTATTCCCCTTTCGTTTTTAAATAAATGTATTTTTAATAATGAATTGGGTTTCTTTAACTCCATTTCATAATTGGGGCTTCCAAAGGGAATTCCTCTCTCCTCCCTCAATTGTTTTCATGCATATTTTGTACAGAGAATGCCTTGGAATATTCTGTTTATGAAAGGCACAAAAGTATTTAAAGTTATTTTCAATAATTTTTCTTGAAAATAAAAATGACTATAAAGTCTTGATGTTTCACACGTCTAGAATGCTCTGTGCCTTGTGTAGGCCCTACACATGGAAAGTGCAAGATTGACATTTGTTGAATGAATCTGGAAAACGAAAAATACACTAAAAGAAAACATTTTATTCCTCAACGATAAAAACAAAAAGCTTTTAGATTTCCATTTAGACCCACGCTAACAGGCCAAATCCTTTAATGAAAAGGATACAAGCATCGTTCTGATAATTTAGCTCTGCCTAAATATATTTCTGTCAACTTCTGCTTGGCTGTTTCAACCTTGAGAGTTTCAGATCTTATTTTTATGACACAGAGTCGTTCCTTGTAATGGAAATAACACAAGTGGTATGCGCTTCCCCGGCTTCCTCCCTCTAGGATTTCAACTTCTCCTGGAACAACCCCCCTGCTCTTCTAGTAAATCCCACACTACAGAACAGGCTTAGGACGTGGAGAAGAGAATAAAGGAGGAAACAGGAGCCATGGAAACAGCGGAACCGAGGACACCACCAAGTGCGAGAGTGGGCAGGAGGGGAAGGAACCCTCCTGTGGCGACGGCGCGAGGGCGCTCCTAGGATTACGTCACGTACACCGGGTGACGTCACGGCCGTGACACGCGGGTGACGCCGTTGCCGCGGCGACTTCTACTCGTCTCCGCCCCCTTCCCCCGCCCCCAGCTTAGCGTCCTTCCCCCAATCCCCTCAGGCTTGTCTGCGCCGGGGGCCGCGGGCCGGTTCCTGAGGTGGCCCAGGCGTCCTCCAGCCGCCGGCGCCGCCCGGGCTGTCCCTCCCGCCGCCCCCCGCCCTCCACCTCCGCCTCCCCCCCGCCCTCCTCCTCCCTTCCCCCTCCCCGCCCAGCAGCGGTCGCTCCGGCCCCGGCTCTCGGTTATAAGATGGCGGCGCTGAGCGGCGGCGGCGGCGGCGCGGAGCAGGGCCAGGCTCTGTTCAACGGGGACATGGAGCCGGAGGCCGGCGCCGGCGCCGCGGCCTCGTCGGCCGCGGACCCTGCCATTCCCGAGGAGGTGAGTGCCGGCGCGCCCTGCACCCCTGCCGTCTCCGGGCTCGGTTGGCTGGTGTTTATTTTGGGGAAAGGTGGCGGTGGGGGCTCTGGTGCCCTGAGCCACCTTCTACTTTGGGCTGTGCGGGGTAGGAGTGGGCATCCCCCCTTGCCCCTCTCCGTCATGCGGTTCCTCGCTACGTAAACACACACAGTGGCCCAGGGGGGTTTCCCTGGCCTGCACCCCAGATTCGGGGATTCGGGCAGCGGTGGTTGAGCAGGAGGCTATCAGTAGGGGGCGAGACTCAGCGTCGGTCCGAGAAGGTCACGGCTGGCTGAAGGTAGCCAACCTCGCATCTCTTAGACGTTTTCGTTATTTGGGGTAGGGGTTAGGGGAGGGGGGCGGCGGCATCCAGGTGGAAGATGTAGGTGAGTAGCCGCGGCCGGGACCCCAGCCCGAGTTACTGTTGTGTGTGATCACTACGTGGTCATGGGGATGATGGAGCGTATCGTTCCCTCTGTGCTCTCCCCGACTGGCCCCCTTTTCAGGCCGCTGCCCTTCCTTCCACTTTTCTACTGGTTTAGGGGATTTCTCTTCACCTTTTTTAACCAGCGGATGGTTTTGATTTACTCTTTGCTTTTTCAGCCCTAAATCCCACTGTTTCCGCTCTCTTTTCTATCCCAGTCTCAGGCCCCCGTTCCTAATGTTTGTCAGTGCTCTGTCGCTGACTGGTAAACCGCCCCCCCCCCCCCCCCCCAAATCCTATTCCCGTCTGGCGCCCCGCTCACTTGCCAGTTGCCGGACCTGCCTGCCTTCTAACCTCAGGTCTACTTAAGACCATTTGTGCGCTTCTCTCGCGCTAGTCCTCTTGAGGCCCTCTACATCATTCCACCGCTCTCTATCATTGTTATCTGTTATCTTCACAAATCCTCCAGGACGCTTTGGAGCTGCTTACTTTCTGAATCCTGAAGCTGTCAAGATTCCATCAGGTTTCACTTGTACTACTGGCACTTTTTGGTTATTCTTCCGTTGTGCATTCACACCTCTTTATTTATTCCTACCCATTTTTTAATAGGTTTGATTTCTTTCTCTTGCCCTCCTTTTTGTTCCAGTTTTTTTCTCCCGCTTTTTCCTCTTTAGTCTTTGCTTCTCTCCACCTGTTTTTGCATTATTCAGCTTCTTACAGCCATGTCAGATTATTTACATTTCGTTTTTTATTACGTAAAAATTATTACATGTATTTCGTGTTTTATTACATAAAATAATACACGTTATCATACTTTACAAATAATGAGCATATATGGTATAATAATTGTGCTTTACAATTAATGACTTGGTAACGTGACTTACTCTGTTGACTTTGCTCAAAGTTCTTTCTTCCTACTATTTACTTATATTTTGTTTCCTAATTCTCATCACGTCTCATTGTTTCTTCTGTCTGTGCAATTCTCTTTTTCCTGCTTCATCATCTTTACTTTGGAAATCCATCCAATATGCTTGTTCTACTCAGTATCAGTTTGTTCACAGTAATATTTGTTTTCCTCCGTCTGTGCCCGAGTCATATCTGTCCTGTACCATCATTTGATCTAATCTAAATTTCTTAGGTTTTTTCCTTCTTTAACAAAATCACACCACTTCTTACTTAGTTTCTAGTTTGCACTTCTGCTCAGATCAGTTTCCTCGAACATCTTCATTTCCCCCAACTTCTTGGATTCTAAGGATGGAGCTCTTTCCTTCTTCCATTTCCTAGTTTATTCTGTTTTCCTTGCCCCCAGTTACCATTCATTTGGCCTTGTTTCCTGGCTTTTGGTAGTTAACTTGCTGAAGCTTCCTCTTGTCTTCCCCACACCTCCACATTCCTTCTTATTTACAAACAGTTTTGTTCCGTTGACATGGAAATTTATTTTTAGGATACATTGTTTTTAATGGATACATACTAGGGGGTCACATCTGCTGTTTGTTCCATGAATCGGATATGCCTTTGTCTTACCAGGCACAGGTGCCTCTAGGCTTACTTTGCTCCGTAGTCCGTGTGGTTTTGTTGAATTCTGTCTTTGTTTCTCTGCTTATAACATTGTTTACATTGGGAACTTTATTTCAGAGTTATTAGAACAGCTTGCAATGATGTAGAGAAAGCTTTTGTTAAGTACAGTCTCAGCTGTCTTATTTGAAAGACCCAGATTGTCTGAGCTCTACCCTCTGAAGATTCTGATTCAGTAGGTGAGAGCTGGGGCCATGAGGTTCTGTATTTGGTACATTTCCTGGGCAGTTCTCTTGTATCAATGCTTGAGGACCTCTAGGCTAGATGAATTTATTTTAAATTGCTGATAATTGGAAAGTAGATTGGTATCTCCTGAAACTATAAGAATACTCTTAACTAATTTTAATTTAAGTGTTTCCCACTGCCGCCTCCACCCAGGTTTTACTGTTTAGTGATGAATAGTAGTTTTGTCTCTGTATTTCCTTATAGGATTGATAATAAATGTATTTGACTGGAGGGAAGGGGGGAATAACAAATTATTAAAAATGGGTCTCTTTTGAATATAGATATCATTGTTAGGGATGGTAGAAAAAATTCCTCCAAGAAATAATTTTAAATTTGAAATTGGTATTGTTAATTCAGGGGAAACTGAAATGTACTGTGATAGTTTAATTGATCTGTCTTCCTTATATGCACTTAAAATTATATAATTGCCAAGCACATGGAAGGAAATGAAAAATTGTGCTTGTGTAAAGTGACTTTTACACAATAAAAAATATTGTGTAAATATTTTTGACAATAAAAAAACAGATTTTTAAGAAGAGTTTCTCAGAAGGAAGTTTTAGCTGCCCTAAAAAATTCTAATTACAGAGGGAAAGCACATTCATTATTGAAAAATTTGAAAGCTATAAGTATAAAAAGTAAAAAAAATCATCTGTAATCTTGCCACTAAAATATAATTAGTATAGGGCCAGCCCCGTGGCCCAGTGGTTCAGTTTACACCCTCTGCTTCCTTGGCCCAGGGTTTTGCTGGTTCAGATCCTGGGCGCCAATATGGCACTGCTCATCAGGCCACGCTGAGGCGGCGTCCCACATGCCACAACTAGAAGGACCCACAACTGAAGTATGCACCTATGTACTGGGGGGATTTGGGGAGAAAGAGCAGGAAAAAAAAAAAAAAGATTGGCAATAGTTGTTATCTCAGGTGCCAATATTAAAAAATATATATATATATAATTAGTATAGACATTTTAATGTATTTCCAATACTTTTTTGTGCTTGTATAATACAACGTATGTGATTTTGTAATATTTTTTAACTTAACATTATAGCAAAACTTTTTACATATCATTAGACATACTGTGATTGTTTTTAACTAATTATAGTTTTGAGATAGTAGGTTGTAGATTGTTTCTGATTTTTTTTTATTGTTTATTATCGAGTATCTTGAACATAGAATGTAGATTTAGTTTTTAAAATCATGTTGGCAAGTGACCAAATTTCATGTCCTGTATTTGTAAGTGTTACTTTGTAGACGCTCAAAATAGCATATTCTGGTAAATGACAGGAGCTTATTAAATATTTATCAAATGAATGTACTTATACTTTTGGCATTAAACGTTTAGTTCTTGCCATTTATATTTCCCTGATGTTATTTTCTTTCTGTGACCATGTGGCTTATGTGGGATAATATGGCCATATGGTATAATAAATACATTTATTTAAAAAATATGCATTATACCAGGGTGTGATATTTATTAGCTATTCTTCTTGTGCTGTGTTTCTGTAGAAGGGAGCTTCTTATAATTGCATTACAATTAAAATTGTATTATTTTCAAGATCTCTCTCTCTTTTTTTTAAGATTGGCACCTGAGCTAACAACTGTTGCCAGTCTTTTTTTTTTTTTTCCTGCTTTATCTCCCCAAACCCCCGCCCCGTACATAGTTGTGTATCTTAGTTGTGGGTCCTTCTAGTTGTGGCTCAAGATCTCTTATCACCAATCTTAGTTAAGCTGTGTAATTATAATAATACATTGACTAAGCGGTATTCTGGGATGGAATCTCCTTTATAATGAGGTCCACTGTATTAAAACGCATCCTTATGAACCATGCCAAATCAGGTTGGATTAAATCATACTCCTAAAAGTGGTAGTCCCACTAAGGTATGTGCTTGTGCCATTCTGGCTGTTGCTGTTAATACTTGTGTATAGATATTTGAAGGTGGACAAAACATGCCTGTTAGGCAAAACTATAAAATAGTTTTTTGTCTTTGGTATTTCTAGTGTTGCCTTTCTGAACTCTTTCTCTCTCCTAATTTAATGAACTTCCTCCTTTAGGCATTCACTCAGCTCTCCTTTTATTTAGAAAATTATCTGATATAAGTCACATATATTCTGGCTATTAAAGGAATCGATTGTCAGTAAACAGATAAGAAAGGAATGTTGCTACTGGGTGCTTGAATCCTTGAATGTAGTAAGCCTGAGAGCAAACTTGACTTAATCGTATTTGGATAGTAGGCCAGAAAAATTATATTAGGATAACAAGCTAGAGAAGTCTGACTTTTCTCAATTCCCTGTCCCTTAGTTTCCTGATAAGGATGAATAGGAAGTCGATCCTTTATAACAACTGGAAACCTGTGTTCTGTGAGTGGTGGGGAAGAGAGAGAAGGAGCAGGCTACATTGTTTTTTTTTAGCATTTTCTAAGACCTGATGTTTACCTTTTTGAAGAATGAGGCAATTAAGTATTTTTTCCTTTTTCCAATCATGAAGTTATTTTCTTCTTTAGAATTGCAAAAGTGCATTTTGTTTTCTTTGACACCCTGATATTAGTTTAGCTGAGTACTTAGTGAACATTTTGTGTCATAATCTGCTTGTTTTAGGAAATCCAGTGTGTTCCTATGCTTCCTATATTTCTGCCTCAGATTGTCGTTAAAATATGCCTCTTTTGTCAGTAACTTACTGGATTTTGTCTTCCTCGGATGTTGAATTAAGTCCTTTACTCATTCTCTTTGTCTGTTTCATTTGCATTGGTTATTCTTTAGTCAGAATCAGCAATAATTATAGAACTTCTGAATTCAAAATAGGATAGCCTGTTTAGGAGCTTTTCTGTTTTCTAAGGTTAAACAGTGCTTTCATAGTCATAATGTTACAGATAACTTAATGTAAGAGCCAAAAATATAGCCTCATTTGTTCCATTCCTTTTTTAAATATTTGGTGGAGGCATTGACATGTTCTGGGAGGGAGTTTTTATTTTTGTTTCTTTTGGCTACGAACCTAATTTACTGTCATACATAATTAGCATGGTAGTCAGAAGAAACTCTTAATATGGCCTCCACCCTAACATTAAGCAATTATTTTTTTCTCCCCTCTACCCTCTGAGATTATTTTGGTTTCCATGTTTTCTCTTGGGCTTAAAAAGCTATTATTGTTCTTTCTCATATCAAGACTATGCATATAGAGGGAAATTCATGCTCAGTAACATTGCATTCCTTTCTTGGCCCTAGGAATGCCCTCGATACAGAATATAAAAATTGCTCTGAACTCAATTAACTTTATACCTTCTGGAAGCTCTGTAACATCAAATGAAACATAATTTTCATTCTTGTAATATAGCTGCAGTTACTGACAGCACTTTTGGGACAAATGTACCATAGGATAGTGGTTTTCAAATTACTCTAGAGCTCTAGGACAATTTTTTAAAAACACTTTGCCACTGTAAGAAATAAAAATTTTAAATTGCCGCCGTACATACATACATAAAGCAGTTTTTGTCAGTTTTGTACATTTTTTATCCTCATCTTCTATAACAGTACCTGGGACATAGGTACTCAGATAATTTAGTGAAAAACTTAGTGAATGATGAAACCCTATTAGATATGATGCACTCTGATTTTCTCTACTACTCAATTCTCTTTTTTTGTGCTAGTCATAAATTGGTTTACTAGATAGACAATGCAGTTGGTTGCAACAGTGTTTGAAAAACACTTGGTTTGGGAGTTTCAAGATCTTCAGAGGTTACCTCAATGCTCTGTTTAGCCTTCCTACACTTTATTAGAATTATTCATTTATCTGCTCTACATGTTGGTTTCCTTGAAAAAGAGTTTTATGACTGTAAAAATTTTAGAACTGCTATGTATGGAAGAGGGATTTGTGCTGGCATGAATCTTACCAAGTGTAAGAATCTGTGTAGGAAATTTCAGCAACTTGTGTCTAAGGTAGGGACCAGCAAACTTTTTCTGTAAAAGGTCAAATGGTAAATGTTTTAGGCATTGTGGGCTAACTACTGTGTGTCCCACTTTCAACAATGGCATTGTAGCTAATAGACAATATTTAAACAAAGGAGTGTGACTATGTTCCAATAAAACTTATTTATGGACACTGAAATTGAATTTCATATAATTTTCATGTGTCATAAAATACTCTTCTTTTGATTTTTTTTAACCATTTAAAAATGTAAAAACCATTTTTACCTTGTGGGCTGTACAAAAACAGATGGTGGGTCAGATTTAGTTCAAGGGCCAAAGTTTTCAGACTTCTGGTCTAAGGGAGACTGATTACATCATATTCGAGGTACTGAAATTAAGGTGTGGTTTGGAGGTCTTTTTAAAAAAACCCAGGTAT
Organism: Equus asinus; assembly: GCF_041296235.1. Taxonomy (NCBI): domain Eukaryota; kingdom Metazoa; phylum Chordata; class Mammalia; order Perissodactyla; family Equidae; genus Equus; species Equus asinus. Next base: position 193,717,107 of record NC_091790.1, on the reverse strand, counting down.
ATTGTGATATAATTTACATATACTGTAATGTACCGTTTTAAATGTACAGTTTGATGAATTTTGACAAATGTGTATAGTCCTGTAACTGCTGCCACAATCAAAATATAGAACATTACCATTATCCCCAAAAGTTCCCTAATTCCTTTTTGCATGCAGTCCCCTCCCCCCACCCTCAGTTCCTGGCAAACATTGGTCTGATCTCTAGTTTTGCCTTTGTGGAAAGTCACATAAATGAAGTTGTAGAGTATGTAGTCTTATGTATTTGGCTTCTTTCATTTAGTTTGATGTCTTTGAGATTCACCTATGTTGTTGTATGTATCAGTAATTAGTTTCTGTTATTGCTCATTCTATTGTATGAATGTACCACAATTTATACATTTACCAATTGATGGATAGTAGGGTTGTTTCTAGTTTTCAGCAATTATACAGCTGCTAAGACATGTGGGTTTAAGTTTTTATGTGGACGTTGGTTTTCATTTCTTTTGAGTAACGACCTAGAAGTGGGATTGATAGGTTGTATCATAGATATATATTTAACTTTAAAAGAAACTACCACCTTTTCTGCCACTTTAGGGTTAGGGTTAGGTTAGCATTTGCATTGGTGTTGCCACCTACAATGCATGAGAGTTCTAGTTATTCTTTATCATTGTCAGCATTTGGTATTGTCAGTCTTAGTTTTAGCCATTCTAGGAGGGATGTAGTATAAGCTCACTGTGGTTTTTAATTAGCATTTTCCTAATAAATAATGATGTTGGACATCTGTTTATGTACTTATTTACTATCTATATATTTTCTTTGGTGAAGTATCCATTTAAATCTCTTTATTCAGTGTTTATCTTATGGAATTGTAAGAGTGCTATATATATGTTACAAGTGTATATAACATATATATATATATGATACAAGTCCTTTATATTAGATTTGTGTTTTGTACCTGCCTCGCAGTCTGTGGCTTGTCTTTTCATTTTCCTAAGTGTCTTTTGAAGAATAAAAGTTTTGTTTTTGTCAGAGTCTAGTTTATCAGTTTTTCTTTTGTTTCATGCTTTTTCTGTCCTATCCAGTAAATCTTTGCCTAACTTATGATCATAAAATTTTCTCCTGTGTATTCTAGAAATTTTATAGTTTTAGCTTTTACATTTAGGTTTATGATCCATCTGGAGTGAATTTTTGTATATATTGTGAGATAGGGGTTAAGGTTTGTTCATTGTTTTTCATATGAATATCCAGTTGTTTCACATTTGTTGAAGAGACTAACCTTTTTCCATTGAATTACCTAGTACCTTGATTGACATCTATTGATTATGAGTGTGAGTTTTGTACTCTGTTTTATTGATCTGTGTGTCTCTTCTTAGGCCACTACCACACTGTCCTAATTACTGTATTTTTATAGTTAAGTCTTAAAATTAGGTAGATCCAGATCATAGGATTTTTAGAACTTTAAAATTTGATTTTGTGTGTGTGTGTGTGTGTGTGTGTGTGTGTGTGAGGAAGATTGGACCTGAGCTAACATCCGTTGCCGGACCTCCTCTTTTTGCCTGAGGAAGATTGTCGCTTAGCCAACATCCATGCCACTCTTTCTCTATTTTGTATGTGGGATGCTACCACAGTGTGGTTTGATGAGCGGTGCTAGGTCTGCGCCCAGGATCCGAACCTGCAGACTCTGGGCCACCAAAGCAAAGTGTGCAAACTTAACCACTATGCCACTGAGCTGGCCCCTAAAATTTGATTTTTTAACTTCCTTGTGTTACTACACTAATGAGAGAGAAGGTCCATAATTTTCTTTTAATTCTAAAAGTGTCTTCTACTCAAAAAAGGCTTAAGACTCACTGCAGTATATAGTTCATACACCCCATCTTGAATAATTGGGTTGTGAGGTTCGTGAAAAGTGGCAGATAAAACATGGTTTTTCCAAAATTAATTTCTTTATGAGAAATGAAAGAGATATCCTAATAGTTTGCACCAAAAAGTCAATAATGTCCTTTTTACCATGTTGGAAACATATTAACTGTACTTAAAATATTTATGGGGGAAAGTGACTATGGTATGTTTATTCACCAAAAGAGTCGCTGAAAATGTCAGTCAGGTGGTGGAAGATACTAGTTTATAATGCTAACTATGTTATTCTCCATCTTCATTGTAAGAGTTCTTCCATTTGAAGCCTTTGTCATGTCCTGTGATGTTCCAGAATTAGTACCTTTATTAATCTTAGAGACATCATTATATTGTTATGTTTTTACCAAGGATAAACATACAGTGGTTCTTGGTCATATTTCTACCTTTTTCATTGGGGCCCATAGGACCCTTCACCTTGTTTTAAATTACACCAGTGATAGCTTTTTACTGCTTAGCCTGGGGGGCTTTCCTACAATATAAAATGATTTATTTTTGGTCATGATTTTCACTTGAGTTCAACAAAAAATCAGGAAACATGTTCAAAGAGCATACGTCTTGAATACCTGGCCAGTCCAGGGCCATGTGACAATTGGGAGGGTAGGTACTGTCCAGGCTTTCATTTATGTTATAAGGTTTGTTATTCCAATGGCTGCCTTGCAGATTTTGAAACTGTGCTTTCAGGGAGAGAAAAACAACATTTTTGCAGCCTATTTTTAACTGTTTTTCCAAAATTAGTGTTAAAAAAAATAAAAGGTATGCATTCTCCTTATTGTAATGCATACTTTGTGTTTGAGAAATGTTCTATTTGTGTTTTGTATTGTTTTCTTGCACTAAATATATAACCTTTAAGTTAATAACACCAGAGAAATTTGACTTTCTATTTTTAGAACAGTTTAAATTAAATAAAATTTAAGGGTGATTTGAATTAGTCACTTACTTTTGGATATTTTGAAACAGTTTAAAATGCTGCTTATGGTGGGGCTGGCATGGTGGCGTAGTGGTTAAGTTTTCGCCTTCCACTTCAGTGGCTCAGGGTTTGCAGGTGTGGATCCCAGGCACGGACCTACATACTGCTCATCGAGCCATGCTGTGACAGCATCCCACATACAAAAAACAGGAGAAGATTGGCACAGATGTTAGTGATAATCTTCCTCCCGGCTCCCCCCTCCCCCCCCCCCAAAATACTGCTTGGGGTTGTTCCTCTGTTGACCTGGGATTTTTAAACTGTATTTTCAACATTATAGCATTTTGCGAAATAAATTTCTGTTTGGGGTTGTAGATGTATTTTTAATAATAAAGAAGGATCACTAGCTGAAGCAGTAACATTGTAAATAGTTATTAGAACCTATATTTTTTGTGTTGTCAACTTGGGTCTAATCTTTTTTTCTCTGTTTGAAAATTTATAGTCTCTACTTAGGAATTTCTCTGTAGCTTAAAGGAAAAAGATAATTAATTTAAGAGTTGTAAATAGGTATGATTGTTTTTAAAGAGTTCTTATTAGCATAATTTCTGGTAATTTTGTATGAAGGTAATGTAATTCTCTCTCATTATAAAAACATCGTCTTTTCTGTTGATACCAATCATTTCCTTTATAACTTTTTTACTAAGAAAGGTAAAGTAGTATTGTTATTTATTCCTAAATAACTAAAAATTGCTTTTTTACATATTCTGTTACTGTATTTCTATGGGAGTAGTGTCAGAGAATTTCAGATAGGGAAGAGATTACAATTCAGTACAGTCCTTATGTTCCTATTGTACAACCACTGAAAGTGTTCATTGCCTTTTAGTTTTTATGTGAGTGCTTCTACATTTGAAATATTCCACCCATATATTCTTCCTGTGTGTCTTCTCATAATAACAGTGAGTTACACAATCTCAAGTTAAGTTTCATTATACATGAGAATTTAGTTCAGTGTAATTTTTTTTTTTAAAGATTTTATTTTTTTCCTTTTTCTCCCCAAAGCCCCCCGGTACATAGTTGTATATTCTTTGTTGTAAATCCTTGTAGTTGTGGCATGTGGGACGCTGCCTCAACGTGGTTTGATGGGCAGTGCCATGTCCGTGCCCAGGATTCGAACCAACAAAACACTGGGCCGCCTGCAGCCGAGCGCGCGAACTTAACCACTTGGCCACGGGGCCAGCCCCTTCAGTGTAATTTTTTGATAACTCTTCTATTGCAGATGATTTTTCTACTGCTGAGTTTGACACTTAATTTAAGTTTGTGTGTGTATTTGTGAAGCAAACTTTTGGTTATTGGTTATCATGGATGGCTCTTTGAGAGGACAGTTTAATCATAGTCATAGAACTGTTCTGTGTCATACCCATTCATATGCTGCTTGCTTTTCACTGGCAGCTCTTGATCCTCCTCCCCTCCTCCTCATGCTATGTGCTGAACTTAGAAGTGGATCATAGGAGTGGTATGAGAATAAAATGAGATGGTGAATATGTAAAAGCCTTCACAAAATTATAGTAGTGCTATTTTTCAGCTGATCTTTCAAGACAAAAGATAAATATATTCAAAATTTTCCGTTCAGAAATCTTTATAGCATTTTTTTAGAATGCCTGTTGACATACTTAGCACAGGGCTCTAGTTGTTAAAAACTTCTAGCAGTTCTTAATGTGGGGCTGACGGTTGACTTAGTAGAACTATTTGAATGTTGACTACATTCCTTTAAAGTTATCTGTAAACTACCATCCAATTAAAAAAAAAAAAACAGCATGAAGTTGACATTTTGGGTAAGCATTTCATAGGAAAGAGGTAAAATTTTTAATATGATAGTAGAAAGAATGTGTCTCATGGCTTTATAGGAAAAATGGTAAGCATTAGGACTTGTGTTTTGGCATTTTTAAGGCTGTGGTCCACCATTTGCCTTGTCATCTATGCAAAACTATAGTGATGACTTTTATATTGAGTCATTGTGTAAGACAATAGGTATTCATGTATTCAATAAATATTTGAGTGTCTACTCTATGCTAGGTAGTAATCTAGGTGCTTACGAGTCCATTTGCAAAGAAAACAATACAAAGATCATACCAAAATCCAGCTTACATTCTGGTGGAAGTGTATGTGTGGGGCAGGGGGTGGAGGGGAGGTGCGTGGGGAGAGACAGACAGACAGACAGACAGACACACACACACACACACACACACAAAATTATATAATATGTTTGAAGGTAATAAGTAATATGGAAAAATGAAAGTAGAACAGGGTAAGATTCGCGGGGTAGGTTAGGTTGCAGTTTAAAACAGGGCAATCAGGGTAGGGCCTTAGTTGAGAAGGGTAACATTTGAGCAAAGATTTTTTTAGGAGGTCAGGGAAAAGCATTTCAAACGGAAGATCCAAATTCAAAGGTTCTGAGTCAGGAATGTACCTTGCCTATTCAAGGCACAGCAAGGAGGCCAAAGTTGCTGGAGTGGCTTGAAAAAGGGAAGTGAGTAGTAGGAGATGAAATCCAAGAGGTGTTGGGGTAAGTGTGGGAGCGTGACCAAAGGCCAGTTGTAAGGACTTTGACTTTTGCTTTAAGTGAAATGGGTAGCCATACAGTTTGAGCAGCCAGAGTTGAGTGACATGAACAGGACTGCTCTGGTTGCTCTGTAGAAAGCAGACTGTAAAGGTGCAAGGGTAGATTCAGGGGACCGGGGAGGAGGCCCTTGCAGTCATCTAGGCAATGACTTAGACCAGATTGGTAGCAGTAGAGGGATTGAGAAGTGGTCACATTTTGGATGTTTTGAAAGTAGAACTGGCAGGATTTGTTGATAGATTGAATATGAGGTGTGCAAGAAAGAGATGTCAGTGGGGAAGGAGAAGGCACAGATTAAGGAATTCAGTTTCGGGCATGTAAAATTTGAAATATCTATTAGCTGTTTATGATGTTGAATAAGCAGTTGGATATGAGTCGGATTTTGGGAGTGATGTCCAGTGGCATAGACTGTTCGCCATATCTGTGTCTTATTTTCTTCTTGAGTATACAGCTAGACATTTCTCCCTTGTAGTTCAGTGTGGTCATGTGATTAAGTTCTGGCTAATATATGAGCACAAGTGATGTGCACCAATTCCAGGTCTGGTCCACACAAACATCCTCTATTCTGTTTTCCCCTCTGGCTGGCTGGAATAGTGATGATCCTTAGGGCAAGTTGGAAGCCATGTGATGTAAATGGTAGATTGTCCATCAGCCTGTGTTCCTGAATACTGCATGGATAAGGACCACGTTGCTAACTTGTTCAACCAGCTAATACTATTAAATAAGTAAGAAATAAGTTTACATTGTATTTGAGTCCTTATGCCTTTTGAGTGTATTTGTTCTAGTAGTTAGCCAAACCTAAATTTGGGCATTTAGCTGGTATTTAAAGCTGTGAGACTGATGTGGGCTTTAGGGGAATGACTATAGATAGGAAAAAGAGAGCCAAGGGTGGAGAAAAGAGGAGGAATCTGAGAAGGAGCAACCATGAGGTAGGAAATACAATGAAAAAAGTTAATGGAGAGAGTGGTCAGTTTTGTAAATGCTGCTAGGTCAAGTGAGATGAAAACTAAGAATTTATCCTTGGAGTTAAAGTGGAGGTATTGGTGATCTAGGCAAGAACAGAGCGTTGAGGTGAGGTGCTGACACAGATACTCTTGAGTGATTTTAAGGGAGAATAGGAGAGGGGGTGAAGATGGTGAGGAATTTTCCTATAAAGGGGAACAGAAAAAGGATGAGGGAGGTGGTGTCAAGGAATTTTTTTTTAATGATAAAAAAATTAAGAGTATATGGTGATAAGAATGAACCATTTTTAGAGAGTAAAATATCAGTGATTTCAGGAGAGGGAGAATTGCTGGAGCAATTGTCTCCAGCAGTTGCCCCTAAAGAGGCAAGGGGGAAAGGGATTTAGTGTACAGGAGGAAGGACTGGCTCTCAATAGGAGCATGGACACATTGTCTATGGTAACAAGTGATAAGGCAGAGTATGTTGATACAAATGCTGAAGGTAGGTAGATTTGATGCTGGAAGTCTGTACATGTACTCTTCCAGTTGCTTTTTTTTTTTTCTTTTTTGGTGAAGTAAGATTCAAGGTTATCAGCTAAGAGTGAGTCTTGGGGATATGATGTTTTAAGGAAAGAAGTGAAGGTGTTAAAGTTGTTTAGGAGCATGTGAGAGTGAATGGATTAGGGACAAACAGTAAAATCGATAGGCAATATTAAGTTATTTTATCAGTTATCCAGGCAGCATGTGGGTCTCTTAACTTTTTGGTGCAGATCCTCAGATCAGAGTTTAATGTAATTTGCCAAGGCAATTTAACAATTTTTATGAGTCATTCTCATTTTGACTCACAGACGTGGAATCATTGGGAAATAGAACATGAATTACTACTTCTTCAAGGAGTATCTGCCATTATCCTGCTATGAATTTAGGCTAAATTTGGAGAGTTCTGGTTACTGATTTTCTTTTTTTTAAATATTCCTCCTTTCTGTATTGAAATTTTACTGAATATTTATTGTTTTGTTCATGTAAAGTAGCAACCCCGTCATTGCAATCTAACATTTATACCGAACAGGGAAGCAATTGCTATCTTCTTACTTTCTTTCAAACACTCTCCAAATCTGACTTGTGTTTGCTTATGCTTTTCCTGTTGCCTGAAATATAGATTCTACCCACCCCTACCCTGTCCCACTCTCGAAACTTTTCAGACTTAGCTCACATACTGTAGGAAGCTTTCTTTAACTTCTTTCCAAGGCCTAGTTAGGTGCCTCTGCTTTGTGCTTTTTATAGCATTCCAAAGTATACCTATATCATTTTACATACTATATTCTATTATAGTTTTCGTTGGTATCCATCTGTTCCTTCTCGACCATTGCTGTTCCTTGCTGTCATGATAAAAATATTCTGTGCTGTCCAGTATGTCCACATGTGGCTATTGCACATAGTAGGACCAAGGAACTGGATTTTAAATTTAATTTTAATTATAGTCATATGGTGCATAACAACGTTTCAGTCAACAACGTACCACATATGTAATGGTGGGTCCATAAGATTAGTGCCATATAGTCTAGGCATGTAGTAGGCTATACCATCTAGATTTGTGTAAGTACACTCTATGATGTTCACACAGCAAGGAAACTGACACATTTCTCAGAACATATCCCTGTCGTTAATTGACGCATGACTGTGATTTAAATTTAAGTAGTCACATGTGGCTAGTGGCTATCTTGATCAGTGCAGCTCTAGACTCCTAAAGTTGAGGCTTGTGTGGGAATTCATATTTATTTTCTCACTGCTGAGCAATAATACTTACTGTTACTTAAATGACTGCATTCTTTTCCAGTACTCTTTGTCCAAATAGTTATCACTTACCTGGAATATGGCAGTTTTCTTCTCTAGACTTTTGTCCTTTTTTTTTTTTTTCAGATTGGCACCTGAGCTAACATCTGTTGCCAATCTTTTTTTTCTTCTTCTTCTTCTCCCTGAAGCCCCCAATATGTAGTTGTATATTCTAGTTCTAGGTCCTTCTGGTTATGGCATGTGGGACGCCGCCTCAACATGGCCTGATGAGTGGTGCCATGTCCGCGCCCAGGATCTGAACTGGCAAAACCCAGGGCCGCTGAAGTGGAGTGTGCAAACTTAACTGCTCGGCCACGGGGCCGGCCCCTAGACTTTCGTTCTTAACCATAGCTTTCCAGTTTGTTTTCAGAATTATATTGATTTATACAGCACTAAGTTCTTTAGTCTTGTAAAGCTAGAGGGTGTTTTCTTTTTTCCCTTGTAGGACTCAAAAGTTAGATACTGTAAGGTTACCTCAAGGACTTTCTGAGGGGTAGGGAATGGCAGGGAAGAAACTGACAGGTTCTGGCTTGTAGCAGATAGCGAGTCAAATTCTCCTTCAACCAAAGTAATTCTACTTTGTAAGTTAATGTGTTGGAATTGTGCTTAAGATTTCATTTGGAGGCAAAAAAAAAAAAAGGCTTCTAAAAGATAACACTCTCAACTGAGGAGACAAAGCATGCACATGGCAGTATGTGATGAAGTGCCAGAGTGGATGGTGGAGAGCAGTAAACACTGGAGAAGTTCAGATGTGAAAAGGTATTATAGGCTAATGAGGTTGATGGAAGTTAGCATTTATCCTAGGCAGGTAGAAGGAAGGAAAAAGAATGTAATAGGCAGTGGGAATAGAATTTACAAAGGATTGGAGTAGGAAATAAATACGGTAGTTTTGTTTAAGGAACAAAACATTCTGATTATATTTGAGTGAATTGTATGAAATAAAATTTGGCTAAATTGGATGGGACTGGATTGTGGAAAATAGTGATGGACAGAAAGAAATTTTTTTTTCTTTTTTAAAATTTGGCACCTGAGCTAACAATTGTTGCCAATTTTTTTTTCTTTCTGCTTTATCTTCCCAAATCCCCCCTCCACCACCCCGGTACGTAGTTGTATATCTTAGTTGCAGGTCCTTCAGATAGTTGTATATCTTAGTTGCAGGTCCTTCTAGTTGTAGCACTTGGGATGCCACCTCAACGCGGCCTGACGAGTGGTGCCATGTCCGCACCCAGGATCTGAACCAGTGAAACGCTTGGCCACTGCAGTGGAGCCTGCAAACTTAACCACTCTGTCATGGGGCCGGCCCCCATTTTTTATTTTATTTTATTTTTTTTGAGGAAGATTAGCCCTGAGCTAACTACTGCCAGTCCTCCTCGTTTTTGCTGAGGAAGCCTGGCCCTGAGCTAACATCTGTGCCTGTCTTCTTCTACTTTATATGTGGGATGCCTACCACAGCATGGCATGCCAAGTGGTGCCATGTCCACACCCGGCATCCAAACCGCCGAACCCTGGGCCGCTGAGAAGCGGAACGTGTGAACTTAACGGCTGCGCCACTGGCCCAGCCCCAGAAAGAAATTTGAACTTTTCAGATTTCATTGTATGTATGTATTGTATGCAGTGGAATGAAAGTGGAGATTTAAAAGAAAAAATGATGAAAGTGATGTTTCAGGATGATTGAACTGGTAAGGATTTGTAGGTGCATTCAAGATGGGAAGAGGTCAAACAACAAAAAATGTTTAGAAATGTTTAGAGAAAAACTTGCTAGTAAGATATTGCACTAGGACACTGTTAGAAGTTGAAGAGCAGATACTGAGACGTTGTTTGCAGTGCAAGATGTTTGTTAGGAATCAACACCTGTCAAAGGAAGGGGCAAGATGCAGGATTTGGGAGAGGACAAAGTTGAATTGTGATGCAAGCCTCATAAAACCTTTGCCAATCACTGTGGCACTCTGGAGGGAGGGTTGCCTGTTAGTGTCCCACACTGCACCAAAATGACTGGGCCTTTATACCCCTCCTTGCTCAGTCACTGGTTGTGGCTGCAGTTGAGGTGGACCTTGAAGGAGGTGACATTTGGAGGCTGTCTGCTGACTGTATTCACAGCTGAGCAGCAATTCCTTCCATGAAGGGGAAACTCAATGGTGTATCTCTATATGTTCTGCAGCTGGTGGATCTGAGTGTGGGCAGTTCTTCTTCAGAGGGCAGTTTTGAAACACTGGTGGTGTTTTGGTTGTTAAAAAGATGGGGGAAGAGGGTGCTATTAGCATTTAATGAGCAAAGACCAAGGAAGTCAGCTGTCCCACAGAGTTCAGGACGATCTGCACATTTAAGAATTGTTCAAATAACCTCATGACTTAGAATGACTTATTGTACTTTGATGTAGGTGAAAAAAGTGAACATAATGATCTGAGCTTAGAAACTTGTTTTATGTATGAGGCATTGTTTTAATATGCACTGAAGGTTTCAGGAATTCAGTTATCATGGAAATTGGAGGAATATTAAAGTTTTCAATCAGAACTTTATCAAGAGTTTTTTTGCCATGTCAGAAAATCACATAATTGATGGCAGTGCCACTTGCACAGTATTGGTGACTCAAATACTCTTCCCCTCAGTCTACAGTTGTAGCCACCATAGTCACAGTGCTTCTACATACAGATGCAATCATCTGATGCCCTCATTATGTTGTTTATGGTAGTAATTGCCTACATATTTTGAAATATTATTTTGTTATAAATTTATTTCTTTCATATGATTGAAAGTACAATTAGAGTATTGGCTTTTAAAATTGTACTTAGGCAAGTTATCTATGCATTTCATTTTAGACAGTGTTACAAAATAGTTGTTATGAAAAGAGGAAATTGATTTCTGTTTTCAGTAGTGGCAGACTGGGTTATTCAGACCAACCCTTTTGATGAAAGCAACTAAATATCTTGGAAAAGTTATCTTTAAAAATCTTAAAGGAATTGAGCTGAAAAGGTGGTGGAGAGATGCCCAGCCAAATTCTAGAAAGAAGCAGGAATCCGAAGAAATAAGTAGAGGATGAAATAGGTTTTGCCCTAAGGGCAGTTGCCAATCTGTACAAATTTGGGCTTTGGTTTTGGTGGACTTTATGGGGTGAAGAGGACAGAAGTCAAGGCCTAGAGTTCATCTAGAGTGAGAGTCAAAAAGGAGAACAATTTTGTTTTACGATGCTACCCCAAGGATTCTATGATTAAGTTAAGGGTGAAACACAACTATCTGGGGTATTGTGGGCTTGAATGGAGTAGGGGAAGAAAAAGGAAATTAAGAAAAATAAATTGTTCAAGTTGTGACCATGGTTTCAGCCCCTCACACTGGTTGGCAGCTTAGGTTTTTCCTCCCTGGGTGGTCCAGGGACCCTCAAGCCATTTATCATGGTTCCTGATTTCAGACTGGTAGTACTCACAAGGCCTGGCAGAAGGAAAGGCAAATCATCTGTGGAGAAAGACCTTTCATTCTCAGGGAATTGCTGCCAATAATTTTTTAAGGGCAGTGAATAGTACACTTTCACAAGTATGTAGGCTTAGTTAAAACCAAACAAAATTAGGTGATATATGTATGTAGAATTCTTCAAGCAATATAATTAAATTTATGTAATTTTCTTTTTCTAATTGAGATATAATTGACGTATGTCTGTGGTTTTCCTTATGTGTATATACCTCAAAGTTTTCTAAAAAGAAAGATATAACATGCATGCAAATGGCATGATGAATAAAAAACAATAGAGAGCAGAAATAGATCCAGAAAATTCTCAGATATTGCAAATATCAAATGGATTTAAAGCAGTTGCTATTTGTTTAAAGAATTGAAGATGAATTTGAAGAAAATAAGGGATGAGAGACTGTAAAAGTGACTTAATAGATATATCTTTTTTTTTTTTTTTTTTTTTTTGGTGAGGAAGATTGGCCTTGAGCTAACATCTCTGCCAGTCTTCCTCTATTTTGTATGTGGGATGGCACCATAGCATGGCTTGATGAGTGGTGTGTAGGTCCGTGCCTGGGATCTGAACCCGTGAACCCCTGGCCACTAAAGCATGCAAACTTGATGTCACTGGGCCAGCCCATAAAAAGTGACTTACTAGATTTGGAAAAAAACAAATAGAAACTCCAGAAATGAAACTGTGCCAAATACACCTAAAGGAGAGATTTGACAGATTATATGTAATTGAAGAAAGAATTAGCTACCTGGAAGATAAGGCAGAAGAAACTTTCCAGAATGCAGCACTGAGAGTCAAAACGATCAAAAATATTGAAGAGAAGTTAAGTGACATGGAAGATAGAGTGACATCTAACATATTTAATCAGAGCTCCAGAAAGAGAGGAAAGAGAGAATGGTGCAGAAGTAATATTTGAAAAGATCTCTCTCGCTGAAAATTTTCTAGATCTGCTGAGAAACCAGTTAATAGATTTAAGAAGCTCAATAAATTTCTAACAGTATAAATAAACAGAAATCTGCACCCGGACAAATTATAGTGAAACGACATAATCCCAAATAAAAAGAGAAAAATCTTAAAAGCAGCCAGAGGAAAAAGATTTCTTTCAAAGGAGCAACTATGGACTGACAGCTGACTTCTCAACAGAATATCATGTATATTCTCAAAATATAAGCAGTTTATACTTAGAAATTATATACTTACCAAAAATATCCCTCAAGGATGGAAGTACAATAAAAATTTAGTTGAACAAACTCCTTCAGCCCTTTCTAAAGGAAATTATGAAGGATGCACTTTAGACTGAGAGATTCTCTATAAGGGTCTGAGGTGCAAGGTGGAATGGAGAGTAAAGAATGGCAAATATGTGGATGCGTTGAAGTATACATTGGTTGTATAAAATATTAATAAGGCCATAATCAAAATACATGGCAAGTGAAGACAGTGTTCTGACATCTTGTATTTTCGGTGAGAAAAGTAAAAGGTATTAATTGACTTGACTTTGATAATTACATGTTTGAATTTCTAGGGTAACTACTAAAAATGTAGAAACTAGACTCATAACATCTAAACTGAGAGAGGAGAAAAATGGAGTAAAGAATGATACTAAAGAAAGCAAGAAAGGAAAGGAAGAAAGAATAAGTAGGACAAATAGCACAAAATAAGAGGGGTAGATTTAAATCTAAACATATCACCAGGGGCCCCCCAGGGACCTGCCAGGTGGCATAGTGGTTAAATTCACGTGCTCCGCTGTGGCGGCCCAGCGTTCACAAGTTCCGATCCCCGGTGCAGACCTATGCACCACTTATCAAGCCATTTGGTGGCAGGTGTCCCATGTATAAAGTAGAGGAAGATGGGCACAGGTGTTAGTTCAGGGCCAGTGTTCTTCAGCAAAATGAAGAGGATTGGCAGCAGATGTTACCCTGGGGCTAATCTTCCTCAAAACAAAACAAAACATCACCAATTGCATTAAGTACAAAATGGATTAAATGGTTCATTTAAAAGCCAAAGATTGTTAGACTGAATTAAAAAACAATTAGTTGTGTGGGGGTTTATAAGAAACGCATCTGGAACCTAAGCATAGGGAAGAAAAAAAGTAAAAAGTATAGCATGCATATTCTAACAAAGAGAATATGGTACCATTATATTAATATCAGGCAAAGTAGACATTAAGGCAGGAAGCGTTATTGGCAATCAGGAGAGTCCCTTCAAAATGTAAAGTCATCAGTTCACTGTGAAGATTTAATAACCATAATAACCGTAATAATATAGCATAGCCTGATGTATAGCTTTAGAATATGTATAGCAGAAACCAACAAAACTACAAGAAGCGGACAAAGCCACAGTCTAAATGGGATACTTTAAAACATCTCTCACAGGGGCTGGCCCCCTGGCCGAGTGGTTAAGTTCACGTGCTCGGCTGCAGGCGGCCCAGTGTTTAGTTGGTTCGAATCCTGGGCGCGGACATGGCACTGCTAGTCAAATCATGCTGAGGCAGCGTTCCACATGCCCCAACTAGAAGGACGTGCAACGAAGAATATACAACTATGTACCGGGGGGCTTTGGGGAGAAAAAGGAAAAAAATAAAATCTAAAAAAAAAAATCCCTCTCAGTAATTGATATAAGAAACAGACAGGTTAGTTAGGATATAAAATATTTGAACAACACAATGAACAACCTTCCCAGTGGATGTACAGAACCCATTGCACCAAGTATTGGCACACTACGCATCATTTTCAAGCATATATGGATTTTGGAGGGGGTGGAATTGACTGTATACCAGGTCATAAAACAAGTTTCAACAGATTTCAAAGGATTGAAATAAAAAGAGCATCTTTTTTATCAAAAATCATTATCAGTGGGGTAAAAATTAGGAAAAATTAAGATGTCATTGATTCTAAGATTTACCATTATTTATTTTTGTATTTCTTCAATAAAATATTGTCAGTTAACCATGATATGCTGTTGATTGTAAAATGCACCTCAATTTTCACATTTTTCTTTACTTTAACATTGTTCAAGTGATGAAATACAGTGCATTTCCTGAGCTCCCTTCTATCAAATGTTGATGCGGTTTATGTTCTATCAGTAAGGTGAATGGGGTAAACTGAATTTTAAGTATTTAAAGTGTGTAAGACCTTTATGGAGAAGAACAATTAAACTTTATTTAGAAACATAAAAGAAGACCTACGTAAGTGAAGTTACATACCACATATAAGACTGGATTGGAAGGCTGAGTATGGTAAAAATGTTAGTTTTTCTCAAATTGATCGGTAGATTTATTGAAATCCAAATCCCTGTAGATTTTCCTGTGAAACTTGACAACTTGATTCAACAATTTCTAGGAAGTAAAAGGAGGCAAGAATTGCCAAGATATTCTTAAAGAACAGTAAGTCGGGAAGACTTCTTTAATCCAGTTTTTCAGTCAGCAAGTTTGAATACTTGTTATATGCTAGGCATTACTTGGCCCTGGTTATTACCTTGGTGAATATGAGACATGTCTCCCATCCATTCGAATTCACGTCTACTAATACCTAGGATTTTTAAAAGACTGCTTCCAAAGATCAGATGAGTGCCAGGACTACCAGTAAACTTATCACTCTAATTTTATTATCTGATGTTTATATTTAAAATTTTTCTGGTTATATGAGTTTTTTCTTACATTTTCTTTAATTAGTTTTTGTTAATTTCTTTTAACAGGAGGAAGCCTAGAAGTGGACAGGTTTTGCTTTAAGTAGATCTTTAAGAATGCCAACTGGATTACAGCCTTGTTAAAAAGGGACGGGAGGATCTGCTGCTGAATGGTGTCAAGAGCAGTGACCACGCTCTTTAGGAGAGAGAGGGGGTGACTTTGAGGGTCCCACAGGCGTGGGTTTTGAGGCCCAGCCTGTCGGGTGTCTGAGGGGCCTGTAGAAAGAAAAGGGAAGATGAATAACAAAATAACAAGTGATACTGAATAGGTAGAGGTTGCTGATGAATTTTATATACTTATATAGGGTTACGTGGATGGACATACGCTGCATGGCAAATTAGTTGGGAAAGGATACACTTGCTGGAATACTTGCTTACGGTATTAAATAAATGAAGTTGGACCCTCACCTCTTACTGTGCATAAAAATCAATTCCTAGGAGATTAAAGATTAAATACAAGAAGACAATCTCAGAAAGCTTTTTTGAAAAGGGGGCATAATGATATGTGCTCAAGGCAGGGAAGAATTTCTTAAACGAGGCTGGAAAGACCATAAAAAATAGATAAATTCTACTACATTAAAAATAGAAACTACTGGGGCCAGCCCCGTGGCCAAATGTTAAGTTTGCACGCTCCACTTTGGTGGCCCAGGGTTTCGCCGGTTTAAATCCTGGGCGTGGACATGGCACCATTCATCAAGCCATGCTGAGGCGGCATCCCACATGCCACAACTAGAAGGACCCGCACCTGAAAATACACAACTATGTACTGGGGGGCTTTGGGGAGAAAAAGGAAAAATAAAATCTTAAAAAAAAAAAAAAGAAACTACTGTTAAACTTCTGTTTATTAAGACCCCCTCCCGGGGCAGGCCCTGGGACCGAGTGGTTAAGTTCTTGTGTTCTGCTATGGTGGCCCAGGGTTTCGCTGGTTCGGATCCTGGGCACGGATGTGGCACCGCTCATCAGGCCACGTTGAGGTGGCGTCCCACGTACCATGACTAGGACCCACAACTAAAATATACAACTCTATACTGGGGGGATTTGGGGAGAAAACGCAGAAAGAAAAAAACAACAAACAGAAAACCATTATTTAAAAAAAAAGACCCTCTCCCTTAAGAGGCTGAAAAGACAAAGCACAGAATAGGAAAAGATATTTGCAATACACATGTATTAGTGATCTATTTCTGTGTAGTAAATTATCCAAAACTTAGCAGCTTGAAACAACAAACATTTGCCTCAGTTTCTGTGGGTCAGGAATCTGAGAGTAGCTTAGTGAGGTGGTTCTGGCTCAGGGTCCCTCATGAGGCTGCAGTCAAGGTGTCAGCCAGGTCTACATTATCTCAAGGCTGAGCTGAAAGAGGATCTGCTTCACTGCTCCCTCATGTGGGTGTGGCAGGCCTCAGAAGATCCACTTTCAAATTCACTCACATGGGCCTCTTCACAGAGCCACCTCACAGCGTGGCAGCTGGCTTTCCCCAGAGTGAAAGGTTCAGAAGAGAGTGAGAGAGACTTTTCAAGAAGGAAGCCACAGTCTTTGTAACTTAATCTTAGAAGTGACATCGTATCACTCTGCCATATTCTGTTTGGTAGAAACAAGTCAGTAAGTCCAGCCCACACCCAAGGGGAGAAGATTGTACAAAGGCATGTATACCAGGATGTGAGGATCATTGGGGGCCATTTTAGAGGCTACCTACCAAAACATATAATGAATAGACAACTGGTATGAAAAATATACAGTAAAGAACTATGAATCACTAAGATAACACCAAATAGAAAAAAAACCAAAAAACCTGAGCAGGCATTTGATAAGAAATTTAAATGACCAATAAACATACAAAAAAGGTCATTAATGGGATAGAAACTAAACCATGAGAGAGAATTTTATACCGACTAAATTGGCAGAAATGAAACTTCTGACAGTATAAACTTTTGGTGAGGATATGGAGCAGTGGGAACTCTTCTACTAGTGGTGGGAGTGTAAATTGGAGAACCACTTTGGAGATAATAGCATGTCCTACAATCAGCAATACCACTCCTAGACACTTACCCTAGACCAGTGGTTTTCAAACTTGACTGTGTGTCAGAATCACCCGGAGGGCTTGTTAAAACAGACTGCTAGGCCCCACCCCTAAAGTTTCTGATTCAGTAGGAATTCAGTGGAGCCTGATAGTTTATATTTCTAGCAAGTTCCCAGGCGGTGCTAATGCTTGTGGTCCAGAAATCATACTTGAAGAAACAACCATTGCCCTAGAGAAATGTGTGAATATGTGGACTAGGAAGCATATACAGTCATGTGTTGCTTAACAACAGGGATACGTTCTAAGAAATGTGTTGTTAGGAAATTTTGTCATTGTGTGAACATCATAGAGTATACTTACACAAACCTAGATGGTATAGCCTACTACAAACCTAGGCTATATGGTACTAATCTTATGGGACCACCACTGCGTATGCAGTCTGTTGTTGACCAAAACGTCATTATGCAGTTCACAACCGTACTAGAATTACAGGGAACATCAAGAAAATAATTATCACAAAAATGATGAGTGCTAGTGACAGAAGGTGGATATGATTGGGAGGCTTTTAATATACTGGCAGTGCTCTGTTTCTTAACTTGGATTGTGGTTACATAGGGTTTGCTTTACAGTTATTCTTTAAACTATAGATGTGTTTTGTAAACTCTTTTGTACATAATATTATAATAAAAAAAATCTTAATTTACATCTCTGATTACTAGCGGGGTTATGTTTTCATATTTTTATTGGTCTTTGGATTTTTCTTGAATTGTGGACATCTTATGCCCATTTATATATTATGCTATTTGTTTTTAAATTTTATTTTTAGGTGTTCTATATTGTGGATATTATTCTTTATCCTTTATGTGTCAAAAATGTTTTCTTTCAGTCTTTTGTTATAAAGAAGTTTGTTATTGTTTATGTGGTTGAATTTATCCATCTTTTCCTTTATGGTTTTTGTTTTGTGTTTGGAAACCTTTTTATACCAAAGATTAATAAAGATATTCTCTTATGTTGTCTTCTGATAAAGTTTATTAAAATTTTTGTTTAGGTTTTTAAGCAGTCTGGTATTTGTTACGTGAAGATAGGAAGATATTTGGGGGGATATAATTATCCTAACGTCATTGGTGCGCATGCAGTTTTTCCCTTTGGTTTGTGAAGCCTCCACTGTTGTATATCAGATTCCCGTGGGCCTGTTTCTGGGCTCTCTTGACCTGTTTGCCTATAATAGCGCCAGGTCCACGCTGCTACTTTATACTATATCTTGTTTTTTGGTAATACCAGTTGCTTCTCTTTGTTCATTTTGTGCAAACATATGCTTATTTATTTATTCATATGACTATTAGAATCAGATTGTCATGTTCCATAAAAAGTCCTATTGAGATTTTGCTAGTGATTCGATTAAATTTATATATTAATATAGGGACATATAAATTAGAGATATACAATACTGAATTGTCCAGTTCATGAACATGGTCTTTATCTTCATTTATTTAGGTTTTCTTTTATTTCCTTAAATAAATGTTTGTAGTTTCTACATAATGTTCTCATACTTTGGGGAATGGGAGGTTAGTTTTAACTTTCCTAGGAATCTTTTGTGCTACTGCAAATGAGATGTTTTTAAAAAAATACTATACTGTTGGTGGTATATAAGAAACCTATTGGTTCTTTTCTGTATTGATTTTTGTATCTGATTTGTATAGAACTCTTATTACGTCTCAAGTTCATCAGTGGATTGTCCTGGATTTTTAACATTCATAATTACAAATAATGATTATCGTTTCCCTTCTCGTCTTTTATGTCTTTTTCTTCTTGTTCTAACGCATTGCCTAGGGCCTTCCATACAGTATTTGATAGTTGCAGTGACAGCAGGCATCTTTATTTCTCCAGGCTTTAATGGGAATACTTCTATTATGCTTTGATATTTATTTTAAACTTCCTGTAGACACCCTATGTAAAATTTAAGAATGTTTCTTCCATTTCTTGTTTGCTGAGAGTTTTAAAAAAATTTCGTTTTCCAGGTTTATTGAGATGTAATTGTCACATAGCAATGTGTAAGTTTAGGTCTACAATATGTTGATTTGATACATTTATAGATTGCAAAATGATACCACCATAGTATTAGCTACCACCTCCATCCAGTCACATAGTTACCATCTCTCTTTTTTTGTGGTGAGAACATTTAAGGTCTACTTTCTTAGCAACATTTAAGTATGTGATGCAGTATTATTAGCTGTAATCACCATGCTGTACATTAGATCCCCAAACTTACTCATCTTATAGCTGGAAGTTTGTACCCTTGGACCATTCTCTCTCCATTTCCCCCACCCCTCAACCCCTGGTAACTGCCACTCTGCTCTCTGTTTCTCTGAGTTTGTCTTTTTTAGATTCCATGTGTAAGTGATATCATGCAGTGTTTGTCTTTCTCTGACTTACTTCACTTTTTAAATCATAAATGGGAATTGCATTTTTTCAGTTTTTTTTTTTTATGTTTGTTGAGGTGATCATATGGTTATTTTCTCCTTTTGTCTGTTAATCTAAGTAATTAAATTAGAAATCTTAGTTTTGAGCACCTCTTATATTATGGAATGCATTTTATCACAACATGTATTCTTTTAATTCATTGTGGAATTTAATTTGCTAATACAGGTTTTTATTTAGAGTTTTTACGTTTGTGTTCATAAATGAGGTTAGTCTGTAGCTCTGTTGTGCTATTCCACCTAGTTTTGGTATCAAGGTTATATTAGAAAAGTCAATTAGTTGTTCAGGTTTTTCTATGATCTTGAACAGTTTTTATACCAGACAAGAGGAAATGCTGCTTAAAAGTTGGTTGAATGAGCTTTAAGTAACTTCTGGGCCCATCCTTTAACTTTCAGCCTTTCTGAGTGAGTTTTAGATATAGATCTTAAATACTGCATTTGTTTGGGTTTTGGTTTTTTGAGCTCAGTGAGTTTATTCCATTTTTTTTAATAGATAAGTTTATCCTATTTTTATTTTATTGATATGGCAGTTCTCCTTGTTGTTATATTTTCTCTTTGGGGGCTTTGTTTTGTCTCTTATGGATTTGTGTGTGTATTTGTTTCCCATCTAGTAATTTTTGACGGTTTATAGTCTTATTAATTGTATGACTGACTACCTTCATAGATTTAATATCTGTAAAAACCTCTATTTTTTGATTTGTCAAGATAATCAAGATTATCTTAACCTCTTGCTATTAAAGATAAGGAAGTCAATGCACTTATATTCTCCCCTGCCCCCACAACTACCTTTCTTTCATTTCTTCATTTGGGATATAAACCTTGTCAATGAAAAAAGAATGTATTTATTTTCGTGATTTTATCTTTAGGTTCCAAAGTTATATGTTTGAATGGAATTAATATTTACCTTTAACTCTTTAAAATCATGGCTTCTCGATTTCTGAGTCCACTCTTCATCTTTTCATTGGTTGGATTTTGCTATCAGGTAGTTCTGTTTTTTTCTAAGAATGGTTTTCTGATTGACTTTCATCACTTTATACCTGAATAAAATTTGGGTGGCTATAAAGTCCTTGGGTGATTTTTTTCCCTCCTCTGAACTCTGTAGTACATTCTCATTAGCCCTTTCTCTTCTAGCATTAAATATTGCTGGGGAAAGAAGTCTTAAGACCAACCTGATTGTTCTCCTGTTCCTTAGCCACCGCATATACTGACCTCTCCAGGATAAAACTTTTTCTGGTATATTTATGATGTTTTATTCCCAAGAGCATTATTTATGTATATGTCAGACTTTCTTTGTCTTTCATAATTAGCATTATTTCACATTTTAAACTCTTTGTTCTTTTTCGTTAAATCTTTTTCCTCTGGAGCTTATATTCCACGTCCCTGACAGCAGTGTTTATTTCACTTCTTGCTTCCAGTGTGACTTCCATTTCTGAAATGGTCACCTTATCACCTTCCATTTCTTTCTTAAACCCTGCCAGCTCAGTTTTCATCTCCTATTTCATCTGTTTTTCAGTTTATCTTTTCAGAGTCCTTTATGTTTTTAAAATGCATTTGATAGTGATAGATGGAGGTACATCAGACAATTCTTTTGTTTCTGTTTCTTTGACTGACTTTTCTAGTGTGTATCTTCACCTGACTTTTGCCTACTATGTTTCTTTTACCATCTCCCCCCACACCTTTTATTTATTGAGGTGGGGAGAGGTTGTTACAGTTTGTAGGCCTGGGCCCCATGCTGAATCCTTCTGTTTTATTCTCATCTTTGTGTTTGAATGGAGCACTTGTATTTGAGCTTGCTCTTTACTCAAGAATGTTATGAGGAAGAGCAGGGAAAATGAGCCTAGGCAGTAGTAAAGAAACTTAACCTTTGATTAAATTAGAATTTTCCAAATTTTCTTGTCTATGGAACACTGCTTATGTGTAGTATGTGTTATACTATGAAACATTTAAGGAAATGCTGTTCTAATACCAATCAAACTCTTGTGTTTCCCAGGAATGCATCCTGTTGTTTCTGGCTCTTTGGCCTAGGATACTCTCTTCCTTTGTCTTCTCCCGTACACTTTCCCCCCGGTCTCTATTCAGCGGTTTCTAATGGGGAAACCTGTCCCACTGACTGGCCTCTCTAGGAGATACTTGAAAATGTTTTGGTTGTCACAATGACTGGGGGATGCTATTTGGCGTTTAATACCCACAGGCCAAGGAACACAATGCACTAGAAGTCCTGCACAGCAAAGAATTGTCCCACCCAAAATACCACTTATATACCCCTTTGAGGACACTGCACTCATCAACTTGTACTTGTCCTTTAAAACTCAGTTCTGGTTATGTTTCCAAGAAGCTTTCTCTAGCCACTTTTCCTCTCCTTCCCTTGTCACTCCCCTTCTTGGTCTCCTGAACGAATCACATTGTAGTATAGTTACCATTGTGTACCTCTACCTTACTGTGAGCTCAAATCTTTGAGGGCAGAGACATTTTATATCCTTGGTACATAGCCTATAAGTCTTTTAAAAATGCATGATACATGAATATATTAATGAATGAATTGTACATTTAATATAAATCAGAAATATGGTATGACTCTTCAAAAGCTACTGCTTTCTTATACTGAGTCTAAACCTAAGAGTGAGAAGTTACTAAATCGTTGAGGAACAATGAAAGTAGAGTCTTTTAGCTTAGAAAAAAATGAAAACTGAGCAGAACCTGTGAATTCTTTTGAGGACAAGGAACATGTCACTCTTGCTCACCACTATATACTCTGCTCTCAGCAGAAGACTGAGCACATAGTAGAAATTTGGTAAATTTTGGCTGAACAAAAGCATATCTAACATTAGGTATTTAAAAAATAGTTGCTGTAGAACTATAGAGATCATTTATTGATCCATAAAAATGTTTTACAGTAATGATGTGCCACTTAATTTTATAATTAATCAAAATAAAGAACTGAATGTTTTAGTTCATTTATTATTTTGTTTAGTTAATTATGTACTTTATACCAGGCACTGAGGATCCTATTTGATTCTCAGATCAGCTCTGTGAAGTTATTCAAATAATAGGGATATGTCAAGCTGGCTTTGTTTTATAGATGAAGAAACTGACAATTGGGGGTTAAGTAACTTGCCCAAGGTTACAGACCTAATAAGTAACAGAGTTGGAAGTCTGATTTTAAAGCCTGTGTTTTTAACTACTATTCTGTACCATAAGTCTTCACAAGAGCCCTAAGAGTTAGATATTGTAATTCCCATTTTGTAGATGAAGTAGGTTTAGAAAAGTTATGCAGTTTGCTGAGGAACATACTGCTTTAAGTGGAAGATGTGGGATTTGAACCTAGGCGTTGACTCCAGAGGCCACGATCTTAACCACCATGTTATTGGATCCTCCCCACTTCTTGTATTATGTACAGCTACGGTTTTCATAAAGTTATTAACCACTGTTGATAGCTCATGTTGTTCTCTTTATACCTTTTGGCGCCTTCACTGGTTTTCTACTGATGGTTTTCAATCTGGATTATTATCTTGAATCTGTTTAATACCCTGGGCTGTGCTTGTCCTAGGGAAAAAAACGTTTCTATACCAGGTTCTTTTCTTTTTAGGTAGGATTTTAAATTAGAATTTTGATAAACTCTACTTATATCAGTGTACGGATATCTCTCTTGGCTTTCATTGTTTGAATCTGTAGTGTCTAGACTTTGAAAAATTTTGTGCTCTATCAGTATAAGAATTTGAGTACATTACACCCCCACTATATGTGTGTTTTATTTTTAAATTATGTGTGTACCACTGTATAAAAATGAACTTTTTAAAACTAAGGTAGAAATGAAACAAGAATTTAAAAAATTGTGATGGCTTTGTTTGTCTTTAACTAATATCTCAGACCATAACACCCTTAGGGCAAGGTTCATCATTAACAGTAGTGGATACAAATCCATATTTTGAATAATCTGGATAGTTTTTAAAAATTGGCGAGCTTTTTGGTCAGATATGATTAGGTCAGTGTTTCTCAACCTGGGCACTGTTGATGTTTTAGCCTGGATAATTCTTGGTTATGGAAGGCTGTCCTGTGCTTTGTAGGGTGGTTAGCAGCATCTCTGGCCTCTGCCTGCTAGGTGCTAATAGTAGCTTTTATTACCTCAATTGTGACAATCAAAAATGTCTCCAGATGCTGCCAGATGTCTGGGGCTTTTAATCCTGTATCGTGGCTGATGAACAGACAGCTTGTACTAGGAGGCAAAGTGTCAGCTTTGACTTTTTCTGTAGCAGCAGTAGTGTTATCTTCAGAATGAGGTTTGAGATTTGTTTGTAGGAATTCTTTTCAAGCCACTTGTCTATTTTGTAAGATTTACTTTGATTAAAACTAGATAATCCTTACATTTACTTAACTCAGTAGTGTAAACTGTAGTATGTCACAATAAGATGAATGTGCAAGGGGAGAACCCCCACCATCAAGTGCCCTGCAGTGTGGAATGCCCAGTCTTCAGCATAACTCTTGACCATATGTAACATATCTATCTGATACTAACCCTAAATGAAGGTGCCTGTGTAAATATTAAATATGAAAAATCTCAATTTTTCTTAATTTTCTAGATGAATATATTACTAAATAAAGTAGTCTGCCTATGACCCCAGTGAAGAGTCTCATATATGCCCTCAGGTATGTGGGAACCTATCTTGTAAACCATGGGTTTGGCCATTGCATTGTAATCTACAGTTCAGTTTGTGTCATTGCAGCCAGAGTACTCCAAAGGGAAAATAATTTAAGTTCTCTTAACTGACTTCCACTTAACCAACTCATCAGGTTAACAGATGTTCCTCATTTAAGAAAATATCTGCTGTCAAATTAGGTATGGGTCATATTTAAAGGAAGTTCTCTGGCCCTACATCAAAGATTGGAGAACAAATGTTCATTTTACAGTTCTGAGTTAAAATGTTTAAGGTTTTACCATTGCTTATGATTCCCTGATTTAACTGATCTTTTTGGTTAACCTACCACCAGACTTTATTACATTGAATTCAAGGGGCCTCTTTTGCACCCACTTCAGTATTGCAATTGTGATGGTTTACCTTGTGAAGTTGGGGTTACAGTTTCTCTTAGCAGTCCACTTTTCTAGACTTCTAAACTCATAGCTAAATTATTACACAAAAAGTTTTCAAATTTCCTCTTTTGGAATGGCCATTTGCTCTTTCAGAACCTTAGCTTCCTCCTTGCTACCTTACAAGGGTTGTTGTCAGGGTATTAAATCTATCAGCAGTAGTTCAGACTCTCATTACTTCTTGTCTATAATTGTAGCATGCTTTTAATGGGACTCTGCCTCTAATACCTCTCTGGTTTATTAGTTAACCTAAACATTGTTGCCAGAATAAACATCCTAAAATACATGTCTAATCAGATCAAAAGCCATTTATAACAATAAGAACTGCAGTTTTTTTTTATATATGCTGGTTTAGATGTGGTCTCTGCAATCAGGAGATGTCCACTAATTATAAAAAAAAATTACATATGTTTAGACACAAATTCTGAATTGTGATTATATACCCAAAGTAAAAATATATGGTGCTGAGGGAGTTTAACGATAATCCAGTACAGATTGGGAGGAGAGTGATCAGGAAAGGCCTCTCTGAGGAAGTGAGATCTAAAGCTGTCTTCTCTCTGAACAAGCTGCACTAGTTTGGAAAAGTGCTAGGCGAAGAGTTATCCAGGAAGAAGGACTAGCTAATAGCCTGTGTAAAGGCTTTGCTGCTGGAACACCATTGTGATTGCGTTATTGCGTAAGGAATGGAGAGAATAGTTCATGATGAGGCAGGAGGCAGGCAGGGGCAAAATCATTTAGGATCTCGTATTCTATACTGAGAAGTTTAGGTTATATTCTGAAGTCATTGGGGAGCTATTAAAGGGAAGTAAGCAAGGAGAGTGATGTGATCAGTTTTGTATTTTAGGGATTTCACTCTGACTGTGGAGAATGGATGAGAAAAATGGGAATAGGGCAAAAGGAGTAGAGAAATCAGCTAGAATGCCTTTGTTAAGTAGTAGTTCAGGGAGAAGGGATAATAGTTTAGACTACAGTAATGACAGTAAACAGGTAACACATGAAATGATTATTTCATAAAACCATTACAGTAACCCTGTGAGGTATGAGCAGGATAAGATTTGGAATAAACTTACCCAAGCTCATCTAGTAAATGGCAGTGTAAGGAACTGAAACCATGGATGTTGACCATTTAGCCCTTGTCTCGAAAATAAAATCCAAACTCGGTTGAAGATTTTTCAGCCTACTTTTATTACCTTTATCTCCTCCTAAACTCATATTCACCTATGCTGTAGCCAAAGCAAACTATTGGAATAGTTATCATGAACATACCTTGTACCTTGAGAACACTGATAATTGTTTACTATGGCTAGAATACACTTATCCTCATATGCTTAACAAAATCCTAGCTATCCTTAAGGATCCAGGTCAAACATCAAGCCTTCTAAACTTGCCTGCAAACACGTATTGTCCATTTATCCCCTTTAAACAGAACAGTTTCTTTGTATTATAGCATGTTAATTAAACAGACACTTATGTGATGACTGTGCTGGACACTGTGTAGACATTGTGGACAAATTATTCATGGACGAAAATAGGCACAGTCACAGTCACTATGGAACCTATAGTCTAGAGATATCACAGACTTTGAACAAAATCTCTGCACACAAATATGTAATTATAAATTTTGTAAGGTGCTTGTAGGTTCCTGGTATGAAAGAATGATAAAGGGTGCTTGTGGGTTTCTGAGACCCTTAGTGGGTCCTTGAGGTCAAGGATTCACAACTGGTGAGTGGTAAAGTAGGATTTAAATCCAAGTATTATGACCACAGAACCCATGCTCTTAGCCACTAGAAAGCTCTAGTGCTTCTCCCAATTTTAGGAGCAAGGTAGGAAATCCAGAAAGTATAAAGGAAAAGATTTTCACGCTTGAATATATAAAAAATTAGAATTTTTGTAAGAAAATAGTATACAAGTAAAGGAGTCATGTCTTATTGAGGTTTTGATTGGCATGTCCCTAATGACTACTGATTTTGGACACTTTTTTAAGTGCTTGTTGGCCTTTTTGTATATCTTTGGAGAAATGTCTGTTCAAGTCCTTTCCCTATATTTTAGTTGAGAAGTCTTTGTTTTTGTATTGTAAGTATTCCTTATATCTTCTGGATACTAGACCCTTATCAGATATATGATTTACAAATATTTCTTCCGTTCTGTAGGTTGTCTTTTTACTTTCTTGATCATGTCCTTTGCACAAATGTTTTTAATTTTGATGAAGTCTAATTTATATATGTTTTTTCTTTTGTTGCTGGTGCTTTTAGTGTCGTATCTAAGAATCTACTGTCAAATCCAAGGTCGTTAAGATTTACCCCTTTGTTCAAAATGGTGGCTGTTCTGTCAACCTGAGTCCGTGAGTGATTGCAATAAACAAGGCTTCCTCCCTACCTAAAATGGACATACAGCATGAATGAGAAATAAACCTTTTTTGTTTTAAGTTGACTCTGATTGGGAATTTTTTTTTTTAACAGTTTTTTTTTTAAAGATTTTATTTTTCCTTTTTCTCCTCAAAGCACCGCCCCCGGTACATAGTTGTATATTTTTAGTTGTGGGTCCTTTTAGTTGTGGCATGTGGGATGCCACCTCAGCATGACTTGATGAGCTGTGCCATGTCCGCACCCAGGATCCGAACCGGTGAAACCCTGGGCCGCCGAAGCGGAGCTCGCGAACTTAACCACTTAGCCCCAAGATTGGGAATTCTTAAACAGAGCATAATGTAGCCCATTCTGGCTGGTACACCTTCTCTGGAAACTGTCCCTTGATGGAACTATTGTCATAGACCTTTAAACATTTAATGATATCAGTAGCTAATGACTGTGTTTTTAATTAGTCTTAAGCAATCTATCAAGTGCTTTGTAAATATTTCACTAAATTCTTGCAGTTCTCCTATGAGAAAAGCACTGTAATGAGGTATGAACTTACCCTATGGTCTAGCTCTTCTTTTCTCTATTCTTTCACTTCCTTGGTGAGCTTATTCATTTTCATAATTTTAAATATCATCTATCATTTTTCACTGAATCTTGGATACTATTGATTGTAAGATACACTCTTGTTTTTTGTACCACCAAAAATAGACTCTTTCAGTACTTATTTTCACTTAAAATTTTTATTTCATATTTACTGAAATAAGCTTTTTAGACTTATTTGCTTCACCAGTATCAAATTTATGCCCAGCATCTCTATTTCTGTGCCTTTCTGCATACATAACTTTTGTTTCAATGCAGAATCATATTGTACTCTTTCTGAAGTTATTTTAAAGAGGCACTTAATCTCAACATATGTAATGCAGCAATGCACATAACTTAGTTGACTGACAACAGTGGGAATAGCCTGATCAAGTTCCGCATGTACAGGCAGTGACAACTACATCATGCCCACCCCCTGGGCAACAGCAATTTTAAGATGTTCGTCAATTGTAAGATGCATTCTGATTTCAAAGATGTTATAATGTAAAGGAAAAAAGGTCTCAGAATGAGTGAAAAACATTTTATTTCTCAACTTCCAAATTTATATCTCCAGCCTGGACTTCTTATTTAATTCCAGATGTTTGTACCCAGCTCCTGTTTGACATCTCCACTCTTACTGTTTAATAGCCCTCTCAGGATATTTAAAATAAAATTTCTAATTCCATGTGCTGTGCCCCCCTTTGTTACTCCCAGTGTTCCTTAAGTGGTCTTTTCGATTTGGGGTTCTTAACATCCTTTGACTTACTCAGGTTAAAAACTGTAGAGTCAGGGGCCAGCTCGGTGGCTTAATGGTTAAGTTTGTGTGCTCCACTCAGCAGCACAAGGTTCATGGGTTCAGGTCCCAGGCACGGACCTACATACCACTCATCAAGCCATGCTGTGGCAGCATCACACATACAAAATAGAGGAAGATTGGGACAGATGTTAGCTCAGCATCAATCTTCCTCAAGCAAAAAGAGGAAGATTGACAAGAGATATTAGCAAATGACTCCCTTCTGTCATACCCTGCGTTCAGTTCATCAGCAAATCCTATTGACTACACCTTTATAATATATCCAGGATCTGGCACATGTTACCGTGTCTGCCAGCATCAGTCTGGTAAAAGGCACCACTGTCTTTCATTTGGCAGTCGTTTCCCATCTGATTTCTTGGCATCAGCTCTTGCTCCCACTATGGTCCATTTTCAGTATAGCAGCCATTTAAAAAATCTAAGTGGTCACTGTTACTTTCTTTTTTTAGAAAAATATTTTTTTGTGTTATAGTTCATATACCATACACATCACCCATTTTAAAGTGTATGATTCAGTGGCTTTTTGTGTGTTCACAGAGTTGTGTGACAACTATCTCCAAAATCAATTTTAGCATATTTTTGTTGCTCCAAAAAAGAAGAAACCCCACATCCTTTAGTCATCATCCCTCAATCACTTTATTCTCCCAAGTTCTAGGCAACTGGTAATCTAATTTATGTCTCTATAGATTTCCTTATTTTGGACATTTCATGTAAGTGGAGCCATACAATATGTGGTCCTTTGTGACTGGTTTCTTTCACTTAGTACAGTGTTTTCAAGGTTTGTTCATGTAGCATGTATCAGTATTTCATTTCTTTTTATTGCCAAATAATATTCCATTGAATGGATATACTACATTTTATTTATTCATCACTTGATGAACAGTTGAGTTGTTTCCCCTTTTTGGCTATTATGCGTAATGATGCTGTGAAGATTCATGTACAAGTTCTTTTATGTTGCTGTTCTTCTAACACAGTGTATTATCTATTGTGTAACAAACCACCCAAAGCTTAGTGCTTAAAACAACCACTCTGAGGCTATGAGCAGGCTGTACTGGGCTGAGCTAACCTTGGCTAGGCTCTCTTATGTGTCTATGACCAACTGGTGGTTCTAGGTAGGCCGGCTGGACTGGGATGACCTGGAATGGCACAGCTTGGTTCTAGTAGGCTAGCTCAAGCATATTCTTATAGCAAGGCAGAGGTGTAAGAGCAGGCAAGTTCAGTTGTGCAAGAAGTGCATATTTTCGTTTTAAGCCTCTGCTTGGGTCATGTTTGCTAATATTTTATTTCCCAAAGCAAGTTACTTAGAGAAGCCCAGGGTGAGAGTGGAAAGGACCACAAAGTTATAGGGCAGAAAGTGTGTCTACAGGGAAGCCATCACTTGGGGTCACGAGTGCAGTCAGTCTATCACATATACCAATTTTACTCCTACGTAATTCCTTTGCATTTGTTTCCCCTCTGATTTCCTCTTTATATACCTGCGTGGTGAGGTTGCTCCCTCACTCTCTCAGATCTCTGGTCATATATCATCTTATTAATGAGACCTTCAAGTTTGACCACTCTACAGTATTAATAGCCACCTGCCTCCCTCCTACTTCCCAGCTCTGTTTTTCTCTATAACTTTTTGTCACCATCTGACATATTCTGTTTGCAAGTTTGGCCACTCTGCGATATTAATAGCCACCCACCTCCCTCCTGCTTCCCAGCTCTGTTTTTCTCTGTAGCTTATCACCATCTGATGTATTGTGTATTCTGTTTGTTTAGTGCTTGTCTTCCCTCAACTAGGATGTATACTTCATGAGATCAGAGACTTTGGTTTAAACAGAATTGTAACAGGTTTAAATAGAATTGCACCATCTTTATTGCTTAGAACCCTAGCACATAGTAGGTACTCATTAAATATTTGTTGAATGAAGAAATGAATCTACATTGATCCACTTAAACTTAAATTCTCATTATCTCAAAGTTCTCACCTGCCTTACATTGTGGAATGTGTAAAGTATCAGCTGCTCTTGGTTAGAATACCAGATGATGTAATATTTCTTCTGCTTCTCATAGACACATAGACCGTGCAATATATAAGAGTAGTTCTGCCACTTACTGGCTGTCTGCCCTAGGCCAAGTTTTTTTTCACCTCTCTGTTTCCTCTTCTGTAAAATAAGGATAATAATAGTTCCAACGTCATTGAGTGGTTGGGAGGAGTTGCACAAGTTTAATATATACAAAGTGTGTAAACGGTGTCTGGTACAAAGTAAGCACTTTGTAAGATTGGGACAATTATTGCATAATTTTCCTATTACCTACTTGTTATTAGAGTACATGGCACAAGGAATTGAAAGCTTAAGAGATCTTATGTTGATGGAGAAATTATGAAATCTTTGAAAACTGACTGTATTTTTTTGGAAGGGAAAAGCACATAAAGCAAATGAAATAGCCAGATGATATTTTACAACATGTATAAGGTAACATTGTATCCTTAAAACATTCACATACCATGAAGTGCTCTTCACAAAATATTATTCATTGTTTCAGGGTTACTGAAAAAATACCTAAACCTAGTGAGCATACATTTTAACTCTGTCTCTTGAGAAGTACCATCCTAGATCCTTGGAGAAGGAAATTCATTACTTACACTGAATACTTTGAGGCATTAGGACTTAATTCTCTCGTGGAATGCCAGTTGAGAAAGAAAATATGTTGACTAAGGTGGCTGCTACTTCTCTGACCTTATCTGTACCCTGTTAGTTCTCTGACCTCAGTTGAACTCTTGAACGTGCTTTCATCAGTCTGCTCTGAGGTTACCAAGAATAAAGAGTTTTTAATGTTGTCATGCAGCCAGCACCTATAACCTACTGCTTCATGCTAGTGTGCTTAGGTGCTAGGAACAAAAACAGTCATCAGAATGGTGTACTTCTCTCTCAACTTCAACTGTGCTTACAGTCATAATAGGCCATTATGCCCCGGTTATTTACTTGTGACAGTGTTTTCCCACAAATTTTTGGTCTTAGAATCATAATGTGGTGCTCTGGAATGGTGTCCCAAGGTTTTGGAGAACTGAGAGTGACTTGGGATAGGAGGTTACAATGAAAGGAAAAATATGACTGGGGGGATTGTACCAAAAGGCAGGAAATATGATAGATATATTGTTAAGATGTGTAGAAGTATTTGCAATGGAAAATCCTGAATCTGTACTGTTTCTCTTGTTTCGCATGAAGTGCTTGTACATTTTCATTGTTTTATTCCTACTCCAAATACAGTTCCGTTCAATTCAGTTATATGTATGTCCAATATATATATGTATATTTTTTTAATAGTAGTGGTGAATAGTTGTTGAATTTTCAAAAGTTCAGTAAATTTAATAAATGATTTTATGGACAGTTTAAAATAGTTCATTTGTGATGCTGTTTTTTGTTTTGTTTTTTCCAGGATCCCTGAAACTTTAGGGTTTACTTACTCTTAATTAGCTAGAAAAAAAATTTTGATCCTCTTATTCCATTTTAGATAATTTTAGACTAATTTCCAAGTTTAACTCAAAATCAAGGTATTTTCTGCTTATTGATTTCATGAATACCACTTCCTTATTTTTATTACTCACCCTCTACCTATCCAAAATAATGTAGAACTATGATCAACAAACTCTTAAATCCTCAACCTCTTCCTTTACCTTAAAAAGCTTCCAAATACCTGTCTGGCCCCTGATCATAGCACTTCTTAAGCCTACTCAAGTGAAACTGTTTCTTCACAGTCCACAGACTTCAGCACCAAGATATTAGTAAGAAATGACTATAAAAATTACTACTATCCTTGACTCTGTAGTCCCTCTTCTCTTTCATTTTATGGACCTGACAAGATATTTACTGCCCACTGTCTCTCTGCCTGCTCTCAGGCAGTTGAATATACTGCTTTTAATTTATGCCATAAACCTCAGCGGGGCTTCAATGATATCTGGGAGTGCTGCTATCTCTTCACTTTCCCTCTAAGACCGCATTTCCACTCATTGCAAACCTCTCACAGCTTCCACTTTCGTCTTTGGATTTCACTTCAAACTTTATTGAGAAATTAGGTGTAGCTGTCGTCATCTTCTCACCAACAAATCTACAAACCTGTCAGCATTGGTCTTCATAGTCTCTCTTCCTTTCACTTGTTATCAGAACCTTCTCTCACAGTCTGATTCCTCTTCTTGTGACTCAAGTTCCATCTCCTCTTACTGTCATTAGAATTTCTTTCCTGCAGTTAGCATCTCTCTTCCACATCCTCAATTTCTGCCTCTCTATTGGATTTTCCCTTCAGCCTACAGATATGCTCTATTATCTCCCAGCCTTAATACGGATGCAAATGTATGTACATATGATGACCAAATGTGTACAGATATGTAAATTCCATCCTTGCTATCTTCGAGCCACTATTTCTTTTTGTTGTTTTTTTGAGTAAGATTATCCCCGAGCTAACTACTGCCAGTCCTCTTTTTTGCTGAGGAAGCCTGGCCCTGAGCTAACATCTGTGTCCATCTTCCTCTACTTTATATGGGGGATGCCTACCACAGCATGGTGTGCCAAGCGGTGCCATGTCCGCACCCAGGATCCGAACTGGCGAACCCCATGCCACCGAGAAGGGGAACATGCAAACTTAGCTGCTGCGCCACCGGGCCTGCCCCCAAGCCACTATTTCTTATCCAGTAAATTTTCTGAATATTTTTTCTCCTACCTCACTGTCTGTTTCTTCTCAACCATTTTTATGGTCTCTATTCTTTACCAATCCTTTAAATATTGGCAGGCCCTGGTGTTGAGTCTTTTTTGCCTACACTCCCTCAGAGATCTGCTTATTAGTATGCTGAGGCATCTAAATGTATCTCCAACTTCTTCTCTCCTCCTGAGTTCTAAAATGTGTAACCAGCTGCCTCCATGATCCTTTAATCGACCTGTCCTGTTCATGACATAATACTTGATTTCTCCCCCTCATGATTCTCCACTTCAGCAAATGGCCTGACTGTCCACCCAAAATTCTGGAGCCAGCCTCAATTCTTATTTTTCTCTCTTACCCCTTCCCCGTGTCTAATCCCTTAGTGAGTCCTGTTTTCTTTACCTCTAGAATAATATCCCAGATTCACCATTTTTCTCCATTTTCGCTGCTGTCCACTTTAGTCAAAGCGATCGTCTGTTGCTTAGCTTATAACCATCGTCTCAGCTGATCTTTGCATCCACTCTTGCCCCCCTATAATCCATTCTTCACTAGAATGATATTTACAGTCACTGTAATATATACTGCTCTGGATTTACATTGTCTAAAATTGAATCCTGACTCCATCGTTTACCAGCTGTGTGGTTTTGAGCAAAATAGTTAACACTTGTGTGCCACAATATTCTCATCTGTAAAATGGGATAATTGTCAATAATAATAATAATAAAATATCAATCAGATTATGTCACACACACATGCACACCTCGCTTTTGAAATTTTAGATTCTCATTGCACTTAGAATAAAATCCAGACTACTTACCATGGCTTTCAGGACCGTTCATAACCTGGCCGCTTGCCTAATTTTTTTGACTCCTGCTTGTTACCAGTCTCCCCTTGCTTACTATACTGTAGCCACACTTGCTATCATTAACTCTCTGTTTTGAAACATGACATTTTTTGGGGATATGTTTTCCCTTTTTTGGACCAGCTTATTCACTTTCTGTTTTGTTTGTTTTGTTCTGTATAAAGATAGTGCCAGTTTTTGTTTTTGAATCAGTTGATGTTTTTTCACCTGGTGAATCATTTATCATTATAAATGCTAGGACCAGAGACCTGCTTTATTTTTCCAGTTTTGTGGAAGATTGGTAAAATTTCTAGAAATAGAATGCTAAGTCAAAAGATAGGAATGTTTTCAGACATGTGATTTCAATTAAGGTAAATTTTTGAGACCTTACATGTCTGAAAAGATTTTCATGTACCCTCATGCTCGATTGGTAGTTTGCCTGTGTGTAAAATTCCAGGTTCAAAATCATTTTTGCTCAGGACAATAAATGCATTACTCCATTGTCTTTTCTTTTTAGCAGTTTTATTGAGATATAATTTACATATCATAGAATGCATCCATGTAAAGGGTATAGAATGCATCCATGTAAAGGGTACATTTCACTGGTTTTTAATTTGTTCACAGGTTCTGCAACCATCACCATAATCCATTGTAGAACTTTTTCATCACCCCTGAAAGAATCTCCCAGACGGCAGTCACTCCCCAGTCCCACCAACCCCAAGCCTTAGGCAAAAAGTAATCTGCTTTCTGTCTCCATTCTCTTTTAATGTTGCTGATGAAGTTTGATGTCAAGTTAATTCTAGTTATTTTATAGAAATCTTTTAGGGCTTTCTTTTTTAATAACAGATTTCTGAAATTTAATCCTGGACACTAGGATTTATTCGTATATTGGTCTTCTTTACTCCTCCACCTTAGACCTCACTGAGCCCTTTCAGTCAAAATCCTGATGTTTTTCCTTAGG
This sequence comes from Equus asinus, assembly GCF_041296235.1. Lineage (NCBI taxonomy): Eukaryota > Metazoa > Chordata > Mammalia > Perissodactyla > Equidae > Equus > Equus asinus. The sequence continues at coordinate 193,681,989 of NC_091790.1, read as the reverse complement.
TCAAAATGTTTTTAATATTTCTTCTATTTCCTTCATTTAGAACTCCTATTAAATGAATTTTGAAACTCCTATATATGTTCTTAACATCTCAACTTTTTACTTAGTATTATCCACCTCTGTTTTTGTTTTTGCTCTGTTTTCTGGAAAGTTTCTTTAACTTTATATTACAAATCACTACCATGGTCTTTACCAGTGCTCATTATGTTGTTTACCCCTTCTAAATTTTTTCCCAATAATGTTTCCATTTTCTCCCTGCCAAGTCATTCTATTTATTCATTGTGATCTTTCTCTTTCCTCCTGTTGGATTTTCAGTGTCTTGTGATTCTTTTTATTATTATTATTGAGGTATAATGTTATATTAGTTTCAGGTATAAAACATAATTCAATATTTGCATATATTGTAAAATGAATACATCTTGTTAACATCCATTACCAGACAGAATTTTTTTTCTTGTGACAAAACTTTTAAGATCTACTCTCTTAGCAACTTTCAAATATATAGTCTTTTAACTGTAGTCACCATGCTGTACATATCTTGTGATTCTTGACTGTCTATTTGTATTCATGAATAAAGGAGTAAGTTGCTTACAGTAGAGAGCTTTGCAGTTATACATGTCCAGACTTCTTTTCTAAATGAGACGTCTGACTGTTGGTTCTGTATAAGTCTTGTGTGTTCATTGGCTGGCTTCCTTCTAGGGCACAGGGTTCAGAGTAGGCAGGTTTAGGGCCACCCCAATTGCAAAAGTAAGGGTAGTTTTAGTATGTTTTATTTCTGGAAGGAGCTAACCAACTGACCACCTCAATTTCCTTCTTCCTTCCTTCGTATTTCAAGCATGTAGAAAAGTATAAGAATCATAGAATGACTTGTCATGTACCCATTGCTCAACTTGGTTGAATTGTGTCTTTTATCTTATTTGCTTCAGATTTTTAAAAAATTTTTATTGAGTTAATGATAGGTTGCAATCTTGTGAAATTTCAGTTGTACATTATTGTTTGTCAGTCGTGTTGTAGGTGCACCCCTTTACCCTTTGTGCCCACTCCCCACCCCACCTTTCCCCTGGTAGCCACTAATCTGTTCTCTTTGTCTACATTTTTAAATTCCTTATATGAGTGGAGTCATACAGAGATTGTGCTACTCTATCTGGCTTATTTCACTTAACATATTCCCTCAAGGTCCATCCATGTTGTTGCAAATGGGACAATTTTGTTCTTTTTTACAGCTGAGTAGTATTCCATTGTGTGTGTGTGTGTGTGTGTGTGTGTGTGTGTGTATATATATATATACACACCACATCTTCTTTATCCAGTCATCTGGTGATGGGCACTTAGGTTGCTTCCACGTCTTGGCTATTGTAAATGATGCTGCAATGAACATTCGGGTGCATGGGACTTTTGGAATTGCTGACTTCAAGCTCTTTGGATAGATACCCAGTAGTGGGATAGCTGGGTCATATGGTAGTTCTATTTTTAATTTTTGAGGAATCTCCATACTGTTTTCCATAGTGGCTGCACCAGTTTGCATTCCCACCAGCAGTGTATGAGGGTTCCTTTTTCTCCACAACCTCTCCAACGTTTGTTACTATTAGTTTTAGATATTTTTGTCATTCTCAATAGTGTAAGCTGATATCTTAATGTAGTTTTGATTTGCATTTCCCTGATGATCAGCGATGATGAACATCTTTTCATGTGCCTATTGGCCATCCGTATATGTTCTTTGGAGAAATGTCTGTTCGTGTCTCCTGCCCATTTTTTGATTGGGTTGTTTGATTTTTTTGTTGTTGAGCTGTGTGAGTTCTTTATATATTATGGATATTAAGCCTTTGTTGGATATATGACTTGCAAATGTTTTTTCCCAGTTAGTGGGTTGTTTTTTTGTTTCAATCCTGTTTTCCTTTGCCTTGAAGAAGCTCTTTAGTCTGATGAAGTCCTGTTTGTTTATTCTTTCTATTGTTTCCTTTGTCTGAGAAGTCATGGTGTCTGAAAGGTACTTTTAATACTGATGTCAAAGAGTGTACTGCCTATGTTTTCTTCTAGAAGCCTTATGGTTTCAGGTCTCATCTTTAGGTCTTTCATTTTGAGTTTATTTTGGTGAATGGTGAGAAAGAATGGTCAATTTTCATTCTTTTGCATGTGGCTTTCCAGTTTTCCCAGCACCATTTGTTGAAAAGACTTTCTTTTCTCTATTGTATACCCTCAGCTCCTTTGTCGAAGATAAGCTGTCCATAGATGTGTGGTTTTATTTCTAGGCTTTCAATTTTGTTCCATTGATCTGTGCACCTATTTTTGTACCAGTACCATGCTGTTTTGATTACTGTAGCTTTGTAGTATGTTTTGAAATCAGGAATTGTAATGTCTCCAGCGTTCTTTTTTCTTCTCAGGTTTGCTTTAGCAATTCGGGATCTTTTGGAGCCCCATATGAATTTTAAGATTCTTTGTTCTAATTCTGTAAAGAATGTCATTGGGATTCTGATTGGGATAGCGTTGAATCTGTAGATTGCTTTAGGTAGAATGGACATTTTAACTATGTTTATTCTTCCAATCCATGTACATGGAAAGTCTTCCCATCTCTTTATGTCATCATCCATTTCTTTCAGAAAAGCCTTGTAATTTTCGTTGTATAGGTCTTTCATTTCCTTAGTTAAATTCACTCCAAGGTATTTTATTCTTTTTGTTGTGATTGTGAATGGTATTGTGTTCTTGAGTTCTCTTTCTATTAGTTGGTTATTAGAGTATAGAAATGCTACTGATTTATGTAAATTGATTTTATACCCTGCAATTTTGCTGTAGTTGTTGATTGCTTCTGAAAGTTTTCCAATGGATTCTTTGGGGTTTTCTATATATAAGATCATGTCGTCTGCAAACAGCGAGAGTTTCACTTCTTCCCTCCCTATTTGGATTCCTTTTATTCCTTTTGCTTGCCTGATTGCTCTGGCCAAAACCTCCAGTACTATGTTAAATAAGAGTGGCAATAGAGGGCATTCTCGTCTCGTTCCTTTTTTCAGGGGGATGGCACTCAGTTTTTGCCCACTGAGTATGGTGTTAGCTGTGGGTTTGGCATATATGGTCTTTATTATGTTGAGGTAGTTCCCTTCTGTCCCCATTTTGTTCAGAGTTTTTATCATAAGTGGCTGTTGGATCTTGTCAAATGCTTTCTCTGCATCTATTGAGATGATCATGTGGTTTTTATTCCTCAGTTTATTGATGTGGTGTATCACATTGATTGATTTGCAGATGTTGAACCATCCCTGTGTCCCTGGTACGAATCCCACTTGAACATGATGTATGATCCTTTTGATGAATTGCTGAATTCGGGTTGCCAAAATTTTGTTGAGAATTTTTGCATCATCTTCATCAGCAATATTGGCCTGTAGTTCTCTTTTTTCGTGCTGTCCTTGTCAGGTTCTGGTATCAGGGTGATGTTGGCCTCGTAGAATGTGTTAGGAAGTGTTCCATCCTCCCTAATTTTTTGGAATAGCTTGAAAAGGATAGGTATTAAGTCCTCTCTGAAAGTTTGGTAGAATTCCCCAGGAAAGCCATCTGGTCCTGGGGTTTTATTCTTTGGGATGCTTTTGATTGCTGTTTCAATCTCTTTCCTTGTGATTGGTCTGTTCAAATTGTCTGCTGCTTCTTATCTAAGCTTTGGGAGACTGTAGGAGTCCAACAATTTATCCATTTTCTCTAGGTTATCCATTTTGTTGGCATATGGTTTTTTGTAGTATTCTCTTATAATCTGTTGTATTTCTGTGGAGTCTGTTGTTATTTCTCCTCTTTCATTTCTGATTTTGTTTATTTGAGCTTTCTCCCTTTTTTTCTTTGTAAGTCTGGCTGGGGATTTGTCAGTTTTATTTATCTTCTCAAAGAACCAGCTCTTTGTTTCATTGATCCTTTCTATTGCCTTTTTTGTTTCAATAGCATTTATTAATGCTCTGATTTTTATTATTTCTCTCCTTCTGCTGATTTTGGGCTTTGTTTGTTCTTTCTCTAATTCAGTTAGGGGTGGTTGAAGATTGCTTATTTGGGATTTTTCTTATTTGTTAAGATGTGTCTGTATTGCAATGAATTTTCCTCTTAATATAGCTTTTGCTATTTCCCTTGTGAGTTGATGTGGCACGTTATCATTTTCATTTCTCTCCAGGTATTTTTGATTTCTTCTTTAATTTCTTCAGTGATTGTTTGTTCAGTAGCATATTGTTTAGTCTCCACATCCTTGTGCCTTTCTCAGCTTTTTTCTTGTAATTAATTTCTAGCTTTATAGCATTATGATTGGAGAAGATGCTTGTTATTATTTCAATTCTTTTAAAGTTTGTAGAGGCTTGCCTTATTTCCCAACATATGGTCTATCCCTGAGAATGTTCCATGCGCACTTGAGGAGAATGTGTTCTGCTGTTTTTGGATGAAGTGTTCTGTATATGTCTGTTAAGTCCAATTGTTTTAGCTTTTTGTTTAGGTCCATTGTTTCCTTGATTTTCTGTCTGGATGATCTGTCCATTGATATGAGTGAAGTGTTGAGGTCCCCTACTATTACTGTGTTAGTTTTGATATCTTGTTTTAGGTTTGTTAATAGTTGCTTTATGAACTTTGGTGCTCCTGTGTTGGGTGCATAGATATTTAGAAGTGTTATTTCTTCTTGATGAAGTGTCCCTTTGATCATAATATATTGGCCCTCTGTGTCTCTCTTTACCTACCTTATTTTGAAATCTGTTTAGTCTGATAGAAGTATTGTGACACCTGCTTTCTTTTGTTTGCTGTTAGCTTGGAGTACTGTCTTCCACCCCTTCACTCTGAGCCTGTGTTTGTCCTTGGGGCTGAGATGTGTTTCCTGGAGGCAACAGATTGTTGGATCTTGTTCTTTAATCCATTTTGCCACTCTGTCTTTTTATTGGAGAGTTCAGTCCGTTTACATTGAGGGTGATTATTGATGCATGAGGGCTTAATGCTCTCATTCTGTCACTCGTTATCTGGTTTTCCTGTGTTACCTTTGTTTCTCGTCCTGTGTGTTTTAGCCTACCCATAGACTTCCGCAGTTTCTTATGCTGGGTTTCTTAGATTTTTCCTTATTTATGTTTTGTGTCTCTGTTCTGTTTTTTAGTTTGGTGGCTACCTTAAGTTTGTATTCAGAATCTCATGTATAACATAGTCCATTTTCTGGTGGTCTCTTACTTCCTTAGCCTAGACTGATTCAGTCCCTCTCCTCTTCCCCTCCTAAATTATTATTTTCATCTCTTCTTGCAACTTGTGTTGTGAGTTTGTGGTTAAAGTGATAAGATTGTCTTTGCTTTGGTGATTTCCATCCCTTTATCCTAATGCTATAGTTGAATATTTTCTGTCCTATTCTGATTCTATCTGTTTGTCTCCCTACTCTGTGTTTTGTGACCCCTTTCTCCCTTTTTTTCTTTTTTCAGGTAGAGAACCTTCTTGAGGATTTCTTGTAGTGGAGGTCTTTTGGCTACAAAGTCCCTTAGCTTTTGTTTGTCTGGAAAAGATTTAATTTCTCCCTCATTTGTGAAGGATATTTTTGCTGGATAGAGTATTCTTGGCTGAAGATTTTATCCTTTAATGTTTTGAATATGTCATTCCATTTTCCTAGCTCGTAAGGTTTCTGTGGAGAAATCCACTGAAAGTCTGATGGGGTTTCTTTGTAGGTTATTTTCTTCTGCCTTGCTGCCCTGAGTATTCTTTCTTTGTCATTCACTTTTGCCATTTTTACTACTATATGCCTTGCAGTAGGTCTTTTTACATTGACAAATCTAAGAGATCTGGAAGCTTCCTCCACATGCACATTTCTCCTTCAATCCCTAGATTTGGGAAGTTCTCTTCTGTTATTTCTTTGAGCACACTTTTCTGCTCCATTTTCCTTTTCCACGCCCTCAGGGATTCCAATAATTCTTAAGGTGGATTTTCTCATTGAGTCTGCTATTTCTTGGAGATTTTCTTCAGTTTGTTTAATTCTTAGTTTTCTTTCTTCCTCTGGAGCCATTCAGCCTGTCTGTCTTCGATTATGCTAATTTGCTCCTCTCTGGTGTCTTAATGTGCATTCAGGGAATCCGTATTCTGTTTTATCTGATCCATTGTATTTTTCACCTCTAGTATTTCTGATTGATTCTTCTTTATAGTTTCAGTCTCTTTTATGAAGTAATTCCAGAACTCGTTGACTTGTTTCTTTATATTTCCCTTTACCTCATTGAGTTTTTTGATGATAGCTACTCTGAATTCATTGTCACTTAGTTTACCTATTTCCAAGTCCTCAGGACATAATTCTGTGTTTTTGTTGTTTTCCCTTTGGTCTGGAGCTTTTATAAATTGCTGGATGGTAGAGGAGAGTTTTTGTGCATAATACTAATATTCAGTTGCAGTTACAGGCTGTCGCCACTAGATGGGGGTTGAGAGCAATGCCTTCTGAGCCCTCCACCTTCAGCAGCAATGGTGGCACACAGTGCGGGTTGGGGGAAGAGGTGCACTTTCTCTGGCACGCAGACCTGGATTCTGATCAGCTCTCACTCTCGCTCTCTGGTTTCCCCTGGCTTGATGGGGTTCCCCCAGCGAAAGCTTTCCCCCGTTAGAGGGTTTCCACTGCACAGGTCTGTGGGAGTCCTGGAAGATCCCGTGGATGCGTGGCCCCTCCCCAGCTCCTTCCCTCATCCGCTGCAGTGATCCCAGTCTTTAGGGGAGGGACCAAAGTTCTCTCTTACCCCATTCCAGCTCCTCCAAGGGCGGCTCCAGCCTCTGCGCCCTCCGTTGTTTGGCTGCTGTGGGTCTCTGATGATCTCTATGTTATTAGGATTTTTTGGTTGGAATTCAGTTGGTCCTTTCAGTTGTAGTTTGGAGGGGGGAGAGTCCCGGGTGAGCTCACTCCGCCATGTTGCTGACGTCACCTCTCCAGATTTTTTAAACAAATAAAAATTGTAGACACAGAGTACCTTATAGATAATCAAAGCTTATTTTTGATTCCATTCTCTGCCCTCTTGCTTTTTCTTCAGAGGTAAACATTATCTTAAATTTAGTATTTATCATCCCCATGCATATTTTTCTATTTTTGCCATGGGTATATATCCATAAACAATATCGATTGCATATTTTAAAGCTGTACGTATCATGGAACTTACTTTTTTCACTCAATATTGTGTTTTTGAGATGTATCCATATTAATGTATTTGCTCTGGTTCTTCATTTTGACTTACATATGGTATTCCATTATACAAATACATCAGAATTTGCCCATGTTTCTCTTAGGAAATATTTGAATTCGTTCCAGTATTTTGCTGTTATAAAGATTGCTTCAGTAAATATGTCTTACATGTGTTAAAATATAATAGCTAGATAATAGGATAATGCCCATCTTCAGCTTTACTAGATAATGTCAGTTTACTTTCAAACATTTATACTATACATACCTGTAGAATAGAAGAGCACCTATTGCTGTACATGGTTGCCAACTCTTGGTATTATTAGACCTAAGTTTTTTGCCAATCTCATGGGTGTGAAATGGTTTCTCATTTTAATTTGCATTTCTTTGATCACTAATGAGATTATTTATTTTATCTGTGTTTATTGGATATTCTGAATTCTCTTTAGTAAACTACCTGTTCATAAATCCTTTGCCCATTTTTCTTTTGGATTTTTTGATCTTTTCCAAAAGGATAGTCACTTACTCCGGCGTTATTTATTGTATAGTTCATCCTGTCCCCCACTAAATTATAATGCCAACGCAAACCATATGCCATGTATATAAGTACCTGTTCCTCTGTTTCTGAGCTTTCTATTTAATCCCTTTGCTCTGTTTGTCTATCCCTGTACCATACTATTGCTTTATAAGTCTAGCTGTCTGGTAGTACTAGTCTTACTTTTTTTATTATTCCAAATAGTTAAAAGTCTATTTTACAGTGCTTCCATAAGAATTTTAGAATCAGTTTTTCAAATTCTTTGGGAAACATCTCTCTTTGGATTTTGCTTATTGCACTGCATTGAGTTAATATGAGGAAAATTGAGATCATTACAATATTGAGTCTTCACATAAAAGAACATTTATGTAAGTCTTTGTCAAGTGAAGAGGGCTCATGCATACATGTATGTGTTGTATGGCGTAAATGTGAAATGAAATTTAGCGGCGAAAAATAAGTAAATACCAGAGCATAATAATCCCGTGAGCTCTGTTATCTCCATGTAGATTTGTTCTTAGGCTAGACATAACTAGAATTAATATACCGTGGAAAGGGCTCCTATGTAATAATTGGGGCTTTGAGGCTGATGAAATGGCCTTATTTGAAAGGGCAAGGGTCTTGAGCTCTGTGGCTGTCATCAGCCTTTTCTTGCATGGTGTGAACTTAGACCTGCTGAGTCAGCTTCTTGACAGGCTACCAAAAGAGGAGAGGAAATTAACCTCTAGAGTCATCTGAGTGTCTCTTCTCAGTCTTCTTTTGTGCACTTGCATATTATTTTGTGTTTTCTCAAAGGTCTTGCAAATCTTTTGCTAGATTTACTCCTAGATTCTTTATAGTTTTTGTTTCTATTATGAAAGTCATCTTTTTTAAAAATGAATCTGGCTGATCCATTGGAACACCTATTAAAGTTTGTATTCCTGATCTTATATTCACCAATCTTGCTAAACTCTTAAATTAGTCTTTATAGTTAGTAGTTATTAGCTCTAATGGTTTATAGCTTTTCTTGGGTTTTTCTACAGATACCATGTTTCCTACAAATAAGTTTTTATCTCTACCATTCCAATTCTTATATCTCTTCTTATATCTTATCTCCATACTATTAACTATAACCTCCTGTATATCATAGCAATGTCTTATTCTTGACCTTTCACTGTAATATTTTGCTGCAGGTTTCTTGTAGATATACTTTATTAAGTTAAGAGATCCCTATTTATAACATTCTAACATTTTTTTCAATAAGTGAAAGTTGAATTTTTCAAAAATTTATTCAGATTTTGTTACTGATTTCTAAACTAATTGCATCATGGTAAAGGAATATGTCCTGTATGATAATTTTTTGTATTTATGAAACTTGCATTGTGACCTATAATGTGGCTGCTGTGTAGAGGTAAAAGGAAGAATAATAAAACTTGATCAATTCATAGAAGTCAGAAAAGCAAGAAAAGGCCTTGTAAATAGAAAGCATGTAGTAAGATGGTAGAAATAAATTAGTTGCAAAAATGTAAATGAATTGAATTCTCTGGTTAAAACACAGCGGAGTACATTTAAAACCAAACAAGCTAACAAAGCTATCTAATTCTTTTATAGGAGACACACAATGGTTGAAAATAAAAGGATGAGAAAGGACATGCCAGGCACATAATGGTAAAATGCTGATGTCGATGGGTTAGTATCAGATAAATTAGACTAAGAGAAAAAACATTGTTGAAGAGAAAGAGGGCCACTGCTTAACATTAAGGAAAAAGAAAGAAAAAGTTTAGGGAAAAATTCAAAGCTACAGAAAAGTTGAATAATAGTGCAGTGAACATTTATGTAAATACTACCTACACTGCCTAGGTTCAACAGCTGTTAACATTTTGCTTGATTTATATCACCTAAGAAAAGAAATTTCACCTGGCTGGAATCTCTTTATATCTAGCAAGACTAACAGTTCCATAATCTTATATCTAGTACATGTTCAAATTTCTGTAATTAAACCAGGAATGTTTTTTATAGCTATCTTCCGTCCCTGAACTAAGATCTACTTGTGCATGCATTGAATTAGTTGTTGTCTTGTAGTCTTGAACTGACCACCCACTGTTTCGTTTCCTATGGCATGATTTATTAAAAGGGACCAGGACACTTGTCCTGGAATGTCCCACATTTTGGATTTGTCTGATTGTTACGGCTTTGACTTTAAAAGAGAAGGTAAATGACTTATAGACTGTCTCACGTTCCATATTTGTTTATTTCATTGTGGTGCTTTCAGCATATTTCTGTATCTCCTGTTTGTTTTAAACTAGAAGCTGAGTATAAAGGTTTGATTAGATTCTATTTAAATATTTTGTAAGTACACTTTATGGATGATAGATAATGTATCATTTATGTCACATCACATTAAGAGTCACTTGTCAGGTTGTCCCACTACTAATGATTCTAAGCCTCATCTCTCCTTGAAAAGGTGTGTTTTTCCTTTTGTGTTTAATCTGTAGCGAAATACTTTGACACAATGTGAGTATCCTGTTTTCCATCAACTTTTTACCTAGTAGTTTTAGCGTCCTTTGATCCTTTCCTGAATCAGTTATTTCATATTAGCTGGCGTTCTTCTGTAAAGAAGAGCATCCCACTTCAAATGGAAATAACTATAGTTTTTCATAAAAAGGGAAGATAAGTGCATAATTCTCTTCCATGAATGTTTAATTTTTTAAAGATGTAACTGTAGGTGGCAAATGTCTCCCACCAAACACTTTTTGTTTTTATGGACTAGTGAATTTTTGGTTTTTTTATGTATGCATAATTAAAATCTTACTCTTTTTGCTGAAAATTTCCCAAATTTGACGAGTAGAAGTCCTTTCAAGCTGGCTCCTGTATTGTTTTGACATCTATTTGGCACAACAAGATGTTCCAGGATTCTGCTTCTTGAATAATAGATGGGTTTTAGAATGCTTTAGTGCTGCCAATGTCTTCCGTTAGTTTTAGTTATTGTTTTTATTGTTGTTATTTTGTATAGTCTTTGCTTATTTAGATTTACCCTCATGTTTATTAGTGTCTAGGTTCCCCATTTGTATTAGTTCCCTGTGGCTGCTATAACAGATTACCACAAACTTGGTGGTTTACATCATCACAGATTTATTCTTGTAACAGTTCTGAAAGTCTGAAATGGATTTCACTAGGCCAAAACCAAGGTGTCATAAAAGCTGTGCTGCCTCTAGAGCACATTTCCTTACCTTTTCTAGCTTCTAGAGCTGCACTCCTTGCATTGCTTGACTCATGGTTCCTTCTTCCGACTTCAAGGCCAGCACTTTTAGCATCTTCCTGTTTCTCTGGTAGATCTTCACATTCCCTAATTCTCTGTTGTAAAATCTCTCTCGAATTTCCATTTTATAAGGACACTTGTGATTTACATTTAGGACCTACCCAGGTAATTCAGGATCCCTAACTCAAGATACTTAATTATGTCTGCAAAATCCTTTTTTCATATTAGGTAATATTTACAGGTTCTCGGTTTTAGGATGTAGACATCTTGGGGGCTGTTATTTAGCCTACCTTGCCATTCTTTCTTTTGTATTGTGCTGGGTTCAGTTTCCTTTTTCTAGGTTGTCAACTATTTTCTTTTTGCACCTTGAAGTCATTTCATTATCTTCTTTTTATTATTTCTTTTTATTGTTGCTAAGGAGTATGCTATCAATCTAATTTGTCTTTCTTTTCTCTTTGGTTGACTTTAAGAATTTTTATGCACTTTCACTTCAGTCTGTATGGTTGTGGATTTAGTTTTAGCTATCATGGCCAGGGCTCATTGTACTACTCTGAGTATTTTTGATTTTCAACTGTTTTGGAAATGGGAGATACAGCAATATGGCCATCTTCTGTTCCGATCTCTCTCCCATTCTCTGTTTACCTTCTAGATGTGCTAATCCTGTTCTTCATGTCTTTCATGTTTTCCATTCATTTATCTCTGCCTTTTGGCTAATTTTCTGTGAATCATCTTCTAGTTCTTTAATTCTCTTTTCAGCTCTAATCTGTTGACTTCAAGTGAGGTTTTATTTTAATGACTATATGATTCCAAATTCAGGTCTTTATAATTTCCTCATGCTTTCTTTTTATGTATGTTGTCTTTAAGATTGGAGATCTAGAGTTATCTCAGTGGAAACTTCCTTTTACGTTTTGGTCTGCGATTTATTGACTTTGATTTCTTTGTTAAGCTGTTTATATTTATTCTCTGTTTTACAGGAATTATTCAGAATTTTTTCCACTGAATTACTGATGCTTTGGCCTTCTTGCTTTCAGTACCATGATTCTTTTAACAATTTTCTTGAAATTGTAGGAGAGGAAATGTCTCTCTCTTTTTAAAATTTTTTACCTTCTGTAATAATCTTTTTTTTTTGGCATTTATTAGACTAGTCTCATAATTTTCTCCTTTGACCTATTAATATTACGTATTATGTTACTGGATTCCTAGTGAATGACTATCCTTGATTAAAAAAAAAAAATAGAGGGGCTGGTCCCGTGGCCAAGTGGTTAGTTTTGCGTGCTCCGCTGCAGGCGGCCCAGTGTTTCGTTGGTTCACATCCTGGGCACGGACATGGCACTGCTCATGAAACCACGCTGAGGCAGCGTCCCACATGCCACAACTAGAAGGACCCACAATGAAGAATATACAACTATGTACCGGGGGGCTTTGGAGAGAAAAAGGAAAAAAATAAAAGCTTAAAATAAAAAAATATAGAGAGAGTACTGAAATATATTTAAGAGTTTTTAAGGTCTCTTCTTACAGGGTGGATTATTTTGTGGTTTGGTTTTTTTGTATTTGTCAAGTTTTGACATCTAGATTTTGCCAGCTTCATAAAATGAATTTGGATGATTTTTTTTCTATACTATCACCTATTAGTAGTTGATATTACATTTTCTTTAAAGGTTTGGTAGAAACCAATCATATAATAATCTGAACCTCATACCTTTTTATTGGGTGGAGGGGAGCCAGTGGCTGTAGTTCTTTTGTGCTGTTGCTACCATACAGTTCCTTCCATGGCAGTTTGTCTGCATTTATGTTTTCACATAGGCATCTTCTGAGCTAGGCTTTAAGAAAAAAAAAAAAACAACCTTTTTTTGGAGTGAGAATCTTGCAATTTGAAGATCAGAAATGATCAATTGTTTACTGAGATTGCCTAATTTTAATTGCTGTAGTCTACTAAAGAGATCAAAACAGGAAATATTCTAGTACCTTTCTTGAAGTTTTTTGTTTTTGTTTTTAATTCTTTCATTTTTCTTTTACGATTGCTGTAAGAGATTTTCTTGTTTTTCCAAGAAGGCATTGTAAGGCCAAAAGTATATATCTACTGTTAACTTTATAATATCTTACTCTACTTTTTAATATATTTCTATTTTATAAGTATCATCAGTTTTCTTACTCTTCTGGGGAAATCTGAAAGAATTTTCCCTCCCAGATTAATTGTCTCTAATTCCAGCTACGACTAGTGATTTTTCTTCATTCTTTGGATATAAAATTACTTTTGTTTGGGAAGATAAGAAATCTGACTTCCAGACGTTCATGGTCTGATCCTGCCTTACCTAACCAATCTTAACATTTTCTATTGCCCTGTTGTTTTGTAGACTGTTGTAAGGACTTGGTGATTTTTACTTGGGAAGCTGTTGGAGGGTTTTGAGCAGAAGAATGCCATATGATCTGAAGTTACAGTTTTAAGAGATTACCCTAGCTACTGTGTCGTTCTAGAAGTGAAACAGGAGAGACCACCTCAGAGACTATTGGAATAAAGAGAGAAACGATGTGGCTTGGAACAGAGTGATAATGGTAGAGAAGGTGAATAATTGTCTGATTCTGCATATATTTTGATCTGGAGATGGATTGGATGTCAGGTGTGACAAAAAGAGAGTCAAGAATAACACTAAAGCTTTTGGTCTGAGCAACTTAAAGAATGGAGTTCGTCATTTTCTGAGATGAAGAGACTATAGGAAAAACACGTTTTTGGGGGATGCGGGCAAATGAGAAATTAGTCTTTGAACATGTTAAGTTTGAGGTGCCTATTATCTTAGTAGAGATGTTGAGTAGGCAGTTGGACAAAAAAAGTATAGAGTTGAGAGAGCTGGATTTAAAAATTGGGGCTTCATCAGTCCGTATTTGGCATATAAAGTCACAAGATTGGATAAGATCATCACCTAGGGAGTAAGTGAATCTAGAGAAAAGAAGACATCTGATAGTTTTTGGGGGGATATGAGATATTAGCAAGGGAGTCATAAAGGAAAATTTTGTAAGATCTGACTGTAGAAAAACTTTGGAACTTCTGTCATTGTTTCTTGAACCTTAATATGGATCATTGTGTTAAAGTTCAGTAGGTCTGAAATGGGGCCTGAGATCCTGCTGCTCTGACAAACTTATTGGAGATTATGCTGCTGCTGGTCTATGGACCACACTTTAAGTAGCAAGACTTTATATGACAAAAGAGACAAAGTGAAAAACAATGAAAGATGCAACATTTGTAGGAGAATAAGAATTAATATCCAGAATTTTCAGGATGAAGGGTATCTATATAACAGCAAGAAAAACAAATAGAATAAAAGGGAGAAGGAATATGGATAGGGAATTTTCCAAAAAGAAACTTAAATGGCCAAATACATGAAAAATGCTCAACTTTCTGCGAAATACAAATTAAAACAACAAGATCATCTTTTCCCCTTAAGATTGGTAAAAATTTAGAAGTTTGATAATACCTGATGTTGGTGGGATTGTGGGAAAAGGGTAAACTCATACCCTGTGGATAGGGGTATGACTTGGTACATTTTTTCTTTTGGAAGGCCATTTGGCATATTTATTTTTTAAACGTGCATATCCTTCAATTCAGGAATCCTATGCCTCAATAATAAAAGGAAAACTTGCACCTTTCCCAGAAAGGCAGTTCAGACTATTCATTGAAGCCTTGTTTGAAGTGGAGAAAGCTACAATAATCTAAATATCCTCTTTTAAGGGAATTATGAAATAAACCAAAGGTCCTGAAACCCCTTTGCTCATTTATTATACCCATTGTGCATTTTTAAATTATCTCACATTTTTTAATTATAACTTTAAGTAGTTTAAAAGACCATAATTTCTAGTGTGTATTATATTTGTGTTAAGTCCCCTTTTGGTCACACCTTGAAATTGCAGGTTTAGATCTTTCAATTTATAGAGAGTATATACTGTATAGTGTAATTTGTAAAGCAGGTTCTGAAACTGCTCAGATAAATTGGACTCATTTTTCATCAACAAAAAAAAATCTGACTTCTTACTTATCTTAAAATAAATATGTTAATATGTGCCTGTATTGTAACCACAAGACTTCTAAATTCTAGGCTGGCTGGATAAATGGATAAGACTTGGAGGCTTGCCAAGAATTTGTTTCATTGATTAAAAAAAGGTCTTCATTTTTTTCCACCTTTTCTCTCAAGGGATTTTCGCTCTTCTCTTATTTGTTGGATACTTTGGAGTTTATACATATCAGAACAGTGCACCTTAGTAGGATTTGAGATGGATAAGGACTTTGCCTTTCTTTTATAAAGTGGAGAATTACAAAATGGTGATTTTAAAAGGAGAGGAAGAAAGGAAAACTAATTTTAAAGCAGATCAATTAGGAAGAGTACAAATAGACACTAAGGATCTGGAAATTGATTCTCCTAAAGTTATCCATGTCCTCCTAACCTCAAGTTACTCTTGAAGCTTGAAGACCATTGAAATAAGCAGTGTCATAGCATTATTATGAAATGAATGTATCTATACTTAACGCAGCCATTTAAAAGGATGCCTATGCAGCCATTTAAAAGGAGTAAAATATGTGTATGTATTGACATGGAAAGAATTCTGAGGCACGTTCAGTGAAAAAGCAATTGTTAAAAATATTTTTATATGTAATATTTATATGATTTGTTTTTTATATATGTATGTATTTGTTTTTTACTTGAATAAAAAGGAGATGTGGAAGGATGCATACCAAACTGTAAACAGTACTTTTGGCAGGGCGCCCAGGAATATGGGGAAGGTGAAAAGAGATTTTCATCATTTATTATGAATACTCATATATTATTTGAATCTTTTATAGTTGAGAATATAGTGTATTACTAGTATAGAAAAAAATTTGAAGATGTTTAATAATAAAAGGGGAAAACCACTATATTAAATGATCTCTAAGTTCTCTAAGCTCTAAATTTCAAGAAACACTGGCAGTTACTGCACTATTTTAATAGAAATATTAAAATATTTCTAATTCATATCCTAAATCATTTTTATGTAAATTCTTTTAAAATATTTTTTAGGTATGGAATATCAAACAAATGATTAAATTGACACAGGAACATATAGAGGCCCTATTGGACAAATTTGGTGGGGAGCATAATCCACCATCAATATATCTGGAGGTAAGCTTTTGATTATCATATCTGTAATTTTGAAAAGAAAAAATGAACTTATAAAAAGCATTTGTACTGATAATATTGGTTATCTTAGGAGGTGGTATTAGAAACAGACATGGGAAGAAAGAATTAGCTTTGTCTTTACTATGCTTGTTAATCTTGTTTCACTGGTTAAAATAAATATGTGATATTTTGTAATTTGAAAAATGTCAAAACTCCCTTAAGGGAGAAGTTGTATATAAACTTCAAAATATTACTCTGGTAAAAAAAACTTCTTAAAAAAACAAGAGAGAGAAAGCTTTCTGTTGTGGTGGTCAGCAAACTAGTTACCATATTAGAAAATGGGGAGAATTTTGTAAGTTATCTCTTTTCCTGAACGAATTCTCTCCCCAACTTGGTTTTTCCTTCCTTTTTCCCACATGTGCATCAGTTGTTCCTTTGAAGACATCACAAGTCTCAGGTTTTTGCTTCCTTATAGATAAAATTTACAATATTTAGATAGGTCAAAATTGCTTAGCTTTACTGTTTAATAGTGCCTTCAGGCTTTTGTATCAAGCCTTGAGCATCATTGTAAATTTATAGAGTTAGTCATTATTTTCAATCCTATGAGGTAGTAGTTACTATTATAATAGCAAATAAGCTTTCTTGGCATTAGTATCCTTATGTAAGTGTCTCAGGTTCCACAGCAAACAAGCTATTAGGGAATTATGCAGTCAGGCTCCACAGCCCATGCTGCTTAGCGCTGCGCATACATGCTGCCTGTCTCTATAAAAGCGGGCTCCAGCTGTAATCACTAGTCATACAGGGAGATAACCCTAAATTACAAATGATCAGGTTACCATTTATCTTCAAATGCCAGAGATTTTTATGCATAGATTGACAGACACGTAAACTAAACTTCTAATTTAGTAATCTAATTACTTTAAAAGGCAAGTTAAATCTTTAGAATTTCGTCAGACAGTAAGTTTGCATTTCTAAAATAAACTTGGAAGTTTGGAAATAACTGGTAATAAGCTGTTCTCTTCTTCATATGGCTTATCCCAGAGCACACTGCCAGTTAGAACTAGAATTGATACCTCTAAATACTAGTCAGTGTACTTTCTAATATCCCATGCTATCTGTTTTGTTTGTATGTCTGAGGAGGACAAGCAAAGGTGTCATAAGGAAGCAGGTATTTTGGTGAAAATAGTAATTCTTTGCTTAACCAGCAGTTTTTCTGCCAACCACTTCTGTGTCTTGGGAGACTTTCCCTTCCCCTCAGATGCAATAATTTGCATCAATAACCCTGTCTCATTACAGCAGGCATTGACTTCTTCCTCCGTGCACACATTCTTCAGGCTTTTTACTATTTGCATTACGCCTAACTACGACAGTTTACAACAGACTGTGCCTCATAGGTTATATCATTAACATGTAGATTCTTATTCTTGAAGACTAAATAGTAACCAGTTTCTCTGTAGAAGGCAGTATAATGTGGTGGTTAAGATGAACCATGGAATCACACAGACGGTATGTTTGAATTCCAGCTGTGCCTTAGTTTCTTCAGACAAGTTACCTAACCTCGCCATATCGCACCTCATTGGTATAATGGGAACAGTATCACACATGTGTTAATTTAAGGATTGAGTTTATAATTATGAAATGGCATAGTTCCTGACATGTAAGTGCGCCATAAATTTTCAATTCATTAATTGAACAGATATTTATTGAGTACCTGCTAATATATGTACTTTTCTAGGCTCTGGGATATAGCAGTTAAAAACCAAAAACAAAAATCTCTGCCTTCAAGCAGCTTATATTTTAATCAGGGGAGGTTATTACAGACAGTAAACATATACACGAGTTGAAACATTGAACACTGAACATTGAAAAATACTATACCATTTGATATAGTATGAAGAGGAGCCTTGCTGGAAATGACAGTATTCCTCCCTGGGGAAAGTTGACCAGCCCAGGGAAAAGACCTGTGGGTACTCATATTTGAAGGCCCTTCACTGAAAAATCAGGTCTACTGATTACGTGCTGAGACCCACCATTCTCCTTTCTGTCTCTATGAGTTTGATTATTCTAGGAATCTCATATTAGTGGAATTATACAATATTTGTCCTTTTGTGAATGGTTTACTTCACTTAGCATAATGTCCTCAAGGTTCATCCATGTTGTAGCCTGTGTCAAAATTTCCTTCTTATTGAAGGCTGAATAACATTCCATTACATGTATATACCACGTTTTGTTTATCCACTCATCTTTCGATGGTTAGTTGTTTCCACCTTTTGCTTATTGTGAATAATGCTGCTATGAATCTGGGCGTACAAATGTTTGAATCCCTCATTTTACTTCTTTTGGGTATATACCCAGAAGTGGAATTACTGAGTCTTATGGTAATTCTATATTTAATTTTTTAAGGAATTGCCATACTGTTTTCCCTAGCAGCTGCATTTTACATTCTGCTAGCAGTACGTAAGACTTCCAGTTACTCCACCTCCTTGCCAACACTTACTTTCTGTTTTGCTTTGTTTTTATAATAGCCATCCTAATGAATGTGAAGTGGTATCTCGTGGTTTTGATTTGCATTTTCCTGATGACTAATGATGTTGAGCATCTTTATGTGCTTATTGGCCATTGTGTTTCTTCTGTGGAGAAATGTCTATTCAAGTCCTTTGCCCATATTTTAATTGGGTTGTTTGTTTTTGTTGTTGTTGAGTTGTAGGAGTTCTTTATATATTCTGAATATCAATCCTAATCAGATACCTGATTTGCAAGTATTTTCTCCCATTCTCTTGGGTTCCCTTTTCACTCTCTTCATAGTGTCCTTTGATACACAAAAGTTCTTTATTTTGATGAAGTTTAACTTATCAATTTTTCCTCTTGTTGCCTGTACCTTTCATGTCATATCCAAGAAATCATTGCCAAATCCAATGTCCAGAAGCTTTTCCCCTATGTTTTCTTCTAAGAGTCTTATAGTTTTAGCTCTTATGTTTAGGTCTTTGATCCATTTTGAGTTAATTTTTGTATATGGTGTAAGGTAAGGGTCCACATTCATTCTTTTGCATCTGTATATCCAGTTTTCCCAGCACCATTTGTTGAAAAGACTGTCCTTTCCCACTGATTGGATATTTTGACAAGTGTCCTTGTCAAAAATCATTTGACCATATATTCAAGAATTTATTTCTGGGCTCTTTATTCTATTCCATTGGTCTATATGTCTTAACTTTATATCAGTACCACACTGAGTTGATTACTGCAGCTTTGTAATAAGTTTTGAAATCAGGAAGTGTGAGACTTTGAACTTTGTTCTGCTTATTCAAGATTGTTTTGGCTCCTTGGGATCCCTTGAGATTCCATAAGAATTTAAGGATGGATTTTTATATTACTGTGAGCACATTGGGATTTTGATATGGATTGCATTGAGTCTATAGATTGCTTTGGGTAGCACTGACGTCTTACAAGTCCTTAACTCTTAAATATGAATGGACAACTAAGAATAACCAGATATTTAAAGAAGGCTTTTAACAGGAAAGATAATGGCAGAAATAGTCAAAAGGAACTCGGAAACAGTGCAGAGAGCAGAAGAAACTTGAAAATAACTATAATTGACATCAGAGAGATGATATGGTAATCTGTTCCTGTTTCGTGGCTGTACTAAAGAAGGAAAAGTAATAGGGAGCAAGAAAGAGCACTTGGAAATTAAAATAGTATAGCAGAAAATTTAAGTGTGTCTGTGTCTGTGTGTGCATATAAATAAACAAATGTTGTAAGATAGAAAGTTAAGGAAATCTTCCAGAAAGAATAAAAACAGAGATGGAAAATATTAGAGGAAAGATGAGAAAAATTAGAGAATAAATCTAGGAGGCCTATAAAAATTACAAATGCTTTTAGCTGCAAGAAACAGAAACATCCAATAACAAGTTGCCCAAACAAATAGAGGTTTTATTTTTCCCTCCATAACAGGAAGCATGGAGGTAAATTATTCTAAGATTGGTTCTACAGCTCAAAGTTGTCAGATGCTGGAGTGGATCTCTACAGTCTTCTTGGCTTTTCTGTCATGACTGCAGCAGATCTGAGAATCTTGCCCTCACACACAACTGCTCAAAGCAGGAAGCAGGGATCACAGAGATTCTCTTGTGTATTGAGCTCTTTCAAGGAGGAAAGTCTTTCCCAAAAATTTTCTACAAGTCTTTTCTTTACATCTCACTGACCAGATTGGGGTCACATAAACCCCTAGACCAGAGACTATGCTTATGTTTCCTGAAATAAGTAAAATTTTTCCAGTGTTCACAATGAGCTTCAGATTAGTGTGTGCACTGGCAAATAGAAGTTGTGCTATAGTTATTCCATAGCATTTCATCAGAAACACCTTTGATGTTTCCATAGGAAGACAAATCTTTACCTATCTCTGCATCTCTTCCTTATAGCAAAACAGAGAAAAATCAATTATATCACCATCAGAAATTCTCGTTTCTTTTTTCCATGTACTAATTTATTTAAAAACTAGCTTTTAAATTGTTCTAGATTTTCTCCTACTGACAGATGAGTAAAAATTAATATTCTGTTGATTCCCTTAATGATGACTACAGTGAAATGAGCTATAGTACTATAATTTAACATTTGTCTTTTCAGTCTTTCATTTCCTTTTTTCTACCATCATCCAAAGGAAGAAAAGATAAGTTTGCCCTGAAAAGTCATTTCCCAGAACTTTTTATTTTTCTCCCAGTTTTTCTGTATTCATTCATCTAACAGATTACTTGAATACCTACTAGCATATAATGCTACCTGCTTTTCTAGTAGTAGGTTCTTCTTTCTGGGCCTGATATATTGGAGCCTAGAGGAAAAGGATAGTGTTTCTGGAATCACCCTACATATCTAGTGTTAATACTGAGTCCTAGCTACCGCTGAATTTATATATATGCTAGAGTTCCCTGCAGATGGATGGATGATGACAATAATAGCTCCTAACATTTATTGAGTACTTACTATATACCAGGTACTGTTCCCAGCATACAATAGATGATGTAATCCTCAACCCACCATGTGAGTTATACTTACTGTTCTCATTTCCATTTTATAGATGGAGAAATTCAGGCACAAAGAGGTTTAATAATAACATGGCCAAGGTTACACAACTAGTAAATGGTGTGGCCAAAGTTTGAAGCCAGACATTCTGAATTCAGAGCCTGTTCTTTTATTTGCTGTATCATTATTGTGATGCTGACAGCTTTTCTGATCTTTAGTTTGTGTAGAACCCATAAAATGTGCAGAGATATTTTATCAAAACCAATACTGCACTGAACAGAATACTGGAAGCCAGGTGCTTCCTGTGGAATGCAGAGCAGTGCATTAAATATCAGTTGGGGACAGTTTTCAACATTTCGTTCTATCTTGTGAGATTAAGTTCAATAAGAATAAATTTAATGAACTGATGATAAAAAATCAAATTTTTATTTCACTGCTTTTTCCCATTATGTTTTAATTAAGTAGATCCTTAGATAATTTTCCTCCCATTTTTAATTGAGAAATAATTCACATACTATAAGATTCACTTTTTTAAGGTATACAATTCAGTGTATAGTATATACACAAAGTTGTGCAATCATCACCACTGTCTAATTCCAAAATATGTTCAACACCCCAGGAAGAAACGCTTTTACCCATTAGCAGTCATTCCCTCAAGCCCCTGGCAACCACTAATGTACTTTCTATCTCTGTGAGTTGGCTTGTTTGGACATTTCATGTCAATGGAATCGTATAGGATGTGGCCTTTTGTGACAGGCTGCTTTTACTTAGCACAATGTTTTCAAAATCGTTCATGTTGTAGCATGTAATGGTATTTCATTTCTTTTTATGGCTTAATAGTAATCCGTCATGGATGTCTAACATTTTGTTTATCCATTTATCAATTGATAGAATTTGGGTTGTTTCCACTTTCTGGCTATCATGAATAAAGCTACTGTGAACATCCACGTACAAGTTTTTGTATAGACATGTTTTTGGTTCTCTTGGTTATATGCCTATTTCCTATGGTAACTCTTATGTTTTAACTTTTTGAGGAACTACCAGACTTTTTTCCAAAGTGTTTGCACCATTTTCCATTCCTACCAGCAATGTATGAGGGTTTGTTTCTCCACATCATCACCAACACTTGTTAATTTTTGTTTTTTTTGGGTTTTTTTAATCCATCCTTGCAGGTGTGAATTGATGTCTCATTGTAGCTTTGGTTTGAAATTCCCTAGTGACTAGTGAGTTAAGCATCTTTTTCATGTGCTTATTTGTATATCTTCTTGGGAAGAATGTCTAATTCACGTCCTTTGCCCATTTTTTTTTTTTAACTGGGTTATTTGTCTTTTTGTTATTGAGTTGTAATAGTTCTTTATATATTCTGGATAGTAGATCCTCATGAGATATGATTTGTAAATGTTTTTTCATTTTGTGTGATGTCTTTTTTCTCACTCTTTTGAGAGTGTCTTTTGAAGCATAAAACCTTTAATTTTGATGAAGTCCGTTTTATCTATTTTTTCTGCAGTTGCTGTGTTTTTAGTGTGTTGTATCTAAGAAACCATTGCTTAATCCAGGGTCATGATGGTTTATTCCTATGTTTTCTTCTAAGACTTTTGTGATTTTGGCTCTTACTTTTAGGTGTGTGATTCATTTTGAGTTAATTTTTGAATGTGATGTCAGGTATTAGTCCAACTTTATTCTTCTACGTGTAGATATTCATTTGTACCAGCACCATTTGTTGAAAAGACTCTTCTTTACTTCTTGAATTATCTTGACACCGTTGTCGAAAATCAGTTGACCATAAATGTAAGGCTTTATTTGTGGGCTCTCAATTCTATTCTGTTGTTCTGTATGTGAATCCTTATTCCAATACCACCTGTTTCAATTACTGTAGCTTTGTAGTAACTTTTGAAATCTGGAAATGTAAATTCTTCAACTTTGTCTTTTTCAAGATTGTTTTAGTTATTCTGTGTCCTTTGCACTTCCGTATGAATTTTAAGATCACCTTGTGTATTTCTGCAAAAAACCAAATGGGAGGTTGCCCTGGTAGCATAGTGGTTAAGTTCGCATGCTCCACTTTCGTGGCCTGGGGTTTGCAGTTTCAGATTCTAGGCACAGACCTACATACCGCTCTTCAAGCCATGCTGTGGTGGTGTCCTACAGAGAAAATAGAGGAAGATTGGCACAGATATTAGCTCAGGGCCAATCTTCCTCAAGCAAAAAGAAGATTGGCAATAGGTGTTAGAGACAATCTTACACACACACACACACACACACACACACACAAAACCAACTGGGATTTTGATAAAGATTACATTGAATCTGCAGATCAATTTAGGGAGTATTGTCATCTTAGTAATATTAAGTGGTCTTAGATTCTTTTTTTTTTGAGTTAAAAAATAAATGACATGCTCTGTAGCCTCAACTAGCTTATAGTTTAGTAGAGTCATGACAAGAACTCAGCTAAGTAGTAAGTAGTAACAGCAATAACTACAACGAAAATTACTAGTACAACTTATTACTATAATAAAAATATTTGTTGGTAGTCTCTGCAATACAATTTCTTTTATCTGTATTATCTCATTTAATCCTTACAAAATTGTTGCACAAATGAGGAAAAAATTGCCATATAAGGAAGAGAGTGATAATACTCTAAAGGAGGTGAAGAGAAAGAATACCTCTTTTGGATTTTATAAAGGTGAACTTTGAATTAGACTTTGAAAAATAGGTAGGCTTTTGATGAGAAGGTATGGGGTTTTGGAAAGCTGCCTTCTGAAAAAATATCTGCTATCTGCAACATCTTGAAAAACCTAAGGAATTTTGTTGATGGTGGTGGTTGAACTGTGCATATATGTGAGAGGACTTGCTCATATTTGTAGGGTAAGAAAACAGAGGAAAAGGAAAGTTGGAAGATATAAGAGAAAATGGAGATATCAGTGTGCCAAGGCCACCGTGGAAGAGGCCCTAAACACCCAGTGCTGGTGCTAAATTGAGAGCAGAAGAGGGATGGGGAAAGAGGTGGAGAATTGCTTAGACAAAGAAGAGGAAGCTTTTATATGATGGCTTTGATCTTGAGAGTAAATTTGAAGGTAATGCCATTTTCTCAGTGAATTAAATTTTAGGGGATAAAGTTAGGAGCCAGAGAAGCATAGAAAGGGTTGGAATAAGTATCACAATACTAATGTGTAATGTGATGTTAAAAATAGGTAAAATTTTCCACGCAGTAGTGTGAAAGACTAAATTCCATGAATTGATAGTGGAACTAATTGGCCTAGTTTTATTATTTTCTCCAGCAATGTGTGGTAACCTAAGAGAAAGAATCGAGTGGTAGGATTTACCCAAAATTGGTATTTGACAAGCAAATTAGTAAGAGAATAAGTATCAGCAGGGAAACTAAGATGTTACCAGTGGCATTGTTGAAATGGTGAGCCGCAAAGTATGGGAAGTAAGACAACAAAGACCCAAATCTGAGAAACCTGAAGGGATTAATGTTGACCATGAACAGGTTAATATGTTAGTTAGATGGAAATTTAAGAAGGTGGGATAAATGTGTGTGTAGTGGGGCATGGGAGGTTCCAAATTGAGATCTAGCCCTCCTTTGGAACTCTTTTGTAAAGAACTGTAGTGTTCTCTGGATCTGAAAGGTAAAGTGGAAATAAATGCCTTTAGAGATAAGAGGTTTAAAGAACTTTAAGGCAGGAGTGTTAAAAGAGTAGTCAGCATCCACACTGAATGCAGCCAGGATAATGGGGTGAAATGAGCCAAGCCACTTACAAAACAAGGTAGGCAAGTTCCTTGGTAGATTGCAACTGTGAGGATGGAGAGAGGTGGAATAAGCATGTAAATGTTTTGTATTTAAGGAAGAGCTATTGATAAATGCAATGAAGTAATAGTCCGTAATCTACAAGGGAGGGGATAGTATATTTTCAAAAATTAAGGCTAACATTTTCATAAAGAGATAACATTCAGAAAATTTATTACTTTTTCTAAGGCTAACTTTGTGCAGTAAATGTACTGCCAAGATGACAGTATAAGAAGATTTAATTTATGCAAAGAGGAACTTTTTTTTCCCAAACTGTGTCTGTATAATCTTGAAAGTGTAGAAATGGTGTCAGTCTATTTTTGTAGTGTGAGCCCCAAACAGTACCTGGCACATGTATGCTCAATATATATTTATTAAATGATTAAAGGTTCAGTAAGTGGATCATATTGAAAGAGATGCCCTTAAGTAATTAACCCTTGGAAGTGAAAGCTAAATAGAAATACAGGTCAGAAAATTTTGAATTGGTTTGGTTATAATGCCCTGAAATGCTATGAAACAATTCAGGGTCAGTGTAGGACAACTAGTAGGTTGTAAAGAAGAAGAGGGCATTTTTGTGTAGTTTAGGCCGTTTACCTGAGTAGCTCATTTTAGTATTTTCCCTTTTTTGTCAAAATTATATGGTAAGATCTAGCATACCAGGTACAGTGGCCCTTGTTGAACTGGAATTTCTCCTTCATTCTCTTCTACCTTTGATAATTCTCCTTGCTTGTAGAATGAAGTTCAGGTTTCATAGCATGGTATATATATCCTCTCTACAATTTGATCCCTTACTCATTTTTCCAGTCTTATTGTTTCCCTGTGTTCCTATTCTTCATTTGAATTCCACAGATATATGTTGATCCCTTACTATGTCCCAGACATTCAGCTATACTAGTCTATAGTTTTTCTTGTCTTAAAATGTCTTATCTCCTTACTTTTTCACAGAATTTCTCCTGTGCACAGTACTCTCTTCTCCCCACTCACTCCATCCATCTAAATGCTAATCTTTTAAGGCCCCTTGCTTCCTCATCTCACCTTCTATCAAGAAGGTTCTTTATTTCTCATGTACAGCACTTACACAAATAAAAATACGTCTTTCTGCTTCTCTCCAGCCCAATAGTAAAATCCTTGAGAGATGAGAAATGCCATTTTAAAATCTATGATTCTCCGTTGTAACCTTCTATGAATGTTTGTAGTATTGCATCTCTTTGGGGTGATAGGGAGAAATGGTGGACTATGGTTGGGGGAAGGTGGTTATCACTACCTTAAAGAACCATGGACGGGGCCAGCCCCGTGGCCGAGTGGTTAAGTTCACGTGCTCCATTTCGGCGGCCCAGGGTTTTGCCTGTTTGGATCCTGGGCGCGGATATGGCACTGCTCATCAGGCCATGTTGAGGTGGCGTCCCACATGCCACAACTAGAAGGACCCAGAACTAAAGTATACAGCTATGTACTGGGGGGATTTGGAGAGAAAAAGCAGGAAAAAAAAAAAAAGAAGATGATTGGCAACAGTGGTTAGCTTAGGTGGCAATCTTTAAAAAGAAAAGAACCATAAACATATATATTCCAATTCATTCCATCTCTTTACTTTCAATTTCATTCTGTTTTCAAGAATCTTCTTTTAGAATATGGTATCTTATGTGGTCATTTGACTTTATAGCTTTAGTCAAATGAAACTTGTAGAAAGATACCATGATGGATAATGGCCCCAGAATTTCTTTACTGCAGTGTGTAAGCCACCTTTTCAAATAAATTTCCATTCTCTAAGAAGTATTTGATGGGGAAGGAGGTCATCAGATATTCATAGTGAGAAAAATAAAGTATTTTACCTGATAGTTATTTCAGAAAGAAGGTGGCAGTTATATGTCTCCAAGCCCTATTGAGGAGGTTTTGATGGTAATGGTGAGATCTGGCACTGTGTACCTAAGTCCTCTTTTTTGACAAATCTATCACTTCATCTCCTTTTCAATTTTTCTTTCTTCTTTGAGAGAGAGAGAGAGAGGGAGGGAGAGTGTGTGTATATATGTGTGGTATGAAACTTTATATGCCTATAACTTTTATGGAAAAAAATTTTTTAATGGAGGGGCTACTTATCGTTGAAGTAGTGTGATGTTTTATCTTATGTTAGGTATGTGGTTTGGAAGGCAAATTGTGATTTGACCAGAAAATTGCAAATACTATGTATATTAATATTCATATATATTCTATTCATCACATATATATGTGTCAGTTTCTCCATGTAATGTAGTGTCTTATAACAAAAGATTTATCAATTTAAAGGTAAATGTATTTCTTTACAGTACTTCAGCACTTATTTGTAACTTGTAACTTAAAACCCTGTTAGCTCGATTATAAGGAGGTTATAATCAAAGACTTAAATTTCCTATTTCCTTTTATTACTGTAAGGAAAAAGTCCAGATTCAATGTAAGTCTACTTTATTTTATAGGCCTATGAAGAATACACCAGCAAGCTAGATGCCCTCCAACAAAGAGAACAACAGTTATTGGAATCCCTGGGGAATGGAACTGATTTTTCTGTTTCTAGTTCTGCATCAACGGACACCGTTACATCTTCTTCCTCTTCTAGCCTTTCAGTGCTACCTTCATCTCTTTCAGTTTTTCAAAATCCTACAGATGTGTCACGGAGCAACCCTAAGTCACCACAAAAACCTATCGTTAGAGTCTTCCTGCCCAACAAACAGAGGACAGTGGTGAGTCAACTTTTAATGTCATCATTGCTTTTTCTTTGTATTTTTCAGAAAGACCAGTTGTTCAAAATGAAATATATTATCACTTCATACTCAGTGGTCATAGAAATGGAAGCATCCATTTCAAATGAGAATGGAAAAGATGTAAATATTTGTTGCCAAAGTCTGTGTTCCTTAACTGTAACAAATTGTATTGTCCTTAGTGTCGGATTTGACGTTTAAACCTATTTACCAAACTTGAACCACACTCAAATCCAAGTACTAGTTCAGAATCAGTCAGAATTTCAAGACTTGAGCTTGTTTGTTGTCTAACATATATCAGGTAAAATTCATTCTTCACTCTTGAGAAATCTCTATTCAGATTGCTTATCAAATGTTGGATTTTCAATGTGGTTGATATTTTTCCTCTTGTCTATGTAACTTTTGATTATTAATTATTAGTATCACCATTGGAACAGGAGTCCTCTGTAAGTAACGTTCAAAGTAAGGGAATTAGCAGAAATATTATGGAGGGTTTATAATCAATCCTCAGGTGCGACAAGTACTATCAGTAGATTTAAAATAATGCACCTCTATACATCACTACTTTTTATAATGTATATGATTGCTTTTGATATGAATAAAAACCCATTTCATTTCCAAATACAACTGAAGTCAAAGTAGTTTTTAATTTTTTCCTCAGACAGCATTAGTAGTAATGGTGGTTCTTCATGGAAAAATTTTGCTCATCTGTGCTATAGTGGCCTCCAGTGGGGTCAGTTTGTTACTCTGCAACAGAGGCATGTGAGTGTCAGTGTGTGGGGACACAAGACTAGGCCTCCGGCAAGTGTCACAAAGATGGTTGGAACTCAGATCTTCACATAAGCTGAGCCTTTGAACAGTTTACCTTTAGTGAAAGTGTGAACTAAGAGAAAATCTATTCACCAACATACATAAATAACAAAGAAACTTGTCTGTCTTTGCCTGGGCTCCAGATACAGGTTAAAGTTTCCCCTGTGAACTCTTAACTATACACCTATTCTCATCATAGTTTAGGGTTCATATTTGTACTGCCTGCATTGCCCAGGAACCCTCAACCCAAGAAATTAACATAACTATTGGTCATGGAGTGCTAATAGCACCCAGGCACTCGGCAGAAGCAAATGCAAACCCTCCCTTGGCTCATCTAGGACAAGCTCAAAATCCCACGTTATAAGCTATACAAGGAAAGATATACAAGGAAACAGTCTACCATCAGTGAGTTAGAAGACTTAAAAACAGCAAGATTAGATTCCTAAAAGAGAACCAAGTAGAACTTCCATGTGGTCTTAAAATTTAAAACTTTGTAGATGACAATTAGCATCTGTGAAGTATTCTTTTTTTTTAAAGATTTTATTTTTTCCTTTTTCTCCCCAACGCCCCCCGGTACATAGTTGTGTATTCTTCGTTGTGGGTTCTTCTAGTTGTGGCATGTGGGACGCTGCCTCAGCGTGGTCTGATGAGCAGTGCCATGTCCACGCCCAGGATTCGAACCAACGAAACACTGGGCCGCCTGCAGCGGAGCGCGCAAACTTAACCACTCGGCCACGGGGCCAGCCCCATCTGTGAAGTATTCTTGCTAAAAATGATTGCAGTGAATATCAAGCTCCTGGACCTTCCATTTTATAAGAAATGCTGAGGATAGAGGAAAAAGTTAAACACCATGAGGAAACAATTAGAGAAATTCAAAATGTGGACATCTTACAAGACAAATGGCCTGGATTAGTATCATGGTGGATAAAAAGGTTGAGGATTATTCTACACTAATCAAGACTAAAGAGATATAACAACCAAATGCAGTATGTGATCCTGGTTTGGGACTAAGATGGGGAAGACCTATAAAAGACATTCTTGAGACTTGGAAAATTTGGAATGTTGATGAAATATTAGATGTTATGCAATTATTAATTTCCTTAAATATGAAAATAATCATGTAGGAGAATGTTTTTATTCTTAGGAAATACATGCTTAAGTATTTAGGGGTGAATTGTCATGATGCCTTTAACTTTTGCCCCTCTTTTTTGGAAATATAATGCATACAATAGTAAAATGTACAAATCTCAAGTGTACAGCTCAGTGACTTTCTGCAAATGTAACTGCCATGCAGATCAAGATATAAAACATTTCTAGTGTTTGAGAGGATTCTCCTGTGCCCTCTCCAATTCAGTACCCTCCCTCAAGAGTAACCACTATTCTGACTTTCATCTCAATCAATCAAGTTGTAAGTTATTTTCAAATGGTATGATGGAAAACAAAATGTAGAGAGAAAAAACAAATATGAAAAAATAATAATTTTAGAACCTAAGTAGAGAGAATTTGGATGTTAATTGTACCATTCCTCCAAATGTTCTGTATGTTTGAAATTTTTCATAATAGCTTTGGAAAAATTCAAACAACATAGAATAAAGATAAAATAGAAAGTTCAGAAGAAGCAGTTGTCACTAGGGAAAAAAACTATTGAGCATATTGATGCTGATTTGAGAAAGTATCAAGGTAAAACTTTAAATAAAATCTCAATGTCAAGCTACTTACAGCCTATTACAGAGCCGTGTTAAAAAGCTGTATAAAAATTAAAATATTTTATTTACTTTGCAAAACTCGATGGATTATATAAAAAGTAGATTAAACCCAACTGAATGAAGGGAGCATTAGTGAACTCTGGAAAGCAAGGAAAGAGAGTTTCAGAAAATATAAGAGGTTAAGAGATATGAAGGATGGAGTGAACAATTTTATTATATGTCTCAAAGAGTTCCAGAAAGTAAGACTAGAAATAAAGGAGTAGAGCAAAATTCAAAGAAATGATGGCTAACACTTATAAAAGACATATGAAACTAAAGATTTGGAAACACAAGCACTGAGTTAGATAAGTAAATTTGAATCCATACTATTAGACATAACAAATGAAAGAGTATTGTTTCAAAAGAATTTAGGAAAAAAAAATATATAAAAAAATTACAGTTAGATTATCCAAAAAAGTTCTTCATAGCAGCTATGGAAGCCAGAAGCCAACAGAATATATATGCATAGTGCTGAGAGATGCCTGTAAGTCACCTTGGCTAAACTGAGTTTAGCTAGCTAGGTACACTATGAGTGATGGCACAATAAAGGTGTTTCCTGATGAAGGAGTTTGCTTTTCCCAGACTGTGCTTAAAGGAACTACCCAAAAATTACTTTAAGAAAAACATTGAACACAGAGGAATGAATGAAAAGTAAGAATTAAACCTAAAACTATAAAATTTGTAGAAGAAAACAGGAGAAAATCTTTGTGACCTGGAATTTGGCAACAATTTCTTAAATATGACACTAAAAGCACCATCCTTAATGAAGATATTGATAAATTGGACTTCATCAAAATTAAAACCTTCTGCTCTTCAAAAGACAGTGCTAAGAGAATAAAAATACAAACCACAGACTGAAAGATTTGCAAAACATATATTCACATCAAGAACATGTATCCAGAATATATAAAGAGCTCTTAGAACTCTATAACAAGAAAACAAACAACTCAATTGAAAAATAGGCAAAAGATTTGAACAGGTACCTCACCAAAGAAGATACATGGATGGCAAATAAACACATGAGAAAATGCTCAACATCATAAGTCGTTAGGGAAATACAAATTAAAGGCACAAGATACCATTACACATCTACTAGAATGGCTAAAATGAAAGAGTGACTGTGCTAACTATTGACGAGGATGTGAAATAACTGGAATTTTTGTACACTGCTGGTGGAATGTATAATGGTATAACCACTTTGGAAAACAATTTGGTGGTTTTATTTAATGCAATCCCTTCCAAATCCCAATAGCATTTTTTGCAGAAATAGAAAAATCCATTCATGTGGAATTTCAAGGAATCCTGAATAGTTAAACATTCTTGAAAAAGAACAAAGTTGGAAATCATTTCCTGATTTCAAAACTTATTACAAAGCTACGGTAATCAAATCATTGTGGTACTGGCATAGACAGATAGACATATAGACCTTTGAAATAGAGTCCAGAAATAAATTCTCACATATATGGTCAAAGCATCTTTGACAAGGGTTCCAACACCATTCAGTGGGGGAAAGGACAGTCTCTTCCACAAGTGGTGCTGGGAAAACTGGATATGCACATGCAAAAGAATAAAGTTGGACCTTTACCTTACACCATGTACAGAGTTCTCTCAAGTGGATCAAAGATGTAAATATAAAAGCTAAAACTGTAAGACTCATAGAATAAAACATAGAGGAAAACCTTCATGACATTGCATCTGGCAGTGGTTTCTTGGATACGACACCAAAAGCACAGGCAACAAGAGGAAAAATAGATAAGTTAAACTTCATCAAAATAAGAAACTTACATGTATCAAAGGACACAATTAACAGTGAAAAGGCACCCTGTGGAATGAGAGAAAATATTTGAAAATCACATATCTGATAAGGGGTTAATATCCAGAATACATTTAAGAAACTCCTACAACTCAACAACAAAAAACCCCAAACAACCCAATTGAAAAATGGGCAAAGGACTTGAGTAGACTTTTCTCCAAAGAAGATATACAAATATACAAATGGTCAACAAACACGTGAAAAGATGCTCGACATCACTAATCATTAGGAACATGCAAATCAAAGCCACAATGAGATACTACCTCACACCCATTAGAATGGCTACTATCAAAAAAAGAAAAAAGAACATGTGTTGGCAAGGATGTGGAGAGATTCTAATCCTTGTGCATTGCTGGTGGGAATGTAAAATGGTGTGACCACTATGGAGAACAGTATGATGGTTCCTCAAGAAACTAAAAATAGAATTACATATGATCCAGCAATTCTACTTCTGGATATATACACAAGTGGATTGAAAGTGGGGTTTCGAAGAGATTATTTGTACACCCACATTCATAGCAGTATTATTCACAATCACTAAAATGTGGAATCAACCCAACCATGAACTGATGAATGGATAAACAAAATGTGGTATATATATACAATTGGAATATTATTCAGCCTTAAAAAGGAGCAAATTCTTACACATTCTACAGCATTGATAAACTTTGAGGATATATTGCTAAGTGAAATAAGCCAATCATAAAAAGACAAACTGTATGATCTCATTTGTATGAGGTACCTAGAAAAGTCAAATTCATAGAGACAGAAAACAAAATGGTGGTTGCCAGGGCCTGGAGAAAGGAGAGATGGGGAGTTATTTAATGGGTATAGAGTTTCAGTTTTGTAAGATGAAAAGAATTCTGGAGATTTTTTGCACAACAATCTGAATGTACTTAATACAAGTAACTATACACTTAAGAATGGTTAAGGTGGTAAATTTTATGTTATATGTATTTTACCACAATAAAGGAAAAAAAACAGTTTGACAATTTTGTAAAAAGTTAAACACTCACCTAGCATATGATTCAGCCATTCTACTTCTAGGTATTTACCCAAGAGAAGAGAAGGCATATGTCCATACAAAGATTTCTACAAAAACATTTAGTTGTTTTATTTGTAACAGCACCAAACTAGGCATAACCCAAATGTCCATCAGCAGATGAATGGTTAAACAAGTTTTGCTATATCCATAGAATAGAATACTACTCCGTAGAAAGAAATGCACTACTGAAATACACAGCTGTAGTTGACCATATACTGTGGTATACCAAAAGTAGGCTTGCCTGGATCAAAGAGAAATTTGCATTTGTAATTTTGATAGATACTTTCAAATTTTGCTTCATAGGTGTTGCTTAATTTTGCACTGCTACCAGCAATGTAAGAGATGCCTTTTTACCATAGACTCAGCAACAGAATATGTTGTCAAACTTTTGGATTTTTGCCAGTCTGGTAAATGAACAGCATCGTGGCTGGTTTGAGTTTGCTTTTCTCTCTCAGTGCGATTGAATACCTTTTCATATGTTTGAAGGCCATTTCTATTTCTATGAACTATCTTTTATGTCCTATACCCATTTTTCTTTTGGGTTGATGGTCTTGATCTCAATTGTTCAGCAGCTCTCTATCCGTCAGGAAGATTATATGCCTGTTATATGAGTTGCAAATATTTTTTCCCGGTTCGAATTTGTCTTTTGACTTTGCTTACTCTGTGTTTATTAGTATTGCCATCTAAAAGGCTCTTAGTTTTATTTAGTGGAATTTAATATTTTTTCTTTTGTGGCTTCCAGATTTTGCATCATAGTTATAAAGGCCGCCTTCACTTCAGATTATAAAGGAGTTTACCATGGTTTTTTTCCAGTTCTTTTATGGTTTCTCTCTTCCTTCCTTCTTTCACTATTTAAACCTTTGATCCATTTGGAGTTTACCCTAGTGTACAATATGAAGTATAAATGAACCTTTTTTTCTAGATTAGTTCTAGTTGTCCCCACATCACTTACTAAAAAGTTCATCTTTGCCCTATTTCAGATGCTGTCTTCATGTTATTGTAATTTCTTTTACGTATTGGAGTCTGTTTTGATCTTTCAGTTCTGTTCCATTGGTCTGTCGGTTTGTTGAATAGGTGCTATCATGAAGGAGCAAATAGTACAAAAAATCAGCCTACTGGAGTAGAATGAAGAAAGACTGATTGATAGATTTTCCCTTGGTGATAGAGTGGAAAACCCAATTTTTGCCTGCTGATGAAATATATACATGCCTTGGAATCAACCTGTGCTGAGAAGCATTAGGGAGCATAGCTGTATTTGAAGATGGCATTACTGGCGCACATGAGGGAAATTTCCAAAGGAACTGGCATAGATAGCCTCAGTTCACTGATGCCATATTATGGAATTTGAATTTTGCCCTATAAATAATGGGAAAATTTTAAGCGGGCTCATTAAATGTAAGATTATATTTTAGGATGGGATTCTAAATCTGAGTTCATTGAGCTCCTCAGTAGTCCATATGTTGGTTTCAGGTTCAATGAACCCCCTGAAATTTTATGTTCCAGAGAGAACATCTGAGGCCTTCCTCAGATTCTCAGAAGTCTTTGACACACAGAAAAGTTAAGAATACCTTCTTTAGAAAGATATCTATGGTAACATGGGATAGGATAGGTTGGATGGGGTTTAAAACTAAAGATAGGGTTGCCAACCAAGAAGTTGTTGCATTAGAGTAGGTGGAATATGAGCAGCAGAGGGAAAGAGTGAGCTTTCCCTTCATTCTTTCTGGAATGTACAGCCAGTTCTCGCTGTTTGCAGTAGGTATGTTCTATAAATTTGCTGCAAACACTAAACCATTGCTCCTAGGGGAAATACAGGTTACTGTTATATAAATGAGCCAAGGTGGCCTCTGTATATTGGCTTCTAGGTTCTTTATTTCTTCACAGCTGGCTGGGGCTTGTTAGTTTAAAAGCCCACTGGCATAGGTCACTTGTTTAGAGTATGAGAGCTAGGACAAGAAGGCCGGGTGTTACTTTGTTCAGCCTCAAGTGGGATGGCGTTTGTTGGGTAACTCAAATTTTTTGCCGTTCTGCGCATGTCTGCAAAAGCGCTGCAAGTATTGATTTGGAGGTTACAAATAAATTGTAGTGAGTGGACAAATTCCGCAAATGCGGAGTACATGAATAAAGAGGATTAACCGTACTGGTCCCATCTCTTGAATACTTCCAATGATGAGCCTACTCCTTCATGATAAACTTGCCTTGCTAGGTAGTTTTAACGGTTATAATTGAGCTAAAATCTGCCTCCTGTTTTTTCTAATTGTATGTCCTAATTTGGCTTTCTGGGTTGTTCTCCGTTCAATATGTTATTTAAATTCAGTTGTCTTATATTCACCTTTACTCCATTTTTTTCCCCTCTGGCATAAAGATTCCCAGTTTCTTTGGAAACATGGTTTGCTAAGTACTTTCATGGTTTAAAAGAATGGAACCTTTAATTTTATTGTTATTAACTAACACATTGCCTCTGTTTCCACTCCCATCCCCCCCATAAAAAATAACCATCCTGAACTCCCACTCTCTCACTTTAGTCCACACTGTTTGTCAGTTCTCTTTCAGTTATAAATTATTCACATTCACTGGGGTTGGGCTGGGGGTTGGGCACCTGCAGAAAAGGCCAGAGTAGGGATAACTTCAAATATGTAGAAAGGTTCTTCTTATCTCTTTCCAGGGCGCCCTCCTTCCCCACTCCCAGTGTCATCTCTACTTCTCCCTAGGTTAGCTTCATTCTGTAACCAGATTTTCTCAATGTAGTGGGAAAGATAGCCACTGGGGGCTCCAGATTTCTGTCGTCTTGGCACAATGTAACTACAGTAGAGATAGGGGCTTCTCACAGCTAGTGTCCTTCTGTCAGTTTAGGGAAGAACTCCTGTGTTGTTTGTGTCTAGTCCTGGATCAGTTGCTTTTGTCAGGGATATGAGAAACTGATTAGCCAGCTGTTTCATGTGTAGCTAGAAAAGTAGCAACCCTTGACTGATAGCCTCTCTAGTACCATGTGGATTTTTAGGGTTGGGCAGGTTCCCAGAGGAAATAGGAATGCTAGGCAACTAAACAACAAATATTAATTACGCGCATTAAGACAAGTATTTTCTTCCTCTTATGTTTAGGATCAGTAAGATGTCTTTTAAGGACCATCAGTGTGGTTGAAGGGTTACAGTTTTCAGCTTTGAACAATGTTGGATCAAAATTGAATCTGCTTTAATTGTTAACATCTATTATTTCTCAGTGATGGGTACATAGATGTCTGTTATATTTTCTGTTCTCTTTTATATGTTTAAAATATTCCATAATTTTAATAAAAACCAAATCAATTTTGCTTTAAGTTGGTGAAAATAACAGATATTTGAGTTATAATTTCCCTTTAATATTAAGTTAGCTTTAGAAATGATGTTGTCTCTGGGGCCGGCCCGGT
Organism: Equus asinus; assembly: GCF_041296235.1. Lineage (NCBI taxonomy): Eukaryota > Metazoa > Chordata > Mammalia > Perissodactyla > Equidae > Equus > Equus asinus. Next base: position 193,645,613 of record NC_091790.1, on the reverse strand, counting down.
GGCGCCGTAGTTACGTGTGCACGTTCCCTTTCCGCAGCCTGTGGTTCGCTGGTTCGGATCCCAGGTACAGACGTGGCACCGCTTGGCAAGCCATGCTGTGGTAGGCATCCCACATATAAAGCAGAGGAGAATAGGCACGGATGTTAGCTCAGGGCCAGTCTTCCTCAGCAAAAAGAGGAGGATTGGCGGCAGATGTTAGCTCAGGGCTAATCTTCCTCAAAAAAAAAGAAATGATGTTGTCTCTGACATAGTAATCCATATGACCTTTTAAAGATACTATGTTGTAAAGGTAAATTATTGAATTTTGAGAAAATGATGTGAAAAAATACCTAATTTATTCCCCTTACCTCATATCATGTATTTATGATACTATAGGTACCTGCAAGGTGTGGCGTTACAGTCCGGGACAGTCTAAAGAAAGCACTGATGATGAGAGGTCTAATCCCAGAGTGCTGTGCTGTTTACAGAATTCAGGATGGGTATGGTTTGTATGTGATGTGAAGTTTTGTTTAAAAAAAGGAAAAAAAACCCTCAGATAGTAAACTTTGGGGTTTTCTGTAGGATCTGTACCCAAGCCTAGGAAATTGAAAATCAACTTCAGAAAAAAATATTAAGTTCACCTAAAGAAATCTTGTAGGTCCTTTGAGGAGTTAACATTAAATAATTTTGTGTGATGATAGTGTTTATTACTCTAATTAAATGACTTTACTTGGAATTTGAGATTCTTACAACTTTTGAACCATTTAGAATGTGCTTTATTTGAATAGTGGACTCTTCCCAACTGCCCTGTTTTTAATACGAACTCTCAGTTTCATAAAAGGCTTATCAAAATTAACATTTTATATTGAACTATTTTTCTTTCAGAATGCATCTAAAATTGTGCCAAGACCCCCCCAAATTTTGAATCCCAGTTTAAAAAAGTATTCTTTTTGGGGCATGTTGTCCCTTGAGTACTCTTTTTCTTTGAAAGGATAGATAAATATCCATACCTGTGATTTTTTTTTTTCTTTTTTTTTTTTGGACGCCAGGAACAATCCATTTTCTGCTGTTGTAGGTCTTTTCTGGAGCTGACTTGAAGAAAAGAGTACATCTCTTTACCCTGCTGTTTGTCCAAGAGTGATACATTTATTTGGGGTAAACTTAAAAATTAATTTATTGCCATTTAAATTTCTAACGATGGAAGACCAGGGAGCCAAACCTCCCTCACCATTACTAGCCCCTCAATAACCAAATTTTCATATCTTCAGCATGAGGTATATGAAGATTTTTAGGTATAATAACCAAGAAAGATTTGTGTCTACACTTTGCAGAGAGAAGAAACCAATTGGCTGGGACACTGATATTTCCTGGCTCACTGGAGAGGAATTGCATGTAGAAGTGTTGGAGAATGTTCCACTTACAACACACAACTTTGTATGTACCTTTACATTTTTTTGAAATGTCAAAAATGTTTGGGTTCTTGTGAATGAATTTCTATTTAGGGAATATGAAATATGGATGAATAATTTGAGAATTGATATTTTACCTAAGTTGAAAATCAGTTTTGTTCTTTAATAAACTCGTATTTAAACTAAAGAGTTTTATTTTAATCATTGTGCTTTCTTTTTAATTTAAAACAGCAATGCATGTCCATTATTTAAAGAAAATAAAAAGAAAATTTGAATGGTACAAAAGTAAATCAAGTAAGAAAGTGAAAATACTATACTAGATGTAAACATTTGTTAATAGTTTATTGTATAGTATTCCAGATTCTTTCTCTTCTTTCTGTGAATACAAACGTGTGCTTATACCTGTGAGCCCTGAGTTTTCTCTTTTATCTTTTTTCCTCCCTTCCCATCACTTCCCTTCATTATTTTCCATTTCTTTACTTTTCTTAAACTAAAATTCGAATAATGTTTTGTGTAATATTCTTCACCTTTTTTTACAAAAATGCATCATGGACATCTTTCCATGTCAGTACACCTCGCTTTATTTTTGTAATGATTGCATAGTAGTCCATAAGAATATAAATTAGGTATATTTAGCCATCCCTCTATTAATAGATAAAGTGTTTTCAAAAAATTATATACAGGACTAAATAGAATCTTTACGCATATATCTTGACACACTAGTATAAATGTTTCTGAAGGATAGGTTAATGGAAGTAGAATAGCTCTCTTTGAGGACTTCTCCCTTTATCTGGTTTTGCTAGAAACTTGCCGAAGCTAAGTGTCACCAGCGTGAGGCCTGAAACATGGGACCTCTCCGCCTTAGAGAGGAGGATAGATTGCCAGAGCTTGAGAACCTATCCTCTAAAAGGGTAGGCAGAAGCCAGGATTAGAGTGATCTCTAAAGCAGGAATGCATTTCTGACTTTTCTGTATATATGGAATTTTAACTGTAGTTTGTTTATTCTAGATGGATAGTTATTGCTACCCTTTTGGCATCAAATGTTTTCCCATGTGCCTTGGTGGTTAGTACAGCTGGGCTCTTAAAACAGACGATTGATGAGATGGTTTGCTTGGGGGTTTGTGCTTTCGGGGCTCCATTACTGGTGAATAATTATATCAGGTTTGTGCTTCAATAAATAAGGCATCTTTTAGATGAGTGTAAGATACGCCTAATGTCAATCAAATTTACTGTGTAACAAATAGTTTTATAATGATAAGCTAGAAAGTTCATTACTATTGATTTTTTTTAACTTGTGGAATTTGAGTGGATAAATCTTAAGATTTTTATTTAAATTTTTAGGAATCCAAAAACAGTTGAGCTTACATTTCATAGTGATTACTACTCTTTTTCTTAATTATTCTTCTTAGCTAGAAATTGGATATGAGGAGGTGAAAGAAGACCTAAGTTGCTAACCACAAAATAGTATTAAAATAGTGCCTCAGGAAGGTCCTCGCCACAAAAGGATAATGAAAGCCAACTGCAGGTTAGTTCCAGAGTATGGAAATCCTCACAACACAGTTGGAGACCGAGTAGCAAATATTTATTGAGAACTTTCCATTTGCCAACACTGTGTCTGATCTGGGGATATGACAATGAATAAGAAAAACAGTATATTCCTGCCTTAGAGTAGAGAGACATGATTTAATAAGAAAATTTCATAAACACTCTTAATTACTGTGTATGTATAAAGTGCTAAAGATGCACAGAATAGAGACCCCTAACCTGGCCCTTGAGGGATCAGGAATGTTTCCCAGAGGAAGAAGTATCTAAGCTAAAGCCTCATGGATGAGAGAATAGCAGATGAAGATTGAAGGGAAGAGTACTCTAGACAGAGGGAACAGCAAGAAAACATGTTACCTTTTCAGTTTTGAGAAAGTTCAGAATGGATGGTACAAAGTCGGAGAGGGGGTGTGTTACAGTGTAACAAGAGTTATGGTAGAGTAAGCAGAGTCCAACTCATGAGAGTCCCTGTAAGCCATGTTAAAGATTTGGACTTCCCTCTAAAATAATTGGAAAGTTAACAATTCTAAGGAGGGGAGAAGTGTGATTAAATTTGTGTTTTAGAGCAATTGCTTTGAGTGCCATATAGGGGCAAGAGTAAAAGCCTATGTTCTGCCTAGAAAGCAAAGAATTCCTCTCTTTGCTTCTCTAGTAATGGATTTTGCTGGCTACTCAAGGAATGCTTCTTATGCCTCCTGTTTTCATAGAATCTGTTATAAAAGCAGTTCCTTCAGTATTTACCTATATCCCAGGAGTTCTTGGGAACTGGTGGGGCGCAGGGTTGGGGAAGGTAGAGAAACAAGATTTGAAACAGATGCCATGTGTCCAGCCCTTCTCATTTTCTATAAGCACTGAGGTTAATGTCTTCCTTCAGACAGCCCACACCTTACAAATTAATGCATGCAAATTGCTAGGTCTGTGCCTTCCACTAGTTCGCCATCCATATCTGGATGTACTTGAATTCCAGAATAAGCCTGAGTTGTGACCCAAAAGAAAAGTTATACCTTCCTGTGTCCACCTTTACGGACAGAGGTATGCTCAGAGATACATGTACATGTCACTTACAGTTTATAATCAAATGCATACCCACGTTTTCTCCCCCTCAGATGTTTTCTTCTCTCTGCTTCCCTCCTTCCTCCCCTCTCTCCTTGCCTCTTTTTTCTTTTTTCCTCCTTTACATACACAAACAGTTAGTTACACCTAGTTTTCAAGTACAAGTCAGTGATAGGAAGAATGACTGCAATTGAGTAGATTAATGAAGGAAGAGAAATTAGGGCTTCATGAAATTCAATAAATTATCAGGCAAGTGAGGGTGTGAGTGGTTAGCAAAGAGGATCAGATGACTATAAAATGCTGATTCCTGTGAAAATGTATTTTTCTGTGATCTATTTCCTGAGGTTCTGCTAACAATATAAAAGGTGCTTGCTTTGGTAAATAGTGGCCTCATAAATATTAAAGAAGATTTTCTAATTTCTCGTATATCCAGAGACAAAGGAAAACGAACAAAGCTAATAAAAACAAGCAGTTGCCTTTTTAAATCCCCTAGAAAGTGATACATAACAAAAAAAGATGAAGAAAACTAGAGCCACTCTTAAAACTACCTTAATGTTTTCAAAAAGCCAGAATGGATGGTGTGCCAAGATACCATTTTCTTGATGAAACATTATTTTTTAATAATTTTTTATCCCATTAAATATGTGTTTCTTGAAAAGAGTTTGGTAAACTGTGAGTGTTGAAATCAATGTAATGGATGATGAAAAGCATTTACGTGTAATGGATTAGAAAATTTTGATGTACATATTTGGTCAGGTAAGTATTGTTATATGAATACAGGTGTGTCCTGGGTCATAATGTAAAAATATATTTCTTACTGTTGTTTGTGATTAAAACTGTCTGAAAAACTGAGATGAATTGAGAATATATAGGAAAGAAAAAGGGACAAAATAGAGTCACTCATGTTCTCACCACTCTGAAATAGCCATTGTTAACATTTTGGTATTTGTTTATCCTTTTTATGTTGTCTGCTTATTATATACACAAAGCAAATACTTTTTAAGTGATTTCTGGCTTCGGTAGTTATCAAGATAGAGCTTCCCAGCACAGTTCTGTTTGTGTGACCCATGTTGTAGAGCATTTGCCTTCTGACATGGAGTTCTTACATGTTGCCTTTCAAGTTTCACATAGAGGAATGTTCACAAATACATTTAGATGTTCTAATCCTCTAACAAACTGATGATTTTTAAAAGTACTTGCTGCTGTCTTTTAGGTGATTTTCCTATCCCTTGTCCTAGTTACCAAGCTTAGGTAGGGTTCTGATTTTCATACAATTGCAAACTAGTTTTTCCTTTTATAAATAATTGTTTTTAACATTTTAGTCAAAGTATATTTACATTTTAATCAAATGTATATAGTTTTAAAAATAGTGCAGAGGGGCTTATAATGAAAAATAATGTCACCCCATCCCTTGGTAGCTTTTAATGCCACTCTCCAGAGGAAATTACTCTTAACTTTTAATGGTTTCTGTTTTAAGCTCTTTGGTGATTATTTGCATATTACTAAGTAGTAACTTTACACCACACTTTCTTACTTTACCAACTTCAGACATCATTTACTGATTACTGATTCCATAGGGAATTAGCTCATTTGTAGTATTACAACCTTTCCACCTCCTCCAATGTGTTTTCTGGGTTTTTTTGGTTCCTCTGTTGGATACCTTTATAACTTTAAATAATATACCTTTGTTTCTTATTCTATCAACACCAGTAAGCATCTCTTAACTCCTTTCTTTGTATAGTTATTAAACTGTACCCTTATCCTTTCTTTCAGCTCTATTCTGTCTTTCTGCTTGTCATCTCTACTTTTACTTTTATGTAGTTAACCTTGAAATTAGTTTCCAGTCTTTTATTCATTTCCCACCTTCTTGACTTCTGAGTTTTTTAATTGGATGTTGAGTGGGAGATAAATACATATACTCCATCTATTATCTTGAACCCACTGGTTTTGATTTTAGTATCTTAGTGTGTGAGGTAGTTCTCATGATATAAACATATTAAAGATTTGTTATTTTAAACAAAAGAGTAAATAAGTTGATTTCTAAAAAGATTCTTGCAAGCTTTTGAAATCCTCTATGATATTTTACTTTGCAGGTACGGAAAACTTTTTTCACCTTAGCATTTTGTGACTTTTGTCGAAAGCTGCTTTTCCAGGGTTTCCGCTGTCAAACATGTGGTTATAAATTTCACCAGCGTTGTAGTACAGAGGTTCCACTGATGTGTGTTAATTATGACCAACTTGAGTAAGTAATCAAAAAACAAAATCTCTTTTCTATCTACCATTTTAACTTAATCTGAAACTGGTATGTCTTAGAGTCTGTGGGGATTGTCTTTCCAGTAGAGTTGTTACAGGGAATTAAAAAAAAGTGTGGCTAGAGAGTAATAAATAGTATAGCCAGTACTTCTTTCCAAAATTGTAATATTGCTTTAGCTATACATTTCATCTATGTTTTATATTATTTTTTAATTAATGAAGGTCCCTTGCCCATGAAAATCACTTTCAGAGAGTTTTTGGGAGGAGAGCAGGTGTTGTTTCAATTAAGTTAACCCTTATATTTTTGGATCACAGATCAGGAGGTCTGATTCTCTCATCTGTTTTGTAAATTATGTTTTCTGTCTCTCTCAATCTCTTTTTTCCCCCTCCTTCCTTCTATCCCCCACCCTCCTGGTTTATTTAAAAGTAAGATATGAAATCTTTGTACCCAGTGTGTCTCTTTCTAAAATTTCCGTTTGCTTTATGCCAATAGATTAGACTGAGTCTACTTTAATCATCTTTTATGTTATTGTTGTTGCTGCTTTTAAGGTCTTATTACTTTTCTTGATCACTTGAGCAAATAGACTTCAACTCTGTACTTTAAAGTATATTATAATGATGTAATCTAGCTTAGTAGGGTATACATTTTCTTCTAATTCCTTAACCATAAAACATGATTTTTCCCCTCTAATATGTAGACATTTGCTGTATAGAAGGACTAGTTTTGGATTTTGAGCTTGCCTTTGAAAGTAAATATAATTTTTTTAAATAAGCCTTTAGACAGAAATACAACTAATTGAATTTAACAGTCGTTTCTGAAAATGGAATTTGATTTCAGATATTTAACTCAATGATGTATTCTGGTGTTATGAAGCTTCTGGGTTTTGCACAAGTTAGGTTTGTTTTGTTTTGTTTTTGTTTTTGCCTCACAGTTTGCTGTTTGTCTCCAAGTTCTTTGAACACCACCCAGTATCACAGGAGGAGGCCTCCTTAGCAGAGACTGCCCTTACGTCTGGATCATCCCCTTCTGCACCCCCCTCCGATTCCATTGGGTATGATTTGACTCCTGCTGCTCTTCACTGCCGTGCTATATGAGCTGGTTTCTTTTGAATCTTTTGGTTAATTATAAGCCTTTCCAACATTTGGATTGTTAAGAAATTTTTTTCGGACAACCTATTTTATCACACCAGTCATATATTTACATGCATTTGGAAGAGATATATGGGATTAAAGCTGACATAGACTGTTTCAGGACCAGTCTTGAAAAAATCAAGCAACAGATAATTTAGATTCCCTGCCTTGTGCTCATCACTTTGTTAGGTAATATCATATATAGATGTATATGACTTCCATTTAGAAGAGTAGCGTTAACATAAGAGACAATGGCAAACAATTTAAAAACAGTATATAATTATAATCTACAATTTATGACTTACTATTTTAAACTTTGGAAAGGGCATAAATAATCATGTTTACAGAAGAAAGAATAGTGAGAGTAGTCAAGAAAATTTAATAAAGTGGAATTTGAACTGCATCTTAAAGAATTCTAGAATCTGAATGAGCTTAGGGTATAAAAGCATGATGATGAGGGAGGTTCGAGGGAAGCATAAATAAAGGGAGTAGGGATGGTGGATTTGGAAGATAGTGAAGAGAGGCTAATCTAAGTCAAGAAGGATCACGTGTAAACCAGATTATGGAGAGTCATTGAATTCAGGCTGGAATTTAGACTTGACACAAGAGCGGAAAAAATAATTAAAGGTTTTTGAGCAGTGGGCTAACCTGATGAAAGTGGTTTTACAGAAAGAATCACTTAGCAATGATATTTAGATAGACTGATGGAGAAATGTGTCGGGTGAAGAAGGCCAGCTAGGACACTGCTGACACTGAAGACTGAGAGTCGTTGAGGACTTGAACTGGAGCAGCAGCAGCATGGAGAAGGGATGAGTATTCATAAAGTGTAAAAGAAAAAAATCATAGTGTTATAGTTGTGGAGGATAAAGGAGAGAACTGACTTTAAAGATGATACAAAGTCATCGTATTCAAACTTCATAGTAAGAAAAAACAAATGATGAGTTTAGTAGATATTAGTTTGCTTTGGAGCATTTCTTACACAGGTCTACTTACTCTTTCCCTATTGAGCTTGAGGCAGCATAAATTACTCTATATCTGGAAGCATATGGTTAAAAAAGTACCCACACAGCATTCTGTTCTAGAATATTCTAGAGATATTATTTAAGATCAGAAATATTTATTGTCAGTTTTAACCCTACTTCCTTCCACTCTTTACAATGTAACACTATTTCGTCTACCTAGAGAGAGAATTAAGTTGACACTCCCAATAGACGTGTAATTTTTACAAAGCTAACCTTCCTAGAAGTCTCATAGGCTAGAAAATTTAGCAAAAGACTTTTATTTAAGGAGTAGAAGTGTTTATCTACTTTGGAACACTGGAAAATGAAACCACTATGTTCTTTGGTGAGGAAGTAACAGTTATCCTCTCTGGTGGAGTCATTTTATTCCCGCTGTCTCTATCATTTGTTGTATGCACCTGTGTATTTCTTAGAAGATCAAATCAAAGTGTTGTTACTGTTCGTTTTGATTTTTTAATTAATCCTTTGGCTTATGACATTTACTCCTGACAGATTCTTTAGACCATGATGCCTTTCTAATGGCAGGTCCCAGTTCTGTGAGCAGAGTTACAGAACACCATAATGAAATTAGCTTGCCCTCTCCAAAGATTTATAATGGTGTAATGATCCAGGATGTTTGCTTCCAGTGAAGGAATGCTATCTTAACATTAAGAAACCATTTGCCGATGCCGTGAATATTTTATTCGTAACTAAACTGAAGTACATTCTGGTCTTGAGCAAATGCTAAGATGTTCAAACTTTTGTTTTCCTGTTGCTTTTATGTCACAAGCGTATATGGGTGCCTGTGAAAAGAAAGAAGCCAATCTTGTTTTATATCAATGTTCCTTTGCATTTTGTTAATAGTCCTGATAACAATTATAATGGTCATGAAACACGCGTAATAATAGACGTAACCAAGACATACTGAAGAAGCGATACATTGCCCAGTTTTGAATAGAATGTTAGGGGTACTTCCTTTTCTACTTTTTAAAAATGCTGTGGAATCTATAAGTTTATGAAAAGTCAGCATTTTAAAATTTGCATATCACTGAACAGAAGTCATTTTGCTTCAAAACATTTAATATTCTAGATTAAAATGAGATCTAAACTAAGTGGTAATTTGCTGAAGGATGTTAGAGGTAAAATTCTTTTTATTTTTAATTTGATACTGTTTTAAAGAGGTTTGCAGCTAGATAGGGAGAGGTATCATCAGGAGAAAGCCAGTTTGCTGACTCCCAGCATACTTCACAAGGTCTAAATTACCTTGGTCCAGGTAAAGACTTCGCAGTGTGGAAATGCAATTTGGTTGATTCCCAGAAATGATGAAGGTCAGGGATGTATTGGTTGTCAGTAACCAAAATCAGAATGCCTGGTAATTCATTTCAGAGAGAAATATACCTGTTGGATGGATCAGTACTCACTCCGCTTTTGAAAGATAATTATGAGAAACCAAATTACAATCCGAAGATTGTTTTTGAAATTAGGACATGGTTCAGATGTTTAATGACATCAGGATGTAATAACTTGAAATATTCTCCAAAATTATAATATACTTGCCCTCAAGGCTAGATAAGTTGACTTTGTGGACCAATGCTTACCTTTCCCTGGGTTGTATTATATACCAAATGCCAAATATAGTCTTTCTGATTTTGTATAATAGGCAGATATCCTCATTTTCTAATATATTCATTCTTTTCTTTAGATATGATAACAAAATTTATCCAGGGTTTTGTTTTTCCTACTTCTGTACCAGTGTCCTTTGCATACATATTTCTGATTTGTTATGTACAACATGTTGCTGTTATAGTCTTAATTCAGTAAGTTTCAAGAATGGCTTGATATCACTTATGCCTGTACCAGATCAGTTATATTAGACTATTCTATACAGTTGTAGTTAATTGAGGCTTTTTCTGCTTTTAAGTCCTAACTTAAAGTATACTATTGCCTTAAGACTTTAACTCAGCCTATAAATAGTTTTTAAGAAATAAGTGCACTTTCCAAAACTTTTTTAAAAACACTAATATTGTCATTTTTACATTCTTTCTGCTGCTCCCAAAATCCTTTAGCAAAGGGCATATACTGGCTACCTACAGCAAAAATAAAGACAGCTGTGTCACAAACTAAAAATTTCTCAATAATCAGAATAACAAGGGCCAGTGGAGCATGCTAATTTTTTTAAAAGCCAGTTCCATCAGTCTTACCTATAATTCTTAGTGATCTGATACTAATATTTTAAGGTACGTAACATTTTTAAATTTTTACTTCAATTCTGAGTGGATTCATTTAGTTAATATGAACAAAGTAAAAATTTCTTTCCCTGCCTTTAATAGTATGCTTTAAAGAAGTACAACTATAAACTAGTGTAGTTCAGATTCTATTAACATGCTTTATTCAGGAGCTTTTTGTCACTATTTGGCTTTGGCTCTTCAAACTTTATGTATTCCTTTTCTACTATATTTTCTTTCCATTCCTCTCTAAACCCTCTCCTTTCACAAAATGTCTTTTTATTCCCTCAACATTGTCTTTCTAGCTATGTCTTAATAACCACTAAATAATGCTGATTAGTTACAGAGTTTGCATAAGATGGGTGAAATGATAACCAGTCTCTGAAGAGAGGCTGTTAGCACTGTCATTCATTGGTCCAGATGGAGCTCACTAAGACAGCCATACCTCATCAAGTGCTTACTTCCCAGCTCCCTTGGATATCCTTTCTGATGGGGATAGATTCCTCACAGGTGTTTACAATCTGTTCTCAAAATTTGCGTGCTTTGTGAGTGCCAGATTCATTTTGGGGGCAGTGAGAGATCATAGACTTTGTTATTTATCTACAGTACCAAAATAGGTCATTCTGTTGCCTATTTTGATGGCTTCATCAGAAAACAATTTTTAAAAATGCTTGGTTTAATGCTTGATATATGATTCTTCTGTATCGTATCTGTTATTGGGCATGGTAAAAATGTTTAAATATGAGAGATTGACACTAGAAGGATCATCTTTTGATTTTTAAAATAGTCTTTTGCTGTTGTTCAGAAATTTAATTCAACTTTTGTGTAAAGCAACAGGGTACAACTTTCAGGTCCTGAAATAGGCGTGTGTATTCTCAAGATATTTCTAATTTCCTAATAACGTTTCATAAAAATTTCATTTTAGTAACTTCAGCTATCAAGAAATGGCAAAGGTAAAAAAAAAACAGGTTTTATTCAGTCAGTGTCTACTTAGAGCATTTTTGTCTAACTTTAAAGAACAAGAGTTTCTTCAGCAGATTAACTACAGGTAATATCTAGCCATTTGTAGATTTCCCTAGGATTTTCTGGATAAGAATCAATGTTCTTGTTATTGATAGTCCCTGGAGGGTCTGTTTGAGCAAAGCAGCTTTGTCAGTATTAGTTGTAGACATATATTAGTTTTTTAAAGTAATACTTTTAAAAGCCATTAGCTAGGTTTTTAATGCTTTGTTTTAAAGATCTTATTTGAGACTATAAAAACAAATCTTTATATCATTCATTTTTTTATGTTATCTCTATAAAGTTGCTCTGAATCTTATCTCCCAATGACTTGATTTTTCCAGGCCCCAAATTCTCACCAGTCCATCTCCTTCAAAATCCATTCCAATTCCACAGCCTTTCCGACCAGCAGATGAAGATCATCGAAATCAGTTTGGACAACGAGACCGGTCCTCATCAGCTCCAAATGTACATATAAACACAATAGAACCTGTCAATATTGATGTAAGTATCCAGCATTGTTAAAACTAAAAAAATTTAAGTATATTTCTTAATTTTTCTGCTAAATTATAATATAGATCAGAAATAAATGCCACCTTTCATTTATCTCAGTTATTATAAGTGATAGACTTTTCATGAATTACAGATCAGAAAAACATTGTCATCTTCTCTAACATTAAATGCTTAACTGGTGCCAAATTATAGAGTTATCCTGATTCTTTTTCCTTATGGCACCATCTCTGTAAAAGTCTTATCTTCATTTATTTAACAGATAATCCTCTTGGCCATTTTATGGTACAGAAAAAATAAGAATACAATTGCAGATTTCCTATTTAGATCAATTTGAAATCATGTCCTAAATTTATAAAAGTGGAACTTTGACTTAAATAACCCTTAAGGACTAGTCTTTATGTACTTGACATGTAAAGCTACCCTTTACCTTCTTTACTTTCTTGAGTGTACCATTCTATTCCATCTCTATACATATCTTGAATTTTGGCATATTCTTTTTGTGTAAAGTTTGTCATTCGGATTTAGTGATTCATTTTTTAAAATGCATCTTCTCTGGTATCATCATCATATATTGTGATTTTACCTCTTCAATTATTTTATCTACCTTCTGGCTGGTCACTCTTGACTTTTTTACTTTTCCAGTTTATCTTTCACACTGTAACTTAATTATATGCATTAGTGTGGCTTCTTCAATTAGATCTTAACTTCTAGACGACAGACACCATTCCTAATACAGTTCCCTTGGCACTTGTCAGGATAAACACATAATAGGTCATCAAAAAATACTTGTTTCAGTAAAAGGGTTAGAAGCTAAAGCAGAGGAAATTTCCCATAATACAGACCGGGGGTCAACAAACTTCTTAAAGGGCCACGTAGTAAATATTTTAGGCTTGTGGGTCGTATGATCTCTAATAACAGCTGTTGAACTCTGCCATTGTAGTGTGAAAGCAGCCATAGATAATACATTATAAACCCGTGGGTGAGACTGTGTGGCAATAAAACTTTATTTACAAAATCAGGTGACCAGGCACAATATTTTGCCAGTCCCTGATATAGACAAAGAGAAGGAAGAGATGAGAAAAAAAGATGAGACACACAGGATCAATCCAAAAGGACTGGTTCATTTAACTGAGTCATCCGGATAACTGAGTTAAAGAAGAGAATAAAGTGCCCTTGCTATCCCATCTGTGGTGGGCTGGGGATCCTGATCTTAGAATTAGGTGTCACTTCTCACTGTACTTGTGCTTTAGAACAAAGAGTGTAGGTTATCCTTAATCTCTGTCTATAATAAGCAACAAAACTGAGAAAAATCCACTGAGTTTGTTTGCCTTGGAAAGTAATTATATTTAAAAAGGAAGTTGAAACTGTTTCCCCATATAAACAAGATTACTAGAGTTAGTGAGGTGGTTATGTGTATGTTAGGGGACGAGGGTTGTTCTCATTATATAGGCATTCCTTATGTGAGTCCTCATAGTTATAAGGTTGGGTAGAGAAGCAAAAATTGTCCTAACAGGAAAATATTCGCTCATTAACAAGACCACTTTAATATTAGTCCTCAGACATCCCTCCCCATTTAATACCAGCTTGCATTCCAACCCCTTTACATTAAAATCCAACATTTCATTGAAAACGTAATGCAAATTTAGTGCAAATCTGACAAAGAAAAGATTTCATGAAAACAATGAAAAGCGACTTTGGAGAACTACTTGAATCATATAAAGCCATTAAGAAACAGCAGAATTAAATTAGTCTGGTTAACAATAGAAGAGAGAAAATCCATAAGGATGACAATATATGTAATAGGTTCTTCAAACAAAAATTATTTAACTATCAAAGGATTGATAGAGACCCTTAACAGAATTGATGGAAGTCCTCTTAAAATTTTTATAAAAATGATTATAATTGCGATGTAAAAGATGAATAAGAAATTAAGAATTTCAGTAGTGCTATAAGTTTGGTATTGTGATCAACAAAAACTTGATTCTGTCTGTGTCTGTTCTAAGAATTAGCGTATTGTTGAAATTATAACTTAAATTTTGTTAAATGTAAAAAACCCTTTATTATAAATTTTAATTTCATATTTCAAGATAAGTTCCCAAATCAGATAATCTTCCAACTTTTTACTATGAAATTTTTTCTCTATTTTTATTGAATTCATTTTAAGTGGCCTTTTACTAATGTCAGTTTTCCTCAACTAATAAGGTCTTCCTCTATCTGGCTAGACCTGAATACAAAGGAAGAAAGAAATAGGAGAGTGAAGTACAGGAATAAGGAGATTGTGACATAAGGAATCAAATCTTATTTCTCGGTTAAGTCTGTTCTCGATATGTTCAGAATTGTAACCTTCATCTTTACTTTTAAAACTAACATCCTTTGAACTATTTCCCTTTATCTTTTATTGTTACCACTGTTCTCTTCTCTTAGGCTTGAACATTTGGAGTGTTGTCTTTATATCTTGCCTTTTCATCCTCCCCTGTAACCAAATAGTCATAAGGTATCACCTTTTCCTTTTGATGTGCATCTAAAATTTGTTCTTATCGCCACCATCATCTGGGCCCATATTTCTTCACTGGAACTACTATTACATTAATCTCCTAAATGTATTTCCTGCCATTGGTTTCTGTCCATTTCCATCCTTTACGCTACTGTCAGAATAGTTTTTTTATGTCTCTATTATCTTCATCTGTTCCTTTGTTCTAAAACTTTCATTGACTTTAAGATAAAATATAAACTCTTTAGCATTTTCAGTCATTTCATTCAGTATCAACCACTACTCAACCTTTATTGTTCCAGTAGATAAGATTTAATATTGACTCTGGGATAGGCACTCTGTCAGAATTGGGAATTAAGGATGAATTAGTACATGTCTTTGCCTTCAAGGAGGTCACATTCCAATGGGTGTATTAGACATATAAATAAATAATCATAAAATATATAGTGATAGTTTATAGAAGGGGGTGATAAACTCTACCTGGTTGAATCTAGGAATATTTAGTAGAGAAGGGACAATGTTTAAGCCAGATTGTAAAGGATGAACGAGTAGCAGTGAAGAACTCCAGTTGAGGGTTTTAGGAAGGAAGGGCATTTGTTAAGGAAACAGTATGTGCAAAGGTGTGGAAGTACTTTTACATGGGGTGTAATTATCAGTTGATGTTGTAGGAGTTTAAGGTTCAGGAGAAGGATAGGGAATGGTAGAAGATGAAACTGCATAGGTGGAGTCCACACTGGAAGGCATTGTGCGTACTCTAACGTCTCTGTAGTAGCTGGTAGTAGGGAGGTCTGAAAAACTTGGAGTGAGAGGGAAAGTGATCAGCTCTATATTTTAGAAAAATCCTTTGAATTAATGAGAGATCTGTTAGGCATAATTGTTAGGAATGATATTGAAAATGGCTAATATTTATGAATGCTTACTATGTGCCAGGTACTATACTACGGGCTTTACATAAATTTTCTTATTCTGTCCTTATAAACACTCATGGGTTAAAGTACTATTATTATCCTTATTTTACTG